>NC_135880.1:215591910-216791910 GCF_964194155.1 Cetorhinus maximus
TGTTGATAATTATAATGAGTGCAAATGCATGAACATAAATGTCAAATCAAGATTTGATCCAAAAAGCCAACTGATTACCATAAAAAGCAGTCCTTTAAAGTGCATTCCAATGTGTATCCTCAGTTGTCTGAGGTAAAAGCAGTCCTTTGAATGTCATTCCTGTTGTGTGTCCCACTTAGCTTATCTACTGTGTCTATCCCTGGCTAGTTGAGGTAGACCAGAATGAGATTACCATTCATTCTACTCCTGATCTTGCTGCTGTTAATAATAACCATGATATGTATGGAATATACGTGAAATTGCTCATGTGATCTGTTATCTGATGTTCTTGCATGTCAAAGTAAAGGTTTTCAAATTTAAAAATGTGCTTGCACTAAACACAAATGCCAAAAATGGTGACCATATCCTGTACAATTTTAAAAACCTCCCTCACAATTTTGTAAATCTCCAATAAATAAAAGTTAACACGGTTTCACTTTTTAATGGTACAGGGATGATATAATAAAGACTGAGCTAAACAGGATGAAATGTATAATAAAATTTTGGGAAGTTGATTTAAATACATGATTATGAAATAACCCACAATTCTTAAACACTAAACTATTTCTTGTCGAGCAAATGCATTTGCATTTTGAGTTGGATACTATTAATTGCGTTATATTCAAGATATAATGCATGGGATGAACTATACTGAATTCAGAGGGGAAAGCGACAGAAATCAAAGCAGTTGTGACTGAAATGCTTTATATTTGAACTTCTATTATGTTAATGTCAGTGACAACCTACTTAAAATAAGAGGATTGACCCCAGTATCAAAATAGTGCCAATTTGAAAATTAGGCCAGAGTTTCCAAGCAAAATGTTAAATGGTTTTTCAGATGCTGATGGACCTTTTGGGCATTTTTTAATTTTGGATTTCTGGACTCCACAGCTTTTCCTTTATCTTGATTAAGTTTCAAAACAAAATTTTGACAAAAACATATTGAGAAATTCTACATTTAAAAAATCTGCTGCATAAAATAGGACTGTGCACCTATCAAAGAACTCTTGGGAAGAAATTATACCTCAAAATTTATGGCAGCAAAGTGCTTAATATACTGCCGTGGGAGATTTTCTTTAGCCAAATGGCAGTGGGTTGAGTCTTGCATTTCACCCTAGCCATTGCGGCACCACCAGGATTAGTTTAATCAACATTTTGTTGAACCATTAATTGCCGATTTTTTTTTGCAGAGACAAAACCCTACATTTGGAGGAAGAATGTAAGGGAGGATCTTGGCGCTGCTTAATATGGGTGGAAAGGGAGACAGAGGAGGCTGTTAATGGCATTTGGCGTGCAGTGTGAGCACCTATATAGTCAACGTCTAGGCTTACTGGGTAAAGGATCTCGGAATTTTAACGGCGCAGACGGAGGGCATTCGGCCCATCGTGTCTGCACCGCAATCGGAACTGCATTCCACACCAATCTTGTACACTGGCGCTCAGAAATGTGTGAAAATAAGGAAAGCCCCCAGAGGAAAAGGAAGGGTGAAACTTCTTTTAAAAAAAAAGTGTTGAATTGTCTTTCTGTTATTTGTCCAGATAAGCCCCAAGTGCAGATTACTCTGAGCTATCCGCAAGGCCTGACGAGAGAAGGCGACACTCTCGAGCTGGTTTGCACAGCCAATGGGAAACCACAGTAAGTGTATGAGCTTCAAACCTGCAAGAGAGACTGATTTTTTTTTTGCTGTTGTGTTAGCTATATTTATTTTTACACACAGTTAACCAATTCATTGGCCTATTGGGTCTGTTCGGAGCTCTTATCGCAGTAATAAACTTTGAATTTAAATAGGACATTTACCCAAGGTGCTTCAACGATGATGATATTTGCAGTGTGTGTTTATGTACGCTATCCCAGTTCCATAATAGCATCAGACATTTAAAGATATTAACTTCAATTATCAATTAAATAATGTGTAACTTTTTTTAAAATGAGCCACTGCCAACAAAACCCGCCTCATAAATGCAAATAGACCATGAACACCAAGTGCCTGTTGGGAAACATATTTGTACGGTCACTTTTAAGTTTATTAAAATCAATTGATACAGAACTATCTTTTCCATTTCATCATTTTTCTTTTTGGTGCATTAGTCATTTCATGAACAGAAGGCTATTTTTATTGGCATTTTATATGCATTGCAGGAAGTAGAATTTTTTTTTTTTGCAGATCAGAAAGATCCCAAGTTTGATTTCTGACCTGGGCTGAATTAGGTGATTATCTTCTGTGACTACAATTAGCTTCAGTGTCTTCGGTTGGCCTCAGTGCCCATTGCCTAAAGGAGAGTACAATTCAGCCGCATGGTCCTGCTCCTCGTTGCTATGCAGTGGTTGGAAAGTACCTATAACAAAAGTAAAATACTGCAGAAACTGGAAATCTGGAACAAAAACAGAAAATGCTGAAAGCTCTCTGCAGGTCAGGCAGCAGGTGTGAAGGGTTAAAGCTTGAGGCCGATGAAAGGTCACCAGATACATTAGCTCGCTTTCTCTCTTCACAGGTGCTGCCTGACCTGCTGAGTGATTCCAGCATTTTCTGGAAAGTATTTGTGTGTGAATGTTGATCCAAGGACTGAATGACCTCTTCGTTAAAGGACCACGTAGGCTTGGCTATGCTATGCTCCATGACCCTTGACTCGCATATGAAAAATGGCTACTTGAACACAACAGTGGGCACCAATGAAACCATCCCCTGATATGGATCAGTGCCTTGAGAGGATGGTGAAAATTGGCTAGAAGCAAATCTATATACTGTAAAAAAAAATAAAAAAATCCTGCATCTTTGTGTGCATTCTTGTCAATTTTTTCCATTATATCTTCTTATGACCATGTTTATCATTGAAGCTGTCTATGTAAACTTAGCAAGGATACAGAAATTAAATCCTTACCTCCTCCCTCTAGTGGTTAGTTACAGTGTGACCAGTATACCTAGCCAATTTCTATGATAAATGTGGACCTAGAAACTTGTAATGGAAATATAAAGAACAGAATGTATCACTTCAAAATGGGAACTTAATTACATTTGTGTTCCCTGGTCGAATAATCCCCTGCCCTCGAACCTCACTTCACCTAAAAACTACTCGACTCCCTGTACAATGTAATAGATAAAATTCAATTTGCCTGGGGAAATCTTGATAGCATGATGTATTTCAGCAATCAATATAGCTTCTCTCAGCTGGAACAGTTCTACTTAACTGGGTTGTGATGGAACAGAGGACATTGCCCGTAGAAGGGATTAGACCAAAGTGTTACAAAGTGATCCACCTGTTATTGTATAAGCTCATTTTTTGGTCATCAACCAAAATCGTCACAAGCAGAAGTCCGTAGAGATGCCAACAAACAGCATGTCATTCCTCTTAATCACACACAACCATATACCTTGGATGGAAGTGATGGAGTACAAGATCTGGATAGGTGAAGAGAAGAGAGAAAATTGGTGTTTTTACGATATTTTGGCTTTGAGTTGGAGAAGTTCACAATTTAAGACTGGGGCAAGTTACCTTTTCTCGATGTGGTTCAGATGGTTTATGATGAAAAATTATGAAGTGTAGATATTAGCTCAAAAGGAAATAGTAAGTGGGAGAGGAAACTTGAACATTTATGCACACTATACTCAATTCAATCTTATGAATGTTGTTCCGCAGGCCTAAACTCAGCTGGCAACGATTAGATGAGGAAATACCTGATCGTGCCATTTTGAGTGAGAACTTAGTCCTTGAGTCTCTAAATAAAACTGACAATGGGACCTACCGCTGCAGGGCCTTCAATGATGTCGGAGAATCATATGATGATTATGTCTTGTATGTCTATGGTATGTATAATTCCCATCTAAAGCTTTTGTACCCTTTCTCCCTTCCCCCCACCACCCCCCCCTCTCTCTCTCTGTCTCTCTCAGATGCTAACCTTTCTTAAATAGCTTTTGTTGCTAGTAGTTTTTGCATGTTGGAAATGTAATTTGTCTCTTGAATGTAAAGTAAATGAGAAAAAACAGTGATGGAATGTGTAAAAAAAAAAATGATAGAGCAAGAAATGCATCTAGATGCTTTTATTTACTAATTATAAATCTACTATGCTTTTCAAAAGTGTGTTGTGTGATTGTAGTGTGGAACCCAGTCCTTATTGTATACCACTGAATTTTGAATACCTGAGAACTAATGCTCCATGTGTATAAAGCACTTAGCATTTTTCAATTTGCATTGATGTTAAACCCATTCCTGCTACTACATGCTAAATATTTAATTAAAACTTTTTTTAAAAAAATACAGTGGCACATTCACTGTATTTTCCAATGGAGTCAAACTTCATGGAAATGAAGCTGCTCAGGGTGAATTGCAGGCTGTAATAAGTAACCTTACCAAGGCACTGAATTAAATCAGTGGCTATGTTGAAAAAAGCTGAAAATTTATTGTCTGTTTTGTGTCTGGTTTTGGAATCCTGGAGCTTAATAATCATCATTTTGTGGGCTCCTTTCCCTCCCCAACACCTTCAAAAATTAAATATTTTAAAAAAAATAAAGTTCATTCCTGTTTCTAACTTTCCACTTAGAATGGAGTTCATGCAAATAGAGTTATTGGAATTGATCATGTAATATTTTGTCCATTTACTCCCTCTAGCCTGGAATAGGGTGGCACTTCCCTCCGGTCACCATTAATGCTGCTTGGTGATCAGTTCGGGGTGGTCTCATGGTGAATGATTGCCAAGTTCAAACTCTCATCCCGCTTCCTCCCCGCCCCAATTGGGATAACCCAAACCAGCTTCGGGTTAATCAGGTCCATCCCGCTGATGGCAGATATATTGGAGTAACTGATGGTCCCAGGCCTCTGTTCAATAATTAGGCCACCAAATGGCTACATCCAAGTTGCATTTAGTACAATCTGTAAAGGAAAGTCTCGACGCATCGCCTAATTTTTCTCCATGGCATCCAGCATTTCATTGAATGATCGCCATGTTCTTAATCAAAAATGAAGTGGTTTATAATAAGCTGGGTCCTTGAAACCTAATGCATATATTGCATTGATTGTGTGCATGATTACATAATGTTTCCTTGCGAGTGGCATGTCCCCTACTCAAAGTATCCCACCAATTGCATTTTGCAAAACGATAGTGCAGTAGTGCTGGAAGACTCTCAAAGTTGCCGAGTTGGAGCTAGATGCTGCAGACATAAAATACACTTATTTGATAATGCATCCCAATTTAAGGCAAGGGTAATTTTATGGTTAGCTGCAATGAAGGATGATTGTACCCCTAATAAATCACCTCCATGGGTTTCAATTTTGGGGGAAAAAAAGATTTTTAAAGGCATTGCTCTTCATTGAGATCTTCTATGGAACCCTGAACACCACCTGTTTATCTCAGCAAATATTGCAGTGGATTCTCTGGAGTGATGTCAATCACAGGAGCCATTGGAGCCTGTCTGCTCCACAGCATTAATGGTGTTAACCTGCAACAAAACCACTTTAGTGCTGTAAGAATGGGATATAAACATGATAACTACTTGCATTTGTATAGCACCTTAATCATGGAAAAATATCCCAAGGCGCTTTGCTGGTTAGAATGTCACAAATGTGAATGGCAAGCCAAAGGGGATATTCCTCATGACTTCCCAGAATATCTGGGCATCAAACAGGTGCTCTGACACTCAAATAATGAAATGCCTTCTCTGATATCATGGCTGGTGATGGCACAGCCCACAAAAGAAATGCTGGCCTTTCCAAAACTGCTGGATCTACCTGTTGATATGTTTGCGATGAACAGCTGCCAGTGGACTTCTAGTTTCCTTTTCTACGCAGAGCCTTTGCTAGCTGTGTGGAAGTGTTTGAAAGCACCTCGGTTATGTAAGAAACCGGAAATGGGTTAGCTTGCTCTTTTTTCCACCCAGCCTGACCATTGGATAAGTTTTAGCCAACATTTGGAAATCGGAAGGAAAAAAAAACCAGCCTTTGATCGGCCCAAAGGGAGGAATGGCTTGGAGCCGGCACGCTCCCAACACAAACCTCTGGTTAGCACCACCTCAGAATATCCGCTGCTGATTTTGCTAAAGGAAATAGTGCAGAGCACTCTGAAGAAAAGCTCCAAAAGATAAAAGGGTCGTAATGTTAGTTTAAAGAAATGGAGATGACCGAGCAGGATAGTGCTTATCCATAATTGTCTCCTCTCGAACAGTACTGACAGTAATATTATGCCATCAGTAGTGTTCCTGATGCGGATGTTTCTGTATCCCATCATTGTGGAATTCGTATCTGCTTGGGATCAGCCTATTACTGGTTCACTTTGTACAAATGAAATTCACCGTTTCTTGTAGATATGTTCCAATATCAATAAAATACAAATAGCCTAAGAAATTTTGCTCCCAAGTACAGTCAACTATAGAAATTGAAGAATTCATTTCACTTCAAAAACAGCTGGCAGCTGTTGAATTGGTAATTGGGAACATTCCTTCTGGTCTGATTTCTAACTGAGATGGGAAATAATGCACATTTTAAATATAAGAGGACCAATCTAATGGGATGCAGTCTGGCAGTAATGTTTCAATGGGCCTCTCAAATATACGATACGGTGATCGAGCTGGAACAGACTGCATGGAATAATACAGTTCATTCCAAATTGTTCTGTTTTTCAGATGAGTCTTCCTTCATCTTTTAGTCACTATTATAACTGAGCAATGTTCCATTGGTAACTGAGGACTCTGTGTTCCAGCAGCTTCTTATTCCAACTAAATTCAGTTCTATCATTTGCCCAAACTAAATCCTAATCATTAATAGGTTAAAATTTGAATTCTTCATAACAGTTGCAGCGAATTATGTCCCTTTCACTGGCTGTCGGTGAGTGTTCAGTCAGCGTGTAACTGATGTTGTCACGCTAAAATTGACCAGGGTCCTCCTGCCATTAATTTCAGCAGGAAGTGTAGCGTTTAAATGTAGCTCCATGCTGTTTCAGAATGAGCCCATGTCATTCATGGCTGGCTAATAAAATGCTGCCAAACCATTTCAGACCAGCCTTCCATTTCATCCTAAAATGGGACAGCAATGTGGCCTTGGCAATTATGCTAGTCACACAGTGGAACCACAGATGTATTGATGTTGAATTGCAGGCAGTACAAGAAACTGCCTGAGCTTGGGGACAGAGTTTTTTATGTTTTTGGACTTAGTGATTCCCTAAACTTTTGGGAGTGACACCACCCCCCACCCCCCCCCCCCCGCCACTCCGCCCTCAGGAACCCTCCCCTCCCCACACGGCAACTGTGTGGTTTTAACCTCTCTCTTTGATTAGCATTGCATAATAGATTTTCGAAACTAATTTAACTTAGTGCATGTCTGATAAAACCAATAATTTATGTGGTTTAGTTCCAGAAGGCAGCTTGCAAAATGGGCAATTTCAGACTGTGAAAGAGATATGAATTACATTGCCACCTAGAAATCTTTCATAAACTGTAGACCTCTCTTTCCACTCACTTTGTTTCTGCTGTCTGTCTTGAGCAGTAAGATGGCATTTAAATAAGCACTATCATCTCTGGTACTCCTTATATGAAAAAGCTTTGTTAGAAACAATTACTAACTGCACGGCTTTCTATTTCTACCTTTCTGTTAATTTAACTTTTTTTAAACGAGCGTCAATGACAGCGTCAGGATTACTGGCTAGGGAGTGTTCCTGAGCCAGCAGTGTGAGCAAGTTGAGTTAACATCACTAGAGAGATAGTCCTTAACCCAGTGGTGCGCCAACTTCAATTGTGCATGTTAATATCGGCTTGCTCACTCTGTCAGGCACAGTAACTCCAGCATTTCACAACGCCCCTGTGCCATCAGTGCTTGCTGCTTAAACAAATCAAAGTGAAGCTAAGGTAAATTATTCTTTTTATAACACACTCACTTTTTATAAGGGGTGGCTGGGGGGAGGGGGAGTTGCAGAGTGGTATGCAGGTCTAAAATAAATCAGACCCGCTGGAGACACAACTGTCATCTGACATTAAATCCAACCCTCTGGTTCCAATGTGTTAACTATGAAATACTGTTGGTACAATCCATGGACTGATATAAAAATATTAACACTTTATTTGATGTGTTCCAAAGTATTTTGGTCTCTTGTACATGTAGAATAACATTTTCATGCAGTTACCAACCATTCAAAGAGATTAGATTTTATTTATTGCCAACTGACAGGCAATTGTTGTCATTATTAAAATGTAATAAAAGTGACATTAATAATTTATGCCAAAATTGGCATTTCTTACTAACAAATGTAAATGTAATTCACCTGTTTTTAAAAAAAAAATTCAATTCGCAGCAAACTTCAGGCAAACTGTCATCTGGAACACTTTGTCTAATTAAAATGAGAGTGTTTGCCTTGGACACACATTCAGCACAAGGACATATTAAAGATGCTCATCTTTTCTGTGTTGAGTTTTACAGCTGCTGTACTATTGTAGATCTGTGTTTCAACTTCTTGTCATCTGTTTTCACAGCATTAACGGCACATGCAGGAGTTTCAGTGTTAACCTGTGTGGAAAGCAGCAATGCCTTTTGTTCATTCTCTGCATATTTCCTAACTCCCTAAGTTGAGTCGCTTTCACATTGCATGTAACACCTCAAGCACGGAGTTAATCCTTGTGAAAGTGTTCCTTACACGGATGAGACTGACCTATTTAT
The DNA here is from genome assembly GCF_964194155.1 of Cetorhinus maximus. Taxonomy (NCBI): domain Eukaryota; kingdom Metazoa; phylum Chordata; class Chondrichthyes; order Lamniformes; family Cetorhinidae; genus Cetorhinus; species Cetorhinus maximus. The sequence continues at coordinate 215,600,583 of NC_135880.1, forward strand.
AAATGGTAATGCCTGTGAATTAAAAGTTCCGCTTATACAAAAGTGTATTAATATTTTATCAAAACAGTGGTTGGTGGGAGGAGGATAGCGGTTTGCATTATTTGTTCACTGCCAGATAAGGCAGGTCTGGTGCACTAGGCGTCTTATATTCAGAGAAACGTCAGAGGCATTGTGGAACAGAAATGTAAATTTGTGGCAATGTGCAAACTGACCGTTTTACAAATTTCCGTCTCTCTCTTTCCATGAAACTCCTGCTGTGCAGCAATTCTCACTTTCATTTTTTTATTTGAATGAGTCTTGGGTCAATTTCATGATTCTATTTTCCCCTGTTAGACGAAAGAACCACTTCCCCACCACCTACCCCTCCCCAACCCCTATCATTTGTGTAGCAGTGTTTTCTGGACCGGATGATGGCTTTTTCAAGAAAAGTCTTATGACTATCCCACTGTGATGTGGCAATTTACTACAAATGCATCGAGTTATTTCGGTAATGATTGTGCTATATACTTGTGCCAAGACCTTGTCTGTGAGCAATCTTTGAGGGTAGCGTAGGAGCAAGTGTTGAGCAAGAGTACAAATAAATTTGGAACAACTTATTTTGTACTTCATAATTCAAACTGAAATATGCATCTTTGGCTAAACAGGGACAGTAGCATAGTGGTAATATCACTGGACTAGTAATCCAACGGCCTGGATTAATGCTCTGGAGATGCAAGTTCAAATCCCATCATGGCAGCTGGGGGAATTTAAATTCAATTAGTTAATAATCTGGAATAAAAAGCTAGTCTCAATAATTATAATGAAACTACTGGATTGTCGTCAAAATCCATCTGTTTCACTGATGTCCTTCAGAGAAGGAGATCTGCCACCCTTGTCTGGTCTGACCTCTATTTGACTCCAGGGCCACATCAATATGGCTGACACTCAACTGTCCTCTGAAATGGCCTTGCAAGCCAGACAGTTGTCGGTGGCTCGCCACTGCCTGCTGAAGAGCAATTGCGAATGGGCAATAAATGCTGGCCGTGCCAACGATGGTCACAGCATAAGAACATTTTTTTTAAAAACTAGCTGTGGTTTCTAGGAGTTCACTTGCACTTATGTTAGGCGGGAGGTCAAGAGAAGTAATCCTGATTGATTGGCCAAAAAAAAAACTAATGGAACATCACCACTTACATATAGCATTTTTATATTTGCATTCCTGTCAATCAAAATTTAAGAACATAGGTTGGAAAATCATGATGGCGTTTCTTTCTACATGATGCTGATGTTCAAAATTTTGGAACTTTTTGATGGGCCACAACTCTGTTGCTCCCCTCATTATGCAGGAAGAGTTTAGCTGAATAAAGTCATGGCTTTCCAGCATTCAGGATTGCATCGGTAAAGGTCAACCCATAACAAGAGTGAGCATTCCCCAGAAAACCATCAGACCCACATAAAGTTGGCAATGAGTTTTCAGGTTTAGTTTCAGGAATTTCAAACATCGATTTCTCTCTCGAACAAGAATTTATTTCATCACAAAATAGAATTTTAATTGATTCTCATCAGCAATCTCAATTGAGAATTTACAGTAAATATTTCCGACAGGTTGAATTTTCACTTCCTTTATCAAAGTGCATCATGCTATTAAGGACCGTGATAGACACATGATGACAATTGAGATAAGAACATTCTCAGTATGAAACACAGCCAATCCTTTAAAAAGCATTTTTTTTTCTGTCGCTGTAATGATACTTGATTTACTTCAAATTTTCATTGGTATAAAACATTTGACAGTACAATTCCTTAATGTTGGCACATTTTTCATTCATAATGGAGCCCATCAATATGGCTTACCTCTGAGGATAAGCTTTGTTGATAATAACCTCTTATGTTTCAGAAAAGTAATATTGATGCTATGCAGCTAGATGGGGTTGCATTTCGACATCTTTTATTTCCTGTCCATTTCATTTTCCCCTAATGTGCCATGGATCACCAATATTACCATGCTAGTCACTGATTAAGTGGTAAATGAAGGAGAGCTACGGTGACAAGTCCTCCTCTTCCACCACTTCCTTTAGAACAGTCTAATTTCCACCCTACATCTTTCCATGATGGCACTGCTGAACTTGAGATCTCCAGTGTGGGGAAAGCACTGATGCCAAATTGTTTTCCTGCCATTCCTTGGGCACCAAAGCTCTTGAATGTCCTGTTGAATTGCCTTCCTGTCAGATGGAGGTTTCACAATTGAAGCCTTTGAAGTGGAACACTTGTAAATTGTGATCTGGGGGAACCTTTTTTTCATTGAAATTGTTAAGTGGGCAACAAAACATTATAATCTGAGCATGTTCCCGCCTGGACTTTCACTTAATGCACTCTTTGAGGTAATGCCTGTTTAAAAATAATTCTCCCTTTACTTAACTGATAGCTTGACCTAGAATATATTGTGGTGGAAATTGAGCTATTTTAAAAAGAAGTACAAAGTCCAGAATTACATCTTCAGAAGCTGTTGAAACTAGACTGGTTAATGTGACCTTTCATCACTATTCTTTTTGCATACTTTCCATCTCTGAGGTACTGCACTCAGCAGCATCTCCAAGCTAATAACATCTCATCACACTGAGGTGTTCTGCTACATTGAATTGCTCACTAAATATGATTTTGATGTCAAGCCTATGTTTTGGCGTAGAACATCTTAAATCCGTAACAACTAACAATGCCATTAGTAATGCATAGTAACTATTTTAATATCTGGGAAAAGTTGTGGAGGAGACAAGGAAGCACATTAAAAAGCTATCTGGGATTTATCTATGACTTATGATTGCCTTCATTTCTTCAGTGTTAGATGAAGGTTATGGCATTTCTGTTTTGTCTCACAGTTTTTGACACGGTCAGAAATGGTACATGGCGGGGGTGTGGCAGGAGCTAGAGATCTCAATTGGAAAAAGCTATCACACGAGCCAAAGAAATTAGAATTTGTTATTTATTTAAATTATTTTCATTTTTGTGATTTCATGTGAAAAATGTTGTGTATTTCATTTGTGTTTTTATTCATTTTTTCCTTTTTACCATCTAGATGCACCCACTACTACCCCACCTCCCACTACAACCACCACTACTACCACAACCATCCCCACCATCACCAAAGGTACAGTACCCACATACCATCTTGCTTTTTGCCCTCAATGCTACTCTTTTTTTTGTACATTGGAATATTGACAGCAGTTTGTGCGAATCTAGGCTGAACCCCACTGACAGAGCTTCAGGGTGCAAATTGAAATGTCACCTCAGGATTGAGTTTCCTGACAGAATGGCTGTTTAAGTTTTGAATTGACAGATTGAGATTTTGTGACTGCTGCATGCTTGTGCTTTCAGAGGAACGTTACACAATCTTCTGAAAAACTCTTTCCAATACAGGATCACTTTTTTAAAAAAAAAATCGTGCGTTTCTTGGATCTAGCATTTTTACAAGCCCTCTCTTGTTTTGCTGACCCGCTGTGTTGTTGTTAGTTATTTAGTTGGAATACTGGGACTCTTGACAAAAGCAGGTTTCCACCAAACCTTTGATAGTGTTACAACATCAAGGTGTCAACCCAAAGATTTAACCTTGACACTAGCCCAATTTCAACAGCACTTTCTTTTCCACGCAAAGTATAGGATTCAGTTGGCGCAAAGAATGACAATTGCCATCTGCTTTTTTTTTATTAATGTTGAGAAGGGCTACCATCTGAATCAAAATATGCCTATCCAACAATTTTCTGATTGGACCCGAGGGAAGACAAGAAGCCTATTATGTAAAAGACACAATTGAAAATAATTGATTCCAATGCGTTCCATACCATTGTGTTGCATGCATGGTAAATAAAATTCTTGAGGAACTTGATAAGGGTAGATGCTGGGAGGATATTTCCCCTATCTGGGTGGTCTAGAACAAGTGTTTGCAGTCTCAGAATAAGGGGTCCCATCCACTTAGGACAGAGCTGAGGAGAAATTACTTAACTGAGGGTTGTGAATCTTTGGAATTCTTTACGCTAGAGAGCTGTGGTTGCTGAGTTATTGAATAGATTCAAGACAGATCTCGATAGATTTTTGAGTACAAAAGGAATTGTGCAATAATGCAGGAAGGTGGAGTTGAGGTTGACAATCAGCCATAATCTTGGCAGTCATAATGGCAGAACAGGCTCAAAGGGCTGAATAGCCTACTCTTGCCCCTATTTCTAAAAGGATTGTAAAGCACCATCTCCTAAATAATCTCTCAAAATTAGGTAATAATGAATTTATCTGGTCAGAATAATCCTGAGGGAAAGGGGAGTGTTCAACTCTATGTTTTAATACATGTTAGAGTTGTCAGAGCCAAGAATATCCATGAGACAATCAAAATTAAGTGACATTTTAAATTGATGCCATAATTGGCAAATGGCCCCTTGGCATAACCAAGCAGTGAAGCCTGATCATCAGATGATGTGGGGATTTTGCTCACTGAGGGGAATAAACCATCCCTCAGGAAGGTAAAGGAAATCTGGTAAAAGGTCAGTGACATTATAGGGTTACAGTGATGCCATAAAGTGTAATAGAGTGGTGTTCTCCTTATGCCTTGAAACACATTCCTAGCTGTTCTTATACAGAAGCTGTATGGGACTGCTGGCACCTTTTTACAGTAAGAGATATCATTTTGTCTGAATTGAGAACTGAGGCAGGCTCTCATAATTGAATTACTCAATACAGATTGCATTGTGCATCTGCAGCTGGAGTAATATGATTCCATAAACATGTTACAAGGAATTAATGTGTCCCATATATAAAAGATCATACAGCAACTAGTCTCACAACGTAAACTATACTTTCATTGTTGTGCAGATCAAATGTAGTCAAAATTCCAACTCATGCAATCCATTACATGCCCAAATTTGGCCAGATAATGCTCCAAGATGAAGTTAAGCATGATATGTTTCATTCCCTCTTCTTGTAATTTGGTGGATTCCTAGTCTGCCCACTCACTGATAACAGTGAAATATCAGCAACATAATCTGAAGGAAACACTGCCTGGTGGCCTGCTCTCTTAAACAGGGGGGTCACACTTTTGTAAGCAACCTATAAACTGGGAAATGATTCAAGGGAAGAATAAAAGGAATTGACAAACGCATCTGCAGTTTTCCTTTGAGAATAGTTTGATTTCCTATTCAAATAATCCCTAAAAGTGGAAGGCGAGGATTCAGGAAGGGTGGACTGAAATGCTTAGGCCCCATAGCATTAATACATGCTTAACTGCTTCTTTTGAAAATTTAATTCACCCAATTTGTTAAATGTTTTTGGGGCTTTCCCTCAAGTGAAGAATCTGCAAATGAGTTTTCTTCCATTGAGGGACCATTTAGATGCATCTGTGCACACACTCAGTCTGTGCACCTTCTATATATAAAGTAGGCTGATAGCAAATGTGTTAAAGGCTATCTGTCCTTGATGAATTCACATTAGGAAACCACTGAAAAGTGAACTGAGCTCTAAACACACATACAGAACAATTACAGAAAGCTATTAACTATATACATTAAAATTGATCTTTGTCAATTTACCCATTGACAGGCAACTTATCTGTGCTATCCCAATTACTCCCATTTACTAGCAACTGACATACTTATTTAACCTTGTGTATATACTGTTATGATTCCAGCTGATGTTACTACTGGACAAGCCAAATCCCGAGGTGGAACCCAGCTCGGTAGATCCTAACTTTTTTTTTGTTTAGATACGTGGCTACTGAGCAGAGTCACAGGAGTCAGTTGATGGACTTTTAACAGAAGAATATAATATTTATTAAACAAGAAAAGATGAACTATATTCAATACTCCTTCACCCACAACTATACCTTTACAGATATATACATATTTGTAAGGATAACACAAGTTACAAAAGCTATCTTATACTCTAATGTTTACGTTAAGTACACAGTCCATGGAAACCAATAGGTGACCTGTGGTCAGACACACCACACTTTGAAACCATGACAGGTGCCACCCCAAACAGATGCTATGGATTTTTCATCAACATCCCCATGACACTTGTCACACCATGAGCCAACCAGTCTCACTGAACTCCGGCTTTCACACGAGGTTTATTATCTCCAATTTCAAAGAACTCACTTTGGAATCTTCTCCCAAACTGACGCTTTCTCTCAGATGCTTTTCGCAAGTATCCACCTCCAGGGTTTTGAACTCCCTTCTGATGTTTCTCTCCATTGGATTGCCACGTGCATTCAAACTTCCTTCCAAGCACACTCTCAAATGCTCAGCTGTGCCAGTCGTACAGCGCTGCTTCATGTACCCATGGTAAAGAGTTACAGACCTTTGACTGTCCCCTTGGATCTCCTGGCTTCTCGCACGCCTATATTGCTTTGAATCTGCATCCTGCAGCTTCCTTCTCTTCAAGCTTGGAGCCCTCCTCTCTGCTGTTTACTTTCACGTGCACAGAACAGGACCTTTTCCAGATTCCTGCCCTTATCCTTTGACTGGAATGCCCTCTTGGATCTTCCCTGTTCCACTCCACTGGATTTTGGGACTTTCTTCTTTAGTTTCTGGAACCTGCTGCTGCAGTTTCCTCTCCTGTCCAGCTTCTCCTGGCAGCTGGCTTCAACTTTGGTTTAGTTTGGGACTGGCTATCTGTTCATTTTAGGCTGTTTCTGCTGGCAACTGCTTCCAACTAAACTCAAACTGCTTTTCTTTAGTTTTTTCTCTGTCTGTGGGGGGGAGGGCCTCCCTCACTGGACCCCTGTTACTGGGCAACAGCACAGTTCTTTTTAACCTTATTTGTTTTACTCTCGAGTCACAAAATCTTCATTAAAATGCAGGCATCTTTTAAAGTGAAACTAAAACTCAACTTCTTTTCTTAACACTCAAATACCAAAGTACAAATTAAACTTAAAGATATACCCTATTCTTAACACACCCAAATACACACATAACTTACTTAAACTATCTCTATTTCCTAACAATACAGTAATTACGTCTGAAGTAACCTCTATGCTGAACTGCCTTTCATACAATCTTGCAGCTCAGACGGAGGCCATTCGGCCTGTCGAAATGTACTGGATTTTTGAAGAAAACCAATTACACCCAGTTCCCTGATCTTTCACTATCACCTTGCATGTTTCTCCCTTCAAGTATTTATCCAATTTCCTATTGAAAGTTACAAATCAATTTTTATCATAAGCTTGGGACAAAATATCGAGAAAAAAAAAAATCAAAATTCAAGCCATATTTTTCTTAAATATGGGGATAGGTGATAATCTAGTTCTTGCACTGTTGGACTGAGGGTGACTCAGTAACAGAGAAACCAAGATAGATCAAAAGATTGGGAATAATTGAAACCAGGGACCTTTGGGCTTCAACTGCTTCCAATGCAAAACCACTGCTTGTTTTTCTCCATTTCCACCCCCACCCATCCTTCAATCCTCAATATCAGCAAAGATGGAGGCAAAGAATGTCCCCAGCACTGTTTGCTATAGAGGCACCTCAATTCAAATGCCCTTATATTTGGGACACAGATCAGAAGTTGTGCAAGCCTGAAGGTTTTATTACATCTAAGCCCTTCCAGTACCATTGCTGATCACTGATGTCAGCTGACTAATCTAGTAGAGGGCCAAAATAGTGATTATCAGCAAAGGATGGGACAAGGAAGCTGGGGGGGTTGGTGAGGGGTGCATGGAGGATAAGCTTAAATCTTCAATACCTCTAAATATTTTTAATATCCCTTCTCTGGAGGCATGATATCTCTGAAGGTATTGCCGCCATAGTTAGATGTTTCAGAGCCTTAAAAGATAAGTGCTCTCACAGGACTGTGGGCAGTTAGTGTAAGTAATCAGTGTCACATGAGTTTTGCTACTTACTGGCCATGGTGCTGAACTCATTTTGCTTCAATGCCTTCTGCTATTGAAGCAGGCTCTGTGGAATCAAATAACCCTTTCTCTGAATTAGTTTCTGCTTGTTCATTCCTACTTCAACATTCATCATGCATTTGTCTTGAGTGTGTTGTAAATACAAAGATTAAAAGTTCATAATGTTTTGAAACTGTCTGCTTAATTTAAGGTAAATTGGAGTAGTGAAAGGGTTCAAGTGACCTACTCCAAATCCTGTTTGGTAGCGAGTCTTTCTGGCTAGGTTGCTATGGGGACAATGAGGCCCAGATAGATTTACGGGGAAGAAGGTGAAAAACACGTCTGGAAAATGGCAAGGACATCTTGTAATGATTCTGGGTAGACTATTGGTCTCCAAGTCTCAGGGAAGTCTTAGGAATATCAGGTTTTGTAAACATTTATGCTTTAAATTGTCTATTCAATTTCAAGATTGAATTGAGTTGGTGGTCTAAAGGTGAGCACATCTACCTGGATGCAAAGGCCATGTGATTAACATTGCCATGGAGATGGGCTATGAGAGGGGAAAGAGTCCATCACAAGCCATTGTAGAATTGGGTTGCAGAGTTTTTCTTAAATACCCCGGAACCTTGCAGACAGGTCAGTCTGCAAGAATCTGCGAAAGAGAAGGAGCAGAGGTGGCCAATCTCTGTTCATCACATGGTGTGTTGGTGGGAGCTCATGCTCAGAATGAACAGATCAAGTTTGTGAGGATTTAAATGAGGCTGGAAGATTCACCTAGCTTTGGCTAGAGGGAGGAACCAATTGTGAAAGTCAATTTGGCAATTAGAAGTTATCTGGCTGGAAAGGTAAAAGGAAGCAAGCCATCGGGAACTGAGAATAGCCTTGGACTGATTCCTAGAGACTGAAGTTCCATTTAAAGCACCGAGAAAAGTATAAACACAGAAGGGGATTTTTGATGGTTTTATAAGTTAAATTGGGAGTCTTTTCTGTAGTTTAGAGTATAAGTTGCCTACTGAGTAGTGTTGAGACAATGTTTCTTTTGGTTTGTTTATTACAATACAAGTCTTAGTACTTAAAAGTCTTGCTGTATGATCCTTCCAGTTAGTCGTTGGAAACTCAGGTATCTTTTTATAAGTTATCAGCCTGTACAGGGATTGTAACATGTGCATGTAAATCTAAGGATGTAAGGTTTAACCTCAGTAATTTTGCAGTTTAAAAAAAAAGAATAGAATTATTTTATAATCTTTTTTGGGTAGAGTACTCATGTTGCAAATTTTCCACATTTAGTCAGTGTAGGTAAGCTAGAAGTGATATTGCAGTATAATACGATGTCAAGGCAGCCATCCTGGGCACATCAACCATTGAAATGCTCTTGTTCATTCTCTGTGGAGTGGTGGCTTTTTTTTTAAAAGTGATATCCTGTTCAGTGAAAGAGTAAGCTGTTTGCATGGCAATCTTAATTACCTCCTGAAGCTCTGATAGTCTGCTACTGATTAAATGCTGAGATCTTCCAATAAATCCTTATTGCAATTCGACTGAACTACTACATTTGAAAATGAATAGCTTTTCCTTAAAAAAAAATTCACTTCTTTGGCATTTTCTCCTTAATGTTGCCAAAGACCAGTTGGAACCAGAGGATCAATTTGAATTAACTCCTTGATTTGCTTTTTTAAGCAATAGATATTCATGATAATCAGTGAGGGCAATTTGTGGAATTGATTACCTCCCTGTTTCAACATAAACTGCTGTAATCATCCGATTTTTGTGGCCAGCATAAATTCTATGTATTTGCTACGGACAGACACAGTGCTGTTGCATTGTGATGCTCCTGTTTCTTTTATCCTTTAGAAAATCCTGCCTCATATTTCAAATTCTGACCAGCTTCTCTCTGTTTCTCTTCTGATTATCATTTACAAGTTCCTGCAGGATATGCATTGACTTATTTGTCCTTGTCATCTACTTCATTATGATCAAGAATGTTATGACAGGATAATTTTGTGCTTTTGAAGATTGCAGTGATTCATTCGTGTTTTTGAAAATCATACTGTCAAAGCACTCTTCTTTGAGGAGTGGTTATTTTTGCAGCCACAAAACACTTTCACAGTTTTGTTGGCCCAAGATTGGATGGGGTAAAACATACCTTTCTTTTTAAAAAAAAAACTTTTGTCATAATAAATTGCTTTTGATTTATGGCACATTCATTCAGTGTCCTTGTGTTGAGAATAATAGGATTCAGAGTTGAGTCGTTTGGTCAGAGCCTTACAAATTCAGCCTGGGCTGCCTCTCAAATAGCATTCCATTAATCAGGATCTGCTGAAACCACTAGTTAAGCAATCAGTGGTGCCAACAAAATAAAACCTTAACAGTGATACAAATTGATGTGTGGGGGCAGCAGAGCGTGGTCACATACTGGTGTATTGTGTCAGAGTGAGAGAACATCAATTCACTTCTGCAGGTCCCAATCTAGGTTACTATGTTGGGGAGACATCAGTGCAAGGTAGGTACTTCAGAGGAGGCTGAATCTGAGGAAGACTTAGCTTGTGCTGCCATCAAGAACCTCTTAGCAGCCACCTCCTATGGCATTGGCAGTGTCCTGGGACCAGGCTGTCTACTTATTTGCCCGTCTCCTTAACTATACAAGGGCTTGAGATGAAATGTATAAAACAATTTCCAATATTTTGTACATCTGTAGAATGTATTTACCTCATCTTTGAAGCAAAGTTGGAAGAATGGTTTTTTTTGTTAGTCCCCCAGCTTTTTGTTTTTAACTCATACTATTACATCTTCAAAGATGTTCTTTGACTAGAACACTAAGATCCAGAGCTTCTGGTGAAGGTCATCTTATTTGGCTATCAAAGCGTTCAATCCCATAGTTTGGTTATAATATGCATTGTATGGTTGATGGTCCTTTTGTCATAATTAAAATCTCTAAATTCTGTGAAACCCTGTGTTCTTCCAGCTCTGTTCAAAACAATAACCTTGATCTTAAATCCACATGCTGGGTAAAGAGTTCTCAAACTATAATACAAAGAATTGTTTCCACAAGCAAGCTGAAAATGTATAAGAAAAAGCCTACGTGGGCCTCAAGTGCTTGGCGTGTACAAGAGCTGATGTTTGCTGATGATGGAGATGCTATTCATTATCCTTGAAAGGGATGGATAAATAGTAAGGCTTTCATTTTATTGACACATTGAGGACAGATGTGATCTATTCTATCCTTTTTTAAAAGAAAATTTAAATGCAGCTCATTACTCAATGCTCAAAGGCATACTAATTAACGATTTTGCAATTAATAATGCTTTACGGTTAGGTTATTAAATAAAATTCCTATTTAAAACTCAAATGCCAATGCAACAATCCTATTGTGGATATCTCTGATCAAGTGCTGAAAGCCTGCTGCTCTAGTTGGTTACACTTATGGGTTCTTGTATCCCTGCATGAATATTCCTGGGTCTATCTCTGTAATGCTGCATGAAACGCATTCTAACAAGACATGAAATGTATAGACAATGCAGTTTGTTACAAATTCTGTTCACACCTGGTTAGTAATTGTAGTTCCGATTTCATTTGTGTTTTAAATTTTTTCATTATTAAATTAAGCCAAGCAAAGTTTATTCTCTAAATCTAAGCTGCTTAAAAAAGGATTGGTTTTGAAGGAGGAAGAATAAATATTTAGGATAGATTTTCATGCCTACGCTTATATAAGTTGGCAATTTATTCCATTGTTTTGATAGTTTTGAAATAACCAAATGCAGCATGCTAAATTATGCCAGCATGTTTTTTTTTTTAATTAATTTTTTCTAGGGAGCCCAAATATTACCTCATCCATTACATTGAACAGTACTGCAGAATGCTTTTATGTAAAGTCATCTGCCTTCAAAAACTTCTTGTTCTAATTTACCAAATGATGCATGGAATGTAATTCCTATTTAATAAATGTTTCTTTAAGCAGAATTTCTAATACGTTCACTGAATATTTTGTAGCTTCCCCAGATAAATTGGCCCAACCATTATCCTTGCAAACCTAGAATAGTTTTAAAACTTTAATGCAAATTAATCTGAATGGCAGGTTGTTGCTTTGTTGGCAATCTGTTAAGTGACTTTTTTTTATTCCTATCTGTATCTGTGCATGTCAGTGATCTTGAAGGGCCTGCATTAGATTCACAATCACTCTGATGGGGCCACACAAGCAGTATTGTCCCTGGAAAGCTTGGACTACAACCTGTTATCCCGATTTTGAGAAAAGGAAAAAAGCCTTAATTAGAAGCTTTCACAAATCCAAATGGAGTGACTTACGTGGTAACTGCAGGCCTGACTGTGTCCTTTGAATTGATATTCCAAACTGGTATCAAATTTTGTTGAAAATTATTTGAAATAGTTTTTAAGAGACTAACTAACTAATCAGATGTATTTGAAATACATAAGCTTGTTCTGGGGGAAAAAAAAATATAGGCATATCTAAATAATTCAGTAATTTGTCCAGAATCACTGCTTAATCAGTTTAACTTTACAGAAGGATGCAACTTTAACAGAATATTTAACATGCTTCTGACACTCTTTGGACCGTTAAAGTACATAAGGTTTTTTGAATTGACATTTTAATTTAAAAATTTCATCTAATTTACAACTCATCTACAGAGGGCATTTGAAAATTCAGTCACAACCAGAAGTTGGAAATCTATATCAATTATGTTCTTAATTTGAGAGAATGAAAGAGTAGAGAGTCATGCATTCCGTTGGAAGTATTCGCTCTATCTATGTAAGCTTAAAGAAAATTCAGTTGAACTAATCCTTGCAGGAATTATTAAATCTTTCGCACTTCCCTAGCCCCCAGCCCCAACCCCAATACTGACTTGTCTTGTGGTATAGTTCTACAAGAGCCAGATATAATGCCTTTCTCAACCAAGTAGCCATTCGTCCTGCATGATCATTTACATGCGTATTAACAGGCTGTTCACACATGGAAGGCATCATCCATCCCTATTGCACCTGCTCCACCTCACCCTGTCTCCGTGGATGCTTTACAGCAGGCATCACACGATGGTGATCAGGAGTGGGAGATGTAACCATTTCCATACAAGCCCGCCCCCTCCTCCAACCCCATGCCCTCTCCCCCAACCTAAAGTGCATGCACACTTAAGGGCAACTGTGGTCCCCAAACAGCATTCTGGCTGACATTAGTTTACCCAGCAAAGACTAGGGTTCTAACCTGCCTGCTCTGTATAGGACAGTTCCACAGTAGACACCGTCTTAAATCCCCTGGAGAAGTACTGGAGTATGTAATTGTAATAATTATTCTAACATTGTGGGGAAGCAGTGCTCCAGATCCTTTGGAGAGTGAATTGCTTCACTGATGCCAATCAGCTGAAGTCACACAAGAAACAATATAAGTTAAGTGTCCTTTCTGCTATTGGATATAAATCAGAAGTTGTACAAGCCATGAAAAAATCCAAAACAGATAAAAAGCAAGATACCGCAGATATGAAAATCTGAAACAAATGCAGAAATGCTACGCAGCACATGGAGAAAGCAGACAGGTTGATGTCCTCGGTATGGCCCTTTCATCAGAACCAGCGTCACAAGATGGCCATCAGGAGTGAGAGCTGTAGCTGATGTTCTCTACGCCATCCCCGGCCACTTTATATTGTTGGTTGAAGGGACAACGCCTGAAAGGTGTTCACTTCACATATGTTCAAATCTGCTGAGTGTTTGTTTCTAGCGCCATCCGTGTTTGTCCCTGAGAGATACAGTACCCAGGTATCCAGTGGTCCTGAAGTTTCAAACTTCTGTCACCTTTCTATTGTTATTCTGTAGCAGAAAGAGAATGGATGTGCATAGTTCCTTCTTTAGGCACTTCTGATGGCTTCATTGCTGAGCGGCTCCCAAGCAAGTCAGTGAGTGACTGCCCACTAAGGGCAATTACGCCAAATATACCTTTAGCAAAGTTTTAGGTTTTCATAGGTTTTAAATCTATGTAGATAATAGCAATTTATATTTGCAATAATCTCTTCCCCCAATCCTCACATATTTTCCCCCTCATTTAAAATGTTTAAATCAGCACTGAATCAAACGCAAATGTCAAAATTAATCTCATCAGTGTCTGATGGTTAGGAAGGATTTCTGCAGTTAATCCTATATAGCCAGCATTTCTGCCAGTTATTGAACTGATTTTGAAAATGTGAGCACTATAATGGACACACACACACACGTGCCATAATTAGCTTTCACCTTAATATTTCATTGCTAAAAATCTCTTAGCCTTGTATCCCTTCAAAAATGAGCACCAATATCTTGCATTCTCAATAAATGTTATTACAATCTGTTAGGCAGAGAAAATACTATTAAATTTATTCACTTACAATGCATTATCATACATTGCTTTTGGAATATGCAGCATGTGGTAATGTAGCATATAATTTAAGAATATCTCTCCAATAACTTTATTAAAGCAGATGAATTTTCACCAAAACTTGGGCAGCCATTTCCTATCATCAACTTCTGATGTTTTCTTTTTAAAAACAATAAACAGAATCCTATCAGATCAAGTCAGTTCGGTATCTACCTCTCCGCCCTCACTGTTTTTTAAACTTCCTGCTGCCAAAGCAGATAGCCATTGACCTGTAGAAGCAGAATCACTGAGTGATTAACAACTGTCCTCCGATTGGTGCTGGTTTACCATTAGCTTGTTATCCAAAAATAATTCTAGTTTTCACCAGATTTTATTAATTTCATGTCTTCACACTTTTGAAAAGTGATGCTTTTGAAACCATACAGGACGTCTGTAAAGATTGTAAATTAAAATGACAAAATTTGTCACTGCTGTGTGAAATCACACTGTTCTGCAGGTTGCAAGTTTTATTCTTGCCCACTTTGGTATTTTATGCCCAAATCATACGTCCCATGCGCCTTAGTTTCTACTTGAAAATATTAGCTTTTTAACCTCATATTTCACTAAATGGTTCCTTTCTCATGGAGCACCTGTATGCTGTAAATGCACAGAGAAAGTTCTACGCCTCCAGTAGTACTGGACAATGTCATTTTCCTGGGCAATTTATTTGGTCATCTTTTATTTCACCAAATGGAATTGAGCAGAGCATTTTCAATTTTTAGCACAATTGAACAGAACCCTTCTTGCTTATTCCCACCCCAGGCCCTCTCTTTAAGCTCCTTGTTCATTTTCCTACGAAACTCCATAACTTTGGAGTTGCACACTGGGATAACGGCACACAAACTGTAATGTGTTTGCCTGAAATTTCTCCATTATAGGAATAGAGGCTGTTTTTTGAAAAGAGAAAAGGACTTTTAACACTTCCACTTAACTAGCAAACAGTACAACTTCAGGCAAATGCATTGGGCTTTATCATATTTCTATCTCACAATAGAAGATATCAGACTGTTGTGTCTGTAGTGGAGAGAAACTGCCAAGTGTTTCCCTTTCCGAGTCTGAGCTAATTTGAGTTGTACCTATAATTTAAGGCACAATTTCAAGAACATCACATGAGTTTACCATTTAATATGTACAGAAAAAATATCTTACCACGTTTTCAGGCCGGCCAATTTAATTAGTTGCTGGGTATGAAATGGCCAACTGATTGATATTAGTTGTTAAGTGGGAGGAAGGGCTACTTGTCCCCAGCAAGGTACGAGGATGGGATCAGAGGGGTTCCAACCAAACTGGGTACAGGGTAACTGCAGTGAATCAGTAGAGAGAGAGTGGGTCATAATTTCATTCAGGAGTTTTGCACATCACACCTTAGAAGGATACGTTGGCCTTGGAGAGAATGCAGTATAGATTTATTAGAATGATATCTGGCTGTCAAGAGTTACAAGGTGAGATTACACAAAGCAGGTTTGCATTCCCTCAGAAGGTTAAGGGGTGCTTTAATTAATGTTTTCAAGACATTATGGGCAATAGATGTGTAGATATTTCTGCTGGTTGGGGAGTCTGGAACTAGAGAGCACAGCCAAGAAATTAGAGCCAGATCTATCAGGAGTGAAATTAGGAAATTCACTACATGAAAAAGATGTTATAAGTTTGGAGATCTCCTCTGCAAGTGGTAAATGATGCTACATCAATTGTTAATTCTGAAATTAATATAGATTATTAAAGGAAATGGGGCAAAGGCAGGTGTATGGAGGTAGGTCACTGAGCAGTTATGATCTCATTGAATGGTGGGCAGGTTTGAGGGGTTAAATGGCATCCTCCTGTTCCTAAGTAGATGAACTGATCAGACAGTAACAACCATCTCCTCCTTTGTAGTCTTCACCCAGGCAGTTTGCCTGACCTGAACCAGGCACTGTGATGTTACTTTAAAACTCAATTGTCTTTCCCCAACTGCACATACACACTCAAACACTCACAGACATTCAATCCTATCCTCACTCCTCTCCCCTGTCCTCTTCACGGGGCAGCAGCAACCAACAGCAGGTAATCCTTTTGAAACTTAGTTCCTACCTCCCTTTCTTCAGCTCTCTTGTAGGCTAAAAGGCGATACAGGAAAAGTTCAAAGTCCAATGGTAAGGAAGTGAAAAGATTGGTGCACTGTTTCTTTTCTGAGATGTTTCAGAAGATTGTATTTGCCTTGGACTTTGTCCATGTTTGCTAAATTTACCCAGTAAAGCTAATTGGCAGTTTGAAGATTTGCAGCTGTAACTTGAAAAGTAACCTATAACCTAGTTTTTAAAGAACGATTTATGTGTACACTTGAAATCTATACGGATCTTGGAGCCAACACAGTGATGAATAACTGTTCCATCAATTTGTAATCCATAGCTCAAGAAACTTTATCTAACCAGCCAGGCAAAAATTGACCTGAGTCAGCATCTGTCTCATTGAATTAAAGCCGCAATAAGTTATTGTTCACAGTAGTGTTTCAATGGATTCTTTTTCTCCTAATGTAAAAGTTTATATCTTTAAATGAAATAATACAATCGGAGGAGTCAATGGATTTGACATAACCTAGAAAGCAGAATTCGTGTTTTGGGTGGTGTGTTGGTGAGGTAAGACAGGTTGGTCAGGATCGAACTGATTAAAATCCAGCATATAAAACTAGATGCGATAAAATCCAAGTTTTGCTGAACACATGTAAGTGTTTTGGTAAAATGCTGAGATCCAAACTGTTCCACTTATTCCTAACTCGAGGGAGACCGCCCCAAAGTAGAAATCCAACTAAACTTGCAATTGTCCTCCCAAGCTTTTAAATTATTATTTATGAAAATATTTCTTAAATTTTTAATTAATATATTCGGGAGAAAAATATGTTTAAAACATGCACTTAACCACTTAGGAGCTTTGCTTTAAACCTTTAACCTTCCTTATTTTCCTTTTTTTGCACAATGTCTTTCCTTTTATAAACTAGAAATTTTATCTTTTCACCTCCCTTCCCTGGTCTGCAGCGTGCTGGAATATCAGACACGGTTGCTTGTCTACCAGTCAACTTGATTCCGACCATTAATTTCTAATAAAATGCAGTGCTATGTGAAGAGACCTAAGATGTTGAGGAAATGACCGCAGATGTTTCATTCTTTTGCTTTCCTTTCAAATGAAAGGGCTGCATTTTAACAGGAATGCTGAATGAGAAGTGATTTGATCTGATGTTTGTGCTGTTCAGCTGGTTTTAATGTAATCATTGCAACCATTATTAATCATTGTTGCCTTGACAACTGCAGTTTAGTGTATCATGTGACTGGGTCTTTTACGATGAGATGATCATTCACTGGCTTTTTTTTATTTACAGCTTTGAGGTTCCCCCCCACCCCCAACTGTTAAGAACTTTTTTAACAATCTAATTGTTGCTTGTTGTCATTGAATTTCTTGAATGCTTGTTTACGTTTCTATTCCATTTTTCCCATTCCTGTGCATGCTGCTCCTACTGTTTCTTCCCTTCCTCAAATCATCTGTTCCCTGTGTGTAGCCACATCGCCGACGACAGAACCATCAGCTCACGGTTGGTAAAACTTGATGTTTATTTAGTCAGTTTGTTCTTGTGGCAAGACCAGCCTTAGAGGGCGAGGTTGGATCAGATGCACCCGAATACCAGGCCTGCTCTCTGGTTCATGAATGTAGAATTTCTTCACTCAATTGACCTCTTGGTCTTTCGATTTTACCCTGCTTCTCAAAATGTTCATATTTAATCAAATCACAAATCAGCAATGTAAAGTCACTGAAAATGTTCAGACAAGGGCTTGCAAAGTCTTCCTTGGACCTAATTAGCATAGTTACTGAGATTGTGGTCTAGACTCACTCGAGAACAGACGCAATCAACTCTACCGTTCTTTCGCAAGATTGCTGACTAACTTCACTACGTATTATTCGCGGACAGACCTCTTGGTGGCTACCAGCTATGGGACTAGACAACTAACTGAATTAATATGTAAAATAACAAGTTTTAAGAATAGTCCAATGCCATATCTCATTGCACAATAAATAAACTCTAATGACTGTTAAACTTTGAACCCTGAAAATGTAAAGATCCTAATTTAATGATCAGTACGTTCTTTTACTCTGTTCTTTCTATCATTTTTTTTGTATTTTATATTTTAATTGGAATGATTGACTTTAAAACTTACCTCAATTTGGCCCTTAACCACAACGGAAGTTGATTTTTAAATAAATAAAGCTTTGATTTTATAAACAAGGATTCTGAAATTAAGGGTTATCACTACATTGATAGTGCCATATTTGTATTGGCTGACAGATCGAAGTTATACTGCCAACTCTGCTTTGCTCTTTGTCCAAACAAAAAAGGGCACACTTACCAGCTACAGATAGTTGGTTACATTTACTATTGCTAAAGGACTGGCTGGAGCTTCTAATTCTAAAATTTGGGTTGGCGTTGGACTGCCATTACATGGCACCCAATGTGAAGGCCAAGAGCTGGGAGACTGCTTCCAAGAGGTGTTTTCATCTTTTTCCACAGTGCACATTACAGTCAGATCACTGGCCTAGTTGGGAAGTCTTGTGGCTCGGGTGGGTGGTGCCCTGCAGGTTCAAGTCCCGCTCCAGGACTTGTCCATGACATGGTTCAACAGGTTGATAATCAGTCTGCTAATCTGTCCAACACTTCCCCATTAATTCCCAAGAGGAAAAGGAAAGATCATGAAGATACGAAACAAAAAGAAAGCTGGTGTTGCTCTCTGAGTAAGCTGCTGATTTTTTCACCTTCGGTGAAGCTGTTGCTGAATGTTAGTCAGGCTGAATCAATATTCAGTATCAATAATGCCCAAATATGCTACATTCAGGCTCCTTCCTTGGGGGGAAAAAATCTGGCAGACTTTCTAACAGTTGCATGTTTTTACTATTGCTTCCTTATTGCCAGAAGCAATGGACTACATTGATGACTGGTGCAGCTATTTGATAAAATAAAGAGCTCCTTCATAGTCATTGCACTAACTTTGGTTTTGTTTCATAACCTAATCTTCAGCTACAGATTGCTAATGGAAAAACGTTAAGAGAAACTATTTTCAAATTGGTGTTAAAATGATTTTTCACATTGGTTTTAAGGAATTATTTTCAAGTAATGTTTAAAATAGAAATAGTAATTATCCAAAGTAACTCTTCACACCACCCCAACCTGCCCCCACCCCACATTTTGTTATGAATCAAAAACAAGTTTTAGCTATCCCAAAACCAAAGGTGTGTAAAACTGAGATTTCACCAGGTCTTTAGGACTTCAGAATCAGCAACTCTTTTGAAGTTTGCTGAAGATTAGCTATTAATAATTTTCATAATGTGCACATTTGTCACTGATACAGTGAACCAATGTCAAGAATAAACAAGTTTGCCATTCATCATACCATTCATTGAATGGGGAAACATCTGGCGAGGGGATTATAGGATGTTTGGTCGTCAATGGCAACGTATTAATATTTGAATAAATCTATTCATTATAGTTGGATTTAAAAGTCAGCTGTTTTTTTTTGCCATGTTTTCCTTTTTTTAAAAAAAAAAGAACCCCAGGGTGAGCTGGAGTTGCCAGTAATCTTTGTGAGTGTAGATCAGTTATTGTGCCAGTTGACATGGATTTAACTGCGTCACACAGACACCAACGTGATGCAGCACTCTACCAGTGGGAGGGAGAGTGGTTGTTGACTTGCAGCATTATTGCCTTGAGTGCATGGCATCAATTGTTCTATTGTCCCTTCCCAAAATGATGCTGAACCAAAGGCTGCACCTGAATGCCTTGCTCTTCGGCTTGTCTTGCCACTTTAGATAACATTTATTATTTTCAGAAACAGCACAATGTTTTATGCACACACTGCTTGTGTTATTAGTCCACAGCTGTGTAGTCTAATTTTGGTGTGTCTGTAGGAGGTAGGCCTGTGTTTTTAACTCCTACTAATCTGTGCATAATTTTGCTGCTTACTAATTGTGCTATTCAGCTGCTCAGAATGAAGTTTAACTGTGAATCCCTTGTAGCTCCAGATCAGGTGAGGTTCTAATTTAAATAGATTGTACTTGGGCTGACAAAAAGAGTTATTAATTTGCTCTATTTTTATACGCGAGAGTCCTACTAACCAGATGTCATCTTAATAAAGTTGAGATTGTGGGACTTGTGTTAATGTGCAACAGTGCCTGGCCAATGGAAATATGTTCACTTTCTGTGTGCTGAAAAAGATTTCCCGGTTGGCGCAGTGTTTGATGATCCAATACGTCACATCGTGGGTTGGCACCCACATCTCCTCCTGTAGTGAGTTCCCGAGGGGTTGGTTATATTTATGTGTGTGTCAGTCATACGAACATATAAATAGGCCACCCTAGCCTGCTCCGCCAGTCAATAAGCTCATGGCTGATTAACCTTTCATCCCTTTGTTTATCCAGAATCTATCTAGCTCTGCATTAAAAATTTCCAGAGACTCTGCTTCCACTGCCTTTTGCGGAAGAGTGTTCCAAAGACTCACTACCATCTTGAGATTAAAAAAAAATTCTTCTCATCTCTGTCTTAAATGGGTGACCCCTAGTTCTAGATTCTCCCACAAGAGGATACATCCTCTCCACATTCACCCTGTCAAGACCCTTCAGGCTCTTAAAAGGTTTCAATCAAGTCGCTTCTTACTCTTCTAAACTCCAGCTCCAGTGAAACCAAGCCTAACCTGTCCAACCTTTCCTCATAAGTCAACCCACCCATTCCTGGTATTGGTCTAGTAAATCTTCTCTGAATTGCATCAAATGTATTTACATCCTCCCTTAAATAAGGAGACTAATACTGTATACAGTACTCCTGATGTGGTCTCACCATTGTCCTGTTCAACTGAAGCATAACCTCCCTACTTTTATATTCAATTTCCCTCATAATAAACAATAATATTCAATTAGCTTTCCTGATTACTTGCATGCTAACCTTTTTCGATTCATGCACTAGGGCACCCAGTAACCTGGGTTCCACTTGTGGCCTATTTAGGGAGCTATAATGCACCATTGGCACTAGTTGTTTGCCCACTGATAATGATGCCCAACATGCAGACATGGAAGGGAGAGCCGGAGCACAAAGCAGTCTCCTAAACTATCGCGGACAAATTGAACTTTAAAGGAATGGTTGCATTTTGCCTCACTTGTCAAAAATACTTTTTTAAATACTCTTTTGGAAAAAGTGAACAATCTGCCTTCACTGCATTTAATTTCATGCCCTCTGCAGATGAAGACGAGGTTGATAAGATTAAGAAAACAAATGAAAAGTGGTTGAGCTAGCCTCTTAACGTCTGGTTTGAGATACCAATTACTTAAGTCTTGACAGCTCTTCAGAAAGTTGAAACCCTGAGCGAACTCCACACACTCCACGGATACACTCCATTAATACATGGCTGGCTCAGGCAAACATGTGGAGCAGCAGCTCCCTGTGGGTCTCTAGCGCCGCTGAAATCTTGGGCAGTCCCAACAAGCTTTGCAACCTGTTGTCATCATTCCTGAGGTGGAGCATTTTTTTTCTTAAAACCAGCCACCAAGAAGTGACTGACGAAGCGAATTGCGGCATATAGTGACAAACAGTACAGATTGGGAAAGGTGGCAGGTTTATCATGTGGGGGCACTTCCACTGTGAAATGCAAGGTTAACATCAAACATGTTTGTGTTGGCTCCCTTGGCCGAGAATCCTGTGAAGCTCAATGATCAAACTGCTGTATAAATGCAAGTTGTTTTTGTGCCAAGGCTAGAAACTGGTGGCTTGGCTGAAGTACCATCCTCCATGCCAGCATTCACAGCAATACATTCACCTAAGTCTTCCGGGGAAGTGGGGCGGGGGTTAAAAAAAAATGGCATAAACCAGCTTGTGATGAGACTTCTGGCACTGGAGTTCAAAGAATGTGACTGACAGAGGCTTTAATAAAAATTACACTTGTTTTTCCCCCACAGGTTTTCTCCCTTGTATCTCTCATAATCTGCATGTAAACAGGACAAGATTCTTTCCTTCACAGTATGGAAAAAAAAAACCCGAATCTCCACTTTAAAAAGAAACGTCATTGCTCTCCTGAGGTTTTTTAATTTTTTTCGTAATTATTCGTATTTCACCTGGTTGACCTAGCATAATGGGCAAATATAAAGCATGCCTGTTTCTAAGCTAAACAAAAATTACTGTTAATTACAGAGAAGACTGAAAGGAGTACAAGCACGCATATCAGTGTTTGAAGGTCAGTTTTGCCAATGTTCCAACTTAAATTCTTGGCAAAAAAAAAAATGCTGATTTATTCAAGCCTGGGAGCTGCCTCGGTTACATCATCATGTTAATAAAGCCTCAGTGGCAGGATTTAACATGTTAATTGTCTGGCAGAGGGTACCACTGATTCCATTGCATCCAGGCCCACAACTCCTTCCCTCTGGCTGGGGATTGATGACACTCTGCCTGCGAGAGATAATAGAGGACTTGCTATTCATTTACAGAATGCTGCCCTCCATTTCCTGTGCATTCTTTCCTTGTCACTTCTCCAGAACCAACACAAATGAGTGCTTTTGCAGGCTTTTAATGCTTTTTGTTCCCGAAGTTCAGGAAAGCAGAACAGGTTCAATCACTGGAGGGTAGCCAGTCTTGAGAGCATTGCGATGGGCGCACAGTTTTTATTTTGCAGACTGTCTGGGCCCGCGGGTTTTGCCAATCAGAACACTCTGTTAATTAGGGACCCGTTAAAAAATATACCTGCCCATAGGCGTGACCAAAATACCGCATCATAATCCAAGGCGACAGACTGTGTCTGTGTTTGGAATAAAATGTACAAGTGTGTCATTTTAGGAGAATTGAATCATTTGAACTATGGCAGGGGCCTCTGTCCTGAAACTTCCAATCAGCCAGGCCGCCACAAGAGCCGCTCTTGGCTTAGCGAGCAAAGTCGCTCTCTCTCCTTTCTCCCTTCCCTCCCTCCCCAGTGCACAAGGAGAAACAGTGCATAGTGGTGATGTCACTGGATTAGTAATCCAGAGGTTAATGTTCTGGGGACCCGGGTTCAAATCCCACCACAGTGGAATTTGAACTCAATTAATAATTTTTTAAAATCTGGAATTGAAAGAGCTATCCTTGGTAATGGTTACCATGAAACTATCATCGATTGCTGTAAAAAAAAAACCATCTGGTTCACTAATGCCCTTTAAGGAAGGAAATGTGCCATCGTTACTTGTTCTGGCCTCAATGTGGCTCTTAATTGTCCTCTGAAATAGCCTAGCAATCCTAGGCAACAATTGCTGGCCTTGCCAGCAACGCCCACATCCCATGAAAAAAAATACCAGCTGCAAACCTTCACTCAACCGGGGCTCAATCTGTCCATTCTCGGCACCCTCTTACTTGTTGATCTTATCACAACTGGCACTCACCTGGAAGAATTTGTACCAACTTGCAGTCTAAAGCTGGCACAGATGCATTAGTCTACCTATGACCAGCATAAATCATTGCTTTTGACTAACAGACATTGCTGCTCCTGTGATTAAAATTAGATGAGGTGATTGTGATTCCATAGACAACAATCACTCTCTGCTATTAACTTGACGTGGACATTAAGGCAGTGTCAGGATGTTTGAGCAAGGTCAGTGCTACTGTCAAGCTCAGTCCTTTTGCTTACTCAGCATCCACACATCTCTTTTCAGCTACACCAAACCAGACAGCTTTTAGGAGCGGGGCCCTAACTGATTTCCTTCCAATCGGGGGGGCCTCATAACTGGATTTCTGTCACTCTGATTACTGGCCAAAAAGAACACAAGGATGTTAAAAATTTAAATTTGGGTTGTTGGTGGACTGGGAGCAAGTCCGGATCAGCGAGCACGGGTTATTAGTGTACAGACCTCGGTATGAGTTAGGATATGAGCAACAGATTTTGGGATGAGCTTAAGTTTTTATGGGGTGGAATATGGGAGGTTGGCCAGGAGAGCATTGGAAGAGTCAAACCTGGAAAAACAAAAGTAATGGTGATGAATTCAACATGGGCAGAGATGAACGATATTACTGTGGTGGAAGTGGGCTGTTTTGACTAAGATCAGGATATATGATTGGAAGCTCACCTGGCGTAAAATATGACGCCAAGGTTGTAAACAGCGAAGGCATCAGACAGTGTCCAGGGAGGGGCATGGGAAATGTGGATAGGGAATGGAGCTTGGGGACCAAAGACAATTGCTTTGGTTTTCCTAATGAGCCCCTCTGGGGGAATCTCTGCTCATCCACTGCTGGATTTCGGACAAGTTGCCCGACAACGCCGAAGCGGTAGAGAAATGGCGGTATGGTAAAACTGAGGCCAGAATTTTCCAGCCCTTCACGCCGACGGTATCTTCCAGTCCCGTTGATGTGAGCGGAGATTTTGATGGCTCACTGTCCCCATCATGGGGGAATCCTCCGTGCTGGGGTGGGATGGGGGGCTGGAAAATTCCAGCCTGAGTGGGATAAGGCCGGGGAGTAGGACCAGGTAAAATGCTCTTTCAAAGAGCCAGTGCAGACTCGATGGACCGAATGACCTCCTTCTGCACTGTAAAGACCCTGTGATACTGAGAGTCAGTCAGCATGTGTGGGGGATCTAATGTGCTTTTTAGAATGTTGTTGCCGAAGGACCAGTAGATGGGTGAGAGATAGGAGGGGACCCATGATCGAACCTTGGACTACCAGTGAGGTAACGGTGCAGAAGTGGGAAGAGAAGCCATTGCATGACTGGATAGATAAGAATGGAACCAGGCGAGAGTAGTCACATTCAGCAGGACAATGGAGGGGAAATGTTGGAGGGGAATGGTCTGGTCAACTGTATCAAAGGCTGCTAGCAGGTCGAGAAAGAAGGGGAGGGGCAGTTTATCGTGGTCACAGTCATAGAGGATGTGTGGTTAGTGCTGTGAAAGAATAGAAACCAGATGGGAAAAGCAAAACTGGTCAGGGGAGAAAGGAAAAGAGAGATATGGTAGACAGGCTGCTGTGTGGAGGGAGCTCTCCGAAATCAGAACTATTCCAATCGCAATTTTCCAACAGGAGGCACTGTGCGTTCAAAGTTACCAAAATGTCCCATGTGTGTTGCTGCCAAAGTCTCTCCCAAGCAGGAATTTTTGCTCTAATGAAACCTGCCACCATTGACGTAGAATAAATTTGAGCCAAAGTTGATCAAACTACAATAATTGAAACATAAGCAATAATCTCATGACTGCATTTATTGAAGAGGGAAGCACACTGTTAAATCAGACATTCTTGGAATTGACAGTAGCTTATACAGATATTATCAATCTCACCAGAATCTAATTTCTTAGAATTGTTAATGAAAAAATAATGACCGCCACCTTTTTAAATCAAAGCATTTAGATGCATGGATGTGACTCGGAGTTAATACAAAGAGCAAAGATTTTGCCTGGCATTTATTTCATTCATCACTCGTAACTGACTTTTGCAGTTAATTTAAATTCAGCGTAGTTGTTAAGAGCAGCAAAACAGATTTCGGAAATGAGTGTTTTGTAGGACTACTCTAGATTATCATTTGCTTATGAAACAGGTTCATATAGAAATCATTTTAAAAAATCTGTTAATTTTTTATAAAATTTATTCCATCTATACTCAGTACCCTCCTTCCTTCCCCATCCGTTCCAGTTATAGATAGCAGCAAACCTTTGAAAACCCTGATCAAAGTGCAGTTTCCAGCCTTGGTCTGTGCCAACCCACCTCATCCAGGGTAGGGACACTAGCTTTAGCTTTAGCACCCTGGGCTCATGACAGGTAAAGATCAGCCAGAATTATTGTTGTTTATCGCTACCCAGCGACTCCTTTGGAAAGTGTGCCTGTGCTTATAGATTGGCTGATAACAGAATCTGATTTGCCTGTAATTCCCCCCACATTTGACTAATGTTTTCAAGGATCAGCCTAGGATCACTGTGAATTGTGATGACTTTGGCAAATGTGACCCTTGCAAGGAAGTATGTGGATTAAGGGCAAGAGCTCGCTTGATTTGTGCAAATTTGACCCTGCAAGGGCAAATGACTCGGCATTGAGACACCAGAAGGATGATGGAACCATGCAAGAGTCAGTGATTCCAGGCTCTGGGGAGGTAACAGTGGAGAGAAACTATGGTGAGCAAACAATGTACAAATCACAGAATCACAAGAGTGCAGAAGAGGCCCTTTGGCCCATCGAGTCTGCACCGACACGTGAGAAACACCTGACCTACCTACCTAATCCCATTTACCAGCACTTGGCCCATAGCCTTGAATGTTATGATATGCCAAGTGCTCATCCAGGTACTTTTTAAAGGATGTGAGGCAACCCGCCTCCACCACCCTCCCAGGCAGTGCATTCCAGACCGTCACCACCCTCTGGGTAAAAAAGTTTTTCCTCACATCCCCCCTAAACCTCCTGCCCCTCACCTTGAACTTATGCCCCCTTGTGACTGACCCTTCAACTAAGGAGAACAGCTGCTCTCTATCCACCCTGTCCATGCCCCTCATGATCTTGTACACCTCGATCAGATTGCCCCTCAGTCTTCTCTGCTGCAATGAAAACAACCCAAGTCTATCCAACCTCTCTTCATAACTTAAATGTTTCATCCCAGGCAACATCCCGGTGAATCTCCTCTGCACCCCCTCCAGTGCAATCACATCCTTCCTATAATGTGGCGACCAGAACTGCACAAACTACTCCAGCTGTGGCCTCACCAAGGTTCTATACAACTCCAGCGTGACCTCCCTACTTTTGTAATCTATGCCTCGATTGATAAAGGCAAGTGTCCCATATGCCTTTTTCACCACCCCACTAACATGCCCCTCCGCCTTCAGAGATCTGAAAGAATTGTCCCATTGCCCATTTTAGTCTCAGCCTTCCCCATTTATTTTTATTTTCAACCCTACCCACCACCACATACACCCCCAGCCCCCACTAACAGCACCCAATGGCATACGCCATCCTCAGCTGTTCACTCTTAGTGAGGTCACTTACCCAATCCTCTCTGTGATAATTGGGCTAAGATTACATTGGATTGGCAATGCATTCTTCATACAGCCAGATCTCACATAGTTTGGTTAAGAAATATTGTGTTGGTATCAGGATTGATATAAACTTCAACTTGTAAAAAAAATACAACTTGGGAAACATTTAGACCATGAGCCATTTGATTATTGAAATATTAAATCAAACTGAAAATGTTTATCAAAAATCTTTCACTGAATGAGTATTGAGGTTCTTATAATGAGCTGCTGAGTGTTGGTGAACCAGCAAAGGACTGACCATGATTAATGGCATAATCACAGCAGCAATGTGGTATTCACAGATTAATTGGATCAAGCAAGATTGCCAGTTTCCAGCCCAAGCAAGTGGGTAGATTGAAGATGGAGCTGCCAGGTGGAAACTGAGACATTTACTATCCTTCCTTCTCTCCCATTTGTGTGGTGCGAGGGGATTTAAGACTAAAGCTATTTTTGACCTGATTTTACACTGCTGAAGCCTGATGAGGAACCTTGTATCATGTGAGAAATATTATGCAATGCGGGTAAAATAACCTGCTCCACAAATGACATGGTTCTGACAGCGGCAGGTATCTCTCCAATCCCAGTTAGTACATACTATGCTCCTCAGCCCACCAACACCACCACACACTGCCCCCCGCTCCCCCCACACTCCCCCTTCCCCAGCCAAAATAAGTAACTCATGCCTTAACAGATAGTTACAGCATTGATTAAAATCATGTTGTTCAATTACTACGACCACTCTACATTTCAAGGTCAGAGAGTCATGCAGTTCCATATCTCAACTCTAGGCCTTAAGTGCAGGATTGTTGTGCTCCTACCTGCCTTTATCACACAGAGTGATCTTGCTGAAGCAGAATTAGATATTATTGCTTTTGTTTTGTTTGAAGGATTTGCAGTTGAGAATTACTGCACAACATCAGCTTGCTGGGATGTGGGTGTGGCGGTAATTATGATTATTTGTATTTCAATGGACTCTCAAACTCTGAACTATTGATCCCCCAGTACCACCTTTGTGTCCTGACACACAACTGTAAAATGCCAGAGTTTTACTGCCTTAATCTCAAAATGACTTGGTCACCAAATTCCCTGCCCATTCTGCTCATAAAGACAGTTAATAATGCAACAATATGTGGGCAAATTCACCGATCCCATTAGGGGGAGACACCCTGGAGGGACTGCAGCTTAAAAATAATACTGTAATCAATTTAACAACTAATATCAAAGTTAGAACTGTCAGCTCTAAGCTTATTGGAGTGGGCTTTCAAGCTCCAATGTTGCCATCCGTGGCAGCAAAGGATTGCAATCCTTATTGAGCACAAAGACTCGAGGTCAGAGAGTGACTTGTCAGATATTTCATCCAATTATTCCACAATGAGCACATTCTGTTTCGTCCCTCCTGCCCACTCACCTAATGAGAGTGGCATTCTTTAATTTAATCATCATTTAGGCTCCCTTCAACACATGCACTGAAGGCTTTTGTGCACTTGTTAACCTTTTCTACTTCAGCATTCATTTATTTTTTAATAATTTATAGCATTTTATTAGCTTCTCCCCAAACTTGAAGATTTATTCCCTTCGGATAGCTTGTTAATTTCCCTGTTAGTTAAATTGCAAGTTGAGTAACACAAAGTATTAACTTGTGCTTTAATAACTTGATTTGCTTTTCATTATGTTGTTGTCGATTATCTGATGCTGGAGCTTTCTTTAAATTGGTGAGGTAGGCACCTTCCTTGTGTGCAATGATTACTAATGTAACCTATCTTTAAAAAATAATGTACACAAATTCTAATTTCTATTCACACTCCGTTTTTAATTGGATTTCAGGGTTTTAAATTTTTGATCCAAACAGTAAGATCGGAATGCAGAAAAGCAAGCCTTCAAAGCTGTTGCAGTAGTTTACTGCATAAAGGCCCTACTCTGAACCAGGCTGTGCATTCATTTCCTCCCTTGTGCCGGCGCAGCTATTAGGAATGTCTTGCTCGCCCTGGGCGAAAGAGGACAACCAGGCTTCCTGCTTCTTGTAGCAAGCCAGTGCTTCCTGTACCTTTGCACAGAGGGTGAGGACCAACTCAATATCTCATGCCTTCCAGCAATGAATTGGCTGCCAACATGTAGCACGCAGTCTCAGTCATGGAAAATAGCCACTTGAATGAGGCCATAGTGGGAACCACACCCTGGCAAAGCTCAGTGCCTTTAGATGAGAAAGTAGTGACAAGCTAAGTGGTATGAAAGTAAATGAGGCTTGCGTGGAATTAAATACAGTTCCTAGTTTCTGCCTATGAAAACTGTTCACGTTCAAGTTGAATGCTCTTTGACACCTCCTGAGATTTTCTTTTTTTTTTCCCCAAAGTCATTGAGCACAAAGGCCAAAATACTCGAGTGTAGTGTGCGAACATGTTAATATTCTATGCCAAGATATCTTGTCTTTAATAGAAGTGGATTAGGAGTCAGGAGGCCAAGCATAAGCAGGGGTGGGAGGCATAAATCTACCTTTAAGGAAGAGAAATGTTATCTTCCTAATTTCATTAGGTTCCCTGAAGAAAGCAATAATAGAAATAGCAGTTAATACTGTCAGGAAATGTTCTGCTCAAGTTGCAGTGGTATTTATTAACAACAATGTTGTGTGAATTGCTGAAATTAAAGAGAGTTTTAGTGTGATAAATTGTATTTCACCAAAATGCAATTTCATGTTACTTCAAAAAATGTCATTTAATCATGCTACAGAGCTTTGAGTGTAGCAAATATCTGTTCAAATATGCCATGAGGGGTACCTAGGGTTTTGTTTCAATGGTTTGACTGATTGCTACCCCATTATATTGATTCCTATCTCCAACTGTGCACATGGATGGAGAAAAAAAAAGAGATTCTTTTTGTGCATTATTGTTTAACGTGGGCATTCTTGCATCACTTCAGGCCAAGAAACCAAAATGACCTTATCCAAGGCCTTCTGCCAACTTCTGCCACAATGGTAATGAGTTTAGGGGATTACAGGAGATGAATTTGGAGGGGGGTGCGCAGGACAGGGGTGGAGAGAGGGAGAAGTCCATGATAGATTAGTCATGTGTAGAGTGGACTTGAGAGACCAAACAACATTTTCTTGCTTCAGATATAGTCCTATAAAACTCTTGGCCTTTAATGTAACCGTATTTTCTGGGTAACAGACATATGTCTGCATCCCACCGCTTGGGAGTATGACACATTACTTGATACAGTACAATTAGCATCAGGTAGGTCATTTAAAATGAAAGATAGGTATACATGCCTGTAATGTGATTGAAGCAGATCACAAATATCAATGTGAAAAGGCTCTTTATGAACTACCAATATACCTGAATGGTGCTTCAAATAAATTGTCACATCCCCTTTGCTTCAACGAACTTTCAACTTCAATATTTGCAAAATGCTTTGGTTGTTCTTGGTCCTTTCGATTGGAGTCAAATTTATGTGACTCAAGTTAAATTTTTTTTTAAACTAATTTTTGAGCATAAACTAATATTTTAACCTTACTGTGTTTAATGTAACAATAGATACTGATTTTAAAAATGTAAATCACTGGAGACAGATTGCCAATAATGCACTGGCACACCATAGATCTTCTAAACTTGTGAAAAAAGCCTTATTTCTCAGTGTATCTGTTTCCTATAATTAACTAAAAATAATGAATACAAAACAAGATTTGCACTAAAATGAGCAAGCAGAGAAAATAGGCACTTAAGTGATTATGAACGAGCCCTTCTATATTTATAACACTCTGATATATACAGCAGTGGGGGTTTCTGGAGCTTTTCTGAAAATTGAAGCACAATTGAGCTTGAATTCTGATATTGCAACAAAAATGTCAGGGTTATAGCTTGCCAAACATTTGCACGTCCAGTCCTGGAGTATGCAAGTTGTGTGTGGAATCCTTACATGGTGAGAGATATAAATAAGATTGAAGCGATCCAAAAATGATTCTGCATCAATCAGAATGGGAAATACACCAGTGTCACATCATTGATCAAAGGTTTGGAATGGGAATCACTACAGCAAACGAGGGAGAAAAATAGACTGACTGTGTTCTATAAAACATGGAATGGACTGGTGGGAATTGGCAGAAACAAGTATCTGCTGCCCTCAGCAATGACAAGACATGAGGCAGCCATCCCCACAAACTAAAGGCAGTGCATCAATAATCTTTCTTCCCGAGGACGATCCTAAAGTGGAACAAACTCCCAGAGGAAATTGTCACAGTCCCATAACTTGAAATATTCAAGACACATCATTGGATTATTTCCATGTAAAAATTTTCATTATCAGGACTACCATTTCAGCAGGTCATGCCTGGTTTAACTAGCACTACCCGTTTAAATGTTGGTGAAATACGGATATTAGTCTGTGATGCCAACACAACTAAAGCAGAAGAAACAGATGTTAGGATCCTGAAAGAAACTTGACTGGAATAATTATCACTGAACCCTCCTGAAGACACCTATGAAGAGTAGGGTGGATAAATGCCAACAAAGGTTGCCTACAAACATGGTGAAGCCATGCAGGTTAGGCCATGCATATGAGGGAGGCACATGACTTGGAAGAAAACACAAGCCACCTGAACAACAGGGAACACAAGAAGTGAGGGCATTGGAACAACAAGGAAATTTAGAAAAGGACAAAGAACCTGATGAACAGGGTGAAGAATGGCAAGTACAGAAAGGAAGAAAGCAGTGAGTAGAGAGAGACCTAGATAGAAAGCAGCCACTTGGGATAATTGAAACCTGAAGACATTACCTCGTAGAGAGAAGGAAAATAAGAGAGAGCCAACAGGAACAAGTCTCTGGGAATAAGAAGAAAGCTGATTAGAGATAGGACATTTCTACATTATTAACCCTTAAGGCAAAGCATAGACAAGGAAAAGCAAACATAGAATGGAGTCCTTGGAGGAAAAGTGAATGAAGAGAGGAAAGCATTCTCAGGAAAATCTTAAAGCATCAGGAAAGAGAAAATATGAAAAGGAAATTGGGAAACTGGAAAAGGTGTCCAATGATTTATAAAATCTGAATTTAAAAAGGAATTGTATGTTGCTTAGAGCTACAGATGAGGAGCTTAAGGAAGGAAAAGGAAGATCCATTCTTCCTGTACAGATAGGCCTCTATGCTATTGCAAGGTGAAGCAAAGAATGAAAAAACAAAAGCAAGAATTGGAAACATGATAAAATAGCTCAAAGAAGAATTTATGTTGTGAAAAAGAAATTGCCTGAGATTTGTTACAGCTGCTCCCATGATGGCTGAGATGGCGATTGCATCATCACATGAATGAAAACTGAGCAACACTGACCTGGGTGATCAGTTGTTGGTTTGCTGATCTCGCTTCTAGTTGTGATCAGGACATTGAGCATTCCTCAACTTGAAAGAGGGAAGAAGTCAATCTGGGTTCCAGATGATGATGATGATAATATTAAAGTGGAGTGTCATGTCACATTAGGAGGCTCCTAGGCAGCTTCCAACTAATCTTTCCAAAATTTCTAATCCAAAAAAATCAAGTGCCTCAGCGATGTCTGCAACAGGAGTATGGACAGGCCAGAACAATATAATCACCACATACACTGGTGGGGAAACCAGGTAAAATATCTTTGTGTGTAGGACACCCAATGTATACTACTTCTGCCAGCACCCACCCCCTGGCATCACAGCAACCCACCCCCACATCCACCCATCCTGGCCACAAAAATGCAGAATGAAGGCATTTTAATAGAGGCCTTTCTGTTATGCTACATTTGCTGACAGAGCTTTGTGTCCATAATGTTTTCCTGTTTTGTAGATGGAGATCCTGAGGTGAGACTGCTGCTTGCTTTTGGAAAGTTAGCCCATTTCATAACCATAAAAGCAAGGCAGGTCTAGCCACTTCCTCCTCCCCCGCACCCTGCCTAGACTCAAATTATCCATAAGGAGATAAACAACAGCAACAGTAGTTTGCTGGCGCTTTTCCCAATTTGGAGTTATGACTTGTGTGCTCTCTCTGAGGTGAATAGAGGTTCCAAATCTATTCCGTCTTTCTCAGCACTCCATGTTCGAATTCTTCCAGTCAGATTTCCACCCCTGCCCCAGTACCAATATAGCTCTTACCAAGGTCAAAAATGACACCCTAGGTGAAAGGTAAACATTCTCTCCTCACCCATCTCTATCTACAACCTTTGACATGGCTGACCACACCAACTTCCTCCAACTGTCGGCCAGCTGAGTGGGACTGCTCTTACATGTTTCCATTCTTAGCTACCTGCTTATAGGTAGGGGAATCACTTGCAATGGCTTCTCTTCCTGCTCCCTCACCATTATCTCTGGTGTCTACCCTTGGCCCTATTTCTCATTTACACGCTGTCCCTTGGTGGCAAAGGCGCAGCATTAGTTTTCACATATATGCTAACGACACTCAACTCTACCTCACCCACCACCTCTCTTGATTCCTCCACAGTTGCTAAGTTATCAGGCTGCTTGCCTAACATCAGATGGGCAGAAGTTTCCTCCAATTAAATATTAGGAAGACT
Organism: Cetorhinus maximus; assembly: GCF_964194155.1. Taxonomy (NCBI): domain Eukaryota; kingdom Metazoa; phylum Chordata; class Chondrichthyes; order Lamniformes; family Cetorhinidae; genus Cetorhinus; species Cetorhinus maximus. The sequence continues at coordinate 215,634,336 of NC_135880.1, forward strand.
GAAGCCATTGTTTTCAGTCCCTGCTCCAAACTCCATAGCTAATGATTCCATCTCTCTCCCCAGCAACAGTCTGACATTAAGCAAGTTTGTTCGCAAGCTTGGTGTCATATTTGATTGCGAGATGAACTTATGACTTCATATTTAGACAGCCTATTTCCATCTCCATAACATCGCCGGACCCCGCCCCTGTCTCAGCTCATCTGCTGAAACTCTCATCCATGCCTTGGTTAACTCTAGACTTGACTATTCAATTGTGCCCCTAGCTGGCCTCCCATGTTCTATCCTCCATACAGTTGAGGTCATTCAAGACTCTGCTGTCCATGTCTTAACTCACAGCAAGTCCCATTCCCCTATCACCCCTATGCTTGCTGACTTACACTGGCTCCTTGCCAAGCAACATCTTGACTTTAAAATTCTCCATCCACGTTTCCAAATCCATCCATGGCCTTGCCTCTCTCTATTTCTAATCTCCTCCAGTTCCACAATCCTCCAAGATATCTGCACTCCTTTAATTCTGGCCTTTGTGCATTCTCAATTACAATCACCCCACCGTTAGTGGCCATGCCTTCAGCTGCCCAGGCCCCAAGCTCTGGAATTCCCTCTCTACACCCCTCCGTGTCTTTACCCATTTTCCTCCTTTAAGATACTCCTTAAATCCTACCTTTTGGTAAATGATGATCAAGATTCCAATCATCTGACCTAATATTTCATGGTGACTCTATCATTCTTTGATAATGCTCCTGTGAAGCACCTTGGTACATCTCATTGCATTAAAGGCACTATATAAATATTGGCTGTTGTCGTTCAGGAGCTATTCCAGATGCTTCATTATGGGCAGCACCCTCAAATAGAATATTACACTTCCAAGGTGTTCCATCTGGCAATGCACTTATTTTCTACTTGCTTTAGATCAATCAGAGTTACCCAATTAATCTTCAGGCTTTTCTATTGAAACAAAAAATCTAAATACAGTGAGTATATGAAAAATTAAATTAATTTATTCCTGGTTTGTGCTGTTGCAGAGTGGAACGAATTACTTGGACTTGATATGCCAAATTGAAATTAGCAATCCTATTTAAATACATGCATTGAGTCCATGGAGTACAAATTAAATGTCATTTTTAGTTTTGCAGTCTGCAACTTTATTGGATTTTTCTATTGATTTATAAACTAACAAATAAATAACAGCACAGTAGACACAATCCACGGTGTGTCTCTTGTTCCATTTTTTAAAAATAAGAAGCCTGCCTCACTTCAAAACCTTCTTCATGATTTTGTCACTTTGAAAATTTTTTCATATGAATTCTGATGATATCATTCAGGTAGCAAAGCAATTTTTTTGCGTTTTGGTGAAAAGGAAGCTTTATGTAGGCGCAGTACTTTTTCATGTAATGCTATTACTGTTTAAACCAGAGAAGATGTTGAACATTAGCTTGGAAGAGCCTGAAGCTATTATAACAGGAATTGTGCCACCGATTTAATCTCAAAAACTGGAGTCAAATACCAAACTGCGTTTGATTCTTGAATAGCACCTTCTGCAACCTGGCTCTGGATGATATATTTGTAGGTCTACAGAAGTGTTTTGAAGGACATTTGTTTTCAAGATTAGAGTTTCTGCGCAGTTCACAGATATGTTTGGTTTTATGTTTATTCAGCCACTGGAGAAGGTGAAGGCAGTAATTCGTGAAGGCTTCCGGGGAATCTGAAAGCGAGGGCACTGCTTTTAAAATCAACTCAGCCCCAAGAAGGGATTCCAGACCGAAACTCTCACTCACGCATCTTTTTCAATCCTTAATGTTATAAAGCAAACATGAATGTCAATTATGGGGAGTTTTATTCTGTAGGTTTGTTTGCTTCTTGCCAGCAATCGGCAAGTTTTATGCTGTCAATGCATTATGATACCCTTCGAAGATTAAATACTGCAACCAGGGCTGAGAGGGCTTGGATGATCCTGCTCACTCTTTATCCACCAGTTTATCTTCCAATTGTCAATCCTTTGGGAGCAGCGATTTGGGTTATCCTAGATCTACTAGGGAAGAGCAAGGACTGAACCCCAGAATATGGCTGCTGGGGTAAGGGACCAGGCGATTGGAGATTGATGAGCTACTGAACAGCAAAGTGCCTTTCTTTTTGGTGTGAAACTAGACAGTGAGTGTTGGCTGAGTGTTAAACCATGGTGCTGTCTGACCTGGAATTCACCACATAACCATCACTCATATCAAACATAGGGAGCAGAAACAATCCAATACCCCTGTACCACCCCGTCACCCATATCCCGCCAGGGCTCACCACTCAGTCCAAGTTTGTTTCGGTCAAATGTAATCTTGGATACTCCAGGCTGTGATCAGCTGTCAGCCCAGACCATGAACCAAACTTGAGAGCCTCCTAGTCCACGCTGCAGTGCCACACTGCATAATGTATTTATCCACTAAGCAATTTTTATAAGTGCGAAACTTGTAAATGTTGATGTTCAGAGAGACTTTGCTGTATTCGTACAAGGAACACAAAGTGAGCTTGCAGATTCAGCAAGTAATGAGGAAGGCAATGGCATATTGAACTTTATTACAAGGGGACTGGCACCCAAAAGCAAAGCAGTCTTGCTACAATCGTGTGAGACTTTGGTGAGACCACACCAGAAGTACTACAGTTTTGGTCTCCATATCTAAGGAAGGATATACTTGCCTTGGAAGCAGTACAGCAAAGGTTCACTCGATTGGTTCCTGGGATGAGAGTGTTGTCCTTTGTTGAAAGGCTGAGTAAATTAGGCCTTTACTCTCTGGAGTTTAGAAGAATGAGAGGTGATCTCATTGATACATAAGAGATTCTGAAGGGGCTTTATAGAGTCAACACTGAGAGGTTGTTTCCCCTGGCTGGGGAATCTAGAACACGGGCATAGTTTCAGGGAAAGAGGTGGATATTTAGGACTGAGATGAGAAGACATTCCTTCACCTGAGGTGTTGTGAACCTTTGGAATTCTTTACCCGAGAACGCTGTGCTCCATCGTTGAGTATATTCAAAATTTGGTTGGTAGATTTTTATTCCATAAGGGAATTGAGTGATATGGGGAGTGGGCGGAAAAGTGGAATTGGGGCAGAAGATCAACCATGAGGTTCGAGAGGCCGTATGGTCTACTCCTGCTCTTATTTCTTATGTTCTTAGTATTCTTGGGGACATCTTTATTGCACTTCTATTATGACAATTTGCACCAGATTAGAAGCATTTTCTGACTGAGATTTGATCACATAACTCCTATTACATTAATAAAATTGATGGAGCATGTAGAGTAGGATGTCAGTTTTACTGTCTAGCAGAATTACAATATCTATAGCAAAACCTCCTAAGCCCTTAAGCTGAAAAGTATTTTAATATATATACATGCTGTCACGAACATCTGAATTACTGAATGTTGATGAGTTATAGCCTTCACTTACCAATTGGAGGGTTAAGGTAGCGACCCATGAGAGCAAGTACATTTGGAAGGGCATTCTTGCACAGGCAACCATGTAATCAGAAAGGCAGCACCATTCATTATAACAAAATTTACTCATTTTTGGTCTATCATTGTGTCGAGCAGCTAAGACTTGTGAAAAGAAATCTCAGATTTGATTACTGATTAGATTCAGAGCAATATATCCTGGTTTATGATGCAAGTAAAGTTGTAAAAATAACTCCAAGGAATACAGTTGTGAAGGTATGATGGCAGTTTGTCTTTTGAAGATATGAATGATCTGGCAGAATGTCCATTTTCTGATTTAGGGCGTGCAGTATGGCCAGGTTAATTTTATCATTAAATTACAGGAAGTTTGAGTACCTTGGAATATGTTGACACTTTTCCCCTGTTTATTTTTCTACTGCTTCCGAGCTGTTCACCTGCAGGCACTTGGATTAAGATGGTCTCTGACTTGCCCGTTCCATGTAGCTCCGTGTTGGTGGCTGGGGAAGAACTTGCATTTATATAGTGCTTCCTTGTCATAGGTTGTCCCAAAGCACTTAAAGCCAATGATTTACTTTTTGAAATTGTCAATTCACAGCAAAGGGCCATCGAATGAGACAAATAACCAGTTAATTAGTTCTTTGTGACGTCAGCTGAGGGGTTTGTTCTCACTGGGGTGCCAAGAGAGAGGGGCCTCAGCTTAATATCTCATGAAAAATGTGGCACTTCTGCCGATCTGCAGCATCCCTCCATGCTACACTGAAATCTTAGCCTAGATTACGTGCTGAAGTGCAGAGTAAGCTTGAACGTAGAATCTCTCACTCAAAGTGACTATGCCACGATTAAACAATCTGACATGAAAGGTTGCTACCCCAACCCCTGCTACCTTTTCCTGCTCTGAACTCCAGAAATGATTGGCACGTAGGTCAGAGTAAGGTGGCTGTGTAAATGAGGGAGATTTGCACGTAGGACACTCCTTGGCATTTCCCTTCCGGGATTCTAAAGTTAAAGTTTGCCAAGTTGAGGTAGAAATTTGACTGATTCCCGTCATGGAATTTTTATTGAGTCATTATACTTAATAGGATTTCAGCAGTGCTTTGCTTAGCTTTCCAACCATGTTTATAATAGTCATATTTACACAAAATAGTAAATCCCATCATTTTTAAATGAATATATTAGCTGGTTTTCTTTTCAAATTAAATTTTAACCCCCTAGCCTGCTACATAAGGCTTTCTACTGTGTATTTGAAAGAATTTTCAGAAGGCTAAAGGGTTAGTACACTGAAATCAATTACCATTAATTTAGACGGTAAATTGATAGAACATAGAAGATATAAATTCTACAGGAAAGTGATGAATCAGATGTCCTCTCCACTGAGCTGCAGAATCACCTTTAGTTGTCACACTTCTGTACACCTGATCAATAAGCTTCCAACATTATTATACACAGTAGTCAGCCTTGAAAGGATTTTCTGTTATCTTCAGGAAGATCAATATAAATCTTCTTTAAAATTAACTGATGAATACTTGCACATTTTATATATGGGTTAAATTAATATCTATCACTCCCTTCAGCACTAAGATCAAGACAGATTTATTGACCAAGTACTATTACATACTGAGAGATTTAGACGACAGCTTACGACGTATGAACTAAAAATGATTTAAAAGTTGGAATATTTTATCTGAGCTGTTATCGGTATGTTTTTAAAGACAGTAAATCTCCTGGACAGTGCAGTACTTTGTTGTCTTTATTCCTACTTTTCATCATTGGGCTTGAAAGAAAGCATTCTGTGACTAAAAAGACTTTGCTTGCCTGCATTATCATGTAGTGTTGTGCCTGTTGCGGTATTGTTACTGGGTTGATTTAATATTATTACCAGCGCTCAGTCTGCTTCGGTACTGTGCCAGTACTCTTAATTCATCACCTCAAATTGATCCCACATTTAATCGGCTGTAATTTATTCTGGTGTTCTATACCTCAAAGTGCTCTTTCAGCCACAACCAAGCTGGGAAAAACAATATCTTTAAGTGTACTGCTGGGTGTTTTTTTTTTTGCAACTCAAATAGACATGCCGTGAAAATTTCAGGTGCCTGTTATTGCACCTTACTAACATGCTCATGACAACATAAGAGTTCATTCTCACTAACTTACTGCATCAACCTGCTCATATTTCATGTCCTTTATTACTTGTTAATGAACAGCAACAGCAGCCATTCTTCAGAACTCACTGACAGATGCCAAGCAGTTAAATGCATGTGTTATCATCTGTGTTGATGATATTTGGCTATGTTCTAGTCATCTGCAGTTAATGTTCATAAATGACTCGAGTGTGTTTGGTTTCTTTGCTTTAGTCTGTACAAAATTATTCATAAGCTTTGACAAACTAAAGCAATAAAAAAGAGAAATGCAGTAACATGTCAATTTCCAACAGCATGGGACTGTTTAAGAGCTGTACTATAATTCTAAAGGATAAATCATTCTGTTGCAAAGAGGGGGAATAAGTGTATTCGCTTCTTGATGTATTTCCTTGTTCTTAAGGGATCTGTGACAGGAAATGTTATTTTTGAATGACCTGTTTGCTGAGTCCCAGTCACTTCATTTTTGGCAATGTAAAAACGTTTCTGACAAAGATTTCTTGCTTTCAATCTGACAGACTCGAGAGCAGGCACAGAAGTTCCAAGGTCTGTAGACCACGCTGTCATCGGGGGAGTGGTTGCTGTGGTTGTATTTGCCATTCTGTGCCTGCTGATTGTACTTGGCCGATACTTTGCAAGACACAAAGGTAAGCCACGAAGGATGCTGTCTGTAACCGTCATCTGCAAAGTATGTATCATTGGTCTATGATGTACAATCAATATTCTCAACTGCACTGCGTTGTTCCTTATGTTTTAGGAGATCTAAATAGCAGAGAGCATCTAAATCCTGTTCAATGCGGCAGTGTGTACGATATCGACTTTATTCACAGCACTTGCTGACCCTGATGTCAATGAGACGCAGACCTGGATTTTCCTCTACTACTCTGCCCCAAGTTGGGCTGGATAGCAGCAGAAGTAGTAGGAAAAATGGGGCAGTGCAGCCTAACAACGCTCTCTCCCACCCCACCACCAGCCCCGCCACCCCCCTTCCCTATCCACTGCAGATAAATAATGGTGGAGCCTGCCACGGCACCTCACCTCTCATCCATGCCGTCATCACCCATCACCCATCCACCCTGCCCCCACCCCACCCCAGGGACCATCGAGACAGTGGTGACCTCAATCCCTGGGACAGTAGCAGAAGGCTCCTCTCACTTCCATTAGGTAGCAAGCCCTGCAGTAAAATGTCCTGATCTTAATGGTCTGGTGCCCTATTTGAACACAGCTTTCACTTCTTTGGATATTGGGAGGCCAAACCTGTTGCAGCACTGCAGGGTTTCACTGGCTTGCAGGATCGGCAAGAGGAACCTCTAGCCGTTAGTCCAAGGACTAGAGTAATGTAGATATTGACCGCCTAAAATAAATGCAGTGATACAATTTGGTACAATGGAAAATCCGGTTAGGTTGTTAGGTTCTTCTGGCTAATTTCTTCTGAACTTTTGTGGGATATCATAGAGGCGGCATGAGGAATGCCGGAGTCTTGGCGTCTTGGCATGAGTTTGCTTTACTGACCTTAAAATTTAATCGAGCCCCTTTTAATAAGCACACCATTAAAAGAAGTAATTTGAAGCGGTTACCTCTTCAGCCATTTTCAGATACTGCACACGTGACAGAACCTGATGGCACAATGTAAAACAGAAGGGGTAGCAGTCGTGAACTGGCACGTTTCAGCCACACCCAAATCAATAATGTTTTCTTTTATTCTCTCCTTTCCCATTTAAAAAAAATCACTGACTCAGGAAGCAGCAGGTGAGTTGCTCCTACCCCTTTAGAGGTGGTTTCACGGCTTTTATTATGCCCTTGATACCTCTTCAGTCTTATATCATGAAGCACAGGGAAGTGCCTAAGTAAGAAAACCCATAATATAATGCTATAATTGCACTTCAGTGAGCCAGTGTTAGGATTAAAAATACTGTATATCTGTGGTTTGTTAATCTTTATGGCTCGTATATATTCTCTTTGCAATGCATTATGCTATGACTGCTCACTTTGTGCAGTAGACTGATGCATTCAAGACATAATAGTGCGGCCTATTATGTAGCTTTCACACACAACAAGCTATCCTTCAGTGAAAACCAAAACGGTACTTAGATGTCTTTGTTTATACAGCAAGTGGATAAAGTGCAGCTATATTTAGTCATACTTCCCAGCACAAACCACAGGGCTGGAGAAAGGTGTCTCCCAAAACCACAAAAGCAAATATAATTAACAAATCCATCGCCACTTGAGGAAAAGCCGGCCACTGACACAGAGGTGGCACATAGCAATGGTCAGCCTGTAGTACACTTTCTTAAAAAAGAGAATCTTAATTTTGTGTTCCGTCCAGATAAGTTGCAGATCACTCCACACACGCTGACAGCTGGTGTGCCAGCTGCAACCAGTGTGCGGCAAAAAGAAATTGGAACTAAATGCAATATCAGATGTATGGACATAGCCACTGTTGTTGTCAATGCAAAGCCTGGTCTCTCTGGAGCACAGAAGCACGATGCTTCCATTTGTTTTCTTGCACTTGTTCCATACCCCCTGCTCTAATATGCTATTGGACCTCCACGTATTCGTGAAGCATCCAGTAATATGTTGGATTGGTTTCTTTTTTTAACTCTTGATTTCAAAATTTAAGAATGTAGATTAGAAAATCCAAAACTCTTGCCTTTAACTTTGGGCAATAGACATTTTCCTACAGTTTATTAGGGTGGCTTCTTAATTTGCAACCTTTCTCTCCTTGGAAATTGTTCAGTTTGCGGAGACTATGCCGTGATTTGGCGTTGCTGGACAATCTGCCATTAGCCTCTCAAAGGAAGGAGACAGCTTGCCATCAACGCCCTAGTGAATTTCAAGAAGTTGCTGGATTACCCCAGTAAATATGAATAAACGTCATTGTGGAAAGCTAAGACTGGTGCCTAATAGTTTAAGGATCCTTTTAAAAATGAGACTTATATTCCTACAATGCCACTCAACCTTTCTGGACCAGAAAGGCAATAGTTAAAATTCTGTAACCTCACTCCTACAGGGAGTAAATTGTTTTTAAGAAATATAATTTTTGTTTGCTTTTTTTCTCTCAACTTGATCTTTCTTTCCTTCTCTTTATTTCTAGTTTATCTGATTTGACTCTATTTCAACCTATGCAAAGTGATCTGCAGCTTGGTGCCTGGACTGCACCTTCAAATACTGTTGTATTATTTACTTAACATTCCATTAGCTGCATTTCTCAGAACCTTTTGAAATATTTTCCATTTCTGGCAGCCAGTGGCATCGCCAGGCACTCTTAAGCCATGCATAGAGCATCAGACGCAAAGTTAAACTTGTCTTCCCCATCCCAATCTCTAAGGAACACCACAGCACAGAGCTTTCATTTTCCACATCTTCCTATATGTGGCCCCTTCTTTAAGAAGGGTGTAGAGGATTTTCATGAGCGTTTTCTTTGGGTTTTGGGCAGTCAAAGCACAATTGTGATCACCAGAGACTGCGGATGAGCAGAGAACTTGGAATTATGGGGTGCTAATGAACGGCTTTCTGATATCTTGCAGGTACATATTTCACACACGAAGCCAAAGGAGCTGACGATGCAGCAGATGCAGACACTGCCATTATCAATGCAGAGGGTGGACAGAACAACTCCGATGAAAAGAAAGAGTACTTCATCTAAATAAAGTGTAGTTACTCTGAGGTGTCCAACTGTAGACGCACTTGCAGTTGGTTTTTAAGCATGGTGGTGATGGCTGAGACGTGTATGTACACTTGGGGTTAGGGGCTAGGGTGGGGAAAAAAGTGTTCATTGGGTTGCGAGTTCCACAGTTTGACACCTCTGTAAATGCCTAGCCAGGCTTGGACTTAGTTTAGTTCTCTCATTTGCAGAAAACTCCGTGCCTTGTTTTCCCTGCAAACGCTCCAGCCTTTGAATTGCCATTGGAAGCTCCATGGACTTACAAGCTCACTTTCATTTCTACACGTAAAAGTAATTTTGTTAACGCGCTCTCTCTGTCTGTGAGGGGTGAGCTGGTCTGGCAGTTCAATTTCCGCAGAGGGACATGGATCGAGCGTTTTTCTGCAAGTGAGGCTTCTTGTGGCGAGATCGACTCTAATTTCATTCTCTATATATAGACTGTGCGATGTAGGATACCTCAAACTGTCTGGCTGTGTTCTGGGCATCTGACAGAACTTTCAACAACAACCCTAACCAGACCTGACAGCTGAGGTCTGTGCCTTTTTGCAAGTGGACAGTTTTGAGTTATCACAGTGTGAACAAGCTTTGTTCCAGCCAGCTCTTGTTTTAAAAAGATCTCATCAGTCTTTCCCAATTGGCCTTACTTCTCACTAATTTGTTTGCCAAAAAAACTTGAAAGCTATCTACATTCATGATTACCTGTCAGCAAGGTTATTTCCCACCCTCCCCCCTACTCACGACCCCAAAAGAGGCAAGATGAGCACTGCCTGGAGCAAAAGTTAAATGTTACATGTTGAAGTCTGGATTCACACAGTACAGTTTGGCTCATAAACACTAGCATGATTTAAAAAGGCGTATCCCTTTGTTCATTGTGCATGGTTTATATTCGAGAATCTCTTCAGAACAACCACTGCTTACATGGACTGTGTGCATAGATCTCTTTTTAAAGGGCAGTGTATTTTTTTTAATCAAGCCAGTGATGCAAGTGGTTAGTCCTTGTGCCATTGTATAATGCTATTCGTATTCTATTTAAAGATTTAATTAAAATTGATCAAACACTGTACAGGAGGCTGTAGTATTTAATGGAAGTTCTGTGTGTATCCTGCATTTTACATTCATTCTGTGTCTGCCATCAAAAAGGGATAGTGCCTCTTTAAAGAAGAGTGAAAGCTGCCTTAAAATATTACCTTTTTGTGTTTAGCATAAGCATTTTCTTCTCTGAAACTTTTCTTTGTTTTGCAGAGGAGACCAGATTCAGTTGAAGTATCGCGTTACTGCTTTAGTTGAAAATTGTAAAGAAAATGTTTGCAAATTCTGAAAATGGCATTTCACAGTTTTGGCATGAAGGTAAAACTTTTCGGCAGTTGTTAAAATTATCATCACCTAAACTGTTGAGCTAAATTGTAGGTTAAGGTTAATGAATATTAACTTATTGATGGAAAGCAAAATCTCTTCTCCTGAGTTCCGATAAGGGTACATGGCCCAATTCCGGTGTGACATAGCTTTACCTGAAGAGTGTTCATTTTAGGGTATTTTTTTTTTAAATTTTTGGTTTGCTTTGAGATTTATTTTGGACGGATGTTACAAAGTGCGAAACACTATCATACCTTTAGGAGTAAAACGGGGCAGGAATGGGGAGGGTGAGTTAGCCTCAGTCTTCCTACTGGAACTTGTGCTAACCAAGGAGTTAACAAGGGGAGTGAGGGTTTGGGTACAGAGGGACATTATAATGAGAAAGTGTTGTGCTTTAAAATTTAGAGGATTCTTACTGAGCCTCCTCACTGAGTTTCAAGAAAATGACGAAAAATTGAGCTGCTTAAGTATTATGAAATGTATACTTGATAACAAATGCTCAGTTCTCTATACAGTTGCATAAGAGAAAGGGTCACCATAAGCAGTGAAGGGAACGTGATAACATACTCAAAAAGTGATTTACTGTGTCTCGTCGCTGTTTTAATTATGGTTTCACAGTCATTTGCAGTAATTTTCCCCCACTCCTTTAGTTTGAACTGTATTATAGTGTTAGCCGTGTTACTGAAGTAGGCCTTTTTTTTAAAAAAAAAAGTCAAATAAAAATTAAATTTGTCATGTCTCAGGAATATGTGTTCTGATAGGCGTTTGCATCTCGGGCAGAATGCAAAAGATATGCCCCCCACACATTGAAAACAAAACGTGGCAAATTCAGAGTTTTAGTTGTACATGTTTTTGTGTGTTCCCTCTTCATTTTTTTTTCTCAAATGCAGTGCACTGTTTTAATTGTAAAATGTATTACTTTGTATAGAGTTAGTTCAAATGAATTGGGTTTTTGTCACGTGCGAAACAAGTATTGTGCAAAATTGGTTATATAAAAAAATGAAGCATTAATGAAGTTGAAGATTCTTGCTGTGTTTATATGCCCAATAGGTTTGATCTTTAGGCACTAAAGCTGATTGCTTAGACCATCTCTTATTTCTGGTGTACATGGGCAATTTTGTGTATTGATAGAATCTCTCATATGTTCCCACACCATTTTTTTTGTATCAGTTCATGTATGCCATTTTTACAGGAAAAAAAATACAAAAACTACTGAAGCGTTCTGGTCTTCTTAATAAAAAAAAGTTAAATGTTCCAAATTTCTGATTTGGTTCTGTGGTGTGATTATCGTCTGTGACTTTCTTCTTCCTGTGTTCGTCAGGGTGAAACCTTGATTTGAGTTAGCCCCGGCTTCCAAAGATCATGACCTCGCTAAATAGCCACGAAACGCTCTTTCGTCTTCTGCAGCTTTTCGTCCTTGTGGTCTTATTAAACAAGGTTGAGGTTATTAAGGCTTTTGAATTTCTTTTTCATCTGTTTAACCCTTTCAAAACAGCGGTAGTACTTCTGCAGCACAAGCAAAAATATGTTTTAAAAAGTTGCATTTGTATAGCATCATTTGGTTGTTCCAGCACATTTCATAACCAATGCATTACTTCCAAAGTATCATCACTCTTGTCATCTAGGCAAGCACAGCAACCAATTTATGTACAACAAGAGCTCACAACAGCAATGAGGTGACTGACAAGGTTAGGTGTTTATTTTGGTGGTCTTCATGTGATTGAGAAGACGCATGGAGCTCTCTTGGTATAAGAGGCCAAATTACACACCAAAGCCTTATGCATGATTTGTTCCCCACAGCAACCTGAAAAATCAAGAAATAGTAATTAACTCTTTCCATTTTTGAAAATATTCAATTGCCAATAAAATTGGAGAAGAAACTGTCCGTTTTAAAAGCAAGTTTTGGCTTATCATGGACTTTCCTTTTTCCTCACCACTGGGCTAGAAAAATACCTATAGGGACATTGCAGTATCATGTTAGAGATGGTACAGAGGCGATTTACAAGGTGCTTGCCTGGATTGGAGAACTTCAGTTAGAAGGATAGATTGTATAGGCTAGGTTCGCTTTTCTTGGAAAAGATGGGAGTCCTAAATGGTGCATTAAATTGAGGGGTCTAAATAGAATGGATTGGATGGCTTTATTCCATTGGTCGAGGGGTCCACAATCAGGGACCATAGATTTAGGGTAAGAGGCAGGAGGTTTGGAGGGGATTTGAGGGGAAAAAAAGGGTGGCTGAGAACTGGAACTCACTGCCTGAACAGTTTAAACATTATAAACTCGTTCATTGTCCTCCCGACACTGGGTGGTGCTGCTACTCTTCCAACACATTGGCTCCTGAAGCTGAAAGTTCCATTTTGAAGGTAATTTAGTAACAACAAGTTGAATCTAATATAAAAGCGAAATATTACGGATGCTGGAAGCCTGAAATAAAAACGGAGTGCTGGAAATACTCAGCAGGCTTGGCAGCATCTGTGGAGAGAGATACAGAGTCAACATTTTGAGTTGAAAATGACTCTTATTCAGAAGTGAAAAGATATTCTGAAGGAGAGTCATATTTGACTCAATGTTAACTGTTTTTCTCTCTCCACAAATGCTACCAGACCTGCTGGGTGTTTCCAGCACTTGGTTTTTTATTTTGTATCTAAGCTATTTGTGACAGGCTGTTGGCTCAACACTTTTCGGCAGACTCCGTTAGTGGTTTCACTGAGACATCCTACTTGGATAAGGGACAATCTGTCACAACAGAGCAGATTACAACTGGATAGGTTGCCCCAAGAAGAGTCAAGAAAATAATTTGCTACTATTGATTCAAAATTAGGGAAGGTGGTGACTTAAGTGATATTGTCACTGGATTAGAATTCCAGAGACCCAGGGTAATGCACTGGGGACCCCGGATTCGAATCCCATGATGGTGGGATTTGAATTTGATTAAAAACCTAGAATAAAAAGTCTAACGATGACCATGAAACCATTATCAATTGTCGTAAAAGCCTATCTGGTTCACTAATGCCCTTTTTAGGGAAGGAAATCTGCTGTCCTTACCCAGTCTGGCCTACATATGACTCCATGGTTGACTCTTAAATGCCCTCTGAACAAGGGCAATTAGGGATTGGCAATAAATGCTGACCTAGCCAGTGACACCCACATTCCATGAACGAATTAATTTTAACAAACATAAATTATTCTGTATTTCAAATTAACAGAAGTAGATCATACATTAAAAGTTTAGCGTGTACTTCCTGTGTCATGTGTCACTATACCCACAATGCTAAAGCAATACATGCAGCTGTGCTTAAATTGTACTGGCTTTTCATTCCTCGTAACATTCCTCTTGAGATTTAGGTGAATTTCCTGCTCCTTTCGCTTGTCTGTTTTTACTTTAGGGCATTGGATGGAGTTGAAGGATATGGAGTGGGCTTGAGGGAAAGGGTGGGGAAGAGAAGAAGCAAGGATTAATAAATGAGAGGGGAAGCAAGAGGAGCTACAAGATGGAGGAGCCAAAAAGGAGTAACAAGGAAGGAACAGAGGGACAGGAGATGAGGTGCAATGACAGGGTTGCATGTGATGGTCAGCAGTTACAGTAAAGGAGAGCAGGAGCACATTGTGAACGGGAAGACAAAGGGAGGAGTACAACATGATTAGGGGAGCAGGCAAGAGGTTATATCTCCACCCTTCTACATCACTTTCAGCTGCCATATCAGGCCCTAGACAAACTCCTTTCTTCTCCCCGATACCACCCCGTCCTGTAGTATAATATAGTGTGTTAGACTAAGTCCCATAAAGGGTTAACTGTAATAGTCTGTGATGTCATAGAAGGAAGTGACATATACTCATGTGATTTGAGAGAGTCTAGAAGAAAGCAGCATGCAAAGAAGCTAGAGTAAGGGAATGTTCTCATAACTGTAAATATGTTACAATAAAGTTAGTGTTTGCAGCTAACAACCTGCAGGAGTTATTGAAACTACTCCAGCCCAACAACACAATATATATGATGGCAAGCGGTAAAAGGATGGCACGAAAAAAACCCTCTACCGGAGCGCTTTGAGAAAGCTGCAGGCCTAAATTGGGCTGAAACGTGGCCACAGTGGAGATTCGTTCAACTCTGTACCACATCAGGTCTCTCAGTGAAGCCAGACTGTGAGCAGGTCAGTACACTTTTGTATGCAATGGGCGACAATGTAGACATTTTAGTTAGCCTGGGGATCGATGGGGGTAAAGCCACAAAAGCCGAAGTCATTGATGAATTGGACACAAATTTCAATTCTTGAAAAGGATACCATGGTGGAACACACAAAGTTCAATAAACATGCTCAGACATGGGGAAAGCATCGGCACATTTATTTCTGATTCACACTGATTAGCAGAAGACTGAGTGTGGTAACTTGAAGGAGGAGCTAATTTGAGACACAATAGTTGTTGGAGCAGTGGATGAGGCATTATCAGATAATTTGCAGCCCTGGAAAGACATGACACCGGTGAAGGCAATTCAATTAAGTAGACAAGCCGAGATCAGGAGGCGGAGAGAGAGACAGCCCCAAGCAACAGATACAGTTGAATTCGTCAGACACATAAAAGGGAAAACAGAGAGAAGGAGACGCGTGTGCCATGAAAAGCAATTCATGGCAGAAGTCCAGGCTAGCTGCTGTTGGTGTGGAAGAGAAAGGCATGGCTGTGGGAATTATCCTGCCAAAGACGAGCTATGCATTTGGTGCAAAAATATGGGGCATTTTCAGGCAGTATGTCGCAAAAGAAAAAATGGGCAGAACACAACAGATGGAAGTAGAAGATTCACAAGACATTGAGATACCCTTCTTAGGAGAGATTAAAGAAGTGGAGATGTTTGGCGTGCAGAGATCCTGGTAGAAGGTCAAGTGTGACATGCAGAAGTTGGGACTTACTGTCAGGGCCTTGCTTAGGCTGCAGACACGTGAAGAGCAGAAGATGCTGGAGCCCTGCAGCTACTGGACACTGGGGAAGCACTTGCATTGCATGCTGGGTGGATTCTCATGGACATGGCTCCACTGCGAAGCGGCTCATGGAAGGTAGGAGGTCTCCGTTGATGCCTCGGGTCTGCTTCGGGACATCGCGGTCCTGACCATGGGCTGCCACAGATGACCATTGGAGTGGGGGGGGGGCGCAGGGACAGTGGGGGGAGAAGAAAGTTGAGGTGGGAGTGGAAGGTGTACTAGGTTGTGGGAGAGGAAGGTGTACAGAGGGTGGGGAGGGGTGGTGTCGAAGGTCTGGGTGGTGGGGTGGGTGAGGTTGGGAGTGGGGGATGAAGGTCTTCATGGGGGAGTGCGGTTGAGGGGTCGAAGGTGTCGGTGAGGGTGCTGTTGGGAGGGGGGAGGAGAGAGTACAGGGGAGGAAGGTGTAACCGGGGAGAATGTTGCAAGTGGAGAGGTAGGTGTAAGGGTGGAGGAAGATGTAAGGGAAGGATTCTGGAAAGGGGGATATGGTGTCCGTGGGAGGGGGAGAATGGGTAGAGGAGAGAATAAGGGCTGGGGGATGTTCAGGTGAAGTGCAAGGGAGGGGTCTGTGGAGTCAATGACAGTTCACTCCCCAGGAGGCAGAGGGTGGGCGTGTTAGGAGGGAACGGTGAGTATGAGAGGGAGCTGGAAGGTTGGGAGGGTGAGGGTGTCACGGTCGTGGTAGAAGGGATGGCGAGGGTGGTTGGTGGGTCTGGGAGACAGATGTGGACCCTGGGTTGGGAAGAAGGAGGTCAGGGAGGTCACCGTGGATGGGGGTGGGATTCTCAGTAAGATAGGGATGTCGAGTTGCCCCATTTCCCTCTTGCATTGCCACTGCAGGAACTCCCCCGTGGCTACCACAATGGAGTGCAGGTCTGTGCGCAGCTCCGCATTCTGCTGGGCCAGGGACTCTATAACGTCTGCCATCCTTCCCATGCAGGCCTCCATATACACACACGTGGGCACCACTTCATCAGAGAGCAGGCGGACGCACTCCTCCGACTCACGAGCCACTCTGTTGAGGGCTTCCAACAGCTCTGTGTAATGTTCCCCCACTTTCTGCTGACTCTTCAGGATGAGTTGGAAGGCGAAATCCAGAGGCTCGTTATCTGACTCAAACCTCACAGATGCCTCTTCCCCAGCAGTCCTCTGGCTGCCGGGGAGCTCGGTTGAACCAGCCTCCTCCTGCCGCGGACACGTGTCCATGCGGTGACCACCAGATTGTGAACCCGAGCCTGCTCTAGATCTGGGTCCCACCAAGGTGTGTGTCTCTGCGCTGGTGGAGGGTGTGGGTAAGCGCTGTGGCGGGTCTTCCAAGCTGTTTATTTCCAGTTCTTAAATAGAGGAGGTGTCCTCTTGGCTGGAGGTGAGGACATGGGTAGAGCTGAGGGACTGACTGGCTGAGGGTGTTGGTTGTTTGGCAGAGCTCCCTGTGAACCAAAGTAGAGATAATTAGTGCATGGCAGCAGAGTCACAAGCAGGATAGAGAGCACTCACAGTTGCATTGAGAGAGGGATGATGTGGTGCAGGATCCTCAAGTGGGTATTTGCTGCCAACCTCACCGTCACTGCAGTCACAGTTCACATCCTCACCAGTCAGCGCGATGGCACACACAAAGTGAGTGAGCAGCCTAATGTCGGCCGCTCCATCCCCAGTCTGGGACCTCTCCCTGCTGTTATAAGCCAGCTTCTCATGCATGAAAACAGATGGAGAGAGTGTGAGCAGGATACATGGCAGTGTGTGGAATGTTTTGTGTGGTGAACGGAGTCATGGACAGGATAAGGACACGAGTTCCAGAGGATATGAGCCTGATGGGGATATGAGGCTGTGTGAGAGTTAGTGGTGTTGTCCCTTGAGGTGTGAGCTCCCTGTGGATTTGTGATGGGTTTGTAAGTGTGTGAGTTGAGAGCGATGAAGTGGTTGACTTATCCTGGAGGAACAAATGAGATCATTCATCTTTTTCCTGCACTGACCTCCTTTGTGCTCTAGTGGCGCTGACCGCCACAGCCACCTCCTCCCAGTCGAGATTGGTGACTCTGGTGGACCTTCTGCAGCCAGAGCTGGGGTAGAGGACAATCGCGACCTACCACTGCACCCAGCAGCTGCCCGAGAGAGGCATCGCTATATTAGGGGGCTGCTGTCACCTTTGCTTTCAGGGCCATCTCTCACCTGGAGCAGTCCTGGTCTGTAGACATGAAGTTGACATGTGATCTGGTGCACTTTAAAGACCCAGAGCGAGGAAGCAGTGAGGTCACAGCGTAACGAGCAAATCCAAGCCCGCCTGCCAGAGATCTGGAGTGTTTCACGTGTGTGCTTTAATAATGAGGTGGGACGTGCCCAGAATGGGACGATACAGAACAAAAACCTGCCATTGCAGCCGGTGGGTAAAATAACTTATTTTTTCCTGCCAGTTACTGCACTTGGTGCAAATCTGGGATGATTCCGCCCTAAGAGTGGATTCTGGGAAATACCACTAGAAGAGGAGTCCATACTTCTTATGATTTCCATAACACCATTTGGAAGATTCTGTTTTAACAGATTACCCTTTGGAATAACATCAGACATCAAATCTTTTAGAGGGTTTACACTGAGTTGTTTGCCCCATGGATGACATGTTGATACATGGACCCACTCGAGCTGAGTGTGACATGAGAGTGAAAGCATTGAGAAGACTACATGAGGCAGGATTGACACTCAATAGTAAGTGCGAGTCTTCAAAGCCACATAATGAGTGAATCAGGAATAAAGGTTGATGCACTGAGGACCAGAGTCATAAAAGAATTTCCAGCTCCAAGGAACATCATGGAGTTACAAAGGTTCGTGACAATGGTGAATCAAAATTTCTTTTAAAAAAAAACCTTAACAGATCTCAATGAGCCACTGAGTCAGTTGTTGTGCCAAAGCAGTGAATGGTATTGGGAAGAAGCACATCAGAAATCATTTTTTTTTAAATCAAGGAGCGGTAGATGCCATCAAAGATATTAGCGCATTACAATCTGGAGTTGCCTACAATTATTGCAGGTGGGCAGGTCCTCTGCAGGACTGGGCGCTGTACTTTTTGAGGTAAAAAGGGATGGAAAATGCAGACCAGTCTATTACGCATCATGGTCACTAACAGATAGGGAAGAGATAGACAGTAATTGAAAAGGAAGCATTAGCAGCCACGTGGGCATGTGAGAAAATTGCTCACTACAGCTTAGGTCTTCACAGTACGATAGAAACAGGCCATAAATCTTTAGCCACACTACTGGATTCAAAGGAGTTTTGCGGTGATGCCATCAAGAGTCAAAAGATTTAAATTAAGATTGATGATATTTGATACTCTCTAAGTCCAGTGGAAACAACACATCACAGCAGACGCATTATCATGCATTGAAACAGAGAAACCAGAAGAATGTGTTATTGAATTTGTGGAATAAGTTGAGGAATTTGCTATAATGACAGTCCATGCATTACCGACAGCTACACAAAGATTGAGTGAAATCAAAGAGGCTCGGAACTTAGATCAGGGAATCAGAGGGTCAAAAATCAGACAGTTTTGAATTAGAGGACAGCCAATATATATACCACATAGTCCTATTTTGGGACCATATTTTGAGCAGAGAGCACATCTGACAGTGATTGATGAATTACTGGTAGATAATGATTAAATAGTAATCCCGAGAGCAACGTGACTTGAGATCTTACAACATCAAGGCCATTTAAGTATTACCAAATACAGAGCCAGAGCCACGGTATTTTGGTTTGGTGGCCGGGTCCCTCGAAGTCATTGGAGGAAATGATTTCCTAATGTGTCACATATACAATTCACAAACAGGAATCAAAAAATACACCAATGTCGTCGTCATTTCCCACAAGTCCATGGAAATGGCTGGGAATGGATTTATTTGAGCATCGAGGGAAAATGTTCATAATAGGAGTAGATTACTGCTTGTGGTGGATTGAAGTGAAACAGTTATATAGTCACACATCAAAAGCAGTGATAGTGTCATTGAAAGAAATTTTTGCAGCCCATGGGATTCCTAATATTGTGATATCAGATAACGGCCCACAATTCAAATACGTAGGGCAGGAATTTGCGCTGAACGGGCGGGCGAGCGCCTGACCCGCTCGAGCGTAAAATGACGCCCAATATTTCGGCCGGCAGGCATGTGCGGGAGTCAGCAATGCGCCCGCCGACAATTAACAAGGCCTATTAAGGCCGTTAAAGTTATAATTGAATGGATTTTTTTCGCCGCCCATCCAACCTTGCGGTTTTCAGGCAGGCGAAAAGGTTGGATTTTTTTAGGAAACCTCATCCATGGGCAGGATGAGGTTTCCAACAGCAATTAAAAACGAAATGAAAATGTTTAAATTTCATTTCTAACATGTGCCTGCTCATGTGACAGAGTCACATGGGGGGACATTGTTTTAGCATTGTTAAGTTTTTTTATTTCTGATTTTTTAAATCTTCAGCTCCCTGAGGCAGCTCTGTGCATCAGGGAGCTTTCAATGCGCACATGAGTGAACTTCCGTGCTCGCCCTCCTCCCACCCCCACCCCAGCAGCGCTCAGCGTTGTAGTGCGCGTTTCACATTGGTCGTTAATTGGCCAGCCAGCATGAAATCGATTGCGGGGGCCCAATCGCGGGCGGCGGTCAGTTTCACGGCCACCTACCGCGTCCAACCGATGAGGTGAAAATCCTGCCTATTGAGTTTCGAGAGTTCACAGGATTATTTGGATTTGTTCACACAAGTTCACTGAAGTTTCCTCAGCTTCTCCGTTAGCCTGGGAGAAGTGTCAGAACTGTAAAGGCATTACTGAAAAAGAATGAGGGTTTTCAACTAGCGCTGGAGTTAAGGATCCTCACCCTTGCAGAATGAATTGGCTCTATGCGAGTTACTCGTGGGAAGTAGGTTGCGCACGCAGCTTCCTACCCTTCCACATACATGGATGCCACAGGTCAGAGGCATGTGCTAAGAGAAAGTATGAGAAAGCCCTGCACTTAATATGAGAAAGAGAGGAAACTTGCCAAAGTAAACAGATGAAACACTATGGTAGTCATCACAGGACAAGAACTTTATCAGGTCCTCAATAGAGGGAACAGGTTTGGGATGGAGATTTGGAGAAATAGTAGAGAAATCACCACCCCTGAGATCTTACATTTTCCAGGTGGAACAGAGCACAGTGAGAAGAAACAGAGGAGCTTTAATTGCAATTGAGCAACAGAGCGAAAATCAGAGCCCAGAGAGGTCACAATCATCAAATAAAAACAGACACTGAAGCCAGTGATCCTGAGCCATCTACTCATTTGGATTCTGTCCAACAGCATCCTGATGACCAACAGCATCCTGATGACCAACAGCATCCTGATGACCAATAGCAGGATAGCAGCACTGAAGAAGAGTCATGCGGACTCAAAACGTTAACTCTGTTTCTCTCTCCACAGATGCTGCCCGACCTGCTGCGTTTTGGCATCATTTTCTGTTTTTATTTCAGATTTCCAGCATCCGCAATATTTTGTTTTCATCAGAATGAGAATGCCTTATTCCCTACAAACGAGAGGAGAGCGAGGTATGGTAGACTAATAAAGGCACCACAATGATTACCGGTGTAAGAGAAGGTGAGAATTTTAAAAAAGGAAGGAAAAGAGAAATGACATTTACCTAAGAGAGGAAAAGGAGGCTACATTTCCTATGAAACTTCAAAACACTGAAATGTTCAGAATGACTAGGAGACTGGAGCATTAGGTTTTCAGGAACATCAGAAAACATTGGAGTCTGGGCAGAGACTTAGGGGGAGATGTAGTATAATGGAGTATGTTAAACCAAATCCCATAAAGGGTTAATGGTGATATAGAAGGAAATGACATATACTCGTGATCTGAGAGAGTCTAGGAGAAAGCAATGTGGAAAGAGCTAGTGTAGGGAGTGTTCTGTAACTGCAAATATGTTACAAAAGAGTGTTTGCAGCTATCAGTCTTCGGGAGTTACTGAAACTAGTCCAGCCCAGCAATGCAATAGTATACAACCTACCCCAATGACCTGAAATCTCCCTCTAGCTCTGATTATATCTCAGCTGGTTGCTGCCAGTAATCTCCTGCAGGCTAGCACCACCCCTCCCACTGAGAGAGAGAGAAAGAGAGAAACAAAATACTGAGAAATTATGCAAATGAAAAGACAGAAACTGAACAACAGAACCAAGATAGTACCAAGTGCCAGAAACTGAAGTCGGAGGCTCAGAAGCTAAAGATCACAAGAAGGGCCAACAGAACAGGTAGGTGGCCAGCATATACTGTCAGCAATTTTCCAAGCAATCCATGAACGGGAATATTAATTGAGTAGCTTATCCATAGTCCTCATGGCCCAAAGGGGAAAACTCCAAACATTTCCTCAGCATTAGTGACCAACTGTAAAGGAGCGAGGATGGGAAAAGAACAGCTCTTGTTTTGGAAAGAAACGTGCCTTATAGTTTCAGGACAAATGGAGATGGCAGGAAAATATTTAATCACTCGGTGCCCTGGCCTCCTGGCACTATGGAAACTAAGGGTATGTGGTTTCACAGGATAAATTAAAATGATCACACGTGCCTTATATACTTGGATTCAGCAGTTCCAAAATAGAAACAAGAAAATGCTGGAAAAACTCATCAGGTCTGGCAGCATCTGTGGAGAGAGAGAAACAGAGTTAACATTTCGCATCCATATGACCCCTCTTCAGAGCCCTGCTTCTCTCTCCACAGATGCAGCCAGACCTGCTGAGATTTTCCAGCATTTTTTTGTTTTTATTTCAGATTTCCAGCATCCGCAGTATTTTGCTTTTATCTTAGCAGATGTTCTAAAACTGGCCGAGCTTTGGCAGCTGACATTCATCCAACTTAAAAGGCATAACGAGTTTTGTTAAGCTGTTAATTGAAGACCACGTTCCTGGCAACGAACATTCCTGCTATAATCCCGAGCTTAATAATTAAGGCAGTTGTGTCCCAGTTCAAACATCTGTTTCATTGTGATTCGTGGGACGTGAGCTTTGCATTTTGTTTGGACAAAAAATTGTGCTTCAAACTGAGAAGTGGTGGGCCGGGGGGGTGGGGGCGGTGATAGCGTAGGGGTATTGTTGCTGGACTAGTAACCCAGAGACCCAGGGTAATGCTCTGGGGACCCGGGTTCAAATCCCACCACAGCAGATGGTGGAATTTGAATTCAATACCGATCTGGAATTAAAAGTCTGATGATGACCATGAAACCATTGTCGATTGTTATTAAAAACCGATTTGGTTCACTAATGTCCTTTCGGGAAGGAAATCTGCCGCCCTTACCTGGTCCGCAACAACGTGGTTGACTCTTAAATGCCTTCTGAACTAGGGATGGGTAATAAATACTGGCCTGGTCAGCAACGTCCACATCCCATGAACGAATAAAAGAGTTTTCCATTGTTTCCTTTTTGCACCTCTTGCCTGCATCAAGTATGCTCCATTTATTGTGCATCAAATCCAGAATAAACTTTCTTTTACTTTAATGATTTACTATAATTTAAATCTCAAAAATCTACACTACCAGTGGACCATAGTCCATTTCCATTCCAGCCATCATTTAGATATTTGAGACTGCTCTTTTATTGTTGAGAGCAAATTATGAGCAGTTTTTTTTAACCTCAGTACCATAGACAATTTAGTTCGCACTGTCCAAACTCTCAATACACTTTTTGGGTGTTTTATAGCTAACAGTGAGAGACTGTCTCATTGATCTGGGCTAGATTGTAATCCTAGTTCAAGAGATGAAGATCCCAATTGAGCTTCATTGTACTGGATAAAAGCAAAATCCTGCGGATGCTGGAAATCTGAAACAAAAACAAAAATAGCTGGAAAAACTCAGCAGGTCTGACTCTTCTGATGAAGAGTCATCCGGACTCGAAACATTAACTGTGTTCCTCTCCGCAGATGCTGTCAGACCTGCTGAGCTTTTCCAGCTATTTTTGTTGTTGTTTCATTGTACCGGATCTTAACTATCTGGTAAAACTCACCCCTGGGTGAGTTATTGCCTTTTCTTAAGATTTCTAATTTATAATTGCTATTGATTTCATTGATTGTGCATGCCTCATATTCCTGGCTATTGTGCGTTTGAGAGTGATTGGAAGAGTCTAATAATTCTTCATGACTTGTAGCACGAAGTGGAGATTTGATGAGCAACAGGTCCTCACTTGTATTGACTCAAGAAAGGAACTGGATTAACAAACTGAAAGTAGATTGTACCCTGGTCGTGTCATTCTGGCTTTCCTCTCATTTAATGAGCCCCTTCTTTTAAATTCACATGAAGGCAGCTGAGAACCTGTTCACCTCTTTCCATCACAACAGCTTCATTCACACCATTTCATAAAATGGCTGTACCTTCTGAGTGTAATATTTTAAGCTCATTTTATGCAGTGTCATGCAGGAACATATCAGGAATTGTACTACATGTGTCCACTCTCCCCAGAAACCTTTTTTCTGAAGTTGAATACTTGTCACTGCTTCAAAGACTAATCTTTTCTGTGATTACACAGGGATCATGGTGCTGAATGGGAACTTTGTGTGTAAGAGATCTCAGTCCTACATCCACCAAGTTCAAGCCTTTATCAGCCCTGGGATGTTTACAAGAAATATTTTTTTACAAAACCTATGCCACTAAATACAATACAGATGAAGCAGAAATCATGAAATCAGGTTGACTATGGAGGTCATGATTGCTTAAATAATATAGGGAAATAAGTCCAGACAGCAAGAATCCAAATTGATGTTCAAGGAATACTATTGATATTATTACAGGTTGATGGCTTCTCCTACCTCTATAACTGCAATCCTATTATTATGATAGCTCTAAATTGGCAGGCATCAAGGTTCTGAATGCCTATAGCAATTGCTAACCATTAATTTAGCAAGTAGCTGTGGTTCAGAGATCCAAATTATCACAGGATTGGTATGGTGTAGAAGGAGGCCATTCAGCCCATCGTGTCGGCACCAGCTCTCTGAGCATTTTAACTTAGTGCCAATCCCCTGCTTTTTCCCCATAACCCTGCACATTGTTTCTATTTAAATAATCATCCAATGCCCTCTTGAATGCCTCAATTGAACCTGCCTCCACCACACTTCCAGGCAGTGCATTCCGAACCCTAACTATTGCTGTGTGAAAGTTTTTTCTCACCTTGCATTTGCTTCTTTTGCAAAACACTTTAAAACTGTGTCCTCTGGTTCCTGATCTGTTTACAAGCAATAACAGTTTTTCCCTATCTAAGGAAAACAGTCCCAACTTCTCCAATCTTTCCTCATAACTGAAGTATCTCGACCTTGGAACCATTCTTGTAAACCTCTTCTGCACTCTCCAATGCATTCACATCCTTCCTATAGTGTGGCACCCAGAACTGTACACAATACTCCAGCTGAGGTCTGACCAGTGTCTTATATAAATTCATCATAACCTCCATGCTCTTGTCCTCTCTGCCCCTATTAATGAAGCCTAGAATACCATATGTTTTAGAAACAGCTCTCTCTACCTGTCCTGCCACCTTTAATGACTTATGTACATATATACCCAGGTCTCTCTGCTCCTGTACAACCTTTAGAATAGTACCCTTTATTTTATACTGTCTCTCCATGTTCTTTGTACCAAAATGAATCACCTCACACTTCTCCGCGTTGAACTTCATCTGCCACCTAACTGCCCACTCCACTAATGTGTCAATGTCCTTTTGAAGTTCTATATTGTCCTCCTCACAGTTTACAATTCTCCCAAGTTTTGTGTCATCCACAAACTTTGAAACTTTATCCCCTGCACACCAAGATCTAGATCATTTATATATATCAGGAAGAGCAAGGCCCCTAATACTGACCCCTGGGGAACTCCACTACAAAACTTTTTCCAGCCCAAAACATACCCGTTAACCATAACCCTCTGTTTCCTATCCCTCAGCCAATTTTGTATCCACGTTGCTACTGCCCCTTTTATTCCATAACCCATAAATTTCCTCTCAAGTCTGTTGTGTGTCATTGTATCGACCACCTTTTGGAAGTCCATTTACACCACATCAGCAGCCTTGCCCTCATCAACCATCTCTGTTATCTCTTCAAAAAACTCCAGCAAATTATTTAGACATGATTTTCCTTTAACAAGTCCACGCTGACTCTTCAGAGTCGATCCATATTTTTTTATGTGACATTAATTCTATCCCGAACAATTGTTTCTAGAAGTTTCCCCACCACCAAGTTAAATTGACTGGCCTGTAATTGTAGGGCAGATCTTTACAACCTTTTTTGAACAAGAACGTAATGTTTGCAATTCTCCAATCCTCTGGCACCTCCCCCAAATCCAGGGAACATTGAAAGATTATTGCCACTGCCTCTACAATTTCCATTCTCACTTCCTTCAATATCCTTGGATGCATCTCATTCAGTCCCGGTGCCTTATCAACCTTAAGTATCCACAGCTTATCCAATGCCAGCACCTTATCAATTTTAAGCCTTTCTAGGACTGAGTTTCCTCCTGGCCTGGGCAGTATCTACCTCGTAGGTAAAGACAGATGCAAAGTATTCATTTAACACCTCAGCCATGCCTCTGACGTCTATGTGTAAATCCCTCTTTTTGGTCCCGAATCGGCCCTACTCCTTTTACCACCCTTTTACTTTTGATATGCTTATAAAATACTTTGGGATTGCTTTTTATGTTAGCCGCCAGCCTTTTCTCATATTCCCTCTTTGCTTCCATTATGTGCTTTTTCACATCCCTTCTGGACCTTCTGTATTCAGCTTAGTTCTCAATTGTATTTGCTACCTGACACCTGTTGTAAGCACATTTTTTCATCCTTAACTTAATTCATATCTCCTTTGTCATCCAGGGAGCTCTTGATTTGTTTGTCCTAACCTTCCCTTTTGAGGGAACATACCTTGACTGTGCCCAAACCGTCTCCTCTTTGAAGGTAGCCCATTATTCATCTACTGTTTTTCCTGCCAACCTTTGGTTCCAGTCTATTTGGCCCAGCTCCGTTCTTGCCCCATTGAAGTCTACTCTGTGCCAGTTGATTATTCTTACTCTGGATTGACCAATGTCAATTTCCACTGTCATCCTAAACCTTGCGATACAATGATCACTGTCCCCTAAATGTTCCCCCACCGTCACTTGATCTACTTGGCCCACCTCACTCTCAAGAACCAGGTCTAACAGTGCCTCCTTTCTTGCTGGAATGGACACACATTGCTGTAGGAAATTCACCGGAATACAATCTAGGAACATTTGTTCCTCACTGCCCCTTATGCTACCACTATCCCAGTTTATATACAGGTAATTAAAGTGCCCCATTATAACTACTCTATGATGTTTACACCTCTTTGTAATTTCCTTGCAGATTTGTTCATCCATACCCTTCCCACTAGCTGGTGGTCTATATCATTGAACCAGGGTTGATCCCCTGGCTTGATGGTAATGGTAGAATGGGGGATATGCCGGGCCATGAGGTTACAGATTGTGTTCGAGTACAATTCTGCTGCTGCTGGAAGTTCCCCTCCAAGTGACTCACCATTCTGACTTGGAAATATATCGCCGTTCCTCACTGTCGCTGGGTCAAAACCCTGAAACTCCCTCCCTAACAGCACTGTGGGTGTACCTACACCACCTGGACAGCAGTGGTTCAAGAAGGCAGCTCACCTCCACCTTCTCAAGGGCAATTAGGGGTGGGCAATAAATGCTAGCCCAGCCAGCGAAGCCCACATCCCACGAATGAATAAAAAAATATATATATTACACCAAGCAATGTAACTGCACCCTTCTTATTCCTTAGCTCTAGCCAAATTGATTCTGTCCTTGAACCCTCTGACATATTCTCTTTCTCCAGAACTGCAATACTCTCCTTAACCAAAAATGCCACCCCTCCTCCTTTTCTCCCTTTCCAGCCTCTTCTGAGCACATTGTAACCAGGAATATTTAGCACCCAGATCTGCCCTTCCTTAAGCCAGGTCTCCATTATCACCACAACATCATAATCCCAATAGGCAATCTGTACCTGTAACTCCTCAGTTTTATTAACTATATTCTGTGCATTCACATACATGCAGTGTAACCCTGATTTAGACTTCATTACTTGCTCCCTTACTCCGACTCCATCTATTAACTTGCTATTTCCTATTTTAGTGCTATCTGCCTCTCCCAGCATTCTGTGCACCCTGGTATTACTTTCTGATATTCTCTCCTGGTTCCCACACCTCTGCTGAGTTAGTTTAAACCCTCCCCAACAGCACTAGCAAAACACCTGCGAGGAACTCAGTCCCAGCTCTGTTCAGGAGCAACCCGTCCGGATGTACCTGTGCCATCTCCCCCAGAGCCTGTCCCAGGAATTGAAAGCCCTCCCTCCTGCACCATCTTTCCAGCCACGCATTCATCTGTCTTATCTTCCTACTTCTTCTGCACTCACTGGCACGGGGCAGTGGGAGTAATCCAGAGATTATTACTTTTGAGGTCCTGCTTGCTAATTTTCTACCTAGCTCCCTAAATTTGGATTGCAGGACCACTTCCTACCTAAGTCATTGGTACCAATGTGGACCACAACCTCTGGCCAAGACGAATGTCCTGCAGCCACTCTGTGACATCCTTGACCCTGGCATCAGGGAGGCAATATACCATCCTGGAGTCACGTCTACGGCCACAGAAACACATGTCTGTTCCCCTAACCAGTGAATCCCCTATCACTATTGCTCATTCTTTCTTTTTCCTCCCCTCCTGTACAACTGAGTTGCAACTGAGTCACAAACTTGGCTCTGCACTCCTCTGAGTAACCAGTGACCTCACCAGCTTCCAAAACAGAAAACCAATTTGTGAGCGGGACCCCTGGGGATTCCTGCACTACTTACCTACTTCTCTTTGACTGCCTGGTGGTCACCCATTCCCTCTCTGACTCCAGGCCCTTAAGATGTGGTGTGACCACCTCTCTGAACTTGCTATCCATGTAGCTCTCAGTCTCGCAGATGTGCCGCAGTGACTCCAGCTGTCGCTTGAGCTCTGAAACCGGAGCTCAAGTTTCTGCAGCTGACAGCACTTCCTGCACATGTGGTCATCTAGGACACCGGTAGTGTCCATGACTTCTCACGTATTACAGGACACGCATCCTACTCGACTGAGCTGCCCTGTCATGTCTTAACTCTACTTCCCTTACATTAACTTTAATCTACTTTGGATTACTTATATTACTTTATTATACTGGCCTAAATTTCCCTTATTCCTGGCGCTTCTCAGTTAAATCCAAGAATAGCAACTTGTTTAAAAAATTACACTTTTCTAATTTACTCACCAGGTCCTACTTACCAAGGCCGCCGCTCTTCTTCCTGAGGAAAGGTAGAAAAGGAAAGGAGCACCTGCTCCCTTCTCACCGAACTCCCTCAGTCACCCAACTCCAACTAAAGCACTCTACTGCAGCCAAACACAGCACTCCAGTGCAGATCGATGTGTTGGACGTGTTTTCTAGATATCGTATCAATATGCAGAGATATCTGCCTTTTCTAAGACTGATTGGAAAATGCTTGTACTGTAATATTCAGTGGATTAATTGATCTGTGTTTGATACTGAGAGTCTGGTAACTGATCTATGATCACCGTGCTTGATTGGTTAAGCCTAGCTATGGACTCAGAGTAAACAAACACCACAGAAGCCACCAGAAGATGTCCTGTAAGCATGAGTGCTGACATTTGCGATTGCAGAGATATTTTAAAACTCTTGCAAATAAACATATTAGAAACTAGTGTCATCTCTGAATTGCTCTGAGAGATATAAAACATATAACAATGCTGCTCCCTGAATGTGGAAAATTAAGAAAAAAAGTTTTGGTTTCGAAGATTGTAGCGAGGATTTTCATCTGTTTAAACTGAGACAGTTTGGAATGGGCTGGAATCCACATGTAAATTTAGAACACAAAAAGGCCCTGGAATAGAAGTACATTAACCCTGTTTATCTGGTGGGTTCAGTGCAGGTTAGAAATTGATTTCCAGAGAAGGGAATTTTGAGGTTCTGTATGTGAAGCAACTGATTAGGTTGCTGAAAACCTGATTGAGTTCTAAGGTGTGTGCTTTATTGTTCACTTAGGCCATCCAATCTTGTAGAGGTGTATGGCCGCAAACATTCACTGATTTTGATTTCTAGCAGAACATCCATCAATCGGTTTCTGGCAAAGTTTTAACATCTCTGAAAGAGGCGTTGATATGTCATCGGACAGAGGAAGATAAAAGCAGGCCTCATCTGTCCCTAAAATTCAATCGAAGCAAACAAAAGGGAATTAGACTGTTACCCGAAAAGGGAGAATGCGCAGGGTTATGGGGAGAAGGCAGGAGAATGATGTTCACTAAGTGAAATGCTTGTTTGGAGAGTTGGTGCAGACACGATGGGCCAAAGGACGACCTCCTGCACTGTGTAACAATCCTGTGATTCTGATCCTGAAAATAACAGTGGTTCTGCTGGGTCGATGGCCTCCTATAATAGTAGAAAGAAAGCACAAAGTTACATCTATAAAGTACTTTTTTTTATCATCAAAATAACCTAAAGCACTTCATAGCCAATGAATTATTTAAGGTTGTCTTATATTAAAGCCCAGGGCTGACTCCTTTGAAATTTCTTGCCTAAAGAAATGAGATGTCAAGAACTTGAAAGGTTGCTTTGAAGAGAGTTACTCTAAGAATTCTAAGCTGGAAGGAGTGCGGCCCGATAGATTTATAAAGGTGAACCAGGCCAGCATACCCCTACCAACACTTGAGAGATGATTTGTAATTGCTCTAGGCTGTTGTGCTATTATTTTTCAGATGGCTCAAAAATTAGCCCCGCGGTCAGATTTTACATGTATACGTGAATATGGTTGCCAACAGGATCGCTTTGCTTAAAGTGATGGAAAACTAGCTTGAAGTTGACATGGTCTACATGTTCAAGTGTTGAATATGCATCAAACAAGTTACAAATCTTTTTAGAATCGATATTTTGTGACAAGCATCCATACCGTGACTCCTCACTCCTGTGCTCACTAACCTACATTGGCTCCCAGTTAAACAACGCCCCAATTTTAAAAACACTGACCCTTGTTTTTAGAGTCCGTCTATGGCCTCGCTCCCTCCCTCTGTAATCTCCTCTAGCCCCACAGCCCTCCTGGGCTCCTGGCTGCTTGAACTTCCTGGATTTTATTGGCTCTATCGTTGGCAGCTGCCAAGGCCCTAAGCTCTGTAATTCCCTGCCTAAATCTCTCTGCCTCTTTACATTTCTTTCCTCATTTTAAAACTCCTCTTGAAACCTACATCTTTCCCTAAGATTTTGACCAGCTGCCTTGATATTGTCTTAATGCGGCTTGGTGTCAATTTCCTTTATAACATTCCTGTAAAGCACCTTGGCATGTTTTATTGCATTAAATATATTATATAAATATCAGTTGTTGTGGTTACATAGGGCGGAATTGTCCTAGCTTTGCACCAAGTGCGGTAGCGGCTGGGTAAAATGAAGCTTTACCCGCTGACGGCAATGGCGGGTTATCACACGGTTTCATCGCAAACCCGCCACATTACTTATGCATTCCCGGGAACCACGCCGTTTCCATGGCGGGCGGGCTCCGATTCGCCTGCCATACTGTCACCTCGCCATTTCATCATGCCAGGCACCGCATTTAAAGTACAGCCGCGCTCAGTGCTTCCAGCCCAGGACTGCAGTAAAGAAGACATGACCCCGAAAAGCAAGAAGACTGCAGCCCTCGAGCGCCATTTGGATGCGGTGGAGGCCCACTGTGATGTCCTCTACCCCCACTCTGGCTGTGGGAGGGGCAGCAACATTACCACTCTGGCTTGGTTGGCGATGGCAGTGGTGATCAGTGCCAATGTTGCACAGAAGAGGTTGGCCATCCAATGCAGATAGAGGATGAATGATCTCATTCATGAAGCCAGGGTAAGGCAACCATCTAATCACTCTAAACACGCACACACAAGCCCATCACACATTCACTGGTATCTCACTCACTGCCAGCTCAAGGGACATCATCACCCATTCTCACACACACACCCTCACATGTCCATCTGGCCTCATCTCCTCTGGAGGCTGCCTCCTAAGCAGTCATCACCTTGAGGCCACTTGCGCAGATCAACATGTGCCCCCACTCACACCCCGGGATACCCTCCTTCCCCAGTACAGCCCTCACCCTGCAGCCTCTTCCCTTGCCCAAGCCAATTTCTTCCCCTTACCCGTGAGAGCCCTAGACCTGCAGCCATTGAAAAGCCACCCACATGTGGCTGACCTGTAGGTAGAGACCTACCCATGAGTCCCCCCTAAAAGTGACATGGTGCTGTCTGTGAAGCTTGGCGCTGATGGCTGCGAGTGCTGACCGAAGCAAGGTAGACAGACAAAGCTTGAAGTCCCGAGTGAAGTGCAGCCTGCCAAGTGCATGCCTTATATACGCTGTTGTGAAACATGTCGGCGTATTTTCCCACCGATGTGGGCGGACGAATCAGTGGGACGAGGTGGGGGGAATTAGCCCAGCGGGCTGGCCTTTTATAAAGATATGCTGATGTATTACAATGAGATTCCTGATGGACGTTGGTGGGGAACACAGCCCACCATTGGCGGGTGGAGCGGGGATCGCAAACTGGTTTCAAGACGTCATGAAACCGATTTTTGGCTTTCTCGCCATATTGTCCACTCATGCCGCCGAACTTCTGACACTGGCATGGCATGGAAAATCCCGGTCATAGGGTCCGATATTTCAGGCTGCGGTTCTTGTATTGATGTTTGCAATTATCTCAGTTTATTATCAAGCTTAACATTACCATCGCATAAAAAGATGCTGAGCCAACTGTAAAACAAGCAATTGCCTCAGAAATGCGACTACGATTGTTCAGGTGTCGGAATGGTTTGGTGTGAGTGTCTTGGGATGTCAATAGTTAAGTCTGTCGTTTCTTACAGTCCCACCCAACCAACCCAGTTTGCAGGTTCTTTTCTTTGTTGACATCTTGCTGAAATTTCGAAATGAGGCACATGTCCAGAAGCTACTTTTGAAATTGGGCCTTAACTTCTGAGCTCCCCAGAGTCGGAATGGAGGGGGGGTACCCCAAAGATGCACTGGGGAATCCCCTTCAGAGGTTCACAGGTAAGGTTTACACGGCAATTGCCCAGAAGTGCAAACTTCCCCTGGGATGGCACTGGGAGCCATCTGAAAATGTAACTCAAATCGCAAACTTCAGATGGTTCGGACTGGGTTACATCAATAACCACCCAGAAACGGTTAAAAGAATTAAAACCACTTCTAACTCCTGGGGCAATTATTGTACAGACCCAGACTGACTCCCATGGGACTCCCCACAACCCACCAGGAGTCTCTCACTACCGCAACCCAACAAGATTGTCTCCCAATACAGCCCCTCCCCACAGGACTCCCCCCCCCCCCCGCCCCACCCACATGGGACTCCTCCACCCTGCCCCCCACCCCCCCCCCCCCCCCACTGTGCCCCAGTAGTCCCAACACTCTCCCACACACCCCCGAAGCCACCCCCCTCCCCAAGGCCCACTCTGACCCGCAGGCCGGACACGAGGCCCCTAACACCCCCTCCTCCCCTAGGCCCGACATCCTCTGACCAGCCCTCCGCCTCCCAGACCGCCGACCCCATCCGCCAAATCCTACCCACTAACCTTAGACATTTACCTTCTCAATGGTCAGTCAAGGACCTTTGAATTTCACTGGGACCTTTAAACTTACCAGGTTTACAGCAACTAGTGTCCTAAAAAAGGGGGCAAGGCCTCCTTCCTTTTAATTCTCATGCACTTTGTCGCTGTGCCTCAAGGCTGCACTTCACTGCCTGGATCTCGTCGGATTGAGTTGGAAGGTCGGGTGCGATAGCATCGAAAAGAAAATTGATGTAAGTAATTGGTAATAGTGATATTGACACTGGACTGGTAATCCAGAGACCCAGGGTAATGCTCTGGGGACCCGGGTTGGAATCCCACCACGGCAGATGTTGGAATTTGAATTTAATAAATATCTGGTATTAAAATTTTTATGATGACCATGAAACCATTGTCGATTGTCGTAATAACCCATCTGGTTCACTAATGTCCTTTAGAGAAGGAAATCTGCTGTCCTCGCCTGGTCTGGCCTACAAGTGACTCCAGGCCCACAGCAATGTGGTTGACTCTTAAAACTGCCCTCTGAACAAGGGCAATTAGGGATGGGCAATAAATACCTAGCCAGTGACACACAGATCCCACGAACGAATATAATTTTTTTTTTAAATTGGGCATGGCGTGGTCATCCGACGCTGATTGGGCCTGAACTTCCTCAGAGTGGCATTAATTCACTCGATCAAGAAAGGGCAGAGCTTGCAAACATGGGAACAGACCTCTGCAGTTGAATTTAAAGCCCACAGTAGGTTTTTCTTTTTTTCAAAAACTGTTTTTTTATATATTTCTTTTTTTCAATCAAACTGGAGAATTTTTTCAACAAGGAATACATTTGGAGTTTTAATGGAGTTCAATATATTGCATAGGATCCTAATAGAATGGAGGAAAGCAGCAACATCACACTCAGCCTTTCATGACTTGGTTTGTTGCCTGTGCTCTCAGATCAGGGGTTAACCACTCTGCTGTAAGTGCGGTTAGCTGGAGCAGCCTTACTTTTCCATTTATACCTAGTCATTAGTGACGGTAAGACACCAAGTGGGGTCAAACATGCAACCCTGGTGGAAGTCTGTAAGGACGTTTTCATGTAACGATGACACTCGTGCATCATCTACTAATCAACCAGTTGGGCTGGACCCATTTGGTAAATAGCAGCTCCAATGTGCATCATGCCTCACAATGGCTTATACAGAACTGTACTCCATATAGTTGTCGAAATGAAGTTGACAGAACACCATCCTGGATAGGTGACAGTGGGCAAACACAAATCGGAGCTGCTTTAGATTTTTATGCCTTTTTTCCATTGACAAATTTAACTGCAACATGAACATGGGATAGTGAGAACGCTTTCTTTCTTTGATACCATAACTATTTTGCCCCGGCTTTCCTTTCTCACCATTACCTAAGAAAAAAAGAACAACTTTGAAAAGGTAAACCAAGCTGGATTCACTGATGTGAAACCCAATAATTAACAGCTCAGTTTATTTTTTTTTTTGGAGATATGTGGTGAGGTGTCAGATTAATACTTGCTTAATAAAAGTCATCACCATGAAAAGGAATAATGGAAGAAAACCTTTCTGAGCGCCTGCCCAGAAGCAATAGCGTCTGCACCAATCAGAATTAACATTTACAAAATGGACATGTTTGTGACAAATTCTGTGCCATAGCAATGACCGGTAGCAATCACAAAGCAGATCTAAAGCACAACAGCTCCTGTTAAATATCGACTTATCTAAATGTGTTTAATACCGAAGGGCAAGTTTTGCTGCTGCGGTTAGTCACCTGCACTGCTGTCAGCACACTACAGGCCAAAATGGATCAGGGAGCGACGTTTCCAATTTTACACTATGCAATTTAAGAGAGTTTTACAAAATGATCCATATTAGAATTGGCACAAGAGATGTCCCCTGGAAAATTAAAAAAAAAAGGTTAGAGGCAAAGATTTCTTTAAATTTATCTGCTTCTGTATATTGTGAGGTGATAGAGGAGACAAATATATCTCAAATAATTTTGTTCTAA
Source organism: Cetorhinus maximus (assembly GCF_964194155.1). NCBI lineage: Eukaryota > Metazoa > Chordata > Chondrichthyes > Lamniformes > Cetorhinidae > Cetorhinus > Cetorhinus maximus. The sequence goes on from NC_135880.1 coordinate 215,669,531, forward strand.
AAGCAGCCCTGGTTTCCACATAGTGCCATTTATCTTTAAACCCCAAATTCACCATGAGTTCTCAATGAATCAGTCAGTAATCTTTTTTTAAAAATTGCAATCAATTTTAGGTGGTTCTGCACAGATCAAATGTATTTCTGAGGTGCATTCAACATCACTTCTTAATATTAAACAATGGAGCATGTGTTTAGGAGCACAAATATGAGAGTTTAAATGGCACTCCGCATATGTAGAAGTACATGAGTAGCGCATAACATATAAATTGTTGTCGATTTCCTTCATTGTTTGTACATGAAGACTGTGACATGACATTCCTCTGCTATTTAAACTCTGGTATTAACTTGTTTATTTTACAATAATTAATTCCTCCACTAAAAGAGTGTTCAGAGGCAAGCCATCCAAATGTGTTATCAGCTTGTCCACTAATATCAGTAAACTGTAATCTCTAAACTCAAATTGAGTTCACAATATAAGAATTTACAAGGATTACTCATAACCTCCTTAATCCAATACTTTAAAGCTGATATGATCACACGTTAAAATAAGGCAAGAAAAAGTTGCTTATCCTCCTTTTTAAACCTGGGACTTTGAAAGGTTTGTTTAAAATGAAAGAATGGAAAGGAACAAACCAAGTAAAGCCTCTATGAAGTTTGCATCAATGTGGTGAGCAAAATAATTTCTAGCTTAAACTATCAACATAGCCAATAATCAAATGCCTTGTAAAGTTGGATTGAGGAGATGTAAAAGTGTCATATGGCAGTTTACACAGGGTTTATTCAGTCTCTTCCATTTCTGTTTGTATGCAATTGTACATGTACAATATTACTCTTTTTGTTTGTATCTAACAAGAACATACCAGACCTGTGTAAACTGTACATCCTACAACAGTAGCATAACTGTGCAGCTTTAAAGATAGCTGTGTCTCCGAATACAATTCAGCCCCAAAGATAGAAAACAGCAATGTTAAGTATCTAGAAAAATGAGTTCTTTGTGCTGAATGCTATAAAATAAAATGTCCTACCAACTAATTTAAATTCAACATATCAGGCAAAAGGATTTTCAATTTGACACTAAGCAGCAATGGTGGGCAGTGATTCTGGTTTAAAGGGATACCACATTATGAAAAATTGTTTCCAATTCTTTGTCCAGGGTAGCACAAGTGAGAGATAGGGCTGAGCTACAGGATCAGTGAATTTACCTGCATGACAATGTCACATGTGCCAGATAAGGTGATGCATAATAGTGCAATTTGCATAATCACTTCACTTACTGGTAAAGACATGAAGGGAGCTTTGCTAAACACTTCAGCAGAGAGGTTGTGGCCCTTTCAAATGCCACGTCAAACCACACACAGTCAAGAGTCTTAAACAACCTTCAAAGCAACCAGCAAATGTAATATTACTATCGTTTTATCAATGTCCTATTGAATGCTGTCTTTAAATCAAAGATTACCAAGGTAGATTGTCTTAAAAGTCAGACACTGCCTGCTTATTATGCCTGCTGGCAGCCAGAACCATATTCCCAACATAACTCTCTTTAAAGAGCTATACTTGCTGTACAATTCATTTCAGTCTTCCAGCATGCTGTGAACAGCAGTCAGTGAGACTAGAAGTCAGCAGCGCTGCAGTCTCAATGTCTAGACCTGTTTAATCAGTATTAGCATTTACTGGAGGGGAAAATTGATCAGTAATTGGTGATTGGTCATGAATCCAGATTTCAAAGCAACAGAAAATGGCACATTGATGTCAGGCAGAAGAGGTTTAAAGCACTCCTAATGAGAGGAGGAGACAATTCAGCTAGGATTTACTTTGTTTAATTGTGTTATTGACTTGTTGACTCATAATTATTTCTACAGACTTGTTTTGGAGAAATTTACTACATGGTGATTTACCAAGCCTCCAATGTTGTTGTATGTCAGTGCATCAGGAAGCAACAGTACAGACAATCCAATATGGGTCTGCACCAACATATTCTGATTTACTGACCTCCATCTAGCTGTGAGAGGAGTCAATGCAGGACAAAAATCTAGTATTTCATGGCATGTAGAGACAAAAACTGCAGGAATAAACCACCCTGGTCCACTCTTGGACATATCCTCATTTTGTATTCGCAACTAAACAGAAGAGTGGCTGATTTCTGAAGTCAGGGAGTGGTCAACTTGGTGTGGAGTGCAGGGTTCAAAATATCTTTGCTTTTCTTCCTCCGAAAATATGCTTTCTATATAAAATTTGTAAAAGGAACAGTTCAAATGTGACATTCTATAATGTACAATATAGATCTGTTTCTTTCAATACAGTATACGAGGTGCCTACCTTCACTTTGCCATTGCATGTTATATTTACAATGCACATTATGTCAGACATTCTCTGGTGCATACAGCCCCCAAGGAGTTTTATACTTTTTCCAGCACCTCAGTATAGTAGAGCAGGAGGGCCTTAGACGGTGGTCTTTCCCCATTGAGTCCTTGCGGCAGCTGCCTCAACCTTTAGTGCATCCCTCAGTACGTTGTCCCGGACCTTGGAATTGAAGACAGCTTTACATTTGCTGTACAATGTGTGCTCTCACATCTATCCCTTGGATTATTGACCCTGTTTCGAGGGTGCTATGTCCATTCATCCGTCTACCCTTTTTACCATGACCAGACCCTGTAGTGCTGCTATTGATGCAGTGTCCAAGCACTTCAGTGATTCCCATGCTCAAAATGTAAAGTTCATAAGTCCACAGTAATGCCCAGGTTGCTGTAAGGCAGTTGGCTTACTCCGTTAAATGCAGTCAACAGAGGGTGAGGCATACATTTGCAGTCAGCTGCACACTGGAGGTGTGAAGACATCTTAAAATAATAGGAATCTGATTGGGTTTTCTGCATCCAGCAGGTGCTTCAGGAGTACCAGTTGTCTGGGAATAGATTGGCCCCATGAACACGCAGTAAGACAATCTGACCCGCCAAGCCCATCGAGGCCAGACGAATGCAGCCAAGGAGAACTGTCAAATTCTCCAGCCTGTACCCAACCAGCACCACCCCCAAACCACCGCATACAATCCTACCCCCCTACACCAACTCACCACCCTGAATTGTGCAATCTCCTGAGAGAGACAAGTAGCCAGAAACAAAATGTCACAGACAATTTGGGAAAAAAATAAATGAGAACGAGCGTCATCCAGAAACCAAAAGAAAATGCAGAGGTGCTGAGAGAAAAATGTCTTGACTTTTTGACGGAAACTTGCTAAATAGATCAAAATAACTCGACAGTAGATCATCCTAAAGAGAGCTTGCACACGCAGACAATTCTGGCATTTAGTATCAGCTGGCAAATGCCCACATGAGGAAGGGAACGTTTTCAAGAAACTGAATTTTAAATAATTTAATTAATATAAATATGTCATGAACTGAATCATGAAACATTATCTTCCTATCTGACAAATTGCTGATCTGGGACTGCTGTATCGTATTGGGTGAAGATGCTTGCTGCTCAAGAGAGTGTCATCTTTTACCCTTCACAAAATTCTGCATTCCTTTTATGCTTCTGTGTAGATTGAGGAGTATTGGCGAATAAAAGCAAAATACTGTAAGTGCTGGAGGTGGGAAATAAAAACAGGAAGAGTGGGGGAAGAACTCAGCAGGTCTGGCAGCACCTGTGGAGGGAAAAACAGAATTCATGTTTTCAATCACACACTTCTACATATTGCTGAGTGCCATTTAAACTCTCATATTTGTGCTCCTAAACACACGCTCTGTTGTTTAATATTAAGAAGTGATGTTAAATGCACCTCAGAAATACATTTGATCTGTGCAGAACCACCTAAAATTGATTGCAATTTTTTTTTTAAAAATTGCTGACTGACTCATTGAGAAACCATGGTGAATTTGGGGTTTAAAGATAAATGACGCTACGAGGAAACCAGGGCTGCTTTTAGAACAAAACTACTTGAGATATATTTGTCCCCTTTATCACCTTAGAATATACAGAAGCAGATAAATTTAAAGAAATCTTTGCCTCTAACCTTTTTTTTAAAATTTTCCAGGGGACATCTCTTGCGCCAATTCTAATATGGATCATTTTGTAAAACTCTCCTAAATTGCATAATGTAAAATTGGAAACGTAAGGTTAGATGGGCAGCAAAAAATTGAACTTAATTATTACTTTAATGGCTTTAATAGACCTTTTAATTGTCGGCGGGCGCGCTGCCACCTTTGGAGCCCAATGGTGACCCAGCAGCCGGTTTATAAATGGCACAGGCAGCCCCTGGTTGCCACGGAAGAACGTCCGTTCTGCATTAGTAAGCTCAAGTGGTGGGGTTGAGTGAGGCTGGAGACGCCAGGCGGGAGGGCAGGTCGGGTGGGCACTCGGCCCCCCCCCCACTTTTCAAATGAGCGCCTCGTGGTTCTCCTGGGAGAGGTGGATTCCAGGAGGGACACCCTTGTCCCCAGAGATGGGAGAAGGAGGTCACCACACCTCACAAAAAGGGCATGGGAGGAGGTTGCAGCACTGGTTAGCAGCCATGACGGGGTGTGGCGCACATGGGTGCAGTGCCAGAAGAGGTTCAGTGATTCACTGCGCTCCGGAAGGGTGAGTACCGTGTTGACATGGTTCAGTGTGCAGAAGCACTAAGGCGTGGCCGTCCCCCTGTGGACCTCAGGGGTGCCAGAGTCTGAGTGCCAACTGTCAATGACGCCGGAGCTGGCCAAGGGGGTGAGACCTGGCTGCTTGGACTGAATGCCTTGCGGCGCATGGGCGGTTACTTGGATGTGCCCTGTGAGGTGTTCCTCACCTGGGTTTGGCCAGGCTGCAATGGCGCTGCAGGTAAAGAGTGGACTAATCAATGCTCCTCTGTCTTTTCAGGAGAAGACGAGCCATAACCAATTAGAGAGGTCACGTATAGGTGAAGGGCAGCCCAACCTGCTGCTGCTCACCAGGTTCGAGCAGGACACCCTTGAGCTGGAGAGCCGGCACACTCCACGTGCAACCGAGCGTGGAGAGGCTGGGGTGCCAGACGAAGGTAGAGTGCAGTCCTCAGAGGTGAGAGTTTCAGATTGTGCAACCATTCTATTGTAGTCTCTTCATTGATGGGAACCCCAAACCAGGAGTCCTCATTGATCATTGAAAGACAATGGCACCATGATGCAGATCTCTGTTTGTCTCACCAGGGTGCCTGGCATGCACCAGTGACAGTGTGATGACTTTAATTAATGACGTGTCCTTGTTCTCCCTTAGAATCACCCACTCCCTGGACCCCAAAGGACGACCGCTAACGTTGGAGAACCACTGGGCTTCATTTGCACCCGCTCTCTGAACCAGGCACCAGCGCAGATACCAGCACCTTGGGCAGTACATCGGCAGCAAGAATGTCGATACACATTGGTCAGGGTGGGCACCAAGAGGTAACACTCGGAAACCGAAGTTAAAGGCACCATGATCACAGGAGGGGACAGTTCATGGGTAATTTTCTGTTCATTTATGTTTGGTTTATATGTCTGCTGGTGTGGACATCAACACCAGTAATGGTAATGTCATTATGCATTCAATGTGACAAAACATTAAATTTGTTTTGGTTCTGATGGCCTGAGTATACTTTGCCTTTTTCTTTCTGGTGCAGTGTACGCCAGTCTGTAATGCTGGACATGAGTGGCCAGATACTTTATTGCACAGGCACTGAGAGGACTTTGGGTGCAAATTAAAGGGTCATTTCAGACATTCAGGATGGAGGTGGCAGCCCTGGCATGAGGTGGAAGCAGATCTTTGAGAGCCCAGCTGAAGGAGCGTTGGGTCAAGGTGCCCCTGGTGACCCTGCCTCCCTGGAGATTACAGAGGTCTGCCTCCACACCCTCAGCGTTCTCCTCACCGTGCTCATCTTCTGACTCACCACTGGATTCATCCTCTGTGGCCTGTGCAGCAGCATTAAGATCCTCTTCCTCCAGTGGGTCCCCCTTGCCAGTGCCAGATTGTGGAGAGCACAGCATACAACCACTATCAGCGACACCCGCTCTGGTGGGTATTGTAGTGCACCCCAAGAATATTCCAGGCATCGGAAGCACATCTTGAGAAGACCAAATATTTTCTCTAGCACCGCACTTGTGGAGGCATGGCTCCTGTTGTACCGCTGCTCTGCCAATGTTCTTGGGTGGCGGACAGGCATCATAAGCCACCTTTTCACCTGATGGACCTTGACACCCAGCAGCCATCCATCCAGTTGGGCTGGAGCACTGAAGGGCCTCGGAACCTGGGAGTGTCTCAGGATGTAAGCGTAGTGGGAACTGCCAGGGTACCTTGCACAGTCTTGCAGAATCTGCATCCTATGGTCACACACTATCTGCACGTTCATGGAGTGAAATCCCTTCCTGTTGACGAAGGCACCCGGCTGACCCATTGGCTCCTTGATGGCCACATGTGTGCAGTCGATGGCACCCTGGACATGGGGGAACCCAGCGATTGCTGCAAAGCCCCTGGCTCGCTCAGCCTGGCTGGCCTCGTCTGTACGGTAAAGAATAAAGGTCAGTACCTGTCTGAACAGAGCTTCTGTCACCAGCTTCACGTAACTGTGAACAGCTGATTGGGAGACTCCACTAACCCCTGGGGCCAAAGGTATAGAAGTTGAGGGCTGCTGTGACCTTCAGAGCCATTGGCATAGGGTGTCCACTTACATAGTCGGAGCTGACCTCAGACACAATCTTCTGACAGATGAAGGTCATGCTCTCCCTTGAGAGGCAGAGCCTCCTTCGGCATTGCCCCTCAGACATATTGAGGTAGCTGCATCACTACCTGTAAACCCTGGCAGCAGGATGGTGGTATCTTGTGCAGCCCCTTCTCCCTTGGGTTTCCTGCTAGTCCTGCCCCCCTTGTGCCTGCGCCTCTCCTCCCACAGGTCCCTCCCCTGGAAGCTGCATTGGGACACCCGGCCTCCTCTCCTTTCTGCCCCTCTCCTCCTCTTTAGAGAAGGTGCCACCAGCAGAGACCAAAATCCCCATTACCAGGGTAACAGAAGGCGGTCTGATATCTGGGAGGGTCCACACAGTCTGAATCCTCCAGGGATGTTGGAGACATCAATAAGTCCTGAAGTGAAGCCTGGAAATGGTAACAATGAAGCCCCAAACAGAGATCAAGCTGCCGGGTGCCACTAAGCAACCAGCAACAAAATATCTCCAAAACTCCTCACTACTCATACTGGCAATGCTGCTGCCCCTTTTTATCCCGCCCTTGGATGAGGGTTTTGAAATTGTGGCCTGCCCGCCTGCCCGGTTGGCCCATGCGGCAAGCACGAGATCGCACAGGCAATGTAAAATCTACCTTATTTGCCTTTTCAATGGCCTTAACTGGCCTCATAATTGATTGCGAGCGCAGCTCCCACTCCCATGCGCGCCTGCCAACCAAAATATCGCGTGATGACATCGAGACGCACGCCCAATGTCACCACGCGCTATTTTACACTTCAGCGGGTTGGGCATGCGCCCGGCTTCTCAGCGAAAATTTCTGCCCATGATTTCCCTTTCACGAAACCGTGCTGACTCTTTCCGATTACCTTGACTTCCTCTAAGTGCCCAGCCATAACCTCCTTAATAATCGATTCTATCTCCTTCCCATGACAGATGTCAACCGGCCTTTGGTTTCCTGTTTTCTCCCTCCGTCCCTTCTTGAATAGAGAATTCTTGAATATTTGCTGCTTTCCAGTCTGATGAAAATTTTCCAAAATTTCCCAGAACCTGGAAAGGTAACACCAAAGCATCTACAACCTCATTAGCCACCTCTTTTAAGACCCTGGGATGAAGTCCATCAGGATCCGGAGACTTGTCAGCCCACAGCTTTCCTCTGACCACTCCTCGGTTCTGCCTACTTAACTGAATCACCTTCACCAGCGTCAAGTCTCCCCAAGACTGCAAATTATCTGATAATGCATCATCCACTGCTCCAAACAACTATTCTTCCATGAATTAGCTCCTCTTTCAGATTACTGCACTCACAGACTTCTGCTAACCAGTACAAATGATTAATGTGCCGATACTTTCCCCGTCTCTCTGCGTACGTTCATGACCCTTGTCCGTGCCACGATGTTGTTCTTGTGGAAATTGAAATACGTCTCCAATGCAGCAATGACATTGGCCTTTGTGGCTTTACCCTCATCGATCCCCAGGGTAACTGAAATGCCATCTGCAAAGTCGGCCATTGCATACAACAATTTATCGACCAGCTCACAGCTTGGCTTCACTGCGTCACCCAATGCAATATGAAATCAAGTGAATCTCCACTTTGGCCACGTCTCAGCCTGATTTAGGCCTGCAACTTTCTCAAATCGCTCTGGTAGAGGTAGAGATTTTTCTGGTGCCATCCTTTTACTGCTTGCGACCATGTATTATTGTGTTGTTGGGCTGAAATCATTTTAATCACTCCCGAAAGCTGTTAGCTGCAAAGAGTCTAACTTTATTGTAACATATCTGTAGTTATGAGAATACTCCCTTAGACCAGCTTCCTTCCATGCTGCTTTCTCAGATCACACGAGTACATGTCTGTGATATTACCGACTATTACAGTTAATCTTCAGTCTAACATACTCCATTATTCTACAATGGACACTTTCTAGTTGCACATATGAAGAATGGCTACTTGGGAAGGTTGCTGGGGGGTCTGCCTTCAGGAGAAGAGGAGTGAAGACATCACCAAGATTGAAGAGGGGGTGAACTCATGATCTTCAATAGTAGGTGTGACTCTATCACCAGTTTTGCATAAAAGCCGATCTAGCAATTGTACCTGCCTCATACATTATCGATGGTTATAATTCAAAACAAAATATGTAAACCATCAAACAAATCAAAGATGCAATTTGGAGCGTTCAATAACCTGATTCTCAGCTATATCTCACTAACCTCTAGCCTCGATCAGTTAGACATTATTGGATGTGAAGTTTCCTCTAAGCAAAGCTGAATACTTTATCATTAAGTGTGAAGGATAAAAAAAAACAAATATTCTCAAACCATGTAAATTAATCAGCTGACCTGACCACTGTTTGAAATCTTGCTAAATGATTGTTCACACTTTAAGCTTTAATAATGGATGCCAGTGGGCCAGGAAATAGGGGAGGGGAGTTCTGTCAGCAGGCGGACAGTTTTCTGCAAGGGTCAGTGTTTAATGATTAAGAATGGGAGCTCTGGCTGACCCATCTCCTCCATCGGCTCCCTTAATGCTCTTTCACTTCCCTGCGCAGCCTTGACTGAAATCTTGACTGAAACGGGCATCCTCCCCAAGTGACACCCCAAGTTCGGAACAAGAGAAAGCAAGAAGATGGAGCAAACTTTTTTTCCCCATAAATCAATTACCTCACTAGCTCGAAGATCCAACATGGGACAGTCCTGCAGAGATGTTTTTCTTCAGTATTTCTAACTTGAAGGATTATTGATCTGTTTATTCTCCCACTTTGGCCCCTGCAAACCTATAATCAATATTTTATGTTCAACCATAACCACAGTACTCTATTGAAAGGCATTATGATGATTTGTATTGAAGAATTCTGCATCTAAATAATACATCAATTCTGGCATTCTTCCTGGACATCTTTTTAGCCATCACGTTATCATCAATTTCAAGGAAATTCCAGTCTCCCAGGACATTATAATAATGGTTCAGCTTACACACAAAAGCAGACATTACAGCAGGCATAAATTAATCCTTTAAAAGCAAAATACTGCAGATGCTGAAAATCTGAAATAAAAACAGAAAATGCTGGAAAAACTCAACAGGACAACAGCATCTGTGAAGAGAGAAACAGAGTCAATGTTTCGAGTCCTCATGACTCTATTTCTTGCCATATTATAACATTATTTAAAATAAAGCATTTAATCCTGCTCACCACTGAGGTCTTTTCCTGCTACCCTTGAATGAACATAAGGATTTATAATGTCCCTTGGGACTGGATCACGGTTGATCTAATCTTGGCCTGAACTCCACTTTCCTGTCTGTTCCCTGTGGCCCATGACTCCCCCTCTCATTCAAAATCTCTCCATGTCAGTCTTGAATACACTCAATGACTCAGCCTTCACTGCTTTCTGCAATAGAGAATTTCAATGATTCATGACACTCTGAGAGAAGAAACTCCTCCCCATCTCCAACTTAAATGGAGTCTGTTATATTGCTTCATTACTCATAAAGAGCTAGGAACTAATTGTTATGTGAATATATATTCTGGGATGCCACATGCACTGTCGCACTACAGTCATGTGCTGAACAACGTATCAGTCTATTGTAGGAGAAGGATCTGGTACCTAAAGCGCTTAGATGAAACTGAGTATAGTACTGCCCACATGGTGATATAAGAAGGCACATGACTTAGAGCTAGGGCCAGTCTAGGAATGAGTAGCAATGCCTAAGGATGTAGTATGGAGTGCTCTCCATACCTGTTGCTGATATGTACATAGTTAACTATTGTTGATAAAGACTTCCTTGTAACTTATGCAAGACTGCTTCATGGTGTCCAAGCCGTATCCTTCAAGGGCAGCGACAACAGAACGTATCATGGTAACAGCGGCAGGATCCATCATGGCAGCAACAAAGGGATACAAAATTTTCATTCTTACTACAATCCTGAAGAATGAAAGAAAAGTACATCTTCAGTACTTTCTGCACTGAAGCAATCTCACTCCAGAAGCTAAGACACTGAGAAAAATCACCGGAGAAGCTCCAGAGACACAAGAGACTGGAAGCAGGAAAAAGGTAGAAGTTTAAACTCAGGCAGAAGACTCCATTGGATCCTTTGTGGCAGTTCAGCTCCAACCAAGCAGAGCCAGCAGTCTGCAGGGTGAGAAAATTATTTTAAATTTCCAGGCTAACCTGTCCCGTGAGTCCTGTCTTTAATTAAATCAGACCAAAACGCTGCTGTTAATTTCGGTCACTAGCCTGAACCCCGGCTCAGCATCCTCCCCATGTGACACCCGAGTTCAGAAAAAGATAAACAAGAAGATGGAGAAAATTTTTTTTCCCTTAAGTCAATTACCTCGTGATTCTCCGGCCTCCCGGCCAGAAAGAACTTTGTCCTCCCAACCCGTTCCCGACCTGCAGCACACCGTAGCAGAGCGAGAGATCCCACGCCGGTCTTCCGACCCGGCAGCCATTTTGGATTCTCCTTCTTCATCGAAGCACCACTGCCATTTTGAAATCCACACCAAAGCCCAAGGAGTGTGCAAAATCCCTCCTTCGTTGACAACAAGTGTCGCCATTTTGAAATCCTCTTCCCTCTTAAAGCTATACTTTTAAGAATTTTAAAGATGGATCACAGTTCTTTGCTCCTACGTCCAATAGGCCTCACTTATGGCCTTGATCAGTCGCAGAATAGGGGGTTATTGGAGAAAAAGATTTTTCAGGTATAGCACAACCGCAAGATTAAATTAAAAAATTGGAGGTAGAACAAGTTAGCACACTATTTTATTCCATTGGCCCAATTGCAGATGACATCATTGCAAGGCAAGCCATTGATGAGCCATCTGCCAAATTTGGCAACGTTTTAGAATCTTTCAACCTTTTCTTCAATCTGAGATCCAATTAAATCCGGGAGCATGCCAAATTTAACAGGAGAATCCAGCAGCCTGGGGAACCTGTCGATTCCTTCATCAATGATCTCTACCACATGGCAGAAGGGTGGGGATGTGGCGACTTAAAATCCAAACTCATTCGAGATAGTGGGTGATTTACTCTCTGGCCTCCTCCAAGCCAAAGATGATCTTACTCCTGACAAGACTGTCGAACTGGTTGGACTCTCTGAGCTGTGTGACCAACACAGGACCATTCTCAGAGAGGAGAGAACACTTTGTTGCGCAGAAGCCACACCTCAGTCCTCCCTATCAAGCGACAGAAGTGCAGGGACTGCCCAAGTCAGAATGTGCCAGCCGTGAACCACCCTGCCGTATAACCTTGCCAGCATTGTGGTGCGAAGTGCCCTCACACGAGTGACCCATGTACTGCATGTACTGCCCTGTGCTTCCACTGCCTCAGACAGGGACATTTCGGTAAACTGTGCAAGTCGAGATCACCTCACAGACTACCTGAAAGCCATGCATGAGGTCGAAGCCAGCGACCTAGAAGGGACACAGCTTCTCTTTTTAGGCGACATCAGAAGATGCAGTTCTTTGTTCTTGAACACAGACATCATAGTGAATGGCTACCTAGCCAATTTTAAGTTAGTTTCAGGTGCTGGAGTGACAGTCCTATCCAATGTCAAACCATGGCTCCAAGGCCTCTGGGTCCAAACGACAGACACCCCACGTTGTAAGGGAGTTCAGCTCCTGGTCATTAGCATGACACAGGAACCCTTGAGGCACAGCAATAAACAGATCACGGGGCTGATGCGAAATCAGCCCCTCTCTCTCCTCAGCGGGGATGCCTGCATCGCTCTCAATCTGCAGCCAGCAGAAGAGGTGAAGACAACCACAGTCCCCACCCAGCTCAGAATGGCATCCTCTCGAAGGTTCAACCATAAAACAGCATTCAAACATTGATTTCAATTGTAATCTCTTCTCTTTCCGCTGAGCAGATCTGATCTTCTCCATTCCAGGTCCCCGAACCTCCCCAATGGTCAGGCCAACCTACCATGCATGAGGTTACCTGGTGAAAGTGACGCCAGAGCCAGAACGACCTTCAGAGAAACATTTACCACCATCAGCGAGAGTAGACACGCCAGCCATCGCACAAACCCAACAACCTCCAGGCAGTGTGCTGAAACCACAGCATCTGCTGCAACCAGGTAGCAGCCTCACACAACCTACACAACTAAACAAAGGCGACCTACCTAGCCCGTCGTCTTCTATTCACAGGAAAGCTCTCCCTCATTCGCAACGAACTTCCAGACACCCGAAAAAGCGAAAGAAGAAGGAAAAATACCGACAACCTGACGGATACCAGTTTCGTCCACCCAGAAAGATACAATCGCAACTAACTACAACCAATCACCACCAAGCCATCCAGACCGACCAGGCATGGGGCACTATCCATCAATGGAAAATGCAAATGAAGCTATACCTGCATCCCAGAACAACCTCCAAGCCACCGCCAAGAGCAAGAACCTCTAGAGCCTTCCACTCTCCCCACCGGACAGCGAACCAGATGTGGCAGGGGTACAAGACCTCTAGACCACCTGAATCTCTGATGTCAAGGATTTGAAGGGGGAAGATGGGGTAGTGAGAACACTGTTAATACATGCTGTTAATGTTAATGTTGTTAATCTTTAGAATGGAATAACATAGAGTTAGAATAGTTTGTAGTTGTAACAGTGAAGTTGGTACACAAGACTTATAGTAACGTAAGACTTAAAACAAACTGGAAGTAAGAAGGGGATTAAGACTTGGGGGGGGTGGGGGGGGTGTAGTAGAAGGATCTGGTATCTAAAAGGTTAGCATGTTTATGTAAGAAGGCACATGACCTCAAGCTAGGGTTAGTCTAGAGATGAGTAGCAAGTAGTAAGGACCTAGTATACCTAATATAGATATGTACATAATTCAGCTTTGTTAATAAAGACTTCCTTGTAACTTATACAAGGCTGTTTCATGGTGTCCAAGCCGTATCCTTCAAGGACTGCAACAACAGAATGTATCATGGTAGCAACAGTAGGATCCATCATCTTTCAGTCTACCAGCCACATGGTAGATGAAGCTTCAGCATTTTTGAGTCTAAAATGTGTTTATTCCTATGGGAACCAGAAGAACAGGGGTCCTTTATTCTGAAACTGTGCCCCCTAGTTCTAGATTTTCCCGTGAGGGGAAACATCCTCTCAGCATCTATCCTGTCAAATCCCCTCAGAACCTTTTACATGTTTCAATTATAAGCTCGCTTCTCATTGTTCTAAACTCGTCTCAGTATAGGCCTGTTCTTTATTCCGGATTCTGTTGCTTTATTATTATTATGTTGCTTATAGCTATCTGATAACTTAGCCATGTTTATAACTAATGAAGCTGGTTAACAATTCCCTCCCTTACCCCTCAAGTGAGGCCACAGTGATTACCTGTAGTCTACCAGACCATGGAAGGCCTCACCAGTGAGTTTGTTGTTTTGCGCCTTAGTCTCGTAATTTTTTTTCATGTTAGGTAATGTTTAGCAGATCTAGCAAATGATGCAACAACACCTAGACTCTAGAAACAAAATTTTAACCAACTACCGATTTGCGTACTTCTCCCTCACTCCCATCCTCTTCAGTGGCAAGCAACTGCCATTTTAAACTGTATACGGACACTGCCCTTTGACTGAAAACCTTTGACAAAACATTAATTTTGACCTTATGATTGAATAGGATATCCCAGAAAGAAAGACTTGCGTAGGATTACATAGGAAGCATGGCATTGAAACATGCCATTCAGCCCAGCCAGTCCATGACAGAGTTTATGCTCCTCCCAAGCCTCCTCCCATCTTTTATCATTTCAATCTATCATTGTAAACCTCTATTCCCTTCTCCTTGTCTAGTCTCCCTTTAAATGCATTTATACTATTCACTTTGTTACAACCACAGCTGATGTTATTTGCTGAGCAAGCCAGATCCCAAAGGGAAACTTGTCTTACTGATCATAACCTTTTTGTTTGTATTTTAAAAACAAGGGAAAGAACTACTGATCCCAGAAGCATAGAATCCCAGTAACACTTTTAGGGGTTTAAAATTAAAAGATTTATTAACAAGAAGAAAAAAAAACTTAAGCACACAAGATTAAAGTTACATGGTTAAAATAGTCTAACAAAACATCTCCCTAAAAAATAACCCCACCTCATCTGAACACACAAGTAAACTACTTGGCAACAGCTCCCTTACTGATTTTTAACCATAAAAATCCAGTAATATTACCCAAGGCAAAACTGTCACTTTACTAAAGGTATACCACATAACTTCTCACTCTCATCTGCTCTGCTGTGGAAATCAAAGAAAGTTCAGAAACATCCTGCTTTCTGACACAAAGACTTTTCTGGTCCCACTGGATGACTGCTTCATATTTCACACCTTTTCTCAGCACAGAGCTAGTCTCAGGACACCTCTCCCACACAGCCACCACAACTCAACTAAACTTCCTTCCTTAAATACCTTTTTCCCTCTTTCATCTTAGATTCCATTGTTCTCAAACGCCTCTTTTAACTCAACTTTTCGAAACATAAAAATATTTAATGTTTTCCTACTGCTTCCACTTGCAGGTCAAATAAAATTTAATAACCTTCCCTTGTTAACTTATGAAACTTTTGTAAGTTGTAAAAGTCCTTTGTCCATTCAAAACTCCCCTTTGAAATTTAACAACTGAAAAGTCAAGTCTCTACCCATCACCTAATGCAAATTTTAAAACCCAACCTATTTACTTGTAAATCCACTTCACAAGAGCCTCTCATTACAAATGCATGCATCTAGCACCTTTACCTTCCATCTCAGTTCCCACAGACAATCTGTCTTTACTAACCTTAAATTAGTCATGTTCACACACAGCCTTCTTTACAGAATACCACTATGTTTCCAAAAATATAAAAAATATCTATCTTCACAACTTCAACCACTCCCTGTTGTGTTATGGGTTCATTTAATGTCTCAATGGTGAGATTGAGACTAACATGTTTTAACATGAATCATTTGTTGTTAATCTTTAAATATGTACAGATTCCAGTCAATGTCATGCATGGTGTTGCTAACTCCATGCAGGTTGCTTCTAGAGCGTTCGATCAGTCTATTACCATGTGACTCCATACATCATACCATGGGCAGTGCTATTCTGCAATTCCACGTTAACACTTACCTCTGAACACCCTTACATTACAATGTCATTCAGGCACATACAACATCATACAACATTCCCTGTAGTAATTCCCACCACCAAAAGTTTCTTCTGAATTCCATACTAGATCTCTTGGTGACAAAATTATAATGATGGCTTCTGTTGGCGCTTTTTCCCACAAGAAGAAACATTCTCTCTGTGTCCTCTATCAAAACCATTTATAATTTTAAAGACCTTTATTAGGTCACCCCTCAGCTTTCCTTTTTTGAGAGACTTGTATTTACATATAGCCTTTCATAACCTCAAAATGTCTCATAGCTTTTAAAAGCCGTTGAAGTGTGGTCACTGTTATAATGTGGGAAACACAGCAGCCAATTTGTGCACAGCAAACTCCCACAAACAACAAAGTGATAATGACCAGGTAATCTGATCTAATGTTGTTGAATGAGAGATAAGTATTGGCCAAAATATCTGGGAGAACTCCGCTGCTCTTCTTTGAAATAGTGCCATGGAATCTTTGACATTCATCTAAGAGAACAGACAGGGCTTCATTTTAACATCTCATCCAAAAAGAGGGTACCTCCAACAGTGCAGCACTCCCTCAGGACTGCATTGGAGTATCAGCCTAGATTTCTGTGCTCAAGTTTTGTTTTATTCATTCACGGGATGTGGGCATCACATGAATGAATTTAAAAATAAAAGTTCCGGGAGTTGGGCTTGAACATGATTGGTGAGGAAAAGGTTTTTCACCCAGAGGCTGGTGGACGTCTGGAATTCACTGCCTAAGTTGGTGGTTGAGATTGAAATGCTCAACTCATTTAAAAGGTACCTGGATCTGCATCTGAAATGCTGCAACCTGTAAGCCTTCGGACCAGGTGCTGGAAAGTGAGTTTAAAATGAGCGGCTAGTTTCTTTTTTCTCTTTTGTTTTGCTAACACAGACACAAAGGGCTGAATGGCCTCTTTCTGCACCATAACATTTCTATGGTTCTAATCCACAACCTTAAGCATGCTGCAATTACTGCAATGGGTTCCTCCACTCTGCTGTAATTGACAGAGTGTGACAGCTAAGAAACTCAGGGAAAATGTCTCCAAAACTTATTACCTACTTTTAAAACTTAGCAGCAAATGTCCATTACTCACATAGCAGGAAGAGGAGGACAGAATATGCTTTCAGCGGGACAGCAGTCCTGTAAGCAGTCCTGGAGGATATATGGTGATTCATTTTGTATAAAGGATAGATTGTGTACAGGAGTAATGCAGGCAGGGTTTCAGGTGGACTGACTTGATTGAGATATTGTTGAAAACCAGTTAAAAGGGAAGCATTATTCAGCAGCAGGGAAAGTAGCGCCTTGCAACTGAGGACAACATTTCTCAAAATGGAAAGGTAAAGGGGGAGCAAGATAACAAATGGAAACAGGGAGGTAAACATGACCTGTAAGCACTTTGGTATCGAATTGCCCTCGTCCAAGTATCTCAACTTTAGCTTGCTCTCACGCTGGAGTCAATTTTCCAAGATAACTTTACCACTGCAGAATCCCACTCAACAAGAGAGCAAATCAGGTAATCTGACACTGATGTTTATGTCACTCTCAATCTGCAGTATTTTACAGTTTGGGGGGGGCTGTTCTGCCCATCATAATGGTGCTGGCTCTCTGATAGAATTGTCTCCCGGGACCTTTTTCCTTCCATTTCCCCACAACCATTAACATTTTTAAAAAAAGATTTCTCTTGTAATTTAAACACTATTATGGATTGTGCCTCCACACTGTTTTGGGAAGGGTCTCATGACCTAACAAACGACTATATAAAAAAAAACCTCTTAATTTCTCTCCTCATTCTTTTTGTGATGGCCGTACAGTTAGTCACGTTAGTTGGCGACACTCCAATCAATGGAAATAGTTTTCCTGACTCATCCTTACCTCCGCTACGACTCAGCGGTAGCAGTCTCATCCCTGGAACCTGTGGTCACATTTTAAAGCGGAGAAAGACAATCGGAATGTTTTCTTTATAGTGAGAGGCTTGGGGCTCTGGAGAAGTAAAGGGTGCCCATGTATATAAATCATTAAAAGAGTGCGCGCAGGTACAGAAAGTGATCTACAAGGCTAATGGACAGTTGCCCCTTATTGCAAGTGGGTTCAAAAGTGAGGAAGTGATACTTCAGCTGTACAGAGCCTTGGTCAGACCTCATCTGGAGTAACAGCATTCCATACTGGAGACCAAATCTCAGGAAAAATATACCTGCCTTTGAAGTGATACAGCACAGATTTACCAGAATGGTAAAAGGTTAAATTATGAGGGCAAGTTGTTTAAACTGGGCTTGTATTTTCATCTGTTTTGAAGGTGGTAATCAAAGTACTTATAATGATTAAAGGATTCAATGGGGCTGATGCAGAGAAACTATTTTCTCTGGTGTGAAGGAATCTAAAAGAAGGGGACATAACCGTGATATTAGAGCCTTGCAATTTAGGGGTGACACCGGGATTCCCTTTTCTCACAAAAATGGAAGTGGAAATCTGGAGCTCACTCCCACAAACGGTGAGCATGTTGATTCAGACGCTACTGAGATCAGCAGATTTATGTCATTCGGGGTATGGGGGATATGGAACAAAAGGTGGGTAAGTAGAATTCAAGTGCAAGTCAGACATAATCCAGTAGAATGGTGGAACAGGCCTCAGGGGTTGATTGGCCTGCTCTTGTTCTTGTGTCCCACTCTGATGCTGAGCCAATAAATCTGTACTGTATTTCCTCAGGAAAGCAGTGGAACAAGAACCTGATAGCACTACCTCAAGAGATTGACTGAAATCGTTGGTCTGCACTTCATATTGGTGCCAAATCCCAATACATACATACAAATCTGTAGGGATTACAAAGTAACAGTAAACTGTAGCATAGAGGATAAACCTTAGCCTTCATCCAAAATTGACATGTTGCTGATAATGCTATCCAGAGCCACCTCATTCAGTAAACTGGATTTGCTGAATATTTACCAACAACTAAAGCTAGGAGCTAACTTCATGTAATATTTGATCTTCAATGTGTCCAGGATGTCTATTTATATAATTGACTGTGATGAAGCCTCGAGTGTGCCAGCAATGTTCCAGTCAGCCAGTGACCAAACATCACAAGGCCTGTTTTCGCCAAGACATCCTGATTACTGCTAGTTCAAAACAGAATTAACGTCAATTTTTTAGTATTTTTGGATCGTTAGCAGGAGTGCAAAATTATAGGGGAAGAAAGTAAGGTGTAATAAAGAAAACAGAACCCTTCACTTATTTGATTCATATTGGAGAGAAAGCCAAAGTGGATTAATTTTGATCTTGCGGTATTCAGGATCCATGACATAGGCCTCGGAAGGATTTCCCACTGGCCAAAGGCAAGATATCTGTGGAGGAATTCAGGATACTTCAGATGAACCACAACTGACATTTTGGCAAGACGATCTTCAAAGAGATTGGTTACTCTGGACCCATTATTAGGAGGCTTAGCCCAATGCAGTACTGTTCAGATAGGAGTCAACGCAAAGGGATTTCTTAACAGAGTCTAAAAGGACTGAAGGAGCAAAGATTGGAAGGCTAACAGGTGGCGGTGTGGTGGTAATGCCAGTAGACTACTAATCCAGCAGCCCAGGCTAATGTTCTGGGGACATGGGTTCAAATCCCACCATAGCAGCTGATGGAATTTAAATTCAACTAATAATTCTGGAACTGAAAACTATAGTGGCCATCATGCGGTATTCAGGATCATGGATTGTCATAATACCCACCTGGTTCATTAATGCCCCTTTAGGGAGGGGAAAGCTACAGTCCTTAGTACTTACCTGGCCTATGTGACTCCAGACCACAGCAATATGGTTGACTCTTAACTGCTGTCTGAAATGGGGAAAGCCACTCAGTTCAAGGGCAGTTGGGATGGGCAACAAATGCTTGTCCTTGCCCACATCAAATGAAAAAAATAAATTAAAAAGCAAGATTGTGAGTCTGAGACTCAACTTAGATGCTTAATTTTAGTGTGAATGATACTGAGCTTTCAAATTTCAGGAGGAGTCGTCCAAATATTGACACGTCAAACTAGATTATTGCCACCTAGTGGTCAGAGACAAATTAGAGCTGTTCATCTCAGGAAAAATATCAATGACCACACAGGTCTTGTGCTGTGTAGAGATGTGGCCTTTATGGTTGCCCAAAATAAAAATTATTTATTTGCTTCGTACTGGAAACCTTTACCTGCAAATAATTATCATAAGATTCTTTTAAAGGCTAGTGTAAGTCTGGAACTTGCAAAATAAAAAGCTATTGGGACTGGCATGGTGTTGGATCCAGTTCCCTGGTTTGTTGGGGCTAAAGGATCCAGGTTACACCCTTGACTCGAGGTGATACCAAGACAGAGAAGATCAGTAGACCGTTCTTAGAAACACATTCTATTTATTTACAAAAGGAACTCAGCAGCTACACTTGTGTGCTTACAACTCAAACTCTGTCTTTACTCTTCAGACTCCAACTCAAGACTACTGACTACAGAGGTAGCCCGTGCTACTCTGCTATTGGATATCAAGATCATGTGATCTTACATTACAACATTTGTCTTAAAGGTAAATTACACATCAGATTACCACATCCTTCCCCCTTTGCTCAGAAATACATTTTACATTTTTTCTCAAAATATCAAATTATTCACAGATAAATAATTTACAAAGTTAGTCTTTTTGGGGTTTCCTTATGCATGCAGAACATCTCAGCTCTACAGCTTCTGATATTTTATCCGGAACCTCCCTCACAGTAGTCATCTGAGCATCTGGTTCTTCAGTAGGTACCTGCAAATCTGTTTCCTTGACTTTTTCAGGTATAGTCGGCCCTTCAGACACATCTGTACTCAGTTGAGCTCTTTCAACAGGAGACATTGATTCAGTCATGAACACTGGCGGAATCATTTCTGGGTATTTTGTTTCTCCTCCTCTTATATGATCCACATGTCTCCATGACTCAATCTTCCACTTTCACGTGGTAGGAAAGAGGTCCTGTTACTGCATTTACTTCACCAAACAACCATGTTGGTCCTTCTCTAAAATTTTTCACAAGTACTTTCTCTCCTGCATTAAATGTCCTATCACGACTGTGAGTCATATCCAATTTTCTGACTTCCCTGACCCCTTTCCACCTCCCCATCACCCCACCCCTTCCCCCAAGTTTGGTATAATTAGGCTCAATACGATTGGAGATAGCGCTTCATCAACAATTCCACAGGTGTGACATCTGTTGTCGTATGAGGGGTGGTTCTATAGTGGAAAGGAAAACGTGCTAATTTAGTCGCTATAGAATCTCCAGACAATTTATTCACACCAGATTTGAATGTCTGAACTGCTCTCTTGGCCAGTCCATTTGAAGAAGCTTTCACATGAATAATACTGTTGAGGCTGATAAGTCGGTGAAATTCAGCACTTGTAAGTACTGCTCCATTGTCTGACACGACCACTTCAGGTAGTCCATTGGTTGCAAAACTTTGTCGTAGCTTGTCAACTGTAGCAGATGTCGGCAACCTCACTTCATATATGTCCATCCATTTTCAGTGTGCATCGATGATAAGTAGAAGCATTGTTTCCATAAAAGGTTACACATAGTCGATGTGTACTTATATCCATGGCCTTCCTGGCCACTCCCAGGGGTGTAACGGGGCTGTTACAGGTAACTTTTGCAGTTGCTGACACTGCATCCAACTTTTCACTAAGATTTCTATTTCTCCATCCATCCCAGATAACTGTGTGCTATTGCCTTGGTTTTGGAAATTCGGGGATGTGCACTGTGAAGTTCAGATAGCAATGGCTTTCGTCCTTTTGGAGGAGCAATCAGTTGTGCTCTCCACAATAAGATACCTTCCTGGCTGGTTATTTTGTATCTTCTCTGGAAATACCCGTTCCATTTCATCAGATTCTTGTTCTTCTAGCCAACCATGAAGAACTTGGTCTCGCCCTTTGGATAAGACTGGGTCTCGATTTGTCCAATCTTTAATATGTCTAGCACGTATCGGTGATGAGCCCAGGAGGTTCAATAATAAAATGAATTCCTGAGGAATTGGAACATCCTCGTCTTTTACTTGCATGGGCAAACAACTGAGTGCATCTGTGTTTGCAATTTGATTTCCAGGTCTGCGAATGAAAGTATACTCATACGCTGCCAAGATCAATGGTATTATTTGTGCTTCTGTGTCTTCTTTCAATGGGCATTCTTCTTTCTGACACTGACTTTATTCTCGGCCTCCTTTTTGACCTCCATATTGGCCAGACTAATCTCAGATGTAAGCTCGACTTGAGTGAACTCAGTGGTTGAGTTTTCCAGGATTTCATCGTCTGTCTGCTTCTTAGAAAATCCTGCAATTATTACCTCCAAAGCCTCTCTGGTTTTACGTAGCTGACTTTTCAGCTCTTCCATCTCTTTTTTTGCATTGGTGTACTGCCCCTTTGAAAATTAAGCACGGTTGTGCCTTCTCTGCCAACTCATCCTTCATTTTATTGAGAGAAGTGCAGAGCTCTTTCTGTTGCTCTTCATACTTTTCCGGGTGTACATACTTAGACAAGTGGGAAACTAGTCGTGTGTGTGTGTGAAGGTCTTTCGGCAGGTTTTCGCTTTTCTTTTGGAATTTCTGTGACAATCCAAGGTTGATTTCCCTCAGCCAGTTTTGTCCTAGTATGCTTGGTCCTCAGCCTGCCACCAAGGGTGATTTCACTGTTTGACCTCCGTGGTGCACTGTGACTTAACATATGCCCTTGACTTGTATGTCTTCTCCCGTGTAAGTTTTCAATTTGGCATCAGTTTCTTCCAAATTTAGTTTACGTTCCCCATGATTTAGGTATTGAAAAGTATGCTCACCTGTCACTGTAGCGACTGCTCCAGTATCCACCTCCATTCTGATTGGCCTCTCATTCACTCTCATGGTTACACAGGCCCTGTTTTTCCTACCTTTAAATTGTATAACGAATAAATATCTGAATCTATTACTTCAGACTTTTCAACGCTGTTAATCTCATTGGGTTTTTCCTTTTGTCTGAAAGTCTGTCTGATTCTATCTTTATAATGTCTCATGAGGTGTCCATTTCGATGACAGAAAAAAACATTCAATATTTTTAAACTGTGATTCATTACACGGTTATCTGCTTCCACCTCTGTTACTGTTATGCCATGTTTTTGCTGCTAAGTTATCTCTTTTAATTTGTCTGCTAGCGGTGGCTGCTTCCCGCTTCTCAGTAAAGCTCTGCACTTTCGCGCTCTTTTTTGGCTGAGGCTCCCCGCCCAACGTGGAGGACGGCGCTATTTTGTGCCCCCTGCGTGGCTTTCGAGTCTCGCACTGCACCTTCCATTGCCAGAGCGATTTCCAATGCCTTCTGAAAATCTAAATTCATTTCAGACAGTAATCTCTTCCGAATCGCATCTTCATTTATACCACACACCAAACGATCTCTAAGCACATCATAGATAGATGTACCAAACTCATAATGTTCAGTTAATTGTTTCAGACTTGCCACGAAACAAGCAACTGTATCCCCCACCCAGCTCTATTCCTTGAGTTAAATTTGAACCGTTGCATCGTCACCGACGGCTCGGGCTGCTAATGATTCTTTAGGAGGTTCACAAAGTCATCAGAACTTTTAGGATCTGGAGCACTGGGTGCCAACAAATTTCGAATTAACCCGTATGTCTTACTCCCACGCATGGATGAGAGGAGCGTGCGCTTCTTCTCCTCCCCCGCAATGTCATTCGCCTGGAAGAAGAACACGAGGCGTTCGACATAATGAGACCGGTCGTCCGAGGTTGGATCGAAAGGCTCAGCTCTTCCAAATTGCGGCAAGTTCTGAAGGGATCGCTTCGACGATCAGGATGGAAATTTTTTCTTTTACTTACAACGAGCGTGCGAGGTACGACACGATTTCGGTTCTTCTGATTTCCTTCATTCTTTCTTTTACCTCGTCCTTTCGTGTCTTTTCTGTGCTTTTTACTCTCGTCACCAATTTGTCGGATCCAGTGCCCCGGTTCTTTTGGGGCTGAAGGATCCGGGCTGCACGCTTGTTTCGGGGTGACCCAGTTGGTACCGAGACAGAGAAGATCAGTCGATCGTTCTTAGGAGAAACACGTTCTATTTATTTACAAAAGGAACTCAACAGCTACACTTGTGCGCTTACAGCCCAAAACTGTCTATTCTCTTCAGACTCTAACTCAAGACTACCCGACTACAGAGGCAGCCTGCGCTACTCTGCTATTGGGTATCAAGATCATGTGATCTTACATTACAACATTTGCCTTAAAGCTATATTACACATCAGATTACTACACAGGGCCAATCAAAAACTTCAAAGCTGAGATTTATTAGGTTTTTATTAGGCAAGGGTAGCAAGAGTTACAGAAGCAAGGCAGGTAACTTGGGTTAAGGCGCAGATCAGCTATGATCTAACTGAATGACAGAACAGGCTCCAGCCTAACTCCTGTTTCTACATTCCACCCTTCCCCATCCATGCCCACATGCTCAAAATAAGCAGGAGTTCAGTTTTTAGAGGGTTCACCACTTCACGTGGGGGAGGTGATGTTCCCCTTTGCACCGCATGTAGCAAAATCAAAAACATTTGAAAGGTGCATCTGAGTTTACTGCACAAAACACAGGAGAATTTTTCCTCCTTGGAATTCAGGTTTTTTTAATATTGTAATAAATTTGGGGAAATTAAACGATCATTAAATTAAAGTTACCTCAAAAGTCCTGATGTTGGCTGCAATTGGGGTTGCTACATTTAAAAAGGGGGCAAAGTTCACAGTGATTTAATCAGATGCTCAGTGCAAGTAAAAGCAGAGGCTACAGCACTCCAAAAACCCAGCAGCACAATTTTCAGCTTTGAAGCCTAATGGGTTGGAATCTTAGAAACTTTATTACAGTCCGTATTGAGAGTGCCACTTGATTATTTTGAAGAGCTGTTTGAGGGAAAACCCATCTCATTTTTGAATGCGGAAGAGCTTTCCCAGGTCCCCGAAACAGATGAAGGAATCGAGGCGAATTTTAAATGCTTATTACAGAACACGGATGCGACAATCAAATTAAATGCTGAGGACATAAATTAATTCTTTCTTTAATGATGTAAAAGTCTTCCAGGAAAAATGTCTAAATACAAAGTGAAGAACTTACTGCAGCCAGTGAACAAACAGTGCCCATTGTTTTTTTAGACCTGTCCATGTCCATGTCCGGTGATTTCCATGAGACTTTGTGCTGGAAGTCACTGCAAGTGGGAAGTCCCAACAGTGCAGCACCCTCTGAAGGGCATCTGGGACCTGAGTAAATGATGCAAGCAACTCTGTATCTCTTTAACCAGAATGAAGAATTGTGGACTGAACAAAACAAGAGTCTTTTTTTTTAATTCATTCATCGGATGCGGGCATTGCTGGCTAGGCCAGCATTTATTACCCATCCCTAGTCCAGAGGGCATTTAAGAGTCAATCACTTTGCTGTGGGTCTGGAGTCACATGTAGGCCAGACCACGTAAGGACAGCAGATTTTCCTCCCTAAAGGGCATTAATGAACCAGATGGTTTACAATCAACAATGGTTTCACGGTCATCGTCAGACCTTTTAATTCTAGATTTTTATTGAATTCAAATACCACCATCTGCTGTGGCAGGATTCAAACCCAGGTCCCCCTGGATTACCAGCCCAATGACAATACCACTACGCCATCATCTCCCCAAACCAGAAACTATAAATTGGATAGTGAATTCAGGTACAAAATCTGAAATAAAAAGTTGGAAAGAAAGATTAAATTGAGAGAGAGAGGAAAAAACTGACAAAGAAAAATTTTAAGATAGTTTTAAATCTCAACAGCAATTAAAAGCTGAGGGAATGAGGTTCCACACTTGTAATAATTAATTTTCAGTGCAAGAAAGGTTGTGTGGCAGTAATTAAGGCCTGAATTTTTTTGGAGGGTGGGTTCTTACTTCCCACCATCCACAGAGCCGGCGGGGAATGCATCCCTGCCGACTCCAAGTGCCCCGCAATCACTCACGCTTGAATGAGCTTTAAGCGGCTGCAGGCAGGACTTCTGCCCCTCACTTGGGAGGAAGTCCCACCTTAGAAGGCTGCCCGTCAATCTGATTGGCCAGCAGCTCTCCAGTCCCTGCAGCGACAGCATTGCAGTGGACAGAAGAAGAAATGCAGGACGCCTGAGAATAAGCCCAGGCACTGGAGGCCCAGGGTGGGGAGTGTAGGGAAGGGTGGGGTGTGAAGGAGGTCATCAGGGTCTGGGGTGGGAGAATGGGGCGTGAGGTGGAGGGGAGGGAGGTCCGGAGGCCAGTGGACCTTAATTGAGGGGGTTGGGGGAGGCCCGACTTCAGAAGGGGCTTTCTGATGGCGTCCTGCCCCTTCCCGCCCAACATGTAACTCTGTTGATTTTTGGCCTCCCTCAACGCAACTTCAATCTGCCCACCAGCTTAAAAATTGAGGCTAAGCGGGCAACGGCCCTTAAGTGGCCAATAATTGGCCACTTAAAAGCCTCAACTGGGGCAAAGGCAGGCATCCCATCTGAGACCTCACCCACCCAGCATAAAATCGCTGTGTGGGGCAGGAACCCCTAGGGAATCCCCTCCATTCAATTTCACGTTCCCCCCCCCACCCCCACCAACTGCCTAAAAACCTGCTGGTGGGGGAGTGTAAAATCCTGGCCTAAGACTTATCACAACATTAAAGAGGATACTCAGGCTGAAATGAACAGGCCCTAACTTTCTGTGGCAAGTGTAATCTATGACATAGGAGCAGGAACTTCATAAATAAATTTGAATGGAGATGCCGGAGAGCAGGAATGCCATTCTCGTGCAGTTTACAGAGAGAGCATCTTGGACTGCAACTTCCGACATCTACCCTTGCCTGATTTACACATAACTAACAGTCAGTGCCATTAGCTTCACTGTTCTTTCAACAGTAAATTCTGGCCCATCGTATTTAAATCTGCAGTTGCTACACAACTCTCATTAAATTAGCGGAAATAGAGAACTGAGGTTCTAATAGGATGTGAAATCCCTCTGCTCACAAACAGGGATACCTCTGAGACAGAGGAAAATTGCATTGGTTTATTCAATCTGCCCTACCCTAACCACTTGGGGTGCACCTCAGCATCCTAATCACCATCATAAGCAAACCGAGCCTAAAAATCATTTCTTTACGCCTGTTTAACTTTCTATTTTCTCTTCCATTCATCTTATTTGAGTATCCCTGGATCAGATTCTAATAGTCTAGCAAGAAACCTTCCCCTAGCCTCCTGTCAGTACCACTAAGAGTGGCAGCAGTACCGAGTAATTTGTTCCGAAGAGGCATCATGTTGGACTCAAGACATTGGGCAGGATTTTCCCGTTGGCGAGCGGGGGGCGGGGCCCATTCGCCAACGCGTAAAATGACATGTGGTGATGTTGGGCGGAACTCCAATTGAGGCCATTGACAGAGTCATTTAACTAATTCATGGACCAGCCCATCCAACCTTAACGGTGACCATTAAACTATCATCGATTGTTGTAAAAACCCATCTGGTTCACCAATGTCCTTGAGGGAAGGAAATTTGCCATCCTTACCTGGTCTGGCCTACATGTTACTCCAGATCTGCAGAAATGTGGTTGGCTCTGAAATGGCCTAGCAAGCCCCTCGTTACAAGGGCAATTAGGGATGGGCAGCAAATGCTGGCCTTGCCAGCGATGCCCAGTCTATGTAAGAATAAAAAGGATTTCTGATGCAGTGGAGTGAAACCAAGAGCTGCTGACTTGGGGAGTTACGTGCACAAGTCCGCATCATGACATGGTGTGTTCAAGATCCAGTGTGGCACATCTCTATGCCAGCTAATCGGGAACTTAAGGTGACAATTTATCCATTTACTTTTTAGAGCAATGTACTTGTTGGAATACAAGGGTCTTTGGCAAAAGGAGGTGGCCATTCACCTCAATCAAGTCTGTATCAATTCGCAGAATGATCCACCAACCTCCTTACCACACAGAAGCAAATTCATTCCTTTTTTTATTGATTGTAAGGAATTTTCTTTATGGAAAGTGAGCAGAAATGAGTTAGTGCTACAGTGTAGCAAATAATATGATAGGCCATGATGGAACATAGTGTTGAAAGGATTTCCATCCCACTGTGCTTTTGGTTTGATAATAGCTCTACAAAGAGGTATAGCCTGGTTAACGTGAAATGATTCCAGCTAATAATCATTTCTGAAGGCTTTACATTTGCAATGATATGGTTGAAATCATGCTTAGAAACGATTTTTAAAAGCAATTTGTACCATAAGGAAGATGGAGCTGAAGTTGAGGCTATAATATTATAAGTATTATAATAAATACTTATTATAAGTACAATAAGTACTTATTGCTCTCAGTTTAGAAGTTTGTCGGGTTTAATTTTATTTAGAATGTTGTTGAATCCGTTGTGTTTATCTGTACTTATTTCTCATTTCTAATGCATAGTGAATTTTCATGTTTGTTATTTTTTTCAGTGAAAGCAGTGTTGTTAACCCATTTTCTTTGATGCAACTTTTTATTTTTCTGCGCTCGGCCTCCGTGATTGAGTTTTGTGCAGCTTTGACGAGTCAAGTTGGAGAAGTTGAGTTACAGAGAATTTTTCTTCCCTGGGCATTGGACAGTTTAAAACTACGGGTCTGAGTAGATTGGACCTCAGAGGTTCACAGTGAACTAAAATGAAATAAGGTTAAGTGTAGAACAAAAAAACCTTCTTAAAAGGAATTGCTGTCTTGTGTGGCATTGAACATGCACTCACTTTACTTGTAGAGTCTGGAGCCAGGCTCCTGCAACAGCCTGATTGCTAAATTCAATACTCTGTCAAACATATGAATGAGAAAGCTGCATTGTTCCTCCAGGGCTAACTGAGCTTCCCGTCGGAAACCTTGGGAAAGTGATTCAACATTCCCATTCCCTAGTGTTGTCCAATTACGCTCGTTTTTAAATGTGTGTGAACGCCAAATGAGGACAGGGTTTGTTTGTATTAAATGCAAATTATTTTAGAAAAAGAGCGCTATGAAATGATGTTTGTATATAGCATGCTCAGGCAAAATTCCTGCAAAATCAACTAGGATGGACTCGACACTGTGTCCAGATGGCCAAAACCTGTCTCCCCACTAGGTCCTGTATTCTCAACTCTCCAACGGCCAGCGTACCAGAGGAGAACAAAAAAACCCATACAAAGACACTTGGAAGCACTCCTTGCAGCATGGCAACATTGACGTTAATGGCTGGGAGGAGGTTGCTGCCAATCGTTCAAAATGGCTGCAATTAGCCCAACAAGCTGCGTCATGCTTTGAGTCACAACGTCTTAATGATGCGGCAAAGTGGTGGACGAGATGGAAAGAGAAGGAACCAAATCCTGCACTCCTGATCCCACTGCCACATGGGTTGTCCTGCCCCATATGCCCAAGGACCAAAGATCTGTGGGTCAAGAATCGGCCTGTTCAGTCAATTGAAGATCCATGGCAGAAACTTGCAACCCTGAGTCACCCTTGAATCGAGGGAGAGCTGACAACACTCAGTGTGTCTGTGTATGTGTGTGTGTGTGTGTATGTGTGCATTTATCTTCTTCCTCCACCCTCATCGCCCTCCCTTGCTTAAGGCTGCAAATGCTGGAACATTGGTGAACCAAAGCTGGTAGTTTAATTAGCCAGACTTTATTGGTAACCACTTTCTTGAGCTGGCTACCAATGCCCTACCAGGTCCTGACTGAAGCTCAGGAGTGAGAACTTCCGGCTTAGGGAGGTTGCCACCCTTCACCATAAATTTGCATGTAGGAGCAGATGAGTGGAGGGGACCTGGTGCAAAAGGGTCTTCACTTTTTTCCTGGGATTTCTACCTGTCATCCACTGGAATTACAGCAAAAGACTGGCAGAAAATATTTAAAAGGTTGAGGTATTTGAAATTATAAACATTTCAAAATGAACGAGGTGATGGTTGTTACTGTTGCACCAACAGCTGCTTGTAGAGCTACAAGAGAGATGTGTTGTTTTGAGAAAGATGGACTTGCATTAATGAGGGCCTTTCGCCATGTCACAGACAATGGCCAGGACTTATTCCATGTGTCGGGCAGACTCGGCGGGAGCAGGAGGGGGTAGTCGCGGAGCCGACTGCCACCAGCGATCAGCTCCGCAACGCGATTTCACACGGCGGGGGGGAGGGGGGGGCAATTAAGGCCTGCCCTGCGTGGATGGTGAGCAGTAGTGTGGAGCGCTGCCTGTACGGGCTGGGCGAGGAGGGAGAGCGAGGCCTAGTGCGCAGTTCACGCATGCGCGTGATAGAGTGTGCCTCAGGGAGATTGAAGGGCTATTTAAAAAAAATAAATAAATACAATAAAAATTTAATGAAACATGTCCCCTCAAGTGACTGTGTCACATGAGATGGGACATGTTTTTATTTTTCGAAAAAAGTTTTTATTTAATGTTTAAAAGCTTTAGGAAACCTCACCCCGCTTGTAGATGAGGTTTTCTAAAAAAACGTAAAGGCCGCTTGGCCTTTTTGCCTGCCCGCCAACCGAAAGGTTGGACGGGCAGAGTAAAATTCTGGTTAATGACCTGGTTAATGGCCTCAATAGGCCTATCAATTATCAGCGGTCAGCAGCTGTCTCCACCGCGCGTCCACCAAATGAAACATCGCGCGACTTTGTGATGATGTTGGGATGCACACCCAACATCATCGTGCGTCATTTAACATTCTGGCGTTTCGGGCACGCACCCGCACGCCGAATGGAAAATTCTGCCCAATGAAGTGCTTTTTGAAGTGCATTCGGTGTTGCAATATAGAAAATGCAGCAGCCAATTTTCACACAGCAAACTCTCACAAACAGCAATCTGATCATGATCCGATAATCTTTTTTTTAATGTTAATTAAGAAATAAATATTGGTTAGGACACCAAGGATATATCCCAGTCCTCTTCGAAATACTGCCCTGGGATCTTTTACATTCACCTGAGAGGGCAGTTTGGGCCTTGATTTAAAATCTCAACCAGATGACAGCATCACCAATAGTGCAGCACTCCTTCAGTATGGCACCAGTGTGTCAGCCCAGAGTTTTGTCCTCAAGCCTCTGGAGTGAGACTGAACCTTCTGATTCAGAGGCAAGAATGTTACCAAATGAGCCAAGGCATCTTTTGATGTTGATGTAAAACAAAAATTGCAAAATACTTCATTCTCTTTTGAATAATGGTGGGGCAATCAAATCCTTATCAGGCAAAGAACTGAAGACCCACCATACTGTCCAACCTATTCCACAGCTTCATACCTATAGCACTCAATCTGGCGCTGCATGGTTTTGTTTGTACATCTTTTCATTTCAATGAATGCTATTATTCAATTATGAAAAGTCAATCCATTCCCAAATGTAGCAAGACCTAGACAACATTCAGGCTTGGGTTGATAAGTGGAAAGTAACATTCACTCCACAGAAGTGCCAGGTAATGACAGAGAATCCAATCACCTCCCATTAACATTCTGCATTACCATCGCTGAAGCCCCTTTAATCAACATCCTGGGGATTACCACTGACCAGCAACTGAACTAGACTAACGATTTAAATACTGTGCCTACAAGAGCAGGTTAGAGGCTATGAATCCTGTGGATAGTCATTCACATCCTAACTCCCCAAAGCCTGTCCACTATCTTCAATGCTCAAGTCAGGAGTGTGATGGAATATTCTTCACTTGCCTGGATGACGAGTGCAACTTCAAAAACACTGAAGCTTGACACCATCCAGGGCAAAGCAGCCCACTTGATTGGCACCTCATCCACCACCTTAAACATTCACTCCCTCCACCACCAATGTACAGTGACAGCAGTGAATACCATCTACAAAATACACTGCAGCAACCCACCAAGGCTCCTTTGACAGCACCTTCCAAATCCGTGACCTCTACCACCTTGAAGGACAAGGACAACAGATGCATGGGAACAGCACCACCTGCAAGTTCCCCTCCAAGCCACACACCATCCTGACTTGGAAATATATCGCCGTTCCTTCATTGTCACTGGGTCAAAATCCTGGAACTCCCTTCCTAACAGCACTGTGGGTGTACCTACACCACATGGACTGCAAAAGGAAGTTCACACCACTTTCTCGTGGGCAATTAGGGATAGGTAAAAAAATGCTGGCCTAGCCAGCAATGCCCAGACCCCATGAAAGAAAGAATTTTAAAAAAGCACCGAGATATCCCTTTGTGGTGCCAAAATGGGCCTCCCTGTCATTTTTAAGTAAATCAATGCAAAATTTACACTAGATGTGTTCTTGTGCTTTGGATTTACAACTTGGCACATTAAGGGTTTTGAATGACTTAATCATTCTCTACCACCTCCAAAACGCCAAATATAGAATTTTTAAAAAAATCACTTATTTCAATCACAATTTCTGTATGCACTCCACAAGCTGGTAAAATCACTTCAGTTTGCCATTAGACTTATTTAGTACATTAATGCTAATACACCATGAAAGAAGGTTATATCTTATTCAATACATTTATTCTGCAATGCACTTCTTGTGTGATTCTCCTAATTTAATATCTCAAATTACTCCCACCATCAGTACCATCAGCGACACTATAATTTTAGTTCAAATTGCTCTCTCCTGACATATAAAAAAGCTTTGATTTATGTAGCGCCTTTCACACCTTTGGGATATTCCAAAGCACTTTACAGCCGATAAGGTATTTTTGAAGTGTAGCCACTGTTGTAATGTTGGAATAGTGGCAGCTAATTTGTGCATAGCAAGCTCCCACAAACAGCAATGTGGTAATGAACAGATACGGGTAATCTGTTTTTGTGATGTTGACTGAGGGATAAGTATTGGCCAGGTCACCAGTGGGAGCTTCCCATCTCCTCTTCAAGATAGCATCATGGAATCTTTTCTGTCCACCTGAGAGGGCAGACAGCTTTAATGCCACATCTTAAAGCAGGCACCTCTAACAGTGCAGCACTCCCTCAGAACTGCAGTAGCCTTGACTCCTGTGCTCAAGTCCTGGACTGACACTTGAAACCACAACTTAAATGTGAGCAGACAAAATCTTTAGTTGCATCATTAAATCTTACCAACATCCTAATGCCAGCACTGAACTTATTCCATTTTCTTTATTTGTTCATGGGATGTGAGCGTCGCTGGCTGGGCCAGCATTTATTGCCCATCCCTAATTGCCCTTGAGAAGGTAGTGGTGAGCTGCCTTCTTGAACTGCTGCAGTCAGGAGGAGGTGGTGGCATAGCGGTATTGTCACTGGACTAATAATTTGACTCATAGAGCTGAAAATGTACAAATCAATTAACAGTTAATCAGAAGGTTTTGTCCACTATCTGAGAGTATTTATTTATAAATAAATAGCTGAAGCCAGATGCACTCTACCTCTGGAGCGACACCCCTCCACGATGATTGCCTGGAAATTGTAGCCATATTTAATGTTAGTAATTTCACACACCCTCCGAGGTGCCTCCATCTTGTGCATTCTCCTGCCTGCCGCAGCAGTGTTCATCTCTCCTGGTGTTGACGGCAGAGCAATGCTGTGGGCCCTCACATTGGGCCAGTCGAGTGCCTGTTCCACCCACCATCCTTAATTGGATAATGCTCCCCGAAGCAACCCCTTAATTGGCCGCCTTCAGTAAGATCATGTAGGAAAGCGGCCAGGCTCCACTAGTGGGCTCAGGACCTCTTTTGGTCCTGATCTCAGAAGATCTTCAAAGGCAGTAAGATTCCGTCCAGAGTGTTCCAATTATCATCAAATTTGATGAGAATGATCTTCACACTTGTGACTTAGGACAATTTTGTCCACTTCAAGTGTGTTGTTACCAATGAATGTAACATTCACTCTTCTTCCCATTCCTCCACACCACACCTTTAAAGCTGCCGTATTATTTTAAAAGATAAAGAATCTGGTTCACTAAATGTGCTTCGGCGGAGCGGGCATGACCCCACTACCTGCTCTAGGCTTTATAGGTGACATTTTCTGGTTTACTATCAATGCCCTTGGTCAATTAGCATTGGGCAATAAATTTCTACCTTAATGTTTCCCACAGTCCCAAGAACACATTAAAATATGTTCATCCATTGTTCAAAACCTATTCAAAGGCATCCAGTTGGATATCAATATTGGAGCATGAGACAGCAGCTAGCTCAATGCATTTAATTGACCAGAACCTACACTCACAATAAAATCATTAATGCATTATGTGATCGTTTTAGCTTTCCACATGTAATTGCAAACAGCAGCTTTTGTGGTACAGCTAGAAGTACTTTTTTTTATGTTAATACATTACAAGCCATTAAAAGGCAGTAAAATAATCTGCCAGCTCTCTGAAAGCGTCTATGCCAGCAGGAGATCCTCATGGTCCTGAGGACAGAATGGATGATCCATTCTCTGATAAAGTTCCAGTGGGGAATGGAGTTAACAGGAGATTCATTTCCCTCCCATGAGATGGGAACATGGTACAATCGCCTGTCTGAAAACCAGTGGTGATGCTGGGTCATGAAAACTAGTGGCTGACATTGTAGTGCAGGATTGAGGGAGTGCTGCATTGTCGGAGGCGCCTGTCTTTAGAGGAGACATCGAACCAAGACACTCTCAGCCTTGTTTCTTTGGTTCAGACAGACATTATAGATCTCATAGTAACATTGAAAGAAAGAGAAGGGAGTCCGCTCAGTCTCCTGGCCAACATTCCTCCCTCAAACAACTGATTGCTCATCTCATTGTCATTGTTTGTGGAATCTTGTTGAGTACAAACTGACAACCGCATTTTTGTGGAATCAAGCAGCACCAAAAGGAGGCCAGTCAGTCCACCATGACTGTACCAACTCTTTGAAAGAACTAACTAATCAGTCCCACTCCCCGGCCCTTTCCCACTAACCCTGCATCAGTCCATGGGTCAACCATTCCACTCTCGTTGTTAGTAGAGATAGGCACGGCAGCAAGGCACTCCTGCAGAGAGATAGGGTAGGATTTTCTGGCTCTGGGAAATTCCTGCTCAAAGTCAACGGACCTTTACCTGGTCCGTCAAATTTTCTGCCCTGCCTGCGATGATTCTCATGGTGGACAAGACCAGAAAATCCCACACATAGTCTCCATCTACCTACATAACAATAAACACTATTCACTGTGAAGTTGAGAAATTTCTTGGAGACGTTATAAAGTGTCTAATAAATTCAAGTCAATTCCTTTCTCTTTTATATTCATCTTTTTGTCTTGCCGCCCAATCGCATAGCATGTTTATGTAGTGAATAACTGAGCTCAACAGGCTGGGAATGTCTAAGGTTCAGTGCTCAGTGTGTGTTGAGTTAACTGATCTCAGGCCAGGTAAAATTTTTACAATTGTCCTCAGTGCGATTGGGCTAAGGAGAGGAAAATTGTCAATGTTTCCTGCTCCTGATCACAAACCTTCAGTCCCTGTTGGAAATGTACATGTACACAAGGGGTTGGGTTCAACAATGGTGGAATTTTCTGTAACGTTGTCTCATGACGTTCAATGTCAAGGTGCATGCATTAATCAAAGCCACTCAGGTGAGGTACTAATGGCAGTAAAACTATAACAAAACAAGGAGTATCCCTGGCAGAAAAAAGGTGACAAACTGGTAAGAAGGAAGAATAATTAAACTGAATTTTAATAATAAGCTTCACTTTAACTTCCCTATCCCAAGCTCAAACCATTGAACACTACGTCATCTCAAAAATATAGCAATTAAGGTTCATACACTCCAGACATCACATTTCTTTTGGTTTTAGTAGTTTCTAATAAGGCGTGAAAAATGTTACAATTCTATATAGGGTCAGCCTTGTGTCACTGGCAACTCCCTCTCCTTTGTGTCAAAAAATGTATGAATTCAAGTCCACTCCAGAGACTTGGGGCAGAATTTTACATCCCGCAGGTGGTCACGCGCCTGACCCGATCGGGTGTGAAAAAGCTCACAATGGCGTCAGGTGAGCGTCCCGACGTCAGCGATCGGCGGGCGCGAGGAGGTGCTGGAGCCACACCCGCCATTAACTAAGAGGCCACTTAAGGCCGTTAAAAAAACAATTGACGGCGATTTTCCATTGCCCATGCGATTTCATGCTCGTCACATGGGCAAAATGGGCAGGCGGCCACCCAACAATTTCAAAAACCTCATCCACGGGGCAGGATAAAAAGGATCAGCAGCATTGCCAGTGTCAGTAGTGGGGGTTTTGGTACATAGTTTGCTGCTGATGACTTATTGGCACTTGGCAGCTTCAGGACTCTTTGGCGTCTCCAAAGGCCCCCGGAGGATTCAGACCGTGTGGGCCCTTCCAGGTATCAGGCAGCCTTCCATACCCCTGGTAATGGGGATTGTGGTCTCTGCTGGTGGCACCTCCTCTTAAGGAGGAAGACGGGGCAGAAGGGAGAGGAGGCCAGTTGTCCCAATGCAGCTTCCAAGGGAGGGACCTGTGGGGGGAGAGGCCAGCAGGAAGTTCAAGGTGGAAGGGGCCGCAGAAGCCGCCACTATCCTGCTGCCAGGGTTTACAGGCAGTGACGCAGCTACCTCAATATGTCTGAGGTGCAATGCTGAAGGAGGCTCCGTCTCTCAAGGGAGACAGTGACTTCCATTTGTCAGATGATTGGGCCTGAGATCAGCTCCGACTTTGTGGGTGGACACCCCATGCCAGTGGCTCTGAAGGTCACAGTGGCCCTCGACTTCTATGCCTCTGGCTCTTTCGAGGGCTCAGTGGGGGATCTGTGTGGAATCTCCCAATCAGACTGTACATAGTTGCATCAAGCTGGTGATAGAAGCTCTGTTCAGGTTGGTGCTGACTTTTATTCCTTATCGTATAGACGAGGCCAGCCAGGCTGAGCGAGCCAGAGGCTTTGCAGTGATTGCTGGGTTCCCCCGCGTTCAGGGTGCAATCGACTGCACACGTGGCCATCAAGGCGCCAGTGGGTCAGTCGGGTGCCTTCGTCAACAGGAAGGGATTCTGGCCGGGCCTTTCAGAGCCTCATGCAAGCATTCTCCCACCGTATGCGGAGCCTTCCTCCATCACACTCATCTCACTGTCCCGAGCATTTTCAATGCTGCCGGCTGGGGTTCACTTTCAGTTGTCCATCTGAGCTGACCTGCATCTCCACCCACCCACTGATCACACTCCCATGCAGATAGTGTGTGACCACAGGATGCAGGTTCTGCAAGTCTGTGCAAGGTACCCTGGCAGCTCCCGTGACACTTACACCCTGAGACCCTCCCAGGTGCCGAGGCTGTTCAGTGCTCCAGCCCAGCTGGATAGATGGCTGCTGGGTGACAAGGGCTATCTGTTGAAAAGGTGGCTCATGACGCCTCTCCACCACCCAAGAACAGAGGCAGAGCAGCAGGGAGGCGGTGGCATAGTGGTATTGTCACTGACTAGTATTCCAGAGACCTGGGGTAATGCTTGGGGGACCTGGGTTCGAACGATGGTGAAATTTGAATCCAATTAAAAGGCTGATGATGATCATGAAACCATTGCCGATTGTTGTAAAAACCTACCTGGCTCATTAATGTCCTTCAGGGAGGGAAATCTGCAATCTTTAGCTGGTCAGTGTGGTTGACCCTTAAAAATGCCCCCTGAACAAGGGCAAATAGGGATGGGCAATGAATACTGGCCTAGCCAGTGACACCCATGTCCGATGAACGGATACAAAAAAATACAAGTCATGCCTCCACATGGGCGGTGATAGAGAGGACCACAGGTCATCTTCTGAAGATGCACTACTGATGCCTGGACCGTTCAGGGGGCGCAGTACAACAGTGGCGCACTGATAATGGTTGCATGCCTTGCTCTCCACAATCTGGCAGTGGCAACAGGGGACCCACTGGAGGAAGAGGATTTTGGCACAGGCCACAGATGATGAATCCAGCAGTGAGTCAGAAGAGGAGCACGGTGAGGAGAATGCTGGGGGCATGGAGGCAGACCTCGGTAACCCCCAGGGAGGCAGGGACACCAAGTATGCCTTGATCCAATGCTCCTTCAACTAGGCTACCAAAGATCAGCCTCAACCTCATGCCAGAGCTGCTATCTCCATCCTGAATGTCTGAAATGACCCTTTCATTTGCACCCAAAGTCCACTCAGTGCTTGTGCAATAAAGTATCCAGCCACTCACGTCCAGCATTACAGACTGGCGTACCCTGCACCAGAAAGAAAAAATGTGAAGCATACTCAGGCCATCAGAACCAAAGCAAATTTAATGTTATTGTCACATTGAAATCAGTATGACATTACAATTGCTGGTGTTGATGTCCACGCCAGCAGACATATAAACAAAACATAAATGAACAGAAAATCACCCATGAACCGTCCCTCTTGTGCTCACGGTGCCTTAAACTTACGTTTGTGAGTGCGGTCTTGGTGCCCCCCACCCCCTCGTTGGCACCAGCATTGGGGGCAGACTGCTGACTCTGGTGCCTTGTTGGCCTTGATGATCTTGGTGGTCGTCCTCTGGTCAGTGGAGCCTGTGCTGGGCCCACCTGGGAGCGTGCAGCCAGTGCCACAGTTGGCACCTCTGCAGTCATTGCAGCCTCATCAGATGCCATGGTCTCTGGCGGAGGAGCGGTGGAGGGCTGCTGCCATCATCCAGAGCGCCCTGAGAGGAGCCCGCAGAGATGACAAGCAGCTCGTGCGCCAACGTGAGGTAGCTCTTGGCCTCCCTTCTCACCATTGATGGACAGGAACCTAGCTGGGATACTGAGTGCCTCATCCCTCTCCCACACTGGCACTGATCACCTGAGGTCATTGCCTGTGTGAGGGCTTTCAGGTCTGAGGGCACACCAGGATCTCCTGATTCTGTCCCTGGAGCGGCTTCTCCATGAGAGCCACCATTTTCTCAATGGAGGAGGCAGTACACTCAGCCATGAGGGTCAACACAGTGCTCATGTTCCGCATGCACCTCCATAACGGAGACCATGGCACACAGGATCTCTGCCAGATCCTCCCACACATCTCGCTGGACATCTAGCACCTAATGGACGGCTCCAGAGGCTCATCATCTGCCTTCAACTCAGCATTGTCCTGGTCCCCAGCAGCCCTCTGAGTGCCGGCACCCTGAGCATTCTCTGCCTCCGCCTGCACCTCAAGCGAATGTGAAGCACCCTCACCAATGTGCACCGACATTCTAGCCACCGGCCTAATGCTCACCGAGGTGCTGGTACCTGTGTTGGTGCCTGGTTCAGACAGTGGGTGTGATGCAGGTGCAATTAAAGCCCGGTGATCCTCCAGTGTCAGGGGTGGCCGTTTGGGGTCCAGAGGGCGACTGTGTACTGGTGAACCTTAAAGGGAGAAGAAGGACATGTCATTAGTTAAAGTCATCACACCGTCACTGTGCGTGCCAGGCACCCTGGTGAGACAATGGAGATCTGCATCATGGTGCCATCATCTTTCAATGATCAATGGGGAATCCAGGTTCAGTACTCACATCAATGAGGAGACTGTACTTGAATGGTTGCACAATCCGAAACTCTCACCTCTGTGCACCGCACTCTTACCTTCGTCTGGCACCACTGCCTCTCCACTCCCGGTTGCACAGGGAGCACGCCGGCTCTCCAGCTCTAGGGCTCGAATCTGGTGAGCAACAGCAGGTTGGATGGGCCTCTGCCTGTACGTGACCTCTTTGTTTGGTTAAGGCTCGTCTTCTCCTGAAAGGACAGAGGAGCATTGATTAGTCCCCTCTCTACCTGCAGCGCCATTGCAGCCTGGCCAACTCCAGCTGAGGAACACCTCACAGGGCACATCCGAGTCGTGGCCCTCGAACAGCAAGGCACTCAGTCCAAGCAGCCAGGGCTCACCCCCTTGGCCAGCTCCGGCATCATTGACAGTTGGCAGTCAGACTGTAATACCCCTGAGGCCCACACCTTAACAGTTCTGCACACTGACCCATGCCAACACGGTACTCACCCTTCCTGAGTGCAGCAGGTCATTGAACCGCTTCTGGCACTGCACCCGAGTGTGCTGCACCACGTCATGGCTGCCCACCAGCACTGCCACCTCCTCCCATTTCCTCTTTGTGAGGTCTGGTGTCCTCCTCCTCCCATCTCCGGGACAAGGGTGT
Source organism: Cetorhinus maximus (assembly GCF_964194155.1). NCBI lineage: Eukaryota > Metazoa > Chordata > Chondrichthyes > Lamniformes > Cetorhinidae > Cetorhinus > Cetorhinus maximus. The sequence goes on from NC_135880.1 coordinate 215,709,293, forward strand.
CCTCCTGGCAGTCGTCTCCCCCAGCAGGACTGCGAGGCACTCATCCAAAAAGCCGGGGGGGGGAGCCGAGTGCCCACATGACCTGCCCTCCCGCCTGGCGTCTCCAGCTGCGCTCGACTCCATCAAAACAACGCAGAACAGACGTCCTTCCGTGGAAGCCTTTCCGGGGCTGCCTGGGCCACCAGCAGCCCTCAGGCCCCTGCTACTGTTCGGCCCTTCCTGACCAGTGACAAGTCGCATTTCACGTTGGGTGGGCGTTGACTGGCCTGCCAGCGTGAAATTACGGGCAGCGGGCCATTTCCCGGCCCCTCCTGGTCCCGCCGAACGCACCTGCCCGCTGGCCTCAAAATTCTGCCCTTGACCACAACGCCTAGGCTGGCACTTTAGTGGAGTACTTCAGGAGTGCTGCACTGTTGGTAGTGACGTCTTCCAGATGAGACGTTAAACAAAGGCCTCTGTCATCTCAGGCGGGTGGAGTAGGACAATGCGTTGGATGTTCTGATGGTACTGATCTTGCATCATAGAAATATATAAATTACAACACAGGAGGGTGCCATTTGGCCCATCACGCCTTTCAGATGCTAGCCCCACATGAGAGCTATCTGCTGTAATGCCCAATCCCTGGCCTTTCCCATCATTTGGAATTGTCATATGGAATGGAGGAACTGTTCCACAAGGAGGGAGGAACAACTGGAGAAAAAAAGAATCACTTTAGCTGCTCTGACATGTTTCTTAACAGTCTTGGGGCAGAGTCCTAGGATCTGGCTTATTTTTTGCCTTCTTTTGCCCAGAGTGCTGAAGTGCTGAGCAGAGGAACAATTAAACATGTTAAAATAATACTCGAATTCTGGCACAATTTATCCAGTCAACGGGTTCAGCAAGTTCAACTCTAGATCACAAAGATAGTTGATTAGCTCTGTTCTCCTCGTCAATCCTGGTCACCCTTTGCTGTTTCTCACTGACCTTTTCTCTTCGGAATAGTTTTACCAAAATGACGGGGGAAAGAAATGCTCCTTCACTCATCCGTCCTAAACACAATCCATCCAGTGATAGTTGTAAATAATAAATGAAAAAAGAAAATAAATCGTTCAAAGTACTAACAGCAAAGTTTATAAATTCCAAACAGCTGTGACTCTCTTTTAATGGGGTGAATTCCTAGCCGTTCACAAAAGCAGGAATGTTGAGCTCCCTGATTCCCGCCTCCCAGAAGAGATGATGCCTTTTGGGTTTTCTTCCGGAGGTGCATCTTCTGGCTTCGGTCACATTGAACACGGAAAAGCAAAATAGCCCAGGGCACTTTGCTGTACTGCTCAAGGCTGCCTCCTGGCACTGCAGCTAGGCCAAAGAACAGCTTTGATGTTTGAGGGTTGGGCTATTCCGACTTAAGGGCATTGCGTGGATTTGGGTACTTAATTTGGGGTGAATTTCTCAGTTTGTTTTTCTTTTGGAACGGAATACTGCGCATACGAAACAACAAGAAATATTTACTGTTATTTGACTCACACTCCCATTTTCTTTATTATTTCATGATTGGGCTCAGAAGGTACAATTGGATTGTGTCTCTTTCCCCCCCCCCCAACATTTCCCTGCCATATTTCTCTGACTGAAAGAACAGTTGAGCCCCTCATTCCCAGCTTATTCTGGAAGTGTTGATGTGCAGTAGTCTGCTTGAGAGTTCCTCACTAAAACACTGGTGATTGTCACTCCCTCCTCTGTGCTAAGCACCCCTCTTCCAATTTTGGGGGCAATTGCCTTAATTACTGATGGGGAACACTCGTGAGTTCCATGGAGGAGCCACAACAGTGTTTCAGGCACTTAACAGATACCCCGGGTCCTTCCCCACGATTCAGGACCCCAGCAATGGAATTCCTGTTCACCGAGAGCTGCCAGCCAATCAGAGGCCGTCGGCTCTCCATTGCTTGTCAGCGCCACCGGGAGCGGGGAAGTCTGCTGGCAAGGCCCCAACCAGAGGCCCAGGATCACCAAGGGACCCAAGGCCAAAAGTGAGTGAGGATGAGATGAGGGTCACAGGGTGGGGGTTGGAGGAAGGAGATGTTGGGGTGCCGGGGGGGTGGGGGGGTTCAGAGGCAAGGGCAGGTGAGTGAATTCAGTGCCCCCCCCCAACCCCTTTCCAATGCCAGGTCCCTCAGTCAGGCAACGCTTGCTTGACAACAATGGACCGCCCCTCAGGAGGCTGCTGGCAACAGGTTCGCTGAGCGGCCTTCAGGAGGCGCAAGAAAGCTGTGCGGCTCCCATTTAAAACCTGAGTCACCACTGAATTATGGTGGGCTCAGGGATAGTGGATGTCAATTGGCTCATTAATGAGCCTAATTGACATTTTTCTGCCAGCAACCAGGATTCCCACATCAGCACTTTCGTCCTCGGATTTTATCGGGAGAGGTTTTGCCATGAGCGGGAGACTGACGTGTGGCCTCTCCTACGATTAAGTGAGCCCAGCCTCAATGATTCCAGCGGCAAGAGACTGCATTAAATCCAGCCCCAAGAGAGAGAAGGAGGGATTTGATTAAAAGAGAGAATAAAAAGAGGAAGTATAAAACGAAAGTCTTTAGAAACAGTTTTAATACCTGCAGGAGTAAGACTCTGTAGCATCCATTGTTCCCGTTCAGGGCCAGAATGGGTCAGTGGCATTACAGAAATATAAATCTTGTCATTGAAAGGGTCCTTACATTGTTAAGTACCAGTCCTAACTTTCTGCACCTGGTTTAATTCATTTTTATGGCACAAATGCACCACTTTAATAGAACTCACTGAGAAGCCGGCGGCAAGGGAGTGTCTTCATGAGGCTGACTGCGGAGTGGCACAAATTGGCCAGCAACTTTATTATCATTTGCAGCTCATGACGTATCACTTTCTCACAGGTTGATGGATTTGTCACTTAGTAATGACAGCATGTGCATTGGGCTGATCATTATTTTCCCAGCAAACTCTGGGCCATTACACAGGGACCTGCAGAGATGAGCAGATGTTGAAAAACTCTGGGTGCTGCTGCCCCAGTGGTTAATAAATGTGTGTGAGGATTCACACAGCAATTCAATGGAAGCAGCATAGATGTCAGGTATAATGTTTTCTAAACTGAATGATTGTTTTATCAGTTTTAAGTCTTGGGCAAACAGTTAAAGAGCGCTAGAATTTCACATTCCTGAAATGATACAAGAGATTTATTGTCATTTGCCGAGCTGTATCTGGGAAAAGTGACTATTCCATTCACTGAGTCCTGTGTGGAATTTGTGGCCTTTCCATTTTTTTTTCAATAAGTTGATACATAGGAAACTCCAATCACCTGGAAAAGTTTAGGGGTGGAATCACCTGGTCCCTTTGGCGATGAGCATCGTGGCGGGTGTGAGAGGACAACATGGCGAGAAGGACAATAATCAGTTTTACGCCATCCTGGAACCAGTTTGCGATTGTCCCCTCCACCCGTCAATGTCGGGCCACGTTTCCTGCCGTCCAACATCGGGAACTTAATTTTAATGCATTTGCATCTCGTTATTGTGCCTTCACGCCGCAGTCATCACCCCGCGTCAGATTTACCCCCCACGTCGGAGTGACTTCAAAATGGCGCACTTCACAACTGCCTTTAAAAGGCATGCACCTGGCAAGCTGAACTTCGAGGGGAAATTGGAGGTGAGCACACACAACCTTGCACAGTGAGTACCATCCGTAGGGCATCAAGGAAGAGGCGCCGCGCATTCAAGGGGCGGGCATATGCAAATCACTTTTTCCCATTAGCTTTCAGTGTGGTGCCAGGGCAAGGGCTCCAATGCGGGTCAGGTTAGGGAGGATAAGGGGGGCAATGCAGCACAGACTGAAGGAAGTACACAAGCACATTCCGGGGAGAGGGCGTGGTGTTGGGGGGGGAGCGGGGGGTGGGGGTCGGGGCGGGGGGGATTGAGGGAAGCGGCCACACACTTGGAAAACCCGGTCAAAAGTGAGCATTCTTCCTCAGCTGAGACCGTTCAGCAGCAGCTCCATTGACACACTTGGAGTCGGGCCTCTGAAGCTTTTCTGCCCATTCCAGCAACAAAAAAGTATGAAAGTGCCACCAACTGCCCCTCAGGTGCAGACTGCAAATTAATATGTGATTTAGGGGGGCAGCAAGGCAATTGGCCGAATGGGCAAGTTGTATAATTCCCTTGCGAAAGCTGGCCATGGCACAGTCACTGGTGGAGGCGCTCACGGCCCCTTGCAATGTCTTTATTAAGGTTTGGATCAGTATCCCTCATGGTTCAAGCTAACAGCGCAGTCTTGCAATGCAGGTTAGGAGAATGCCTGAGCTGAGAGCACAGCATGCAGTCCAGTAGCCAAAGCTGCTGCCAATTAGTCAAGTGGAGTGGGGTGGAAGTGGATGGGATTTTGCACAGCCACGAAATACACTACACACTGGCCACCCAGGTGATGGCCAGCACTCTCCAGCACGTGTGATGGGGCCTTCAGACTTAACCAAGCGAGGTTCTAATGACACATATAGGGATAGAAGGTACTGTAGCTAAATTTGGAGATGACACCAAAATAGGTGGGAAGGTAAGCTGCAATGAAGAAATAAGAAATTTACAAATGGATCTGGACAGGTTAAGTGAATGGGCCAAAATTTGGCAGATAGAGTTTAACGTGGATAAGCGTGAGGTTATCCATTTTGGTCGGAAGTGTGTGCGTGGCTGCATTTTAAATATGGCACCCGGCGTGAGGGAGCGGCACGGTAACAGTGCGGTGGGCCAATTGGAGGCCGGCTGCCAGCAATCCAGCATGTTTCCCGTGACAGCATAATTTATGAGGCATGAAGGGACGATATAGCGTGAAAACCCACCATCATAGCCAGCGGGTAAAACATCTTTTTACATGACCGCTACCGCACTTAATGCAAACCTGGGACAAGTCTGCCCCTAGGTCTGCATTGTCATGCTATCATACAGTCAGCTATGTAAAAATACAAACTAAAATCAGCAAAAATCTTAGAGTTCAGGAGAACGAGGGGCGATCTTATTGAAATGTACAAGATTCTGAGGGGGCTTGACAGGATAGATGTTGAGAAGATGTTTCCACTAGTGGGGGAATCTTGAACTAGGGAACATAGTTACAGAATAAGGGGACACTCATTTAAAACTGAGATGCGAAGGAATTTCTTCTCTGAGGGTAGTGAATGTCTGGAATTCTCTACCCCAGAGAATTGTGGAGGCTAGATCACTGAAAGTATTTAAAGAGGAGGTGGATAGAATTTTGAAATATCGGGGAGCTGAGGGCTATGAGGAGCCGGCACGAAAGAGGAGTTGGGGCCTGGGGCAGATCGGCCATGATCTTAACTGAATGGTGGGGCAGACTGGAGGGGTCGAATGGCTTACTCATGCCCCTATTTCTTGTGTTCTTATGCTCTTAATCCTGTTCACTCCCAGATATTCCTCGTAAGTTTTAAGTTTCTTTTCACATCCCTCAATTCCTCGGTGTCATTCTCTTGAGGTTCTTACTGTACACTAAACATCCATACTTGAAAAATTGTTTAAATAGGAACCAATTGTTTACTACATTGTAGTCCTAAACCTGACTTGGGGCACACCATCTAATATTGAAAAAAACATAAGCTGCAGGTTTCTATGTTTCTATAGTTCTTGGGGCGAAAGGGATCAAAGGGTATGGGGAGAAAGCGGGGAGCAGGCTGTTGAGTTGGATGATCAACCATGATCATAATGAATGGCGGAGCAGGCTCGAAGGGCCGAATGGCCTACTCCTGCTCCTAGTTTTTACGTTTCTATGTTTCAACTGTCAGCCTGTGTTGAGTTAGCTGATCAAGCTGTATGGTCATCAAGTATCAGTTTGGCTGTGTGCCCTTTGGGGTCAGGGAGAAGGGAAGTCATTCTTCATTCCCAATCCTGATCATTATCCAATATTGCTGGAAAGAAAATGTGTTAAACATTGGAAGAGCACAGGATCATGTACGGTCTAACACTCTCCACAATTGAGCAGCGCTAGCACTTCGTTGCACACAGGGTAAATCTGAGGGGAGAACGCTTGCAGCAGCAAACACAAGGTTAAGCCCATACTTGCTTCAGACAGTCTGATTTTTCTATCCTTTTTAATCCATGGATGCTGATGCCCAGTTGTAGCCAGTGACACTACTGCTACTGAAGTCTGGATTTTTGTACACTGTGGTACCAAGCAACTGTATTTTTTAGGGTCTTCCTGATGGTCCCACAAACCCAGCTTGCTGCCTTCCATTGTGTCTCACGGTCTTATCTGCTGTTAATAAAGCAAAATACTGTGGTTGTTGGAAATCTGAAGTAAAAACAGAAAAATGCTGGAAAAACTTAGCAGGACTGGCAGCATCTGTGGTGAGACAAACAGAGTTAACGTTTCAAGTCCGTATGACTATTCTTCAGAGCTGAGAGCTGGGAGCTTTTGGAACCACGTGTAGAACCTCTGTGTAGCAAAGGACCTGCATTGATATTTGGACCCCATTTACAGTTGTGTTCAGTTCTGGGTACTGCACTTCAGGAAGGATATATTCGCCTTGGAGGATTACAATGCAGAACTATATCAAAGTGTTAAATTATGAGGACAGGTTGCCTAAATTTGGTCTATGTATCCTTGAGTTTATAAATGAGTGATTGTCTAATAGAGGTATTCAAAATGATGAAAGCATTTAATAAGAATTAGTATGGAGAAGCTATTTCCTCTGGTGAAGGAATCCAGATAAGGCGACACAGTCTTAAAATTAGAAATATGCCAATTAGGGATGACGTTAGAAAAATTGTTTTCTGTTTACACAGAGTAGTCCAAGTTTGGAATTGAAATTCTCTCCCCCAAATTGACATCTTCAAGAATGAGATTGGTAGTTTTCTTGTAGGTTAGGATATGGGTCAAAGGTGGGTGAGTGAAGTTGAGATACAGATCAGCAATGATCTAATTGAATGGCGGAACAGGTTCCAGGGTTCAATGGTCTACTCCTGTTCCTCTGTTTGAATATGGCACTTTTTATATCCTCAGGATAGCCCAAAGCAATTTGGAGCTAGCAAATTAAATTTGATGTGCAGTCCCTGGTTTGTAGCCACATTGATAGACAGATGAGGCTTTGTTTTAACATCGCAACCAAAATGCTACTCCCCTAACAATGCAGCACTCCCTCGGTATTGTACTGAACTATTATGCTCAGATCTTCAAGTGGAATTTAAACCCTCAATGTTCTGGCTCAGGTGAAAGTGTTACCAACAGAGCTAAGGGGAATCAGGGAATGAAGTTCATGCACCAGCCGTTCACCTTTCACAAACTTGCTTGTCTGGGAAATTATTTGACAAATAAATACAGGTCTTACTGTAAATGAAGATCACTCAGACCATTAAAAGATTTATTCTGTAATCAATAGCTAAAACACTTCACTGTCTCCAGCTGATGCAATATTGATATTTGCAGTACATTAAACTTGACAGAAAAATTAAGAAGATGTTACTATTTTGTTAAATATGTATTGCTGTCTGCAAACTCCTGTGTGTACATTTGCAGTGAGTGACATGACAATTGAATGAATAATGTATACATTTATGCATAATTAACAAGCCACTGCCTGGTAAACATGAGTTCATAAAGTAGTTGGCAACGAATTTATTAAATATATAATATTTGCCTCAAGGATTAGATGTTATCTAAACATTTTACTTTTCCTCGAATTATGATATCCTGTAGAATGTGTTCATAGTGATTTAAATACTGAAGTGAATTTTCACAGATGTTCATTCAATTTAGTTCAGTTTCTCATCTTGCATTAATAATAAAAAAAACTGGGTTAAAACAGTAACAGCATCAAATGCCCAGAATGTGCAGGCAGCAACCAGGTGATGTCAAGTTGGGAATCCATAGCTTTGAAGAGAGATTTGGAACTGAATTAATTATGGTTTTATTTAGTGTGTAATGTACCTTTAAAAATAATACCTGTTCGGGAAGATCACATGATCTGTAGTAACCAATAGGAGAGAAGCAGGGGCTACCTCAGCAGTCAGTGTAGAGATAGAATTGGAGTTGGAAGCACACGTCTAGTTGCTACTGAGTATATTGTAAATAAACTTAATGTTTCCACCCAAGAGGTGTCTGCAGATAAACTCTTATCATTAATAGTACAACTCGGCCACTCTTACAACTGAAACACTAGGACTATTTCTTCTTATTCAAAGGGGTTTTAAGAGAGGATTTTAAAACACTGAAAAGTTTTGGTCCAGTGGATCGAGGCAAAAAAAGTACCCAAACCATTAAAACCACTTTTTGAAGATCTGTATTATAATCAAGAGCTTACCCGACACCTTCAATAGCAGCCCTCTGTTCATTTACAAAGACAATGCTGTTGAAAACTAGAGAGCTTAATTCTTGTCCAACCATTCCTACATCTCATTCTGTCAGTTTATCTTTCCTGTATTGCACAGGAACCACAATTCCACAGGGTGTGTGGGTTGTGAATGTCCTGGGATGATGAAAGGCACTATATAAATGCATGTTCTTGGTTTCTTTATGGCTTTCTGCAGGGTTAGGTTTTTCACTGTTCATCTCAAGGAAAGCGCCATCAATAGGCCATTTACACTAATAATAAAATTACAGGAATGCTCATCACTTTGCTGTCAATCCATATCTCAACCTGAGAAAACTATGTATTTTGTTCTGTGTTAAAGCTGCTGCACAATTATCACTATCCTACATTTCTTTCCAGCACATCTCCCTCTGGTAATAGGAAAATGAAATTACCTATTCACAGTTCATTAATTATTGTAATTAGTTGTTAGAGTGGTTGCCACCCTACCTGGCAAGTACTGAAGCCTATGCTGAACAGTCAACCACCTAGCTTTGTTGTTTGTTTTGACATCAAAGTAATATTTATTTGCTTCATTCACGGTTCACTTTTGGAGCTGTTGCCTTGGCTAAAACCATGGGGAGTGCCTCTGACATTAGTAAATTGGGTTTGGACATGATCCTAATGGTTCACAGGTGAAGCCTGAGCGTCTGAACCACACAGACCACAAGCTCGCTTTCAATTCCAGCTCGGTGTTGCACTGCCCGAAGTCACTGCAGCATCGGGGTGAGGCATTGGAAAAATCAGCTAGAATTGCAAAGTCTGATCGCTGGACACCTACCCCTGCTGAAAGCTGAGGTGTGCGGGCACCACGTGAGAACTGGATCAGGACTGGCAGGATATGCTGTCCAAAGCTGAGGCGAATAATGGTGACTTGAGCAGGACACTGGAGGATAGCTGGTGTCCACAAAACAGAATCCAGTTAGGCAGTCCGTGCTTTAAGATGAGCAGGAGAGATTAGAGAAAGGAAATCTCAAAACCCTTGCAACTTAGGTCAGTAGAATGTCATTCACACATTGCGTTGCATACAAGAACATGGTCAAAGTGTAATGTTTTTGTACTTTATCTCCATTTTTTAGTAAGTTTGGTAAACAAACTGAGATGTCTTTAAACAGCAACTTTTAAGGAAAAAATAACATCTAAGGGTTCACAGCCCCAAAATTAATTCATAAACAGCAGGTCATTAAGCCTATGGCACAATTATATAAGGCTGTAAACAAACAGAATCTTAGGTTTTATATCTTATATAGAAAGCTAGAGATAGTGTTGAACTTGTTCAGCATTATCATTGGGCCAATGATAGACCATTAGATCAAAGATGGAATATTGTGTACAGCACTATCTGCCTCTTGTAAAAAGGAAGAATGTAAAAGCAGTGGAAAAGGGCAGCATAGAATCATTAAGATGGCACCAGGGTTGAGGGCCCACAGTTATGAAGAGAGATCCAAAGAGTTAGGGTTTTCCCAGTGAAGATGAGAAAGTCAAGATAACCTGAGGAACAGCTTCAAAAGTATGAAAGGTTATGTTGTGGAAAATAGCTATTGGGCGGAACTTTCCGTGCCCGTTGGCAGTGGATGTGTTTGGTGGTGTGAGTGGACAATGTGGTGAGAAGGCCAAAAATTGGTTTCACGTGTTGTGAAACCAGTTTTTTTTTTAATTCGTTCACGGGATGTGGACATTGCTGGCTAGGCCAGCATTTTTTGTCCATCCCTAATTGCCCTTGTTCAGAGGGCATTTAAGAGTCAACCTAATAATTGCAGATCTGAAATCACATGTAGGCCCGACCAGGTAAGGACAGCAGATTTCCTTCTCTAATGGACATTAGTGAACTTAGCCCACTGAGTGAAAATCTGGGACAATTCCACCCATTGTTCCCAATGGTTGATGAGATGGTAACCAAGGTACAAATGCATAGTAGTCATAAAAAAGGAAGGTGAGTTGGAAAAAAATATTTGCACATAACGTGGTTAGAATGTAAAATGCGCTGATAAAGAATGTTGCAGTAGGACCCATTTACTTTTAAAAAGAGGATTTTGATTAATGTTCAAGTAAAAGGAAAATGAATGAACAAGCAGAAAGTGGAAAACAAAACCAAAAATACCTGGAAAAACTCAGCAGGTCTGGCAGCATCTGCGGAGAGGAACACAGTTAATGTTTCGAGTCCGAATGACCCTTCAGCAGAACTAAGTAAAAATAGAAGAGAGGTGAAGTATAAGCTGGTTTAAGGGTGGGGGGGGGGTGGGACAAGTAGAGCTGGATAGAGGGCCAGTGATAGGTGGAGATAACCAAAAGATGTCACAGACAAAAGGACAAAGAGGAGTTGAAGGTGGTGATATTATCTAAGGAATGTACTAATTAAGGGTAGAAAGCAGGACAAGCAAGGTACAGATAGCCCTAGTGGGGGTGGGGTGAAGGAATCGAAATAGGCTAAAAGGTAGAGATAAAACAATGGATGTAAATACATTTAAAAATAATGGAAATAGGTGGGAAAAGAAAAATCTATATAAATTAGAAAAAATAGGGGGGATCGGAAAGGGGGTGGGGATGGAGGAGAGAGTTCATGATCTAAAATTGTTGAACTCAATATTCAGTCCGGAAGGCTGTAAAGTGCCTAGTCGGAAGATGAGGTGCTGTTCCTCCAGTTTGCGTTGAGCTTCACTGGAACAATGCAGCAGGCCAAGGATGGACATGTGGGCATGAGAGCAGGGTGGGGTGTTGAAATGGCAAGCGACAGGGAGGTCTGGGTAATGCTTGCGGACAGACCGAAGGTGTTCTGCAAAGCGGTCACCCAGTTTGCGTTTGGTCTCTCCAATGTAGAGGAAACCACATTGGGAGCAACGAATGCAGTAGACTAAATTGAGGGAAGTGCAAGTGAAATGCTGCTTCACTTGAAAGGAGTGTTTGTGCCCTTGGACGGTGAGGAGAGGGGAAGTAAGGGGGCAGGTGTTGCACCTTCTGCGGTTGCATGGGAAGGTGCCGTGAGAGGGGGTTGAGCTGTAGGGGGTGATGGAAGAGTGGACCAGGGTGTCCCAGAGGGAACGATCCCTGCGGAATGCCGCCGGGGGGGTGAAGGGAAGATGTGTTTGGTGGTGGCATCATGCTGGAGTTGGCGGAAATGGCGGAGGATGATCCTTTGAATGCGGAGGCTGGTGGGGTGATAAGTGAGGACAAGGGGGACCCTATCATGGTTCTGGGAGGGAGAGGAAGGTGTGAGGGCAGATGCGCGGGAGATGGGCCGGACATGATTGAGGGCCCTGTCAACCACCGTGGGTGGAAAACCTCGGTTAATGAAGAAGGAAGACATGTCAGAGGAACTGTTTTTGAAAACTGTTTTTGCTTTTAAGCAGAAAGTGGGATGTTGCTCATGCAGAGAAAAACTGGTGCCAATGGATGAACTGAATGACCTTTTTTGGTTCTTTGACATCCTATGATTCTCTGACAACGTATCTGCATCCATAATCAGGATGATTCCTAAAGAGAGAGTGCAATAATCTGAAGAGAAGTAAGAGGAGTTTGTGATCACTGCAAGTACTATGAAAAGCTATTCACTTACTCAGGAGGTTACAGTGCAATCAGTTAAAAGGACAAATGAGGCCAGGAGGATGATTGCTCCACCAGAGGCCAACTTTGTCAAAGAAGGAGGTAATTCCTTGTTTAATCTGAAGAGACATATCAGCCAGTAATATCAGGAGTTGTTCCATGCCAGCACAAATCTTGATGATGTAATATACCCCAAGTACTCAGGGCACAAGGGTTCTGTGCAGATTACAGTCCACCAATGACTTTGAAACATGATTTCCTTTCATCACATCTTCTTGGCAACACGGCCCATATTGCCGGCTTGATCCTGTGTGCTGAAATATGCATTTCTGAGGTGAGAAATTGAGGCTGACTCCTAATGCGAGTGTAGCATGTCTCAGCAGAAAAGGGGGGTTAATTTATAGGCTGAGCACAGGCCTAAACATGACTTTTGGTGCCTAGAAAATGGGGTTGTCTTATACATGGGGTCGACTTATACTCTGCGATTTATGGCAGATATTCAAGCCTGCATCCTCAAACTCATTAAAAAAAAACCTGTTGAAGCATTCTCAACGATGCAATCTTTAAAGGGCAGCTTTTCTATGAATATCATAAACATTATTTTGACAATTACAGCAGACCTGCACACGGAGCCAGAGCCATCTATTAAATGCTGAGTTTATTAAATGCCCACTAAATGTACAGAAATACCTGGCTGTCCTTTAAAGGAGTTGTTGCAATATCAGTGACAGTGTATGGGTAAAACACTTGTGCTGCATGAATGGCTGCACATATTGTCCTTATAATCAGACTTTGTTGCGAGAACTTCCAATTAGAGGATTTCTATTTGTTTTACAGTTGGTGACATCTCAGTAACTCTTCAGGCAGGTATGATTAAGGCCACTGACAGTGCAGGAGAGCATCTTGTGCTCCTTTGGGCTATTGGCATTTTCATTCCCTGTGTGTTACTAGACCTGTCAGAGCACAGACTGGCCAATTAGGCTCAGTCTACGAATTAGAACTGATGCTCACAAGGGAGCAAGCTTGAGTGCAGACCAGACTGCCAGAACTCATTTCCCATGTGATGCATTACTTCCAGCAGTGATCTCTGCACTGTTTGGACTGAAACACAGGTGTAAAGAGGAAAGAGATGGCAGTTGTTAAACTGAGGGTCAAAACAATGCTTTATCGCTTTGATAGTCTGATTGGTGACATTGGCAGATAATTATTTTAAACCTTTTCAGCCTTAATGATGGCAACACCTAAAACCTTTAAGTGCCTTTTCTGCCTTTTAACTTTGACATATACTAAATTTCTTGCCAAATTTTTGAGAAGATGGACCGCAGCTATATTCCATTGCATAATCTCCTCTGCTTCCATGCTCTCCCTATGCTTTGTATATGTTCTTACTGTGCTCTGGGTTCAACCATCGCACGCATTAATGGATTTGTCCTCTGTAAATTGGGTAGTAGAAAAATTTTCTTCAAAGTAAGCGTCTCCTGAAGGCGCTGCCTGTGGATTCATATTCAACGTCCCCAGTGTGGTCTATTGTCTGAGACCGAGAACAAAGCTACCCTTACATAAGGGATATCACAATCCTGTTCTCGCCTGACATTCATGCCATCAGGACTATTGGCTGGGAATGTAGGGTTAAATTTTCACCCTCATTTGCCCCAAAGGTGGTGACATCATTTGCGCTATCTCTACCAGCATCTGAACTGAAATCAGCCAACTCATCAACGAGCTTAGGACTTTCATATTCATTTATGGCTCAATCTTCAGCAGGCATTCACTGAGCTAGAAGGTGAGCTTAAGAAACATCGGCCGGAATTTTCCAGCCCCTCAGGCCGACGGGATCTTCCGGTCCCGCCGACGTGAACGGAGATTTCAGTGGCTCGCCGACCCCACTGTGGGGGGGTGTGGAGGGGGCAGCAAAATTCTGGTCGTTGTTACTGATTCTTTCATTTCAACATATAATTTTAAATACACACTGCTTTTGTGTAAGTGTAGAATGCTCTTTTGCATCACGTGTAAACTGAAGCAATAGGGTGGTGCCAAAGTAAAAGAGGATTGGACAGTGAAGAAGACATAAGGAAATATTGCAGAGTGGGTTTCTAACATTGAATCCATCAGCAGCACATTTGAGACACCTTCCCAATACTCATCCGGGTAACATTTTCCAAGACTTCAAACTGAAGCCCCCGTTTCTCCTCTCAGTTAGATGTAAAAGATTCCATGGCACTATTTTGAACGGGCAAGTTATCCCCGGTGCCCTGGCCAATATTTATCGCTTGATCAACTTCACAAAAACATATTATCTGCTCATTATCACATTTGCAGTTCGCAGGAGCTTGTTGTGTGCAAAATGGTTGCCCCATTCCCTGCATTACAACAGAGTAGGCTTCATAAGTAGTTCACTGGCTGTAAAAACAATATGGGAACATCTTGAGTTCATGAAAGGCACTTTGAAATGTGTATTTGTCTTAAGGTGATCCTGATCACCATTTTCTGGGTGCATTCCTAGTGGAAACACCTCAGTCTTTAAGATCAGTTTAAAAACATCAGAGTAGATAGCTATAGATCTCATTTATGTGTTCCTTTAGAATTTTTTTTTATTCATTCAGGGGATGTGGGCTTCACTGGCTGGGCCAGCATTTAATGCCCATCCTTGTTGCCCTTGAGAAGATGATGGTGAGCTGCCTCCTTGAACCGCTGCAGACCATGTGGTGTAGGGACACCCACAGTGCTGTTAGGAAGGGAGTTCCAGGATTTTGAACCAGCAACAGCGAAGGAACGGCGATATATTTCCAAGTCAGGATGGTGAGTGACTTGGAGGGGAACTTCCAGGTGGTGATGTTCCCATCTATCTACTGCCCTTGTCCTTCTATATGGTAATGGTCTTGAGTTTGGAATGTGCTGTTTAAGGAGTCTTGATGAATTCCTGTAGTGCTTCTTGTAGGTGGTACGTACTGCTGCTACTGTGCGTCGGTGGTGGGGGTACTGAATGTTTGTGGATGTGGTGCCAGTTAAGTTGGCTGCTTTGTCCTGGATTGTGTCAAGTTTCTTGAGTGTTGTGGGAGCTGCACTCATCCAAGCAAGCACAGAGTACTCCATCACAGTCCAGACTTGTGTCTTGTAGATAATGGACGGGCTTTGGGGAGTCAGGAAGTGAGTTACCCGTCGCAGGATTCCTAGCCTCTGACCTGCTCTTGTAGCCATATTTATATGGCTAGTCCAGTTCAGTTTCTGGTCAATGGTACCCCCCAGAATGTTGATAGTGGGCAATTCAGTGACGGTGGTACCATTGAACGTCAAGGGGCGATGGTTGGATTCTCTCTTGTTGGAGATGGTCATTGCCTGGCACTTGTGTGGCATGAATGTTCCTTGCCACTTGTCAGCCCAAGCCTGGATATTGTCCAGATCTTGCTGCATTTGGACATTGACTGCTTCAGTATCTGAGGAGTTGCGAATGGTGCTGAACATTGCGCAATCATCAGCGAACATCCCCACTTCTGACCTTATGATGGAAGGAAAGTCATTGATGAAGCAGCTGAAGATGGTTGGGCCAAGGACACTACCCTGAGGAACTCCTGCGGTGATGCCCTGGAGCTGAGATGACTGACCTATAACAGCCACAACCATCTTCCTTTGTGCGAGGAAAGACTCCAACAAGTGGGGAGTTTTCCCCCTGATTCCCATTGACTCCAGTTTTGCCAGGGCTCCTTGATGCCACACTCGGTCAAATGCTGCATTGATGTCAAGGGCAGTCACTCTCACCTCACCTCAGGAGTTCAGCTGTTTTGTCCATGTTTCAACCAAGGCTGCAATGAGGTCAGGAGTTGAATGGCCCTGGCAGAACCCAAACTGGGCATCAGTGAGGGGGTAATTGCTAAGCAAGTGCCACTTGATAGCACTCTTGATGACCTCTTCCATTACTTTCCTGATGATTGAGAGTCGACTGATGGGGTGGTAATTGGCTGGGTTGGATTTGTCCTGCTTTTTGTGTACAGGACATACCTGGGCAATTTTCCAAATAGCCGGGTAGATGCCAGTGTTGTAGCTGTACTGGAACAGCTTGGCTAGGGGCGCGGCAAGTTCTGGAGCACAGGTCTTCAGTACTAACATTTCATTATTGTAAGCAAGAAAATCATTCACGAATGACTCTTAACTAAACGACCTGATAAAAGTGGTGGCAGGTGACATCCTACAAATATCATCAAAGCTAAATATGGATCCATGTATCTTAGACACATAGATGTCTTTAGCACGTCTGCCTGCAAAGGTGACTGTGTGTGGGAGAAAGTATTGGAGTTTGAATTACATTTGCTGGGCCTTTGCTAAATGCATTGCTTTTGCTCCAGCAGAGCAGCATTAATTAAGAGCCATGTGTTTGCAGTTAATCTGATGTGATCACTGAGTGTCTCAGACACGTGTCAAAATTGCCTGATGAAGTGATAAATGAAGGGGCGCTCATAAAGGGAATTGCCTGATTCTCTTTCTCACTCGCAGGCAGAACTCATCTCCCTATGGCGAGCAGCACAAAAAGATTCTGCTTTGCAAACTACAACAAACCTGTTAAACTAAAGCTTTCAGAAGATTCTTTTTTTTTATTTGCTCATGGGATGTGGGCGTCGCTGGCTAGGTCAGCATTTATTGCCCATCCCTAATTGCCCTTGTTCAGAGGGCATTTAAGAGTCAACCACATTACTGTGGGTCTGGAGTCACATTTAGGCCAGTAAATGCATTTCTTATCTAGAAGGGTGAGGAAGCTCCCCATAAGCCTTACAATCTTACAGCGCCAAAGGAGGCTATTCAGCCCATCATGCCAGTACCAGCTCTTTGAAACAACAGTCATGCTTAGTCCCACACCTTGCTTTTTGTCTGTAAACCTGCGAGCTCCTCGTCTTCACATACCTGTTCAACTCCCTTTTAAAATTATGAAATCAGCTTCCACCACCTTTTTAGACGGAGCACTCGAGACAACTCTCTCAGTGAAAAAAAAATTCTGCAGCTTCGGTCCAGACCATTTGTAAATGATTTTAAATCTATGAATCCTGGCATTGACCCAACTGACAGAGGAAACCTGTATCTCCTCTGTCAAAACTTTTCATCATTTAGAAAACCTCTATGACATCACCTCTTAACTTTCTCTAGCTTTCCAATCTTTCCTCATAACTGAAGTCCCTCATCACTTGTAACATCCTGCTAAACCTCCTCGCTATCCTTTCTGAGACATTTACATCGTCCTTGAATTGTGTGGCCCAGGATGGTTCATAATACTCCAGCTGAGACCTAACCAGTGATTTATAAAAGTTCTATAAATATCTCTTCGCTATTATATTCTTTGCCTTTATTTATAAACCCAAGTAACTCAAATGCATTTTAACCACCTTATCAGCTTGCCAACTTATCAACTTATCAACCACCTTAAAGGATTGGTCTGAGTGGAAATACTAGGGTATAAACAAAATAAAATGTGTTCCTTGTGAAATGTGCACTAAAAAACTTCCCCATTAACTATTGATGTGGCTGATACTCCGTGGGGAAGTACTTTAAGTGCTCACCCTTCGACTGTGGCAGACTTGGTAGTGCTCTCACCTCAGTGTCACAAGTTCCATGTTCAAGTCCCAGGCCAGCAGTTGAGCATAAAATTAATGCCTGACACTCCAACGCAGTTTGATCAGTGCTGCACTGTCAGAGGTGCTGTCTTTCGGATGAGACATTAAACCTAGGCCTACTTGGGTGGGGAAGGTCCAACAGCATGATTTTGAAGAAAAGCGCCAAAGCTATTCCCGGTGTCCTGGCCAATATTTATTCCTCAAACATCACATAAAAAAGCAGGTTAACTGGTCATTATCACATTACTGTTTGTGGGAGTTTGCTGTTTGTGGGAGTTTGCTATGTGAAAAATGGCTGCCATTTTTCCTACATTACACTTCAAAACGTAATTAATTGGCTGTGGAGCACATTGAGACCTGCGGTAGTGATGAAAACTGCTTTGTGCGAGTCTTTTTTTTTCACCTCGCCCACTCTATATATTTTCGTGATACGATCCTCTCTTCTCGATGATGACTCTTGCTGAGGCACAGATATCCTGCTGCCATTTGCTCTCTAAGCTTAGAAAAGAACAGCCATTTCCTGGCAACTGGAACGACAGAAGGGAGGGATAGTGAAAGAAAAATTGACTGTAGTTTATTGAGGTGAAGCTGGCTATCAGAATTATATGATACAATTAATATTGATTAATTCTTTTTCATAAATGCCATCTGTTAACACATATCCCCTCCCAAAATATATTACACACAGCACCTAGCCATTACTATAGGTCAATATGAACAGAAATCTAATCGCAAATTCCAAACAACAGAATGGTAAACACCCTCCCTCCTGTTTACACCAGTTAAGCATAGTGAGCACTTGTCTAATTGTCCAAATGAATGCATTAAGTTTGACCTTTCTGGTAATCCTCTTAATTGCTCTTGTAAGCAATATGTCTCAGAAGCCCAATTGTTTTTGCATTATTTATGTTGAACCTGTGATGGTATTGCTGACACCAAAGAAAACACAATAATTTTAAGTTATCCCTGCCCCTCCATTTTCTGTCAGTCTTCTCCCATATCACCTCTTCTTCTCACAGCACTGACTCCAAGGGCACAAGTTATCCTTTGGTATGTCGCTCAACTATCTTTCATCTGTGGGACAACGCAGTAACATCCAGGCTACTCGGCCTACTGTCAACATCTGTCAGTACCAATCATAAGTCTTAGCTGATGACTTTTAGCCCAAAACAATGAGCAATTGTGCCACTGTCGCTGGGTCAAAATCCTGGAGCTCCCTTCCTAACAGCACTGTGGGTGTACCCAAGCCACATGGACTGCAGCGGTTCAAGAAGGCAGCTCATACCATGTTCTCAAGGGCAATTAGGAATGGGCAATTAATGTTGGCCTAGCCAGCAAAGCCCACGTCCCACGAATGCATTTTTTAAAATACTGAGATTTACAAAGAAACAAGCTGCCTGGCATGACATTGTTGCCCCACAGATAAAGAATGCCAAGCTGAGCAAGGTACTAAAGGGTAAATTGTGCTGATGGTTAATGAAATTCTGCAACCACAAAAATATTAATCCTGCTTTAAACTTATGTGATAATTACATCAATGGTTCGTCCTTGCAAGTAATGTTTAACACAAATTGAAAGAAACAAAAATGAATGTCATGACATACTTTTCAATTAAATTGCCTATTAAATATCTCGAATTCTTAAAGAGCCCCTTGGCATTACTCAGTAAGAGAGGATCCATTTGATATTCTTGCACTAGGCATTAATGGAATTTCAATGAGAAATTAATTGTTGTCAAATACATTGACATAAATGGGACAGTGGACATCTGCACCTTTTGGTCTTGGGAAAATCACACCCGGTTTCAAAATGATTATTTTGTTTATTACAGGTGGCAGTGTTAATTAAAACACTTGAGTGTTAAATTGCAAATCCATCATGCACATTCCATCCCAAGGGAAGGTGAGATTGACAAATCATATAAATAATAATGAAGTAGGGGAGCCTGAAATGAAGTTACAACTAACTTCAAATCAGGGTTGGGTGAACTTTGGGGGAAAAACACAAGAGGCTGATTTAGTAATACAAATTGCATTACTTTTCTCAGGAACCTTTGCGGCTCGATATTAAAATGTGGAACAGTATAAACTATTTGAATTTCTGTGAAAAATCCTTCCCTGATTGATTTTCTTCTGAAACCTATTTAAATTTTATTGCAGTAAATCGCTTGACTGATGCCCTTGTTCTTAAATCAGCTTGAGAACTTGGAGCTCACTGGTTGGTTGCGATGGAAGGGATGAAATTGACCTGAAATGAACAAGCTAGACAGACAGTGCCTAAACTATCCTGAACCTCTGAGGCTTCTGTGCCCTTATCAGTGACACGCGATCAGTTTCCAAGCTGTTATACAAGCTCCCTCAATGGCTCAGCAGGCAACAGCAATATACTACTCAACCATGTAGTCTGTGGTGAGTTAGCTACTCTCAGCCAGACTGGCAGTAAGGGTGTTATGACTGCCGTTAGTGTTCCTGAGTTAAGGAGGGGGCA
Source organism: Cetorhinus maximus (assembly GCF_964194155.1). NCBI lineage: Eukaryota > Metazoa > Chordata > Chondrichthyes > Lamniformes > Cetorhinidae > Cetorhinus > Cetorhinus maximus. Next base: position 215,729,258 of record NC_135880.1, read on the forward strand.
ATCAGTCAGAATTCCTGTTCCACATCACTAGCCAATACGGAAAGTGGGAATGTATTTGAAGTACTTGTGTTCAGTCGTAACGTTCCCCCATGGGAAAAAGTCTGCCAATACCCACTATCTAGATTCACTGTTGAGGAATAACCACTTTGGCATGTTAGTAAAGGTAGACTAGTACTAACATAGGAGCAGGAGTAGGCCATTCAGCCCCTCAAGCCTACTCCGCCTTTCAACTCGATCATGGCTGATAGTCTACCTCAGCACCATTTTCCCATATCCTTTGATGACAATAGTATCAAGAAATCTATCAATCTGGCTTGACCATACTCAATGACTGAGCTTCCAGAGCCCTCTGGGGTAGAGAATTCCAAAGATTCACTACCTTCTGAGTGAAGAAATTCCTCTCATTTCAGTCCTAAATGGCCTGCCCCTTATTCCGAGACTGTGTCCCCTGGTTCTAGACTCACCAGCCAGGGGGAAACATCCTTTCTGCATCTACCCTGTCTAGCTCCTTGGGAATTGTAAGTTTCAGTGCTATCACCTCTCATTCTTCTAAACTCTAGAGCATGTAGACTCAACCTCCTCAATCTCTCCTCATATGGCAGTCCTGCCACCCCAGGAATTAGTCTGGTGAACTTCTGCTGCACTCCTGCTAAGGCAAATACATCCTTCCTCAGATAATGGGACCAAGACTGCACACAGTGCTCCAGGCGCATTCAACCAAGGTTGTACACAATTGCATCAAGAAAGCCCATGGATCCCTACAGCAGATTGACTTAGCTGAGGAGGAGGAGGACATTTGCCCAGTTGATAACAAGCTAGAATTTAGATGCCATCTCTGCCCATTTCAGAGAGGAACAGCAGCAGGCATCATATCCAAAACCTACTGCAGAATGTATTGCCACCTCACAGTGGCAAACCATGAAGTGGCACAATTTGGCTTTGCCTCCACAATTTGGATTTGCATCCACAGTTCTCTACTGAGTAGGTTCTTGATTTCACCCCTGTGACAGGAGGAGGTGGCAGGTAAATTAAAGGTCCAGTCATTTTGGGAAAGTTTCATGCTAGTAGTAGCTAACTCAGGAGTGGCATAAAAATAGGCCTAGGAGAAGATTGCCAGGTGGGTAAGAGAGTTTGAACTCAATCAAATTTCTCACTCAGCTGACAGGAAGGACAAATTTGCAGGGTGGATGAACCTATGTCCCTTTTTTGCAATTTCCAATAATCGGGTGCTAGAGTTACTGTACTCCTTGCATGTAAAAAAAAACGTGGAAACAATGTGAAGTTTTAGCATTCTAGGCCCAGGGTTTCAAGCAGTGAGCAGAACTTCAGATTACAGGTGGGTTTGGCTATGCAAACAGTTTTGATAAGAACATAAACATAGATTGGAAGAAAGCCTAAACTGTAACAGTCAGTGATGGAATATGTGTCATCAGCAGATCATAGAGGCTCAAAACTTAAGCTAAGCTAAACTCAGAAGCAAACAGTAGTGGCTAGAGTTCAGAAAAGGAAAATTAGGCTCCTCTGGCAACAGTGAATAAAGCCTGGGTATAAAGGAGCAATGTAGATAAAAAAACTAGAAGAAAGCAACCTCAACAAAAGCACCCATAGGCTCAGCACAATCCTGAGGGAGAAGAAGAGGACACTAAGGGCAAGTGCAAAATTAAAAAATAAAGTAGGAATATTGACATGAACTAGAGCTGACTGACAAGGGTTAACTATGAAGCCTAATAGGTGACAATCCTGATGAATCAGCCTTCGGAATTGTTCGCTAACCACTTGGTACAAAGGAGTATAGTCATCATAGACCATCACAGAGTAATAAAGCATTTTCCATCTCCATGGAGATTGGATGGACCATGTGGATTAAGATGATGTAAAATGTGTGATTCTCATTGCTTATCGCTTGCTGCCAGAACATACAGAGATTTAAAATGTTACAAAGTGCCTGGGGCCATAGTTACAAAGAACTGGTGATAATGCAGTGCGGCTGCAATTGAAACTGTGAACGGATGCTGCTTTTCCCGTTGCAGTTAAAGCTGGAAAGCAAAAGGCTGATATCCCTTCCTCCCCATCGCCCAATGTGAGAGAAAGCTGAGTGGAGCGCATCCAAACTGCACTTTGCCAGATGGAATTTGCTCCCACCAATACATGCAGGTTCAGATCACTTTAGTGGCCCTGATACCCCTCCACCGCCCCCCATCCACCCCCTCCCCTTGGTTTACTCACAGAAGTGGAGGGGCAAACTGTACTGCTGTTGTAAGCTTGGGGCAATCTGGCCGATGCCCCAAAAAAAGCCAGCCCCCTGGTCCCGCAACAAAATGTACTCACATTGCTAGTGTCGGTGTATGTTTGCTCGATCCCCTCGCAGATTCTCTGCCCCCTTTGTCGGAAGCTCCCCGAAGGTTACACTTTGTCCAGGGAACAAGTGTAGCCTTTCACATAAAGTGAAAAAAGTGGGTCCCAGAATGTTTTGGGGTGAATATGACACACTATATGAAGGGAACGGTTCAGGAGGTGGTTTCAGAGGATCTGAGTGGGTGTTTGGAGTGAAACGCAAGACACTGATTCAGATGCAGGGTGCCTTAATCATTTCAAGGCACCTCGAGTGCGAGGGAGGTGATAGGTGGGTGGGATAGCAAGTCACACGTTGACTGACAGGCATTTTACTGAGATAAAAAACAAAAAACTGCGGATGCTGGAAATCCAAAACAAAAACAGAATTACCTGGAAAAACTCAGCAGGTCTGGCAGCATCGGCGGAGAAGAAAAGAGTTGACGTTTCGAGTCCTCATGACCCTTCAACAGAACTAAGTAATATTAGGAGAGGGGTGAAATATAAGCTGGTTTAAGGTGGGGGCGTGGGGGGAAGAGGCCTTAAACCAGCTTATATTTCACCCCTCTCCTAATATTACTTAGTTCTGTTGAAGGATCATGAGGACTCGAAATGTCAACTCTTTTCTTCTCCGCCGATGCTGCCAGACCTGCTGAGTTTTTCCAGGTAATTCTGTTTTTGTTTCGGCATTTTACTGAGCCAGGTGATCAGCCAGCACTCCTTCAGCTCACACTTGTGCAGGGAGCAGATGAAAGAGAATTCAAAACATTGCAAAGGTGAAAAGAAGACACACTTAGCAAACAATAGCTGGTCAAAAGATTGTCCAGTTTACAGTCGATGATATCGCGTGCCGCTGAGATATGATATTGCCAAATGTATGAAGGGAATCTAGTGCTATACCTACACCCACTCAGTAAACTGATGGCCAACAGAGGATTTGATTAAACGTGTGTTGCGTTTTTAGGTTTACACTGAGGCATTTCTCTTGTATTTAGCAACAGCCAATTCCTGTTTTCAAGCTCTCATTCCCTAAGTGGGGCATTCCTTAAGCACCCACTAAGTGGTAATGTAGCGAGCCCAAGAATTAAACAGAAAAAACCTGATCACTGTGTTTAGCTATCACATGTATCACCAGCTCCCTCTCATGAAAATTGGAGAGTTATAGAATAAACATTTTTTCAGACCATGACTTGGGAAAAGCTTTATTAACAATAACAGATAAATGGTAGCAAAGATCATGTAGAAGTTAAAAATAGCTACAGCACTGAAACACGATTTATCAAAGACACAAATTACATTCTATGTGACTATGACTGTGGTAAGATATGGCCTCGCGTCCTTCTTGACCTGTCTGCAGTCTTTGAAACACTTGACCACACCGCCGTCTTCCAACTCTTTGGGGAGAATTTTCTCCCCGTCGGTGGTGGTGGGGGTGGGTGGGGGGGGGGGGGTTGGTCGTGAGTGGGCGCAGGCGTGCCCGCAGCTGATCACTGCCTGTAATCGGCTGAGCGCCGCCATTTTACGTGGGCGGGCCAATTAAGGCCCACCCAGCATGACACGCACCCGGAAGTGTGGAGTGCTCCCTGTGCGGGCGGGCGGGTGCGCAGAGGTTGCCTGAGTCAGGGCCTGCGCTCTTTCGCGCGCATGCAGGTGAAAGAGCGCAGAAATCCTCCCGAGGCACAGAGCTACCTCAGGGAGATTAAATTAAGTTTAAAAAATGTTAATGAAGGAAAAGTAATGTTTTACGACATGTCCCCTTATGTGAAACTGTCACATGAGCTGGGACATGTCTATGAAGTTTATTTTAAAAATTTTCAAACCTTTAAAAGCCTTCATGAAACCTCATCCCACCCGTGGATGAGATTCCATGAAAAATGCGAAGGCCGCCTGGGCTTCAGCTCAGTTTATTGTTTTCATTGATAGTTAACTGGCCTTAATAGGCCTTTGACAGTTCGGTGAACGCACACCCGTGTCGGCTGCGCGCCTGCCGAGCTGAAAATCTGAATGACGCGCAGTGATGTCAGGACGCATGCCCGACGTCACTGCGCGTAATTTTACACCTCGGCAAGCAGACCCCGCCCCCTCTCGCCGAGCCAAAGATTCTGCCCTTTTCCTCCAAAAATCGAGCTGTGTTGAAACCGGAAAGCAGCCATGATCTTATTGAATGGCAGAGCAGGCTCAACTGATGATAAATTCTGCTCCCGCTCCTATTTTTGGTGTTCCTGTGACACAGGGGTATGTGCGAAGGGGTCAAAAAGGGAACAGGTCAATCAGCAAAGAAAACGGCTCCATTGAAAACAGGGGCAGGAGAAAAGGCTGAGCAGTTTCCATCTTCGTTGTCATTGACGTATCCTTGGCATCTCTTGGCAGGACAAGGTCACCAGCTCCTGAACTGTGCTGATTCCATCAGCATGCACTCATCAGTAGGCCGATGCCATCTGCATTGGCTTAGCCACGTTCATCAGGTGGATGACGGCCATACACCCAAAGACCTTCTGTATGGCAAACTGGCTGCTGGGTCCCTGGGCATCTATTCCTCCATTACAAGGACACCTGCAAGCGATGTATGAAGATGGCGAGTATTGACACTGACAACTGGAAAACGGTTGCCGACAACCGTGTCCTCTGGAGGCTGACTGCTTGGAAGGGCGTTGGAAGAGGCAAGGAAGAAACGAAAAGCTCTGCTGGCCCAGAGGAGGGCCCAGAGAAAACAGCGGCCAGAGAATCGTGCACCTTCTCAACCCGCTGTCTCCCACTGCAGCAAATGCGGTAGAGCCTGCCATGCCAGAAGCAATGCTTAACACGAAGCAGACTACCCAGTGCAAACCATCATCTTAAAAGGTGGAAGGCTGCCACCAGGAGGTTCCACTCTTAGCTATCCAGTCATAGTCAGAGAATCAACTGCAATGGTTTCTATTCCTGCTCTCCCAATATTACCTCTGGAGCCCTCAAGGATCTTTCCATGGCTCCCTCCTATTTCTCATCTGCATCCTGCCCCGGCAACATTATCTGAATGTCACCAAGGGCAGGGTGCATAGGTGAAATCTGAAAACAGGTCAGGTTTCACCTGTACATTGTCACTGACAACACCAAGCTCATCACGGCCTCTCTCGATCCCTCTACTGCCTCCAATTTGCCACAATACTTGTCCGAGATCTAGCACCGGACGAGCAGACACTTCCTCCTACCCCATATTTGGAAGATCAAAGGCATCGCCTTTGATCCCCACCACAAACTCTGTTCTTTTGCCACTGACTCCATCATTCTCCCTGACAACTGTCTGAGGCTGAACCAGACCGTTGTCAACATCGGTGTCATATTTTACCTTAAGTTGAGTCTTGAACCACATATCTCCTCCATCACCAACACAGCATACTTCTGTAATATTGCCTGTCTCCATCCAAACCTTAGCTCATCTGCTACAGGTACCTTCATCCATGCCTTTGTTACCACTAGGCTTGATTATTGCAAGGCGTTCCTGACCAGTCTCCCATTTTCTACCCCTCCATAAACTTGAGGTAATCCAAACCTCTGCTACCTGCATCCTAATTCACACCAAGTCCCATTCACCCATCAGCCCCCCTGCTTGCTGACCTACACTGGTTCCCGGTTCAGCAATGGCTTAATTTTAAAATTCTTGTTTTCAGATTCCTCCATGGCCTCACCTCTTTCTTTCTCCATAACTTGCCCCATCCCCACAACCTTCCAAGATGCCTATGCTCCTCAAATTCAGGCCTCTTGCGGCATCCCCCAATTTCAATCATTCCATCAGTAACTGTTATGCCTTCAGCTGCCTGGGCCCTAGGCTCTGGAATTCCCTCCCTGAATCAGTGTCTCTCTCTACTTTTATCTCCTTCAAAATGTTTTGGTCATCTATCTTATTAGCTCCTTTTGTGTCTCAATGTCAAATCTTGTTAAAGGTGCTGCATAAATGCAATTTATTTGTTGTTTTAGTCTACAGAATATCTTTAGTTCTCCTTGAATAGCACCAATAACAGGCATAAACGTGACAAAAATGCACTTTTCAACTGAATTTTTACAGTGTAATTTTGTTGTTGGAAATGGTTTCTCAACAGAAAACCCATCAACTTCAATCTGACAGGTCGGTTATAAGGATGACACAACACCTGGGTTGCTAAGGCCAACACAATGGGCTGGCTGAGGTGTTAACTATTTAATTGGCTGGAATGAATTACAAGGTACATTTTTGATTTCCTTGATTCTTGGCTGAATGTCCAAAGCTACGAGGGATTTATCCCTGGCAGTGGCTCCCAGTTCACCTGTTTTTCTGAGGTCAGCAAGAGCAATGTGGGAAATGCCAGGAGGAATAAGAAGCACAGATGTATTGTTAAACAATACTACTTCAGGTTCAGAAAGCATCGTTCTGTCAGTTGCCCTCTGACTTTACCCAGGAAGTGGTTAGAATTTGGAACTCGCTACCACAAGGCATGGCTGAGGGGAACATCATAGATACATTTAAGGGGAAGCTACATAAGCACACGAGAGAGAAAGGATTAGAAGGATATGTTGATGGAGTTAGATAAAGAACAACAGGAGGAGATTCACAAACAACAGCATGGACTTGTTGGGCTGAATGACTTGTCACTCTGCTGTCAATTCTATGTAACCTTTGTAACCTTTGCCCATGTCAAAGGTTGGCTACCATTCAATTTTGACAAATGATTACCAATCTTAAGTAATTATGAGAGATGCAGTTCTCAACTGCCTTTTATTTCCAATAAACTTGAAGACGTTAGATTGTATCTCAGTGGGTCACCTTGCCTGAGAACACAAAAGCAAAACATGGTGGATGCTGCACAGCTGAAATCAAAAAACACAAAACGTTGGAAACTCTCCGTGGATCAGGCAGCCTCTGTGGACAGATCAGGCAGAATCGTGTTGAGGTACCGGGGGTCTTGCTTGTCGGGCTGGGGAACAAGCCAGAGAACCTTGTCTCAAGAGGGCCTGCCAAGCCAATCAGGCAGTGGCAAGGCCAGGGGTGTGCCTTCCCCTGGAGTCAAAACCCTGGGGGCGGTAGGAGGCAGCGGAAATCTTGCCTACTGAGAGCTGCCGGCCAATTGGAGGCCAGCAGCTCTTGTGCTCAGCAGCGCCACTGGGGAAGCCATAGTGCTGCCAGAAGGACAGACACCAGAACCCCAGAATTGTGGTGCGACCCAGGTCACGGGTAGGTAATGTGGGGCGGGGGGGGTGGGGCACGGGAGGGCCGCGCGGTGCAGAGGGGAAGGCACCGAGAGCAGGCTGGTGGCTCTTGATCAGGCGCTGAGTGGCTACGATAGAGGAGAAACCCCCCCCGACACCAGGAGGTGACAAGCTAGCCGCACAGTTTTGTTGTGCACGCCGCATGGCGGGGTTAATACCGGCTCCAACAGGATGAGGCCTGTAAGTGGTAACTAATTGGCCAATCGGCGGTGAGCAGGAAGGTCAACCATGGGTTCTTCCCGCCCAGAACTTAATCCTGGCGGAGTTGTGAAGGCAGCAGGGTTCAGGTATGCCACCATCCCGCCTAATTACATACCCCTCCTGCCTCAAGCTCGCCAGCAATGAGAGCCGAAGATTATGTTTCAGGTCAATGACCTTTTATCTAAAACTTTTCCCAGTTTTAAGCAAGTACAGAGGCTAGGAAAGGGGGAAGGGAAGGAAAGAACCAAAAAGGAATGTCTCTGACATGCCGGAGGGCTGGAGAGATTAAATGACAAAATGGTGACGGTACAAGGCAAAAGAAGATAGCAATGGCACAAGGAAAGAAGCAAAAGATGAATCTAGAAGAGGTATAAATGGGAAAAAGCAGAATCATTACCATGAGCTGCCAAACGAATTCAAAAAACAAGAGATAAAGGAAGTCAGCTGACAGCCAGTGTTTTAATTCTATTTTAATTCTGCAACCAGTTGCCAAGGAGTTGCAAGTTTTTAAATCTTTGAGTCAGGTGAGGTGGTGGCACTGGTGCAGTGGGAATGTTGTTGGTTGAGTAATCTCAGAGGCCCCCAGCTAAGGTTATGGGTTCAAATCCCACCATGGCAGCTTGTGGAATTTAAATTCATTTAAATTAATAAAATCTGAGCTTGAATTGGAATTGAAAACAGGCCAGGATTTCCCATTCAGCAGGTAGGCCTGGAAACAGCCCTCAACCACAATTTCACAGTGTGATAGGAGCACAGCACCACCAGGGTAGGGGCAGGAGGCACACATGGGGGAAGCATGCCCTGAAGAGTTGTGGGTTCAAAAATAAGGGTTTTTAAATGTGGCTCAGTCACATGAAGGGAGGCATATTACAAATGATGTTTAAAATTTTTTATTTATTTTTAAATTACTGTTGTAAACCTCATCCCGCACGTGGATAAATATTAATAAATAAATAAATTTTACAAATAAATAAATATCGAAAAATTCTGCTTAATTCATTGATTAACGGGCTTAATAGCCGTCTTAATTGTCAGCGGGCACCCTGCCGACTCTCGTGTGCGCCCACCGACTGAACTATCGCACTATTTTATGCCCAATCGGGTTAGGCACGCCCATGGGACCTAAAATCCTGCCCCTAGTCTCAGTAATATCGATCATGAAATCATTGTCAATTGTCATTAAAAACCCATCTGGTTCACCAATGTCCTTTAGGATTCAGGAACTCTGCTGCTCTTACATGTGGCTCCAGACCCACTGCAGAGTGGTTGATTCTTAAATGCTCTCTATAGTGGCCTAGCAAGACATTCAATGGTATCAAACCGCTATAGAAAATTCTAAAGGTATGAAACCGGACAGAACCCAGCCTCAACTTAGGCACTGGAAACGACAACGGCAGCCTGCTTGATTGGCACCCCTTCCACAAATATTCATTCCCTCCACCACTACCCATGCAAATGGCAGCAATGTGTACCATCTACTAGATGCACTACAGAAACTCACAAAGGCTCCATAGACAGCACCTTCCAAACCCACAACCACTACCATCTAGAAGGACAAGGGCAGCAGATACATGGAAACACCAACACCTGGAAGTTCTCCTCCAAACCACTCACCATCCTGACTTGGGTGGTGCCTTTACTGTTGCTGGGTCAAAATCCTGAAGCCCCCTCCCTAACAGCACTTTGGGTGTACTTACACCACATGGACTGCAGCAGTTCGAGAAGGCAGCTCACCACCAACTTCTTAAGGGCACTTAGGATGGGCAATAAATGATGGCCCAGCCAGCGACTCCCACATCCCGTGAATGAAAATTAAAGGAAAACCCAGCTCTGTCAACCCTGCAAAGTTCTCCTTACTAGCACCTGGGGGCTTGTGCCAAAATTGGGAGAGCTGTCCCACAGACTAGTCAAGCAACATAGTCATAATCACGGAATCATACCTGACAGACACCACCATTACCATCCCTGGGTACGCCTTGTGTTACGGCCGGGATAGGAGGAGTGCACAGTTGATCTAGCTCCACTACTCCACAGTGCCATTAGTTTAAAAGTTTAATTTACTCATCAAAATGGCCAATTACTTACCTTCACTACTGGTACCCAGAATAAAAGAAACTTTAACCAGGCTTTTTTCAATAAACAACAAACCTATTAGCTTATTATAAAACAAGCCTTGTCAAATTGAAAGGCAAAGCTTATCAAAATACAGCGTGGAATATGAAATTATACTAATCACTCTTTCAAGATACCCTAAGTCTCTCTCTCACACACGCGCGCGCACACACACACACACAATGAAATAAAAATAGAAATGGAGGAATTCTGCCAAAGGTTATAAGTCAATGGTTCAAAGGCAAAGGATAGACGGTGGAGTTCTTGGAATGTTATATGCTTGGTCGCTCAGCACTGATCCACGAAACAACCAATGACTCTGACACTGCCTCCCAGGCAGACTCAAGGAATATTCGAGAGTACACTATTCCAACATGTAGAGCATCTCAGAGCAGCTTATATTCACTTCCGGCTGTGGACTGGCTCTGGACAACAAAAGGCTGTTGTCTTCCTTCACAAGCAATTGATGCTTCATTCTCAAAACAAAGCCAAAACCACTTTTAAACCACAGTCTCCTAGGCATGGCTTTTTATCAGAGTCATAAAACCCATGTGACCTCCTTTGTACACAGTTCACTAGAGTCAAAAGGTTTATCCTTTTTTCAATTACTTAATTACCCTTTCTTGTAAAACGGTGATTTTTCTAGGAATAGCAATCGGAATCCTGCATTAACCTTTTAAGGGACAGTGTCTTTTAAAACACAAATTCTTCCAGAATGTTCTTAGTCCTTAATCCTTGAAGATGAACCATTTTCTGTGATTAAAGTGTTCATGAAACCTGTCCCACCTGCAGGACAGTCCCACCAGAGGTGGTGGCACAGTGATATACAGTTGGGAGGGAGTTACCCTGGGAGTCCTCAAACATTGACTCAGGACCCCATGACATCCCATGGCATCAGGTCAAACACGAGGAAGGAAACCTCCTGCTGATTACCACCTACCGTCCACATCAACGTACCCACCTCCCTCGGCTGATGAATCAGTACTCCTCCATGTTGAACACTAGTTGGAAGAAACACTGAGGGTGGCAAAGGGCACAGAATATGCTCTGGGTGGGGAACTTCAATGTCCATCATCAAGAGTGGCTCGGTAGCACCACTACTAGCCGAGTCCTAAAGGACATAGCTGTTAGACTGGGTCTGCGGCAGGTGGAGATGGAACCAACAAGAGGGAAAAACCTACTTGACCTCATCCTCACTAGCCTACCTGTCTCAGATTCATCTTTCCCTGACAGTATAGGCATATTCCACATCGCGCTTGTGGAATCAAAATCCAGTCCTCACACTGAAGATACCCTCCATCATGTTGTGCTAAATGGGATAGGTTTTGAACAGACCTAACAACTTAAAACTGGGCATCCATGAGGTGCTTTGAACCATCAACAGAAGCAGGACTGTACTCATGGCCCGATATATCCCCCACTCCACCATTGCCACTAAGCCGGGGATCAACCCTGGTTCAATGAAGAGTGCAGGAGGGCATGCCAGGAGCAGCACCAGACAAACCTAAAAATGAGGTGGCCTGCAGTGGTTCAAGAAAACCAGTGGCATAATAGTATTGTCACTAGAGTAGGATTCTAGGGGGTCTCAGTTCAAATCTCATCATGACAGATGGTGAAATTTGAATTCAATATAAGTCTGGAATTAAAAGTCTGAAAAGCCCATCTGGTTCACTAATTCCTTTTAGGGAGAGAAATCTCCTAGCAAATCAATTTGTCACCTGCTGACTTACCTGGTCTGACCTACATGTGACTCCAGACCCACAGCAATGTGGTTGACTCTTAACTACCCTCTGAACAAGGGCAATTAGGGATGGGCAACAAATGCTGGCCTAGCCTAGCCAATGATGCCCACGCCTGGTAAAAGAACATGAAAAGAAGTCTTGCATCAGTACTGCAAGGAGGTAGACCAAATTGACACTGCAGCAAATAACCATCTGTTTAAAAATGATGTTTGAAGACAAAATGAGGTGGAATCACAATTATTTTATGTATCAAGGAGAATAGAGAAATGTGCCTCTTAGTATATTATTCCATTTGCTACTCACTCAACTGTCTTATGTACATATGAACGCTGGTTGGTTTACAGCTTGGGCCTTGAACTGAATAAGTGCAAATGTAATCCATTTCAGAAAAGAGGATGCTCAATGGGGGAATGCGATTCAACAGCTGGTGTACAAGTTAACAGATCTCTGTTCCAACCCTTTGTTACCGTCTACTTGAATATTGGGCACACTCCAAGTTGTAGGGCATACAAGGTTCACTTTTTACAGGAGTGACCATGGGTATTGAACCTGTGAAGATATTCAGTATGGACACCCAAAAATGCGTCTATGACTGTTCACTAACACGTTTTGTTCGTTCTGGACCTGAAGTCGCATTATTTAGCTCTTATTGATTCCAGAGTTTTCCAAATTCCTCTTGATGATCTGAGGAAAACAGATGTACCGGGAACATTCTCCCAATTAGTTTTAGGTGTTTGGCCAAGAACAATGATAATCAAAAACGTATTTTTCAAAATCAAATAAAGCTGCCCGTCACGCATAAAATTAAAGACATAAAAAAGATCTGAAATTCAGGGGACTACTCGCCAGTGTGGCAGGTCTCCATGCAATTACTGTCAGGTTCAAATCAATTTGTCACCCGCTGACTCAATGGACCATTAACCGAACAGAATCAGTAATTGTGGCAAATGGTTCATAAGATCATAAGAAATAAGAGCAGGAGTAGGTCATTCAGCCCATTGAGCCTGCTCCGCTATTCAATGAGAACTTGGTTGATCTGATTGTGGCCTTAACTCCTCTGCCTGCCTGCACCGCCCCTGACCCCCCCATAACCTTTGACTCGTTTGTCAATCAAAAATCAACCTTGAATATATTCAATGACCCAATGTGGAAAAGAATTCTAAAGATTAATTACCTTCTTTGAGAGAAGAAACTCTTCCTCATCTTAAATGGGAGACTCCTTATTTTTAAACTGTGCTCCATAATTCTAAATTCCCCACTCTCAGCATCTTTTCTTCCTTTATTCTTTCATAGGATTTGGGCATCGTTGGCAAGGCCAGCATTTGTTGCCCATCCTTAATAGCCCTTGAACTTGCTGGAGCATTTCAGAGGGCAGTTAAGAGTCAGCCACATTGCTGTGGGTCTGGAATCACATGTAGGCCAGACCAGGTAAGGACGGCAGATTTCCTTCCCTAAAGGACATTAGTGAATCAGATGGGTTTTTACAGCAATCACTGATAATTTCATGGTCACCATTACTGATACTAGCTTTTTTTTTAATATTAATTGAATTTAAATTCCATCAGCTGCTATAGTGGGATTTAAACCCATGTCCCCTGGACATTAACCTGGATTACTAGTTAACTGACATTACCATTGCACCACCATCTCTCCACTTCTTCATAAGACAACTCCTTCATCCTAAGAATCAGCCTAGTGAACCTTTTCTGAACTATTTCCAATGCAAGTACTTCCTTCCTTAAGTAAAGAGACCAAACTCTGCACATATTTGATTGAAGAAGCATCTGCTCTGAATGAAGTTTGCAAACAAACATATTTGAGAAGAACGTCCTGTCTATTCAACTGAGCATGAAAGAAATGGATCTCACCTGCAACACATTTTAAGCTGAATATCAGTTGTGGTCATAACCAGAGCTTTAAGTAACTATGTGACATATCTCCAAATTCATTACTATGAAGTGTAATGTTACACCCAAGCCTGGTGGATGACAATCAACTTCTGCGGGTGGAAATGCCCATGTTTAGGGTGTTCTGAGCCCTATAAATGTAATCTTCGCTTAAGTGTGGTTACAGAGTTTAGTTTGGATTGACTTGGTGCAAGATTCAAATTAACATTGGGAGAAGTGAAACCCCCGGTACAAAGATCGCTAGAACTTTGTAGATAGCTCTTTTCAAGGTCAGCAGCGAATGCTGTCATTTCACCACTCACCATAAAATCAGGTCAGTGTTGTGCATGGTCAGAGCTTTTATTAAACTGAGCAAGTTTATTGGGCCAGACAGAGAACCTACTGCACTGACTATGAACACAGTGGCAGTGTGTGAAATGGCAGCAAGACACCGATAGGCTATCTCTGGGTGTAGAGCTAAGTAGGGGAGCCTGCGTAGGTGGAGACACAGCAAACTGACCCTACATGGAAGAGCAAGGAAAGAATCCTCACCGTACAACAATCAGAGCTCACAGGGACTTTCGGATCCAAAACTCCCTAATTGTTACCGCTGGTCTTATCTGATGACACATGCTGTGTGAGTAACTTTATGAGACACTCTTCAATGTTCAAGAGACAGATGAAGAGGCTCACAGAATTGGTACAGTGGATAAAAACAGAATTAGCCCCCCAATGGGGTCAGAGTGGAGGGGTTGGGGTTGGGGTGAGGATTGCTCTAACTGGTCAGCAGCCAGGCTGGGAAGAACAGCAGACTGCAATAATTCAATCTCTGGGCCAGAGACATTGATTGATGTTGTGTCATCAGTTATCATGACTCTTAGCTGATACTTATGCTGTTAAGTACAAGCCCTGACTTTCTGAAGTGAGTTTAATTTGAGTTTAACTCACAAATCCAGCAATTTTTCAAAAACAGCCGGAGGGCTGAGGGCAAGCCATAGATGCAAGGAAAATGGTGGAAAGTAATAAATCAACCAGTAGGTTATAGTGATTGACAACAGACGTCTCTTCTTCACCTGAACTTGCCAGCCAATGCAAATTGATAACAATATGCTTTGTGAGCTGATCATTATTTTCCAATGAATTTCCCAATCGAAGATTGGGGCTATTATTTCCAGGGGTTCGTCGAAACATTACAGGTTCTCACAAGGAATGTGTCAGTGGTGCTAGTGAGTAAAAATAAACAAGTAAAACAAGCTGAGGGCGACTCACAAGTGTTGGAGATGTCTGTTTAAACATAGCAACAAACATTACTGGAGATTGAGCTCAGCCAACACCGGTCATTTTTTTAAAAAAAATGGCTCCTATATTGGACATGTGGAAAAGGCCACAAGGGTTATAAATACTTAAAAAGAACATCTACCTCTCTAATGTGCTTGTTAAATCATTACCAATTCACAGCTGTTCAGTAGAGCATTGCAAATACAAAGAATATAATGTTAAGAGGGTGTTAGAAATGTATCTGTTATGCCATATACAGGGCTGAAGACCTGTGAGACAATCATGGCCTTGGAATTACAATGACTTAGTTAGAAATTCATTGCTATTTTAAGTAAGCATCGCACCACTACAATAACAAAGAAATCTCACACAAAGGGGCTAATAAAGAATAAACTTGTATTTATTCAATGTTTTATCACATTCTTCGAAAGTCCCGGAGTACTTCACAACTGACTACACCACCCCTGACCCCCCATAACTTTTGACTCACTTGTCAATCAAAAATCAACCTTGAATATATTCAATGACCCAATGTGGAAAAGAATTCTAAAGATTAATTACCCTCTGAGAAAAGAAACTCTTCCTCATCTTAAATGGGAGACTCCTCATTTTTAAACTGTGCTCCATAATTCTAAATTCCCCACTCTCAGCATCTTTTCTTCCTTTATTCTTTCATAGGATTTGGGCAGCATTGGCAATTTTTAGGTGAAGACCATAGACAATACATAGAGAAGTAGTTCTGTGCTTGTCTCATTGTTCGGTGGGTAATGCACCATATGTGATTCTTACTGAGCGGTATACCACAGACAGACTTCAGATTCAATCCCCAATCTGTGTTAACTGATCTCAATTAATATTAGAAGCAGGAGTTGTACAATTGACCTCAGTGGCCCTGGCATAGCGAAGAGAAAAAGCAACCAGGTTCTTGATGCTCCTGACCATTAGAAAGTGATCGTAAGCAAAGAGCTGGCATGAACGTTCAGTGCTCAGCAAAGGACTTAGTTTCATACCCGTACGCCCTCATCTCAATGAATTTCGGGCTCGGCACGATGCTGAACTCTTCTTCCGCCACCTTCGTCTCCGTGCTCACTTCTTTGGGCAGGAGTCCTCTCCCCGTTCAATGGATCCTTTTACCCGCCTCCAATATTCTCCCTCCACCTGAACCCCTCCCTCTGGATTCTTACCTTCTCTTGATCTTTTCATTGAGAATTGTTGGCGTGACATTAGTTGTCTCAATTTCTCTGCTCCTCTCACCCACTCTAACCTGTCTCTCTCTGAACTTACTGCACTCCGTTCTCTCAGGTTCAACCTTAACATTGTCCCCGCTGACAAGGGTGCTGCTGTTGTTGTCTGGCACATTGACCTCTACCTCGCGGAGGCTGAGCATCAACTCGCAGACACTTCCTCCTACCTCTCCCTGGACCATGACCCCACCACTGAACATCAAGCCATTGTTTCCAGCACTGTCACTGACCTCATCTCCTCTGGAGATCTTCCTCCCACAGCTTCCAACCTGATAGTCGCCCAACATCGGACGGCCCGAACAATCACCACTACTCTCCTCCGTCTGGCTGAACTTGTTCTCACACTGAACAATTTCTCCTTTAACTTCTCTCACTTCCTCCAAATAAAAGGTGTGGCTATGGGTACCCGCATGGGCCCTAGCTATGCCTGTCTCTTTATGGGGTATGTGGAACATTCCTTGTTCCAGTCCTACTCTGGCCCCCTCCCACAACTCTTTCTCCGGTACAACGATGATTACTTCGGTACTGCTTCATGCTCTCGTCAGGACCTGGAAAAATTTATTAATTTTGCTTCCAATCTCCACCCCTCCATCATTTTCACATGTTCCATCTCTGACATTTCCCTTCCCTTCCTTGACCTCTCTGTCTCAATTTCTGGTGATAGACTGTCCACCAATATCCATTACAAGCCTACCGACTCCCACAGCTACCTCGACTACAGCTCCTCACACCCCGCTTCCTGTAAGGACTCCATCCCATTCTCTCAGTTCCTTCGTCTCCGTCGCATCTGTTCTGATGATGCTACCTTCAAAAACAGTTCCTCTGACATGTCTTCCTTCTTCCTTAACCGAGTTTTTCCACCCACGGTCGTTGACAGGGCCCTCAACCGTGTCCGGCCTATCTCCCGCGCATCCGCCCTCACGCCTTCTCCTCCCTCCCAGAACCATGATAGGGTCCCCCTTGTCCTCACTTATCACCCCACCAGCCTCCGCATTCAAAGGATCATCCTCCACCATTTCCGCCAACTCCAGCATGATGCCACCACCAAACACATCCTCCCTTCACACCCCCCGGAGGCATTCCGTAGGGATCATTCCCTCCATGACACCCTGGTCCACTCCTCCATCACCCCTTACTCCTCAACCCCCACCTACGGCACCTCCCCATGCATACGCAAAATACGCAACACATGCCCCTTCACTTCCTCTCTCCTCACCGTCCAAGGGCCCAAACATTCCTTTCAAGTGAAGCAGCATTTCACTTGCATTTCCCCCAATTTAATCTACTGCATTTGTTGCTCCCAATGCGGTCTCCTCTACATTGGAGAGACCAAACGCAGACTGGGCAACCGCTTTGCAGAACACCTTCGGTCTGTCCGCAAGAATGACCCAGACCTCCCTGTCACCTGCCATTTTAACACTCCACCCTGTTCTCTTGCCCACATGTCTGTCCTTGGCTTGCTGCATTGTTCCAGTGAAGCTCAACGCAAACAGGAGGATCAGCACCTCATCTTCCGACTAGGCACTTTACAGCCTTCCAGACTGAATATTGAGTTCAACAACTTTAGATCTTGAACTCCCTCCTCCATCCCCACCCCCTTTTCCGTTTCTTCCCCCTCCCTTTTGTTTTTTCCAATAATTTATATAGAGTTTTCTTTTCCCACCTATTTCAATTACTTTGAAATCTATACCTTTTATGCCCTTTTAGTCTTATTTCACCCCACCCCCACTAGAGCTATCTGTACCTTGCCTGTCCTGCCATCCATTCTTAATTAGCACATCCTTTTAGATAATATCACCACCTTCAACACCTCTTTGTTCCTTTGTCTGTGACATCTTTTGATTATCTGCTCCTATCACTGCTTGCTTGTCCCTACAACCACACCGCCCCCCCACCACTTCTCTCCCCCCACCACCCCACCTTAAACCAGCTTATATTTCACCCCTCTCCTATTTTTACTTAGTTCTGTTGAAGGGTCATGAGGACTCGAAACGTCAACTTTGTTCTTCTCCACCGATGCTGCCAGACCTGCTGAGTTTTTCTAGGTATTTCTGTTTTTGCTTTGAACAAAAATAATGCCTGCTTCTTTCCAGAGATAAATAAAGTTGCTGTAAAATAAGTCAGTCATCTATGGTGGTGATGGCAGCTGAAGTTTTATTGAGGTGTTCAATGTTGTTGCTCATTTCGAGGTAGCTGTGAATTGAGGTGTGAGTAAAATTGATATTGGCATGCTTAAGAGCTTGAAAAGCTTGAGAAAATGGCAGCAAATAATCAGAAGGTTGCACTTTGGTTTTAAAAAATCCTTTATTTTGAAAAATTAAGCACAAGGTGAAGCAGTGTTAACCCCAACACAACATGGAGTGGATGGTTACAGACGTAAGTTAATTTGACACAGCAATTGTATCTAAAAACTTCCATTGCCTAAACTGTAAGTGATGTAGAATCAATGTGCAGCTTTACTTTCCCTTTACTTAACTGAGAGAATGTTTGATGGATTAGTTTGTTTGGGAACTGAATGGGTCGTTTGAGATTCTCAAGGGCATTTGAGCACCACCTCAAGGTCAATTAGGAATGGGCAATAAACGCTGGCCTAGCCAGTGAAGCAATAAAAACAAATCTAGCTAAGGGTGCAGGCCAACACTCTTCAGGATGTGACTGCAGTAGGGAGGATACAAGGGAGATTTGCATGACTTGGAAAAGTTTAGTTATGATGAAGAATTGAATAGGTTGAGATTGTTTTCTTTGGAATGGAGGAGACTGAGGAGAGATTTCATTGAGTTGTATAAAATTATGAAGGGCCTTGATAGAATGAAGAGGAAATACCTATTTCCCTTAGTGAAGAGGTCAATAACTGGGGGACAAAGCTTTAAAATAATTGTTAGAAGGATTAGAGAGGAGTTTTGAGGAGAAGTTTATTTTTACCAGAGGGTGGTGGGAATATGGAACTCAATGCTCGAAAGAGTGGTAGGGGCAACAAAATCGCATCCCTTTTAACAAGTACTTGGATATGTAGGTTCTGTAACCTACAAGGCTACAGATCAAGAACTGGAAACTGGGATTAGGCTGGATAAATCGTGCACAGGCACGATGGGCCAAATGGCCTCCTTATGTACTGTAAGTTTCTATGATTTGTGACCCGATTCTCCACATAGTGACTTCCTATAAGCAGCGGAAAGCGCTCCTTAAAAGGAGTAACAGAAAATGGGGCAGGTCTCCCTTTTGCAAATTTTGCGTGACCAGGGTAAATAACGGATGCTGAATCTTTTAGGAAACTGATTCCTATTATGGCAACTCTAAATTGGAATCAACCTGATGTTGCAGGGATTGTTTTTAGATGGTCACTGTCATAGCAGCAGAAAGCAACATGGTTCTAGAGAACTGCTGGCTTGCCCAAAATTCAAGGTATTAACAGTTGCTATGTGTACAATGAAATGAAAGGGGCAGAAATTTATTGAATATGAATGTCTAACTGTCAGGAATGTAAAATCATACACGTCAATGTCTGCATCTGTAGAAGCTCTCAAGTGAAAAGATGGCTAAAGGATGAGAAATGAAAGAATAAATACACTGATGGATTGGAGGACACTTTGGAGGTTAAGGCATGTTGTTGAGACATTGGAGAAGGAACTTACTTTACATTTGTCTGTTCTCCCCTAGCCTTGGTTCATGGTGTACTATGAAGGGTTAATAACTATTATGCTAATAGCTAGAGTGCATCATCAGTGAGTTCAGATCACATGTAACTGGAACCTAAGAGAAAAAGGTTCTAATGGAGTCCTGCCTCAATAGTGTCAATGGTCAATGAATGTTCATTAGTTGGCAATAGCATAGTTTCCAGCTCTCTTCTATCAAAGACGCCCAGAGCCTGGCCACGATGTCAATATAAATGGCACTGAGCGCATACCAAAGCAGATTAATAGTCCTTCTCTCTGCTTTGATATCCTCAGCTGGATGAGCACACAAAATCGTGAATTTTCTTTCAGTGCTTTTTCATATCTGTTTTCTAACCCAGGTCAGCCAAATGAATTGGAGGTATAGTCTGTCCAAAGGCTGTGAGGGTTTAAAGAGAGAAGAATTTGACTGAACTTGTTGTTTTTGGGGGGGCTTCCAACACTCTACACCAGCATATCACCCTGACAGCTAATTGGTTTTTGAAATTGTAGAGTTGAAACGTTAAAAGCAGAAGTAAAACAAAGCTCTTCAAACACTACTCGGTGGGTCATACCATTAATTTTAATGTTAACGATCTAAAGTAATCCTCAGTTAACCCACTTTTATGCACCAAACATTAATTTCAGACTTCTACGTTAAGTGCTCCACATAATCGGTGTAATTCTACGGAATCATCTTTGAAAGTTTCTAGGGAGAGGATGTTGTCGTTAATATGCATATCCAGTTTCGTGGCGTGATTCAGGTCATTTTACAGCTTGTACAGGAATTCCAGAGTCTCACTTCTGCTTCTGGAAGTGCCGTGGGACAAGACTCTGCAAGCTGAGGGAAAGAATCTTACACAAATGCTGCACATGGTCACTGCACTTGGAATACTGCAGCTTCCATAAAGTTTTATTACTGCTAGTGTTTGTATACTATCAACTTAAAGCTAATATGGACATAGCAATAAGCAGATTACGTTAATGTTTGATTGCATTGTTCCCTACTAAGGATACAGATGATCACTTTGAAGATTGTAATGGCGTTCCTCAAGCCACAATAAAATTATTATATTCGGCATTTATCATGAAATAAATGGCCCATTGAAGTGTAATGGCCTTAATTTAGAGCTCTCCAGTGGTAAATGCGCTAACAAAAGTCAATCCCTTGTCAGTGCTGTTGCAGTTGAGGCATTTCATCTCTGAATTGTGGAGCAGGGATATCAGCAAGGTTCCAACATCTTGTTTTTTTCCCCCTTTATTGTTTCATAGAATGTGGGTGTCACTAGCAAAGCCAGCATTTGTTGCCCACCCCTAATTGCCCTTGGAACTGAACATTTCAGAGGATAGTTAGGAGTCAACCACATTGCTGGGTCTGGGCATTAGTGAATCAGTTGGGTTTTTACAACAATCACTGTCATTGGGATGCACTTTATATTGCAGGTTTATTAACTGAATTTAAATCACACCAGCTACCATGGTGGGATTTCAATCTGTGATCCCCAGAGCATTAGCCTGGAATACTAGCCCAGTGACATTACCTCTACACCACCATCTCCTCTTCATTGTGATATTGGTTGTTATCCAATGACCTTGTTTCTCTGTGCAAATGTTTGGTGAGGACAGCAGTGAGTTTGGATAAGGTGGACCATACACTTAAATGGTCCAACGGGGATAACGTTAGGTCCATACAAGAAAAATTCCCATTTAAATTGAGGTATTGAAAATAGCTGATGCCTGTGGACCCTGATTATACCAGTCCATTGCAGAAATCAGCATCAATTATTTTCTTCTTATCTTTCAGAATAAGAATAAAAAATGAAATTAATTTCCCCATAGGTCATTTGAATGTTGACTTTTTTGCTGTAATAAATTATTGAGCAGTAGTTTTAAAATAATTTCCCATCTGCTTCACTAATGTCCTTTAGGGGAGGAAATCTGCCATCCTTACCTGGTCTGGCCTACATGTGACCCCAGATCCACAGCAATGTGGTTAACTCTTAACTTCCCTCTGAAATGGCCTAGCAAGCCACTCAGTTCAAGGACAATGAAGGATGAGAAACAAATGCTGGTCTTGCCAGCAATGCTCACATCCCATGAAAGAATAAAAAACAAATGATATTCTAAGTCTTCATCTTTATCCATGTCATCAGACTCAACTGGAAACATGAGCTGGGGATGGGAAACCTCTCTGTGGAGATGGACAACTGCAGCATTATGACATTTTCCATTCTCTACACTATTCATCATTTTGGATTCTGAGACTGAAATTGTCAACCGACTGCCAAACTATGACAGTTCTGTGCTGTGCACTTGCTCTGCTACATGCGAGATTGTCACTAAAGGCATCAGAAAGAGACTTTCATTTCTGAGCTGGATGCTAAACTGAGTCTCAAAAGTGAAGGACTGGTGTGTCCAAGCTCATCAAACTCACGTCATTTTAATCCATCTATATTATCTATAAAGCAAATGATTGGCTACGTTTGGTTTTGTGTAGTGTTTCCACTGAGAGGCTGAGTGATTTAGAACATTGTGAATTCTATTCCCTGTTTCTTTTGTTGTCACTTGCTTCTAAAGTCTCTGTTCCTTTCAATAAGGCCAGTGATTTTTCTTTACCTAATAATGTCACTCCTGCCTGTGA
This sequence comes from Cetorhinus maximus, assembly GCF_964194155.1. NCBI lineage: Eukaryota > Metazoa > Chordata > Chondrichthyes > Lamniformes > Cetorhinidae > Cetorhinus > Cetorhinus maximus. The sequence goes on from NC_135880.1 coordinate 215,751,563, forward strand.
CTTTTTGAAAGGTTTGCTAACACGTGAACATGTCCCTATCATTTCTGTATCACACCAGTCTGATACAAAAATTCATAGCTCCATCAAAAGGGGCTGTACAATCAAAGACTCACGCTCTCTGGAGTGGCAGAACCTGTAAAAGCCATTGATTTGCTTCATTGTGATTTATTGTGAAAAGATCCCGTTTTGAGTGTTTCATGGAGAAAAACAACAATTGCATTAAGAGTGCAACATTTTCTGGTGTCCTTTGGCATTTCTGGTCAGCAAATGGAAACGGAAATGAAATTCTCCTGTAGTTTGGAAATTCTTGCCAGCATCAATCCTTTTTGCCCAGGTATCAGTCACAAAGCTTTCATTTTAAGATAAACCTATTGGACTATGAAGGTACCATTGATTCCATCTCAACAATACGCTGCGACTATCCCGGGTCCTCTGGGGTAAGTGTACTTGCACTAATCTTTGTGGCATTTGGCAATAAGCATGGAGTCCTACAGTCATTTGTGGCACAGAAGGTGGCCATTCAACCCATCAGTCTATGCCAGCTCTCTGCGGAGCAACCCAGTCAGTCCCATCCCCTGCTCTATCCCCGTAGCCCTGCAAGTTTATTTCCTTCAAGTGCCCAGCCAATTTTCTTTTGAAATCATTTGATTCCACCACCTTCGTGGGCAGCACAAACCAGGTCATTACCACTTGCTTCCTCACATTTCCCCTTGCATCTCATGCCTCTCAAAACCTTATATCTGTGTTCCTAGTACTTGTATCATCAACTAATGGGAGCCGTTTTCCCTCGTCCACCTTTTCCAAACCTGTCATAATCTTGTACACTCCTATCAAATGTCCCCTCAATCTCCTTCACTCCAAAAAGAACAATCCCAACTTTCTCCAATCTAACCTTATAGCTAAAATCCCTCATCCCTGGAATTATTCTGGTAAATCTCCTCTGCGCCCTCTCAACGACTCTCACATCCTTATGCAGAATGCTAGGAGGTGCTAGGGCATTGTCAATGTTGGTAGGAGGCTATTCCAGGTCTACAGAAACAGAAGAGGAATATATGTTATAATGCTGGTTCAAAAAGGCAAGCGACAAATAGTATTGCACTGCAAAATAGTGTGTGAGATGTTTTGGTGCTGAATCTATGCATGTGTGAGTGAGTAGGGGGACAACCTGACAAGAGCAGATCGGTACATGAAAACAGAAAATGCTGGAAACACTCAGCAGGTGTAGGGTGCTACAGTCTTAGCCTCAGGTTCATCTTCCCATTCTCTTAGTGCTTTCTTACACAGAGTCTCCTTCAAAGTGAGTCAACGACTTGCAATAGCTGCATATTCCTCCGGTTCAGATCTGTACTGTTTTGTCGTGAGCTATCTTTTCTTGCAAGGGCTGAGTTATTACTTGTTTAAAAACCACACACACACCGACACACAAATCTCCCTCCTGCACGTGTGTCAGTAAATGTATCATTGCAGTGTGGCTTCTTTTAAGATTTCAACATGCCAACTCTTTCACTTCTAAGATGTGCAGCCTGCAGCTCTGCCCTGCTGCAGAGTGACCATGCATGGTAAGTGTACAAAGGGCTATAAGGTTGCACAAGTGCTTTGCAGCAGGCAACATGGACAAAAGTATACCTGGACATGAAGGAGGAGGCCAGACTTTTCAGTCTCCGCGTCACATAAAAAGCTGTCTGATAATTGCAGCATATGCATATGGTGAACTGTAAATGACATCTAGAACAGGCATGACTCCGCTCATGGAAGGAAATGTTACCACAGCATGAAACTTTCATGCAACTGAATTCTTCTGAGCCATCCCAGGAGGCACCTGCTAAATCAGGCAGTGTGCAATATATAATAAAAACAGAAAGCGCTGGAAAAACTCAGCGGGTGTGGTAGCATCTGTGGAAAGATAAACAGAGTTAACATTTTGCGTTCAATATGACTCTTCTTTGGAACATGCCTACATCAAGCAAATGACAAATACTATGTCTGCAAGGGGGAGCATATTTATCACTTTCTCTGTGCAAAGAAGACATCAGTTAGACAAGGCAGCACAATTTCCATAACTCCAATCGCTGCATGAAAGTAAAGTTTGCTCAGGTGATATTTTGCCACAGAAACCATGGGCAGAATCTTCTGGCTGGTGTGCGGGTGGCGGAGTCCGCACGCCAGCGCTTAAAATGCCGCACGAGCGTCCCGACGTCAGCGCACACGGCATCGCGATATTCCGGTCGGCGGGCACGCTATGCAGCGGGACGCACGCCCGCCGTTAATTAAAGGCCATTAACCCTCCAATCGGCCAGGATTTTGAGGGGCCCGTGTGAACTTCGGGTTGGCGCACGAGCCCAACGGGTAGGCAGGTAAGCGATTTTTTTTTACAAACCTCATCCAGTGGCGGGATGAGGTTTGATATCGGAATTAAAAAATGGTTATAAAGTTTTTGTGTATTTCATTAACATGTCCCATCTTGTGTGACATTTTCGCATGAGGGGGACATGTTAATGATTTTTTCATTTTTCTGTTTTTAAAGTTTCAGTGGTTTTCAACGATCTTCCTGAGGCTGCACTTTGCCTCAGGGAGAGGTGCGCTCTTTCGTGCGCATGCGTGAAAGAGCACACTCTGGCAGTTGGGGAACCCCCCCGCGCCCACACAGGGAGCGCATAGCGCCTCCCGTCGGGCGACACGCTGGACAGGCCTTAATTGGCCCGCCCACTTAAAATGGCAGCAGGGCCTGTTTCGGCGGCAGCGATTGGCTGCCCGCCCGCCCATCAAGGGCAAAATTCTGCCCCATATTATGCACATCAATAGTCATTATCCAGGAAGCAATGATGATACTCTCATCATGCGGGGATCCAAGGTGCCTGCATCTTTAGATGAATAAAAACACAGAATCACAGAATCATAATGCAGAAGGGGCCCTTCGGCCCATCGAGTCTGCACCGACACGTGAGAAACACCTGACCTACCTACCTAATCCCATTTACCAGCACTTGGCCCATAGCCTTGAATCTTATGACGTGCCAAGTGCTCATCCAGGTACTTTTTAAAGGATGTAAGACAACCCGACTCCACCACCCTCCCAGGCAGTGCATCCCAGACCGTCACCACCCTCTGGGTAAAAAAGTTTTTCCTCACATTCCCCCTAAACCTCCTGCCCCTCACCTTGAACGTATGTCCCCTTGTGACTGACCCTTCATCTAAGGGGAACAGCTGCTCCCTATCCACCCTGTCCATGCCCCTCATAATCATGTACACCTCGATCAGGTCACCCCTCAGTCTTCTCTGCTCCAACGAAAACAACCCAAGTCTATCCAACCTCTCTTTATAACGTAAATGTTTCATCCCAGGCAACATCCTGGTGAATCTCCTCTGCACCCCCTCCAGTGCAATCACATCCTTCCTATCATGTGGCGACCAGAACTGCACACAGTACTCCAGCTGTGGCCTCACCAATGTTCTATACAACTCCAACATGACCTCCCTACTTTTGTAATCTATGCCTTGATAACACGGGAGAGAATGACTTACAAGATTCCAGAGCTGGCCTCTGCGCCTATGACTGCTAACTCCACTGATAAATCCCTTCATAGCACAGGGCATCCTTGGGCTAGAAGCAACTATTCACTGTTCCACGGTCATCACTTCCATGCACAAAATAAGATACTATCTATTTTGCAACAATGAAAATTTTGTGCAAAATGGTAATGGCTGTTTGAAAGCGTTAAATCTTATTTTCCTGAGGGAATGATTTTTTCCTTGTTAGGTTTGTGTCAATGATTGATGAGTCACACAAGAGAGCTTTGCCAGTTCAGGAACATATGGAACATATGGACAAGGAGCAGGAGTAGGCCATTCAGCCCCTCAAGCCTGTTCTGCTATTTAATAAGATCATGGCTGATCTGATAGTAATCTGAAATCTGCATTCCATCTACCGCCGATAACCTATCACCCCGTTGCTTACCAAGAATCTACCCACATTTGCCTTAAAAATATTCAGACTGCTTCAACCACCCTTCCAGGAACAGAGTTCCAAAGACTCACGACCCTCTGAGTGAAAAAATTTCACCTCATCTCTGTTTTAAATGGGCGACCCCTTATTTTTAAACAGTGACCCCTAGTTCTAGATTTTCCTACAAGAGGAAACATCCTTTCTACATCCACTCTGTCAAGACACCTCAGGATCTTATGTTTCAATCAAGTCTCCTCTTACTCTTCTGTCTGATACCAGCAATTCGTTGCTCATTTGGAGACAAATATGAAAGATACGTGTGATTGCATTGACTTAGTCAGCAATGACCTTCTGCGCATCTTCCATTTGTGTTTTTACACCAAGGTAACCTTCAGCTCCCTCACTTTGTGCACATTTTGCAGCAGGGATTCCAACCCTTCAGCATCAAAGGTAACAGTGCTGCTCACATCTCTGTCGTGCAAACAATTAGTCTGCTTTTCTGCCACAATCACAGCTTCCTGGTTAATTGAGGGCTGCAGCCATTTAAGAACTGCTACCTCACCACATTTTACACACCTTGAGCAGTTGGGCCAGGTACCAAACTCTCTTGGGAAAGCTTTTTCATTGTAGTCATGGCCAATTGAAATTGGGGCATGGAGTCCCCACTGCAAAATTTGGTGCAGTTTTCCATCTGAGATGCTGGCACATATCAGCATGTAGTAGAGGCCAGTTCAACTATACTTTACCATTCGCAAAAAATTCATGACTAAAGGATGCAGAGAAGATTTACTGCAATGACGGCAGGATGAGGATATGCGGAGAGACTAGGGAAGCTGGGAATGTTCTCCTTAGAGCAGAGAAGCTTAAAAGAAGGTTTAATAGAGAGGTTCTAACTTGTGACGGGTATAGATTGAATAAGGAGAAACTGTTTCCAGTGGCAAAAAGGTCAGTAACCAAAGAACGCAAATGAAGATAATTGTCAAAAAGAATCAGAGGCGTGATGAGGAGAATTTTGTTCGTGCAGCTATTATGATTACTCTGATCTGGAAAGCATTGCCTGAGAGGTCGCTGGAAGCAGATTAAATAGTAATTTTCAAAAGGAAACTGGATAAATGCTTGAAAAGAAAGAGTTTGCAGCAGCCAAGTGGTAAGGGTGGGGTGGGAAGTGGAGAGTGTGAATAAGTGGATAGCACTGGCAGGATGGCCTGAATGTTGCTCTATGATTCTATGAAGTGTTGAACCTAGGTGCTGAAGCTTTAAATATCTAAAAACCCAACAAGTTCAACTAGAAAATTTAAAACTCTACCAGTTAACATTTGGCAATGACTGCTTAAAGCAAAATGCCAGAAGGTGAGAAAAAAAATCTCCCCGTTTGGGGAAAGCAGAATATTTGACTCATTTGGATTAGATACATGTAGGTTCTGATCCAATATTTGTCCGGGTCCATTCATGGACTCCTCTTTGTTGTTTGGTTCCTTAATGCCACCTTAAAACCTGACACAAAAGGTTGTGGAGCAGGCAGGGGCTTTGCATGTGAAAATCCAACTGAAAACAGTTCAGAATTGTTCCATCTCCAGTGGTGCTCAGCCTATTGCACTAGTGAGGATTCATGGGACCTTCTAACATGCCAACTCTTGTTTATTTCATTCATTGCTCTTCATTCATTGCCCTTGCTCTGCTGCATGCAGGAGCTGATGCAAACCACCAGGGACAAACTTCACCTTAAAAGTCACTACCCTGAAGCAGCAAGCTGTGCCCATGAGGAGTATTCAATAATGCATGTGTCCTTTGAAATGCCCGTCAAAAACTTGTCTTTTCTGATGTAACATCCTGTACAACTATACAGAAAAGAAAGTATGAAAGCAGCGTGATATTGATTTCAACGGTGCACTTGGAGGGCTGTTACACTAGAAAGCAGAGGCATTATTATTGAAATCACTGATTCAAGAATATCTTCATTAAGGCTGTTTCATTTCTTTAAAATAGTTAAAAGTAATCTTCAATAAACTCAGAAAATGTCATTAAAAGGGGCAATTGACATCCCGTAAATGCTAATCCCTAATAGCACACTTTTTCCTGTTTTCTTTTCCCCTGATTTGTTGGCTCATGCTTGGATTATGGTTTCACAGGCACACATGCCCCTTTCTCAAGTGGGAGCCTAGACACTGACTATTGGAAGCCAATGAAAGCCAAGCCTGACCCTATGGTAACTTGGGGTGAAGATATCCTTTGTGTGTTAGGTAAATACATTGATAAATGATCTAAATATAACAACTCTAGTACAGGGAAAAATCTTCCTCCTGATGTTCTCAAATGTGTGCTTTCTAGCAGGGATTCCAAGGGGCCTGGCTGATTTTGCCACCTTCCTTTTCTGGGATCAGAAGTGCCAAGGTCAATTGAGCTCCATTACTATCTTTGTAGAATCATACAACACAGATCTAGGCTATTTGGCCTGTTGTGCCTGAATCAGCCGTTTGACAGAGTTAGCCAATTAGTCCCACTGCCCTGCTCTTTCCTCATAACCCTGATCATTTCTCCAGTGGAGACGAAATGAGGCTCTTAAGTGACTACTTAAAGGGCCTCAATTGTCCCCCAGGTGGCAAGGCCGCCTCTCCACCCTTCCCACCCTGAACTTGATCGGGGGAGATGGGAAGGCGGTGGGGCCCCACCCCTATATCCTCCCACCCGGTCAAACTCCCCCTCCCCATTCCCCGAACCCACTCTGGGGGTGGGGGGGAGACATTAAATTCCAGCCATTATTTTTTTAAATCTACATTTAGATATTTAGGCCATTCCAAACATATAAATAACTGATTTTAATGATTTACTAGCTTATCTAATAGAAGAGTTCTGTAGATAGGCCTGGATTCCTCAAACATTGTCTGTCGGATTAGTACCCAGCCACAGCAGAAGAGCCTTGAAACAGTTGAAAAGACATTCTGCTGTAGCACAGACTTTACTCCAGTAATTTCACTGTGATATTTTATCTTTCAGATCAAACATCCACTTGACTCAGATAGAATGACCTCATCAACCATGATTATCTCCTTCATTGCTGTTAGTATGCATGCTGTGTTCATTGAGTTGCAAGACAAATTACTCCTGTAAACATCGCGTATAATGAAAGAGAAAATAAATATACCCAAGAGAGTCTTATTGTCCTGCAGTAATCATGAGCTATATAAAGTTGCTCAGTAGAAAAGTAGAAGATCCTACGCTTCTTGACATTCAGTATGCTGAATTTACATGAGGCGCCTTTGCTGTTAAGTATGTCAAAGTTATCTTTTCATTGCAACTATCGGGCTGAGAAGTGACAAACGGCATCTTGAGCGCAGCACATGGAATGTCATACAGAAAACCCTAGGATTTAATAAACCAGGGAAGACATGGATGATAACTGCCTGAGTATAGGTACTGTAAACCCATCCTAGTGCTCTCATTACGATGTGCACAGTGAAATGACGTAAATAATGAAAAAAAAACCTCGGAATCACAGAATCTTTACAGTGCAGAAGGAGGCCATTCTGCCCATCAAGCCTGCCTTGGCTCCCTGAAAGAGCATTCTACCTAGTCCCACTCCCCTGCCTTATCCCCATAACCTTGCACATTCTTACTTTTCGGATAACAATCCAATTCCCATGTGAATACCTCAATCAAACCTGCCTCCCACACCCTCTCAGGAAGTTCATTCCAGACTGCAACCACCCACTGGGTGAATAAAAAAATTGCCTCATATCACGATCACTCCTTTTGCCAACTATTTTGAATCTGTGTCCTCTAGTTCTTGATGTTCTCTTGAATGGGAACAGTTTCTCACTATTTACCCTGTCCATACCCCTCGGGATCTTGAATACCTCTATCAAGTCTCCTTTCTGTCTTATTTTCTCCAAAGAAAACAGTCCCAACCTCTCCAATCCATCCTCATAGCTACAGTTACATATAAATAAAATTATTTTAAAAACCCACTCACCACACTGACTTGGAAATATATCATGGTTCCTTCACTGTCACTGGTTCAAAATCCTGGAACTCCCTCCCTAAAAAACACTGTGGGTGTACCTACACCACATGGACTGCAGCGGTTCAAGAAGGCAGCTCTCCAACACCTTCTCAAGGGCAACTAGGGATGAGCATTAAATGCTGCCTAGCCAGCAAAGGCCACAACCTGTAAATGAATAAAAATTATATATATATATTTTATATCCTCAGGGCTATAAAAACAAGATCTCCCCACTATATCTCCTTATAGGACACGAAGGTCTCAAATTCAGTCAGTTTATAGAATCTTGGCCAAAATTTTCTGCCTTCGTTGGCGTCAGGCATCATGGCGGGCATGAGCGGACAACATGGTGAGAAGGCCAACGGTTGGTTTTACGCTGTCGTGAAACCAGTTTGTGATTGTCCGCTCCGCCTGCCAATGGCAGCCGCCCTTCCTGCTGTCCAAGTTCGGGAACCTAATCTCAATGCATTTGCATCTCTTCATCTTGCCTGTCCGCCAGAATCATCCCCCCACACTGGATCATCCAGGCGGCCGATGTGTTTCACAACAGCACTTAAAAGGTGTGCACCCGGTGAGCTAAGCTTCGAGGGGAACTCGGAGGTGAGTGCGCACTAACGCCGTGCAGCGCCCATGAGGGTCGCCCGTTCGACTTCAAGTAAGAGGTGCCACACGTTCAGGTGAGGGCACAGGCAAGTCGCTTTTGCCCGGCTGGCTGGCAGTGCAATGCCGGGGCGAGGGCGGCACTGCTGTTGGGGGCGAGGTGGGGGTGGGATGCAAGGCAGCACGGTCTGATGGCAGTGCACTGTGATAAGGCTCTTGTCATGGAGACGCAGCGGATGCCCATAGTCCCTACATTCCAGGAGGATGATGACAACAGGCAGTGGGGACACTCCGCAGATCCTCACATAGCCTCTGAGAATGTCTGACTCCTGTCTGGCTGATGGTACCTCGGCTTGTGCTCTGTGAACAGGGTCACATCATGGAGATGCAACGGGGAAACTTTAACTTCTCCTATGGGATCCTTCGTGAGCTGAACTCTTCAGGATCACACAGTCACCGGACACAGATGCTGATGAGATGGGGGCCAGCCGCACATCAAAGGTGTTGAGGGCACACAGAGAGAATGATGGAACTCTGTGCCGATGGCCCAGGGCATTCTGGTAGCGACAATAAGCCCCCTCGAGGTGCAGGCATAACTGATGTGGACAGTGGCTGTGAAGGCGCCTCATCAATGTGCTGGGAAGGTTGCACAAAACACAGGGGTGAGGCCCTGGACTGAGACACCCGCCTTTACCCTGTGCAGGAACCAAGCTTTCACTTCAGACTGACACGAACACTGCTCATCAGAACAAGGAGTCATAGGCAGGGAGACATTGTTGGGAGTTTGTTTACAATAGTCGATGTTATGTACAAGTGACTAACACCCATGCCCACATGCTGAAACTACATTTTCTTAACCTTCTTAACCCTGCCACTGCACCTTGGTGCTTCACCTGACCCCTACAATGGAGGTGCAGGCAGCCTTGATGGGCATCCTCTGGAGGGCCCTGGCCCTGCTTTCGGGGTCCTGCTGTGTGCCAGTGGCACCCTCCTTGGCCTGTGGAGCTGGAGCTGCGGGGGCGGCGGGGTGGGGTCACAGGAAGTGGGGATTCAGATGGGCCGAAAACTCCCGGAGTGACCTGGGTGGATGGCCCCGGGGTGTGCACCTGCTGATCCTCCTCCCTACGGGTGCCTGAGGGCCCCTGGTCGACTCCTTGAGGAGAGGGGGAAGGTGGAATGAAATCAAGCTGCCTTGCACCCCTCTTGCACTGACACCGTTCGAGGCCAAATATGGCATCAGCAATGGAGTTCAGCCCACGCAGCGCTGCATGGCTGATGTCCTGGACCAAGGTCTCCATGGCAGCCACCAACCTACCAGTGTTAACCTCGGGTAGAGGACATTGCGACTGGCCTCCACTGTGCCCAGTTTGTGCTCGAGGCAGGTGTCGCTAAATTTGGGAGCAGCGTGTTTCCTCCCTTTGGCAGCCATCAGTTCCCAGCAGCTTCCTATCCCTTGAAGAGTGTTCGCTCTGTGCAGGGGCGGCCTTGACATGTGGCGCCTGGGTTTACTGAAGGCCTGAGATGATGGCGGGGCGGGTGAATCTGAGGCCGGCCAGCCAGCGACCCGGCGTGTTCCCTGCGAATAAATTATTAATGAGGCAGGACGTGCCAGGAAGGGGACAATACGATGTGAAAATCCACCATTGCAGCCGGCGGTTAAAATCTGCCATTGCCGCCCGCTACCACACTTAGTGCAAATATGGGACGATTCCGCCCATAGAATCAAACAGCACAGAGTGGGGCTATTCACCCATCACGCCTGTGTTGCTCTCTGGTAAAAGTAGTGCAACTCACCCCCACTTCCCTGCTTTCCCGATGCCTGAAAATGTTTTTCCTTCAAGTATTTATCAAGTTCTCTTTGGAGTGTTACTATTGAAGCTGATTTCACCGGTCTTTCAGGCAGTGTATTCCAGATCACGACAACCTGCAGCATTAAAAAAAAAAGTTCCCTCACGTTGCTTCTGATTCTTTGACCATTCCCCTTAAATCCATGTCCTCTCGTCACTGGCGCTTTCTGCCACTTGAATCAATGGGCAGAATTCAACAGGGGAAGGGAGCAAATTGACAAGAAAAGGACATTTGTTATGACCAGGTGAGGATTGGTGCAAGGACCTCCCTCCTTCTCCCCGCTTCCCAGTTGATTGTAAAAAGGATTTTGTAAAATTTATAAGGATGAACGTACCTTCGGCTACTGGCATCGTCTGCTTTTAGATGTTACTTTTTCCAGACAGCTCTAGAGCAAGCAGGATTTTGTAACAAAAGACACTGCAAAAATGGCGACCCTGGTCGCATGACCTCTTTCTCCACACTGATTGAGTATTCTACAGAAGGTAATTGATTAGCGCATGCCTGGACAGACCTTGGCTATTGTGTTATGGCCCAGGTAATGAAATTTTTAATAACCAAGTCATCATTTCTGGTTGGCTCATTCTCCCATGTAATGAGCTAGGAAGGACATATCAACACCTCCAAGGTGGCCAATGTCTCTGTGGGCTGACCACCTCCAGCCTGAAGGAAATGGAATGTAACCATAGTGATGCAAATGGCGGCAGCCATTTTAAGTTTCAGTCCATCCTTGATATCAGCAGCTGTGAAATTCCACATGAGGATTGCCTGGATTGTAAACCACATTGGAAACTTCCAGAAACTAGACCAACCGGCAGTTGCAGACATGTCAGCTGACCTCTGGCAGCCATCCAAAGTCAGCATCTTTGTTTTAACAGCTGAAACTGCTTTTTTAAAAAGTTCCCTAGGTGAGTCCAGCAGATGAAATTGAAATTTAATATTTGACATCAACACAACTCTGTAACAACACACACAAGCTTTAGAGGAACGACAATCTGGTTAATTTTTCTGGCTTTCAGTCATGATTGGTCTTCTATTATTGAGATATTGGGTGGGATTTTATGTGCCCGCTGGCATCAGGTGTGTTCAGTGGCATGAGCGGACAATATGGTGCGATCAGTTTCATGATGGCGTGAAACCAGTCCATGATCGTCTGCTCAGCCCGCCAATAGCTGGCTGCGTTCTCCGCCATTGGATATCAGGAACCTCATTGTAATGCATCAGCATATCATTATTAGACCTGCCCGCTGGAATCGTCCCCCCTCCCACTGGATCATCCACACATGTCAGCGGGAAAACACGCCCACATGTTTCACGACAACACATAAATGACGTGCGCTTGGCGGGCTGCACTTCACTTGGGGCTTCAAGGTTTGTTTGCCTACTTTGCTTCAGGCAGCACTCGCAGCCATCAGCACCAGGCTTCACGGACAGCACCACATCACTTTTCGGGGGGCTCACGGCAGATCTCTATCTACCATATCAGCCGTATGTGGGTGGCTTTTCAATGGCTGCAGGGCTAGGGCTTGCTTGGCGAAGGGGGGAGAAGTGGCCTCAGGCAAGGAAAGAGGCTGCAAGTCAAGAGCTGCACTGGGGAAGGAGGGTAACTCAGGATATGTGTGGGGGACATGTTGATCTGTGCAAGTGGCCTCAAGATGGCGAGGGCTGAAGAGGCAGACTCCAGAGGAGATGAGGCCAGATGGACATATGAGGGTATTTGTGTGAGAATGGGTGGTGATGTCCCTTGAGCTGGCAGTGAGTGAGATGCCAGTGAATGTGTGATGGGCTTGAGTGTGTGAGTTTAGAGCGATGAGATGTTTGCCTTACCCTGGCTGCACGGATGAGATCATTCATCCTCTATCTGCATTGGATGGCCAACCTCTTCTGTGCAGCATTGGCGCTGACCACCACTGCTATCACCTACCAAGCCAGGGTGGTAATGTTGCTGCCCTTTCTACGGTCAGAGCAGAGGCAGAGGACATCACAGCGGCCCTCCACGGCATCCAAAGGGCAATGGAGGACTGCCATCTTCTTGTCTTTCGGGGCCATGTCTTCTTTGCTGCAGTCCTGGACTGGAAGCACTGAGCGTGGTTGTAATTTAAATGTGGTGCCTGACGCGATGAAGCGGCGAGGTGAGAGCGTGGCAGGCGAATCGGAGTCCGCCCACCATGGAAATGGTGCGTTTCCTGGGAATGCATAAATAACGTGGCCGGTTTGGGACGAGACAGCGTGAAAAGCTGCCATCGTGGCTGGTGGGTAAAACATGGTTTTATGAGCTCGCTAACGCACTTAGTGCAAATCTGGGATGATTCCGCCCTTTGTCTTTTTTTTAATATTCATTCATGGGATGTGGGCGTCACTGCTAGGGCAACATTTATTGCTGTCAATCAGTTAATAGCTAAACATTAAGAAGATATTGCATCTGGCAGTCTCCAGTCAGTAGTGTAAAGGTAAGGTTTTGTCATTTTATCAACCATTTGACATAAAGAAAACATTTATAAACAGCCCATTAGTAGGCCAATGCAGAAAACCAAAGTGTTGTGATAGTCCACAGAGGCTTTTCAAACTCAGAAAAGGGTCTCGCACTGTTTAAATAATTGATATGTTCAGATCAGCATCTGTCGGCTTTACTGTAGTGATGTCCATAACTAGTCAAGCATTAAGCTTTCTAGCGAAGAGTTACTGTGAAAGGCAGCAGGCAACTAAAGGGAGGATTTTATGAGCATTGCTCCAGCTTAATGCTATCATTGCATTAAAGCCTAATGGAGAGCATTGACGATTTAACTCTGCCGGTTTTACACAGATCTTGGCTTATTTGTTTGTGTGAGGGGAAATTCTCACCGGCCTGGTTTGTACAAATGCCTGACACTGATGCAAGCACCGAGCGTATAAACTCCAGAACTGAATCAACAACACAAGCATCTCACACAAAGTGAGGTAAAAGGAGAATTCAGAAGCACCAGACCTTAAAATTGAAACACACCTCCGGCAACGAAGTTATTGGTTTTGCTGTTCCTGATAACTTCTCAAACGCTATGGATGTGAGGCTAGTCTACGCCAGCTGCGCAAAATGGGCTTGCGGCAAATCAACAGCCGATTTTTCACCACAGCCGACCTTCTTTCCACTGAGGTACACGGAGCAATAGTTCAAACATCCTTTCGGAGGCTCATTTCCTAGACTCACTGTCACTTTTCCTTGGTTTGAAATGAAAAATCTTGGCAGTATTTTCCAAGTCAATGGAAAATTAAAAACTAGCACGTGAAGAGTCAGCTGCCCAATTCGCTATGAGCCCATTTCACGCTGGCATAAACCAGTTTCACCCCCCTATGTGTTTTTTGTTAATGTTTAATCCTCTCTTTGTATTCAATAAGCTGCCTAAATTATCACTGTAACATAGCTAACCTATAATGACTGGCAAAGAAGCGCTGTCTCCTCAGAGTTACCCCTCGGATGGAATGTAATGGGGCCAGTGGGAGCAGGAGTCATGGCGGGTGGGGTGACAGGTGCCAAAGTCTCGGCTTCCCAACGGTGGGCTGAGGTTAAGGGGTTAATTTGGGGGCATTTCAGCAGCGGGTCAGGAATGACAGAGTCCAGTGGTGGAATCCTCCTTTCCGCACGTTGTCCTGTCATGAATACTCACTAAATTTCCACATTAATTCGGACCTTCAAGGTTAAGCCAATGGCAAACGGGAAGCTCACACCACCTGATGAATGACTGGTTAACAGTGGCGGAGGTGGCCCATTCAGACCCTAGGTGAACAGTTGTCTTTATCGAACACTGAGGAAAGCAGGAGAATGGTTGCAGACCTGGATGGTCAGTTGTGGGAGGGGCAAAGGTGGGGTGGGGGGAGGGGGATGGGTGGTGGGGGAGTGATGGGTGGGGGTCCCACGAGTTGATATAGAATTATGAAGGGGACGTAATGAGGGTGAAAGATTTAGAGATGCAAAGAGGAATGAAGACTTGGCCCACAGATGATATCTTTCCAAATCTGCAAATATTTTCCCCCCCAGCTGATTTGCTCCCGGCCTGCAGTGCCAAGATGCCCTGGGCCTGAATTTTCCATTCCGATGTTGGGTGCGCACCTGATCCGAACGCACGTAAAATTGCGCGGCGGAGTTGAAGCCATGCCGGCTGACAATTAAAGGGCCCATTAAGGCCATTAAAAAGCCTATTGACTGACATTTTCCATTGCCCGTGCGATTTTGTGCTCGTCGCCCAGGGCAACGTGGGCAGGCGGGGCAGCATGTTTTCATCAAATCGTCATCCAGCGGCAGGATAGAAGGCCCCAGGAACACAAGCAGTTTCATTTTACTTGTGATTTTGCTGCTGTCGTATATCTGAGTATTGCCAGGTTTCCCTTTGACTGCTCTAGCTTTCTAAGCTGGTTCACCTACAAATCTGTGCTAAAGTTCTGACAAAATAGACCAGTCTGTAAAAACCATGGGAATATTGTCGTTGACAAAAGATATTGGCCTTGCAAATCCAAGACCATTTGGCATTTTGCCACTGTAATTATATAAGAGTGAGGGGTGCTGAGGGTTGAGCCAAGGGTAGGGGCTCTCTGAACGTCAAACTCCCCATGACCCAAACCTTCATTATGACCCAGCATACAGATACTGCATGTTTCACACTGCAGGTGTCCCAACTCACCTGACAGTAGATGTGGAATATGACCAGATCCCTGCATAATCTTTTTTTAAAATTAAGAGGATCTCCCTACTGAAAGGAACAACCATACTTCATTTGTAGGCCCAGCATCCCCTCCCTCACTTCACCCGCACCACAGCCACTAGCCCTAGTTGTGCCGCCTCAGCTAGGCGGTCCAGAGCTGCTGCAATAGCAGGTAGACCAGATGCGCCCTTGATGGCATGGGTGTCTACCAAGTTGGGGCATTCTGTTCCCTGGAGTTCAGTAGGTTATGGGTTCAAGTCCCACTCCAGATAATTGAGCACGTGGGCTTGCAGTCCTGAGAGAGTGCTGCACCGTCTGTGGTGCCAATGCTCAGCCCAGAATGAAAAAAAACAGTTCGGACCAGTGCTCTTATTTGCCAGTTTTACTGGCGTTCCATTTTAAGGTATATAAGACCAGTTCGGACCAGTGTTCTTATTTCCCAATTTTTACTGTGTTTTTTTCTTTCTGGGAGGTGAGATGTTAACCTGAGGCCAAGTCTACCCTCTCAGATCTATGTAAAAGATCCAACATTGCTGTCTATGGGAGCTTGCTGTGCGCAGATTGGCTGGCCGGGGCATTCTCCACATTATAGCGGTGACTACACTTCAAAAAGTGGTGAGGCACACGGGGACATCCTAAAGTCATGAAGGGTGCTGGGAAATGTTTATTCATTATTTTTTCTATCTTCACCGATATAAGTAGATAAAGGGAAACCCCCTCCCCAACTCTTTCCCCCCTCCCCCCACCATTCACAGCTTCCTCACTGCAGCCACAGAGTTTAGTTGGACCAGTGGTAGATGCTCGGCATGGCCTGTAGATTTTTAAAACACATTTCAGAGTGATTACATACAGATACATTGAGTCGGTGAACAGTCAGGATCAGTTCATAGCTGAAAAGCCGCAGTATTAACACCAAATGCATTTCCCTGTTGTGGGACCTATCTGCTTTCCCACTGGAAGTTTAATTGAAGTTGCCAAAGTCGGGGGGGGATGCCAGTGGGCCCGGCGCCCAACACGTTCCACCCCCCCGCCCGCAATGTCAGGCCAGCCGGAAGACGTGATTCACACTGGGCGGGCCTTAATTGGCCACCCAGCGTGAAACTGCGTTGAGGGCACAATCTCGCCTGGGGGCGGATTCTACATCCGCTTCGGGGCTGGCCGAATTCGCGCGCACGGCAAGGGTGAAATTCGAACCCTGGGGCAGAATTTTACATCCCATGGAGGGGCGCGTGCCCAACCTGACCGAGAGTCAGATAGTGCGGGGTGACGATGCTGGGCGAACGTCCCGACATCATCGCGCACTCAAGCGATATTTTAGTCGGCAGGCGCACATGAGAGTCGGGAGCGCGCCCGCCGACAATTATGGGGCCTATTAAGGCCATCAAACTAGCAATTAATTCGTTTTCTTGGCTGCCCGTCCAACCTTACGCGTTTGCATTTTTAGGATACCCCATCCATGGGCAGGATGAGGTTCCCAACAGTAATAAGAAAAATAAATTTTTAAACGTGATTTTTAATATGTCCCTGTTCATGTGACTGAGTCACGTGTGGGGACGTGTTGCCCTTATTTTTAAAATCTTTATTTTTCCTTTTAAAATTCTGAGGCAGCCTCTGTGCCTTCAGGGAGCTTTCAGTGCGCGCCCCCCCACCACATGCATGCGCAGACTTTAGCGCTCGCGGTCCTCCTGCCCCCCCCCCCAACCCCCGGCAGCGCTGACGCTCTCAGCACACGTTTGCCGCTGGCTGGCCGTTAGTTGGCCCGCCAGCGTGAAATTGCGGTCGGGGCCCAATCGCGGTCGCCGGTCCGTTTCCGAGCCGCTCCCGGGCCCGCCCGACGCGCCCACCCGCCGACGGGAAAATCCCGCCCCTGATCTTTTATAACCCGCCTGGAGCCGCACTCCAATCGCCTGACGGTGGGTTTTGGCCCTCTTCCCACCTGCCCCCTGCCGTGGGATCGCTCGTGCCCTGTGTGGCTGCTGCCCGCCCTCTCAAATTAACATTAAATTCCATGCACACCAGCTGCCAGCACAGGAGCAGAAGTGACGCACACTTCCTCCATCAGGACCCACGCCTCATGGATTAAATCCCTGCCTGTGTGTGTGTAAAGTTCTCCTGCAGTTACATCATCATTGTCAGCAGGAAAAAATGTCATGATTACTGAGGCTTATTTGTGTTTATTTATGACTTGGCATTCTGGAGAATCTCTAAAATAACGTTGAATTCATATATCTTTATTAAGGATGTGTGCAAAAGATATTTTTCTTCAATGGTACCTATCATGTATATAAAATATCTTGTAAGGCAATTATCTGTGAACATGATCTGCTGTGGGTATATCTTTATATCGCATGCTCCAATAAATTTGAGAAGCTAATGAAAAATGTTGTCCAAGATAATGCCGTTCCAAAACAGCGTCTATGGCTGCAGACAGCGTTTCCTCAATCAGATCCTCTCCACAGCATGGCAACACTTCTCTACAAACTGCCTCAGTCACGGAAAGCTGTTTGGAAACAGCCCAACAGGCTGGCAATGAATTTTCAATCTCTTTCCTGCAATTAATATCTCAACAAACAGTGTCCTTCCCGAGCAAATAAAAAAACAATTCTGTCACATCAAATTTTGAACTGATGAAGACCCTCCTTTTTTGCCTATTAGCCTTAAATCCAGTGGGTCACAGCAGCTATCCATATTCGGTAATATTACATGCATGAGGAGTAGTTTCTGTACTCACCCCGCCCCAACTCTTACAAAACGCAAGTTAAATATTTTTTATATATATGTATTCTATATGTATATAATATATATCATATGATTTAGAATTAACTATACAAATATCTGAAATTGCTCTTTATAGGAAGGAGCTGCAAGTTAAGAATAAATATATTATGTATTTTATATTTTTATTTTTACATCAGTTTCCTTTTTCTTTTTCTTGCCTGTCTTTGCCTCTTTTTCTATTTTAGATTTTTGACTTCCTTCTTAAACTGCCTCCCTCGTACTATCTTCTCAATGTCATCACTGTCCCTTCCTTTTAATGCTTATTATTTTGTGATTTGGTACATTGAATTGTTTCACCGCTGATTTCACTCTCCCTCTGCCTTCTCTCTTCTCATTCAGTGCTTCCACACCTCCCTTTCAGCTTCTTGGTTTCTGCCTTTCAATATTTCTTCCAATTTCGCCTAGTTGTTTTCCTCTCATTTCAAGCCTATAATCTCTAAGTCCAGTCTAAGTCCTTTTCTTAAACTAGTCAATAGAAACGTTCATCAGCACAGTAATGTGAAGCAGCAGCTGTATCATGTATAAAAATCCCTGATCCTTCTATTCTTCACACATCTTGGATTCTGTTTGGCAAATTTGCAATTCAAGAGTGAGCTGATAATCCTAAATTATGATCGTTTATTAACAATGAGCATCTCTTTTGCAACAAAAAAACATTTGTATCAGTAAACACAGGACATTATTTCTTCCTCAGTACATATTTCTGTATCCCCCCCCATCAAGATTATAATTTTTCCTGGGCAATGTATGGTGCTGCTATGGACATCAAATTATATTTTAATGAACTAGACCTTCCTCTCTCCAGCAATATGGTTATGAACTCGGTTACAATTCTACAATTGACCAGCACAAAGCATGGCTTTAGGAACCAGTTTTCAACCGTAAGCCAATTTTTCCATCATGGATCTTACCTTCAACATAGATCAACAGGCACAGAAATTAGGTAAGAGAGATGTGTTTTTATTCAGAAAAGAGCAATCGGTACATTTTTATCTGTAAACGAAGCATGTTCAAGGAACATCGTACCTTTGCACAAAGTTTAAGGTCAGACTTCAATGTGACTAATGGTAGATGTAATTCTTGAGTCCAATTTGAAGCAACAGCAGAGGGAGGCTTCTTCATCGCAGACGCTAATGGAGAGTGTCCCAATTTCATTAGAAGTAGGCTTCCTCCTAAGTAGAAGCAAAGAGTCAGACATTCCTCCTCCAGAGATCTCGTGACAATAGGCAAAAAAAAATACTGACAGTGCCCTGAATACCAGCTTCCAAGCCCCAGGCATGCGTGTTGCTGTCTCTCGACATCCAGTGGCTATTATTGGACCAGTCCATAGGTCACTGGGGTCACACAGTGCACAGAAGAATGGCAATTGCTGGGTTCGACATGCATGATGCCATGGTCCTTAAGATAGCAGTCCATGTCAGACAAGGCCTTATGCCTCAGAATGCCCCATCAGTGGAGCATAGGAATTGACAGCAGGCAGCTTAGCAACATGCTCCAGAGATACAGCTAGCCGCAGCTGCAGCAAGAAAAGGCATTTATATAGCACCTTTCATGACCTCAGGACATCCCAACGTGTTTTACAGGCAATTAAATACTTTTGAAGTGTAGTTACAATTTATGCAAAGCCACAAACGCAATGTGATAATCACCAGATAATTTTTTTAATGTTTTGATTGAGGGGTTAATATTGGCCAGTACACCAGGGATAATTCTCCTGTTCTTCTCAGAACTAGTGTCATGGAATCTTTTACATTCACTTGGTTTAATGTCTCATCCAAAAGATGGTACCTCTGTCAGTGCAGCACTTCTTCAAACCTGCATTGGAGTGTCAGCCTAGATTTCTCCACACTGAAGGAGTACTTGCACCCACAACCTTCTGGCTCAGAGGCGAGAGTGCTACTCACTGAGCTATAGCTGACATAAGCAGAAGGCAGCCTCACTTCCATGACCCTTTAAGGAGCATGAGCAGACAGGCTTCTCTCTCATGACTAGCCCTCAGGCTACAGGAGAAGGACTAAGCGAAGGATAGGTGAAAGAAGTTCAGGTTGATATTTGGAAGATTCCTCCATGGCTACCTGAAATGGCCCTGTGTCATAAAGGTTGAGTGTGGACATCACCAACATAGCCACAGTTCAGGTGGATGATACGACTGCAGGTCCTCATGCACTGAGTGGCAGAGCTCCCCTATTGCCACTTTGGTGAAACCTAGTCTTCTGTGGTCTGTATGTTCTATTGGGTGGGGTTCATTCTCCTTAAATGCTGCACCTTATGTGTCTCCTCCACAATAATAGTGGACAAGGGTATTCCCACAGGCAATCCCTCACTGTGGGTGTGGGTAAAAATTACCTCGTCATCTCACACTGTCAGAAAATCCAAGTCTGTGCAGGTAGAATGCTGAGGAAAAATAAACCATGCAAAATACTCATTCTCAGCTAAAGAAGTCACTTGTTGAAATTGCCACACCATTCGTGCTGACAAACCTCCCACATCCACCTACCTCAGCTGACCTTGACCATGTCTTTGTCTTACATTTATCGCTCTAACTTGCCCCAAGTGTAAAAGTAGGAAGCTCAGAGCTGCAGTACCATTATTATAAGATATGTAAATGAGCTTTCCTGACCTCAGTGGCCGGATCACTGGAAGTGCAAGGAAAAGTGCAAGGAAATTTGGAGGGTGGGGTGGATGGGGTTATCGATTTTGGGGTGGAAAATCACAGGAACATTTCCTGCCCCATCACGCAGCTAAAAAAAAGTACTTGCCCTAATTATGTGTTTGAACACATGCCAAAAACCTTCTGGAAATTTCTAGGCCAATATCTTTACAGAAATCATAGAAAATGTGCAACATAGAAGGAGGCCATTCAGCCCATTGTATCTATACTGCCCAGACAAATCCTACCTTCTTCCACTAGTGCTATAGCCCTGCGGGACCCTGCTCTTCAAGTAGATACCCAAGTACTGTTTAAATATGCTGAGAGTTTCTACCGCTACCACCCTTTCAGACAGTAAGTTCCAGATCCCTACAACCCTCTGGGTGAAAAAAAAACATTTCCTATCTCCAGTCAGTTCCTAATCCTTCTACCAATTACATTAAAGCTATGTCCCCTGTTTATTGGCTCATCAGACACAGTCGCATAATCCGGATAGTGTATATTTCCATTGAAGAATTGGTGCAACCTTTCAGCATCCACCTGACTCTACCTCCTTGTATTCAGCACATATATCTCTGTTTTGCTAAAGCATTAAGTGGACTTACAAGTGAGGGTAGTAATAATACAGAGAGTGCGTTGACAGCTCAGCCTTTGACTCTTGTCAGATCCTACATGCTTAGGATTTATAAGAGGGTCAATTTTTCTCTCAGGCAACTTCACTGTATGAATCTATAAGTACTTTGAGCAATTCCATTTTTCTCTTTTGTTACACTACGTTTATAGTCTTCTTTGTGAGACATTTAGCTGATTTATTTCCCCCTCTCTTGGGTTCCCAGAAGGGAAAAAAACAGTTTGGACCAGTACTCTTATTTCCCAGTTTTTACTGTTTTTGCGTTCTGGGTTGGAGTAAGGCATGGTTTGCCCTAAAGGGATTTCACACCTCACCCCAGTTCTACGTAACCATGGTTATATACATGCTCCTGCACTTCACAGTACATTGCTTAAACCGAAATGCCAATTAAGTGGGTAACAGTCCATACGGAATAACAGATGTCAGGGATGCTGTTTCTAGGCTGCAACTCCATCAAGTGGTGCAGGTGATGTCATAAATTGTTCCTGCTTTTCTTTGCGTTTTATAAATTGTTTTGAATCCCAAGGCCGTTCCAGCCTTGCAACTCACCGCTCGACATCTGAAGTTCAAAATGATGTAAATAGTCGTGATCTTTCCTTGACATTTTTGAAGGTTGAAATTTGAACACAAGCGCAGCGTTGAGGAATTTATTCACCAGAGCATTGTTAGTCAACAGCCTGCATTTGGAAATTGCGACCACTTTGACAGCACCTTCATTTCACTGTTAGCTGTGGCTCGGTGAGTCGCACACCCGCCTCTACATCACAAGGCTCTGGCTTCAAGTCCCACTCCAGGGCTTGAGTACAAAAATCATGGTTGAAACTCCAATACAGTACTGAGGGAGTACCACACTGTTGGAGGTGCCACCTGTCAGATGAGACACTGGGCTGCATTTTACATGTCTCATGTCGGGTGTGTTTTTGGCAGTGGAGGACGTATGTAAAATAGGGTGGGTGCCCCCTCCCACCGACCCCCAAGCTCACCTCCATAATATGGGGGGTTGGGCAGGCACCAGAATCGGCAGCCCACCTGCCATATTTAAATAGATAATCAAGGCTCCATTAGACTTGTTACCAAGCCAGTTGACCCTGATAATAAGCTGCCCACATCACAAAACATTTGGCGTGGGCAGCAAGGCCATGGTGGAAGGCCCAATTTTTAAAAATAATCTCTTCAAAGGGTGGGTAGGAAGGGGGGGATCTATCTTTGGGGGCTGACCTTTGCTGGTCCAGCTGACCCACAGCCTTAAACCCACCTCCCCAATGCCCCCGCCCCCTCTTCCTGACCTGCCCAAACCCTCCCTGCCCATAACTTACCTGCTTCCGGGGATCCATGGGCCTTCTTCCTCCTCCTCTTGCAGCCCCAGCAGCACCGACTGAGGGGGTCTTGGCACTGCCGGGACTGATGGAGCAGCTGGCCAATTGGGTCTGCCGGCAGCCTCCCCCCCCCACCCCCAGCGAAGGGCAGAAGTCACACTCGGCCCTTGTTTAGCCCGCCCTCAGCACATTATGGCTGCAGGGCAGGCCAGCATGGAGTGGGTCGGCTCCACACTGACCCTGGTTCATGGGCCGAGACCCCACCCTCACCCCACCCACCGTAATACTCAGCCAATTAAATCGAAGCCCATTTGCCTGCTTGAGCAGACGTAAAAGATCCCACGGCACTACTTTGAAGAACAGCGGGGAAGATATCAGCTGCCAGGTTTCCTGCATTATAACAATCAGGACACTTCAAACAATACTTCATTGGGTGTAAAGTGCTTTGAGACATCTGCTGCTCACAAAGAGTGCTATATCAATGCAAATCTTTCTTTTATTTATGCATTCTCAACATGTTCAAAATCATGGTGGTTCTGGACAGAGTAGATAAGGAGGAACTGTTCCCAATGGCAGGAGGGTCAAGAACCAGAGGACACCAATTGACACAAGGAGAAATTGTAAGGAGAGGAAAACCATTTTCATGCTGTGAGTGGTTAGGATCTGGAATGCACTGCTTGAGAGTGTGGTAGAGGCAGATTCAACTGTGGCTTTCAATAGGGAATTGGATACTGTGATTATCCGAAGACAAAAAATAATTTGCAGGGCCACAGAGAAAAGGTGGGGGAATGGGACTAGAGGGGTTGCTCTTGCAGAGGGCCACCACAGACATGATGGGCTGAATGGCCTCCTTCTGCATTGTAACCATTCTATGATTCCACGATTCTACCTCTTTCTCTCTCCCCCCCACCAACCCCCCTGCCCCGCATCCCTCCTGTAAGCACTGGGAATCACAGGAAGATTATACACAAGTTTCTTACCATAGAGATAGATTCTTTGTAATCTTAAGAAGGGCGTTTCATTGTTCATTAGTCAAAATAGTGAGGATAAGGATAGTCTAAATCATGCTGCTTAACATATGTCAAACAAGGCCAGAGAGAGCAACAGCAAAGAACTAATAACATGTTGAAAGGGTAAACTTACCTGTATTAGCAACAGAAAACCTCCAGCCTGGTAGATGTGTTCAAAATGATTAAAGGTTTGATAAGATAAATAGTGGAAAATTGTTTCCGTTGGTCTCAAATTTAAAATCAGCTGCAAAAGAGCAAAGGATGATGTTATGAGAATTATTTTTGCACTGAGGAAAACCCCCTCCCCATCAGGAACAGTGATAGGAGCAGAATCCAAAATGGTCTTGAAAAGGGAAGTGGACAAATATTAGAGGAAAAAAATTAAATGTGTATGGGGAATGGGATACAGTGGATAACCCCTTTTAGAAAGCTGGTGTAGGCTCAGGTGGATGACTGAGCTCCGCTACTGCTGTAAAAGTACTACGATTCTCTGATGAAATGCCAACATTTCAGTCCAAATCTAGTTACATCAATAAACTTCCCTTATCTGGTTCATGATACGTTAGGAGTCAAGATTGGAAGGGGGTGTTGCTATTTCATTATTAAATGCTGTCACCACTGTTTTTTTGACTGCTGCTCCATTATTCCACTCTTCCAGCGCTGTAAATGGTATCCTCTCATTTGAAATGTAAATTTAAAGTATGATCATCGCAACTGATGGAACTGCTGAGATGGAAAACCATCTATAAGTCAGCCACTAACATACAAACATGTGAACTTGGAGCAGGAGTAAACACTCGGCCCATCAAGCCTGCTCCACCATTCAATAAGATCAGGGCTGATCTAATTTTAACCTCAATCCTCATCTCTGTCACAAATGGGCGACCCCTTATTTTTAAACAGTGACCCCTAGTTCTAGATTTTCCCATAACAGGAAACATCTTTTCCTCATCCACCCTGTCAAGTCCCCTCAGGATCTTATATGTTTTAATCAATTTGCCTCTTACTCTTCTAAACTCCAGTGGATACAAGCCCAGGTATTAGTAAACCTTCTCTGAACTGTTTCCAATGGCAGTTACATCTCTCCTTAAATAAAATCCTAAATCAACCCCTGATGACCAGCCACTGTGGTGAACGGGTTGGAGGAGCTCTACGGTATAACTGGTGTCCCCTGCGGTTCAATGGCAGTACTCTAGCTTCTGCTAGGAGGTTGTGGGTTCAAGACCCACTCTAGGGACTTGAGCACAAATTCCAGGCTGACATTTCAGTGCTGTACTGAGGGAGTTGGATGAGCTGTTTTTCCAATGATGCTTTAAGCTGAGATTCCATCTGCCTTTTCTGGTGGTGGCAAGGCATCCCATATGGGAAAAGTTCAAAGAGGAGAGAGCTTTCCTTGACGTTCTAGCCAATATTTATTCTTCAGTCATCACTAAGCTGAATATCCGGTCATTTTTCTCATTGGGCGGGATTTTCCAGCCCCGCCACTGGGATTGCCCAGTCCCACCAAAGGTCAATGGACTTTTGGCTGGGCCACCACATCCCCCTGTGCCATTGTTTTTGAGCTTGCTGTACATGCTCCTTGCTGTCCGTAAGTACAGCAAATTGGTTGCTGTATTTACCACTGTGACTACATTACTATAGCGACTACATTTCAAAATTACCTCTTTGGCTGCAAAGCACTTTGGGAGACCTTGAGATTATGAAAGGTGCTCTTTAAAAACAAGCATCTTTCTTTCTTTAAAGAAAGACCAAAACCAGAACTGGTTATTTCTCTTATTTGCATCCCACACCTATTTACATGTGGCGGTGCCTCTAACTCTGTGCATACATTGCATGAGTACTGGTGATACTTCATCTTGTTGGCATCCAGTCGATGTAGTTGTATTCACATAACCAGCAGAAAGCAGGAACATGTTTCCACAGTGGGCTGATTTACAAGGTCCAAAATGACCGTAACAATCCCAAAGCAGATTTCTATGAGAGTTTTTTAAAAAATATTGCCACTTATTTTTGGGTGGAAAACTTAGGTTTAATGACAAAACTATCGGTTTTGCATTATCTGAAAATGTTAACATTCATGTCCCCTATTGTCTTTAAATTGCCTGCTGCCTCTACTCTTCCAAATAACTACAGAAGTGATAGAAGATATAAGATAGAAGATAGAAGTGACAGAGGTGTGGTAGAAGACTGCCCAGTAATTGTGTAGCATCTTATCAATGGGTGGTGCCACTTATTAACACAATTAAACTGAGGGAGTAGATGGTGTTTAAAATGGAAAACAAGAACAGAATTACCTGGAAAAACTCAGCAGGTCTGGCAGCATCGGCGGAGAAGAAAAGAGTTGACGTTTCGAGTCCTCATGACCCTTCAACAGAACTGAATAATATTAGGAGAGGGGTGAAATAGAAGCTGGTTTAAGGTGGGGGTGGGGGGAGAGAAGTTGCGGGGGTGCAGTGTAGGGACAAGCAAGCAGTGATAGGAGCAGATAATCAAAAGATGTCACAGACAAAGGAACAAAGAGGTGTTGAAGGTGGTGATATTATCTAAACAAATGTGCTAATTAAGAATGGATGGCAGGACACTCAAGGTACAGCTCTAGTGGGGGTGGGGTGGAAAGACTGACAGGGCATTAAAGGTATAGATTTAAAAATAATGGAAATAGATGGGAAAAGAAAAATCTATATAAATTATTGGAAAAAACAAAAGGGAGGGGGAAGAAACGAAAAGGGGGTGGGGATGGAGGAGGGAGTTTAAGATCTAAAGTTGTTGAATTCAATATTCAGCCCGGAAGGCTGTAAAGTGCCTAGTCGGAAGATGAGGTGCTGTTCCTCCAGTTTACGTTGGGCTTCACTGGAACAATGCAGCAAGCCAAGGACAGACATGTGGGCAAGAGAGCAGGGTGGAGTGTTAAAATGGCAAGCGACATGGAGGTTTGGATCTTTCTTGTGGACAGACCGCAGGTGTTCTGCAAAGCGGTCGCCCAGTTTACGTTTGGTCTCTCCAATGTAGAGGAGACCGCATTGGGAGCAACGAATGCAGTAGACTAAGTTAGGGGAAATGCAAGTGAAATGCTGCTTCACTTGAAAGGAGTGTTTGGGCCCTTGGACGGTGAGGAGAGAGGAAGTGAAGGGGCAGGTGTTGCATCTTTTGCGTGGGCATGGGGAGGTGCCATAGATGGGGGTTGAGGAGTAGGGGGTGATGGAGGAGTGGACCAGGGTGCCAGACCTGCTGAGTTTCTCCAGGTAATTCTATTTTTGTTTTGGATTTCCAGCATCCGCAGTAGTTTTTTGTTTTTAAAATGGAAAAACCCAGCAAGAAATTCCAAGACAAGACAAAGTGTAAACAAAAGACATCCAAATCAAGGGCAAAAGATAAAGAGAACAATGAATAAAGTGTCATTATCATGTTTCTGTTTGTGGGAGACTGCTACATGCAAATCAGCTGTTGCGTTTCCTACATTACAACAGTGACCACAATTCAAAAAATCGAGACACTTCATCAGGAACATGCAGAAGCGAAGTTGAGGCATTGGAGGGAGCGCGCAAGCCTCCAAACAACCCATCTGCCTGACCCTTTAAGCACCACTTGCCCCACATATGGCAGCATCCGCACATTGGGTTTATCAGCCACCTCAGAACTCAACGAACCAGCATGGAAGCAAGTCATCCTCATTCCTGACAGACTGCCTAAGAAGAAGGACAATTCTAAAAGCACTCTGAAGAAGACTCACATGGACTCAAAACGTTAACCGTTTCTCTCTCCACAAATGCTACCAGTCCTGCTGAGTTTTTCCAGCATTTTCTGTTTTTATTTCAAAAAGCACTCAATTGGCTGGAAAAAGCTTTGGGACATCCTGTGGTCTTGAAAGGTACAGTATAAACACAAGTCTTTCTTCCTTAAAGATAAACATTGGGTAAACATCTATCAACAACCTCAAGAGAGTTGTACAACAGCAGCCAGAAACATGTATAGGGATGGTGAAGGGAAATAGGGATAGGGAAATAATGGGAGAAATCACTCAAAGTCCAAAGTAAATGCAAAGTACAATTTGAAAATAAGAAAAAGTAAGACATATTGGTATGTACTTAGAGTAAAATGATTTTGTGAACATGTAAAAACTAAGAAAGTTTTGAATGTCATTTTAGTAATATTAGATCTAGTCATTTGTGACAAATTGGAACTTTTTTTTATTCATTCACAGGATGTGACCAACATTTATTGCCCACCCCTAATTGCCCTTGAGAAGATGATGGTGAGCTGCCTTCTTGAACTGCTGCATTCCATGTGGTGTAGGTACACCCACAGTGCTGTTTGGGAGGGAGTTCCAGGATTTTGACCCAGCGACAGTGAAGGAACAGCAATATGTTTCCAAGTAATGAGCTTCAAAACCACCCAAGTAGGACAAACATGTTAATCCGGTTGAACCACCACTGGGAACTTCCACTTTGATCACACTAACAGGTTGATAAAACTATCTGAAAGACTATTTTGTTAGAGGAGAAAAAAAGTCAATTGTTATTAATTTTACTGAACTGCATCATGACCCAATCAACACACATGAGATTCAGAAGTACATTTTTTACCAGCCATTTTCACCAGCTGACTGCACAGCACTGCACTCAACACGTTTGCTAGCTCCCTTGGTTAATGTCCGTGATAATTGAGTGTGACCTCTGATCCACAGGCTTTAAAAGAGCTCACCAGCTATTGCAAGAGTATGGATGACTTTAGGTGCCATAAGCGATACATACACATGGAGAGATGATGACACAATTCATGGATTTTAATCAACAAAACAGTAATAGACCTTTGAAATAATAACATGAATCTAATGATTGATTATACAAGTGGCTAGCAGCCCACATAAAGTAATAATGTTACATGTTGGCCATACATGTCACTTGGGCAAGCAATAAATATTGGATTACATTCTAAGAGCCTCTAGGATCAACAAAACATAGAAGGGGGAAGGAGACTGAAAGTCTAAATGTGCCAGAGTTGCAATGATTCGATATGAATAGACAGGTACCGGACCCCTTATCCAGCTTCGCAAAATCCAGAAGGACCCAAAAACAGGATGCTGCCCTGGACACTCAATCCCCATCAGGCATTGCTGTCCGTCATATCCGGATTACGGCGCGCTGATCCCCGGCTCTTTGGGTCTGGGGTTAATGGTGGAAGCCGGCCTGGTCCACCCCTCATTCCTTCCGTTCCCCGTCCCGGCTGGGTCCAGCCAGTGGAGGAATCAGCCTGGCTTTAAGTTATTTTATTTGCCCCACACCCCAAAGGCCAGGACCTGAAATCCGGAAAACATCCGTATCCGGTACATGTCCGGTTCCAAGCTTCCTGGATATGGGGCCTGGCACCTGTACAAAGCATTAAAAATAAAGTTGAGGAACTAGAGGCATGAGTTGAAATGGAGAGGTATGATGCTTTTGCCATTAGAGAAACATGACTTTAGTTAGGCAATGAACTAATGTTCCTGGCTGGAACATTTTGCGGGGGAAACAGAGAAGGACCAAAGAGAGGAAGGCTGGTTCAATAACTACAGGCACTACAGACATAGAAAGGAAAGGTTTTATCAGTGCCCTTGCTCAGATAGTCCATCCATCTGAGTTAAGGAATAAGAAGAAATCTGCCACCATTCTAGAAACACATTATAGATCAATGAATCACAGGAAAGACGCCTAGAATAAGGTTTTCAGTGTTAAAAGAGTTGTAACATGAAGGACCTATCCAAAGCTAAAATGAGATAAGACAAGGGAGGAATCCTTAAAATAGACCCAGAACTGTTTGTTTAATTAGTATATTGCCTGTCAGATGAGGAGGAATGCAGGGTTCAATCTAGTATTGAGTAATGAAGCAGGACAGTGTCATGTTCCAGTATATTCTGAACCTCAAACAAATTTTTACATTTTAAAACTAATGACTAAGAGGCTGAAAAAAGATTGCAGCCCAATGATCACCTGACTTCTTTTGTGAATTGAAACACTCCCCTGTCTTCAGATGGAACAAAAGGAACCCACCAGACTGATGTTGACTCAATGCCTTTTCCTGAAACTTATTAAAAAGGGTAACTTCAAATTGAACGGGCTATTCAGATACAAAGACACTAGCTGTCTCAAACTCTCAAGGTGTGAAAGCCAGCACACAGGATGAATAACTGACCTAACTACCCATCTTATTTGGAAAAGGACTTTGGAATTGAAAAAGGTCACATGATGAGACAGCCATACAGTGTTTTTTTAAAAATAGCAGAAGCTGTTCTGCAAGCAGAGTTCTGAGAAAGCCATCAAACCAGCTGCAAATCATCTAAACAGCCAAGGTAATAAACAGCAATACCTGAAAAGTAGGAGCAGAACTCCTCAATCTATTCCAATGTCGAGTTCACCAGAGAACCAACCTCCTGGACATTCAACCAAAAGAGACCTCACAGCTTACTAAGAATGCCTTGCTTTACAAGTCCTTCACTTCAACTAAATATCAACTCATCTAAGAAACTGCAGTCCTGCCATGAGAGACTAAGACAATCATAAATTGTAATTGTATTGTTTTACCTTAATCTGTATCTAATCTTTATGTGTGTAATAGTGTGTATGAGTTGAGTGAGTGATATGTCAGATTTTAAACCTCCAGAGCAAGTGTGTGAGAATAAATGCCCTTCTTTATTTACAAACTCACAAAAGCTTGCTGCTGGGGTTATTTAAATTGGGACAACCATTCTGAGGGTAAGAAAAGGTCACACCTCCTTACATACAAAAACACTGATCATAGGCAATACAAATTCTGTCCGTGACAACAGGTAAATAGCCTGAAGTAGGAAAATACTTGAGACATAACAGGTTAACTAAGAAAATTGATAAAGAGAAAGAGGAGTCTTCGATAAAGTTCTTGATGAAAAATTGAGCATGTTCCAATGGGATTAAAGAGAACTGGCAAATCGATCAGCAATGTGAAATGTTATACTGGATGGATGAGGTTCAGCTTAAATATTTGCTAATGAAAGGCAAACAGTATTAGTTAAAAATAAGGATTCTTTAGATTACAAATTTAGACTAATAGGTTACAGGAAAACCTGTGTTAGAGTTGAAATATGAGACATTTGGAAGGTATTGAAGAGAAGCAAAAAAGCAAGATTAGGATAGGTAAGTGACACAATGAAAAGGCCCAACATTCAATGTGGATAAAATACCAGGAATTTATTTTTACATTGCAGAAGAGCATAGAAGATGAAGGGGGCCACCCTGGACTTGAGTAAAGGAGTGCGAGAGATGCTTACTATGTTTTACATCCTAACATTTTGACAGGGAGATGAAAGTGGGAAAGTGGAAGAGCCACAATACCAGAGATAAATGTACACATGGAAATGCTACTAATTAATTTTAATAGAACTGAAGTAGAAAGGTCATCAAACACAGATTGTATGCATCGTCAAAGGCTAGGAATACAGTACCATAGTGATTATGTTACGAGACCTAGTAATCCAGAAGCTGAATAACTGGTTGAGATGTGTAATTTCAAATCCCACCATTTGTTGGGGCATTTAAGTGTAATTAATAAGTCTGAAATAAAAAAAACTAGCATTAATAATGGTGACCATTAAACTACCTGGTTATGATACTGCCTTTTAGAGAAGGAAATCTGCCATCTTTGCCAACTTCTGGTTCCAGGTCCCACAAGAGTTGACTCTTTATTGCCCTTTGAAATGGCTTCGCAAGCCATTCAGTCGTACTGCAGCTCACCTCGACCTTTTCAAGGGCAACTAGAGATGGACAATGAATGCTGGCCTATAGTGACACACATATTCTGCGAACGAATAATTTAAAAAACTGAAGGATCTTTGGATAAAGATAGCAGATGTATAACCATACCTTTCCAGAAACCTTTGAAATAGGAATAGTGCCTAAGGACTGAAGGGGCGTTACACTCTTGTTCAAGAAGGGGATAAGCCAGGCATTATTGGCCATTTAGCTTTGTCATTGTTGTAGGCTTCCGGGAGAGTATAATTCATTGGTATACACTGCAGGAAACTGAATATACAGAAATAAAAGTCTTGTAACATGCCAAGGGCACTCAGTGCACAGTGAATGAGGAACACAAGGTGGACTAAATAGCCTGCACACAAACAGTGTGTTAAGTTTTATAGATACAAATTCTATTTTATTGTATAGGTTGTCCCACGAGGCTGGAACTCAAAAGGTTCCACGCAATGAGTAATGAAAACCAGGCTCCTCCAAAGGTCGTTGTGTTGTTAGGGTAAGAGGGCTCAAGGAATATGGAAGAAGCTGGGTAATTGGAGTTGAGGTATAGATCAACTACAATCTAACAGAACAGGCTTGAGGGGCTGAGTGGCTGGCTACTGTTCCTCTGGAGGACTTATCCACACTTCAGTTATGCAGCACCCATTCGGGATGGGCATTGAAAGGGAGGCCTCCATTCCATTTTTTAAAAATTAGTTGGGACACTTATCCTTGGTCTCTCTGATCCCCTGACTGCCCTGTTCTTTGATCAGGAAGTTCCAGCACACACTAGGCAGCCAGCAAACTTTCCCAATTGCTAATGACCAAGAATGCTACATTCACACCAATGCATGTCACGAGAGATGATATGAATGAATTGACTTTGCTTTATCCAACATGCCAATTCCTCAGCCTCCAGCAGTCCATAATATGGAGTGAAATTAAGAATTGATGTGTAGCAATGTGAAAGGCAGCTTGTGTTTAACAAGTTTAATTGAATTTTTTGAGGAACTCACAGCGTATAAATAAAGGAATGCAGTAGGTGTTGCATATATTTTTCAAAGGGCATTTGACAGGGTGCCAAAAAAGACTCTTGTGAAAATCAAGGCATATGTTATTATGGGGAATGGAGCCACATTAATCATGGAAAAACCAGGAGATTAATGCAGGCAGTAGGAATTAGTGGGTATTTTTCAGATTGTACAATTTTGTACTAGTCCCTGTAGCTAGGGATCTGTGGCCAAGCCCTCTTTTCTTTCCAACTTATACAAATAATTTAGAAATAGGCACGAGGTTAATAATACTGGTTTGCTGATGATATCAAATTAGAGAATGGCAAACTGTGCAAGAGACTGCAGGAAAGCATGAACATGCGAGCAGATAGGTGATAAGCAATTCAGTACAGAAAAATGTGCAATATTTTATACATAGGGTATTGA
This sequence comes from Cetorhinus maximus, assembly GCF_964194155.1. NCBI lineage: Eukaryota > Metazoa > Chordata > Chondrichthyes > Lamniformes > Cetorhinidae > Cetorhinus > Cetorhinus maximus. The sequence goes on from NC_135880.1 coordinate 215,784,187, forward strand.
AAAGAAAAGCAAGGTAGCAATGCTGAAGCTGTATAATAGATTAGCTGAAACACAGTTAGGGACATTGTCTGGGCATGCTATTATAGAAGAAATATTTGAGCTAGGAAAAGGGCTCAGCAAAGATTTACAAAAATGAGAGCAGGAACTAGTGGCTATCATTGTGAAGAAATTGGCCCTGATTTTCAACATTTCCATCCAGTGGGAATGGGGAGATAACAGACCAAAAATGGCAGTGCACCATTTATTGCCCCATTTGCACTCCTGACAAAACCTCCACCACTTCTGGCCCGAAGTGGAATATTCCAAACAGAAGGCCAATTTAATCTGGAAGTTGGATTTCTATGTCAGTTCTAGGACCGCAATGCAATTTCAGGGTACCAATAGTCAGAGATCGCCAATTTACATTCCACCCACTGGTACAAGATGTTAAGCAGGCCACAAAGGAACTGCTAGACTAGGCCACAAAACAACCTTTGTATGATTGTTCCTCCCAGCCTCACAGAAATATATTGGTCCATCAATGCCCTCCTCCCCACCAAACCCCGCGATTAGCCTCCTCCCCATTATGATGTATTTTCCAGATCACTCTGTGGAGGAGTGACCAGAATTACCACTACCACCATCACTCCGCACTCACGCACACCCTTAACTCCCTCAACCAGCAGTGTCTTTAAACGTAAAATTAAAGAGCTACTCCGTCTTCTCCCCCACGACCCCCACCCCCCAACATAAAATATATACTAAGCTGGTTAGCGATATAAAAAAGTTTGCTAGCGTTTTTTTTTTTCGTTCATTGTTGTCAAGCAAAATGAGAGCAACGCAGGGCAACTATTTAAAAATACAGATCCACCATGTTTCAGTTGGGGCAGTTAACGTATTTGGCTTTCCATATTGGGGGACTACCCACTGAAATGATCTTGACAATGGACCTTCATTAATCACAACAGAAAATTGCAATCACATAAAGATTTTGTTTAACCAAACCCAACCAGCCATTTTTGCTACCAGTGCAATTTTATTTTCATTGAAGTCAGTGGAAATTAAAATGGAAGGGGTGTAAATGTGTGGCCAATTCAATCTAATCTTATCAGTTTTCTGCCAGACAAGTTAAGCTACAATTACCTCCATTCTACATTACAACAGTGACTGCTTTGAGACGTACGATGATCATGAAAGGCATTATACAGATTTAAGTCTTTTTTCTTTAATTCCGTGGTGTGAGATGCTTTCAAATGTGACGCGAGAGAAAACCTTTTCACACAAAGAGTGGTTCGGGTCTAGAATGCACTGCCTGGAAGCGTGGTGGAGGCAGGTTCAATCCAGGCATTCAAGAAGGTTATTTGAATAGAAACAATGTGCAGGGGTACGGGGAAAAAGGCAGGGCAATGGCACTAGGTCATGCTGCTCGTTTGGAGAGCCGATGCAGGCACGATGGGCTGAATGGCCTCCTTCTGGACTGTAATCCTGTTTTTTTTTTTGAAAAGCCGATTCTTTTTCACTCTAAGCAATCTTTCACTAACAGCAACATTCATTATAATCAAACATGGAAACCTTGAACCTTCAACAGTTCGCACTGCTTGAGTGAAAATATAAAACAATTTTTCTTTTGTTTTTAATTTTACTCCAATTAAAGTTTATGACAGATATAATTGGTAACATGCAGATAACACATCTCATCACTGACTACATTGTCACAATTACTTTGCTTTCAATCTTAGTGTAATATATTGTCCTTTAATCTGGAATTCCTCTCATGTGTGAGTCTTAAACATTGACTTGAAGCAGTTCACAAGTATTATCAATATTTCAAAATAGCCAGTTGCTTCATGATTTCTTTTTTAAATTTTTACTTGGGTTATCAGAATGAAGCATCTTCCATTACCTTGGTTTAGAAGAGTTCTAAACACTACATCACCCAATGCCTAAGACCCAATAATTTATGAAAAAGATCTCAATGTTGCATTCTGTTTATGGATGGAATAATGATGCAGACGTGACAGTTTGTTTTCTGCTGCAGGACTCCCACAGCCAGCAGATGTCCCACTGTTAGATTGTCACGTTACAATGGAACTATTTTATTTTCCAACAGTATTATAGTGAACCTTATAGGTGCACCTTGTACCCCACAATCCAGCAACTGTACATTCTCTGCTGTCTTCCCACATGACGCTGTATGACCTGAGGGTTAACAATTAACCTTACCTGCAGTAATCTGCAAGTTGCATTAAATGTAGTCATTTTAGAACAGTGGATGCTACACTCAATAGAGAATGCATTTGACAGAATGACAGAATACTTAATAGCACAATGTACTGCAGCAAAGGCAAGTTCATAATGGGGCAATTGCTCCTTGAAAAAAATGTCTTTGGATACAAATCGTGGGAGAAATTTTCCATACCACTTTTGGAGCATGAGGTTGGTTGAGAGGCAATCGAGAGTGCACTGGCTGCAATATTCTGGATCTTGGAAAAGTCCTTAGCTTTTGAAGATGAAGTCCTCGTCACTAATGAAGTGAGTTCAATCAATTTAGGTTCTTCACTCTTCCTTTCATATTGCCAAAGAATGGCTCACAAATTCTGATGCAGCCCACTAAATAGACCAGTAACGATATATACAGAAGTCATGGATAGTTTCTTCAAGGCATGAAGAACAATGGCCCAGATCTTGCTGAAGCAGGGCATTTTGCAGTGTACAACATTACTTTGACTATTTTCTGCACCCTTCACCTCAAATCTTTTGTTGTGCTTTATCTGCTAACCGTGTGAGCCGATAACAGCACAATGAGAGCAACGAAGCACCTGGGGCCTCGGTGAATGATAGAACCAACAGTGTATATTCTTAACCAATGAAATTTAAGGATTGAGAAAGAAAGAGATGAACTTCAGAGAAGGGCAGTGTATTAGAGTCAAATCAGGTACAGAAAGAGAAGCAAGGTTAAATGTTTCCCTTTCTGTACCAGAGAGGTTGATTGGCATTGTATTAATAATTATCACATCATCAAAAATATACTTGCACTGTTAAGTTCCAGCCCTATATTTCTGCTATGAGCTTAATGGACAATTAATGTGCAAATCCAGCAAATTCTTGAAAATAACAAGGAGGCTAATGGTGAGAATCCATTTGTGTGAAGCAAATAGCAGAGTAGCATAAATTGACCAGAGTGTTCTGGAAATTTGCAACTCAGACTGTATCTCTTAATCCCCTGGATTTGTTGGTCAATTTGTGCATCACTAATGGTGTATGTTGTTAACGTGCCATTATTTTTCCAGCAAGATTCAGCCCAACATTTAATTCAAAGGTAAACACTACATGGTCAGTATATACAGACGTGTCTGGATACTGATGCACACTTTTCTATCACCTTGTTCTGTGATGATTTGCCTCATTCACAACTTTCTAGATATTTGGTTTAAACTTGCTCAGTTCACTGGAAACACTTCTGACTTGCACTGATGCAACCAAACGCAATTCAAATTGGAGAACCAATCGAATCCAAAGCCTCTTCATGAGCAGCCAGTGACTGAGCCCCAATTGGAAATGAAACGAACAATGTACACCTCCAAAGAAACCAAGGTGATAATGTAGCTAATTTGATTACTGAGGTAAAGGTTGAGTCTCTTCTGGAACTTGAAGCTCACATCATAGAGAATATATATTTAAATCCTTACGATCCTTAGTTCAAATTAGTATCTTGTTCTCTCGAGGCCTGTAAACATCAATATGACAGGTTAGTGACAGTACAAAGCAGTCTTCCAGAAATTGGTATTAAGATGGACCTCAGAACCCAGTCGATCAAATTGTACCAGGATATTGAACCAGGATTGCTCAAAAAGCATGGTTTAGTTGCAATATGTATGAAAACATTAGAGAGAAATAGAATAGCAACTCCTGCTGAACAAGCAGATTGTCAGTAATTTGACAGGCCTGTACACTCATGCCAGATGTTTCTAAACATGGCAACATTTTCTTAAAGGGGCAGTCACAAATAAATTTGAGCAGCCAAAAATCATAATCCAGAAAATGAATAGCATGTGGCTGATATCGGAAATCATTCCTCAGTTAATTGTGTCCAGGTTGGTTCACTATGAATTTTAAATGTCTTTTGAGTTTTAATTAAGATACAGTAAAAAGAGTAAGGTTACAAAGAGGGAAATGATCTCCTACCACATTTTTATTATAAGGTACAGGCCAGTCTGTTGAAATTTGCATTCCACCTTAGTGCTCATTTGTTCTCCGATTCTATCACCTTATACAAACTTACAGATATTGAAAATCCACTGTGGGCAATGGCACTTCATCATACCACACATTTGTGTGAAAGGACTCATTTCTACTACTTTAATGAGGATGTTAACCCAGTTATTTAAAATCTGCACTGAAGCAGTGGAGAAAAATTTTCGAACAAACATGTTAATCATTTGTACAATATCATCTCAATGCATCTTCAAAGACATTGAAAGAGTTGTTGATAAATTTTAAAATTTCACAGCTGAAGGCAGGAATAAAATAGAAGAGATTTAATGTAACTAAAGTGCCAGATAATAACCATCACCAACAACTAAAAGCCCAATCATGCCCTCCTGACCTTCAATGGCACTCTCGTTGCTGAACCTTCCACCATTTACATTCTGCAGGGTAATGAGCAGAAGATTAACTGAACCAACCACCACTACCTGGACATGCATTTGAAATTACGTCATTTACAAACACCTAGAGGTGGATGAGGCTGGACGTCTCTTTTTTTGGGCAGAATGGACACAATGGCCCCAATATCCTCCTTCTGTGCCATAAATTTCTATGATTCTATATTCTATCAAAAACTCAGCTCATGGTGCAGGCCAGAGGCTGGAACTCCTGATCCCCAACAGCATTTTCACCTTCTACAAGGCTCAAAGCAGGAGTGTGATGGAAGGTGCTGCAGCTGGGTCAACAATTAAGAAGATTGATACTACCCAGGCCAAATCTGCCTGTTGGTAAGTACTGCTGATAATGAGCACAATATCCATCGCTTCCATCATCGGTGCACTGTGTTCTAGCTACAGGGCTCACTGCAGCATGCAAACATACAAATTAGGAGCAGGAGTAAGCCACTCAGCATCTCAAGCCTAACGTCATTCAATAAGATCATGGCTGATCTGATTTTAACCTTATATTCTGGCCTACCCCTGATAACCTTTCACTCCCTTACTTATCAAGAATCTAACTACCTCTGCCTTAAAGATATTCAGAGACTCTGCCTTGACCACCTTTTGAGGACGAGGATTCCAAAGTCTCACAACACCCTGAGAGAAAAGCAATTCCTCATCTCTGTCCTAAATGTCCCTTATTTTGAAACAGTGACCCCAAGTTCTCGATTTTCCCACAAGAAGAAACACCCTTTCCACATTCACACTGTCAAGTCCCCGCAGGATCTTATATGTTTCAATCAAGTCACCTCTTATTCTTCTAAACTCCAGTGGATACAAGCCTGGCCTGTCCAGTCTTTCCTCATAAGTTAACCCACCCATTCCATGTATTAATCTAGTAAATCTTATCTGAACTGCTTCTATTACATTTACATCTTTCCTTAAATAAGGAGACCAATACTGTACACGGTATTCCAGGTGTGGTTTCACCAATGCCCTGTATAACCGAAGCATAACCTACATACTCTTGTAATCAATTCCCCTTGCAATAAGCAATAACTTTTTATTAGCTTTGCTAATTACTTGTTGCATCTGCATACTAACCTTTTGCGATTCAACCACTAGGACACCCAGATCCCTCTGCATCTCAGGGTTCTGCAAATCTCACTGTTTAGATAATGTGCCTCTTTTTTACTTGTCCTGCCAAAATGGAAAGGTTCACAATTTCCTACATAATACTCCATTTGCCAGGTCTTTGCCCACTCACCCAACCTATCGATATCCTTTTGTAGCCTCCTTACGTCCTATTCACAACTTACTTTCCTGCCTACCTTTGTGTCATCAGCAAATTTAGCAACCACACCATCAGTCCCTTTATCCAAATCATTTATACAAATTGTAAAGAGTTGAGGTCCGAGCACTGATCCCTGTGGCAAGTTTACTTCAACAGCATCTCCCAGACCTGTAACTGCGACCATAAAGGAGAACAAGAGCAGTGAGATCATAAAAAAGCCATCTCCTCTAAATTACACTGATTCAGATATACTGTTCCTTCATACAGTTGAGTAAAAAAGGTACAATTCCTACCGAACACTATTATAGGAATGCCATCAGCACAAGAACTGTAGCAGTTCAAGAAGACGGGCAATCATCACGTTCTCAATCGATTCTGTTTGGGAAATATGTGCTGCTTTCCAGGATTTACACACATCTCAGGGAGAAATGCTCTTAAAATGAGCATGTAAACTGGTAATACCCAAATACCAATTCTATTGTGTGTCTCAGAATATAGAGGGCTTGGTGGCCTTTGATAATTTATTATCCTTTTACAATATAGTATTGTAAATTAAAAGCAATTGTGCACGTGTTTATTTACAGCATATATATTGTAAATAGTACCTTGTCGTAAGCATATTTTTTCGCATTCTGCTACAATTAGATGTTACCCGAATGCCAACAAGTAATAACATATATTGTCATTTCTCTGGCATTCCCATACATAATATCATAAATAATTACAAAATAATCTAATCTTGGGATTGATCGCATTCACAAAACACTCAAATCCCCTTTCTTCATTTATAATGATTGGATTTCTACCTTACAATTCTTTTCCGGGTGCCTATCACTCCCTGTGTAACAGTAATGCAAAAGCTACGATTCACCATGGTTCTTGAGGGTTATATTTATGCCTTGCACTGGTTCTGAAATATAATTCCAATCGTCTTTTATTCGTGTATCTTTTCAAATCAATAGGAAGGAATGTTCCAACAGGAGCTCTTGTATCCCCACAATGGTCTGAGTAGGTAGTTATCACTGCATTGTACAAAGGATGAATGAAGCTTTCTCTCTGATGTTATGCCTGCTTATTTTCCCTGGGTGAATTTAATTTGACCCCAGATCTTCCACCCCCAGAAGAAAAAAAATAAGCCTCTTACATTACTTTGTGATAATGAAGGAGAAGATTGACAATTGTGCCATCGTGTTGTCATCTTGTTCATATGCTTCTTTATGTTACTGAAGCACTCGCTGTGTGATAGTTAGAAATGTGTTTTTGTTCCTTCACAGTTGGCACGTATATATCCATCTCAGATGAGCTGCTACAAATCCTGCTCACAGTCAACACAAGAGGTTAATTTACAGCAGAGTTGTGTAATACACTCCTTTGACATTAAAAATTCAGTGAGGTAAAATGTTCCAAAATAAATTAAACCATGACTGCATTAAAAGGTAACAGAAATCTGCAAAGGATTGCTGTTTATTGCGGATAGTTTTAATGTAACTAATGAAAAGCTTACACCAGCAGCCATGTTACACCCCTCCCCACTTACACAATTTGACATTAAAATAAAGGGAATACTTGCACTTACATAGCACCACTGGGCATCTCAAAGCAATTTACAGCCAATGAAACACTTTTGTAGTGCAGTCACTATCGTAATGTAGGAGCCGTAGCAGTCAATTTGCGCACAGCAAGCCCCCGCAAGCAGCAATGTGATAATGACCAGATCATCTGTTTTTGCGAAGTTAATCGAGGAATGAATATTGACCAGGAGACCAGGCATAATTCCCCTGCTCTTCTTCAAGTTAGCACTTTTACATTGACCTGAGCAGGCAGACAGGGCCTCAGTTTATCATCTCATCTGTAATACAGCACGTCCTGCAGTATTCCCTTAGGACTGCACTGGAGGAGCAGCCTTGATTTTTGAACTCATGCCCTGGAGTGGGACTTGAGTGTTACCAACTAAGCCACAGCACACGGCTGATAAATGGAGAATAATAACAGGTAGCATTTAAAACTAGGCGACCAATCTGATCCTATCAAGGGGCCCCCGTGCAGGTCAGGTTACAATTGTCCCCATTGCTGTGAGTTGTTGAGTTGAGAAATTACTGGAGGTGGAGCAGGTCTGCACAATGCCAAAGCTTCAATCTGTTACTCCAGGGAGTGCTAGGTTTGCCCCAAGGTTTTCCTTGTATTGTGTGTCCAATCTCAGGCCTGTCTTGGTTCCACTTACAGGGGGGAACCAGAACTAGGGACCATAAATATAAGAAAGTGACTCATAAATCCAACAGGGAATTCAGGAGAAACTTCTTTACCTAGAGAGTGGCTAGAATGTGGAACGTGCTACTACAGAGTAGTTGAGGCAAATAGCAAGGGCAAGCCAGATAAACACAATACTTTCTCTCTGATTAAATTATATTTTTTTCAGTTCTATTATGTTAGTTTTATGAAGAAAACGATCATGAGATCATAATGAATTTAGAGAATAACATTTGCCTGAATCGATGGGTCTGAATGACATCATGAAATGCAACAGCGGGAGCTGGAACAATTTGTTAGCATTATCTGAACCCCACAATTGTGTTACATCCTCTAAGACGCTCAGGATAGTCACTATTTTGTGCATATTATAATAGTTTCTTGTGTGGATGGCTGCCAAAAATCCCATCACTTCTTTCTCAGAGATAAGATACTGTTTGTGTAAATCAAATGAAATTCTATAAACTAGAGACATTAGCGCTGTGCTGAAGAATTGCTGTATATTTTCATGCTATCTGAAAGAAGCAAAAGAATGAAAAAAAATGCAGAAGAGCAAATAAAACCTATGTTGTTTTTTTCTCCCTTACTAGACGCTGTGATGTGACCTGTCAAATCAAGCTCTACTGGTGTGAATCACCATCCCAAAACCAGCATAAGACAATGCATCACCAGCAGTAGGTTCAAAGAGTTGGATCTTTTGTAATTGGAAAAACCTAGAGCTTCCAGGCAGCTATACAGCTGGGCCATATATTGCAGGAAGGTGCCTAAACTATCCTGAATTATCTGATCTCCATTGGATTTGTGGTGGGGCCCCTACAATTGGTGCCCATACAGTTAGATTAACAAGGAGAGATCCAGTCAACTGTTTTGCCAATACTCATTTTTTTAGGCTCACACACATGGGTATAAGCTCCTGGTATGTGAAGCAGGGAACGATGGCCAAACGAGGAGTCAACATTTTCAGGAGGAGATGACAACTGGCAGATAGGGCTAGAAACAATAAACAAAAATGCAGCAAACTAAATAGCTTCAACATTACTTTTCATGTGCTTAACTGGAAATGATAGCTCTTATGCTTAAAAGATAGTCTCACTAATACAGTTTCCCTGATTCTAGGGGAGATAACTCAGCCAGAGTTTCCATTCCTCATTGTTATCAAGTGACCCCTACGCAAATAGAACCTCTCTGAAGGCAGTGTCAGGCCTGGCTGTACCACCTCACGTGGCCCATCAACCTGTAAGACAGTCACTTTCTAGACATACGTATTAAAAATAGCTGCTTGGGCAGGAACTGTGCTTCTGGTGTGGAACCCTTCATTCAAAAAGATTGGAGAAGTATCAGAGGTAGTGATGGGGAGGCTCCTCTCCCTGTATCCATGCCACCTGATGATATTGATACCCATTAAAAACAGCAGCACAGGAACTGATGCATGTGGCTGATGGCATTGTAGATTAATATTAGAACTGTTGGACTTTAGGTATATGATGTAAACTATGAAGTATGAAATAACATAGGAGAAAAAAATTAACTGCGCATAAATGGCACATGAACTTTGAAACTACATGCACCATGCAGAGGGCACTAGGGTTGCAGTTTGTAGGTTCAATTCCCCCCATGCCACTAAGGCCCCATGCTGAACTATGTTGAGCTGAGAGCAGGCATCTCACTGCAAGGAGGGAAAATCAGGGATGCAGGATCCCTCAAACCCACTGTTGTACACCTTGTAGCCAGGCTCATGAGTTGCAGACTGTCTCTCCATCCTCTCAACTGACCGCTTCTGTGGCCCTGAAAGAAGCTGCCCGAGGGAAGGATGAGAGGGTGTGTAATTCATGGGGCAGTAAATACCTTCAGCAAGAAAGATTATCATTTGAAAGAGCCTGACATGCTTCTTGACATTTTAATTTGTGGGTTGATTATGCTTTCTGCCAGATCACATGACTGAACAAAGTATATATTTTGCTAGGAGTTTATCTCTCCCTCTCTCTCATTTTCAGATAATTCCAATCTACAGTTCCCGACTCAACCAGACTTCTAATGAAAATATCACCAGGCAACTGGAATCTCTCTTTTTCTCAACGTGCCCCAAGGCAGATGCATTTTATTTTGATGAGATGTACAGATTATTTTGAATGCCTTTGGCAGCTAAGCAACAGAAATACTGAAGCTTGTCAGGCATTATTTTCAAGTGTTGAATAAAATCACCTTGTTAAAGTCTTTTGTCAGCACAAAAATGCAGGTTTTACATATCCTCAATAAGACAGATTAATGCAAAATTGTGTTTACTGACTGAATAGAATAAGGTATTAAATAACAATTGAACAATCAATATGAATAATTGTATAATTTAATAGCAGAACGTTTGAAAGGATTCATTGCACAAAGTTATATGGATTGTCCATTCTTTTGTTAATATTCTTCTATAATACCACAGAACATTACCCTTATGTGTTCAGGCAGGTAAACACATCTGCGATTTTATAATATTATATTTTACTATCAACTATCCAAATTAAAACCATCACACTACATGGCTTACAAAAATAGGAATAAATTAACCTGTCACCAGGTTAGATTTTCCATAAATTGCATTTCAATGGCATTAAAATATATCTAAAATGTTTGATTATAAAAACAGTAAGGGGTAATTCATATAACTCCCTTTCATTGTTAATAATTTTGTAAAGTAAATATTTTTATAATGAAGTCTAGTCTACACAAAATAGAAGAAAAAAGGAGCAAAAAACAGGGTATGTTTCCCCATTGACAAAGTTCATTTGCACTACAAGTAAACTAAAATTAATTTATCTCAAAGCAGTGCACAAAGAAATCAGGTCTGGACACGTTAAATGTGAACTTCACCTGTTGGACAATATGCCCCTCAACGCATCTACAAATCCCAAATAATAACAGCAGCTGTAATCACATCACATCCAGCGCTCACTGCACCTGCCTGAGCTATGAAGTCCAAAGCAAACAAAATTTACAAGTCCCTCCGCACCAAAAGCATCTGAATGAAGCAGCAGCCAAGAAATCTGGACTTGGCCAAAGTACATCTGACTGCTGCTGGGATCAGAGTTACCACTTATGCAAATTTAACTGATAATCATTAAAACTATAAGAAAACCAAAATTGGAGGATTTGGCACTTGAGAGTGATGCCATCTCGTTATTAATCTTGTGACTTCCTGGGATAGTATTCAGGGAGGATAAGATCAGATGGGTGAAGGGTCTCCTTTAGTTGAACCAATCTTGTGATATGTGAACAAACCGGGGCTTGAGCAACTTTAAATGCAAGGAACTCAGTCAACTCCTTGCAGTTTTTTTTACCACTCCCCTCTGCTTGTCCCATGCATTGAAGGAGAATAATGGAATTTCTACAATCTTCTTTTCCAAGGGTTTTGGCTTCAATGGGACAGCATATTGTAGCATGGGATTTTCCCTCAGCCCTTGCAACCTCTGACTTCCTACCCCTCCCAGGCCCCCTATATCCTGCATGAGAACTCAACGCCAACTCATGCCCCCACGCACTTTGATTCCCCTGCATTGTCCCCTTGCCAATTCATGCCCCCACCCACTCCCATGCCCCCATGCCAACTCCAAAGTTACTCACTCAGCATCCACAATGGCAACTGTCAGAAGCCATGTGGAGATGAAAAAAATTACATTTTCTAACAATCTAATACAGTTCTCACTCACACACACTTGATCGTGGAAAAAGCTCCCATTCATGATATCCATTCGAACCTTTTAAATCTCCTCAAGTGGTTAATCCCTTATAAAAACAAACACACTTCTATATATATACATAATATATATATAACACACTTCTATTCAGACCCCACATCAAAGACAACTATTCTTTTAATAGCCTCTTTAAACTGTCAGTCAAACTGTGAACTTAGAACCCCCTTGTGAGATAATTGTAGCTTTTGAAGCACAACCAAGCATTCGTAATGATGTAACAATAGCCTTGGGGAAATGTCAACAAAGAGTTCTATTGAAACTACACAAACAGATGCTAACATTTTATCCTATCCCATACCAGATAGCCTGTCAATTAAAGCAATCCAGCAGGGTTTGTTTTTAAAGTCTCACTGAAGGTTTCAGTTAAGCCTGTGTTCTTAAAGTTTAAAGAACAGTGCATTTAAAAAAAACTTCAAATTGTGACACTTAAACAGACCTTATCCACCCTTCAAGAGTACTTATGTCTACTCCATCAATTTGTGACTCCCACTCCGTGGTTAAGGCCCTTGCAACAGCCAGAGTGGGGTCTGTTTGAACTCAGCACTCAGTTCAAATGATCCTGCTGAGTTTGGGTTTCCCACCTCCATTATTCACACCCTGTTCCCCCTTGCTTCTGCTGCAAATGCTGGATCTGTGGGATATGGGGGTAGGACGGCTGCATCTGGGTCCCACCACCATTTTTAAAGATCTCCCCGACTCCGCGAAAATCCGGCCCTCAATTTTGATTCAATGGGCATGCATGAATCAGCTACTAATCAAGGAAACATACCAAGCCTTGTTTTAATTTTTTCTAGTATTACAGGGACCGAATGTTCACACCAATCCTAGCTAACTGAGATCAATTGCAGATTTTTCAACATGACATTGTGTTGTGTTATCTCAGTTCATTTTCTGTGGCACTAAATGGAATAACTCCCCTGTCAAAATGAAAGTATTTCTTGGCTTTAATGAAATTCTGATATCTAGGGACAGATAATTGAACACTGCACTGCTCTCCTGAGGTGCTGGCTCTGACTTTGTCCAACTAAGTAGACCTCAGCACTGACCTCATCTCCCAGTTGCATTATGTGGATCACCGTTTATATAAATAAAATTGTAGGTTTTAATTAGCCTTGTCCACAATTCATTTACAGGCATCAAGCCTGCTAACTGCACTCAACAGGCAGCAGGTCTCAGACATTCATGTTTGATGCTATAGTGAGTTAATGGCAGTCTGTAGAAATGGGTACTAGTGTTCACACAACAGCCCCCTAATCTCCCATCAACAAGATATGAAAGCAATGTGCCTCAGAAGTCAAAAGTACAAGTGGAGATTTTCCTCTCTGACCAAAATGATGAAAACAGTGCATTTTCTCCCCTTAGGTCACTTTTTGGCATGGATTAAAATAGAGGCCTGTGAAATGTGGACGCTAAGCAAATTTATGTATACAGACCAGAAGACAAATGAAGCGGTGCTTGAATTAGCAAACGCATAAAGATCCCTGGAAAGTGAATCCTGGAAAGAAAATGTCAGTGTTTCGGACATCTGATCAGAGCTGAAAAGCTACAGAGATCTCTCTTCGAGAGGGCAAAGTGGAGGGCAGCTGAAAGAGGGGTCGGCTTATGCATATGGTTGGATGACAGGCATCACAGATTGGCAGGCGTGCTACAGTGGATTTGTGAGGATGGCGCAAGACGAACAAACATAACAGACCATGACAACAGATCTCCTGGTAGGAGTAACTATAAGTAGCAACAACGGGTCATTTACTGGTTTGGATGAACACCAGATATCAGACTGGTTAATGGCCCATTCTTGTATCTAAAGAAAGGCGGACGGGTATTGGGCTTCCAGGATTCTTGAGTTACGTAAGTTCGACTTAATTTTTACCCAGAGCTCTGATATCCTCGGTATCCAATTTCGGCTTCCTTGAAGGTTTCATGAACATAACTGTGGATGTGTAATCAAGGGTTTCCTGACTAATCGCATACCAAATTGAACATCATATCATAGTCTAAAGTATAGTATAATCAGCCTAGGGACAATGTAGACAGCCATAGAAAATCTCTGGGAAGCCTCGAGGCTGAAATGTGTGTGGAGGTGGTCTTGCAGCTTGTTTTTTTAAGCTCTATAATGTAGACATTGTTCTGCCTTCAGAGAATTCCCAAATGGAACCCAAAGTGTTATAACAGGTACTGTGTTGAAACAAAATGCCTTCGCATTTAAAAAAGGCACTTGACAGGATTTCAGATATACCAACAGTCACCAAATTCTCAGGTGGAGAGGGGAAGGATTGCAAAAGTATTTTTTTTAAAATAGCTTTGTAAAAGGTCAAAAAATTCTTTGAGCCTCAAAAGCGCCGCTATTTCAGTCCAGTCAATTCCTTGGGCACCATGCATGCAAGAGTTGGCCATGTTATAGTTTATCACTGAGCTGTAAAATATCATGAACTACATGACATAACTCTAGCTTTGCCTAAGGCCTCTTCATCCGATCCATTTAGCCTTTTCCTATCTAAGAACAGAGGATTAATAGGAACCTCTGAACACAAACAAGAGTAGATTTTGAATGCTGTGTTACCAGCAACTATTTTTCAATAAATTCCAATGATAATTGTATGATTTTGAGTGTTTCAGAAAGCCGAATGCAAACATACACTTTGTGAATGGAATTTAAAATTTAATGCCTTCTGCCACGGTGAGTTTGGTGGCAGAGGGTTCATTTTAATCGGGCTTGGGGGTGGGGGGGGTGGGTGGCGGAGGGCAGGTGGTGACCCCGCTGCCTTCCAACCTCTGCCCTGATTAAGTCCATTGTCAGAACGCTCATGGACGGCCTTCCTGCCTCACTGCCAATTGAAGCCCTTAAGTGGGCAATTATTGGCCACTTAAGGGCCTCATCCTACCGCCACTGGTAGTCACCCGGCGGTGGCTGGGGAGCCGCCATGAGGGAAGACTGAAAAGAAAACTCTGTCAGGGTTGGTAGCAGGCTTCCGGGGGGTCAACCCTCATTCAATCAGTGCCTGATCAAGGGACCCGGCATCGGGGAAGGAGGGAGGGGGGAACGGCGCTGAGAACCTTGCTGCCGATCCCCACACCTTCCCACGTGACCCCCAACCCGCAACGCCCCCCCCCGCCATCATTCCCTTGTGGCCCTGATTCCTCGGTGATCCCAGGCCTCAGGCGAATGCATTACCGGCAGCAGCCACCACCTCCCCACTGGCGCTGCTGAGCAATGATGATCAGCTGGTCTCTGATTGGTCGGGTTGGCTTCTAGCTTTGGGTCCTTGATCCTGGGGAAGGGCTGCCACCGACCAGTTAATGCAGTGGACCTTCCCAAAAAGAGGCGATGGGGGGGGCTTTCGCCGGCTCTCCAGCTGGCGGGCGAGATCTCTGTCCCCTAAATTCCTCCCCACCTGTTTTAACTAGGTAACATGGTGATAAATGTTGCCATTGAGAGAATGAGCTGTACTAAGTTTATCTGTTGCAATTATACCAACCTGGAAAACAAGCTTAAAGCTGATTAATGTCTTCAAACAAAGCTGTTACTGTAAAGCCAAAACAAAACCTGACAGCTCAATCAAGTCCAGAATACAAGTCTCATGGCAACGGGATGACAAGGAGTTAGACTGAAGGTACATTCGTAAGCAGGCTTGTCATAACTTAAGATGGAGGAATCCTAGAATTTCATCACTTCTGTTGCTAGGGAACAAACCTAAAGTTGCAGTTTGCAGAAGACGAGTGCTGAAGATGAGATAGTTATTTTTCTGACGTTAGGTGAGAGCATGGCCTCTGGAAAATATAGATGCTTGATATTTTACTCATTGTAATTTCCACAATTTTGTAAATCTACTTTTTCAAACTAAAACCAATCTATCATGAAACAATTTAAATATGACATATGGAGCCTTGCAAACTGCAACACAAATTTAGAGAGCCTTAAATCCAATTTCTTTCACTGGGATTTTATGCTGTGATACATCCATTCTTATTAGCTAAAATCTTTTGCAACAGGTGTCTGTAATAATCCCAACTTATTTAAAGCATGAGTTATGTTGGGTGGCATCGATTCAGCCGTTTGTTGTATGTCTCTTCAGATTTTTATTTTGATTGACTTCAGTGGGAGAGGTGGGTAACAGGCAGGCTAAATCAGTATTGCCGGCCCTATATGTCATCCATTCCAGTCAAAATTCCCCTCCTGAATCCATTCTAATCAATTTTTCAGTGGGCAGGCGGGCTTGGTGGGAGCGGGTGTAGGCGGTCTCCTCTCGCAATTGGCCCTGCGCCGCCATTTTACGCGGGCAGGCCAATTAAGGCCCACTCAGTGTAAGATGCAAGCCATAGCGCTCAGCGCTATCTGTGCAGACGGGGGGGAAGAGGGAGAGTCAGGGCCAGCGCTCTTTTGCGCATGCGCACGAAAGAGCACTTCAATTTCCCTGAGGCACGGAGCTGCCTCAGGGAGATTGAATCGCTATTGAAATAATTAAATAAATGGGAAAAAGATTTGCTTAAACATGTCCCCTCATGTGACTGTGCCACATGAGATGGGGCATGTTTTTATACCTCACAAAACTTCTTTAAAAGTTTTAGGAAACCTCATCCCGCTCGTGGATGAGGTTTCCTAAAAAACGTAAAGGCTGCTTGGCTTTTTTTACCTGCCCGCCAACCATAAGGTTGGACAGGCAGCGTTAACAATGACACTAATTAATTCGTTAATGGCCTTAATAGGCCTATCAGTTTTCGGCAGACGTGCAGCCGACTCCCTACTTATGACTTCGAAAGAAACATCGCGAGACAGCGCGATGACATCAGGACGCACGCCCGACGTCATCGCACGTTATTTTACACGCCAGCGTGTCGGGCCCGCCCCTGCACATCCACTGAAAAGTTCAGGCCACAGAAAACTTTCTACCACAATGGCAGTTGGAGCAAGTCCACAGAAGAAGGAACACGGAAATTAGAATCGTAATAACCATGGGATGTGATTTTGCAGAGCAAACATAAACAGAGCAGGTGTTATGTTCAGGTGTAGAGCAAACACCTCACCAAGCCACCCGATCGGTGCGGGGAAAGGGTAATTTCTCACCATCATGGGAAGTACAGTAACCCTTCTCTGCAACATTCTCTCACATAGCCTCTGCTGGAAAATGACTTGTCTAAGATTGGTGATCTTAGGCCAGTGATAGGGGCTCTGCAACTGGCCTCTGTGTGCCTGAGCTGTGGAGGGGGGAATGGGAGAAATTCGTCCAGGAATGGTTCGGGGTCTTGTTTGCTGGGCCAGTGTATGGACATTGGCTGTCATTTTTATCATAGCCCATTGACATGCACCTTTCTTCTGCTTTCCAGATGGGACACCAGAGGACCACTGTACTGAATTCCCCTGAACTGTACCTCAACATAAATCATCACCTTCAACAAGGGAAGGGACTGTGTCAAAAAGGGGGGAGAACCTTAAATACTTATGACTTCTAATCAAGAACATATGAAATATCCTGCACGTAAAATGCTCATCACTATAACAGGCTTAATGCTTGGAGTGATACTGCACTAGTATACAATCTGTGAGCATTCTTGTGATGCAAAATAACCCATTGACTACAATAGCCAATGTTCCTTTATTGTTACTTGGTGTCAGGGTTAAAGCATCACTCCAGCTACTCTTAATATCTCCTTGGATTGGGGCCAGGTAGGTTTTGTATAACTGCTTATGAGAGATCAGTGAGGAAATCCCTGGGCTGAACTTTACGTGCCCCAGTCCAGTTCTTGGTTACCCAAGATAATTTAGTAGACACTCAGTGTCTTTTTTAGATGTTCATCTGTTGCCTTCTTGAAGGACAATTTCATCTTCACAGCCTCTTCTGAAATCCTGCTCCAGAGTCTGATCACCTTCTGGGAAAAATAAAGCTCACCTTCCAGAGATCCATCCACAGCTTACATGGGTGGTCCCTTTCTGTGGCCTATTTGAACACATAACAGATTAATAGTGACATCCTGCTACACATTGCTTTAACAGCAGCATTAACTTCTAAAATGGGTTAACACTACCATCAAACAGGAAAGAATTACCGTACAATAACATTAACCATTCATATCACAAATAATTATTTCTAGAATTATATTCCTGATGTCAGTTATTGACGTTTCATGGGACCCAAGAACAGAATTATTGCAAAAATGTTTCAAAATGGCAAGATATTAGCCGGGATTTTCTGGCCCAGTTGGCGTCAGGCGTCATGGTGGGCTTGGTGGGACAATATGGCGAGAAGGCCGAAAATCAGCTTCACGCCGGCGTGAAAGCAGTTTGCAATCGTCCACTCCACCCATCAATGGCGTTTTCCACCACCGCACATCAGGAACCCAATTTCAATACTTCAGCGTCTCATTATAAGCCCTGCACGCCGAAATCATCCCCCCCCACGCTGGATCATCAGGGGCACGTGGGTATGATTGCACACCATTTCACAACTGTACATAAACGACATGCTCCTGGCGGGCTGGGTTTCGCTCGGGACTTCGAGGTTTGTTTGCCTACTTTGCTTTGGGCAGCACTCGCAGTCATCAGCACCAGGCTTCGCAGGCAGCACCGCATCATTTTAAGGACGGCGAGCGGTCAGGTCTCTACCTGCCAGACCAGCTCTAAGGCAACGGTGGCTTTTCAATGGCTGCAGGGCTAGGGCTCGCTTGGGGATGGGGGAGAAGTGGCCTCAGGCTAAGGAAGAGGCTGCAGGACGGGAGTTATACTGGAGAAGCGGGTATCCCAGGATGTTGATCTGTGCAAGTGGTCTCAAGATGGTGAGGGCTAAGGAGGCAGTCTCCAGAAAAATGAAGCCAGATGGAGATGTGAGGGTGTGTGTGAGAGAGTGGGTGGTGATGTCCCTTGAGCTGGCAGTGAGTGAGATGCCAGTGAATGTGTGATGGCCTTGTGAGTGTGAGTTTAGAGTGATGAGATGGTTGCCTTATCCTGGTGGCACGGATTAGATCATTTATCCGTTTTCTCCACTGGACGGGCGACTTCCTGTGTGCAGCATTGGCACTGGCCACCTCTGCCACCGCCTCCCAAGCCAGAGTGGTGAGACTGATGTGCCTGCTGCAGCCAGTGCGAGGGTAGAGGACATCACGGTGGGCCTCTACGGAGTCCAGAAGGCGCCCCAGGGTTGCGTTAGTGAATCAGGGTCTGCAGATTTCTTGGCTTTTGGAACCATGGTCTTCACCGGAGCAGTCCTGGGCTGCAAGCATTGAGAAGTGTGCGCATGGCTGCAGTTTACATGTAGCACCCTGTGTGAGGAAGCGCCAAGCTAATGGCGTGGCAGGCAAATCAGAGACTGCCCACCAGCGAGATGTCACGTTTCCTGTGACTGCATAATTAATGAGGGAGGATTGGGACGATACAGCATGAAAACCCGCCATTGTGGCCAGCGGGTAAAACAACTTATTTCCTGCCCGCTACTGCACTTTGTGCAAATCTGGGACGATTCTGCCATTGAAAAATATTTTCAACTAAGTCCATTCATAGCAAAAAGACAGATGTTGTTAATACAGAAAAGTTGAAAGGACACCTCTATAATTAGATAAGTGGTCTTATCTCAAAACAAAAACAAAAACAGAATTACCTGGAAAAACTCAGCAGGTCTGGCTGCATCGGTGGAGAAGAAAAGAGTTGACGTTTCGAGTCCTCATGACCCTTCAACAGAAGGTCATTGGACTCGAAACGTCAACTCTTTTCTTCTCCACCGATGCTGCCAGACCTGCTGGGTTTTTCCAGGTAATTCTGTTTTTGTTTTTGTTTTGGATTTCCAGCATCCGCAGTAGTTTTTTGTTTTTATCTAAGTGGTCTTATCTGTTTGATCCAGTATTTATTAGAAAAAAAATAAACTTGAACTTCATACATTATTTCACATGAAAATGAGCTCCTTTTGTGGATCAGGTTAAGGATTGAGATCCTTCAGGAATAAGTGCAGAGTGAGAATTCAGAACAAATGAAACGCAGGATTGGCTTGTTTCTCTGGCTTTCTTTAGAGGGGATAGCACAGAAATAAGAGATCACAGGAGGTCATGTATTGTTTAATGAGACTGTATGCGAATATATAAATCTATTATAAGTAGACATGTACATTTGAGAAGGGATTCAATGTGCATATTCACAGCTTACAGCCCAGATCCTTTCTGGAACATTCCCTGTGTGGTTCTCAGTACTTAACTCACTAGCTCCCCCCACAAGTTTAAGCAATCAAGCAAGTATATAAGGATCAGTTACTAGACCAGTATAATCAAACACAGGAGGACAAACCATTGAGCACTACATCTTTCACCCTTTTAAATGAAGACCTTATTTTGAATTAAATCATCCTAAACAACAAACATACATATATCAAGTCATCTCTTAGAGTTCAGCTTGTCTGTTTTCTCTATGTACTGTACAGAATTAATCTTTGAGATTCGAAGGTCTCGCTAATCTGCGATTAAATTTACAAACCTGATGTTGTGGCTCCGTGTAATCAACTTGACGAGGCGAATGATCAACATCATTCACAGGAAAAGGTAATGTATCCTCACAATCACTGTCCTTGAAATATCCTGGTAGGCTCACTATCAAGCGCCTCATGTTCCACTTAGTGTTGTCATCCAACAGATAAGCATGGGCACTGAGCAACCACAGATGCAAGTTTGTGATCACAATTGGGTTTGATTCCAACCCAATCTCCAATCTCAGATCGTGGTTCCCTTGTGCCTCTGGGATCACAACCATTCTTCACATCGGAGCCTGGACCGGCTAACCCAGGGGTTCTCCATTTTGTTTTGCTTGAAGGACCCCTTTTCAAATGAATTAGTAATCACGGACCCTCCCCCTCCCATTTAAGTTATACAGCTGTCTAAGGCTTACAATATGAAAGTGCTGCATGTAAAGAGTGTTTTAAAAATGCTTTTAAGAAAACAGGTTTTTACTGTTGAGCTTCTTCTCCATGCACTGTTTCCTCTCAAGCAAGAAAGCCAACCCAATCTTGTGTCACACTCTGCTCCTGCCTCCTCATCCACACTTTCACATTATTTCGTGGACCCCTTGGAAAATCTCTAGGTACTCCTGCATGTCTGCGTATTCCATGTTGAGAACCACAGGGCTATTTGACCTTGGGAGGTAATCGTAGCCGCCCTTATCCTTTCCTCATCTTAGATCAACGTACAGTCACCTGTTGCAGGAAAGTGTCCTAACTTACAAGTTAGTCTCAGGCCCTTCTGCCCATCTGATCTAATTCTAACACTCTACCAACCCTTATTGTCTTACCATTGCACCTAGACAACACACCAGATAACTCTGATTCCACATCAGGGCTCCTGTGAATGCCATGGATAGGATTAAGACTGGCTGGGGATGATCCCCCATCATGCTACATATGCACAGTCAAACCTTTTGCTATGGCACACAAGCTACACCGGAAAATAAAGAATTGGTCACTAGGTTCGGAGGTGCTGTTTTCATCCTAACAACCCTCCTTCCTCTTATGTCCTCCACAGAACCAACCTACCCATCCCAGCTCCCTGTCTACAGACAGCAGAAAAGGGGAATCCTATGTTTGCTGAGAGTTGTGAATACTTGCTTCCCAATCGCAACAGAGAAATATCAGACATAAACTTGTACATGCCCAAGTTTTCACAGTGAGTTACATGGAAGGACTGGCATTTGTTACTGTCAAAAGGCCTGTCGATCAATGGTGATGTATTGGCAATACAACAACCTTTTATTCAATTTATTTTTTCATGGGATGTGAGCGTCACTGGTAAGGCCAGCATTTTCTGCCCTTTATAATTGCCCTTGAAATGGCTTGCTAGACCATTTCAGGGAGCAGTTAAGAGTGAACCACATGAAGAGTCTGGAGTCGCATGTAGACCAGACCAGGTGAGAATGACAGATTTCTTTCCCTAAAGGGCATTAGGAGACCAGGTGGGTTTTTACAACAGCCGATGAAAGTTCCGTGGTCGCCATTTCAAAAATTAGCTTTCAATTCCAGATTTTATTAATTGAATTTAAATTCCACCAGCTGCCGTGGTGAGATTTGAACCCATGCCCCTCAGAGCGGGCATTAACGTGGGTCTCTAGGTTACTAATCCGGTGACGTTACCACCACTCCACCATCACCTCAGTGCAGGCCCCGTTCCCTGAATTAAGCTGCTGAACTATGCAGAAAAGCAAGGATTTTGAGTGCCTAAAAATTAGACTGTAGTCACAGCGTGACATCAGGATTTTCTGCAATAGAATGAGGAAAGCAACATAGTTGTCCGTATCAATTATTAACAGTACCAATTCACACTGGGTGCAGTGGTGCAAGTGAACAAATTCTGATCTTCGCCCAGTCAGAATGGGTGAGGTAATGTGAGTGTTCAATTCATTAAAAACAATTGGAGAGGGAAGGTTTACTGTTGGCGTGCAATCTGAACCCATGACTTTGAGAAGCGAGCAAAAACATGGGCATTATTATTGCTGTTTCCCACTGTCTCTACATTATACACCCCCAGCAACTTATGTACTGCAATTTAACCTTCTACGTGGCAAACAGAATAATTCATTAATATTATGATATACAGAGTAATATTTCATTCATTTCAGCAACGTAAAATCAGTAATTATAGTCATCAGCTCAAAATGTTTGGAGGCAAGATTCACAGTCTGCTGCAACCTCCAGTCCAAGCAACTGATTTTTTTTTTCTGGTAAAGGTTATGCAGGCAACTGCTCAGAATTAAAAGGGCATTGTCATTCAGTGAGTCGGCACCGTCCCAACTTTGTAAACAGACGCTTGCAAAGAGATGATCTGCAAAATGACGACATCTGAGGGGTAGGTTTTGGATTTTGGACTGAGGGACCCAAGCGTTGATGGAAGTTGGCCCTCTGACCTCATCAGTCCCGCCAGTCTCGTCTCAACAGGCAGCTCGACGGAGCGAAGGAATTAATGTCCGGTCACATATTCCTTATAGGCAGTAGCCCTCAGGTAAGTAGCGGGAGGGGGTGGGTATTTGGAGAAGGCTATTGGGGATGGGAGGGATCACGATCCCTGAGGAGTCAAGGGCTAACCCTTGATCTTCTGGCCCCACAGCGAACCTTTTTCCCCTAATTTGCTCAGGCTGCTGAGAAATTCTGAGTGAGCCAGGCCCGAAAGCTACCCCCAACTTCATCAGCAACAAATTTCTTGTTGGTGTCCCATATCGGGCACCAAGCTCCCAATTTACATATTTAAAAGGTTTAACACATCAATACTTAAACTTTAAGGGGTCATCTGCCTGAGACAATTAAATAAAAAGACCCCCCCACCAACAACAAGTCAAACAGCTGTGCAGATTGGGTGCAGGCCCTCCTAAATTGGCCTGTTTCTCAAGCATAAAATGGATGAAACAGATACTCACCTCTGCCTCTGAATGTCTGCTCCATCATCTGCCCTGAATTAGCTGGTTCCCGTGGTGTATGATTCCACTTGCACTGGTAGCCCTTTGGCCTTGCTCTGGTGAGTGGATGGGGAAGGGCTTATTTACTTTAGCAGAGAGGTCAGTTACTAGGGCCATAGATTTAAAGTGATTAGGAGAAAGATTAGAGGGGAGATGAGGAAACATTTTTTTACCCAGAGGGTCATGGGGTTAGGCTGGGTGGCTCATTTCTTGACCAGCGCAGGCACAATAGCCAAGTGGCCTCTTTCTGTGCCATAAACTTCCTATGATTCTAAGCAGCCAATCTTGTAGTGTTGGTAAGCTACTGAGAGAGCTAAATCCAGCTCTGTCCTCACCCAGTGTCTGCTCGCATGCAGCAAGGGGGGTTGGGGGGCGTGGGTGGTCACTGGATAAAAATCAGGAGGAGGAGCTTCTGGATGGGTTTTTGACTCCCCCCCCCCCCCCCCCTTTCCTTATTGTCTTTGAACCCAATTGTAGCTCTCCAACTATTGGCCTGACTGAGATTAACCAACTCATCACAGACTGGGAGCCAAATCATGGACACTCTGGGTCAAAGACACACATGTCCATTGAGCAAGCTTTCTCTGCAATTTAATTTGATGAAACTTCTCTGAGCATTTGCAATTGTTTGGGCTCCAGTTGAGTGTCCAGGCTGAAGCTGCTGAATTTTGCTGCTGCTGCTTGTAGCTGCTCCTACCAGGAGATCTGCTCTCGTGGTAAGTCTTGTGCCATCCTCACACATCCATTGTAGCTCGTCTGCAACCGCTCCATGATGTCCCTCATCCAACTACCCCCTAGGTCGACCCCTCTTTCTGCTGCCCTCCACTTTGCCCTCTGGAGGAGATCTCTGTCGCTTTTCAGCTCAGATCAAATGGCCGCAATACTGACATTTTCTTTTCTGTATGTCACTTTTCAGTGTCCTGAATAGTGACAATTAAAATATTCAGGCAAGAGCAAGTAATTAAAGAAACTGTGGAAATGTTTGACGGATTTATTTTCACGCAATTTTTACCCTGTTTCCCACAATTCCCCCTGATGCATCATGGTTTCATATTCACAACCGCCGCAATATCATGTGAAATCCACTGATGGCTGCTGTACCCTATATCAGGTCTGCCATGAATTTGGGCTGTCAGATTCATTATTTAATCTGAAAGTGTTGGAGAAAAAGAGTTTAAATATAGCTTTAATGCACCGTTCAGATTGAAAGGGCTGCATTCAAAACAATTACCTTGCTTTATCTTTCAGATGCTAATCAACCTGCCATGACTTTTGAGCGCTTTACTAGATTTCCAGCAATTGCAATTTTCCTTTCCATTTTAGCATGAAAATCTCTGGCTTTAAAGTCAGATTTAACTCTCTTGAGAAAAAAAAAAGAAAGACTTACAGGAATATAGTGCTTTTCACAGCACCTCGCAGCACTTTATAGGCAATCAAGTAATTTAAAGTGTTGTCACCATTATAATGTACAAAACATGACAACCAATTTGTGCACAGCAACCTCCCACAAGCTGCAATGTGATAATGACTAGGTGATCTGTTTTGGTGATGTTGTTTGAGAGATAAATATTGGCCAGAGCACTGGGGTTAACTCCCCTGTTCTTCAGAAGTGTACCAGGGTATCTTTTACATCCACCCAAACTGGCTTTGGAACCTTGGTTTAACATCTCATCCCAAAAAAACAGCACCTTCAAAAGTGCAGCAATCCCTCGGCACTGCATTGGAGCATCAACCTTGATTCTTCTGCTCAAGTCCTGGAGTGGGACTGGAGCCCAGTACTTTGTGACCCAGAGACAAGAGTGTTACCAACTGAGCCCTGACTGACACTCATGTAGTGAATAAAATATATATGTTCAAAGAAACATCTGCTTTCATCACAAGAAATGCACATTTGGGAAGAACTGTAACTTGAGAAAGTACTTCAATTTGAGAAACGAGTCTGAATTAATTAAAGATTCCACTTGCAAATGAGTTGATAATAATTTGTTACTTGCTGCATAACAAGCTGTCTCACTGGTTCAACCCGATGGCTCCAAGAGGATAAATGAATAACTGTGTTTCACAGGAACAGGTGTCAGGCTCTCTTCCTGTATCCTGATCATAAAGGAACCAGGGGCAGAATTTTCCAGTTCCCCACCACCATCCCCCACCCACCCCGCCCCGCGGCAGGTTTAGTGGTGAGCGGGCAGGGGGAGCAATGCAGCAGGAGCTGAAAAATCAGTTTCCCGCTAGCATAAAATGACGCCGGGAACTTGCACTCCCGCCCGTCATGGTGGGTCACCATTCTCGCCAGAGCTGGCATGAAGCCATTAATGGGATGAGGCTGAAAGCCAGACCAGAATCGTCCTGCCCTGTACGATTTTCCGCATCGCCAGCGGGATATCACGCCAGTCTGGAACACATCTAGGCCAACCTGACGTGCACATGGTGGGGCTTACCTGCAAGGAGGCCTGGGGCAAGAGAAGATGGAGGCCTCCAGCAACCTTGGACCCTGGAAACCACATGTAGCAGTGGAGTACCTACAACGTGGATCTTCAAACTTCAGGACCTTCCAGGAGGTGGATCTTCTCCTTCAATGGGGCGGAGTGGGGTGGGCATAAGTTGATGTCCAGGCGCCTTTTAAATATGGCGCCCAGATATGACAGCCATCCAACCGCCCTGCCGTGCAAAACATTGGGAAAATCCCAACTGCATGATTAATTAGACCTGCATCACGTGATACGGTGCTAATTCCCACCAACTCCGCAGGGGGAAGCACTCCCCATTCCCATCCCCACATGGGTCTTATTCCCAGAATGGAAAATTCTGCCCTTGAACACTGTGGTAACATTTAGCCAGGGTAACTTTTAGCCAGAGGATGATAATCCATTTTAGGAATAGTTAGATAGGCTTTCTGTAGTCATTTAACAAATACCTTTGTGATGCATAGATTAGAATGATTGTTTGCAAATACTATATGCTCTTGAGCAAGTGGCAAAAACCATTTCTGAACTACTTTTGTTTCCTATGATTCCTGCGGAACCCATGGCCATTGAATCCTGACCATCTCTGGTAATGTGTCAGGGAAGTCAACAACAACACCGATATGTATTTATATATAGTGCCCTTGATTTAGCAAAATGTCCCAAGGCAATTTGCAGGGGCATTATCGAACAAAATTTGACACTCAAGCCACATATGGAGATAATAGGACAGCCAGCTTGGTGAAACATATGGATTTCAAAGAGCATCTTAAAGGAGGAAACAGAGGCAAAGATGTTCATAGAGGGAATTCCACAGATTAAAGCCTTGGCAACTGGAGGCACAGTCACCAATGGCGCAGTGATTAAAATTGAGAATGCTCAAGAGGCCAGAATTTGAGGAGTGCAGAGATCGTGGAGAGTTGCAGGCTGGAGGTGATGGCAGAGATAAGGAGGGGCAAGGCCATGGAGACATTTGAAAACAAGGATGGATATTTTAAAATCGAGGCATTACTTTAACAGAAGCCAGTATAGGTCAGTGAACAGTGGGGTGATGGTGAACAGGAGTTGGTGGGAGTTGGGACAGGGGCAGCAGAGCTTTGGGTGACCTCAAGTTTATGGAACATGGGAGGCTGGCCAGGAGTTTGTTGGAATAGTCAAGTGTAGAGTTGACAAAGGCATGGACGAGAGTTTAAGCCGAAGCTGAGTTGAGGCGGGGCAGAGTCAGGTGATGTTACGGAAATAGGTGATTTTCATGATGGCGCGGATATGTGGTTAGAAGTTAATCTTGGGGGAAATATGGTTGCAAACAACCTGGATCAGCCTCAGGCAGTTGTCAGGGAGATAGTAGAAATGCCAGGACAATCACAGCTTGGGGAATCACCATAAAACATAATTCCATCTTTACTGAGGATCAATAAATGTACTTCTGCTTACAAAGCTCTTCATCACATGATATCCCAAAACATTTCACACCCAATGAATTTCTGTTTGGAGTTTGTTGTTATGTTGTCAAATGCAGCAGACAATCTGTGCATGTAGCAAAGGGGCTAATCAGATGAATAACTGATTACAGTTGAGGGAGGAACCTTGAACTTAATGCCCTGGGATGTCCTTATTACTGATCACATCCTTTGGTTTAACATTGTTTCAGGCTGTCATACTGCACAGAGTAGGCTTGAACCCTCAGCCCTCTGACGCAGAGCCAAGAGTGCAACCAACCAAGACAAGCTGGCACACGTGTGCATACTTCTTCCTCTAATCACCATGTCCTAAGACAGCTTTGGCGACCATGGATTTCCATTGGATTGGTCCATGATTATGCTTGGTAAAGTACTGCAGTGGTTTGCCGTTGCCTTCTGCAGTATGGCTGACCAGGAAACTCTCCCATTCTTACCGCCTCCCATTAGGCACATTGGAAGGATTTACAGGCTGATAATCAACCAGTTTGGTTACATTATGAATGCTCGTCCTATGGTCATCAAGTCCTGGAGTGGGACTTGAACCCAGAGCTTCTGGCCCAGGGGTAGGGATGCGAGCACAGCGCTAACAAGATCTCCCATATGCATACTTAACTGCAGAAAAAAAATTGCATTTATATAGCGACTTTCATGACCTCAGGATGTCCTAAGTGCCTCACAGTCAATTAATTTTGATGTCTAGTTACTGTTGTAATATAGGAAACTCAACAGTCAATTTGCACACAGCAAGAACCCACAAACAGCAAAGAGATGAGGACTATATAGTCTGGCTTTATTTTGGTGGTGTTGGATGAGGAATAAATATTGACCAGGACGTCAGGGACCATTCCCCTACTCTTCTTCAAGGTAATGCCATGGGATCTGTTATACCCACCTGCTTAACCAGACAGGGCCTCATCTGAACAACATGGTAACACTCCCTTCGTGCTGCACTGAACTATCAGCCTGGATTAAGTGATCAAGCCGTTGGAGTGGCACTTGAACAAGCAATGTTTTGATCAAAAGGTGTCAGTGCTACCACTGAGCCACAGCAGACAGAACTGAGATTCCTAGCTGATTCTCTTCTCCTCCCCACCACAAGGACACTGCCGTAACACCCGTCATCAACACAGCTAGCTCAGTGATGACCAGGAATCAAACCTAGGATTGTTTGCTTTGTATGGCTCAGCTTGTATAGTACAGTAACCGTCTTGACTTCCAAATGCTTTTATTCAGCATTCTGGGCTGTAACTGAGTCATAAATGTAAAAGTATTAGCATCTGCCATCGTGTCAATCATCACGATAACAACAAGTTTTGTTTTAAAAAAAATACTTCAATAATGCTAACAGTTGTAAATCAGAGAAAAACGTTTCAATATTCCGGGACAAGTTGCACATTTATATACAATTACCTGCAGCAAACGTTATTTTAGTATTAGTTTTTCTGGATGAAGACAGCATTGAAAGGAAAGATTAGATCTGAATGGAATTTTTTGTTTTTTAACACATGCTTTGCTGCCTTATGACTCAGTTTTGCAATGCAGCTACACCAGGGAGATGGCACAAGTAGAAAGTCTGATAACTGTTGTAATGTGGGAAACATGCCAGCCATTTTGCATGCTGCAAGGTCCCACAAACAGGAATGTGATAAGGATCTAAAAATCTTTTTTTTTTGTGTGTGTGATGTCAATTGAGGGATAAATATTACTCAGGGCACTGGGCAAACACTCTGTTCTTCCTCAAAATATTGCCGTGGCATCTCTTACATCTTCCTGAAAGGGCAGACAGGACCTTGGTTTGACAACTCGTCCAAAAGGTAGCACCTCTGACAGTGCAGCACTCCCCCAGCACCACACTGGGAGTGTCAACCTAGATTTTGCACTTGTGTTTCTGGCACAGGAGTTGAACCCACAGCCTTCTGACATAGAGATGAGTGTGCTATAATATGAGCCACACATGGCATTCGTGTGGTATGGGTGCCAGTGTCTCATTATTCAGACATTAGCCTCAACAAAATGTTTCAAGCTATTCAACTACAGAATGTATCACAGGTCTTGTCCTGAGCTGACATCCACAGTCTACATATCCAATAGGTGTTTTTTGATAGCCAAGAGGAATGGGAACACTTGTTAATATTTGCTTCTCCAATTCAGGGACTCCAGGGCCAATTGTTACCACCCACTACTATCTCAGCTATCTCACAATGAATTTGGGTTTGAACCTGGGATCATTCTTGGTCTGTGTAAATGACCTGTTTAATGGCTGTACCGCTGTGTTGGAAAACTGGCTGGATCTCACAGTCCACTGATCCTTTATCAACCTCTGCTCTGCCCATATTTATTGAGAACTTAAATTTAGTTGAGGTCTAGCTTTCAACTGCATTCCCTCTCCTTCCATCATATTCTTATATTTAACTTAGCAGTATCACTACAGTCACTCCCCCCCCGTTTTTTTTTTCCTTTCTTGTTCCTCTTAAGCTACAGAAACTTTGTTCTACACAATCCTTCGCTCAACTTCTTTGTTTCAAAGTCAAGACTTGTCACACCACCTGTGAGTTCAGTTCATTCTTACCCAAGAGCTACTTCTCCATCCTTCCTTCTACAATCTGCGGACTTTTTAAAAACTCACGCTAACATAAGAATATAAGAACGAGGAGCAGGAGTGGACAATTCAGTCCCTCGAGCCTGCCCCGCCATTCATTGCGATCGTGGTTGATCTAATTTTGGCCTCAACTCCAATTTCCCGCCCTCTCCCCATAACCTTTCAACCCATTACTAATTAAAAACCTGCCTATCTCCTTAAATTTATTCAGTGTCCTGGCATCCACGGCACTCTGAGGTAGTGAATTCCACAGATTCATGACCCTTTGAGAAAAGTAATTCCTCCTCATCTCTGATTTAAATCTACCAACCCTTAGCCTAAAGCTATGGCCTCTAGTTCTAGAATGCCCCACAAGGGGAAACATCCGCTCCACGTCTACTTTGTCCATTCCCTTTAGCATCTTATATGCCTCAATTAGATCTCCTCTCATCCTTCTGAATTCTAGCGAGTATAGGCCTAAACTGCTCAATCTCTCCTCATAAGACAAGCCCCGCATCTCTGGAATCAACCTCGTGAACCTCCTCTGAACCGCTTCAGTGCAACTACATCCTTCCTCAAGTAAGGGGACCAAAACTGTGCACAGTACGCCAGGTGCGGTCTCACCAATGCCTTGTACAGTTGCAACACTTCCCTATTTTTATACTCTATTCCTTTAGCAATAAATGCCAAAATTCTATTTGCCTTCCTTATTACCTGCTGTACCTGCATACTAGCTTTCAGCGATTCATGCACGAGGACACCCAGATCCCTCTGCACTGAAGCTTCTCTCCATTTAAATAATAAGTCACCTTTTTATTCTTCTGGCCAAAATGGATAACCTCACACTTATCCACATTAAACTCCATCTGCAAAATTTTGGCCCATTCACCTAACCTGTCCATATCCATTTTTAAATTTCTTATTTCTTCTTTGCAATTTACTTTCCCACCTATTTTGGTGTCATCTGCAAATTTAGCTATAGTACCTTCGATCCCTGAATCCAAGTCATTAATATAGATTGGAAATAGCTGGGGCCAAAGGACCGAACCCTGTGGCACCCCATTAGTTACAGCTTGCCATCCAGGAAAAGACCCATTTATCCCGACTCTCTGCTCTCTGTTGGTTAGCCAATCCTCTATCCAAGCTAATATATTACCCCTAACTCCGTGTGATCTTATCTTGTGTATTAATCTTTTGTGCGGCACCTTATTAAAGGCCTCTGGAAGTTCAGATATACTACATCTACAGGATTCCCATTATCCACTTTGCTTGTCACATCTTCAAGAACTCTAGCAAATTAGTCAAACACGATTTACTCTTCATAAAACCATGCTGACTCTGATGGATTGCATTTTGACTTTCCAAATGTCCCATTACTACTTCCTTAATAATGGATTCCAACAATTTCCCAATGACAGATGTTAAACTAACTGGTCTATAGTTTCCTACCTTCTGCCTCCCCCAATTTTTGAATAAGGGCGTTATATTAGCATTTTTCCAATCCACCGGAACCTTTCCAGAATCCAGGGAATTTTGGAATATTATAGCCAATGCATCCACTATCTCCGCTGCCACTTCCTTTAAGACCCTGGGATGTAGGCCATCAGGTCCTGGGGACTTGTCACCCTTTAATCCCAATAGTTTGCTCAGTACTTTTTCTCTAGTGATGGTGATTGTTCTAAGTTCCTCCTTCTCTATATCCTCTGCACTACCTGTTACTATTGGGGTGGTACTAGTGTCCTCCACTGTGAAAACTGAGGCAAAATATTGATTAAGCGTCTCTGCCATTTAACGTTAACTCCACACTTTGATGCGACACGTTTTCTCTGCTACTCTTTCAACCTTGATATTCTCTTGCACCGGAAGATTTTGGCCCTCCACTCACGTTTCTCAAGAAGGAACTTTTCTCTGCAAGTGGGGGATTCAGTGATGGTAATGTCATTGAACATTAAGGGGCAATGGTTGGATCCTCTCTTGTTGGAGATGGTCATTGCCTGACACTTGTGTGGTGCCAATGTTATTTGCCATTTGTCAGCCCAGTATCTGAGGAGTCGCGAATGGTGCTGAACATTGTGCAATCATCAGCGAACATCCCCACTTCTGACCTTATGATGGAAGGAAGGTCATTGATGAAGCAGCTGAAGATGGTTGGACTGAGGACACTGCCCTGAGGAACTCCTGCGGTGATGTCCTAGAGCTGAGATAACTAACCTCCAACAACCACATGTTAGGTATGACTCCAACTAGTGGAGAATTTTTCCCAATGGGAATCAGGGAACACCACTACCTGGAAGTTCCTCTCCAAGTCACTCACCATCCTGACTTGGAAATATATCGCCTTTCCATCACTGTCGCTGGGTCAAAATCCTGGAACTCCCTTCCTAACAGCACTGTGGGTGTACCTACACCACATGGACTGCAACGGTTCAAGAAGGCAGCTCACCACCACCTTCTCAAGGGCACCTAGGGATGGGCAATAAATGCTGGCCCAGCCAGCGAAGCCCACATCCCATGAATGAATTAAAGAAAAGATTTGGAATGTAAACAACTCCTTAACAGCACTAACCCACACAAGGACACTTATTGATGCTGCCATGAGATTGCTTTCATTATGCATCTGTGCACTCAATAGACATGAGCATCTGGTACTCATTGAACAATGTGCCCACCTGTTACCATGTAAAGCATTTGCAATATTTTGTGAGTTATAAAACTTTCTACATATAAATAGCAGGAAGCATCCTCTGCAAAATGTACATCTTTTATAAACACACACTCATAATTATTGCCCTTGAAAAATTAAAACAATGCATCAGTATGTGAAGTGTAGGTAACGCATTGCTACACAGCTAGGCCCTGCTGTGGGCAACAGACTGTCTATTATCTCAGCTTTTCTTAGACCGTTTAATTCTGCCATAGATAATGCCAGAACAGATGCAGGGAAGAGGTTGGTGGGATTAGCATAATTCTCTTTAAAGATCATAAATTCCCTACGGTTGTTGTGTGCTGTTGTCTGATGGTCTGTTCTTAATTCTCATTCTCAGAAATCAAGCAATTAATGAATCCTCGCTGTAGTCATCTTTTCTTCACATGGAAACTTGCAGTTTACTTTACAAAATAAAAAACTGATTTACAAATTAAGACATTGAATTGCATTTTACCAGTACATTATGTTCATGTCAAACTATCAAATTCTGAGGCCCTACCAACTAGAGTTTATTTTGGTATAGTCTTTGACTTTGACTGGAGGAAGGTATACAGTGGGGTTCCCCAGGAGTTGAAACTAGCACCATTGGTTTTGTTGATCTACATATTAATGTCTGTAGTAATTATAGTTCCAATAAACGTAGGACTATAGCTTTAAGAATGATCCTGTGTTGTAAGATCATACGATCTGTGTAAACCAATGATTTAGCAGTGCGGGGAACCTCTAGGAGGTTCTTCTTTAGTTATGGAGTTTGATGCACACATGTTGTGCTGCTGCTGTCTTGGTAAATAAAGTTCAATGTTTCCACCAAGAAAAGTTGATTGGAAAATCAACTCTATAACAAACTGGCGATGAGGATAAATCAGATCCGGTACTATCCCTTGCCCAGCAATTGTGAGTATCTAAGGTAATTAAAAAGAAAAGAAGATATACTCTTCCGAGATGCCACAGTTTGGTAGAATCGATCCCTTTGAACAAGCCAAAGATGACTGGTCTCAATATATAGAACGTCTTGTGTTCTACTTTCAAGCCAACAAAATCACGGGGGAGGAAAAGAGGCGAGCGAGTATTTGTGGGAGCAAGACCTACAGTTTAGTTCAAAGCTTGACAGCCCCCAGTGCACCAGATTCTAAGACCTTCAGTGAATTAGTAGACCTCGTTAAGGGATATTTCCAACCCAAGCCCTCAGCCACAATGCCGAGGCTCAGGTTCAATTCAGGGAATAGAGCCCCAGGAGAGAACATTACTACCTATGTGGCGAAATTAAAACAACTAATGGAATATTGTGATTTTGGTGAAACCCTGAATGACATGCTCAGAGATTGCTTGATCTGTGGCATGCAAAAGGTACTGTTCAGTGAAGATTGCTGACTGAAGTGGATCTTGATTTTAAGAAAGCATTAGAAATAGCGCTTGTGATGGAAAGCGCTGTAAGGGATGTACAAGTGATTCAAGGTACTCAAAATGGCGCCGTTTTCCTAGCTGGGCAGGAACAGTCAGCCAAAAGTGGTGCGAAAAGCCAGGACTCTGTCGCAAAGCGGGAAACAGCTAACCGAAAATTTAGAGAAAACAGCTCAGCAGCAAAGTCGAAAACTAATCTTTATCGACTTGCAAATAATCATACTCCTAACAATTGGCAAGTTAAAAAGGTAGAGTGTTATTTTTGTCACAGAAGTGGACACATATTGAAATATTGCAAAGCAAGATTTAAACAGGCTTCCAGGCAACAATCAAAGTCCAATGAAGTATATAGTGTAGAAGAGCCAGAAACAACCAATTCTGACATTTATTCGTTATTCAACATGAAAGTTGGGAAGGCAGAGCCAATTATCATCACAGTGCAAATGAATGTTAAACCCTTAAAAATGGAAGTAGACACTGGTGCTTCTACCACTGTAATAGGAGAACACACTTTCAGAGATTTAAATAAAGGTGATCAACAATTAAATTTGGAACAAACATAAAGAAATCCAGGTAAAAGGTATCGCCAGAGTAATTGTTCATTACAAACACCAATCGGCAAAAATACCAATGATGGCATTAGAAGGCAGAGGACTGAGCCTTATAGGTTGAAATTGGTTGAGGGAAATTAACCTTGATTGGCCAGTGAGATTTCAAATGGAAGCAGGAATAGTTCCTGAGTTCAAAAAGGAACAACGCAAGGTACTTCAGAAGGAGCCTGGAGAGTCCAAGGACTGCAACTGTTTGAAAAAGAAGTGCGTAGCTTTTAAGTAACCTGAAGAAATTAAGACTGTCTTTAACAATGACATGGAAGAGCAGCAGGAAAAACTCAAGGAGACGCTGCTGAATGACAGAATTCAAGATGAAGCAAGTGAGTTTCGTAAAGAAAAGGAAAACCTATTGAAAAACCTTCACACACTACAAGGATCCCTCTGGAAAATTACGAAGAGGAACAGGAAGAATTTAACATCTCGCTGAACAAATTGAAGAGCCAGTTGGCAGAGGAGACACAGCAATGTTTAAGGTTCCAGGAGGAAGCCAACAGATGCAAAAAGGAGACAGAAGAGCTGAAGAAACAGCTGAATGAAGCTAAAGAGACTTTGAAAGGAAAAATCTACTCGAGATATGAGTAGATAATGAAATCAAGGGTAGCTCAACCACTGGACTAAGACAAGTTGAGATTTCACCTGAGAGAAGTCTGGCCGACAGTGAAGTCAAAAAGATGGCCGAGACTAAACTCTGTGGTAGAAAGAAGAAGAGGATGCAGAATTACTGATGAGGCACCATCTTCGAACAAGACTAAGCCTGATACTTCCACATTTGGAGGGGAAGGTGGAGAAAAGTCAAGGGAACCAAAAAGCGACTCAAGATTTGCATAGTCGTGAGTAACAATTTATGTTGGGGAAGCAATATATGTAAGGAATTTTGGTGGAGAACAGAAGTGGTTACCTGGTAAAGTGAGCTCCGTGACGGGACCATTGTCGTACCATGTGGAAGGGGAGGGCCGGATCACCCGTAAGCATGTAGATTATTTAAGAAGAAGGGAGATACCCCAACAAAATTATGTTCCACCTGTAACCATTGCTGAAACTGTGGTTTCTGTTGAAGTTGCTCAACCAAGGATAGACATGCCTGATGTCTCTGTCGGAGTGGAGGACACTGAGCTGCATGTGCCTAATGAGGTACCTGATGTTAATATAGTTCGAGAGAATGTGGTTCCTGTGAAAGAATCAGATGTCGTGGAGCTACGACGTTCTACACAGATCAGGAA
Source organism: Cetorhinus maximus (assembly GCF_964194155.1). Taxonomy (NCBI): domain Eukaryota; kingdom Metazoa; phylum Chordata; class Chondrichthyes; order Lamniformes; family Cetorhinidae; genus Cetorhinus; species Cetorhinus maximus. Next base: position 215,819,942 of record NC_135880.1, read on the forward strand.
ACCACCTGAAAGGTGTAGATACATGACCTGTGTAGATATTGTAATCTTAGGGTCTACAGGGTACAATTTCAAAATTTGGAGATGTCACAAAACTTGGGAATATTGTGATCTGTGAGGAGGTTAGTGATAGATTTCAAGAAGACGTAGACAGGCTGGTGGAATATGTGGACCTGTGGCAGATTATATTTAATACAGAGATGTGTGGAGTGATACATTTTGGTGGAAGAACGAGGAAGGGCAATATAAACTAAAGGCCTGGGGTGTATATGTGCACAAATAGTTGAAGATGGCAGAGCAGGTTCAAAAAGTTAATAAGGCATATGAGATCCTGGGCTTTATAAATCGAAGCCTACACAGGTTCAGCCTCAATTGAAGTATTGTGTCTAATTTGGGCACCACACACTTCAAAGGATGTGAAGGCTTTAGAGAAGATGTAGAAAAGATTTACAAGAATGGTTCCAAGTATGAGGGACTTGAGTTACTTGGATAGATTGGAGAAGCTGGAATTGTTCTCCTTGGAGAAGAGAAGGTTGGGAGGAGAACTGATAGAGATGTTCAAAATCATAAGGGGTCTTCTAAGACAGAGTAGATAGAGGGAAACTGTTCCCATTGTTGGAAAGTTTGAAAACCAGAGGGCACAGAGTTAAGGTGATTGGCAAAAGAACGAAAGGGGATATGAGGACTACTTTCACCCAACAAGTGGTTATGATCTAGAATGCATTGCGAGTGTAGTGGAGGCAGATTCAAAGATGGTTTTCAACAGATTATTGGAGTATGCACCTGAAAGAAAAAAAAATCAGCATTACAGGGAAAGGGTGGGAGTGTGGGACTAGCTGAGCTGCGCTCACTTGGAGCCAGCAAGCACTCGACAAAGATGAATGGTCTCCTTTTGTGCAGTAACCTCTATGATTCCCTATGACAATAGGCAAAATTTTAACTCGACAGGCGGGCCCATGCCCAACCCGCTCGAGCGTAAAATGACTTCCGTTGACGTCGGGCGGGTGTCCCAACGTCAACATGCAGTCGCGCGATATTTCAGTCAGCAGGCGTGCGTGGGAATTGGCAGCACGTCCGCTGACAACTAAAAGGCCTGTTAAGGCCATCAAAGTCTCAATTAACTTACATTTCTCGCTGCCCGTCCAACCTTATGGTTGGCGGGGCAGGCGAAAAGACCAAGTGGCCTTTGCACTTTTGAGGAAACCTCATCCACGGGCGGGATGAGGCTTCCAAAAGCAAATAAAAATAAGATTAAAATTTTAAAATGTAATTAATAACATGTCCCTGCTCATGTGACAGAATCACATGAGGGGACATGTTTTATAACATTTTTCAATTCTTTATTTTTTTTTTTGAAAACTCTTCATCTCCCTGAGGCAGCTCTGTGCCTCAGCGAGATTCTCAAGCGCACCATTATGAGCATGCACGAAGTTCATGCTCTCCCCGCTCACCCTCCTCCACCCCCCCCCACCCCTCCCCCCACCTGCACAGACAGCGCTGAGCATTGCCACTTGTGTGTTAGACTGGGCGGGCCTTAATTGGTCCTCCAGCATGAAATTGCCTTACGACCTCGATTGCGGAGAGTGGTCAGTTTACCAACCGCCCCCGCCCACCTCCAGCGAGCACGCCCCCCCCCCCCGATAAGGGCTAAATTCTGCCCAATGTTGCAGTGCTGAGACATTTGCTTCTCTTGCCATGAATCAGCTTTCACTGTGGAAATCCTGTTACCATGAGATTTTTAAACTGTAAAATAATATGGTTCCCTTCATGACTTTTAAGCAGCAGTAGCTAGTTGAAGAGAAAAGACAAATTTTTCACAATTTTAATAAAATTCTTTATTTTCATGCCAAATTACTAATCATAAATCCACAATTTAATTGACCAATAAAACATCATTTTATACATTTGTCTCTTTGTACAAATATTCTTTCAATGTATGAATCACCTGAATTGGATAATCTATTGTGAAGTTATGGCCTTATAAAGGTCACTATTTGTCATGAATATCTGGAATCGTTGGTTCACCACACTTGCGGTAAGGAGGATTTCATTAACCAAGGTACCAAAAATCAATTTTTAATTAAAAAATGCTAAGAAATAAATATACAGAGCCAGTTTCAAATTTACTGTTGGAAGAGAAAGGTCACATTCTGTAATTTGAAGACTGTGAGCAAACTAATGCCTCACTGGCAAAATGAGATGAAATAAGACAAGACACTTCAGCCATCACCCTGCAGAGATAACTTGGTGACTGGAAATGTGTGTAATAACTCCATATGTGTCCTGCAACAAGGGTGATAAGTACTGGAATCTTCAGCAGCTTCATGGATTCGAAGTGTGCAAATGAAATGGAAAGCAAAGGGCTGCATCACAACAAAAGCGTTAGAGATACATAGCACTGTTTTACTACGTTAGACTAATAACTAATATAACATCCCAAAGTGCTTTCCAGGGACAATTATCAAACACAATCTGCTCAAAGAGGCAAATTTTAAGGAGTGTCATTAAAGGGGAGGAGAGAGGTGGAAAGGTTTAGGGAAGAAATTCCAGAGTTTAGGACCTCGGCAACTGAAAGCATGGCCACCCTTGATGAGGCAGTTAAAATGCGGGATGCTCAAAAGGCTAGAATGAAAGGAGCGCATAGGTCTCAGAGGATTGTAGGGCCGGAGAATGTTACAAAGATAGGAAAGGGCGAGGTCATGGATGGATTCGAAAACAACGATTGGAATTTTAGAATTGAACTGAAGAAGAATCATTTCAACATGTTGAATGGAAGATCCATCTAAGTAAAACCTAATGAATAATGACACATGGAGGATACAAGGTGCCAGGTGAGGAGGTAAAATATCAGCTGAAAAGGAAAAAAAGCTTTATTAAGTGCAGTAGTGGTAGACCTGGAAAAGCATGCACTATAAAAGGAAGACATTGCATCTTTCCATTCTAAATTATTGACAACATCAATGCAATATTTGTCTGTTTCTTTCCTTATGTGATGGTATCATAAGGCAGCTTTTAGTCAATATTGATCTGGCGCAACTTAAATTTATTACATCTTTTCTGCTTAGTGGAAAAGAGACAATGTTGACCTCAGTGCTCTCTCAAGCATAGCATGTCCATCACTGCCAGCTGTTTATTTAATGAGGATTTCTGTTTATCCTCCCAAGCTTCTCTGATATAATAATTTTATTTTCTGGCCTCTGGCATTCTTAAAATCTCTCTGAGCATGATTACTTACCTCAGGATCCAGCCAGACTCTGCTTTCATGTTGTTGCCGAATCTCTGATAGGTTCTGTTTTGCTAATGAGGATAGCAAAGTGAGCCATTACATTAAATGCAAATACATCTTAAAGCAAACAGCCTAAACTGTCACCAACAAAAACAGAATTAAGATGGCATAGCGCAAGTTAAATTATGTAAGCATAGGTATTGATGAACTTTGATGGAGATTTCATCCACAGCATGAAATCTCCATCTAAGGAAGAAGTGTGCGTACGACAGATGTCAGGTAGAAAATACAATAGAGAATCAAGCTGAATATAGAAGGACCATAGGGGAAGTGAAGAAACTAATAAGATAAGCAAGGAGAAAGCGTGAAAAGAGGCAGGTAGCGAACATAAAAGGGAATCCCATAGCCTTCTGTGAGCGTGTAAATAATAAAAGGGTGGTAAATAAAGAGTAGGGCCGATTAGGGACAAAAAAGGGGGCTTGCATGTGGAGGCTGGAGAAATAGCAGAGGTATTGACCGAGTACTTTGAGCCTGTCTTTACAAAGGAACAACTTGCTACCCAGGCCGAGGTGAGAGAGGAGGTAACTGGTGCACTAGAAGAACTTGCAACTGAGAGGAAGACTATGAGCAGGAATTTCCCGTTGGCGAGCGGGGGGGGGCGGGGCCCACTCGCTGACATGTAAAATGACACGCGGTGACGTCAGGCGGAACTCCCGATGTCACCGCGCCCCATTTAAATTTTCAGTTAGGCGGGGGTGCAGCAAAATCAGCTGTGCGCCCGCCGACCTGTCAATGGCCAATTGAGGCCATCTACAGAGATATTTAGCTAATTAATGGACCTGCCCGTCCAACCTTAAGGCTGGCGGGCAGGCCGGGAGCCCCAGCGAGAATTAGAAAAAGCACAAAACCTCATCCACGGGCGGGATGTGGTTTCATGTAGGTTTAAAAAATTTTATTAAAGTTTGTGTAAAAATTATGAACATGTCCCAACTCATGTGACAGTGTCACATGAGGGGACATGTCAGGAATTTTTTTTTCCTCTATTTTTAATTTTTGTCACAGAACAGCCGATCTCCGTGACTTAGCCCCAGGGAGATGGGTGCGCTCTTTCGTGCGCATGCGTGAAAGAGCGCACTCTCGGGTTTAGAGATTCCCCGCCGCTCGCACAGGGAGTGCATAGTGCTTCCGTGCGGATGTCATGCTTGGCGGGCCTTAATTGGCCTGCCCATGTAAAATGGCGCCACACCCCCGATTGGGGGCGCCGATCGGAGGCGCACACGCCATTCAGCTTCACCCCCGATGGGGGGAAAATCCCGCCCTATCTTTACTTAATACATATAAGGTACCAGGACCAGATGTGATGCATCCAAAGGTACTGAGGGAAGTGAGAGTGGAAATTGCAGAGGCACTAATGGTAATCTTCCAGTCTTCCTTAGACACAGGGGAGGCGCTGGAGGACTGGAGAACTGTGAATGTTACACCCTTGTCCAAAAAGAGGTGCAAGGATAAAGCTAGCAACTACAGGCCAGTCAGTTTGATGTCAGTGGTAGGGAAAGTTCTGGGAATTATAGTACAGGATAAAATCAACAATCACTTACACAAGTGCAGGATAACTAAGGAAAGTCGGCATGGGTTCATCAAGGGAAAATCATGTTTAACTAACTTGCTGGAGTTTTTTGAGGAGGTAACAGAGAAAAGGTTGATAAAAGAAACGCTTTTGATGTGGTGTATATAGATTTTCAAAAGGCGTTTGATACAGTGCCAAACAACAGACTTGTGAGCAAAATTCTAGGTCATGGAATAAAAGGGAAAGTAGGCACTTGGATAAGAAATTGACTGAGTGACAGGAAACAGAGAGTAGTGATAAATGGTTATTTATCAGATTGGAAGAATGTTTGTGGTGGAGTTCCTCAAGGGTCAGTGTTGGGACCCTTGCTCTTCCTGATATATATTAATGACCTAGACTGTGGTGTGCAGGGCATGATTGCAAAATTTAGAGATGATATGAAGATTGGAAATGTTGTCAACTGTGATGGGGATAGTCTTGAACTTCAAAAGGACACAGACATGTTGGTGGACTGGACAGACAAGTGACTGATGAAGTTCAATGCAGAGAAGTGTGAAGTAATTTGTTTTGGCAAGAAATATATGGTGAGACAGTATAAAAAACAGGGAGAGCCTCTAAAGGAGATGCAAGCACAGAGGGACCTCAGTGTATATGTACATAGGTCATTGAAGATGGCAGCACATGCTGAGAGAGCAGTTATTAAAGAAAAGGTATCTTAGGTTTTATTAATAAGGGCATCGAATACCAGAGTAAGGAGGTCATGTTGAACTTGTATAAGACACTAGCTAGGCCTCATCTGGAGTACAGCATCCAGTTCTGGGCACCACACTTGAGGAAGGATTTGAAGGCATTGGAGAGAGTACAGAGGAGATTTACAAGAATGATTCCCGGGATGAAGAACTGTAGCTATGAGGATAGATTGGAGAGATTGGGACTGTTTTCCTTGGAGAAAAGAAGACTGAGAGGAGACTTGGTAGAGGTATTCAAGATCCTGAGGGGTATGGACAGGGTAAATAGTGAGAAACTGTTCCCACTCAAGAGAACATCAAGAACTAGAGGGCACAGATTCAAAATAATTGGCAAAATGAGTAAATGTGATGTGAGGAAAACATTTTTCACCCAGAGGGTGGTTGGAGTCTGGAACAAACTTCCTGAAAGGGTAATGGAGGCAGGTTCGATCAAGGTATTCAAAAGGGAATTAGATTGCTACCTGCAAAGAGAGAATGTGCAAGGCTACAGGGATAAGGCAGGGGAGTGGGACTAGGTGGACTGCTCTTTCAGAGGGCTAGCGCAGACTCGATGAACCAATTGGCCTCCATTCTGCACTGTAAAGGTTCTGTGAGATACCAATCAGAGCCCACTTGTCAACCAATCAGTGTTCTCATTCAGTGTAAATTGTTGTTCCATTTACATTTGGTATTCTTGCAAATTGTCCGGATGAGTGCAAGACAAAAACCTTCAACAATACTCATCTAGAAATTAATATACGTCATAAAGCATGGAAGCCCAAGCTATTAGAGATGTTGGCTGAGCATCTTGGCCTTACCCCAGATTTGAAAGGGGTAGAAGATATAGAAACTGAAACAGACCAGGCTACCTTAGCCAAAAGCCATCTAGATGAGTGAGGCTAGAGTTAGAGTTTCAGGCAAGGGAGAAAGGGAGGGATAAAGAACTCCAGTTCGAGAAGCTTGATAAAGAATCATAAGCACAAGAGGATAGGGACCTAAGGCAGATTGAAGCAGCTAGGGAGAACTTGTCTTTACCTAGCATATACATCGCTGTAATTCAACTACCCCAGCTCAGAAACAAATTTTGATTTCTTAAGGTATTCCCAACTAGTGCCCAAGCTTGAAGAAGAGGATGTGAAAACCTTCTTCACTCATCTAGGCAAGTGGAGGGTATTCCATCATACTCCTAAATTGTGCCTTGTAGATGGTGAACAAGCTTTGGGGAGTCTGGAGGTGAGTTACTCACTGCAGAATTACCAACCTCTGATATACAATTCTAGTCCACACTAGTTGGCTCAAAATGCCCTCTGAGGCAGCCAAACAAGCCACTCTGCTGTAAAACAAACTCTACAAGAACTTTTGTCAGAACAATTAGAGATGGGCAATAAATGCTGCTTTTCCAGTGTTGCTCACATCCTGATAACAGCCAACACTAAACTATGGGCCTTAATCTCCCAACATAATTGTTCAATCGACACAAATTCTCCAACGTAGCAATTTTGCTTATTGTGAACTTGTCTCCTGAATATTTTTTCCTAGATAATTATTAATAATTTAAAATTCTCTGAAATTCCTGTTGTGTTGCACCTGTTTCTTCACTGACTGTATGTCAGGCAGGTGTGACATTCCAATGCTTGAAACAAACACTCCGATTATAATGCAAACAATAGCGTGCATTAACCACCATCTGGAGCACAGTTTGCTCCATTCTAAATATAGGCTTGTGTGGGTGAAGGGGTTAAACAATAGCAAAGTTACCATGGAAACAGACATCGTCACTGTAAAGAGATATCATTTCAAACTGCTGTACCAATGCCAGTGCCTTATTACATTTGTGGTTTTAAAATTTGTAGCAATTATATTTTTTAATTTGGATATGTTAGTGAGCACTAAATCCTGTTCTAATTTAAAGATTTGTCAGAGGTCGGATGTTCAAAAGTAACTAAAAAGAACTTAATAGTTATGTTACGCATTCTGACCAAGTCTGTTTTAGATTTACCACCAGGATATGACTTTTTAAGGTGCGCAGTGTGGATGAGCTCTGCAATGGGTCCAGCCATCCATTGTATCCTAGAGTGGGTTTTTATTCAAGTCGCACACATGAGATGCTTGAGCCACTTAGCCTGGTGTCAGCCATGGTTCAGTTGATTCAAATGCCACTCCTGAGGCTTGAGCACAAAAATCAAAGCTGACGCTCCAGTGCAGTGTGGAGGGAGCGCTGCACTGTCAGAGTTGACATCTTTCGGATGAGACATTAAAACCAAGGCCCCATCCAACTGATTAGGTAAAAGGTCGCATGGCACTACTTCGAAGAAGAACAGGGAAATTATTATCAGTATCCCAACCAATACTTATCCTTCAATCAACATTACTAAAAACAGATTATCTGGTCATTATCACATTGCTGTTTGTGGGAGCTTGCTGTGCCCAAATTAGCAGCTGTATTTCCCACATCACACCTCAAAAACATTTCATTAACTGTAAAACGCTTTGTGATGCCTGATAGTCATTAAAAGCCTTATATAATTGCGAGTTTTTCTTTCTTTGCTACAGAAGAGTAGTGGAGGTGGTTTCACACTGCTTTCCTTGTGGATTTTATTTTTGGAGTGTCTACTCTTAGATGGGCTACAACCAAAGCTAAAGAGCTCCTTCTATTATTTAAAATTGGGGATCACCCATGCACCCATTGGACACAAATGTCCCCACAAGATGTCAATCCAATGTTCCGCGCTGGTGCTCACTGGCTGTCTGCTTTGGGCTTGAGCCTAACGTTACTAAACCAGTTACAGGAATACTACCACCAAGTCAATGGTCACTCCATTCAGACATGAGAGAATTCTGCCCTATGGGTTAGGACCCCGTTGGCAGGGCAATGGGAGTCACAATCCCACACTGTGTGGGAAAGAGTCACCCAGCAGTGATGTTCCCCGAATTGGCTAATTAGTGGGCATTTGCTGCCAAGTTAAGAACAGTGGGCTTTCGAAGCTGGAAGGCCAATAGGAGGTCCTCCAGCACAGAAGCAGCAGCAGTTTGCAGTTTCCTTTGGATGCGCCCTCGCTCCAATGTTTTTAACTTTTAAGTTTAAAAGTGTCTTCAGCAGCTGGCTACCACTGCGGACAGGGCAAGTAATGGCCACAGCTGCAGCCAAGCAAACAGGGAGATCTTCAAAACATCTCAAGAGTACTGGTCCCCTGGTCTACCTCCAGGTAGCTGACCTCTAACAACTGGCCTTTAACTGCTGCTAATTGGCTACCTGCCTCTTTCAGTGCCACCTCTGAACCTGTCCCAGAGAAAATAGCCTGGGAGTAGGACAGAGCAGGAATACTAACACACCTGCTGTCGACATGAATTTTCGCACCTGCCTGACTCTGCACTTGCCCCCGTCGGGCCTAAAAATCCTGCTCGGGAATCCTGCTGACTGTCAACCTCATCTCTAGTCTCCAGTACTATCTGAAGTGGGGCTCAAACTCTTCAACCTTGACTACTGTGAAGCATAAGCCTCACTCTTCCATAGTTTGCATTACTATCAAATCTACCTCAACAACAAAACAAAACAGGCTCATCAGGAGCATCCAAAAGCATCTTGCATTTGGTTCCCACAATCTCCAGCTGGCAGGTTAAAGGCGTGTTATGTAGTCTGAAAGTAAGTCTTGCTGAATTATGCTTTATCATTCTATTTTCCTTTAACAAAGTAACACCAGGTATTTCCTACCTGCTCTGTAAATCTGCAACTGAGAGAACAGATGGGGTTCTGTTCACCACTTCTACTGATGTTCCTATCGAACCAGTCAGTGGGAGGTGTGTGAGAGTAGTGCAAGTTGGCTCTTGGTGAATTATTCCTTTGCTTGGGTGAGTGCAGCTCCAACAACACTCAAGAAGCTTGATACCATCCACAACAAAGCAGCCTGCTTGATTGGCACCCCTTCCACAAACATTCACTCCCTCCACTACCGACGTACAGTAGCAGCAGTTTGTACCATCTACAAGATGCATGGTAGAAACTCACCAAGGCTCCTTAGAGAACATCTTCAAAACCCATGACCACTACCATCTAGAAGGACAAGGGCAGCAGATAGATGGGAACACCAGCCCCTGGAAGTTTCCCTCCAAGTCACTCACCATCCTGATTTGGAAATATATCACTGTTCCTCCACTGTCACTGGGTCAAAATCCTGGAACTCCCTCACAACAGCACTGTGGGTGTACCTACACCACATGGACTGCAGCAGTTCAAGAAGGTAGCTCACCTCCACCTTCTCAAAGGCAACTAGGGATGGGCAATAAATGCCAGCCTAGCCGTGAACACCCACATCCCGTAAATGAATAAAGGAAAAACACTCTTCACCCTGGCTTTTCATCTACCTCTCAGGATGCTGCAGGAACAGCCAACTGAGATTTCTCAAGGATATGCTGGTATTGGAGCAGTGTTCCAATGCAGTATGCAATGGAGCTAGTCGATTTAGAGGAATTAAATTAAATTAACCTTATTTTACAATTTCCTCCCTTTCTCTCCTGAAAGCATTGCAGCTTGTTGAGGTATTGCTGCAGCACCCTGACAGTCAGCAGCATATTTGATCATGGAAGGGTTTTGTTCAAGAGAGAGACATTTGTCCATTATTGGTCCTGCTATCTAGTCCTGTGGATGCAACCAAAGCCAGTTTGAAATCTTTGCTCTCCAACCGTGTTTAATTAACGTAAAAAGCAGTGCTCGGTTGATAAATGCAGTACTGTGTGGAACTGAGTCAGATAGACCATGAAGTTTCCGGGTTTCATTCTCAGTTTGTGTTGAGGAAACTGCTATTGGTAGGATCACTCCTCTGCTCTGCTGGGGGGGGCAGTAAATAGCTAGGGCCCCCACTCCTAAGCACTATCCAGTGATTCATCTGAAAAATGGCACCTCCCATAATGCAGCACTCCCTTGGCACAGCACTGGAGTGCCAGCTTAGATGTTTGTGCTCAATGTGACCATGTTCTTCATCTATGGCGATTGGTAGGGTTCCAGTGGGTACAGGGATGCCTGCTCAAGATGACCTGTAGCCAGAAGGTTCTGTTGCAAATAAAACAGGATACTGCAGGCAATTGGGTTTTGGATAAGTTGCTGGCTCGAGATTTCCTCTCCTTGGGTTTTCACTCTTGCCTCAGGTATGCGCTTGCGTTCAAAAGAGGACACACCATTTTCTGTTTGGATTGGGGTGCGGCGATCCTGGGTGAGCCTGGATTTGAAAACTCCTAAGTGAAGCCCTTATAGCGCTTCCCATGAGAGCGCACCTCAGACTCAAGCTCTCCATAGAAGATTCATTTTGGTAAGCCAATGTTAGACATTCTGGTTAGATGAACAACCTAACTCAGTTATGACAGTCTCAATATGGCGTGAATGCTTGGTAGGCCAGCTCGGGTGAGCATCTCAGGGTCTGGTATTTCGATCTTCAGAAGCTTCTGAAGGTAGTGCAAGTGAATGTGGTTGAGCCTCTTGGCATGACAATGGTAGACAATCCAAGTCTTGAATGCATACAGCAGAGTGGTCAGGACTATTGCTCTATAGCCTTTCAGTTTAGTAGGCAAATTTACTCCTCTTTGTTCCTGGTCTGACGTTCGAATCCTCCCAAAGGCTGCACTTTCTTTGGCAATTATTGCACGTGTCTCATTGTTAATACAGATAGCTCGAGAGAGAGTGTGCTGCCAAGATAAGTGAGCCTATTTGCTGCTGACAGGTTCTGGTCATGGACTGAAACTTTGGATTCAAGATAGAGCTTTCAGCAGGCTGCTATATTAATTTGGTTTTCTTTGTGCTGAGCGTACGACCAAAATTGTTGCATGCATTGGAGAACAAGTCCGTGTTACATTGCATGTCCAGCTCTGAACCAGCAGCTGGTGCAGTCATCAGCAAACAGGAAATCGCAAAGTATGCCCCTGGGGACCTTGGTCTCTTCCTGGGGTCGTCTTAGATTGGGCAGCTTCCCATCCATGCAATACCTGATTTCGATGCAGAATCACCAGTGTGGAAGGTGTCGGAGAGCATGGCAGGGAAGAAGATGCTGAAGAGGGTTGGCGTTAGCATGCAACCCCCTTTAACTTCATTAGTGAATGGGAATGGGTCAGAAGACTCACCATCATCCATGGCACATACCAGCATGCTGCCATGGAACTGTCGAACCATTGTGATGAATTTCTCAGGGCAGCCAAATTTTTCCATTACCTTCTGCATTGAAAGTATAATACTTTTCATAATATTTTTCTGGTTTACTGTAAAGTAGGTTTATGGGGGTTATGTATAGTTGGGTCTGTCTGTGAGTGATTTAATTACATTTGGAGTCATGTAGACTGCAAGGTTTACCTCATCAAAAGAAGCTAGGCGATTGAGATGCTAATGAGTAAACATGGCATGTAAGGTCTGAAGGGAATTTGCATTTTTAGATAAATGAAGGGAGATTTAGATTTCAAAGGGATCTCAGTCTGTTTACAACTAGCTAGATAAGCAAGGCTAAAGAATGTGTTTATTTCTCCCAAAAGTTACTGACAACTTTCATGTTGCTGCGTTTTATTTTTATATTGTGAGGAAGATACAATTTCAAAGATATATGAAACAATAGAATTTACGTATTATAGAGAGAGAAACATATATAAAGGAAAATGAGGCTATGTGTCAGGAGAAGGCCCTGTGAGACCTAACAGAAGTGTGTGAAATAGTCTTAATGAAACCTCCAGCATTTCTGCATAAGCCTGCTGTCTACAAAAACTGAAGCTGGAGAAAGGCCATTTGGAGTTCCACCGTCCAGGGGATTGTGTTAATTCGCTGGGTCTGTTTAAAATCTAAAATCTATTTTTGAACTGTTGCCTTAAAGGGAGTATAATTGGGAGTTGGGTTAATTCCCAATTTTAATAATTATTATAGTAATAATTGTAGTCTTGTGTTTGTGCTTGACATCTCTTATTTTGTTAATAAATATATTTAATTACTTTTTTAAAAAACACCTAAAAGTCTTGGTGGACTTATCACTTCTGAATTCAGTGCACACATCTCATAATAAATACAAATTGCAAAACCATTGTGATAGCGTGACCAAATTTCCCTCATGGATTTCATCCGCCTGGCACACACCATCTACCACATCATAATAAATTGGGGGCACTTTGCGGGATATTTGAAATTCCTTGATCGGTTCGGAGTTGGTGAATCTTAAGGTTACGAGAAGCACATTGAATTCAGGAGTTGGCGTAAGGGATTTTTAAAGTGGTGAGACTGCAAAAATGGCTGTATCCATGGTTAAAGCTATTTTGGAAGTAGGAGATATAACTCTGACTGGGTTACAAAACGTATCTAAGGGTAAGTTAGCGGATAAGTTGCAGTTGAGGTTACCTCTAGGGGCAAAGAAAGCGGACCTAGTTGAAGTGCAAGCACAGCATTTGAAGTTGGAAGTGATATCTGACACTAGTGAGTCACAGCTGGAGGTAGTGAGACTTCAGTTCAAATGAAGAGGCTTGGATTTGAATAAGCAATGGAAATGAAAGAACTTGAACTAGAGGCAACAGAAAAAGAAAGAAAAGAAGGGAGTATTTCAAAGAGAAATGGAAATGCAAAAACTAGACCTCCAGAGGGAAAAATTAGCAGTGGAGGAGAGGGAGAAGGAAAGAGAAAGACAATACTTGTTTAAAAAGCTGGGCTTTAAAAAGCAGACATCAGATACTGAGGAGGATTCTGATGATGAAAAATCATTCAACCTAAAACCCAGTGGGGAGATGTTTAAATTGTGCAAGCTCTTCCAAAGTTTGAAGAAAGGGGTGTGGAGGCGTTCTTTGTTTCGTTTGAGAAGATAGCTATACAGATGAAATGGCCACAGGAAAACCGGGCATTGCTTTTACAAGGTTAGTAGGTGGACCTCATGAGGCTTATGCTTCACTGTCAGATGAAATTTTGGTGGACTATGATGTGGTAAAAAAAAGCTATTTAAGTGCATATGAATTGGTATCTGAGGCGTGCAGGCAGAAATTTAGGAATATAAGGAAACAGCCTGGTGTTGCGACATTGCAGATGATGTGTGCCGGGCAGATCAAATCCATGAGGGCAACTTAATCACATTATCACAACGGTTTTGCAATTTGTATTTATTTCGAGATGCATGTCCTGAATTCAGAAGTAATAAGTCCACCAAGACTTCAGAGATTTTTTTAAAAACTAAATTAAACACTTATTAACAAAAGAAAGGACTTCAAGAACATACAAAGGTCTACAAATTACTACTATACTAACTCCTAAAACCCCTAATTAATATGGCTTCCAGTTATATCCCATTAAGGCAACAGTAAAAATAGATTTTAATAGATTCCAGTAAGTTAACACAGTACCCTGGACAGTAGAATTCAAAGTGGCTTTTTCCAGCTTCAGTTTCTGTAGATAGCAGGCTTAATGCACAAATACTGGAGGCTTCTAATACTTCTGGTATATCTTACAATGCCTTCCTCCTTTGTATATATTTCTTACTTTTAATATGTAAATTACATTGTCCACATGTCTTTGTAACTTTACATTTCTCATAATATAAATCTTTTCATGTTGCCACTACATTATCAATAACGCTTGAAAAATTAAACACATTCCTCAGCTTGCTTGTCTGGCTGTTTGTAAACAGACTGAGATCCCTTTGAAAACAAAATCCCCCTTCATCTATCTACAAATGCAAATTCCCTTTGCACCTTACTTGCTAAGACCCCAACTATGTTTACTCATTAACATATTAAAGACACTTCCACATCTTACTTCTTTTGATACATCAACTTGCAGTCTGCTTAGCTACACAATGTAATTAAATCACACACACAGACAGAACAACACAACCCCCCATAAACCTACTTTACACTAAACCAGAAGAATATTATGAAAATGATTACACCTTCATCACACTGGGAAAACTTATATTGAGTTTGAGAGAGTAAATCAAAGTAATTTTGACTGGTGGATATGGCATTAAATGTAGAGACAACATATGCAGCACTTAGATAAGTAATTGTTTTGGAAGAATTTAAAAATTCAATTCCTTCAGTCATGAGAACTCATGTGAAGGAACAGAGGGTTGATTCTGTAAGGCAAGCAGCAGAGATAGCTCATGATTATGAGTTAGTTCATTGATCTTAAATGTTTTTTCGTCACCCTTTTAAAATCAGAGAAGAATAGAAAGTGGGAAGGTGAAAGGAAGGTAGTCAGGGAAGAGAAGGAGTAGGTGGAAATTCCTAGGAAGTTTTTCTCAGTCTAAAATGAGGGTAGAAGTGATACTCGAAATTTGAGGTGTTTTCATTGTAATAAAGTTGGGCACACAAAGTCAATGTGTTGGAAATTACAGGGAAACTCTTTCAATTATTGGAATGCAGAAAAGTTCTGAAAGTAAAAGTACTGTGGGTTCTGAGGTCCAGGCACAGGAAAAACCTTTGGTTTATGTATAGGTAAAACAGGAAGAATCAGTGATAGGTAAAGAAGTGGGAATGTGTTTACAATTTGCCCCCAAGGGGTTTTTGAGGAGCAAATTGCAGAAATGTTTTAAAAATTTTTATGTGAAGGGGAAGCCTTTCCATGTGTACTGGGTGGAGTAGGTAAAGATATTAAAATTTTAAGAGACACAGGGGCTAGTCAATCCTTATTGTTATCAGATAATGATATTTGTTGCTCAAAGGAAGCATTGCAGGAACTGATAATAATAAGTGGGGTTCATGGAGATGTTAAACCTATTCCATCATGGAAGGTAAATTTAAGTAGTGGAAAAATTGCCCATTGCAGGAGTTCAATCTATTTTCAGTAATGATATAGCTGGATCACAGATGTGGCTGATGCCTATGGTAGTTGAGCAGCTTGCAGAGGTGCTGTCCACAGAATTGTTGCAAAAAGAGCATCCTGGATTGTTTCCACATTGTGTAGTAATGAGGTCACAAGCTCACAGGTTGAAACAGTAAGAAGAGGAAGTTAAAAGGCAGGGAAAAGGTGTTGAAGTTCAAATAGTTGATACAATCTTTGATAAGATTGTTCAGGAAGAGAGAATAGATGAGATTGCAGCTGAGGTGTTTAGCTCAAGGCAGTACAACAAAAGATCCATGAATAAAACAGTTATATCAGACAGCTTACTTGTAAACAGAGGCAGAATGTATTCCAGAATGTTATTACCTTAAGGGTAATGTATTAATGAGGAAGTGGTGACCATATCAAGTTTCAGAAGATGAAAAATGGATGCAAGTGCACCAGGTTGTATTACAATCTGGTTATAGAAATCATATACTGAGAATAGCTCATGAAATTCTAACAGGGGGACATTTAAAAATTAGAAAAGACATAGCCGAAAATACAAAAACATTTTTATTGACCTGGATTGCATAAAGATGTAGTCAAATTCTGTAGAACATGTCACATGTCAGGTAATAGGGAAACCACAAGCAGTGATTAAGATGGCACCTTTAATTCCAATTCAAGCATTTGAGGAACCTTTACTAGGGTCATGATTGATTGTGTAGGGCTAAGACTAAAAATAAAAATCAATACTTGTTGACAATAATGGATGTGTCTACAAGGTTTCCAGAAGTGATACCTTTAAGAAATATTACAACAAAGATAATTGTAGAAGAGCTGACTAAATTGTTTACAATATAAGGCTTTCCAAAAGAAATACAATCAGATCAGGGTTCAAATCTTATGTCACAGCTGTTTAAGGAAATAATGAACAGTTTGGGGATAAAACAGTTTAAGTCACAGCTTACCATCCTGAATCACAAGAGGTTTTGGAAAGATGTCATCAAACTTTAAAAACCATGATGAGGGTGTATAGTCAGGGCTATCCACAGGATTGGAATAGGGGAATTCCTTTCCTGTTATTTGGTATTAGGGATGCTCCTAATGCATTGACTGGATTTTGTCCTTTTGCATTAACCTATGGTCATGAGGTAAGGGGACCACTAAAGTTGATTCATGAGAAATTGGTGGGTCAGGTACTACTCTCCTGAATTATGTATAAAAGTTCAGAGAAAGATTGAACAAAGCACATGAGTTAGCTAGGGAACATTTAAAGATATCACAGCAAGTGATGAAAGTGAAGGCTGATAGGAGAGCCACAGCTTGTAGTTTCATTGTTGGGAAAAAATTGTTAGTTTTGTTACCAGTACTGGGTGACTCATTAAAGTCAAGGTTTAGTGGGCCTTACAGGATTGAACAGAAACAGAGTGAAGTAAATTATTTAATAAATAATCCAGATAGAGGAAAGAAGCAGATGGTGTGTCAAGTAATTATGCTTAAAAAGTACTTTGAAAGAGAAGAGGACCAAAAGGAGGTATTAGTGATGGTAGATAAGGAGAAAGAGGTGGAAATGAAGGATTCTGAAATTGATTTTCCTCTGATCAAATTGGATACTGAGGGGGTACTTGAAAATTTAAATGTAATATTGAGTTACCTTTCAGGCAAGCCTCAAAGTGATTTGGAGAAGCTATTGCAGTTACACAAAGCTATTTGTGGGAATAAACTGGGGAGAAAAAATTTAGCTACACATGATGTGAGTGTAGAAGATTCATTTTCAATAAGGCAATATTCTTATAGATTAAGTCCAGCAAAGTTATCACAAGTACAGAAAGAAATTGAATTCATGCTTCAAAATGGCATCATTGAGTCTAGTAACTGGAGTTTGCCTATTGTGATGGTACTGAAACCCGAAGGAACACAAAAACTGCATGTGGACTACCAAAAGGTGAATGCAGTGACAAAAGGGGATTCATGTCCTATTCGGTTGGAAAATTGTATTGAGAAAATTGCTTTGAGATTGACTTGCTGAGAGGATATTGGCAAGTACCGTAATCAGAGAGAGCAAAGGAGATATCGGCTTTTGTGATGCCAGGTGGACTATATCAGTTTAAAGTCATGCCATTTGGTATGAAAAATGCACCTGCAACATTTCAAAGACTGACAAACAAAGTAATTGCAGGACTGAGCAATTGTGCTGTTTATGTTGGTGACCTGATAGTTTTCAGTCAAACGTGGGAAGAGTATTTACAACATCTGGAAGAATTATTTAATTGACTACAAGAAGCTAATTTGGTGATGAACTTGGTTAAAAGTGAATTTACAAAAGTGCAAGTTACATATCTAGGTCATACCATTGGCTCTGAGAGATATGAAAGTCAAAGCCATTGTGGTTTTCCCCATACTTACAACAAAAGGAGAAATTTTGAGATTTATGGGCATGAGTGGGTTTTATTGGAAATTTGTACCAAATTCTAGCAGCGTGGTTGCTCCATTGACTGAACTGTTAAAAAAAATAAGGAGTTTCAATGAACACAGGAGTGTCGGAAAGCATGTGACAGTTTAAAATCTGTATTGACTACAACACCAGTTTTGGCAGTACCCAATTATGCCAAGTAAGTTAAGTTGGCCATTGACACAATTGATATAGCCATTGGGGCTGTACTGTTGCAAGCAGATGAAACTAGAATTCAGAAACCTATAGGGTATTTTTCACGAAAGCTGAATGTACAACAGAGAGAATATTCAACAAACAAAAAAGTGACTCTGGGTTTGGTGTTAGCATTGCAGCATTTCAAGGTTTACGTTGCAAACAATTTGTCAGAAACAATTGGTTATACAGACCATAATCCTTTAAAATTTCTGAACAAATTTCGAGACCGAAGTGCAGATGGAGTTTATTACTGCAACCATTTAATTTACAGATTATATATATGGCTGGGTGAGAAAAGCTAATTGGAGATGCATTGTCATGAGTTTAAATCTCAATGAGAAATTGGACATTTAAAACATGGACACTGAACTGAAATGACCTCTGGTGATCTGAAGGATTTGTATATATATTATGTTAATGCGTGTATCTGGTAAAGTAATAGTGTGGGCATATTGATAAGTATGGTAGGTAGTGTAAAATGGGTTAAGAAAATGAAGTTGTTTTTTAAAATTATGACAGTTCATTTTGTCATGAGGATGGAGGTGTCATGAAAGTATAATAATTTTCATAATATTATTCTGGTTTACTGTAAAGTAGGCTTATGGGGGTACGTATAGTTGTGTCTGTCTGTGTGTGATTTAATTATATTTGGAGTCAAGTAGACTACAAGGTTTAACTCATCAAAAGGAGCTAGGTGCTTGAGATGCTAATGAGTAAACCTGGATGCTGGCTTAGCATGTATTTGCATTTTTAGGTAAATGAAGTGAAATTTAGATTTCAAAGGCATCCCAGTCTGTTTACAACTAGCCAGATAAGCAAGGCTAAGGAATGTGTTTATTCCTCCCAAAGGTTACTGACAATAAATAGTTGCAACATGAAAATTTTTATATTGTGAGAAATATACAGTTTCAAAGGCATATGAAACAATAGAATTTACATATTAAAAAGAGAGAACATATGTAAAGGAGAATGAGGCTATGTGTCAGGGGAAGGCCCTGTGAGATCAAACAGAAGTGTGTGAAATAGCTTTAATGAAGTCTCCAGCATTTCTGCATTAGCCTGCTGTCTACCAAAACTGAGGCTGGAGAAAAGCCATTTGGAATTCCACTGACCAGGGTATTGTGTTAATTTGCTGAGTCTGTTTAAAGTCCAAAATCTATTTTTGGGCCATTGCCTTAAAGGGGGTGGAACTGAGAGCCAGGTTAATTCAGAATTCTAGGAATTATTATAGTAATAATTGTAGCCTTACACATGTGCTTGACATCTCTTATTTTGTTCATAAATATATTTAATTACCTTTCAAAAAAAATCTAAAAGTCTTGGTGGTCTTATTACTTCGGCATTCAGTGCACGCATCTCGTCATCAATACAAATTGAAACACCAGTGTGATAGCGCGTCCGAGGTTCCCTCGTGGATTTGATCCACCTGGCACACATCATCTGCCATGTCATAACACCCTCCAAAGGGCCTCATGGCTGAATGTGCCATAGGCCTGGCTCAGGTCAACAAACGTGGTATAGAGATCCAGATTCTGTTCTTGGCATTTTGGAGCTATATAACTGCAAACACCACATCAGTAGTTCCATGCACTGACCCTCTGATGGAAGATCCTGGCCGAGATGTTGCACTAAGTGTTTCTGAAGGACTTGGGCAAAGATTTTGTCAGCAATAGAAAGGAGTGAGATTCCTCTGTGATTGTCTCACAATTGAGGAGTTCCTTTCCATTTGTACAGGTGGAATAACATCAGCTCCTGTAGCTTTGTCAGGCAGAAGTTTGGTTGCATTCATCATTTCTGAACATGTGGGAGGGGCATCAAGAGAGCAGTTGATGGCACCAGTGGCAGCCTGCTGATTGCTTCTTCATTGATGATGAAGGCCAATTGAGAATGTGGTTAAAGTGCTCTGCCCATTTTTCTAGAATTTGGGCTTTTTCTGTAAGCAGTGTTGACCTACCGGAACCAAGATGGGCCCAGTCTACTGGTTCATAGACCGATTCTAGAGCATCGTAGAATCTCTTCCAGTTTTTGTGGTCTGTGTGTGACTGAAATTCATCTGCTTTCTGATTCAGTCAAGTTGCATCTCTCTGAACTCATGGGCAGTCCTGTGGGCAGTTTTGCAGGCATCTTGTTTGGATGATGATGACTTGTCACTGGAAAGTCCTGTAGAGATGACATTTCTCCTCCTAAAGGATTACCTCATTGTTTTTATCAAACCAATCTTGATGCTTATGACAGATAGGGTCAAGGGCCTCTAAAGCAGTGGAATACACTATATCCCTATATCACTCATTATATCCTATATCACTTTCTGCATTTAGGATGACTGGGTAACCTTCAGGGATATAGTGTACTGCACTGTTTTTTGTTCCTACTACCAAAGTGAATAACCTCACACTTACCCTCATTATATCCGTCTGCTACCTTAATGCCCGTTCACTTAGCCTGCCTATATCTCTATGCAGCCTCTTTGTGTCCTCCCCGCATCTTATATCCCCATCTAGCTTTGCATCATCAGCAAACCTATACAAATTACTCTCTGTCTCCTCATCTATGCCATTAATATAGATTGTAAATAGCTGAGGACCCAGCACTGATCCTTGCAGCACTGCACTAGTCACAGTCTGCCAACTTGAAAGTGCTTGTTTTTCCCCACCATTTGCTTTCTTTCTGCTAACCAATCCTCTATCCATTCTATTATATTATCCTAACTCCATGCGCCTATATTCTGCATATTAACCTTTTGTGTGGCACCTTATCAACAGCCTTTTGAAAATCCAAGTATACTACATCTACTGCTTCCCCGTTATCTACCTTATTCATTACATGCTCAAAAAACTCTAATAAATTTGTCAAATTTTGTTAAACCATGTTGACTTTGTCAAATCATGCTATGAATTTCTAAGTGCGTTGCTAAGACTTCCTTAATAATAGATTCCAGCAACTTCCTCACAATTGATGCCAGGCTAACTGGCCTGTAGTTCTGTGATTTCTCTCTGCCTCCTTTCTTGAATATCAGTGCAGTATTTGCTAATTTACAATTTGATGGGATTGTTCAAGCATCTAGGGAATTTTGCAGCATGTACTGGAATTTGTTCATTGGTCCGTTAGATCACTGCTTGCATACCAGTGGGGAGTTAGTAAATATATCAGTTTTGCTCCAGTAAATCAATATTCATTTTAAGGTCTAAGGTTGGTTTAAATCAATATTTTAGTTAACACTGGTCTCTCCATATTTGCTTTTTGGCTTCCTTTAATTTCTTACATTTCACCTCAAAACTATCTCCTGTTTGGTCAGCAATTTTTTTGTAAATTGGCCCGAAGTCAATGAGAATTTCAGCAGGCTTGCCACAGATTAAGTAAGAGAGAAATATTAACCTCGGCTTTGCCAATTCAGTATAATATACTGCTGAAAGCTAATGTGATTGTATGGTTTTTTTTGTCATTCATTCACTGCATGTAGCTGTCACTGGCAAGGCCTTCATTTATTGCCCATCTCTAATTGCCCTTGAGAAAGTGGTGGTGAGCTCCTTTCATACAACCAAATGGCTTGCTAAGCTATTTCAAAGGACAGTTAAGAGTCAATTCCATTGCTTTAGGTCTCATATATAGACCCAAGTAGGTAAGAAAAATAGATATTCTTCCCTAGGGGAACCTAGGTGGGTTTTTAACAGAAATCAGTGGTCCCACAGCTACTATGACTGATACAAGCGTTTTTTTAAATTTAATTAATTTAAACTACCCAGTTGTGTGGAGGGATTTAAACTCATATGCCTGATTATTCACCCAGGCTTCAGGTATACAATGTCAATAACCACTATGCTACCATACTCTATGAAGGTAGGGGACAAATTATAAGCAAGGTTCTGAAAAAGTGGATGTTGAAAATACAGTTGTTGAATACAGAGTTAACATCTGCAAATTATCCAACAGAATGACATGAAGCAAAAGTAATCACAAATAATGGCATTGATTTCAATGTCAGCACTTACAACATCAAGTCACAATGGTCAAGCAAATTCTGTGCCTTTTTTCCAACTACTGTGCTGTGACCAAAACATAAAAGGTGATACGCCGCACAGGATGCAGTGTGTGTACAACATGGTGATAAGAGGCTTGTTGCTCTTGTTCAATCAGATTCATAGGCTGGAGCACGAAGGTGTTTCAGTAGTTTCATGTTGTTGAACTTGACCTTCAAATGTTTCAAAATCACTCAATTCAGTTAAGGTCATGTTTTCACAGTGCAGAAGAATACTGACCTTTGTTTCTGTAGAACTTTCTTACCAGATGGGGTTAGCATCTCAGATCTTGTTTATATCGAGGCAGAAAATAAATGTCAAAGCTCTTTCCTTTAAACCTGTTTATTACTCCTCAGCGAGTTTGTGTCCCTTGGATTTCTGATAAAGCTGTGTGTTTCTCGGTCTGACAGTGACAACCAGTTGTTGATGCTTTAAATGCCAATATGGCAGAATTCTGAGTGAACTTGAACGGTTATGTCGCTTTTATCCCCCTATCTAAAAGCTATCCAGTAGTTGCCATGTTGTCAGAGGGATCAAGTACTAACAGCCTACTGCATTCAGGTACACCCTATGCAAATGTATTAACTTCTTAAAAGCCACAACGGCTGCCATTAATTTCCATAGAAGCTGGTTTCATTCACAAGATGGCATTTAATGGATTTTTCATTCAAGCGTGTAGTTTGTCAATCTAGCCACATAATGTGCACTTAAGCCACAGTTTAATAACCTCCTGCACTGCCCAGTTTTACCTTTACAAATGCTGATTTATTCATTGCTCATGAAAACACTTTAAATTGGCACCTCATCACAGAATTGTTACAGCGCAGAAGGAGTCTGCGCTGGCTCTCCGAATGAAAAATGCACCTAGCGTCACGCCCCCACCTTCTCCCGTAGCCCTGCACATTCTTTCTTTTCAGATAATAATCCGATTCCCTCTTGCATGCCTCGATTAAACCTGCCTTCACCGCACTCTCAGGCAGTGCCTTCCAGATCCTAACCGCTCACAGCATGAAGGACTTTTTCCTCATGTTGCCATTGCTTCTTCTGCCAATTACCTTAAATCTGTGCCTCTCGTTCTCAATCCTTCCACCAATAGGAACATTTTTTCTCTAACTACTCTGTCCAGGCCCCTCATGATTTTGAACACCTCTATCAAATCTCCTCTCAGTCTTCTCTTTCCAAGGTAAACAGTCCCAACTTCACCTTACAGTGTATGAGTGGTATTTTCCCATTCTGCTGTACAAATTGTCCCAAACTGTTCAATCTTTGTCAATAACACACAATCTTTTTTTCAAACCAGTTTTCTCCTCCATTTCTGAAGACAGCGACTTAGACAGGTGTGAAGTCCCGCTGGTGGCTGCATTCCTTCTTACCTAATTATTAAAGTGAGTATCTCTCAATTTTACCCATAAATTCTTGGGGGGTTTTTTTCTGGGTTGGTGATGGTGATAAAAATTCATCCTCTTCTGATTTTTGAGGGTTAAAAAAACAACTTCTCCTTGAAATTCTCCCTGCTCTGCCCTCTGAAAATTGGATCTCAAGTATCACGTAAACACAAGTATCTTGAAGCTTATTTTTCAGTGCTTAATTCAACATTGAATTGTCTTGAGATTGGTTCAGAATTTCTGTAATGTGTATTGAAACTACATTTAGATAATGCAATTTGCCTTGAGAAACCAAAATATGATTGTAAAGATGACTAGATTTTACAAATTTTGTCATCACTATGCTCCAAGTTAAACAAACTTTGCCACAGTTACCCTTAATATAATTTTTTAACTTATCCAAATTTGATGTCAGTCATACTCAATTTCTGATCTTGCCCACAGTGGTACATTGAGGACTTTTTTTTAGTAACATAATAAATTTTTAAAAATAAAATCATTTTGAACTGGCATTGAGGCCTGTGATGTGTTGTCCATTAATTGTGAAAATGCTGCCAGGTTGTCCTTTAGCTTGTCTGTGCCATTGCTCATTTTCCTGAATTTCAACAATGTTCTCAAATAAAAGTGATTTTCTTCTGATTCTTTCTAAATTTGCCTGGGGCGTTGAAGGGTCGACTTCCCCCTCCCCCTCCCCCCAGATTTCTCTCAGTTCTTTGACATTGACAAGTTGTCATTCTTCATAGTTCGGTATTGACATGACAGGTTACCTGATCACAGTGAGCATCACATCTGAACAGACTCTGTTCTGCACCGAATTCTGTTTCCACAAGTTATGTTCGACCCCGAGGATTACAGGAAAACAATGATTTCAAAGAACAAGGTTATTCGGGTTAATCAATCGTTAGGTGCATTTAACAATTCAAAAACTAGTCCTGCAATACAATACCCACTACAGAGATCCTGCGGAAAAAAATTGGCAATACAATTCCCCACCAGTTACCCCACAAAGGATATGACTTGCAATCATCCACCAGAGGTCACCACGCATTGATTGTAGTCTTCAGGTTGTTGACCAGGCTGCCTCAGCTGCAGCAGTGAACTTTGGAGACCCACCTTGTACGGGTTAAGAGCTGATCAGTCATGACTCAGTAAAGGATGTTGCCCGTCTGGCTCCTATGCTATTTAGTCTTTGTGGTTAGGGAATTTCAGTGAAATCAGACGGTGAAATCTACCAGTTGTTCCCTTGTCTTAGGAGTTAGCTGTCTCAGTTTGTGTTGTGGTGTCGCTTCAACTGATATCATGCCAGAGTCTTATCCTCCAGGTCAAAAATATGGTTGTCCTTGTTGAGGTGGTGTTGGTTTCAGAACGTGTCTGTTAAAGAAGTCTTCGTAGTTTTCTGTATGTTAACAGCAAGTCTCTACTAACTACTTGTAACTATATACAACTATACAGTAAAGGGTACAGGTATGGTGCTATCTCCATCCTAGGTCTTATCACATTTCTAGCCAACACCACACTGACCGTAGGTCTAGGTCATGTGCCTTCTTTCATCACTTGTGAGCGATACCGTACTCAGTCTCACATTAACCCTATATGTACCAGACCCTTCTGCTACAGTCCTTAGACCCCTTGCCATTAGACTGCCATGTTTGCAAGGTATTCTGCTTGAGCTGGTTTGCAGCTTAGCTCATGTTGCAATTTCGGCAGTTCAGTCTTACAAAGTCTCCCAGAGCCTAGCGTGTCAAATTGTCAACTTTTGCTCTGTTTCAGTTTGTTCTGCTCTACAGTTCTTATGCTATATCCACTTATATGCAGCTTCTAGGCACGGTCACTGGAACTAACAGTAGCTGGAACCCAGGCTGATTTCCTCTTCTTGGCCCAGGAGTGCTGTGAGTAATTTTAGCATGCTCACTACCGGCCTATCTGTGATCAACTAGGTAGCACAGAGTGCAATCAGGCACCTTCCTGATCTGTATCTAGCCGCCTATATGAAACAAAATTCAATGAGCTGATTTCAAAATGGCTGAAGCTGCACAGAACCAGATGGATTTTACATTAGACTCCTCCCTATATTCTGTAAATGAAACATGGAGAACCAAGTCATTATTTTTTAAAAGCAGCCAATTCTAGAATTGCACTCCATCTGCAGTGAGCCTCAAACTGTTTCTAATTTTTAAATGTTAGTCACATTCCTAACTGTGGTGGTGAGATGTACTTTCGAGCATTAGTCCCTAATGCTTTTTTCAAAAGTGCGGTTAATGCAAAGCAACTCTTTAAGTTAGGAATAAACGTTGTTATAAAATTTGTTTTGCATCCTGCTGCAGTCATAGAAATAATGGGGCTTTAACTTGTTTTCAGCAATTAGCAGGAACAAGCAGCCATTTAGAGTCAGTCTTTCAACGTGGGTCTTAAAAATTACAGACATGCTGCCGAAAAACTGGCACTAAATCATTCACTTGGAATGTCAGGGTAAAAGCACATGTGAACAGATGGCATAGATGCTTCAGGCAATAGCCTCAGTCACCATATCCCTCCCCTGGAGGCCTGCACTCCAATCTGGACCACAATGATGAGCTCAGTATTGTTTTCCTAAGTACAGGTATAGATCAGAAGGGAATTTAAGTCCAACATAATGGTGATCAGGGAGGCAGGAGATGTCCTCCTACTCAGTATTGATTCTCCATCTCTTAGTTATAGTCTATTATACATCAAAAGTCTCAAATGACACTCATTTCCCAGACACTAGAAGTGAGTACTTCCACAAGATCCTGTCTCCAAATCTGATCTGATGGTCTTAAGCTGCTGATCATATTTTATGGTGTGCTATCACATTAAGGATCTTCCATTATTTCCCTCGAATTGGAGTGTATTTTAACCCTTAGTCCACATCCTGAAGTAACTCAAGATATTAAAATCTTGATGTTAAAAGACCACCCCCTAGAAATTCAGCGGGGTTCTCTAGGGAGGCCAGTGGAACCTTCAGAGACACAGTGCAAATGGCTAAAAAAAAATCAACCACCATTTGGCTGGCGTTAAAATCCACCTCTTGCTGAAGTTACAGTCGCGAAAACCCAGCAAAACCTCAAGGCTCACAATCCACCCTAAAATACCTGTCCATACAGGGTCACATCTACTCAAGTGTCAGGTCACACCTGGTCTACAAGAGCCTGGCTGTATACCAGCCACCACTAATCTGCAAGACAGTAGAGGGCAGCTCTATAAAATCATAGAGTGATTCAGCAAAGAAGGAGGCCAATCAGCCCACTGGGCCTGTGCCAGCTCTTTGAAAGAGCTATCCGATTGGTCGCAATCCCTGCTTTTTCCCCCATAGCCCAGCAAATTTTTTCCTTTTTGAGTGTCCATCCAATTGCCTTTCTGAAATTTATGATTGAATCCGTTTTCATTACCCTTGTGCATAGCAAATGAAAACACATTTTTGTAATCTAATGGTGCTAATGAGTTTACTATATTTATTTAGATGAGACCAGACTGGTGCCTAGTCCAATAACATTGAGTTAGTTAAACAGAGGCCAACTTAGATTACAGAGTTGATGTTATTATGTCAGCCTGTACTCAGGAACAATACATCAGGACCTGTAATGTGTTAGACTCATTACTCAATGATGTAGAAAAAGCAGCAATGTTGCTGAATGCATTCCAACTCAGAGGGATTATTAATTGTTATGAGCAGCAATACTTTGCTGTAAAATCGATTTCATATGAAAGTTTAATTTACATACCCTTGAATGTGGGAATATAGGGGATTGGAGCAGGAGTAGGCCATTTGGCCCCTTGAGCCTGCTCTGCCATTCAATGCCATTTTCCTGCACTATCGCCATATCCCCTGATATCTTTAATCTCTGTGGGCTGAATCTTCAGCTCGGCGAGTGTGGGCGGGGTCTGCTCGCCGAGGCGTAAAATGACGCGGGGTGACATCGGAGGTGCGTCCCAACGTCACCGCGCATGATTTAGATTTTCCGTTCGGCGGGCGCGCAGCCCAGTCAGCTGCGCGCCCGCCGAACTGGCAAAAGCCTCTTAAGGCCATTAATTAACTAAGTAAGCCTCTTGAGAAAGCTGCCCGTCCAACCTTAAGGTTAGAGGGGCAGGTGAAGAGCCCAGGCGGCCTTCGCATTTTTCATGGAACCTCATTCGCGGGCGGGATGAGGTTTCATGAAGGGTTCAAAAATTAAATAAGCTGTCACATGAGGGGACTTGTCTTAAATTTATTCTTCCTTTATTAAAGCTTTTAAAACTTAAGACTTATCTCCCTGAGGCACCTCAGCGCAATGTGCAAAAGAGCGCACTCCCGACTCAGGGAACCCCACCACCCCCCGACTCAGGGAACCCCCCCCCCTCCTCCGCCATCACAGGGAGAGCACAGCGCTTCCGGGTGCGCGTCACACTGGGCGGGCCTTAACTGGCCAGCCCACGTAAAAAGGCAGCGCGGACCTGATCAGGGACACCTGCGCCCCTCCCCGCACACCCCCCTGACGGATTATTTCCTATAAGTCTATTCCACAACCCTCTGGGATAGAGAATTCCAAAGATTCACCACCCCCTGAGTGAATAAATTCCTCCACATTTCAGTCTTAAACAGCTCGCCCCTTATTCTGAGACTGCGTCCCCTGGTTCTAGACCCCCAACCAGGGGAGACATCCTTCCCGAAACAGCTTTCTTCACAGTCAGCACTTACTACTTTTAAGTGATTAAAAAAATAGCTTGAACAATTTTCAGCTTTTGGTTTACTAAGAAACAGTTATTAAGCCAAAGAAAAACAACTGGTGAGGACGAGCTGCTGGTGAACCAAGTTAATGGCTGGGGATGGTTTTCATGAGCCTGAAGGATCAGCAGCAGGGGATCCATATCCGGAAGGGCTGCTCGATTCCCTGATGTACTCGAGATGAAGTCAAGGCTAAACGGCAGTTAGCCCCAATGGGAGGAGAGTCAGTCTCTCTTTTAAAAATCTCATCCTTGTGTTCAAATACATCTAAAGCCTCACCCCACCCTATCTCTCTAGCCTTCTTAACCCTACAGCCCTCTGAGAGGTGGAAACTCATCCAATTCTGACGTCTTGCACTTCCATGATTTTCGCCACTCCACCACTGGCCGTCGGCCTTCAGTTACCTACAGCCTAAACTCTAGGGGCAGGATTTTCCCCTCGTCGGGTAGGCGTGGTGGACTCCGACCGCCATTTCACACTGGCTGGCCAACTAAGGATCAGCCAGTGTGAGAAGCATGCTAAGAGCCCTCAGTGCTGCCAGAGCAGGGGGGCAGGAGGAGCGCGAGCGCTGAAGTGTGCGCATGTGTGGGGGAGTGCACACTAAAAACTCCCTGAAGGCAGGGAGCTGCCTCAGGGGGGCTGAAGAATTTTGAATACAACAATAAACATTTCACAAATGATATGTGCGTCCCCGCGTGTGACTCAGTCACATGAAGAGGGACATGTTAAAAAAGGATGTTAAAAATTTTTTACTGTTTTGTTTTTAGTAACCGTTGGAAACCTCGTCCCGCCCGTTGATGAGGTTTCATGAAAAATGCAAAGGCCGCCCGGCCTATTGGCCTGCCCGCCAACCAAACGATTGAGCGGGCAGCGAACACTGCAACTTAATCAATTGCTTAAGGGCCTTAAGAGGCCTCTTAATTGTCGGCGGGTGCACTGCCGCCTCCCACGCGCACCCGCCCACCAAAAGATCGCGAGAGTGCGTGATGACGTCGGGACACTCGGCCGACGTCATAGAGCACTATTTCACTCCCGTTCAGCTTGCCTGTGGGACGAAACATTCTGCCCTGGAATTGTCTCCCTAAACCTCTCTCTCTCTCTCTTCAATAAGCTGCATTTTAAAACCTACTTCTTTGACCAAGATTTTGGTCACTGGCTTTACCTGATAACGTGAGCACCTTGGGATGTTTTACTATGTTAAAGGTGATACATAAATGCATGTAGTTGATGTTGGAAGATATGTGACACAGTACAGGAAGGGGTTCAGTGACCTCTCAGGGGTACCAAGGTAAGCCAAGGCACTAACTGCGTCCGAACCACACGCTCTGCCACTGATACAGCTTTCAGTCACCTCCTTATCTCTCGCATTCTTTTTCTATCAGAATCTGCGCACCAGGTTACTTAATGCAAAGAGCATCCTCTGCAACACTCAAGCACCTTTTGAACTCACACTGTGTGCTTTTGCTAATCTTCAGAGACTTAATTTACTGGCACAAAGCATCAGTACCTCTCATCATTATGGAATCCATGCTTTCGTACAAGGAAAAATAGGTATCTATGACACTAACATTCCATTAAGCATGTCATTTTCCTCCAGAAAGGAAAACAATCACTAATAGTGAACTGCATGTGGGAGGAGCACAAAAACTAAAATCCCCAATCCTCTATGAATAGGAAGCTCTACAAATAAGAGGCAAACTGGAGAGGCTGTGGAATCAATATACTGACAAAGTTTTATCAACTTTAAGATGTAGCAACTAGCTTCTTCATTGCAGTATCCAGTTTAATTGTACCTTTGCGGTGCTATTACCCTTGCAAGCCATTGTCCTTGCTTGGATTTCTGTAGTAGATTAACTCCTACTCTTAAATGGATGAGTGCAGCCCCAACAACACGCAAAAAAGCTTGTCACCATCCAAGACAAAGCAGCCCGCTTGATTGGCACCCCTTCCATAAACATTCACTCCCTCCACTGCCAATGCACAGTATACCATCTACAAGATGCACTGCAGAAACTCACCAAGGCTCCTTAGGCAGCACCTTCCAAACCCACAGCTGCTACCATCTAGAAGGACAAGGGCAGCAGAAACATGGTAACGCCACCACCTGGAAGTTCACCTCCAAGCCATTCACCATCCTGACTTGGAAATATATTGCCGTTCCTTCACTGTCACTGGGTCAAAATCTTGGAACTCTCTCCCTAACAGCACTGCGGGTGTACCTACACCACATGGACGGCAGCAGTTCAAGAAGGCAGCTCATCACCACCTTCTCAAGGGCAGTTAGGGATGGGCAATAAACATTGGCCTAGCCAGTGATGA
Organism: Cetorhinus maximus; assembly: GCF_964194155.1. Lineage (NCBI taxonomy): Eukaryota > Metazoa > Chordata > Chondrichthyes > Lamniformes > Cetorhinidae > Cetorhinus > Cetorhinus maximus. The sequence continues at coordinate 215,850,316 of NC_135880.1, forward strand.
CCACATCCTGTAAATGAATAAAAAAATTGGCAGACACACGGGTTTCTCCACCAGGGACATATAGGAGTGGGTGATATATTTGGTTCTTTCTTCATTTCGTGGAGTGCCCTTTATCCTTCAAAACTCCAAATACAAGATTGTTTTTGCGCATGAGATACTGCAAAGGAAAGCATGGAGAAAACTTACCTAACTAACGTAGGAAGCATAGAACCTCATATGTTTGAAAGTTGAGTTATATTCTTCATACCTTGGCTGTTGTCAGAGTTCATCTTGAGACCTGTGGAACCTATTATATTCCCGAAAAACTTGCTTCTGCCTTTTGAGAATTTGCATTTCACAAGATGGACCTGTGTCTCTCCATAAACTAGAATGTCACCCATTTGGTGCAAATCCTGGCTGGGACATATGTTGCTGCTCCTTATTGTGGTTGGGTCAAAATCCTGTAATCATCCACCAATAACCATTGTTAACTTCAGTGCAAGGCCACTGCAGTTCAAGCAAAAGGGCCACCACCACTTTCCTAGGATAAATAGGAAAGGGCAAGACGATACAACCTTTTGCTGGAATCACCCACAACCCAAGAATAAAGTTTTGAAAAAAGTTTCGCTGCATTTGAAAATTCCAAACCCAAGCAGCGGATGAGATCCTGGCTTCAGCCCTGACATTTCCTCTGTTGTTGCTGACAATTTTGTGAAAACCTTTGTCATCATAATCATGTGAGAGATAAACAAATGGAGAAAAAAAATAAATCAGACTTTCTTTGTCTGACCTACTTTTTTATAAAATTTCAGCTCAAAATCCAGTGGCCCAACCATCACTTGACATCTTTGTACAGCTGCAGCACGAGATCGGAAACTGACCATCTACAGCACATGAAAGGTATAATAGGTATCAGCCCCACTCAAGGGCACATTCACCAGGGTGTCTGTGCGCTGCATCAATATATTCAATAATCTTTCTTATTAAAATAGTTTCTTTGTATCCACATTCCAACTATTGCCCACCTTTTTAATGTTTTCTCATGCACACAAATTGTGTTATTAAATTCTCGTCACCTTCAGCTTTGATGGCAGAATAAACTCTTGTATGGGAAACAGTTTACATCTTTAATTATTTCGATTGTTTAGGGATTAAGTACCGATTTCAGTCCACCTCCTGTAATTAATGGATTAATTATGCAAATTAGAAGAAGGTGGAGAAAGGAGTGGTGCAGCTTCAAGTGATGCCCTTATACTAATTAAATACCATAGATCAGCCATGCAGTGCTCAGTATAGCGAATGAAATGTTTAATTCAAACACAATTTTAAGTACCAAGGTGGTACTTGGCAATTTGTTTTTTTATGTGAAGACAGCATTTTAATGTCATGTTCAATTAAAGTTTCTTGCTAAAAGTGAGTTGTGGATTAGTTATTCAGACACTTGTCACAAATGATAAGCTTTAAAAAGCTTAAAATTTCAGAACGGCTTGTCAGAGTTACTCCAGAGTAGAGCAGTGTAACGTAACATAGCATCTTATCTCAATTTTTCTTTGAGGCTGTGAGATTAACATAAACTATTGATGCTTTAAGAGCAGATACAGATTTAATTATTAAATATTTCTTTTTGCCAAAAGCAATTTTTATAAGTATGAAATGGCATGTACTGGAAAACATAGCCCATTTGGTTATATCAAAGATATTAGTAGACAGGTAAACTCTGCTACTACCTTTTGAGAGGATAAGAAAGCATGAAATGGGAAGAAATCATTAGGCTTATCAAGCCTTCACATTGTATGGGTGATGTGCAATCTACCATATGTTTAATATGTAAAATCATGCATAAAAATTCCTGGATCACAAAGGTTATTGAGTAACGGTCTGAAATATTTTGCAATTCTATCATTTTAACTGTTCCACCCCGATCTGCTCCCTTCCTGAGACACTATTCCCCTGCCGTTGCAACTTCTTTTTGAAATTCGTTCATGGGATTTGGGAATCGCTGGGATGGCTAGCATTTGTATTGCCCACCCCTGTACAATCACTTCAGCCTCTTTTCTATGATCCCATTCTCTGCCAGATATCTATCCGGTTCCTTTTTGAGGGAGTTAATTGCTCATCTCTAACTGCTGTCATTGAAACCCTGTTGAGCATATCCATTATATGTTGGGTAAAAAAGCTTTCTCTGATCTCAAATCCCATGTGAGCCTTGCTAATTTTAAACCTGCAGCCACAGCTAATGATCAACGACTCACAGCATTTTAAAGACTTGGGGGTTTGACTCCGCTTGGATATCTTTTCTTCGATGAAAATAAATATGTTATGTTCGTTTCACTTCAACGTTAGAACACTAAATCCTAGAACTATCCTTGTTTCTTTTCCCTGAACCTTCCTGTGAAAAGTAACATATGAAGCTCTCAGTGTTCAATTCATGCTGAGGCTAATCAGTTCATCACCATTTTGTACTAATGAACACAAATTATACTGTACTGGAAGCAAAAAATGCTGGAAATACTCGGCAGGTAAGGCAGTATCTGTGGAGAGAGGAACAGAGTTCATGTTTCGGGTCATCAGATGAAACGACATCAACCTGAAATGTTAACTCTGTTTCTCTCTCCACAGATGATGACTGATCTGCTGAGTATTTCCAGCATTTTCTGTTTGTATTTTAGATTTCCAGTATCCAACATATTCTGCGTTACAAATTATATTATATTAGATCTGAAGAATAAATATCAGTCTCCTCCCTCTTCTCCAAATAGTGTCAGCCTCAATAGCTTACCATCTACCCAAACAGTTTAATATCTCAATCAAAGTTGACACTATTGTTGTGCACAGGATCAGGAGAGAGGAACTCTTTCCCTTATTGTCTGCAATCAGTGTGGTTTTTTTTTGGAAAGGAAAATGTGTATGTTTCTTAACCCGAGTGTGTGATCATGTTTTAAATAATCAGCAGCAAGCTTTTGTGGGTTTAAATAAAGAGGATTATTTATTCATGCTTTCATCACAAAAGTCTAAATGCTGTTTCACTCACTCAAAAACGTACACTTGAGAAGGATACATTGCAAGAGGATGGTGCACTTTTACAAATTATAAACAAAAGAATAGTTCATAGTTTGCATGTTTGGCTTTTCATAGAGAAAGCAGTCATTGCAACCCCATTGAAGGAGGCATCTTCACTCCAAAAGGGTAGTTTCAGTGATTTCAATAGCTGGACTAGCTCAAAGATAATCTTACCAGGGATGTAGTTAATACAGAAGAGAACTGCAACAAAATACAGGAAGACATTAATAAACTTACAGAATAGGCAAGTAATTGACAAATTAAGTTCAATGTAGATAAGTAACATAATGCATTTTGCAGGAAGACTAAGGAGCACACATAATCCATGGATAATACATGTCTAATTGGTGAAGAGGAAAGAGAAACTGAGAGCACACTAAAACCAGCAGCACATATGTTAATAAGGCTGTATAAAATGCAAACTAAGAACAGGGGTTTATTTCTAGAGGTGTGTATTTGAAAAACAGAGAAACAATGCATAGAACCATGATTAGACCACATTTGAAATACTGTGAACAGGTCTGGCTTCCATATTCTAAAAAGGATATAGAGGCACTGGAGAAGATGCAAAAGAAATTTAATAGAATAATACCAACACTCAGAGGTTAGGCCTATTGAGAAAGATTGACAGGCTGGGGCTCTTATCCCAAGAAAGGAGAGGATTTTTTTAAAATAGTATGAAAGGGTTTGACAGGATCAACTTAGAGAAGATGTTTCCACTTGGAGAACAGAACTAGAGGTCATCAATATAAGATAATCAGGAATTCAGGAGAAACTGCTTTACCCAAGGAGTGGCTAGAATGCAGAGTGGCTAGAGTGTGGAACATGCTACCAGATGAAGCAGTTGGGATGATTACCCATAAATGTCTTTAAAGGGAAGCTGGTAAGTACACGGGGGGGTCTTCTGGTGGAGTGGGTAGCGTCCCTACCTCTGAGCCAGAAGCTCTGGGTTCAAGTCCCTTTCCAGAGGCTGGACATTACAGGAGGACACACTACTCACGCCCCTCACACCCCCCACCCCCCACCACCAGCCCCCCCAACTAAAATGTCGATTGGAAAGGGACTGACGAGAAAGAAATCTTCCCTGCAGCATCAACAAAGAACGTGTGGGACTTCTACCTCTCACTGGGAGGAGGACCAGCCCTCAGGGAGCTGACAGCCAATCTGATTGGCCAGTAGCTCTTGCATTCCCAGCAGCACCAGAGCTCAATAGTGGGCACTGCCAGGACTACAAGCAGGCCCAGGATTAAGGCCCCAGTGGATCTCATATTCAGGTAAGTCAGGGGTATTGGGCTGGGAGGGATTGGGCACCTTAGGGCGAGGGGGGTGGGGGTGTGCAGGGTTTGCAGCGTAGGCAGTGAGGAAGGGTGGGGGGGCTACTATCTTCAAGGGGGTGGCCCAATAAGCAAAGTGTACTCCCCTGAAGAAGTGTACCCCCAACACTCTTCCAACCCTTTTAAAAACTTTTTTGACTGCCCATTCCCGCCTCGCTGCCTCTGCCAACCATGTTATGGCATAGGCAGCATAATTCTGGGATCAATTGGCTTGTAAACAAGTCCAAATTGACTTTTAAATAAGCTCAATTGGCCCTTAATTATTTATTTGCACATGGCAGGCGGCACCAAAACCCCCATTTCGTGCCCCGGGGGGAGGGGAGGGGGGGCAGCTCGGGGGTGGGCAAGAAGCTGGTGGGTTGGCCACCCCTCGTATTTTACATGTCTCCTGCCGAAAACACACCCGGCGTGGGGGCCGAAAATCCAGCCCCAGGACTTGATGGCCAGCCAGGGAACGTGTCTTCGTAACGCAGCCAAACAGGCTGATTGTCAATCTGTGAATCCTTCCAATACACCTACGGCAGGCAGTAAGAGTGGGAAAGTTTCCTGGTCAGCCACGTTTATGTGGAGTGGACCCCCTCAGGTATAGCTTCTGGTAACAGGCTAGCAAGACGTTCCGGGAAAAACTAGCTCCAGAAACAGACATAAGCACACACAAGTGCTTTGTCTGCCTCGTGTCAGATGTAGGAAGAGTCTAAGTCTAGGTAAGTACATGAGGAAGGAAGGAACAGAAGGATACATAATTGGGTTTGAAGAGGCTCATGTGGAGTGTTAATACCAGAAAAGAAATCAGTTGAGCCAAATGGTTTGTTTCTGTGCTATAAGGGTCTGTATAATTTTAGGTAATAAGTACAACCTATTACTTTCAAAAATACACAACATCGATTAGAAAATATGGTTCGGTGTTGCTAGTAGAACATTAAGTTACAATAACTAGTACCTATTGAGGTACTGAGAACACCTCCAATATTGTTTTTGATATAAACCCACTCTCTGCATCCAGAACGCAGCCCCAAACATCACCAGTCCTCATGCAAGCAGCGTTGTCAGATAGGAACAATATGATGCAAAATCATTCAATTCTTAGAAACAGGATGCACAGCTGAGAGTGATGATAGTGCTTCACTCTGCAGAGTGCTTTGGGATTTTCACATTAGCTTAACTCCCGAAAAGGCAAATCTGTTGTCAGGAGAGACAAATGATTACTCTGCGCTAAATTAATCTATAGGCACTTAAAATGGTTTCAACAATTCGTTTTTAAACAAAACTTTTCATTAAAAGGTTTTGCATTTTTAAATAAAGAATGGAACCAAGCTATGTAAAATCGTTGGTGCGTATTAACTGCAGTTCTGTTTGCAGGGAGCTCCCCCAACTGAGGGAAGAAACATATTGCTGCTCAAGCAATTATTCGATATGGGCAACAGTTCTAGGCTCTGCTGCTGATTGTTGCATTCATGATAACAAGTGCCGCTTAATTAAAGGTTATTCACAATTATTGGAAATTCCTCTTCTTGCACAATAAGCAAATATATTTTTGTCACTGAATTCAGCGAGCATGTGGGAGTTGCTGCTAATTCTGTGAGTGTCGGGGCAACAGGAAACTCAATCTCATCTGAACGTGTTTCTTCACTCCACCCCCTCTCCCTCTCACTTCCTATGTCTGAACACATGGGCGATGTGCTGGGCAGGGCTAGCCATTCTCCAATAGCTCGCACAGGGCTGTTTTTCATTGGACAATGTTATCACAAAAGGGTAGCAGCCAAACCGATTCCCATCCTCACCCAGTATTTGATTGACAGCTGCAAAATTAAATCAGAGGCTGCACTGCTTCACCCTGGCATCCTTGTATTCTCCAGCATGGACCTTGCACTCTTCAATAAGACATCCTTAAACTCAATTAAGTTAACATTTCATTCACAAAGCATCATGCTATAATGAGAAACAGGAAGAAAGAATTTGCATTTGTATAGCACCCGTCATGACTTCAAGATGTTCCCAAAGTGTTTCACAGCCAAGTAAGTATTCTGGAAGTGTAATTGTTGCTGTCACAGAGGGAAATGAGGCAGCCAATTTTTACACAGCAAGACTCCACAAACATCTCTTCTTCAAAAACTGCTTTACGTCCCCTAGACGGGACCTCTGTTTAACATTAAGATAAAAGCAAATTACTGTGGATGCTGGAAATCTGAAATAAAAACAGAAAATGCTGGAAAAACTCGACAGGTCTGGCGGCATCTGTGGAGAGAGAAACAGAGTTAATGTTTCGAGTCCGTATGACTCTTTTTCAGACCGTTATTGTGGAGCTCTTTGGTGGAGCTATTTAATTAATCCTACTTCACTACTTTTTCCCCATATCCTTGTAAACTGTTTCCCTTCAAGGGTTTATCCAATTCTCCTTCGAAAGCTATTGCTTCCACCATCCTTTCAGAAACAAAAACAGAATTACCTGGAAAAACTCAGCAGGTCTGGCAGCATCGCTGGAGAAGAAAACAGTTGACGTTTCGAGTCCTCACGACCCTTCGGCAGAACACTCGAAACGTCAACTGTTTTCTTCTCCACCGATGCTGCCAGACCTGCTGAGTTTTTCCAGGTAATTCTGTTTTTGTTTTGGATTTCCAGCATCCGCAGTAGCTTTTAGCTTTTTGTTTTAACCCTTTCAGAAAGTGCATTCCAGATCACAACAATTTGCTGTCATACGGACTGGAAACATTAACTCTGTTTCTCTCTCCACAGATGCTGCCAGACTGCAGAGTTTTTCCAGCATTTTCTGTTTTTACCTCTGTTTAACATCGCCTTTGACATGCGCAGCAACCCTCATTGTACTACATTGAAATGTCAGCCCGAATTAGGTGCTCAGGACCTCAAGTGGGACTCAATCACCAGCAGTCAGAGACAACAATGCTACGGCTGGCACCCTAGAAAGGACCCTATAAAATAAATTTATTATGCCTCCGGCTAACTCGACGCAGTGAGTTGTTAAGATTTAATAAGCTGAAGTGTTAAACCTTTGTCCCCAGGAAAATAAACAAGCACGGTTCTCACTGTTTCTGTGTGTTACTGTGATTTGTTCATGGGTGAAAAGCACAATAAAAATGTCAATTATAAAAACACAAATGCCTTTCGCCCAGAAAGGGATTTAGGCAAGGAGAGAACAGAACGTTAACAAGAAGGAGGGTAGCAAAGCAGTGAGATAATGCAACGAAGGAGCAGAGACAGAGGAAGAAAGACATTCAGGCAAATTGCTTTGATGCTTTAGTTCACCAGCTGGTAAATCACTTATCCCAGCAAACAGCTAAGTCAAATGTTGCAGGTTTGTTCAAGATGTGGATGGCATTCATTATAAGTTTACAGCAGACCTAGCTTCCAGGTTTCAGTTCAAGGGACCTAAAGTATTTCATTATAAAGAATATTATGTCACCTCGAAAGTCTTCAGCTTGCAACATAGTTCAAATACAAGTACTGAATGAAAGTACAAGCATAGGTAAGATCCACAAACTTAGTTCTATGTGGGGAAAGAGTGTTGCATTGTTTTATGGACTGTTTAAAAACACCTTTCACAAATAACAAACATTCATATAATCACAGAATGATACAGCACAGAGTGAGATCATTCAGCCCATCATGGCTGTGCTGGCTCTTTGGTGGAGCAATTTAATTAATCCTGCTTCGCCACTCTTTCCCCATATCCCTGTAAATTATTTCCTTTCAAGGATTTATCCAATTCTCCTTTGAAAGTTACTGCTTCCAGCACCCTCTCAGAATCTAGATCATAACAATTTGCGGTGTAAACAATGTTACCTCACGTCGCCTCAGGTTGTTTTATTGATCGCCTTAAGTCTGTGTCCTCTTGTTACTGATTCTTTCTGCCATTGGAAACAGTTTCTCCTTATTTACTCTATCAAAATCACTCATGATTTTGAACATCTCTATTAAATCTCCTCTTAACTTTCTCTTCTCTAAGAATAATAATCCTAGTTTCCCCAGTCTCTCTACATAAACTGAAGACCCTGAACCCTGGTGTGTTGCAGAAGAGTGTCAAGATTCATATCTATTGAAAAGTGTTAAATAAGAACAAACTAGCATGCCCTTTGAAACACTTTCTGATTACCAAGTCTAGGAGGCCCCTAATTGAAATGTCACAACTTAAAATTTTAATTACGTTATGTATTATACATTATTAATATCCTTATAAATAATAAATCACACATCACAATGTCGAACCGTTTAGCTTTAGTATTACGGAGGCAAAAATTAAAGGACGATTAACAAAAGTCGACAATTGCTTATAGCTCAAACTTTATGCCAATTTGGCAGCTTTGCTCAAGATAGGAGTTTATTCTGGTGATTGATAGCAGATTGATAGAGCATTGTCATGGAATTTAATTCAAACTGCTTTATGTTTTAAATATTTAGAGGTTCCAAGGATTCAATGATCTTAGTGTCACTGAACTTTACACACTCTGATCTCTCTCTCAGTCTCTGCCATTTACTTTTCTGGTCACACACAGTTTTATGCAGAATCCTGAGGTGGACGACTACGATTTTTTTTTTAATGACATGCCACATAAGAACAGAATGCTCATGTGCATGGTCTCTCTACATGCCAGAATTATGGACTGTAAGAGGTAAAATATTAAGATCAAATGTTAAGATGAATCACTTTGTTCACAACTGGTGCAGTCAGCTTGCAGTCTGGCTGGTGAACTCGATGAATTTTGTTATTACAATCAGGTCCCCACTCAATGCCCCTCATTTGTGAATAAAATGGGTTCATCTAACAAGTGGTCATAATACCTGCCATCCCATCAATTTAAAGGTTTAGAAACCTTAATCAACCTGAAGTAGCTACACCTAAAAGCTGGCAAATTACTAAACACTACTCATCCTTCCAAAGCTTTGCAGGATTATCATTATGGCTGCTGGAAGTGAGGCACAATAAGAACATAGGTTTGAAAAGTGAGCAATGTTTCACAATTCAGGGGTAAGTGGATGAGTACCACTTTGTAATTTTTTTGACTTTGTGCTATAGCTCTTTTAAGTAAGAAAGGGCTTGCAAACCTTTTAAATAATGGGATAACAGCATTGTGAAACATACTCATTTGAGCCATTTTATTTCAATTTTCGTCTACCCCGTCTTTCCTGGTGTATGCTATGCTCCAACTGCTCTCCCATATGATGTCCAACTACCTATTCTTCAAATGTGAGCTCAACGGTTGGGTATCTTAAAACGCCTGACCGTGCAGGCACATCGCAGTCAAACCTGAAGCTGGTTTCATCTGATTCGCAAACCGTGGATGCTCATCATTGGGAGTTGGGACCTTTGCCAGCTTTTCTCTTCCTGCCCTGTTGAGGTGGAGATCAAGTGCGGCATTCTCTCATCCAACCGTTAATCCCTGGTCAATCAAGGCTCCTTTCTTTGAGGTAATTTAAGTTGTGTAACATTGTCGATTTTTCAAACAAATGTTGTTACTTTCCCTCACTTCCAGCACCCCAGTGATAACCTTAAAGCTTTGAAAGAATTACTTCTATAAGCCCTGGATCATACCTATGAGAAAGAGCTACGTGTTTCACATAAACCTAATGACTTTCACAGTCATTTTGTGCACAACGAGGTCCCATAAACAGAATGAAATGATTGACCCATTGATTTTCTTTTTGCTGATCAGGACAATATCGCACGCTTCTGCAAAGTTGGATCTGTAATAGTCACCCAAACTAGTCGAAAAGGCAGACAGAAGCTCACTTTAACATCTCAGCCAAAATAAACCGCCAATGCAGTGCTCCCTTCATGTTGCATTGATGTGTCAGCCTAGATTATGTCCTTGAGCCCAGAATGGACCTTGAAACCACAATCTTCTGGCTCAAGGGGGGGTGAGTGTTAGCAGCTTATCCAATTCAGATTTGCTGGTCCTCATCCGGGCAGATGATTTTATCCAACATTAAAGCACGTGATAACCAGAACGAGAAAGGAAAAATAAGTGTGGGGTGAGGAATTGCTAGATAGGCAACACCATTGGTTTACATCTCCAAACCTGCAGTTCGAAAAAAAAAACCTGACGTGATTTTGTCTGTAGATGGATGCATTGGGGGAGGTGGGGGTGCAAAGTAGACACTATAATCAGGTAAATTGCATAATTTAAAACAAAAATTACACTCAATCTTTGAAATCCCCAGTTATCAACAGTATTTAATTAACTGTCATTCTCTACAATTAGTTAGAAAATAATTTAAACAGAATATAACAATGTCCATAAATTAAAAGTGAACATGCAATCATTCTGTTTATTATTTTGATTAGTTGTTTCCTATTAAATTAGAATTAAGATTGTGAAATGATGTTTAGTTGGAGACATTTATCTATAAACCAACTGGGAATTTCAGCCACTGACTAGAATGCAGAAGTTCTCTTTGGAGCTCTGTCTCACTGTTTAGCAGGATTTCCTTTAGAGACAAGTATCTCTAGTTTACATTTACCCACGGACTAAACCCCATGATCAATCCATTGCCAAGCTACTTATACTTCCACAATTTGCAATATTGCTGACCTTCACCGCTCCCTCCATCCTCACGCCTTTGAAATCCTTACACACTTTTGTCACTCTGGACTCAATCACCTCAAGACACTCCATGCTGCCCTTCCATCCTCCAGCCTCCAAAAACTTCTACTTGTCTAAATCTCTACCACACATGAGTCCTGCACAAGTTCCAGTTCACAGTCACCCACTTTTCAATGAACTATCGGTTTGCTCCTTCAAGATATTAAATCTAAAATCCTCCGCTTCATCTTTAAATGGCTCCAGGATCTTGCCCCACCATATCCAGCCTCGCTTGCCCTCTTTATGGTGCTATGCAAATTCAAGATCTTGTTCTTTGACCATGTGATTCTAAATATTGTTTTGCGTTTCTGTGGAAAAGGGTTTGCCAGTCTGAAGTATAGCAGGACTCACTGATCTTTTTTTAAAATCCCCAAGCTCGATTCCCCTGGTTACTTTGCAGCAATTAGAATGCCTGGTGCAAAACAGAGACAGCTTGAAGGGAAGGTTTCTGCATTCGAATTCAGGGTGCTGCTCTCTGTTCGTTGATCTCAGAAGACTTCTTATGATAACTGCATTCCAATGTGAAGCCCAGATGTGCTGAGGCCAGTTGTGCTCTCACCCAGCACTTACAAAGAATCGAACCTGGGGCTTTAAATAAATTGAAAACATGGTCTAGAAATTGAGGCATGACCATAATTTCTTTCCAAATATGTTGGTGGCACACTTTCATCTAGAAATCTGCGCATGCTTCCTGCCTGCTCTATTGCGGGCTTAGTAGACCAGTTAGTGTCAAAAAATGGGCACTGCCTGGCCCAATTTATAAGTCTATGTATAATCCATCATGATGTCTATAGCAAGCTTGGCAGGTGAGAACATGTGACAGGGTAGAAGTTACCATTCTGATGAAAGGTTTGCTCTATGAAAAATACATCTAGTAAAGTGTCACTGTAAGGGAAAGGGCCTAACGTTCCTGCATAACAATAATAGGATCACAGCTGCAGAGGCTGATGGCCACACAGGGTGTCAAGCAATTGCTAACAGTATATTATATTGATGGGAACGTTCAAACAACAGATTCATACAAATCAAGATCACTCATTTACTAGAGTGTTTAAAAGTAACTAATGGGTAAAAGAAGATTTTTGGTCAACACGGGCTACCTGTTAAGAATGTTCTAGACAACCTTTCCAACAACAACAACTTCTGGTTATTTAGGACCTTACATGTAATGAAATGAACTAAGGCACTTCACAGGAGCATTATAAAACAAATTATGCCACCGAGACATATAAGAAGATATTAGATCCCATGACCAAAAGCTTGGTCAAAGAGGTAGGTTTTAAGAAGTGTCTTAAAGGAGGAAAACAAGGAGTAGGGAGCGTATTTCAGAGTGCGGGGCAACTGAAGGCATGGCTGCCAATGGTGGACCAATTGGAGTCGGGATGTGCAATAGGCCAGAATTAGAAGAGCGCAGAGATCTCGGAGGGTTTTGGAGTTGGAGGTGATTACAGAGATGGGGAGGGCAAGGCCATGGAGAGATTTGAAAACAACCATGAGGATTTTAAAATCAAAACATTGCTTAATCAGGAGCCAATATAACTCAGCAAGCACAGGGTTGTTAGAGGAATGGGATTTGGTACAAGCAAAATCACAGGCAGCAGAGATTTGGATAACCATAAGTTTACAAAGGGCACTTACCATGTTTCTTTTTATTGGCCATGTCACTGTACATTTTAAACCATGACAGCAAGACAATTGTCAGAGATTCAAACTGGTAAAAGGTAAACTTATATCTGATGTCAAGAACATTGTTGTCGCATGAGTAATCAACATTTAGAATGGTCTTGCGAAAAGGGTTGTAGACCCATTGTGTTATTTAAAAAGGAGTTGGATGCTATGATGGAGTGAGTGTATCTCTGAAGTTTGTTGAGCTAAAGTGTAGACTGAATTGCCTTCCTCATCTAGTATTTATTTTGTGCATCTTGTGAATGCAATAACTTAAACAGTTTCCTCCAGTGCAGTGCATATCTCAGTGCATCACAGCACTAATTGACATCTTTTATTCAACAGCAAAAAGGCACCATTTCTCAATGCTGAAGAAAATATTACTGACACAGTATGAATCTGTTTGCAGCACATTCTGCATGGAAGCATCAGAATTGCACTGAGATGCTGTTGAGGAAATATCCTCACACCCCAGTTCAAATGTATTTGGGCCATCCAGGATTGAGGAAGGAAAAGGAATGAGCAGGTGACTTGGACGTGTGAATATCGGGGTCAGTTGTGAAGAACAAAGAAAAATGTTTTGGAAGTACACGGGTGAAACCAGAAGCTCCTTGCCTTTTAGCAATATAACCTGTCATTCAGACTACAGCCTTCCTCTCTTTAATGGCATTCTGAAATTAAACATGCTTATAGGAAGGGAAGCCACGTAGAACTGAAACCTGAGTCACAGCAAAATGTGTCTGTATTATGATCTGCTAACCCATCAGTGACTGAGCACGCATTATATGATGAATCATGCCTAATTGCATAAGTAATGAATGCAAATTCAGAAAATAATAAAATTTCTAGTGGAAAGTTGGACATGATAGATTCAGAACTATAAACACATTAGCTCTAGTTATTGAACTAAAGGACGGCTCGGTGCAAAAATACAATTCATCTTTGATCTGGCCAAACTTTCAGTTGTCTCAAACCACAACATTGAGAAAAACTTTTATTAAATTTTTATTTAAATTTTTTTTTTCTCTATTCCTTTCCATGACCTCCCTGGACCAACTCTGCCCAAAAGAATAGAATGGCCAGGGCTGCCTGTGCGACTTACGTTTCGTGACTTCTTTAGTTATTCATTGCCAGACCTGGTTGAGTCATGCTTAACACTATCAGGTCTCTTGCTCCTCAGCCAAGTCCTCCTCCTAATCCATGATGGACAAGGACAACCCAAAGCTCCTTTTAATTGCGCCAAATCACCTCTTCAACCCCTTTCTTCCTGCCCCTTCTCCCTCACCTACAGTAGATAATGCAAAAATATCATGGGTTTATTTTTTTTATTCATTCATGGGATGTGGGCATTGCTGGCAAGGCCAGCATTTAATGCCATCCCTAATGCTCCTGAGAAGATACTGGTGATCCACCTTCTTGAACCGCTGCAGTCCATGTGGTGTAGGTATACCCACAGTGCTTTTCGAGAGGGAGTTCAGGGATTTAGTCCCAGCCAGCAACAGTGAAAGAATGATGATATATTTCAAGTTAGGATGGTGTGAGACTTGAAGGGGAACTTGCAACTGTTAGGTGTTCTCATGCGCCTTCTGCCCTTGTCCTTAGAAGAGGCCGGGAATTTTGGAAGCTCTGTTGAAGAAGGTTTGGTGGGTTGTGCCTTGTAGATGGTACACACTGCAGACAAAGTACAACAGTGGTGGAGTGGGTGAATGCTTAGGATGATGGCTGGGTGCCAATCAATCAGTTGCTTTGCACTAGATGGTGTCAAGCTTCTTGAATGTGTTGGAGTTGCACTCATCCAGTTAAGTGAGGAATATTCTATCAGACTCCTAATTTGTGCCTTATAGATGATGACAAGGCTTTGGGGAGTCATATGGTGAGTTACTCACCATAGAATTCTGAGCTCCTGACCTGCTGCTGTAATGACAGCATTTATGTGGCTGGTCCAGTTAAGTTTCTGGTCATTGGTGACCACAGGATGTTGATGGTGAAGAATTCAGTGATGGTAATGCTATTGAATGTCAAGGGAAGGTGGTTAGATTCTCTCTTTTGGGAGATGATCATTACCTGACTCTTGTATTGCGTGAAAGTTACTTGACATTTATCTGCCCAAGTCCAAACTTTGGCCAAATCTTACTGAATGCAGGCATGGGGTGCATCACTATCTAAGGAGTTGCAAATGGAACTGAGCACTGTGCAATCATCAGCAAACATCCCATTTCTTACCTTATGATGGAGGGAAGGTTATTTATGAAGTAGATGAAGATAGTTGGGACTGAGACACTACCCTGAGGAACTCCTGAAAATGCTGTACAGGGGTTGAGATGATTAGCCTCCAACAACCACAACTATCTTCTTTTGTGTTAGGTATGTCTCCAACCAGTGGAGAGTTTCCCCCCTTCAATTCCCATTGACACCATTTTGACTAGAATGTGTTAATGTCACTCTCGGCCAAATGCAGCCTTGATGTCAAGGGCATCCACTCTCACCTCGCCTCTAGAATTCAGCTCCTTTGTCCATGTTTGGATCCATGCTCTAATAAGACTTGGAACCGAGTGAGCCTGGCTAAATCCAAACTGAGCATCAGTGAGCAGATTATTAGTGTGTGGTGTTTCATGATAGCAACGTCGATTGCTTTTGGTCTCTCAGGGAATCAAGAATTATGAGGAGCGGGCAGGGAAGTGGAGTTGAGGCAGAAGATCAGCCATGATTGTACTGACTGGTGGAGCAAGCTCAACGGACTACATAGTCTTCTCCTGTTCCTATTTCTTGTTTTTTGCCTTGAGTTCGGTTCTAGATGGGGTTTCTTTAGGGTTTGCCTGTTACCCAGAGATAGCTACTTTAGTCTATAATTCATATAAACCATTCTTGTTTATTTACAGATCTATGTACATCTCAGTACTCTACACAAGGTTGTACAGCTTCCCTCCAGATCTCAGTTACTTAATCAGGTGACATTGCATCATAGTTACATCAGTAGTTACATCAGTATCAGGTGCTTCTGATGTTAACTCTTTACACCTCCCCGTCCCCAAGTCTTTATCCCTCCCAAGTATATTAATCCTCCTAAATCTCCACCACCACCCCCCCCAACCCCCCAAACCCCATAAAGTCTTAGACTTCACAGGGTTAGTCTCTGTCGTGCCTTGACAAATCTCCCTGATTTGGTCCTGATTTCATTTCGAGGTTGAGGACAAACTGCACTGTCATGTCAGTCGATAGGAGTGTCTCTCACCTGGGTGATTGTAGAATTTCTATTTGATCCTGGGTCCTTGCCTCCATCCAGATCTAAATAGTATGTCCAAGGTTCCATTGGTTTCCTTCCCAATGATATCAAGGCTCTTCAGTTCCTTCTGATATTTCCCTGGTCCATCTCATTTCTATAAGATCTTGGCTGTGGAGCTCTCTCTATAACAATGCCTTCTTTCTGTTGATCTGGTATCCACACTCTCTCCTGGGCTGTAGCACTTTCAAGTCACGTGCCTGAAGTTGAAATTACAAGCTTGACTGCCTCTGTGTTGCTCCTCATGCTTCCTAACTTTCTCATGATCACCTGAGTTAATGCAAGGTTGTGGTGTTTGTTGTAGAGCTGGAAGTTGTGTTCACAGTTGTCTTCCCATCAATAGTTCTGCCGTTTTTAGCAGTGAGGTTCTCTAGTTAAGATGGGCTAAGTTAACATCTTCATTCTTTTTCATTAATTCCTTGATTGTCCAAGCTCCTCTTTCTGCTTCTCCATTCAACTGAGGATACCTAGTTGAACAAGTCATGTGCCTGAAACTATATTCCGTGCAAAGCTATGGAACAGCTCTTTAGCAAACTGAGGTCCCATTGTCTGACACCACAACACCTGGGATGCCATGTGCCATGAAGATTCTACTCAGTGATGTAATGACGGCCTCCACCATGGTGCTGTGCCATCTACTCACTTCAAACCATCTGGAGTAGTAATCAATGACGATGATGAAAACTTTGCCTTTAAACAAATAAATCCATTCCTAAGTGCTACTATGGCCTCAAAGGAAAAGTGGAGGGTGCCACTGGTTTGCTCTGCTGTTGGCTATTCACTGTGCACATAAAACAATTCATGATTAACTCTTCAGTGGAGTGGCTGAAGCCTAGCTACCTGACTGACCTGACTGGACTCTTGCTCAGCACTTCATAATTCCAAAGTGACCTTGATGTATTTTTTTAGAGAATGTCGAGTTGAAATGTTTTAGGGATGAGTAGTCTGTCATTAAAAAGCTAAGAAATCATCAATGATTGTGAGATGTTTTCTCTGTTCAAAATATTAGCTAAGTACTGGGTTATTAGGAGTATAATCCATTCATTCATTCTGGCAATGCTTTTATTTTGATGCACTTTGTTATCCTGCTGTTGTGCTTGCTTAATCTCTTCTCCATGGCTGGTAACTGTTTGGTAATGAGTGAAGTATATGCTTTCCACTTCCTCAATAAAATTTAATCTTCCAGTTTGACTCCTTCCACTGGTATTCTTGACAGTGTATCTGTTGTCACCTAGTAATTTCCTTGAACGTACACAGTAACTGAATCATATCTCTTGAGTCTCAGCCTAAAATGTTGAATTCTAGGTGACATTTTTGCAATTTCCTTCTGGTTAAGAAGGGTAACCACAGGTATGTGGTCAGTTTCAATTTTAAACCTTAATCCCATGACATAATTGCAGAACTTCACGCAAGCTCATGTTAATGTTTCTTTCTCAATGGTTGCATACTTTTCCTCTGTGTCCATGAGAGATCATGAGGCACAATAAACTTGGCTTCTTTGTCCATCTTTTTGAACATGAAACAGCACTGTGCCCAAGCCTGATAGTACATCTGCTGCTACAATTGTTGGCAATTCTAAATCGTAGTGCGCTAGAATTTCTGGTGAAATTAGGAGGTTTTTGATCATGTCAAAAGCATTTTGTTGGTCCATTTTCTGGCACCACTGTTGACCTTGTCTCAACAGCTGTCATAATGGCTCATTGATTTCCGTCAAGTTTTGCCTACTTGGTTGACCATGCCAAGGAACCTTTGTAATTTTGTGATGGTTCTAGGTTGTGGGAACTCTACAATTGGCTTGGTTTTCAGCAAGTCAGCAGTAATTCCCAAAGTTTGCATAATGTGCCCTAGGAATTTTACCAAGGCTTTGCAAATTGACCCCAACTATTATATGATCACATATTAATTCATCACAAGTATCCCGCAATTTTCTGAGAGTCTGTTCAGGTAATATATGAATGAATCCATGCATTCACTCAGTTTTTCTTTCTTCTTATTAAATTTTACTCACTGAATGACCAAATCTTTTCAAACACTGAAGTACACACCGAGTGCCTGGAGGACTTCATCATATGAGTTTGAAGCCTCATCGACTCCCTGTCTCGCTATTATGTCATCTGCAATAGCCACTACTGCATAGAGTAAAGTACTGACCTGATCCCTTTGTTCCCTCTTATGCAAACCTGAAGCTGTTCTGTATCTGGAGAATTTCTTCCCTCCAATTGTCCTAGTGTTGAGCATGTTGTGAGCCTTCAGTACTTTGGAAAGGTTCTGGGAATGGCAATGTAGTCTCCATGCTTGCCCTAAGCTCTGAGCCTTTTGCTACTTCAGTAGTTTGGCTTGTAGGTAGTGATACGTACTCACTGCTGTCTGGACTCTGGGTCTGTGTGTCAGCTTACATCTGCTGCACCCATGATGCTCCATTCTCAGGGGAGCCTTCAATCTTTTTTTTCTTGTCCTTTTCCCAAGGATTTGTAGGTCTTTCAGATGAACAGTCTTCTCTTGGAGTTATTTTGGGTCTTTATGCTCTATCTACTGCCACCATGTTTTGTCTTGAGTTCAGGTTCTATATTGGATTTCTTTAGGATTTGCCTGTTACCCTTGTGAAAGCTACTTTAGTCTGTAATTTGTAAAAACTATTCTTGTTTATTTATAGATCTATGTATATCTGGCTTGGCCAGCATTTATTACCCATCCCTAATTGCCCTTGAGAAGGTGGTGGCAAGCTGCCTTCTTGAACTGCTGCAGTCCATGTGATGTAGGTACAACCACAGTGCTGAAAGGGAGGAAGTTCCAGGATTTTGACCCAGTAACAGCGAAGGAACGGTGATATATTTCCAAGTCAGGATAGTGAGTGGCTTGGAAGGTAACTTCCCGGTGGTGGTATTCCCATGTGTCTGCAGTCCTTGTCCTTCTAGATGGTAGTGATCATGGGTTTGGAAGGTGCCTAAGGAGCCTTGGTGAGTTTCTGCAGTGCATCTTGTAGATGGCACATACTGCTGCCACTGTGCATCAGTGGTGGAGGGAGTCAATGTTTGTGGATGTGGTGCCAATCAAGCGGGCTGCTTTGTCCTGGATGGTGTCAAGCTTCTTGAGTGTTGTTGGAGCTGCACTCATCCTGTCAAGTGGAGAGTATTCCATCACAATCAGACTTGTGCGTTGTAGATGGTGGACAGGCTCTGGGGTGTCAGGAGGTGAGTTACTTGTTTAAGGATTCCTAGATCTGATCTGCACTTGTAGCCACAGTATTTATATGGCCTGTCCAGTTCAGTTTCTGATCAATGGTAACCCCCTGGATATTGATTGTGGGGGATTCAACAATGGTTATACCATTGAATGTCAAGGGGTGATGGTTAGATTCTCTCTTGTTGGAGATGGTCATTGCCTGGCACTTATGTGGCACAAAATGTTACTTGCCACTTGTCAGCCCAAGCCTGGATATTGCCCAGGTCTTGCTGCATTTGGACATGGACTGCTTCAGTATCTGAGGAGTTACGAACGGTGCTGAACATTGTGCAATCATCAGCAAACCATCCCCACTTCTGACTTCATGATAGAAGGAAAGTCATTGATGAAGTAGTTGAAGATGGCTGGGTGTAGGACACTACCCTGAGGAACTCCTGCAGTGATGCAACAACTGATCCAACAACTGGAGAGTTTTCCCCAATTACCATTGACTCCAGCTTTGCTAGGACTCCTTGATTGGTTAAATGCTGCCTTGATGTCAAGGACAGTCACTCTCACCTCAGCTCTGGAATTTAGATCTTTTTTCCATGGTTGAACCAGGGCTATAATGAGGTCAGGAGCTGAGTGGCCCTGGCGGGACCCAAACTGAGCATTAGTGAACAGGTTATTGCTAAGCAAATGCCGTTTGCTACCACTGTTGATAACCCCTTCCATCACTTTACTGATGATTGAGTAGACTAATGGGGCGGTAATTGGCCAGGTTGGATTTGTCCTGCTTTTTGTGTGTAGGACATACCTGGGCAATTTTCACCTTGCTGCATAGATGCCAGTGTTGTAACTGTACCGGAACAGCTTGGCTAGGGGCATGGCAAGTTCTGGAACACAAGTCTTCAGTACTATTGCCGGAATATCATCAGGGCCCATAGCCTTTGCAGTATCCAGTGCCTTCAGCTGTTTCTTGATATAACATGGAATGAATCGAATTGGCTGAAGACTGGTATCTGTGATGTTAGGGAATTGCAGAGGAGACCGAGATATATCATCTCCTCGACATTTCTGGCTGAAGTTTGTTGCAAATGCCTTATCTTTTGCACTGATGTGCTGGGCTCCTCCATCATTGAGGATGGGGATATTTGTGGAGCCTCCTTCTCCAGTGAGTTGTTTAATTGCTCACCACCATTCACAACTGGATGTGGCAGGACTGCAGAGCTTAGATCTCATCCATTGGTTGTGGAATCGCTTAGATCTGTCTATCGCTTGCTTCTTATGTTGTTTGGCATGCAAGTAGTCCTGTGTTGTAGCTTCAGCAGGTTGACAACTCATTTTTAGGTATGTCTGGTGCTGTTCCTGGCGTGGCATGCTCCCCTGCACTCTCCATTGAGCCAAGTTGATACAATGGCTTGATGGTATTGATAGGGTGGCGGATATGCTGGGCCATGAGGTTACAGATTGTGGCTGAGTACAATTCCACTGCTGCTGATGGCCCACAGAGCCTCATGGTTGCCCAGCCTTGAGTTGCTAGATCTGTTCAAAATCTATCCCATTTAGCATGGTGGTAGTATGCCTATTGCATGACTAGTCAGTGAGACAGCTCCCAGATTTGAATCAAGAGTACTTTGCAGGGTCAAGTTTGCTGTTGTCATTTCCAGTGACTAAGTCAATGCCAGGAGGTCCATCAGGTATCATTCCTTTTTTGAGAAAGAATTCAACTGAGTGGCATTGCTGTGGGTCTGGAGACACATGTCACAGGTGGGGACAGCAGGTTTCCTTCCCTAAATGGGACTAGTGAGCTAGATGGGTTTTTACATCAATCTTCAATGGTTTCACGGTCATCATTAATTCCAGATATTTATTGAATTCAAATTTCACCATCTGCTGTGGTGGGATTCGAACCTAGGTCCCCAGAGCATTATCCCAGGTCTCTGGATTACTAGTTCAGCAACAATACCATTACACCATCACCTCGACACTAACTCAAGAAGTCTGATGCAAAGTGTAGCACCCTGAGTCCAACTGTAGTGCT
Organism: Cetorhinus maximus; assembly: GCF_964194155.1. Lineage (NCBI taxonomy): Eukaryota > Metazoa > Chordata > Chondrichthyes > Lamniformes > Cetorhinidae > Cetorhinus > Cetorhinus maximus. The sequence continues at coordinate 215,871,436 of NC_135880.1, forward strand.
CTCACCTGTCCCTGCAGCTGAATTCAGCTATCGTATCACCTTGTGCCTAGTTCAGTACCACACCAAGGAATGCATTTGTCCAGCTGCAGTGATTTCACAGGAACGTTTCTACTGAAATAGTGTTTCTCTCTAAACTGGAGGGTATATAATCTGGGCAGCTGACAGGTAGGTTTATTTTGAAATCCAGCCAAAGCAGATGCAGCTGAAACGGATCCAGTTTTTAACATTCTCCAGTTGTAATGGCTCATGTAAAATGGTTTGTAAAAATGAAGCTATCAGTCACATCAGCCAAAATTTAGCAAGCTTAACCAGCTCAAGCTGCTGTGGCAGATAACTGTTCTTTTTTCCAAAAAAAAAGAGAAACCCTTTTACACCGCTTATTATTAAAACAGAGTATGAAGCAAGAGTAAAATCAAAACAGATTCTGATGACAGTCCTAGTACCTGAAGCATTAACCTGTCATTTCGTTTGACAGCTGATTTTTCCAGCACTTTGTTATTCTTAAAAAAATGAAAAATGGACAATGTTTTGCTCAGGAATTAGATAGAATGAAATGATGTTTGAATTGTACCTTCTCAGGATTGAAATTCATAACCAGCAGCGCATCTCTCAACCTCAATATCCTGGAAAAGTAGAATTTGTGTCAGCAATTGGCACAGGAGTGCATTTTTCTGGAACATCAGCAAACCTACTGAACTTGTCAGTCTTGCTTCTCTCAGCAGTGTAGTTTAATGTTGGAACATCCTGATTAAAATAGCACAGATGGGAAGTATGCTTGTGAATAATTCATCCCACTCGGACCAGACCCAACACATAAGAATGCGGGCTTAATGCATCCATTAAATAAAGTATTAAGAACATCTTAATTCCCACTTGCATGAGTACTGACAAAGGGTTTGAGGGCCATCTGCCAGGGGAAAATGGGCTGTGTGTCTGAGTGACCGGGAATCAGTTAGGTCACCAGTGACCAAATATGCCGCTCAATCACATACACGGTAAAGTCAGTGCCCCAAGAAAGGTGAGAAAAATGCAATATTCCCAAAACACTATCAGATGTTGAATGGAGACTTAACACAGGTTTCTCTATGAAAAGAAAAGTAAGCAACTACGTGAAATAAGCTTGGCCACTTTTAGACCAGCTCCTAATGGGCCTGCGTGTAAAATTCCCCAAATTCAGCTTCAATTGGCAACTATCACTCAGAAAGAGCTGCTATAGGAAGTGGAAAAATGTCACAATGGTGCAATAAAAGGTTGGAAAAGGAGCTAAGCGCATTTTTTTGGACAAAGGATACCTGACCTGGGACTATTCAACAGTAATAGTAAGTGTCCATAATAAAAAAAACTGCTTTGTTTTCCCACTTGCCTTGACAAGGACAGAAATTCATTACAAAGAATTTCCAGAGGGAAGAGTTATTGGAAACTCACAGTTGCCAGTTTAAATCAAGGAGGGAGAAGTCTCAGAATGACAATTTTGTTATAAATCATTCAGGAATGAGGGTGGGCATTGCTCATATTATTAAAATCAAAATTAATCATTAAACTGCAGGTATCAGGAATGGAATTATGATGAATCACCATTAATCATAATCTTCACCGCCTCCTCCCACCCAAACGAGGATTTAATCATGATGAAATATCTTCATGAGAGTGATAACCAGTTTAATGCTTAACAATCATGGGTGGGAGTTCCCTTTCAGGTGTCAATAAACTATCAACCCACATAGCAACTGAGCATACCATTCCAAATCTGGCAGGAAGCACTCCTTGTCTCATTTTCTTCTTTGTCAATGCTCTGAATGTTCTGTTTTGTTCATTGGGATGGACTCTTGCTCCAAAGTTCAAAGGGGGTGTGTCCAATCAAGTGTAGTAGGCAAGTTACATTTCCTGAACACGATGCACAATCTCACTGACACTGAAAATTCATTTAGACCCAGCTTAAAAACCAGTGGAACCCCCAGCTGCTTTCTGCCATTCTGGAAGGAGTTTTTTGGTTGGGATATTGTCCCATCTGTGGAGGGGCCACAGGTCCAAGCAGAGAGGAGAAAGTGATTTAGTAGATACGGTCCACCTGAAAATGGTTTCCCATTGATCACCTTGAGGAAACTGACTCATCAAATTTGAAATGGGAAAGATGTTGTATGACGTATTTCCCTCATCTGTAGGATGTTGGAATAAGCTACCCCAACTTCTGTCCAAAGTTTTTTTGATAGGGAAAAAAAAAATCTATATAAATTATTGGAAAAAACAAAAAGGAGGGGGAAGAAACGGAAAGGGGGTGGGGATGGAGGAGGGAGTTCAGGATCTAAAATTGTTGAATTGTTTTTTTTCCCCACCTATTTCCATTATTTTTAAATCTATACCTTTTATGCCCTTTTAGTCTTGTTTCACCCCACCCCCACTAAAGCTATCTGTACCTTGCTTGTCCTCTTAATTAACACATTCTTTTAGATAATATCACCACCTTCAACACCTCTTTGTTCTTTTGTCTGGGACATCTTTTGGTTATCTCTTCCTATCACTGCTTGCTTGTCCCAACAAAGCCCCCCCCCATCTTCTCTCCCCCCTCCCCCCTCTTCTCTCCCCCCTCCCCCCCTCTTCTCTCCCCCCTCCCCTCCCCCCTCCCCTCCCCCCTCCCCTCCCCCTCCCCCCTCCCCCCTCCCCCCTCCTCCTCCCCTCCCCTCCCCTCCCCCCCTCCCCTCCCCCCTCCCCTCCCCCTCCCCTCCCCCTCCCAGAAAAGAACAGTTCTGTTGAAGGGTCATGTGGACTCGAAACGTCAACTCTTTTCTTCTCCACCGATGCTGCCAGACCTGCTGAGTTTTTCCAGGTAATTCTGTTTTTGTTTCACAAATGTCTTAGTCTGTAATGATGACCTTGGTGCATTATCATTCCTCAGTCTATTTTAAGCTTTTAACATAGCCACACAGTTATCCCCCACTAACTTGCTTCCGTTGCCCAGTTCACTAGGCCTGCCCTTCGCATGGTTCCACTCTTATCTCGTCAATACGTGGCCAGAGTTTTTCTCCTAAAGCTTCTCTTCACATCCTTAAATTTCCACCTCATGATTCCCCCAGGAAATCTATCCTTGGGACCCCGCTCCTGTTCCTCATCTGCATATTGTCCCTTGGGGCAATCATCCACAGACATGAGGTCAGCTTCCTCATTCATGCTGACAGCAGTTAGCGTGCTCCTCCACCATTTCTCTAATGCTAATTAAGTTAGAACACTCTTCAAGGGGATAGAGGTAAATATTTATTGTGAAAGGAACAAAGGTGTGTAGATCTGTACAGCATCTTGGTATATATGTTGTCTTGTGGGCTATTCTATAAGAGGTGAATACAAAAGTGGCAAGGGCAAAGAAATAGCTTTGATTTTATTAGTTCCTTTAAGGAACACACCTTTTGATGAGTTCACTTTGATACTTATTTCCATTTTCTTAAACCCAACTCTACAATACGTTTTGGTATTTGTGTGTTTCTGGCTTTTTCATGTGGAATGTCACACCTTGAAGCAGAGGTATATAAAAGAATCTTGTGAAAATACTTTGAAAATCCTACTCAGGATTTGGAGAAAAGCTAACAAAGTGATCAAAGTAGCCACATCAAAGGGCACATGCTTTAAAGGGACAAGCCAGGTTTCATGTGGTGCATTCATCTTAGTCAATGCTAATCTTTATTGTAACAATTTTAACGCTTTGGATACCCTATTTTCTTCATAGCTTCCAAAATGCACATAGATTTGGACACATAACATCTGCAAAAGTGAGATTCTGCAAGTGCGGTCCCCTGTATTGGAACAGAGAACACCCCTGCTCACCAACGCCCCACCCCCCCCTCCCCCCTTCAAAATAACACAACATTTCTTAATTCTCAGCTCCACCAATGCAGACAGGAAAGCGGCAGGTTGATCTGCGTTGAATTTAGTCATCACAGCAGGATGAAACAGATTGACATCTGGCGACTGGCTCAGATTCAACTCCCCTACCTCAGTCAAATGTCCTGCTGCCTTTCCTGTCCGGGCCTGTGCATGAAGATTAGCCACTTGTCTGGAGTTACTGAAGGCCTGAATGCTCCTGGAGGATTATGTATGCCAGTGTGCTCATGGGGAAGGGGTGGAAATTGAAAAGAAATTAAGAGAACTGTCAGATGTTTTAAAGACTAAAACAAGCTTGTGAAGCCAAACCTCCAAACAATTCAGGTCTCCTACATTTGATAAGGTGCCACATCAAAGATTATTGCAAAAAACAAAAGCTCATGGTGTAGGGGGTAACTTATTGGCATGGATAGAAGATCGGCTAGCTAGCAGTCGGCATAAATCGGTCTTTTTCTGGTTGGCAGGACTCAATGAGCGGCGTGCCACAGGGATCAATGCTGGGGCCTCAACTTTTTACAGTTTATGCAAGTAACTTGGATGAAGGGACCAAAGGTATGGTTGCTAAATTGATACAAAGATTGGTAGGATAGTAAGATGTGGAGAGGACACAAAGAGGCTACAAAGGAATATGGATAGGTTAAGTGAGTGGGCATATACCTGGCAAATAGAGTATAATGTGGGAAAGTGTGAAATTGATCATTCTGGCAGGAAAAAAATATAAAATAAGCATATTACCTAAATGATGAGAGATTGCAGAGCTCGGAGATGCAGAGGGATCTAGGGGGCCTAGTTCATGAATCACAAAAGGCTAGCGTGCAGGTGCATCAAGTAATTAGGCAAGCTAATAGAATGTTATTATTTATTGAAAGGGGAATTGAATACAAAAGGTGGGAGGTTATCTTTCAGTTATACTGGGCATTGGTGACACCACATCTGGAGTACTGTGTACAGTATTGGTTTCCTTATTTAAGGAAGGATGTAAATGTGTTGGAAACAGTTCAGAGAACGTTTACTAAACTAATACCTGGAATGGGCAGGTCGTCTTATGAGGAAAGGTTGGACAGGTTAGGCATGCATCCATTGGAGTTTAGAAAAGTAAGAGGCAACTTGATTGAAACATATAAGATCCTGAGGGGTCTTGACAGGGTCGATGTGGAGAGGATGTTTCATCCTGTGGGAAAATCTAGTACTAGGGGCCACTATTTAAAAATAAGGAGTCGCCCATTTAGGACAGAGATGAGGAGAATTTTTTTTCATTCAGGGAGTGGTGAGTCTTTGGAACTCTCTTCCTCAAAAGACAGGGCAAGCAGAGTCTTTGAATATTTTTAAGCCAGAGGTGGATAGATTCTTGATAAGCAAAGAGGTGAAAGGTTATTGGGGGTAGGTGGAAATGTGGAGTTGAGGTTACAATCAACTCAGCCATGATCTTATTGAATGGCAGAGCAGGCTCAAAGGGCCGAGTGACCTACTCCTGCTCCTAATTCGTATGTTCATATGTTCATAAACAGTAGCTGTGTTGGTCTCTGATCTGCTCTCAACAATGTTTTAAATATCCCTTCTGTATGTTAATGCTTAGTCCCAAACCTACTTCAACCTATGGTAAAGGAATCCTACTTATAGAAGGAGAGACATGCATTTATATAGCGCCTTTCACAACCTCAAGACATCCCAACATACTACACAGCCAAGTAAACACTTTTGAAATGTAGTCACTGTCGTAATGAAGAAAACGTGCAGCAAATTTGTACACAGCAAGAAGACAGGTAATCGTATTTTTTTAGTGATGTTGGTTGAGGGATAAACATTGCCAAAACAACAGAGAGAACTCCTCTGGCTGACTCCAAATAGTGCCATGGGATCATTACATGCACCTAATGTGGTAGACGGGACCTCAGTTTAACCTCTCATCTGAAAGTCTGCTCTTCGATACTCAACTAAGTGTTAGTCAAGAATTTTCATTTGAGTCTTTTAACTGGGGCTTGAAGCTCGGACCTTATGATTCAAAGAAAGGAAGAAAGACTTGCATTTCTATAGCACCTTTCATGGCTACTGGATATCCCAAAGCCCTTCACAGTCAATGAACGGAAGATGCTAGGAATGCTCAGCAGGTCAGGCAGCATCTGTGGAGGGAAAAACAGAGTTAACGTTTCAGGTCTGTGACCTTCCATCAGAACTTTCCTCATGTTCTGCCGGACCTGCTGAGATTTTCCAGCATTTTCTGGGTTGAATTTTGCCCTTGACGGGCGGGCGGGCCCAACCGACTCGGTAGCGGGCGGGCAGCCAATCGCCGACGCCGAAAAGAGCCCCGTCGCCATTTTACGTGGGCGGGCCAATTAAGGCCCGCCCAGCGTGACGCCCGAGTATGCGCTTCCTGTGCAGGGGCGGGGGGATTCCCCAACTGCCAGAGTGTGCTCTTTCCCACATGCTCACGAAAGAGTGTACATCTTCCTGAGGCTAAGTACTGCCTCAGGGAGATCGCTGAAATGTTGTGAAAGTTTAAAAGTAGACAAATAAAAAAAATCATTAACATGGTCCCCCTCATGTGAAAATGTCACATGAAATGAGACGTGTTAATAAAGTTCACAAAAACTTCATTAAACTTTTTTTAAAGCTGAAATGAAACCTCATCTCGCCACTGGATGAGGTTTGTGGAGGAATCACTTACTCGCCTGCCCGTTGGACCCGTGCGCCGAGCCGAAGTTCGCACGGGCCCCTCAAAATCGGCGTCAATTGCCGACTTAAGGGCCTTAACAAGGCCTTTATTTAATGGCGGGCGCGCGTCGCGCTGCATAGCGCGCCCGCCGACCTAAACATCTCGATGCCGCGCGTTGACGTCAGGACGCTCGCGCGACATTGTAAGTGCTGACGTGTGGGCCCCGCCACCCGCGCGTCAGCCAGAAAATTCAGCCCCATGTTTTTATTTCAGATTTCCAGCATCCGCGGTTTTTTAGTTCTGTGGAAGTGCTTTTGAAACTTAGCCATCACTGTGACGAAGGAAATGCAGCAGCCATTTTGCACACATGGTAATGACCAGATAATCCTTTTTTCTTGTTGATCGAGGGATAAATATTGGCCAAGACACCAGGGATAAGGCCCCTTCTTTGAATTAGTACCATCAGGTTTTTCATGTCCACCCGAGGGGGCAGACATTTAATATCTCATCTGGAAGATTCAGATGCAAGATTGCTGTCCGCTGAGCTACAGCTAACCATTAGAAGGACAGTTTAATTATTTAGTTGCCAAATTGGTGGGACTGCACTCACCTAGTCCCACTCTTATCCATCCAGTTGTAGCCAGAGAGTCACTTGCAATAGTTCCCCTTCCTACTCCTGCACCGTTACCTCTCATGGCTCCAAAGATCTATCTCTGGTCCCCTCCTATTTCTCGGTTACATGCGGCCCCTAGGAGAGTGGAGAAGGAGGATGATGTAGCCATTCGATCAGAGCTGAAAAGCTACAACGATCTCTTCTAGAGGGCAAAGTGGAGGGCAGCAGAAAAAGGGTTCGACCTGGGGGTAGTAGTTGGATGAGGGACGTCACAGAGTGGTTGCAGACGAGCTGCAAGTGTATGTCTGGGGATGGCACAAAACAGGCAAGCGTGACATACCATGATAGCAGATCTCCTGGTAGGAGTAGCTACAAGCAGCAGCAGCAGGTGCAGCCAACAATGTCAAAGGCTGCAGACGACTTGAGAAAGACAAGAAGAGAGAGTTTACCTAAATAACTAAAAATGATTGTCACAAAGTTGATAGTTTTGCTTAGCTTTGGCTGAATTTGCTGGGTTGCAATTTGCTTAAAAGGACTGAATGGTAAGAGCATAATTGGGGGAAGTGGCTGGGAGCGCCTGACAGTGCAAGGGAGCAGAATTAAAGCGCACAGCTGAATTGACAAGATTCACAAAGCACTTTCATGACTGTTCAACAGCTCTGAAGAATTTCCTTCGTACAAAATGCTACTTTGAGCTGTTGCAAATCAGGTCTTCAAGAACCGGAACTAAAGTACTTGTGGTGATAATCCACTACAATCATCCCTTTGAGTTCCAGTTTGTAAAGTGGAGTATCAACCCTCGCCAGTCTTTTGGGAGATGCAAACATTCCACTGGCAAAGTTGTTCCTATTTTATTTTACTAACTTACACAATTTTAGCAAATGCCAAGTCAAAGTAACCATGATAAGTTAATGAAGCAAACAATATCTGTGGACTTACAAAAGACCTAGATACAAATAGTCGTTTGGTAGTACAGAACTTGGGTATTGCTGAAAAAGACACTTTGTCGAAGCTTTTCATCTTGCACTCATCAGGACAATCACAAGAATACCAATGTCAGGGGAAGCAACTACTTTATACTGTATGAGAAGAGAGTGCTGATTGGTTGGCAAGTGGACTTTGATTGGTAGAGGCGTTTTTTTCAGCAATACTCAAGACCTACCTATATCATTATTTTGGTGTCTGACATACAGGAAAAGCCCTCACCATGTTTGTCACTCACCTGATAAAGCTGCTGAGTACAGCCAGTTTCAGAGCCTTTGAACATGGAGTTTGCAGTTTGCCCACAGGGACATATCACACTCACCCAGCCCATATCTCTTAGATACAATTTGGCAGAACTGAGGCTTAGTTCCTCCTTCTCACCCCCCCACTCCACCTTAGGTGTGCAGAGCCACTGTTGGATTTCTTCCAGCTAGAATGACTTTTAAAAACTGCACAGCTTAAATATAGGCAGAGGACTAGCAAGTTTGCACTGCTTTCAACACCCCCATTTTATTTTCAAATCCCTCCAACCCTCGTCCCTCCCTGACTCTGTAATCTTCACTGTTCCTGTGAACTGTCTTGGATCAATTAAAATATTAAAGGTGCTATATAAATATAAGTTGTTGCTGCCCAGGTAGGAGCACCCCACCTGCAAATGTGAAATTTCTTGTCAGGCAATAATTACCAAAGGGGGCTTTCTCAAGTAATTGCCAAAAAGAATTCTATGGAAATGGCACCTTGATACCAATAACTTAAAAAAATACACACAGCAATATTGATTTCTTTCATTCATGCATGCTCTGCCCACAGGCAGGCCCTTGGTCCAGTGTCAGCTCATGCTTCACCCTGAGCCATTTTCTTGGCAGTTTTTGTCAGTGGTAGCTTGCCTTTGCCTTCCACTCTCAGGGACTGCGTGAGGAGGCAGGTCCCAAGCCTACCTCAGCTGGAACGGAACTCGAATCTGCACTATTGGCATTGATCTGATCCACACAATAGCCATCTGGCCAACTGAGCTAACTGCACCCCCACCCACCCACCCACCCCCCCCAATATATCGTGCAAAGTGTTTTACAAATCAAGTCAAAATATATTTTACCTAGGAGGGTTGGAGGGGTATAAGAGAGTGTTCATGTCATCCTGTTCTGCTACTGCCGAGATAATGGTTTTGTGCCCTGGGACACAGTAAAGGATACAAAGTCAATTTACTGGACTGCAAACCCTTGCTATGCAAAATACAAATTGAAGTACCATTAAATATCTGCTGGTGGCCCTGCTGTGTTAATAGATGTTCTTGCTAGTAGCACCACCAGCAGGTTATTTTTAATATTACAGACTCTAATTCTGAAATATGCAAACTGCATTTATGTCACACCTTTAATGTAGTTAAGGAGCTTCACAGGAGTGTTATCAAACACAACTTGATAAAGAACCACATAAGGAGATGTTAGGACAACTTTGCTAAAGAGCTAGGTTTTACAGGGCATCTAAAAGGGCGAGAGAGAGAGGTTTAGGGAGGGAATTCCAGAGTTTGGGGCCTTGGCAACTAAAGGCATTGTCTCCAATTGTGGAGTGATGATTATTAGGAATGCACAAGATGTCAGAATTGGAAGAGGCCTTTTATTTTGGGAAGTTGTAGGAGATTACAGAGATATTGGGGGCCCAGGTAAAACTCGTGTTAATGCGGACCAGGGAGAAAAATCTCCAGTGGACTGCAGAGATCCAAGACCACCAGTTTTTCAAGGGCAGTTGGGGACGGGCAACAAATGCCAGCCTAGCCGGTGATACCCACATCCTGTGAAAGAGTAAAAAAAATTAAAATTCCTGACTGGAAGGATGTGTGTTGAAATGAGATTATTTTATGTTGCATCCTGACTTGGAACTATATCACCGTTCCTTCACCGTCGCTGGGTCAAAATCCTAATAGCACTTTGGGTCTACCTAAACCAGATGGCCTGCACTGGTTCAAGAAGTTGGATCACCACAACCACCTCAACAGCAATAAGGGATGGGCAACAAATGCTGGCCTAGCCAGCGATGCCCAGATCCTGTGAAAGAATCTAACAAGTTCTTCGAGTTTTATTTTGTGCTTTCAAAATTAAGGGCATCTAAAGGTTAATCTAGAATTTATGACACGCTTTTGTTTCGTTCTCGCGTAAAGTCATTTTGAAAATTTCTTCCCTCTAAGCCTTAACAGTGCAAACAATTCTGTTTTACAGTTTCTCTGAGGCGTTTCAGTTCAGTGAATTACTTGTAAACATAACACCGCACTCTCTCACTTCTGTAACAAATTGGGTCATGATCTAAATAAAGACATTGGCTAACTTTTACTTGGTTTTTAATTTTTGGGCCTTCACATGGAACAGCATATTTTTATTCTGTGTAGTCTAACATAAAGGTCACATGAAGGGTCATGAGGACTCGAAACGTCAACTCTTTTCTTCTCCGCCGATGCTGCCAGACCTGCTGAGTTTTTCCAGGTAATTCTGTTTTTATAAAGGTCACATAACTTGGGAAATAAAAGTATTTACAAATGTAAATACAAGTTACAAATTAACATTTATATTTTTATTCCGAATAATACCATAGGCCAATTGCATTTTATACTAAGAACTTTTGTCATGGTTGCAAACCTATTCATCCACCTAGTTTTGTGAATTTTTAACAAATTAATTCATGGGATATGGGCATTAGTAGCAAGGCCAATATTTATTGCCCATCCCTGGTTTACATTGAGAAGGTGGTGGTGAGCTTTATTAACTGCTGCAGTCTATGTTGAAGGCATTTTCACATTGCTGTTAGGAAAGAAATTCAGAGATTTTAACCTGGCGACGAGCAAGAAATGATGTGTGCCCAAATCAGGACAACATGTGCAACATGGAGGAGAGCTTTAAGTAGGTGGTGTTCCCTTCCAACTGCTGCTTTTGTTCAGGGGTACCCAACCTCAATGGGGGTGGTTGGGAGTGTGTTTTGCACACTAGGCAATCCCGACCAGCACAAAGAAACATGATTGTGGTCATCAGAAGCCAATCATCTCTGCCCCAGGATACTTCTGCAGGAGTTTCCCAAGGCACTGTCCTAAGCCCAACTATCTTCAGCAGCTTCATCAATGAACTTTCCCTTCAATTTAAAGTCAGAAGTGTCCAGCTATACTTGGAATTCTTCAGACAATGAAACAGTCTATGCCAGCAAGCCTGGACAACATCCAGACTTGGGTTGGTAAGCGCCAGATAATATTCACATCATACAAATGTCAGGCAATAACCGTCTGCAATAAGAAAGCCTAACAATCTCCCTTTGACATTCAATGACATTAGAAACTTGAACACAAAATCTAGGCTGACACTCCAGTGCAGTACTGAAGGAGTGCTGGATTGTCAGGGGTGCCATCTCTCAGCTAAGACATTAAATCGAGATTCCATCTGCCTTCAGGTGGACAGAAGAGGTCATAAGGCACTATTTTGAAGAAGATTGAACAAGTTCTCACTAGTGTCCTGGGCAATATTCATTCCTGAACGAACATTACTTAAACAGATTATTTGGTCTTTATCACGTTGCTGTCTGCGGGGTCTTGTGCGTGTGCAAATTGGCTGCCGTGTTTCCTGCTACACAACAGCGACTAAAGTTCAAAAGTGCTTCATTGGCTGTAAAGCACTTTGAGATGTCCCAAGGTTGTGAAAAGTGCTACATAAATGCATATTATTTCTTTAACCATTACTGAATCACCAATGTCCTAAGAGTAACCATTGACCAGGACTGAACTGGATCACCCACATCTCCTACAGCAGATTAAAGCTGTAAATTCATTACAGTATCATGGCTGTATTGTGTAATAACTTCAAGGTGCAGTATAACAATATGCCAAAGTTTCTTTGGCCACACTTCCCAAACCACAAGCTCCACCACCTAGAAGAACAAGAGCAGGATGTGAAAGGGAATACCACCAACTCCAAGTTCCCCTCCATGTCACACGCCATCCTGATTTGGACATAATCGCCATTTCTTCATCGTCGCTGGGTCAAAATCTTGGAATTTTCTTCCTAACAGCAATGTGAAAGTGCCTTCATCACAGACTACAGCAGTTCATAAAGCTCACCATCACCTTTCAAGGCCAACCAGGGATGGGCAATAAATACTGACCTTGCCACTGATGCCCATATCTCATGAATTAAATTGTAAAAATTCACAAAGCTAGGTGAATAAATAGGCTGACAACCATGAGAAAGCAGTTTGAAAAACAATTGTGACGTGGCATTGTTCTGATTAAAAATACAAACGCTACTTTGTTACTTTTATTTACATTTGTAAATACTTTGATTTCCCAAGCTGACGTGACCTTTATGTTAGTTTTATTCTGTGCAGTTCCATATGAAGCTCCAAAAATTAAAAACCCAGTAAAAGTTATCCAATGCTTTTGTTTAGATCATGCCACAATTTGTTACAAGTCACAGGTCCAAATTTAGGTCCATCTACAGCTTTGCGTTGTTATATATAAACGTCATTCGTTGAACTGAAACACCTCATAAAAAGAATTGTTAGGTCGTTAAGATTTAGAGGGAAGAAATTTTATGATTTTATGAGAGAATGAAACAAAAGTGTGTCATAAATTCTAGATAAATCTTTAGGTGCCCTTAATTTTGAAAGTACGAAATAAAACTAGAAGAACATTTTAGACTCTTTCACAGGATCTGGGCATCGCTGGCTTGGCTAGCATTTGTTGCCCATCCCTAATTGCTGCTGAGCAGGTGGTGGTGGTCATCCACCTTCTTGAATCAGTGCAGGCCATCTGGTGTAGGTAGACCCAAAGTGCTATTAGGATTTTGATCCAGCAACAATGAAGGTACGGTGGTATAGTTCCAAGTCAGGATGCAACATAATCTCATTTGAACACATCCTGCCAGTCAGGAATTTTTAGCCATACCTTGCTTTATTTGATGTATATTTTACCTAGTCTCAGCAATGGAAACACCTGCGACAATTCCCAGCAAGGCCGATCAAGGAACTGGTGCTATTTATGTCTTCTGTGGGCTTCTGTAGTCATAAGCATAGACAGTGTGAAGGGGTAATTCCCAGATCATCTGGTATGCTGAACTTTTAAGGGACAATGGTTGGGATGCGACAATTGGTTTACGGAAGAGAGAATCTAACCATCGCCCGTTGACTTTCAATGGCATTACTATCACTGAATCCCCCACTATAAACAACCTGGGGGTTACCATTGGCCAGAAATTGAATTGGATTAGCCATATAAATACTGTGCCTAGAAGAGCAGGTCAGAGGCTAGGAATCCTGCGACAAGTAACTCACCTCCTGACTCCCCAAAACCTGTCTACCATCTACAAGGCACAAGTCAGGAGTGTGATGGAATATTCCCCACTTGCCTGGATGAATCCAACAATATTCAAGAAGCTTGACACCATCCAGGACAAAGCAGCCTGCTTGATTGGCACCCCCATCTAAAAACATTCAGTCCATCCACCATCGACACACAGTAGCAGCAGTGTGTACCATCTACAAGATGTACTGCAGGAATTCACCAAGGTTCCTTAGACAGCACCTTCCAAACCCACAACCACTACCATCTAGAAGTTCCCCTCCAAGTAACTCACCATCCTGACTTAGAAATATATCGCCGTTCCTTCACTGTCACTGGGTCAAAATCCTGAAACTCCCTCCCTAACAGTACTGTGGGTGTAGCTACACCATATGGACTGCAGCGGTTCAAGAAGGCAGCTCACCACTACCTTAGGCAATAAATGCTGGCCCAGCCAGCAAAGCCCACATCCCGTGAATGAATTTTTAAAAATTCTTTGTCTTGTAGATTTGGGCACAAGGTGAGAACAGAAACTATGATAAAAAGAAAATAACGTAAATGCTGCAAGTTTGAATTAAAATAGAAAGCTAAATAATAAGCACAGAAGCTAGTCAGCATCTGAAATAGAATTGATTCAGCTGGATTCAGTCTTCCAGATACTGAATAACCTGCAATGAACTCCAGCATTTTCTGCTGGCTGTGATTGCCTCCTACATTTGCCATTCCTTAAGAATGAATGGGAAAACCACTGCTAACAACAGAAATCTGTGCCAGCAAGAGTTACCACCTTAAGAAGAGCAGATATAACCCAAGAAAAACTGCAGTGGAAGAAAAATAAGCAATTGCATCGCTAAATCAGCCATTCTGAGCATTACAGATTGGATCTGTAACTTGTGTGGCAATATTCTGTCAAATGCGTTCACACAGAACTCAAGTGAGGAGTGTGATTCAAACGGCAGAGCACTTCCAGTTTGCAACGCAGTGAAAAAGTTTGGAAAGCAATGTTAAAAAAAGCACAGAATTTATTCTCTATTCCTCATGGGATATAGCCCATAATTTCATATTTGCACCATAAACACTACTTTAAAAGTTTGCAATTCATGGATGTTAGCAGTCAACAAAAATCTAAGTGTTAAAATATTTATTAAGCAAAATTCATGCTTTAATATTCTAAATGTTAAATACAAAATGGATTTTAAAAAATTGTCACTTAGTAACATGGGAAAAGACAACACCAATAGATATTGGCAGGAATATTCCACTTAACCTTGTACATTGCCAAGCAGTACCCACAGTAGTTCTATTTATAGAACAGGGGCTTAAACACACCAATTGTACATAAAGCGGTGAACATTTTTTTCTACAAAGGCTTAATTCCCTTATGTTGAAGGTTTACCAGAACATAAATTTCAGGCATGTTCCTTGATGTTTCGAAGCAGAAAATATTTACTGATTAAAAGCTCCAGCTAGTGGAGGATATAATGTAAAGAACATTACTGCGCTCTGTGAAAAAAAAATTGTAATACTGTTCCCATAGAGCCTGAGATTTGTACAAACATGGTGCAGAAATTAGCTACTCCCTGCCAAAAGGATGTCATTGCTTTTAATTTAAAAGAACGGGTTCCCATTAAATATCATGAACTAAAAAAAACTCCATAATCAGTAAATGTCCAATCCGTTAGTCATTTGAAGTAAATGCTTCCCATCAAAAGCCATATCAGTGAGACCAGACTTTATTCAACCAAACCTGGACATATACTTATTTCCCAAGAAATCAAATGATAAATCCGTAAAGTTCATGGACTAACACCATAAATTTAGCGGCGCATTGGCTTTAATTTATTCAATACACAGCTAATGTGCAGGTCATTTCTTACAACCTATAATCACCCCGCTCAGTAACTATAAAACCAACCAGCCTGTTGACGCCTTCTGTCCAGCTTCACACAAAAAATGGCCATTTGGGTGACGTATCCTGAGAGTTGTCAGTGCTTCTGGCACCATATCCCACAAGAACCTGCCTTTCAGAAAAAGAAGAGGAAAACGCTAGGGGAAAAAAAATCCAGGGAGGAAAAAGTTCGGGCTGTTAAGTCTTCGAATAGTTGAAGTTATAAAGCCCAGGAAAAATCTTTTAAGTTCTGAGTTGAGTTTGCTGATTGTAGCCAGTGCAGCAGTTGGAAGCGCCACAAATAGTTTCAGCATCCCTGAGCCTGATGGATTCTTGCTCCAAATTGCATTTTAGAAAGTGCATGCGTATGCGCATCAAGCAAACATCAGGCTGGGCTCAGCTACAGTCATGGATAGGCTTATTTTACCTGCCAATACTTACTGTATAGGTTGACACATAAGGAATGGCTATGTGGGCAGTGTACCCAGTGAACTGTGTCCACAAGACAGGAAGAAAATTAAACGGGAAAACATCCTCCCCTAGTAAAAATTCTACTATTTTGTGTAGAACTAACATAAACTGATCAAGGTGCTTTATTAAGCCAGCAATTTTTTGAAAAAAATAATCGCCCATCATCTCTGCTTTCCCTTGACCTGTTTTACTTTATTACCTATGTGGAATCCTTCGATTTTGCGAAGAATCAACCTTATGTAACAAAAACAGAAATAATTCAGTCAGAAAAAGTACAATCAAAATCAATCAAATGATTAGAGTTTCAGGGGATTGGGGCTAGGAGCATTTGGGGAAGTACACAGCTGCTATAGTACTCTCTAGTATATAGTTACTGATTGGATCAAAGGCATTAGATTGCACAAAGAGCTGTAAGCACTGGTTTCAATCAAAAGCAAACCCTTCCACTCAATCCTGCCATTCAGCAGCACAGTATCAAAACCTTTGATTGCAGACTTTCACTATTGTGGAAGCTGACCCATTCAGGTTTCAGCAGCAGTTACACTGCACTAGCAGTAAGGTTACCTTGTCCTCTTCTACTAATTATAATTTTACTTCACATGACCTCTTCCCAAGCCAAGACCAATTCTGCAGGAAATAATTTATATAGCTCAAATCAGAGAGATTACACGAACCAGAATGAAAGGTCGCTTTGGTTTTCACGTCCTCCATTTTTTTTGCAGTGGACAACTCAAGTCCCTAGCAAAATAACGGTAACTGAAACACAAAGCGCAGTTTTAAATTTTAAGCATCTTTATGATTTTGCCTGTTTGGAATGACTGAAGAGATCTGCAAAGTAAATCAGACACAGGATTTGTATTTTAAATATTTTACAGATAATTCCAAAGTCAATGACAGAATACTTCCAGAATTTTGATGTGGTACAAGGAAGCCATTTGCAAAACCATGGGGAAACAATCAGATTTCAAACAAGCCGTGATGTGGTTCTGCTTTGGACAGGCCTAGCTCCTAAACTCTTAATCCCGCAGTTTATTAATTACTGGAGAAGCACAGCATTACATAGTGTGTAATATTCAGCTAAAATAGACATCACTTTGAGAGCCAAGTGAAGGAGCTTTCTGGAGTAAAGCCTGTACTGTACAACAATCTTCTGAAGCCAAAAATGTAAATGCATACCTAGCACTAAACAATTTTTAGACCAAGTCAGTAAAATCCAAATTATGTACTTGGTCTGGCTCGGTTTACACGATTCAAGTAAGTTCCTTAGGAACTTGAAGACAAGATTTTCAAAGTAGAAATCTAATTCAAGTCATCTTCCCCACTGTCATCCGAAGTATCATTGTGTGCTATTTTCCAGTTTTTCCTCTTCTTTCTGCTATTTTTTATTTCTTTATCGTCAACTTCTTTGAGGACATTTCTGCGATGCTTTTTCTTTCTCTTCTTCCTCCTTTTCTCCAGGTGATTCCCAGGATCGCTTTCGTCTTTGCTAGTTGTGTCGGAATCACTGCTGTGTGACGAATTCCTTTCACTTTCGCAGGAGGAGGAGGATAGTTTCTTCTGCTTCTTCGCTGCTTTTTTGCGATGCTTCTTCTTCGCTTTTCTCCTTTTCCTGTGATCTGAGTCCTCCTCCTCCGAGCTTTCACTGTCACTTGAAGAATCGCTAGTCCGCAGACATTTCTTCCTCCTCATCTTTTTACTGGATTTCTTTTTGCGTTTCTTCTTATTTGATTTACCTGATCGTTTACGTTTGCGTGAGTTTGATTTTGAAGACTTCAGGCGTATGGCTTTTGTCCCATTGGCAGTGTGCCCATCGCTGCTATCTTTTTGGTCACTGGAAATTTAAAAAAATATATTTTGATTTAAAGAAAGCTCTATTTCATCTGTAACCAGATATTTCTTAGGCTTGCATGCTGGAAGTAGGACACAGTTGTTACTGAGATTTAAAAAAAATTGATGCTAGCAAATTCCCACTTCACTGCCAATATCAAAGGATGAAGGTTTTGAGAGGCTGAGGCTCCCATAGTGTGGTCACAGCAGATTTGCAAAGAGTGGACTGTACTGCAATTGTTGTTTTCTTTCTTTTAAACAACGGCAGAGTCAGTGCTGAGGAAATCAGCTGTTCATGATACTAAGTGAGCCACTGACAGATGCTGCAACTAAAGCTGACTTGAAAGCAAGCAGAATGAGCCCGAGGGCAGGCGTGGCACTATGGGAGAGACCAGAATGGAGGCAAACTTTGCACAGGGGACGAAAGGAGCAATCAGGAATTGGAAGATAGGCAGAGAGCAAGTGAGGGGGCAACAGCCTGTGGTGGGGTCAAGTGGTTAAAATTAATACACAGCTGGTGGGCAAGCTTTTTGTTTCTTTTGGGATTGCCTGTGGAGTCTGTAGGTGAAGCTTGCTGGGGAGGAATATAATAAAACCAGCATTTCGTTTTAGGTTTGGAAACTGATTGGCCCACGTGTTCAATGATACCATCCAGAAATAGTGGAAGAGCTCCACAATCTTAGACATTTACATTTGACACTTTATATACTTAGACGCAACTGCAATTAAAGGGACTTAGCATCTCATTTTCTTTCCTTCCCAAAAGCAGTTGCAACTGGTACCCTACTAAGATGGCTGTTGCTCAAATGCAAGGTTGGAAAGTGAGCACAATCAGCCTTGCTACAGTGGAGGCTTTCACGACTGGATTCGACCCTGTCATCCCTCAGTGTGTCCACCTCCAGGATATGCTTCTAAATAGAAATCAGAAGCAGGAATTCAAGGTGAAATTTCACCCACTGCCCAGGCTAAAACCCCTTAGATTCAACCCAAAGGTGCCATCTTCCAAATGAGACACTGAAGCTGAGGCCCTGTCTGCCCCTTCAGGTGAATATAAAAGATTCCATGGCATTATTTTGAAGACGACCAAAGGGTTATCTCCAGTGTCCAGGCCATTATTTATCCCTCAGCCAACTTCACAAAAATTGATTATCTGGCAATTACCACACATTGCTTGTGGCAGCTTGCTGTGCGCAAATTGGCTGCACACTTCCTTCATTACAACAGTGACTACACTTAAAAAGTACTTCATTGGCAGTGAAGTGGTTTAAGATGTCTTTAGGTCAGGAAAGCCACTATATAAATGTAAGTCTTCCTTTTCCCCCTAACTTATTTTTCTTTTCATGTTATTAGAATTACAGTAAATCCAACATACTTCCAATCATATTGAGCTACATTTAAACTTACCTCTCGGATTCAAATTCCTCTGGATAAAGTTCTTTGTAGCCACTGTGACCCCATCTGAATAAACAAAACCATATGGGACTGTATAATTACAGCATGATTTAACATGAAGGAAAAAAACAAGAGTAATCTTAATATTTTCCATTAAAGCAAAAAGGAAACCAAACAAATGAAAAGTTTTCCAAGGAACAATGTGATACTCAGGTGCTTGAGCACGATTTGTCACACAAAGATCTTGATCTTGTAAGAAAATTCTGAGCAGAGATTAAACGCTTTCCCCACCAAGACATCTTTGGACGATATATCCAACTACGGTGCATTACCTGTGGGACTGGCAGAATCCTAAGACCCCGATAGATTTTCAGTAATGGTTTGAGAAAAGATTTTTGAGGTAACAGATGCTCCTTAAATTCTGACCAATAACTGGGCTTACCCAAATATAAAAAAAATTCCAAACCTTACTTTTAAAAAGCCCCACAACATCATTCTTCTATTAAAATCCTACAGTCTAATCCTCTTAATTCAAAGTCAACTAATTCCAATTGTCCAATTCAACAAAAGTGAATCTGAACCATCGGTTCAAATTTTTCCCAAAGTTTTTTTTCCCTAAAAAGGGATGTACATCTTACCTCATTTGCTGTGACATGACACTGAAACAATGAATTACTGCTCTGTAACTTCACTTAAAGAGCACAGCACTTCCTGTCAGTTAACAAAAGATTTCAAGGAGCATACCTGTTTGGATCACTTGCTTCAAACTCGTACAGTTTCTTTGTCCAGTATCTTGTTTCACGTTCATCCTGTGGAGTGGGCAGAGACTTACGAGCAGCAGCACTTGCCTTCCTCTCTTCCTCCTCTTCATCGTACCCATCACATCGCATTCTATTGCTGGTACAGATCAGGATCGCTTTTAGTAATAATATAATTCACTCTGCCCTTCCCTTTAGTTTTTGCTTCCCATTGCCACACACAATTTTCTGATTTAAAGGAGCAGATGAGGAAATCTTGTGGCGCAGTGGTAGCGTCCATACCTCTAGACCAGAAGTTCCATGTTCAAGTCCCCCCTTCAGGACTGGATGGCCACAGAAGGCACGTTCATAGTGTGGCCAAACAGGTTGATGATCAACCTGTAAATCCCTCCAATATACCTAATGGCAGGCAGTAAGAGCGGGAGAGTTTCCTGGTCAGCCATACTGCAGAAGACAATGGCAAAACACTGCAGTACTTTGTCAAGCATAATCATGGACCAATCCAATGGAAGTCCAGGGTCGCCAATGCTGCCTTAGGGGATGGTACCTTACGGAAGGAGGAAAGTAGGTAGGCAACCTGTTGCCATATCTTTGCTAGTATTATCCTTTAATAGGCAAATAGTCAAGTAGTTGTGACCTCTTACTGTGCTGGCAAGATTAGCAACTGTGTACAGCATCACAGTTGATGTGTCCTCACTGGCATTTTTCAATAGGGTCACTAGATGGTGGACAAGGGATTCCTTTCTTGCCCAGTGTATTAGGAATGATTGAGGGCAGCCCAGCTTAGCCCCAGGAGAGAGTCAGCCAATGCAGCAGAGATTGGGGTCACTTTTCTTAACTCTGCACCAAGTGATGCTTTTATTCAATTAGGCTGTGTTCGTACAGAATCTTGCCTATGACCAAAGTTCCCAGGTCTCAGCAAAAGACTTTCACCTCTATCCCCTTCACCTCAAATTTTGATTCTGGATATAATACTGAACTTCTAGACCCAATTTGGTAATGGGAATGAATGCAAAAATAAACACCATTATTAAATTTAAATCAGTGCATGGTGCAATTAAAAATCACATAAAAACATACAAGGTAAGGTAAATTTTCAGGACTTCACCCATTGTCACAAGTGAGCAGCTCCAAACTCTGCTATAATAACATAATCCTATCCCAGATGCAAGTTTCTCAGAAAAGCAGGATTAGATGCTTACCCCGGCAAATTCACAGATTTTCTCCTCCGCTGGAAAAATCTCATCTCATTTGTTTGCTTCTCTTTTTCCCTAATTTTCCACATCTCTGACTCTTCTTGAATCTGTAAAAAAAAAAATCAGAAGGAAAGATTAAAAAGCTGGAGTACTGCCCAGTTCACTGAGATGAGTGAGGTAGCTGACTAGGTCAGTAGCTCAAACCTCCGAATGCTAGGCTCCAGGACAGAAACTCTCAAGTTTGAACCGTGTGCAGAGTTACTAAAGTTTTTAGGCTTCTAAGGTGGGACAAAATGAGACATGTAGCTTTCGGATGCGGGTGGGAGAGGATATGGGAAGGTAGGAATTGAGCTGTGGTTGTAACACGTTGGCTGCTCAATGAGAACAAAAATCACCATCACATCCAATAATGGAGACAAACCTTTGGGTGTAACTTCCCTCACTGATGGTAATCAGCTCCAAGACACAACTGAACTTGCCTCTTACAAAAGCAAAATACAGCAGATGCTAGAAACTTGAAATAGAAGCCATGATGCTGGAAATACTAAGCAGGTCAAGCTGTGGAGACAGAAACAAAGTTCATGTTTCAGGTTGATGACCTTTCATCAGAACAGTATTTCCAGTATGTCCTGTTTATATTATAGTACTCCATGCACTTCAAAATTTCAAAACGTTGTTAATAGATTGTTTAAGCTTTTCTTATTTCCCAACTGCACTGTCGGCAATGCATTCACTAACTCCAATGAAAATAATTAACTGTGTTAATGCTCATTCACTGTCCCATTATGTGAAATGCATTCTAAACTCAACCTTAATTTCTATGTTATGACAATATTCACTTCTACTTGATTATTTTAAGACAGCCTTGGCCAGCCTCACATCTTCCACCTTCCATAAACTTGAGCTCATCCAAAAGTCTGCTGTGCATATCTTTCTTTCATTCATTCATTCATGGCATGTGGGCTTCGTTGGCTAGGCCAATATTTATTGCCAATCCCTAATTTCCCTCAAGCAGGTGGTGGTGAGCTTCCTTCTTGAACCATTGCAGTCCATATGTAGGTACACCCACAGTGCTGTTAGAGAGGGAGTTTCAGGATTCTGACCCAGCGACAGTGAAGGAAAGGTGATATAGTTCCAAGTCAGGATGGTGAGTGGCTTGGAGGGAAACTTCCAGGTGGTGGTGTTCCCATGTATCTGCTGCCCTTGTCATTCTAGGTGATAGTGGTCGTGGGTTTGGAAGGTGCTGTCTAAGGAGCCTCAGTGAGTTCCTGCAGTGCATCTTGTAGATGGTACACAATGCTGCCACTGTGCGTCGGTGATGGAGGGAGTGAATGTTTGTGGATGGGCTATCAATCAAGCGGGTTGCTTTGTCCTGGGTACATCTTAATTTGCAACCAGGTCCCGTTCACCATCGCCCCTGTGCAAGCTAACTTACACTGACTTCCAGTTGAGCAATGCCTTGATTTTAAAATTCTTATCCTTTTCAAATCCCTATTGGGTTCCACCCTTCCCTATCTCTGTAACCTCCTCCAGCCCTACAACCCTCAGAGATATCTCTGCTCCTCTAATTCAGACCTCTTGCACACCCCCAATTTTAAACTCTCCAACATTGATGGTCGTCTCTTCAGCTGGCTAATCACTAACCTCAAAAATTCCCTCCCTAAACCTCTTCACCTGTCATCCTTTAGTATACTTCTTAAAATCTACTTCTTTGACCAAGCATATGGTCATCTGCCCTGATATCACCTTATATTGTTCAATTTCAAATTTTGCTAAATAATGCTTCTGCGAAGTGTCTTGGGTCACCTTGCCAAATTCAAGTGCTATATAAATGCAAGCTTTGTTGTCGGCACGTAATCAAATGGGGGGGTAAAAGCTCCTTAAGAGAATCCAGTTAAAGCATCTGACATATTACACAATGTCAACGTGAACATCCATTTCAAAACTGATTCCAAGTATCAAGCCCATTTACTTATCTCCTTCACGGTACCTTGTGATAACTGAATATAAATGATGAATGGTGAACCATATTACACAGCTGTAGTCAGCACAATGCGATTTCTTCAGCTGGGAGATGACTTTACTGTGAGAATTGTTACCCAGAAACTTGCTTAACTGCAAATTTGAATTTACAAACTTAAGTGGATCAAATTTACCTTGTTGTGTGCATCTGTGTGGCGGATGACATTTCGCAGCAGAACTTTGCCCATGGGAATTCGAGCCATCGTGGTTGTTCTTCTAAATAAAGAAAAGAAAACCATCGATCTGGAGTTGCAGCTCTTAAATTAACCTTTCAACTGAAGTGGCTTCCCCAGTGTCTTATCTGATTAAGACACAGTAACTAAGCCACATAGGCCAGAAAATCCCATATTAAAGAGTTGGTTTATGTTACGTTAACTTGTCCCAGCCTGAGTGGCACTAGAGGTACTACAGTTTTCTTTCCGCAATCCTCAACTTTCTTGATTTTTGAATGCTTCCTTTTTTTGGCCCAAAATTAAATCGGGGGAGGAAAACTTACCAGGATTCTCAATCCTGTTCCAAGCACTGTTGGAATTGTTTTGCAGGTTGAAAATAAGATGGGACTTGGCAGTGATGTTTCATGGTGAAACATTTTGCTAGCCATCACTGACTAGGATCACACATCTAACAAAATGGCTATCTGAGCATCGCTTGCAACTCATGAAGCCATAGCCTCGGAAATAGTCAAGATCTTCAGATTAGGAGAAAATTGAGAAAAACAGGATGAATCATTCGCAAAAAACACTCATGCCCCTGTACTACTGAAAATATATGAATTGTTTATCTGACATATTTTCATATAAACAGCAGCATAGAATTTACAGAGCCTTAATATTTGTATTAATAGTTAATGCAACTCACAAACACGTAAGCCTATCCGCTGTTCTTTGTTGGACCCAGCTGAAGACAGCTATGAGTGCTAGTATTCTTTAGGCTTGTGAAGATTAGAAGAACGTTTTAAGCATTTGTGCAAATTAAAACACAAATTCTTTCCTCCCTTCCAGTCAGACCAAGGAATGATTTAAAATGTTCAGTAAAAAATAATCCTCACCCACCCAGAGCATATAACTAGTATTATGAGGACACTTTTAAGATATTACTGGGTTTTTTTTTGCTGCTGTGTTAATATTTCCTTATGTAGAAAGCTGAACAGATCATTTCAGATTTTTACTGAGCATTTCTTAGCAACAATGCAAAAACTGTGGCTGTTCAACAAGTACAGCCAATCCCGAAGTACAAAATAAAGGCCATTAAGGCTGGGTGACTGCTTTGCTGAACATCTCTATTCAGTCTTTAATCATGACCCTGAGCTTCCTGCTGTTCGTCATTTCAATTCTCCACCATGCTCCCACTCTGACCTTTTTGGCCTTGGACTGCTCCAATGCTCAATGAAGCTCAACGCAAGTTCGAGGAACAGCGCCTTTTGACTGGGCACTTTACAACTTCCGGATTCAACATGAAGTTCAACCGTTTTAGATCATAACCTGTTCCCTCATTTTGTTTTGTGTTTTTTTTTTGCTGATTCAGTTTTTATCTCTTATTTCTTTCACTAATCCCTTTGCTTTGCGTTTGAATGACTGCTATCCTGTCATTCAAATGCCATTTTGGCAGAAAGAAGGTTCACTTCCCGACTGTGCGTCGCAGCAAGAAGCTTGCACAGAATAAGCAAAAAAGCCTTTGAAAGGTGGCAAGATCCATGAAGCAGAAAATATCAACATTATTGAGATGCCTTTCCTTGGAGAACCAGGAACCGAGTGGAAGGTTCTGGAGTACTGATATCCTAGTAGAGGGGAACAAGACACACTAACTTAAACACAGGTGCAGCAGTTTCAGTCCTTTCTGATGCTGAACCATGATTGGAGCAAAGTTCTCTTCGGCCATCGTGCATAAAACTAGAGTCAGGAGGTATAGAACTCAAGGTCATAGGACAACTGAATGCAACCCTTCAATATAGCGAGACACACATTCACTGAAACCTTATATGTGATCCTGAACCAAAGTTGTTCACTCTTTAGCAGGAAAGCCCGTACTGACTTACATCTGATTGGCAGAGTAGCGGAACTGGGAAACCGACAAGGTCAGCCTAAAACATCAGAGCTGAATTTCCACAGCTGTTTACAGGACTAAGAAAGTTGAAGACTGCATACCACATCACTCTACATCCTAAAATGAATCCAGTGTGTCTGTTTATATCCAGAAAAGTTCTCCATCCACTCTTGCCAAATGAGGAAATTGACTCCATATTGAAGCAAGGGGTTAGTTCACCTGTGACAGAACCAAGAAGTTAGGGGATGATCCTAGCGCCAAAACCAAATGGATCTTTCAGAATTTGCACAGATCTTACATAGCTGAACAAAGAAGTCAAATGCAAAGTTCATCCTATGTCATCTATGGATGAGAACTTAGCAAACTGGGAAAGAGTTCAACCTTCACGAAGTTAGATGAATATAGTGGTTTTTGGCAACTACCCCTTGATGAAGAATTTAAAATGCTCACAACCTTCCTTACACCTTTTGGGAGGCTTTGGTTCAACAGATTATCCTTTGGCATTATATCAGCATCAGAAATCTTCCAGAGGACAATGTCAAGTATCCTAGAAGAACTGGCTGGAGTCGTATATCACATAGATGACGTATTGATCCATGGATCCACTCAGACAGAACATGACACTCGGGTGCGAGCTGTGCTGCAACACCTACAGGAAGCAGAACTCGCACTCAATGACAAATGTGAATTCTTGCAGCCGATTGTCAAGTTCCTTGGGCATATTGTGGATGCATCCAGTGTCAGAGTTGATCTACAGAAGACAAGAGCAATCAAGGAGTTTCCAGCTCTTCACAATGTGGTGGAGCTCCAGAGATTCATGGGTACGGTAAACCAAGTCGGAAAGTTCTTGCCCAACCTAGCTGTCGTCAATGAGCTACCATGTCAGCTGTTGTGACAGTACAATACATGATGTTGGGAGGAGGAACAACTGAGGTCTTTTCAGAAAATCAAGGAGATGCTGTTATCACGATATTTTAGCTCACTATGACCAAGGACTACCCACTATCATTGCTGGAGATGCAACTTCCATAGGATTGGGAGCTGTACCCTTTCAGATACAAACAAATGGAAAGTGTAGACCAGTTTACTAAGCACCCTATTCACTAATAGGGACAGTAATTAAGGAGGAAGCATTAGCTGCTACATAGGTTTGTGAAAAGTTTGCAGATTATGTTCTTGGTCTCCACTTCAAGATAGATACAGATCCTTTAGTGACACTCTTAAATTCTAAGGAGTTAGCAAAAATGCCTCCAGGAGTACAACAATTCAAACTGAGGATGGTGAGGTTTGATGCAAAGGCAGAGTACAGTCCAGGAAAACAGCAGACCACAGCAAATGCTTTGTCCTGTATCTCAGTGGCAAGGCCTGAACAAGGTGATGTAGTTCTTGTTGAAGAGGTAGGAACCTTTACATCGACAACAACCAAAACTCTACCAGCAGCAACTCAGTGACTGAATGAAATGAGATGCACAGATATCTGATGAAAAATGTGCTCAAGTCAGAGAGTAGTGTGTCAACGGATAGCCAGCATACATGCCAAACAATTCCATTCTCACACAGTACTATAAAGAGAGAGAGAATACCTCAGTGTAGTTGATGATTTACTCATCTATGATGAGGCTGGTGATTCAGAGAGTTCTGAACTCAATATATTACAACAAGTGCACCAAGAACATTTGGGCATCACAAAATGTCAAGTCAGAGTAAGATATTGTTTAGTGGCCAGGTCTCTCAAAGTTGTTGGAAGATATTATATCAAACTATATTACTTGTGCTATTCATTGTCAGGAGACAAGAGAACTGTTGATGTAATCTTCCTTTCCATCAAGATCATAGGAACATCTTGGGATGATCCTCTTTAAACACAGAGGTTAAGATGTTCTTGACCATAGTCGACTGCTATACAGATGGATAGAAGTCAAGTAACTGCAGAGTCACAGTTCTGAAGCAGTGATTACATCGCTGAAGGAGATATTTGCAACACATGGAATCCCAGACTTTGTAATCTCAGACAATGGACTGCAGATCGTTAATGAATACTTCAAAGAGTTCATGACATCGTATGGATTTGTCCATACCACCAGCTCACCAAGAATCCCTCAAGCCAGCAGTGAAGCTGAAAGAGGAGTGCATACAGTGAAGGCGCTGCTGAGGAAGAATGATGGGACATCCAACTTACACTTCTGAGCTATCGTTCAACTCCACTCCAAAATGGTTTAGCACCGTGTGAACTCCTAATGGGAAGATGACTGAGAGCTCAACTCCCTGCTCTCCTACACATTCTCAAGCCATGTGTACAAGTGATGACTTGGACAAGGTGAGGGAGAAAGATATGAGTATCATTCCAGATGTAGAACTATGAGAAATGTCACAAAGCACACAACCTGCTAGACCTCCAACCAGGAGAGCCAGTTTGGATGAGACCAAGCATACTATGGACAAGTTATTGAACACACACATCACGGTCCTAGCTCATTCAAAAAGATAATGGTATGGTGAGACAGAACAGATATGCAGATGTTGCCACACAGAAGCAACCTCCTACAGTTGAAATAGTCATCTACCCAAACAAACAAACCAGAGAGGTTGCGTTCATCGAGAGATCCAGGCGATGGCCTGATTGCTGAAGCAGAGTCATCTGTGATTTCTCCTTCTGCCCAGCAGAGTCTGAGAGATCACACTCAGGACTCAAATCCTCAATCTCCTCCAAAGGAGCTGAGGACACGTTTGGGTAGACTATGAAACCACCAAGCGGTTGTCCCTATAAAAAAGAAATGGAAGTTAGTGACTTGCTGGTATAAGCGGTTAATTCTAACTGTAAGATATGCTAATGAGACATTAAACATCATCACAGGAAGTGTTGCAGTGTCTTAATCTTGCTCTTTTGCAGAGCCTCGTGGCAAAGTGATGCCACTGTAAGATACTGCTCCATAAAATTAACATTTTCTTAGCTCAGCAGACTGTGTAAATATTCAGTGTTGGCACAATGAGACCAAGAATATTATACTGACCCAGGGTGGGGGATCTGCTAGTTCACCGACAGATTTTTGAAAGAGGAGAATCGAGGGTTATGGGGATGGTGCGAGAATCATAGAATGGATACAGCACAGAAAGATGCTATTTGGCCTGTCAGTCCAGGCGAGAGCAACTCAACTAGTCCCACTCCCCCACCTTTTCTCCATAGTTCTGCAAAAGTTTTGCTATTCTCTTTTGAAATCTTCGATTGAATCTGCCTCCATTACACTCTCAGGCATTCCAGTACCTGAGGTCCAGGATCATACACGAACATGTATGAGACATAAAAGATTCTGAGACTTGACAGGGTAGATGCTGAGGATTTTTACCTTCGTGGGGTAATCTAGAACTAGGCGGCACAGTTTCAAAATAACAGGCCTCCCACTTAAGATGGCAATGAGGAGAAATTTCTTCTCTCAGAGCGGGGTTAGTCTGTGAAATTCTCATCCATGGATAAGACTGCCAATCCTCCAGGATTGGCCTGGAGTCTCCAGGAATTGAAAATCAATCTCCAGGACATTGCTGGGTGCAACCCTGAAGAAAAATCATACAGACATTAAAAAGTTTTTTTTTTGTCATTTTCTTTGACATTTCTCCTCATCAGATACAAAAATGTGGGAAAGCGAGTGGGGGGGAAAAAAGCTGTTTGGCTGACAATCAAGCATCATCCAATTGGGTAATGAGCCTTTTTGCTTTCCAATTAGCGTAGGAAGGCAGCGCGTCAAATAGACGGATGTGTTGGCCGACTAATGGCTGGTGCATGGCGGCAAGTCATGTGATGAAAGCTCCAGGAATACATTCAATCATAGTTGGCGAGCCTATCCACAGTGGAGGCTGAATCATTGAACTTATCCAAGGCTGAGGTGGACAGAGTTTTGATCGACAAGGGAGTCAAGAACTATGGGGGATGGGGGATGGTGGGGGCAAGCAGGAAAGTGGAGTTAAGGCCACCACCAGCTCAGCCATGATCTTATTGAATGGTGGAGCAGATTCGATGGGCCGAATGGCTAGTTTCTTATGGACGCCACGTCTCTATAAGGGCGGTGGGTGAACCTTTGCCTCGTTTAAAATCTTAGTGAGCGGAAGATTGAGGGGAGAGGTGGGGGGGGGGGTGTTGAAAGCAGCTTTTACTCTCCGGGGTTTTACCTGCCAGGCTCTCTCTCCCTGGGCTGGCCCGGCCTGGCCCCCCGGGAGCCCAGATGCGCCCTCAGGCCGCTCGCATCGTCTCGCCTCCACCCTGACCGGAAGTCGGTGCCACCCTCACAACGTTCCGGGTCAGCGGACCGGACACAGCCCAACCCCCGCCCCCGCCCCCCCCGGAACCAATAATCAGCACCTTTTCACAAAACCCAAAGTCAATTTCAGCGCATTCCTCCATCGGCGAGGAAAGTAAAACTTTTCAAATTTTATTATCAGCATTTTACAGTTGGTTTCGCTGTCTTTTTTAAAAAAACTATTTATTCCCCACCATAAAACTTGAAAATCGGGCTAACACTTCCAAAATTGAAAGGCGCATCTCTTATGTTCGAGCTTCTATTTGTTCACAGTTACGGTTTTATATTTTTATTGCGTTCCACATTTGAGAATTACCTCGATGTGTTGTTCTTTTTGACATGGGGAACCGTATTTGAGGGGACACCTTCCGGGTCGAAGGTCGGGTGCGGTTGCCGGGGTAACCGGGGCGCTTTGTGTCTGAACAGCGGACCGCCTGAAATCGGCTTCATATTTCATTTAA
This sequence comes from Cetorhinus maximus, assembly GCF_964194155.1. NCBI lineage: Eukaryota > Metazoa > Chordata > Chondrichthyes > Lamniformes > Cetorhinidae > Cetorhinus > Cetorhinus maximus. The sequence goes on from NC_135880.1 coordinate 215,901,214, forward strand.
AACTTATACTTTGCGAATTATTTGTGTTTCAGGTTTCCAGCATGATTGCTTTTTTTTGTTTTTTGTATCTGCCAGGAGGAAAGGTGAGTTTATTTGACGCCTGCGGGGGTGATGGTTTTAATTGGTTAAATTTCTATCCAATCAGAAGAGACTTGCTCGTCGCAGCGTTTTCTGATTGGACCAAAAGGCATTCGGCCGCACTACACCTGTCCTATTGGCTCTAATTGAGCCAATCGGAACGCTAGCGGATCTCCCCTGGTGTTGCTCATGAATTCTAGTCTGTGACCAAGGGACAGTTTTGTTGGATGTGAACCATCCATTTGAAAGCCTTTTAAAGTCTAATTACTTTCTCAAATTCTACTTCCAATAAACCCAAGAGGAAACTCAGGAGAAATATCTTCACCCTAAGAGTGGTAAGAATGGGGAACTCACTGACACAAGGTTTGAGGCAAGGTGACCAACTCTCAGTGAAAAGTTTAAGGGACACTTTAGCATAGCGATGAGCCTGGGGATGGAGATTGCGTGGATCCTTATCAGCCATGATTGAATGGTGGAGCAGACTCGATGGGCCGAATGGCCTAATTTCTGCTCCTATGTCATATGGTCCTGCCAGAGCTGTAAGAGGTGGGGGTCCTGCTGTGCGTCTGGAATTCAAACTGCACACGTGCTGGGTCTGAGCATGCACAGAATCAACAAAAGAATGTGCTGGGCCTAGTGCTTGTGCAAAAATGGCAGAAAAAAGTGTCGGGTACAAAGCAAGCACAGAGATGAGAAAATACCATTCGGGGCCCAATGCATGCACAGAACAGAAATGCAGGGCAAAAAACGCATCCTGGGAAGGCCTGAGCCGCGACGCAGGACTAAATCCCGGATTATGGTACGATCGCAGAAAATCTGGGACAGTTGGTCGCCCTCAGTTGAGGCGAATAGCATAAAGGTATTTAAGGGGATACTAGATAAATTCATGAGGGAAAAAGGAATAGAGGGATATGTTGGATATGGTTAGATGTAGACGGTAGGGTGGCCATTGCCAGAGGTCATTAACACTGGACACTGGATTGATGCATAGGGATGCTATCATCATGTTTGGAGATTCACCGCTGTTTGAGAGATAATGAGGGGAGAGCTGGGGGGAATTACGAAAACCAACTTGTTTTCTGTGCCCCAGTCACTTTGAGGCTGCTGTAGATAAGGAAAGGAATGAGCACAGGCCCCTGCGGGTGCTTCACTAAGGCAAGTGTGCTAAGGCACAAAATACTGGACATAAAGCCATCCAGCACTGGACACTGGCCAAACCGGCTAAAAATCAGACTGTCCAGCACAAAACTGGACATCTGGTCACCCTGGTAGCCGCATGGAGGAGGCTGGTGTACAGCATAAACGCTAAGATCAGCATCACCAGTTGTGCAGAACGGCTTATTTCTGTGCTGTAGGTTCTATGTAATCCTACTATCTCTCGCCAGAAACAACATCCATCTCCCCCTCCAGTCATTTGCGGTTACTAAATCCCAATACCTATTCTTTATTCTGCAGCAATTGATCTGCTCTATCAGTCCCTCGTTTTTGATACTACTATTTTCAGTGGCTACCACTCTTCCTCACATGACCCCTAACTGCATTCCCTCAAATCCAGTCTGGCACACATTGGTTTAAGTAATCCAGCAATAGATCTTGCCTTCAAGCAGCATCGAGCCACACTTTCCTCTGCCAAACCAGCCCTATTTCAGGATTATCCAGGAGAGCAATAATAACCCACAGCTTCTTTTCTCCATTACTAATGCCTCCATAAATCCCTCTCTCCTACCACATCCAACAAGTGTGAGGGCCTCATCCATTACTTTGCCCCACATTACAGATCCCCTCCCTAAGCCTCCCCACCTCCCTCTCCTTTTTTTTTCATGGGATGTGGGCTTGCCAGTATTTGTTGTCTATCCCTGATTTCCCTTAAGAAGGTGGTAGTGAGCTGCCTTCTTGAACTGCTGCAGTCCATGTGGTGTAGGTACACCCACAGTGCTGTTAGGAAAGGAGGTCCAAGGTTTTGACCCAGCGACAGCGAAGGAACGGCAATATATTTCCAAGTAAGGACAGTGAGTGACTTGGAGGGGAACTTCCAGGTAGTGGTGTTCCCATGTATCTTCTGCCCTTGTCTTTCTAGATGGTAGTGGTCATGGGTTTGGAAGGTGCTATCTAAGGAGCCTTGGTGAATTCCTGCAGAGCATCTTGTAGCTGGTACACACTGCTGCTACTGTGCATCAGTGGTGGATGGAGTGAATGTTTGTGAATGTTGTGCCAATCAAGTGGGCTGCTTTGTCTCGGATGGTGTCAAGCTTCTTGAGTGTTGTTGGAGCTGCACTCATTCAGGCAAGTGAAGAGTATTCCATCACACTCCTGAGCTGTGCCTTGTAGTTGGTGGACAGGCTTTGGGGAGTCAGGAGGTGAGTTACTCATCGCAGGGTTCCTAGCCTCTGACCTGCTCTTGTATTTGTATTGATATTTATATACAGTATTTATATGGCTAGTCCAGCTCAGTTTCAGGTCAATGGTAACCTCCAGGATGTTTATAGTAGGGGATTCAGTGATAGTAATGCCATTGATCATCAAGTGGAGTTGGTTAGTTCTCTGTTGTTGGAGATGGTCATTGCCTGACACTTGTGTGGCACGAATGTTACTTGTCACTTGTCAGCCCAAGCCTGGATATTGTCCAGGTCTTGCTGCGTTTGGACATTGACTGCTTCAGTACCTGAGGAGTCGAGAATAGTGTTGAACATTGTGAAATCATCAGCAAGCATGCCCACTTCTGACCTTAAGATGGAAGGAAAGTCATTGATGAAGCAGCTGAAGATGGTTGGGTCGAGGATACCACCCTGAGGAACTCCTGCGATGATGGCCTGGAGCTGGGATGACTGACCTCCGACAACCACAACCATCTTCTTTTGTGCTTGATATTACCCCAACCAGTGGAGAGTTTTTCCCCGGATTCCTATTGACTCCAGTTTTGCTCGGGCTCCTTGATGCCACACTCAGTCAATTGCTGCCTTGGTGTCAAGGGCACCCTCACCTTACCTCAGGAGTTCAGCTCTTTTGTCCATGTTTGAGCCAAGGCTGTAATGTGGTCAGGTGCTAAGTGGCTCTGGCGCAACCCAAACTGGGTGTCAGTGAGCAGGTTATTGCTAAGCAAGTGCTGCTTGATAACACTGTTGATGATCCCTTCTATTCCTTTACTGATGATGGAGAGTAGATTGATGGGGTGGTAATTGGCCGGGTTGGATTTGTCCTGCTTTTTGTGTAGAGGACATACCTGGCCAAATTTGCGCATAGCTGGGTAGATGCCAGTGTTGTAGCTATACTGGAACAGCTTAGCTAGGGGCGTGGCAATTTCTGGAGCTCAAGTCTTCAGTACTATTAAATGTTTTTTTTCCTTTATTCTTTCATGGGATGTGGACGCCGTTGGCAAGACCAGCCTTTGTTGCCCATCTGTAATTGCTCTTGAATCAGCTTGCTAGGCCATTCCATAGAGCAGTTAAGTGTCAACCACATTGTTTTGTGTCTGGCCAGACCAGGTAAGATTAGCAGTTTTCTTTCCCTAAAGGGCGTCAGTGAACCAGATGGGTTTTCTAACAACCAATGATTGATTCATGGTGACCATTACCAAGACTAGCTTTCAATTCCAGATTCATTAATTGAATTTAAATTCCACCAGCTGCCATGGGAGATTTCAACCCACATCCCCAGTGTTATGACACAGCCAATGGTAAATGCTGAGCTGTTCAACTCCCAGATGGAAACTTGAAACAACTGTCACAACTAATTTTCAGTGTGTATAAATTTTGAGATGCGTGCCTTGAATTCAGTTGTAATAAGACCACCAAGTCTTATAGGTTGTAATAAAACTAGATTAAATATTTTATTAATAAGAGAAATTATTTTAAATACATACATAGATCTACAAATTACTATTATGATCATTTCTAAATCCCCTAATCAATCTAACTCCCAGTTACACTTTCATTAAGGCAACAGACCCAGGCAAAGGAACATGACACCATGAACAAGTCAAATTCCAAGTGAGTTTTCTTAACTTCAGTCCTTTGAGGACAGTAGGCATAGATGCTGAAGGCTTCTCACACACTCGTAAGATTTTAAAAATGCCTTCTCTGACACATAGCCTTTGCTCCTTTTTACATATTTTCCCCTTTGAATACAAATTCCCATTGTTTCACTATGTCTTTGGACTTCATCTCCCTGATAATAAAACCTTCTCATAACACTAAGTTTTACAAGTAATCTTTGGGAAAAATAAACACACTGTTTCTAAACGTCACCTGGCTAGGTGACACATTTCACCCTTCATTTGATAACAATCTAGTCTGATTTATTTCAAGATGCAAATGTTACCTTAACATCTATGTTTCTAAACTTCCCCATGTTTACCTAATTTACAACAAAGCCTTCAGACCAGCTGCCTTTAATCCATTTAAGTCTTACACAAACACACACACACACAGACACATCCCACTATTACTCTATTTTACAATAACTTCCAATAACATTATGAGCAATGCAACACCCTTATTCAAAAAGTGAGGGAGCCAAAAACAGGTAACTTTAGGCCAGTTAACTTAACATCTGTCATTGGGAAAATGTTGGAGTCTATTATAAAGGATATAATTGCAGAGCATTTAGGAATACATAATCTAATCAAGCAGAGTCAGCATGGCTTCATGAAGGGGAAATTATGCCTAACAAATTTATTAGAATTCTTTGGAGCTAACAATCAGGATAGATAAAGGGGAACCAGTAGACGTAATATATTTGGATTTCCAAAAGGCGTTCGATAAGGTATTGCACTTAAGGCTACTTAATAAGATAAGAGCCTATGGTGTTGGGGATAGTATATTAGCATGGATAGAGGATTGGCTAACTAATAGAAGACAGAGAGTTGGGATAATGGGAGCATTTTCGGGATGACAACCTGTAACTACTGGAGTGCCACAGGGATCAGTGCTGGGGTCTCAATTATTTACAATATATATTAATGACTTAGATGGGGGAAGTGAATGTACTATCGCCAAGTTTGCAGATGACACAAAAAGAGATGGGAAGGCAAGTAGTGAGGATGACACAAGGAGTCTACAACAGGGATATAGACAGGTTAAGTGAGTGGGCAAAAACTCGGCAGATGGAATATAATGTGGGAAAATGTGAGGTTATGCACTTTGGCAGGAAGAATAGAGGAGCTGAATATTATTTAAGTGGAGAAAGACTGCAGAAGACTGCAGCACAGCGGGATATGGGAGTCCCTGTGCATGAATCCCAAAAAGCTAACATACAAGTTCAACAGGTAATAGGGAAGGCAAATGGAATGTTGGCCTTTATTTCAAAGGGAATGGAGTATAAAAATAGGGAAGTCTTGCTAAAACTATACAAGGCACTAGTTAGACCACACCTAGAATACTGTGAACAATTTTGGTCCCCTTATCTAAGGAAAGATATACTGGCATTGCAGGCAGTCCAGAGAAGGTTCACTAGGTTGATCCCAGGTATGGAGGGATTTTCTTACAAGGGAGAGGTTGAGTAGGTTGGGCCTGTACTCATTGGAATTTAGAAGAATGAGAGGTGACATATTGAAACATATAAGATTTTTAGGGGATTTGACAGGGTAGATGCTGAGAGGTTGTCTCCCCTTGTGGAGACTCTAGAACCAGAGGGCATAATCTCAGAGTAAGGGGGCGCCTATTTAAAACAGAGATGAATTTCTTCCCTCAGAGGTTAGTCAATCAGTGGAATTCATTACCGCAGAGGGCTGTAGAGGCTGGGTCATTAAGTATATTCAAGGCTGTGATAGACAGATTTTTAATCAGTAAGGGAATCAGGGGTTATGGGGAAAAGACAGGAAAGTGGAGTTGAGGATTATCAGATCAGCCATGGTCTCATTGAATGGCGGAGCAGACTCGATGGGCTGAATGGCCTACTTCTGCTCCTACGTCTTATGGTCTTAAAAGCATTAGAGAAATTTAAGATGGATGCTAGGCTGAGTGTCTTGGAGTACTAGTGGGAACAGCTTCAATGGGCCTTTTATATCCTCGACCTGTTCTCATTCATGCTGTAAATTCACCTAAGCCTGCTTTCTAATGGAAATTCCATCTTTCACATCATGCCATTTTGTAATAGGTTACAGAGCAGCCCTGCTGTCCACAGCTCTATTGAAGAAGACTTTGTTAGAATTCAAGGTAAACATTGTGAAAAGGAGATGTTGCAGCAGGTAAACCAGCTGTGGAGTCTGCTGGATGACATGTCTGAAAACAGCCCCGAAGCATATCAAAAATTCATCCGGCATCACCTAGAAGAAGGAATGAAGCAGTTCAGTCCACCGGACCCTCACATGTGCTTTCAGACAAGAATATTGGTACAGTATCTGTTAGCCAAGTGCCTAATGTTTTATTATTATTGCATGAACTATTTTGTTTATCTCCATAAACATCTAGATTTTAATACAAATTGATCTTTTAAATAAGTGGGGGTAAGAAAATATGGTGTAGCAAATTTATTTGCTAACTTAAAATTTTGCCACCTGCAAATAACAGAACATGTGTGTACCTAAATGCACCATTTATCAATTTTAGTAGAATGTGCAGCTTTAAAAAAATTTATATTTTGCAACCAACGTGTGGTCATTGCTGTTATGTAGGCAAACACAGCAGCAAATTTGCACACAGCAAAACCCAACAAACAGTAAATGAATGAATGAATGGATGGCTGGAAAAGCTGTTTTTGATGGTGTGGGTTGGGGGATGAATGTTGGCCAGGATACAGGCACATTCCCTGTTGACCTTCAGATAAAACTGGGGGACCTTTGTCCTGTCTGCAAAATCCAGCTTGGGCTTGGCGGTAAAACAAGACCAATAGGACCCTGGAACTTAGAATATTTGACTCATTTAAATAGTTTATATCATGATTTCTCTTTAATTAAATATTAGTACCAAACAGAGACTTTGGAACTTAATTTTAAAGAATGAGTTATACTCAGTTTTTGAAAATTTGCATCAATCCTACAGAAGGCCTTTGCTTTGCAAGCTCACACAACTGTCAAAGAGTAATCATTGAATTTTTCTCTCCTAGGAATTCAGTGAGAAGTTGCTGTTTGTAAACATTTGCAGCTGGAGTAGGGTCCCTGCTCCAAAGTCTGAGTCAGATCCTGTCCCTCTTGCTGGAGGGAAGTTGGAGGAAAATGTAGAGGGCACAGGTAGGTGGTGAGAAAAGGTTAATTATTTTCTGAATGTTAACATGTGGCATTTTTACATCACAAAACTATTTAACTGAGGTCGGGGTTTCACAGTGGCATCTCATCCTGTTCTCACCTGCCATTCATAGATGTGTTTTTTCCAGATAAGGTCATTCGATAGAGACCAGGAAAGGGAACTTCCGTTAACCAAGGGACACTGGACTGAACCTGAGATTCCCCACTACTGCTCTGCTTGGGTTTAGGGGAGGCGGTGGTGTAGTGATATTGTCACTGGACTGGTATTCCAGAGACCCAGGGTAATGCTGTGGGGACCTGGGTTCGAATCCCACCATGGCAGATGGTGAAATTTGAACTCAATAAATATCTGGAATTAAAAGTCTAATGATGATCATGAAACCATTGTCGATTGTCATTAAAAACCCATCTGGTTCACTAATGTCTTTATGGGAAGGAAATCTGCTGTCCTCACCTGGTCTGGCCTACATGTCACAGCAATGTGGTTGACTCTTAAAAATGTCCTCTGAACAAGGGCAATTAGGGAAGGGCAATAAATGCTGGCCTAGCCAGCGACACCCACATCCCATGAATAAAAAAAAAGTTAACTCTGCATGAGGCAGGAATAGTTCATCCGTTGAGCCATTGGAGAAGTGAACTTTGAGTTTTAAAGGAAGGTTACTTTGCAAACAAGTTCTCAGCCATCAAGATCATTACTTTAGCGATTTGAAATCAAACTTCCAGCAAAGTTCAACAGGTTCCCTTGATAAATGCTACCTTTTAAAAAGATTTTAACACACCCATTTAATTTCTCCTCTTCTACGAGCAGGAATAACAATCCCAGTTTGGTGTTATGTCATTGTCTGATGTACCAACACCACAGAACATGAAGAGATGCTCAAGGTTCTGGTTTGCATCAGAGTCAAGGACCCTTGGAAGAGGGAAGAATAATAAATTGCCGGCGCAATTATCTAACATTTTTCCCTTTTAAAATATATCTTCAGGGTCACTCTCAGAGCCCAAATGGGTATAGAACTCCATTTCCTCTTGTAGGTTATCAGTAGACCTGAGTGGGGGTGCGGGGAACACAGTGCCCCATAAAATCCAGCCCCAGGACTTAAACACAACACATAGCCAGGTAAGTCCTGTGAAATGTTGAAGGCATGAGTTATGTCAGACGTGCTGTCCTTAGATGAGATGTTAAACTAAGGCCCGGTCAGTCTGTTCTGCGGATTCAGGTGAACATTAAAGACCTGATGGTACTCAATAAAAACATTTTGTTTGGATGTTTCTAGGAGATACGTTAAGTTGCAAAGACAACATACTGTTCTCTCACTCTGGTTCACTTCTTAGCAGCTACTTATAATGCAGTATTCACAACAGCCTGGGAATTGATCACCTACCTGCCAAAGCCTGGGGATGATATTCACAGATCTAGGCACAGGAATTGCATGCAAAGTTTTTCAATCTTGATATAAAAGGAAAAAGAAATCTTTGACTATTTATTTATCGATTCATACTTTACTTCTGCAGGGATTTATTCAGCCACTGATGTTGCATTCAGCCCAGAGGTCCTTAAGAAAGGAAGTGAAGACCCTATGGAAAGGGATCAATTGATCCGTCTAGCTATGAAATATATTGAAGAACAGCACTCCTTACACCTGTCACATACTTACACCCTACTGAAAGACAAGCTAAAAGGAAGTAAAAAACAGATGAAGCAACGACTGACTGGAAAGGCTGGCCCTGCACAAACTGCCAAGGAGATTGCATCAGGAGAAAGTGGTGCTTCATTGCTTCAGCAGTTGACAAATCTCAAAATAGCAGACAAGGAAAATGAAGAAAATAACCCCTCAATTCGGTTGCCGAGTGACATCAGACATCCTAAGAAACCAGGACTCATTGAGGAGATTTCGAGTATGGAATTTGACAGTGGAAATAAAGTAGAGACTCCAAAATACCAATTACTCATTAAAGACGAAAATGAAAAGGCAAAAACAATTCAACTGAAGGTAGAGCTGCCTGGAGTATCCTCTGTCATAGAATGTAATCTCAGTGTTTCAAAGGTATGTGCTGGATGTAGAACTGGTCTGATATTAAGTCCACTGATTATGAGGTCCATGTTTAACGGTATCTTGTAAGTTACTGATATTAGGACACTTAATTCACAAAATTCCGTTTCTCATTCATACACGAGACAGAAACAACATATGGAGGAAAAAGCATAGTTTTGCCAGTGGCCTAGCTAATATTTCTCTTCATCAATGTGATAAAAACAGATTAACTGATCATTCAGCCCATTGCTGTCACAATGGCTGCCACAACTGCACTCCAAAAGAAAGTAATTCAGCATGTGAAGTATTCCATTGACTTGATAAGGTGCTATGTGAATAGAGCAGTTTTTTTCTTTCTACTTGCTAAAGGGGGAATGGTGGCACAGAAATTCCATTAGACTACATGATTTAACAGTGAGCTGTAGGGAACAGGTTTATTCCAGGCTCCTTATCTGCTGAGCAGAGGGCTAGGCTGGAAAACTAGACTAAGCAGCTTTGAGCCTTTGTGCCACTGTGGACTAGATCCAAAAGCTCTACTTCTGAGAACTGGGTTCAAATCCAGATCAAACGGATGGAATGAAACTCCCCTGGTGTAAGTTTCTAATTTGAATTGAGGTTGACAGTCTTAGCCCAGCCCAATCCGCCCCTAATTTGGTACCTTTTGGTGAGGTTGCTAAGTTCCTTCATGGGAAATGACCTGAACCTTGTATATGTTATTATTTTCCTTTTAGGTTGAAAGATGGTTGGATTCACAGACATATTGGATCCATTAAACTAGTGTGGCAGTGGGATGGGATCCCAGGAATAGGATCAGTTAGGTCAGATTCAGATCAGAAAAATGGAGATAGAACTTTAGCTAGGGACATTGTGATAGACATGGAGTTACAAGAGAAGCAAAGTTTACAAAGTGTCCAGCAAGGGAAATTGACAGGGTTAAACTGTTTATACTTCAATGCAAGGTAGATGAGTTAAGCGCACAGGTAGACACATGGCAGCAGGATGTCATTGCTATAACGGAGACCTGGCTATAGGAGGGACAAAACTGGCAGCTTAATATCCCTGGTTATAGAGTAGGAGATAAAAAAGGAGGGAGGTTGCGCTAATGGTTAAAGAATCAATTCCAGTTGTGAGAAGGGATGATATACTAAATGGGTCAACAAACGAGGCTTTATGGTTTGAGCTTGGAAATAAAAAAGGGTCAGTCACACTACCGGGAGTATACTACAGACCCCCAAATAGTGAAAGGGAGATAGAAGAACAAATATGTAGGCAAATTTCTGCTTGTAAGAACAAGAGGGCAATAATAGTAGGAGACTTCAACTATCCTAATATCAACTGGGATTCAAACAATATAAGGGACACTGAGGGAGAAAAATTCATGCAGTGTGTCCAGGAAAAATTTTCCAACCAATTAATGACAAACCCAACGAGAGGAGATGCAATTCTAGACCTAGTCTTGGGGAACAAAGAAGGGCAAGTGGGTGAAGTGACAGTTGGCGACCATATCGGGGACAGACTACAAGACATAGGAGCAGAAATTAGGCCATTCGGCCCATCGAGTCTGCTCCGCCATTCAATCATGGCTGATAAGTTTCTCAACCCCATTCTCCCGCCTTCTCCCCGTAACTTTTGATCCCCTTACCAATCAAGAACCTATCTATCTCGGTCTTAAATACACTCAATGACCTATGGCCTCCACAGCCTTCTGTGGCAATGAATTCCATAGATTCACCACTCTCTGGCTAAAGAAGTTTCTCCTCATCTCTGTTCTAAAAGGTCTTCCCTTTACTCTGAGGCTGTGCCCTCAGGTCCTAGTCTCTCCTACTAATGGAAACATCTTCCCCACGTCCACTCTATCCAGGCCTTTCAGTATTCTGTAAGTTTCAATCAGATCCCCCCTCATCCTTCTAAACTCCATCGAGTATAGACCCAGAGTCCTCAAACGTTCCTCATATGTTAAGCCTTTCATTCCTAGGATCATTCTCGTGAACCTCCTCTGGACCCTCTCCAGGGCCAGCACATCCTTCCTGAGATACGGGGCCCAAAATTGCTCACAATATTCTAAATGTGGTCTGACCAGAGCCTTATAAAGCCTCAGCAGCACATTCCTGCTTTTATATTCTAGGCCTCTCGAAATAAATGCCAACATTGCATTTGCCTTCCTAACTGCTGACTCAACCTGCAAGTTAACCTTAAGAGAATCCTGGACTAGGGCTCCCAAGTCCCTTTGCACTCCAGATTTCTGAATTCTCTCCCCATTTAGAAAATAGTCTATGCCTCTATTCTTCGTACCAAAGTGCATGACGTCACACTTCCCCAGTGTGATGATCAGACAGTGATCACAATTCAGTTAGATTTAGCATTACCATGGAAAAGGACAGAGATAAAGCAGGAGTAAAAGTCTTGAACTGGGGAAAGGCAAATTTTGCAGAAATGAGAAGGGACTTGGCTGAGGTGGACTGGACAGCACTGCTGGAGGATAAAACAGTGGAAAACCAGTGGGAAGCACTAAAAAGCAAGATCCTAATTGTACAAAGTAGACATGTCCCCTACAAAAATAAGAGTGGTACTGCCAAATCTAGACCCCCCTGGTTGTCTAGAGGAATACAGGGGAAGATCAAACAGAAAAAGAAAGTGTACGATAGGCACAAAGAACTAAGCACTGCAGATTGCCCAGACGAATATAGGAAGTGCAGGGATGAAGTAAAAAAGGAAATAAGGAAATCAAAGAGAGAGCATGAAAAAAGATTAGCAAATAAAGCTAAAGATAACCCAAAGATGTTTTACCAATACATTAATGCTAAAAGGTTAGTTAAGGAAAAAGTGGGACCTGTCAGAGATGAAGATGGAAACTTGTGTGTAGATGCAGAGGCTGTGGGAAGGGTTTTGAATGAATATTCTGTCTCCATGTTTACAAAGGAAACGGAGGATGTAGATATAGTAGTCCAGGAGGAACACTGCAAGATATTGGATGGGATAGTCATAAAAAGAGAAGAAGTACTCGAAGGGTTGAAATCCTTGAAGGTTGATAAGTCACTAGGGCCAGATGGATTGTTTCTGAGGCTGCTGAAGGAAGTCAGGGAGGAGATAGCAGATGCTCTGAGGATGATTTTCCAATCATCACTAGATACAGGGGAGGTACCGGAGGACTGGAGAAATGCAAACGTAGTTCCATTGTTTAACAAGGGATCAAAGGAAATGCCAAACAATTATAGGCCAGTTAGTCTTACATTGGTGGTGAGTAAATTAGTAGAATCAATCCTGAGAAATAGGATTAACTGTCATGTGGAAAGGCATGGACTAGTCAGGGATGGTCATCATGGATTTGTTAAAGGAAGGTCTTGCCTCACAAATTTGATTGAATTCTTTGAGGAAGTGACAAGAAGGGTTGATGAAGGTAGTGCAGTGGATGTTGTGTACATGGATTTTAGCAAGGCATTTGACAAGGTCCCACATGGCAGATTGGTCAGGAAAGTAAAAGCCCATGGGATTCAGGGTAATGTAGCAAACTGGATAAAAGGTTGGCTTTGTGACAGGAAACAAAGGGTAATGGTCGATGGATGCCCTTGCGAATGGAAAATTGTCTCAAGTGGTGTTCCACAGGGCTCGGTGTTGGGACCCTTGCTGTTTGTGTTATATATTAACGATTTGGACGTGAACGTAGAGGGCACAATTGGGAAATTTGCAGATGACACAAAGATTGGCTGAGTAGTAGGGTAGAGGATAGCCATAATCTCCAAAATGATATAGATGGGTTGGTGGAGTGGGCAGTAAAGTGGCAGATGGATTTTAACATAGAGAAATGTGAGGTCATACATTTAGGGAGGTCAAACAGTTACAGGGATTAGATGAAATGAGAGATCTTGGCAGACAAGTACACAGGTCCCTGAAGACAGCAGTTCTAGTAGACAAGGTTGTAAAGAAGGCATATGGAATGCTCTCCTTCATTGGCAGAGGTATAGAATATAAAAGTAAGGATATAATGTTGGAATTGTATAAAACACTGGTGAGGCCACAACTGGAGTATTGTGTGCAGTTCTGGTCACCACATTACAGGAAGGACGTAATAACTCTGGAGAGAGAGAGCAGAGGAGGTTTACAAGAATGTTGCCAGGGTTAGAAAAGTGTAGCTACAAGGAGAGATTGGATAGGTTGGGGTTATTTTCCTGAGAACAAAGAAGGCTGAGAGGTGACTTGATTGAGGTGTACAAAATTATGAGGGGAATAGATAGATAGTGGACAGGATAAAATTGTTTCCCATGGTGGAGAATTCTAGAACCAGGGGACATAGATTCAAGATAAAGTGGCAGAAGGTGTAGGGGGGACATGAGGAAGAACTTTTTTACGCAGAGGGTAGTGGGTGTCTCGAATTCGAGTTGGTGGTAGAGGCAGAAACTCTAAACTTTTTTAAAAGTACCTGGATCTGCACCTTAAGTGCTGTAAGCTGCAGGGCTAAGGGCCAGGTGCAGGAAGGTGGGATTAGAAAGGGCACCTGGGTGTCCTCGGGCTGGTATGGACAAGAAGGGCCAAATGGCCTCCTTCTGTGCTGTAACTTTTCTATGGTTCTATGGTCTCTATATGTACACATCACAAATGTAACCCACTTAACAATCTCAATCAGAACCCACTGGTTGGCAGTTGTGGAAAATGAAAAACTGTCACAGTGATACGCGAGGGTGGGGCTGGGACAGAGTGCACGGAGGTTTACTCTGCATCAGAGAATGTTGTTTCTTACTCAGCTCAATGCTGACACCATGTGCATAAAATGGAAAATGTTCAATTTTCCAGCACGAACATCACTCACCATGATGAGCGCACAAAAAAAGAGCTGCTCTTTCACATATCCTAGCAAATGGCTGAAAGCACCCCAGTGGCAGAAACATGGGAGCAGTGTGTTGCCTTTGTCCTCAGACACGATATGGAAGATTACAAGGAGAATAATTTTGGTTTGTAATAGTATTTGTATTTATCTCATCAATTTTACAAGTACATTAAGAGTGAGGATAACTGGGGAAAGAGCAGGGCCCATTAAGGACCATAGTGGTAATTTGTATGCGGAGCCGGAAGACATAGGTAGGGTTCTAAATAAATACTTTGTGTCAGTGTTCACAAGTGAGAGGGACAACGTGGGTATGGAAATCAGGTAGAAGGACTGTGATATAATTAAAGAAATTAGCAAAGAAAGGGAGGAGGTTCTAAATGATCTGGCAGGCTTAAAAGTAGATAAATCTCCAGGCCTGGATGAAATGTATCCCTGGCTGTTGAGTGAGGCAAGGGAGGAGATACCAGGGGTGCTGGCAATAATTTTCAATACCTGTCTGGCCAGAGGACTAGAGGACAGCCAATGTGGTACCGTTATTCAAAAAGGGAGGAAGGAATAAACCAGGGAATTACAGGCCAGTCCGTCTAACCTCAGTGGTGGGGAAACTATTGAAAGCAATTCTGAGGGACAGAATTAATCTACGCTTGGAGAGGCAGGGATTAATCAAGGACAGTCAGCATGGTTTTGTTAAGGGGAGGTTATGTCTGACCAATTTGATTGAATTTTTCGAAGAGGTGACCAGGTGTGTAGATGAGGGCAATGCATTTGACGTAGTCTACTTGGACTTCAGCAAGGCTGTTGATAAGGTCCCACATGGGAGACTGATAACGAAGTTAAGAGCCCATGGGATCCAAGGCAATTTGGCAAATTAGATCCAGAATTGGCTGAGTGGCAGGAAGCAGAGGATGATGGTTGAGGGGTGTTTTTGTGACTGGATGCCTGTGTCCAGTGGGGTTCTACAGGGATCGGTATTGGGTCCCTTGCTGTTTGTGGAATAGATAAACGATTTAGACTTGAATGTAGGAGTGTTGATCAGTAAGTTTGCAGATGACACGAAAATTGCTGGGGTAGTAAATAGTGAGGAGGATAGCCTTAGATTACAGGAGGATATAGACGGGCTGATCAGTGGCAAATGGAATTTAATCCGGATAAGGTGTGAGGTGATGCACTTGGGCAGAACAAACAAGGCACGATGAATGGTAGGACCCTGGGTTCAGAGGGACCTTGGTGTACATGTCCACCGGTCCCTTAAGGTAGCAGGACAGGTAGATAAGGTGGTTAAGAAGGATATGGGATACTTGCTGAGACATAGAATATAAGAGCAGGGAGGTTATGGTGGAACTGTGTAAAATGCTGGTTAGGCCACAGCTATAGTATTGCATGCAGTTCTGGAATCCGCATTATTGGAAGGATGTGATTGCACCAGAGTGCAGAGGAGATTTACCAGGATGTTGCCTGGGCTGGAAAGTTTTAGTTATGAGGAGAGATTGGATAGAGCAGAGGAGATTGAGATGTATAAAATTATGAGGGGCATAGATAGGGTAGACAGGAAGGAACTTTACCCTTTGGTGGAGGGATCAATAACCAGGGGGCATAGATTTAAGGTAAGGGGCAGGAGGTTTAGAGGGGATGTGAGGAAAATTTTTTCACCGAGGGTGGTGGGAATCTGGAACTCACTGCCTGAAAGGGTGGCAGAGGCATAAACCCTCAACACTCAAGAAGTATTTGGATGTGCACTTGCGATGCCATGGCATACAAGGCTATGGGCTTAGCGCTGGAAAATGGGATTAGAATAGTTAGGTACTCATTTGACTGGCGCAGACTCGATGGGCCGAAGGGTCTTTTTCTATGCTGTAGACCTCTAACTCTCATTTTGCTACTTTTACCAAACTCCAAAATAGAGGTATATTTTAGACTTGGAATTTACTAGATAGACTACAAAGTTCAATCTCAACCCTGCATATCCCTAATTTTCTGTTGTTCTTTGCAGATGAACTTTTCTCGTTCAATATTTACAAAGCAGATCATTTTGTTGTTTATCCTTTAATTGGATTCGTCAATGTGACAGGTTTGACTAATCCAATTAAAATTTGTTCTTAAGAGGGAGAGCTTTTGATATTTCTAACCTTTGGTTTATGTGCCATAAGCAAATCAATGTGTTGTGTGCTGTCTACAATGGTGAATGGTCTGTGAAAGATTTGGACTTGGAGCAATAAATGGCCTTTTCTCATTCCACACAGTGCTTAAGATACAAGTAGAGTATAAGATATACTTTGTTACTTATATCCTTTTTGCCAAGAAAACTGCCTACTATATTTCCATACACTTAGTCAAAATATAGAATACATATTAATTTTAAAAATCAGATTTAGTTTTTTTATGGACTATGTATCTATGTTTGTCTCCAAAACAGGATGACTTAGTTATTGATGTCCCCGAGAAGTATAGGCTGCAGCTTGATCTACCTGAAACTATCAGAGAAGATATCGTCACTGCAAAGTTCAACAAAAAGACTCACATCCTGGCTGTGGGGATGCCTATCAAGTAATTGTATTGCATCTCTCTCCCATTGAAGTATACACATTTTATATTAATAAAGCACAGAGCACAACTACATCTAAGCAGATTGCTGAGGCTGCCATTTCAAAAGGACATATTATAAATGTGAAAAAATAAATGTGACGGTCTAAATATTTTTATAATAGGGAGAATAGCATTCTAACTTACAGGCCATTTGTCCCAACCATTCTATGCCAGGGTTTATACTGTACTCAAGCTTCCTCCAGTCCTTCCTCATCTAACTCTGTCAGCAAAACCACCATTCCCTTCTGTGTTTATCTATTTTTTCCTTTAAGGTATCTATGCTATTCACCTCAATTACACTCTGTGGTAACGAGATCCACATTATCACCAGTAAAGTTCCTTCTGAATTCCCTGTTTGATTTCTTGGTGACCAACTAATATTGATGGCCTCCAGTTTTACCCTTCTGCACAAATAAAAACCTGTCTCTGTACCTAGATAGTGCGTATGTCTGAAATAAAAACAAAGTGCTGGAAATACTCAGCAGATCTGGCAGTATGTATAGAGAGAGAGAAACAGAGTCAACGTTGTTACAAATATGACTCTTCTTCAGAGTTCCAGCATCCGTATTTTGCTTTTATTTTGGTGCATATGTCCACTGATCTGATTCATCTTTTAATGTGCAAAAGTAACTGGGAACTTGCCACATGAGGAATGCTGGATGCAAACTTAGAACTCACCTCTCCCTAGTATAGCAGCTTTAAGATTTAAAGCACTACTTTATTGTTCCACTTCAAAACCCAATATCATTATGGAGGCTAATGATTTTTATGCCTAATGAGCCTGCTGCTGTAAAGCAGTTTCTCTCCTATCCTTCTTTGTCAACAAGCCAATCTGTTCCAGACCTTTATTGGTAGCATTGAAATAAAACATGCGCTAAGCAGGGGTGGTGCTCCCTGCTAGTTGCCAGGTGCCAGAACATCATGTATGGCTAAGAACAGGAAATCTTCTGGGAATAGGAAACAATGGGCATAAATCGACCATCCACCCTGTGTAATTTTGCATTGATGCTCACATGCACTAAGCAAGTGCTGTTAGCAAAACAACAGATCGAACATGTAGTATACACTGGTTCCAGCTTGCTCTCAATCAGTAGTCCTTAGGATCTAGAGTGGCTGAATTATTGTGTACATTTTTCAACTCAGTGCATGACATAAACATAAACAAAAGCTTGAGTGTTTGGGCTATTATTTTATTTTAATCCTGGTTTTTAATAGAAATTTCCCAAGAAGATGCCACTACAAACAGAGTTGCTAAACTGGGAGGTTGTTGCTTGAAGTAACAATACATATATAGTATAACACATTTTACCATAAGCTTACACATACCTTACCATCTATTTGTGCGTTTTGTTTCCCTGTCCAACAAAAAGTAAGTTTCAAGATTTTTTGGTTTAAAAAAAATATAGTTTTAATGCTGAATTTAGTTGTACAGCAAAATGGTGCTTCTACCAAAACAAATTGTCCAGATTTTACTTTTTTTATATATAAATAGTTAGATCAATGTGTGCAGCATCATAACTTACATGTTAACAATGCTGAGCTACAACCAACAGGAAAACCTTATGTTGCTCAGACCCACTGGCAATCCAACAGCACATAACCCCAAATGAAAGGTGCTACAGAAAGAAAAGGGACACTTTTTAGTCCCATTTTATATGAATGTTCTAAGTACATCGATTAGTGGATTAGAAAATAACTTGGCCACCAACAATCACTAGAGCAAGCAAAGTTATGAAAACTCTACTTAATAATCAAGCATTATTACACACCCCTATAGATATACAGAATGTCAAGGCAATCTGATTTGAGAATCAAGTTGATTCAGTTTAACCAACCAGTATCCATGATGTTGGAAGTAAAATATTCCTTTTTGCAGCACACATTGATTCAGGATGACAGTGGGATTGATCACACCATAGTGAAGAGCATGCACAAATATACTTTAACAAGTATTAATTTGATGAAGAATATGGCATTTTGTTGTTGACACCAATTGACATACAAATGTGAAATATTGTACAGATCTGTACATTTAATTTGGTTTCAAGTGAAGCTTTTATTCCCCCCCCACCCACTTTCCTATTTGTTAACTTGCTGTTTATGTCTATTAAATAATAAGGCATTAAGAATAATGTCTGGTGTGGTAAGAATGATCAATAGATCTTTAGGCAGTAAACAGAACAATAATTAGACTGCACCAAGAATGTGAATTAAAGACCATATAAAATATGTTTGGGCTCATGTTCTTTTATTCCTAAACTTTTATTTTTATATTTAATTGTTAAAGTGTCAATCCTATTATAAGAAAACCTGTGACCCCACCACCCTCCCATACAAAATGACAGAATAGACAGAGACTTGAATAAAATCATGCCAAAGACAACTGTTATTCTTTCCTTCCAATTTACTCTCTGTGCAGTTACCTGTTCTCCAACATCAGGCTGCACACTAAACAAAGATTGTGTAAACTGGAACAAAGCAGGTACTGATTCCAGTGATTATATCATAAAAGGACTAGTTGATTGCATACATGAATCTCTGAAGTCTGCGTCAAGATATAATATTTCAAAATTTAATTGCACTCAGCCAATCTTGAATAGCGTTGCAGACACTCAGAGCCGCCAGACTTGTAAACTAATCTGGTTAAAACCACACTTACATGAAGGAACAATTCTGAAGCTCGATAAACTGTCAGGATTTAATATTAATTTGTCTGTTGTCAGCAATAAAATAATATCATCTGCTATGTGGCACATGAGCAACCATAATACACTAAAAATGGTTTCTTTGCCTCCCAAATTTTATATATAGTAAACGCAATTTACACTGGGAAAGGGCTGAGAAGATGCACTTTTTTTTTACGTTCTGGGGTAAAACCCACTTTAAACAATTGGTTATCTGAAATGCGAGAATAGGGAAAGGAAAAAATCTTGTCATTCTTGTCCAATTAATAAGTACTAATATGCAACACTGAAATCAATATCCATTTATACCACTTGTCTTTACAATAGTTCCAAGCCTCTGTAAAATAGTTCTAGTTTAATAACAATATTGGACTGGAAGATATACAATTAATCTAGTACTTTATTTCTTTGAATTTAATTCAACTAATTAAGAGAAATACATAAAATATACCCTGACCCCAGTGAGGATTAATCCAGCTCATGCTACCGATTTCATACCACCAGAGGTGTTCTTAAAGAATGCATTTACAATCGTGTTAGATAGAGAAGTGTTTTCCCATTGAATTCTGATTTTATGAGAAAAGAAAAAAAAACTCCCTTAGCTTTAAATAGTTTGTTTTTTGATTGCTTTTTAGATTGTAGCATCTGAACAAGGAGATAATGTCCAGCACACAGCATGTCTGGTGCTGGATTTGAGTTAATGATCAGTTATGAATTCAGTTAGAACACTATATGTTGCTAAAGTGGGATGAATTAATAAACAGCATGAGGTTTTTCCTCTATTTACTATGGATTCTAGCTTAACTGCATACCTTCTTTTCTCTATTGTACACGTACTTCAATCTTACATGGGTAATGGGAGAATCAGAATTTCATGCAAATACTGGAATTTATAAATAAAACCACCTTGGGAAAAAAAAACTTGACACTCAGACATTGGTTCCTATGATTTATAACAGCATCGTAGATGGCCTTTCAAGGAACTTCTTGAACTCAGCTAGCCACTGGGCACCAACTGCTCCATCCACAACACGATGGTCACAGCTCAGGGTTACTGCCATCACATTGGAAACATCAAATCTGCAGGGGTATGACATTGTACTGGTGAGATTTCAAAATTACACATCTCCTTCAACACACAAAGACAACAGCATTTGGAGAACTTAACTCAGTTGAATGGTACAAAGCTACTGAAGTGACTAGCAGACAAGCATTAACAAAAAAAAACAAAATTCATTTCATTCAAATCTAATGTATTAATGGATACTTAACATACTTTGACGTAAAGCATTTTATTGTACCTAAACGTCCAGCCACCTTCTGAATGACATGCTACATGACCAAAATGTTCCAGGGTAAAATTAAAGGTTCAATAATTTACATATACTTAAAATAAAGCACTCTTTTACAATATGTACAATGCACACAAAATTATTTCTAACGCTTTATTTGTTTAATTTGTATTGGATGGACACAACATTCACTTAACAGGAATCATCCACTAAAGGTTAAGAGAATAATTGTAGAAATTGCCTACCCCCTCTCATTTTCTGCAGGAAGCAGTCTTTGTTCTGATCCACCAACAGCTAGAATGCAAGCTTGGGGTGGGTTGATAATGGCCGAAAAGTTCTTTATACCATACATTCCTAGATTAGATATTGTAAATGTTCCACCCTAATGTGAAGGAAAATACATGAATTTCAATAGTATGATTTTCAAAAAGTGAGACTATTTACATTACCAATTTTGAGGAACTGTACTGCATTACTGATCCATAAATAGATCAATTTCGTTTGCATGCATATCTAAACTGAACGACACCACTTTTTTTCACTGTAGCTCATCTGGTTTGAGAGAGAGAGAGAGAGAGAAAGGCTCTCAAAAGCCACTGAAAGACAAGGGGTTATCTGGGGTCTGACCAAGGTTCTGTATAACTGATGCATAACTTTTTTTTAAAAAATTCATTCATGGGATGTGGACGTCACTGGCTAGGCCAGCATTTATTGCCCATCCCTAATTGCCCTTGTTCAGAGGGCATTTAAGAGTCAACCACATTGCTGTGGGTCTGGAGTTACATGTAGGTCAGACCAGGCAAGGATGGCAGATTTCCTTCCCTAAAGGGCATTAGTGAACCAGATGGATTTTTACGACAATTGGCAATGGTTCCATGGTCATTATTAATTCCAGATTTTTACTGAATTCAAATTCCATCATCTGCCATAGTGGGATTGGAACCCGGATCCCGAGAGCATTACCCTGGGTCTCTGGAATACCAGTCGAGGCACAACTTCCTCCCTCTTTGTATTCCAGTTCCCTTGAGATAGAGGCCTACATTCCATTAGCCTTTCTAATTACCTTTTCCACCTGTGCACTAGATTTTAGCGATCTGTGTACCTGGACACCCAAATCATTTTGCTTCTTCAGAGTTCCTAGTCTTGGCGTTAAGAAAATATCCTGATTTGTCTTTCTTGGATCCAAAGTGCATGACACCACATTGCTCCACATTGAACTTAACTGGCTACAGTTTTGCTTAAATCTTTGCATTTATGTCTTCAATTCCTCCACATAACGCAGGATAGTATCTTATTTCTTTCTGTACACTCCAATGAGAGGTAAAGAAAGCAGAGGAACAGATACACTGGATTGTTCATTACAAATATTAATTCTTACCTGAAATTCATGAGGCTGGAGTTTTCCTTCACGAGCCTTTTCAGCTAAGGATTTCACATCATTACAGATGGACACCAATCCTTTGATATGTGCGTTATACACTATGGGAGTAATCAGACCAGCAGGAGTGCTCACAGCCACATTGACGTCCACAACATGGTTTCTGATGAGAAGCAGACACCAAGTTAGCCCATTTGAACCTTTACACCAGGTAACTTCTAGTCAATGAAGGTTTCTTCCTGTTTAACCCCATCGCAAATTTGTATATCGAGTTGTTACTCATCAGTCAAAAACAGTGTTAATTGATCATGATACAACATGACTGATAATGTACATTTCAAGGAGGAATAAAAAATCTTTGGTAGCACAGTGGTTTAAAGCAAGTGCGTTGTTTCTATTGCTTTAATGATCTGGGTTCAAATACAAGTCAGATTGATGGGATAAATGCACCCTCCCTCTCTACTATATACTGGATGGAGCAGTTGTATGTGGAATGAGTTGAGACACTCGTAAACCAGTTTTTAATGGGCACAGGGCCACAGTACAGACTATTCAGAGTTTAGCACAATTTGTTAATTAATTGGTACTCTGAGTTAGAAGTGGAAAAATTCCCAATTGTTGCTTTTCCCAAGTTTTGACATCATTTAGCAAAGACAGTACATTCTATTCTTCACCCAGCCCACTTTGTAGCTTGCCCATGTGCTTGGTGGGGATGGAGGGTACAGGCAGTAAAACCATTCCATTCCCCAACACTTTTGGTGTCCACAGTAACTCACAACCTGTCCTGTACCTTGGAACGTTCTTTTTACAGACCTACAAAATTGACCACTCAGGTTCCTGATAATACCACTAGCTGCTAAAGATAAGAACACAAAGGGCATTCCAGGTCAAATTCTGCCTGATGGTTTTGTACTAGTCTAACAAGTGCTTCTAAATTTTTCACACTCCAGCCTAATTGGTTGCATAGCAAAGGCTTAAACCAAGCTACATCCTTGTGAATGAAACAGGAGTCACAGCCATAATCATTTAGCTATGGTGTTAAATGTTTTCAAATTGACACAGTTGGATAAAAGTTCTAATTGTTTTCACTTTATAGAAGTCAGTAATATTAATGGCACATGTTCTCGTTCGTCACCTTTCTCAATTTGCAGGTCACAGATAGGAAACTGTACAGCAAACATTAAAGCTATAATAGTTTTAGGCCCTAATTACTATTCCTGCAAAACTTGATACTGAAATTTCACATCATGTGACAGGAAGGGTACATCTCTAAATTTCTTAATAAAAAATAAAACTTATTACAAGTTCTACTTTGAATATTTATATACAACTTTGCGTTAGCAAAACATTTAAACAAATATAACTTGTATCAAATAAAACTGACACCTTTTAGGCATTTGAATCTGCAGACTGACTACTCACTGCCTGATAACCGTATCCAGCCAAGAGGAATTTACTTCAGGAATCTTTAAGCATGCCAAAGCTGAAGCTTTTATGAGAAAATCGTTTATTGACAGCTTAACGTTTTCAGATTTGACTTCCTGTAAATGAAGAGTCACAATTATTAATAACCTCCCAGGGTTGATCAGTCATTTTCCAAGCCGCAAAATTACAACTTCACTTTTATATATGCATACAATTCTTGATTGTAGCTAAGCAGTGATTCTCTCATCACTAAGAAACCAACACCAATAAGAGTCTGGATAATATTTCCTAACATATATTACTGCACAGAATGCACAAAGATTTATGCTGGAATCGGACAGTGTGTTATGACATGGCAGATGATGTGTGCCAGGTGGACCAAATCCACAAGGGAAACTTGGTCGCGCTATCACAATGGTTTTGCAATTTGTATTTATTACGAGATGTGTGCACTGAATTCAGAAGTAATAAGTCTACCAAGACCGTTAAGAGATTTAAAAAATTAAATTAAAATATTTAATAACAAAATATAAAAGATTTCAAGCACATACATAAGACTACAAATTACTTACTACTATAATAACTCCTAAAATTCCTAATTAACCTGACCTGCTCCAGTTACACCCCCTTCAAGGAAACAGCCTAAAGTAGATTTTAGATTTAAAACAAACTCAGCAAGTTAACACAATACCCTGGACAGTGGAATTCCAAATGGCTTTTCCCCAACTTCAGTTTTGGTAGACAGCAGGCTTATGCACAAATGGTGGAGGCTCAATTAAGGCTATTTCACACACACACCTGTTAGATCTTACATGGCCTTCTGACACATCACCTTTCATGCTCCTTTATATGTATTTCTCTCTTTTTAATATGTAAATTCTATTGTTTCAAATGTCTTTGAAACTGTATCTTCCTCATAATATAAAAACTTTCATGTTGCCAATATATGTTGACAGTAACCTTTGAGAAAAATAAACACATTCCTTAGCCTTGCTTATCTGGCTAATTGTAAACAGACTAAGATCCCTTTGAAATACAAATGTCTTCATATATCTAAAAATGCAAATTCCCTTTCCACTTTACATGCTAAGCCAGCATCCATGATTACTCATTAGTATGTCAAGCACCTAGCTTCTTTTAATGATTTCAAACTGGTAGTTCACTTGACTCCAAACGTAATTAAATCAAACGCAGACCTATACTTACCCCCATAAAATTATGAAAAGTATTAAACTTTCATCACAAGTGGATGAGGGTTAAAAAAACTACAATCAGATCTAGATGAGAGAATATGTCCACATCTGGCAGATGACGCTTATTTCAGATAAATATTCTGGTATGCATATATAGGGAATTAATGCCAAGCATGTACACGCTATGCAGGCCTCTGAATTTTAATTTTCTGAATGGGAAAGAGATCTAGGTGTTATAGTGCATAAGTCTATAAAGATATATAAAGTCAGTGCCACGAAACTAAAGGAAAAGTTAAGAGTACTGGGATGTATTGCTAGAACAACCCAACATGTAACAAAAAGCACTATAATGTCCTTTCACAAGAACTTGGTTAGCCTTCATCTAGAAAAGTATGTTCATTTTGCATTAACCGAGATGGTGGGTAATACAGAGGCCCTAAAAAAAGTGCAGAGGAAAGCCATGACCATAATACCTAGCTTAAAACCCCCTAGTTATACTAATATGTTTAGATATGGATCATTGTTAATTTTGGAAAAGCAATTCTAGAAATGTTGATGGACATATATAAAATAATGAAGGGATTAGACTCTCTGTGTGGACCAACTATGTGAATAAAATAGGTAGGAAGTAGCAGGCATATGTATGTGTTATGTAAGCATAGAACTAGACATGAGAAGGTTTCTCACTTTCCAAATTGCACAATAGTGTGCAGATTTGCTGAGAATGTTCAAAAGAGGGCTGGACGAGTTTCTGGCTGAGGCTGTTTTCATTGCATAAAAAAGGATTTGGGTCATATGCCCCAGAGTCATTGTGGTCTCCGGAGATCATTTTAATCAAGTCCTAGAGGAATCCCTGAACTGGTCTCAGGTTTATTTTTGCCTCTCCTAGGAGATTACAAGGTTGCTAGTAGTGAGAGCACTGGTGGAAGAGGGTTGGGGTGGTCATTATGCTATTGTAAGGGACAGCTTTGACTAACCAGCTGCTCCTTCTTGCTTCCTGCCTGTTATTTGTTAGGACCATAGGCAGATTATGGGACTGAGCGTCTGCTATTCTAAGCAAATTTTAAACAGTATTCACTACTTTATGTAATATTTAAAAAAATAATATATTCAAACAAGGAGCACCAGTACCACGTAACAGTAGGAAACAGGTTTAGTACCCCATTTGTGGAATTCATGATTTTGGTTACGCTGTATAGAGAATAAGGAAGAAAGCAACAGATGGTGCTTCCACCCTGCCTTCTCACAGCAATGTTAGTCATAGTCATAGAGGCCAACAGCACAGAAAAATGCCCTTCGGCCCATCGAGTCTTCACCGGTCAAAAAAATACCTAACTATTCTAATTCCATTTTCCAGCACTAGGCCCATAGCCTTGTATGCCATGGCATCGCAAGTGCGCATCCAAATACTTCTTAAATGTTATGAGGGTTTCTGTCTCTACCACCCTTTCAGCCAGAGAGTTCCAGATTTCTATCACCCTCTGGGTGAAAAAATCTTCCTCACATCCCCTCTAAACCTCCTACCCCTTACCTTAAATCCATGCCCCCTGGTTATTGATCCCTCCACCAAGGGGAAAAGTTCTTTTCTGTCTACCCTAACTATGCCCCTCGCAATTTTATACGCCTCAATATCCTCTGCTCCAAGGAAAATAACCTCAGTCAATCCAATCTCTCCTCATAACCAAAACTCTCCAGCCCAGGCAACATCCTCTGCACTCTCTCTAGTGTAATCACATCCTTCTTATAATGCGGATTCCAGAACTGCACGCAATACTCTAGCTGTGGCCTAACCAGTATTTTATACAGTTCCAGCATATGCCTTGGCTAATAAAGGCAAGTATCCCATTTGCTTTCTTAACCACCTTATCTACCTGTCCCGCTACCTTAAGGGACTAGTGGATATGCACACCAAGGTCCCTCTGATCCTCGGTACTTCCCAGTGTCCTACCATTCATCGTGTAATCAAATTGGTCAGACATGATCTCCCCTTAACAAAACCATGCTGACTGTCCTTGAGTAATCCCTGCCTCTCCAAGCGTAGATTAATTCTGTCCCTCAGAATTGCTTCCAATAGTTTCCCCACCACTGAGGTTAGACTGACAGGCCTATAGTTCACTGGTTTATCCCTTCCTCCCTTCTTGAATAACGGTACCACATTGGCTGTCCTCCAGTCCTCTGGCACCTCTCCTGTGGCCAGAGAGGTACTAAAAATTATTGCCAGTGCCCCTGGTATCTCCTCCCTTGCCTCAATCAACAGCCTGGGATACATTTCATCCGGGCCTGGAGATTTATCTACTTTTAAGCCTGCCAGACCACTTAGAACCTCCTCCCTTTCTATGCTAATTTCTTTAATTATATCACAGTCCTTCTGCCTGATTTCCATACCCACGTCGTCCCTCTCACTTGTGAACACTGACACAAAGTATTTATTTAGAACCCTACCTATGTCTTCCGGCTCCACACACAAATTACCACTATGGTCCTTAATGGGCCTTACTGTTTCCCTAGTTATCCTCTTACTCTTAATGTACTTGTAAAATAACTTTGGATTTTCCTTTATTTTACTTGCCAATGTTTTTCATGCCCCCTTTTTGCTCTCCTAATTTCCTTTTTAAGGTCCCCCCTACACATTCTATACTCCTCCTGGGCTTCCACTGTTTTGAGCCCTCGGTACCTGCCTTAAGCCTCCCTTTTTCTCTTTATCCAATCCTGTATATCCCTCGACATCCAGGGTTCCCTGGATTTGCTGGTCCCATGCTTTATCTTTACTGGAATACGTTGGCCCTGAACTCTCCCTACTTCCTTCTTGAATGAGTCCCACTGGTCTCATGCAGATTTACCTAAAAGTAGCTGCTCCCAGTCCACTCTGGCCAAATCATATCTGATCTTATTAAAATCGGCCTTCCCCCAATTTAGAGCTCTGATTTCTGGCTCATTCTCGTCCTTTTCCATAACAACTTTGAATCTAACGGAGTTATGATCACTATCTGCAAAATGCTCCCCCAATGATACCTCTACCACTTGCCCGGCTTCATTCCCTAAAACTAAGTCCAGGACCAATGTTGGCAGTAGCCTGAGTAGGACACCACTTTATCTCTCCTCCACCCCAATATCTTGGATATAAAAGGTACGTATTATGGCTAGGAGACACTAGGAAGTAAGCAAACCAAGAATGAATGTACCCCAAAAATATTTATACAAAACAAAAATCACTCATACCTCATTCAATTGCTTCCTAAGCTCCAGAATCCTATCCATGTTGATATCTATAGATAGGTAATAGTGGGGGATGGTCTGCTTGGACTGCATAAGACGCTGAGCTATGATCTAATGGTAAAACATAAATGAAGGAGTTAGTGAATGAAAAACAGAATGAGACATACATTTCTCTGTTGCGTCCATTTCACTTTCAAACCAGTCACAATCTTGTCAATAGTATCTTGCCTTTCGTATATTGGAGATAGGAATGTCTGTGAATGTTCCAGTAGGTACAGGTGCTATCCCAGGAGCAGCTGGAGTCGGAGCCTGCAAAAAAATAACAGGCAAATTACAGTTAAGTATGTTAAACCATGTGGTACTGCACACTAGGAAAGGCAGCTAAAATCTATTCAATAGTGTGTTACATGAGTCACACTTTAATTCTATGCTTTCTGAATTAACTGCTGAAAAATTTCAGCCAAGAAAAACAACCTTACTCCACTGTCTCTAAGCAGGTTACAAAATTCTTTCTCCATCCCACACCTTGCCTGCTTTGATCACTCATCATTTTTACATATGACGTTTGCGAAGCATATGTCATATCCTGCCACACTCTGAACAACTTCATGGGAAATGTGTCAGTGGCATTTATAATGCAAGCAGCTGGAAGGAACATATATAACTTTTTTTTATATTATTCATTCTTAGGATGTGAGCATCACTGGCAAGGCCAGTATTTCTTGCCCATCCCTTATTGTCCTTGAGAAGGTGGTGATGAGCTTCTTTCTTGAACCTCTGTAGTCTATATTGTGTCGGTACACCTACAGCGCTATTGTAGTGGTTTGATGCAACTGACTGGCTGCACCATTTCAGAAGACAGTTAAGAATCAACCACATTGATTTGGGTCCGGAGTTACATGTAGGCCAGACCAGGTAAGGATGGCAGATTTCCTTTCCTGCTGGCAACCGGCTGGATTTTTACGGTAGTTTCATGATCGTTAATGAGACCAGTATTTTATTCCCATTAATTGAATTTAAACTCCCCAAGCTGCCGTGGGGGGATTTGAACTCATGCCTCAAGAGCATTAGTCCAGACTGCTGGATTACTACTCTGTGACATTACCACTGTGCTACCATCCCACTTTCAACATTATTCAATTCCTACCATAACCTATTACTGAAGTTCATAGCTACAAACATACGAATTAGGAGGAGTAGGCCATTTGACCCCTCGAGCCTGCTCCGACATTTAATAAGATCATAACTGGTCCGATTATGGTCTCTGCTTTTCTGCCTACCCCCATTATCCTTTGACTCCCTTTTAAATCAAGAATCTAACTAACTCAGCCTTAAAAATATTCAATGGCCCTGCTTCCACCACTCCCTGGGGAAGTGAATTCCACAGACTCTCAGAGCAAAAATTTCTCTTCATCTCCAACCTAAATGTGAGACCCCTTATTTTTAAACTCTGCCCCTTAGTTCTAGTCTCTCCATCAGGGGAAATATCCTTTCAACATCCACCCTGTCAAGTCCCCCCAGGATTTTACATGTTTCATTAAGATCACCTCTCATTCTTCTAAACTTCAATGGATACAGGCCCAACCTGTCAAACCTTTCCTCATAAGGCAACCCCTTCATCCCAAGAACAGTCGAATGAACTTTCTCTGCACTCTTCTAATGCAATTAATCCTTTCTTAAATGAGACCAAAACTATACACAGTACTCACCAATTCCCTGTACAACTGTAGTAAAAATTCCCTACTTTTATATTCCATTCCCCTTGCAATAAGCGACAACATTCCACTTGCCTTCCTAATCACTTGCTGTACCTGCATACTAACATTTTATGATTCATGTACCAGGACACCAAGATCCCTCTGTACTAGACAGTTCTGAAATATCTCTCCATTTAAATAATATGCTGCTTTACTATTCTTCTCATCAAAGTGGTCAAGTTTACATTCTCCCCACATTATACTCCAATTGCCAAATTTTTGCCCATTCACTTAATCTATGTATATCCCTTTGCAGACTCATGACCTCTTCACAACTTACTCTCCTACCTAATTTTGTCTCATCAGCAAATTTATCAAACGTACATTTGGTTCCTTCCTCCAAGTCATTAAAAAGATTGTAATTAGTTGAGGCTCCAGCACTGTGGCACTCCACTCGTGACATCTTGCCAACACAACAATGACCCATTTATGCTTACTCTGTTTCCTGTTAGCTAACCATTCCTCTAACCATGCTAATTTTGGTAGAAGTCAGTTACCAATAGGTCTTTCTCATTGTTACCGTTAGCTACCATAACGCTATCAATAGAATTCACTAGTCTAAAAGTCAAAGCACTCCATCTTTCTTTTCATCAGACTTTTAATCCTTTAACACTGATGCCTTGAAAGTTTTGTAGTTATTTCAAGGCCATTATGAGCAATGTTAATACTTTTAAAATACCCATTTTGTAGATCTAATGTAAAATATTGTTTTAATCTCACTCTAACATAACTAGGACCACTATTTTAGAGTCAGTCAGTAACCAAACACTAGGCTATCCAACGTACATTTGTCATAGCACATAAAGATCGATTTGCTAGAGAATTCTGAAACAATTCCAAAACTCTCTTTTGTATTCATCCCCAAATCAGGCATGATCTCATTAGATGGCAGAACAGACTCAAGGGGCAAAATGGCTTACCCCTGGTCCCACTTAATAAATCCAGTCCAATACATGAATATTCACTATTCTGGAATCAGAAACATTGGGGACTGCAACAATAAGCTTATCCCACATCTCTTCCATCTTTAGAAGTGAAATCATCTCACTCTTCTATAGTAGATTCAGTACTAAGTATCCAATGCATAATTACACAGCTCCAAAAATGTGAACTATAATGGGAAATATTCTAGCAGCAGATTTCAACCAAATATTACTGCAGCCAGTAACATTTTTTCTTTTCATACAGTATCAGATCTGCAAGTCAGTAGATTTGACTTATTTAGAGTTATTTTTTTTTAAACTTACTGGGGCTACCTTCGAAGGCACAAACGAGTCAACGTCCTTTTTCCTGATTTGACCATCTGGTCCAGTACCTAAGTAAAGAAAATACACCATGAATTTAGAGCACAAATATCAATTTTAGACCAATCCAAGTGATGGTTGGTAATGTTTTACATGCCTTTTCAAAGATAGCTGAATTTTTATTCATCCTTAGTTATAAATTCATTGCAATATATTCAACTGTGCTTTACTTTTGCAAAAGCATAACACGATCACTTTTTCTAGCTAGTGATGAGTAGGCTACAGTATTGAAGAAGTAAAGTCTAGTTTATTTTGAAAAGAACCCATTAAAATCTTAACGCTTTAAAAAATAAAGATACATCTCAAATGTGCCAAAAACACTTCACTTGGAATTAACTGCTTTGAAGTACAGTGACTGTTGTACAGCCAAGTACAGTGGACATTTCATACACAGCAAGGTCCTACAAACAGCAAACGAGATGAATTTGTTTTTGGCAGCATTAGCCAAGAACTGCCAACCAAAAAGCTAAGAGAACTCCCTGTGCTTCTGTGAAGTGTGCTGTGGAATCCTTTACTTCTATCTGAACAGGCAGTTATGATCTTAGCTTAATATCTTAGCTGTGAGGTGGAACCTTTGACAACACAACACTACCTCAACATGGTAGAACGTAAGCCAAATTCAGAAGTAGTCCTGAACTCTCATATTTCTGACTTTGCGACAAAACTCCAGCCAACTGAATCAAGCTATCGATATATGCTCTTGGTATAAACAATCTGTGACTATTATAGCATTTCAAAATATAACAACCCCAATGCAGTTAAATGTAACCAGCTATATTTCAATTTTAATGCAACTTACCTTTAACTTGTTTGAGGTCAATGCCCTTGTCAGCTGCCAATTTCTTTGCCAAAGGGCTGGCAAAGACTCGGCCTTTGGGATCTCCAGACTTGACTGGGGGAGATGCAGTTGGTGCTGCCACAGGCTGTTGTGCGAGAGGTGCAGCCTGCAACAAATTTCACAAGTTTGGCTGAGCAAACTATAATCTTATCACCCCTTTAAACAAGAGACATAAGCTGACAGTTTTTACATGGTTCATTAGGGGACAATACCTACAGGACAGCTAAAACTTTCTTTTCATTAAATTTATGAATATACCGTTGTCTTTGGCATTTTATTATTAAGCCTCAATCCAAAATACAAAAAGACAAGTTCCACGCAGGAAACTCTTCCAGCCATAATAAATACCCATTTTTGATGTAACAGAAAATCATCAATTCAGAATGTTAAATAGGCGGTGCATGTCAATTTGACTCACAGGTACAACAAAGATTAGGCACTTTATCTAGACTTGAAATGTGAGGAGTTAACAGAAAGTTTTATTTGAAATGCTGTGCTGGTAGCTCAGTAAGCTTATGCATCCAGTAGCTAAGCCATATAGCCAAGGAAGTCCGAGGTTCAATCTTGAGCTGATCTCAGCTAGCATTTGGGGTGTTGCAATTGGTTTTAGTGCCCTGGTCAGGAAAGGCAAAATTAACCTGAATTCACACTGCTGATCTCAAACTAGCAATCCCTGCCCATGTGGATATCACGTGAGAGAATAATGATTCACCTCTCGTTGAACAGCCTGACAGATACATTCAAGGTTCACACACAAACAACAAGCACTTAGACAAACTATTGTAAATGCCAAATGGCCGCCAGAGTTTGAACATGGATGGGAGGGGAGAGGGGAGAGTGGGGTAGGGGGGGGGGAGGGGGAGCTGATTTCAGAAGATTTGAAGCACGAATGTTACTCCTGTAGATTTATAGATATAGTATGGGTTCTTACTTGAGGTGGCGGTGGAGGAGGTTGTGGCTTAATATCAGCAACTCCAGTTTCCACATAATCAGCAAATGCTGGAATATCCGACTCCTTCTCTACAATGATGCACAGTGATGTCCCAAGAGGAACATCCCGTGTACCCTCAGCTATTAGAATCTTGGCCAAATAACCTTCTTCCATTACTTCAAAACCTAAGGAAACACAATGGATTGTCCATAATACAGTACTATAATAAAGCTTATTTGGTCAATTGGCTTATAGGGCATTCTAACCACAATAAACTTGGAAAACAAAAAATCTCTAAATTACTTTTCTGGAAACACCATGAATTATATTATCATCACATTTTTGTTATATGCTGCTTATCTTGAACACAACTTTGGAAATGTTTAAATTTTTTTCATAAAATAAACTATGTAAGTATCAATAATTACCACATTGTCATGTTACAATTTTATTTAATATCGTGCTACGCTAAGTCATCCCCAATCTTTACACTCCTCATATAAAGAGACAAGTCAAATCTAATCTCCTAACATACAGTGTAACAGTGTCTAAAATCATATTAGAATATGAGAGCATGGTGTGAACAAACTAGAATGAGTTCAAGTCCCCAAACTCATGGGCAACTTTTACTGCTTTTAAAGTTTCGTTCAGTGTGCAAAATTGAAGTTCCTAAATGCACAATATTTCACTCAAGTTAAACACACAATGGTTCACTCAAGTCAATGCATACCTATTGTTGCTTTGTCTGTTTCAATCTCTGCTATAAGGTCACCTTCACGCAACTTCTCACCAACTTTCTTCTCCCATCGTTGAACAGTGCCCACTGTCATCGTTGGAGAAAGAGCAGGCAAGACAATCTGCAAATAGATAGCGTATTCTGGCTTTATAATCACCACAAGCTGAAATTTTAGATTTGTAGATTAAGACATAATGCAGTGTTTCACAGCCCAATTTTAAATGAAATCAAGGCATTTTGCGAGCTGACTGAAAAAGTTATTTTAAGTTTAAAGTTACAACATCCTAAAGTCAATTGTGATAAAAAAAAGGCTAAATAAAGTTAAACTGGAAATTAAATCATTGGTATACGGTACTGAAATTTGCCACATTTTGTCTCTTTTACTTATTATTCTGCATACAGTCAAGTCAGAATACATTCCGCTACAACCAGTAAAGAGGCAGGATAAATCAAAAAGTTCTAGGCACTAAAGTATTATGCACAATACAGTTCCCCAACTTACTAATGCCATTTCGATAAATTTCATAAATATATGTCTCATATTAAACATTAATCAATTTTTCAATTTGAATTTGTAATTCAATTTTCAATTTGCATACAAATAATTTGCTTCCAAATTGACCCATTTGCTAAGAATGTTAAAAACCAGGCCACTAACTCACAGACTTTTAAATGTCTATAATTGAGTGTTTTCCATCGTTTTGGAGCTATGTCACAAACACATCAACCTTCAATAAGAAAAACTGGTTAGTGTCCCAGACAATCCAACAGCAACTTTCATTTATAAAGCGTCTTTAATGTGGTGAAAAATCCCTAGGTGCCTCACAGAAGCGTTATTAAACAAAATTTGACAGTGACTTACATCAGGAGATATTATTGCACGGTTTGGTCAGAGTACATTTTAGAGAGCATCTTAAAGGAGGACAGAGGAGGGTGGTGAGGATTAGGGATGGAATTCCAGGGCCTTGACAGCTGAAGGCGCAGCCAAACAATTAAAATCGGGAACCAGAATTGGGGGAGTGCAGGATGTTGGAGGGCTGTGGGACTGGAGGAGATTAGAGATTAGGAGGGGGGAGACAATGGAGGAGCTTGAAAACAAGGATGAGAATTTTTTTAAATTGTGATGTTGTTTAACCAAGAACCAGCACAGGACTTGGTGTGAGTGAGGACATGGACAGCAGATTTTTGGATAAAATCATGTTTATAGATTGTAAATTGTGGGAAATCAGTCAGAAGTGTATTGTAATATTCAAGTCCCATGGTAATAAAGGAATGAATGAGGGTTGAGCCAAGGTAGGGGTGCAGCCAGGAAGTAGGCAATCTTAGCGATAGCATTATGTGGTCAAGAATTCATATTAAGGTCAGATATGATACAAGGTTCCAATCAGTCCGGCTCATCCTCAGACAGTTCTCAGGGAAAGGGATGGAATCAGCAGTTAGGGAACAGTATGAGGTGGGGACCAAAAATAAGGCCTTCATTCGTCCCAGTATTTAGTTGGAGGAAATTTCCAGTGTTGAATGTTGGATAAGCAGTCTGATAATTTAGTTGTAGTGAAGGAATCGAGAGGTAGTGGTGAGGTAGAGAGGGAGCATCAGTTGGAAACCAAAGTTGTGTTTTAGGATGTCATCGTAGAGAACAGCATGTCAATGAGAAACAGGAAGGAGCCAAGGATAGATCAGAGGTTAACGCTATGTATGCAGTCCCACCCAACTGGACGATGATGAACAGAGTTTGGAGGAGGTTAGTGTTATCAACCATGTCAAAGGTTGTGAATAACGAGAAGGGATAGTTACCACAGTCACAGCTAGATAGGATGCAACTTGTGACTTTGTTAAGAACTGTTTTGGTTCTGTGGCAAGGACAGAAACCTGATTTGAGGGATTCAAACAGGGAGTTCCAGATAAGATAGGACCAAATTTGAGAGGCGACAACACGTTCTGGAGAGGGGTGATGAAAGCAAATTTGAAGATGATCGTAGAATAGTGAACAGTTTTGACAGGCAAGAGCAGGATCTCATATTGCATTTGGTCTCCGCCAAATCTGGTGGTAAATGGCCAACCCGGCTGTCTGTGATATCTGTTCAAGACTGGGTTCAGGTAGAACAGCCAGGCAGAGAGACAGAGTAATCGGTTTAAAGGGAACTAGGGCAAAGGTGAAGGTGAGAGTATGGTTGAGCGGATTGGTGCCTGCAGAAATATCTTGGTGATTGGAGGGCCAAAGGCTAAATAATTAGGATTTTGAAAGTGCAGCTGTAAATGAATTGGGAGAATATTTTCCAGTGGCAAACACATGGCCTTATCTATGACTGACAAGTTGGAATTGATGAGGCCACGTGGGTCGGTAAGGTCAAGGAGTCCAAACTGACCTAATACAGAATTTGAAGAACTGCTCACACTTCAATTTTCTTTTTGCTCACCTTCATGTGGGAAGGATAAGAACTGCCTGGAGCTTTGGGTGGAGATGAGGGTGTGGAAGGGGTTGCAGCAGCTGCTGGGGCTGGTGGGGCAGAAGCTGCTGCCGCTGCGTCTGGAGTGTAATCCTTAAAAGCTTCAATATCCTCAGGTCTAGACAATACAAGCGACAGAGAGATGTTTACACTTGGTGTCATAGTTTAATAGCAACATGGATTGTACAGACAGTGTAGACTTAACTCAACAAAGATACAAGATAAGATGGTATAAGCCCATGTGATCAATTAAGCCCATCCTATCCAGACATGGTACAACTTTCACATCAACTCTGTATCTATCCATCCCTCTGCCATCATAAGATCACACAGAAAAAAGCTCAAAACAAAACCACCATTGGCCAATTTAGGAAAAGAAACTTTGGGAAATTCCCCTCCACCTCGTGGCAAACAAGCAAGTTCCAAGCCACCATGGTAACCTCCAATACACAACATACAGATTTTGGCTTTCAGCCTAGACTCAGTGGGAAAAATCTCACCTGAGTCAGAAGGTTGTGGGTTCAACTTCCCTTCCAGGGCTTGAGCACCAAATCCAGGATGACACTTTAGTGTGGTGCTGAGGGAGTGCCATCTTTCAGATGCGACATTAAACCAAGTAATTGTCTGTCCTCTCAGATGGATATAAAAGATCCAATGACATAATTCAAAAAATAGTGGGGGAGTCCACCCAGTGTCCTGGCCAATTATTTACCCCTTAATCAAGATCACCCTGATGTGCACAAATTGCCTGCCGATGTTTCCCTAATTTACAAACAGTCACTACACCTCAAAAGTGCTGTGAAGCACTTTGAGGCATCCTGAGGACATGAAAGGCATTATGACTCTCAACATGGCTCACTTATGCACTCTACAAGCTACATATATTCACACACAGGGCCCTGTCCTTTGCAAGCAGAAATAACATGTCCACACATTGCACCTTCATCAACTAAACAAAAGCTTGGGGAACAGCCATTCCCTGGTTCATTCCCCAGGCAACGCCTTGACCAGAGTCGACTTGCCTGGTTTGAATTTAAACAAAAGCTTGGCAGTTAATTGTTCCCTGGTTCATTCTCCATGGCAACGCCTCTACCAATCAGAGTCCACCTGCCAACCAATCAGCACCCTCTTCTCATGCAGTATAAATTGTTGTTCCCATTGAGATTTGGTATTCTTGCGATTCTGTCCTGATAAGTGCAAGATGACAGCATGTCTCTTTTTTCAGCAAAGGCATTATATAAATGCACATTCTTTAAAATTTACTACAAAGTTATGTATTATTGTAATGACTTTAATGCAGAAAAAAAATTCCCAAAGCACTATAAGGAAAATGGATGTCTGGCCAAGGGAAATCAGGTTAGCTGGAACGACCAAAAGCTGGTCAGAGAAGGGATTTCAGGAGGGTCTTAGCAGAGAGGGAGGTGGGGTTTAGGGAGGGAATGGAACCATGTGGTTCATGGCACAGACACCAATGGCAGTGGAAAAGATGCACAGAAGGCAGGATTTGGTATAGCATAGAATGTGGACTGCATTTTTGGTGGGGTTGAAGATGATGGTTTTGGCCTTCCCAACTTTTAGCTGCAGGAAGTTATGACTCACTCAAGATTTGGACCCAATTCTCTTCTCATCCAACAGACGCGTATGCATTTTCTAGCAGGTGTCTCTGCTTACTTATTAGAAGCAGGAACTTTGGCTCTTTCCTTCTGCTTGACAGTTTACACCGAGATCGGTTGTAGCTACTCAACGGTTGCTACAACTGAAATGAGTTAACTTAGCATGAAACCTGGCTTTTAATTTTCCTTTTCATTAGGATGTTTCATGATAAGGAGATGTAGAAAATCATATTCAAGAATGGAAAGTGCACAGCGTGCTGGAACACACAAATGAAAGTTACTTTAACCACTGTTAACTTTAATTTTGTTGATTTAATGGTGCAGTAAGAGTAAATCAGAAGGCCAAATTTGAAAATTCTACATATTCATAAAATTACAGACCTCCATTTCAGGTGTTCTTTATGCAAAAATGTTCTGGCTCAATTAAGAGTTTGAGGTATCTGTAATAGTCAAACTTTGTTTGTCCTGCTTCTATATTATATTTCAATTCAGCTTTACATATTTTAGTTATACATTAAGTGTATCCATTCTGTCTGTCAGCTGTTTAAAATGTAGAAACTTATTGCTTAGTTTGTGCTAGCAGAGTTTGGATTGCAACCATTATCCCAAAGTTTGCCTGCTTTATTACAAATTCTGATAAGCATGACTGAATAATATTAATGACAATATTCTTTGACTAACTCCTATTGCAAAACAGCTTGCTGTGTGTCTTAATATTTAACTTCTGCTTTGCAGTTTTGAAACATCAACATAGTATCATGGTTTTGGATCACAGTCAAGAAATGAGTTTGTACACAATGGAGATGCCTTGCTGTCATTACAACGACAACTTGTGTTTGCACAGTATCTTTAAAGTAATAAAATGCCCAAGGTGCTTCACAGGACAGAAACAATGAAGATTCTTGAGGATAGTACAATGTAATTGGAGGTTTAATGCAATGTCCTGAACACTTAAGTTCTCATACACCATGCTTCCAATTGTGCTATCACTTGGAAGATGGAAAAGATGAGCTCTTCTGAATGAATTAGTCAAGAGGAGTCACCTCAGGCTGTCCCTGTGCACCTCTTAACAGCTGGGGCAATTACTGGAGGCTGTCTAGCAACCTTTTCAAACAGGGAATAGTGAGAAGTCTGAAATGAGGAGGATGGAACCCTTAAAATGTTATTTGTTCTTAAAAGCACCTAGAACTTAACATTTACTTATAGCAGTAAACATACAACACAACTGTAGCCAGTACGTGTCGATTTGAATATGGTATATAAAAATATTCTATTGAATACAGAAATCACATGAGAGAAACCACATACTGATACAGAGAGCGTGGAACATTATTTAGAACTATCTTCATGCTCACTTTTGAACTGTGATGCAGATGATCGTACCAAGTGGCACATCTCGGGTTCCTGCTTGCGTTAGGATTTTCGCCATATAACATTCTTCAATACTCTCGAAGCCTACTGTTGCCTTGTCTGTTTCCACCTTATGAGAAAATACACATATATTTTGATACACAAGAGAAAAGGAACACAATAATTCTGCAAAACAATGCCACTTTTATGTTTAAAATCAACTCTGGACATCTTTCCTCAGAATTGCTACCAGCTGGTTGGCATAAACTAGCCTTCCTGTAGGAAGCTGTTGGCTCTCAAGCTCAGAAGCCTATTAATATTTAACTTGTTGGCATTAATCTGATTTCATCATTTACACTATAATCCAGAATAGTTCTAAACATTACAATGTTGCAAGCACTGCTTGACATATTTTGTAACATTTTGGGCTGACTGCTGATGACTGATAGACCATTGAGTGACAAGGATTAGCCACTTTATTTGCTCCGCCTAATACCATAGCTTGATGTCATTCTCCATGCAAGCCCGTTCCTTTAAGGTGCCGCGCAAAAGATTAATACACAAGATAAGATCACATGGAGTTAGGGGTAATATATTAGCTTGGATAGAGGATTGGCTAACCAACAGAGAGTCGGGTTAAATGGGTCTTTTTCTGGATGGCAAGCTTTAACTAGTGGGGTGTCACAGGGTTCGGTCCTCAGGCCCCAACTATTTACAATCTATATTATTGACTTGGATTCAGGGATAGAAGGTACTATAGCTAAATTTGCAGATGACACCAAAATAGGTGGGAAAGTAAGTTGCAATGAAGAAATAAGAAATTTACAAACGGATATGGACAGGTTAGGTGAATGGGCCAAAATTTGGCAGATGGAGTTTAATGTGAATAAGTGTGAGGTTATCCATTTTAGTCGGAAGAATAAAAAGGCGACTTATTATTTAAATGGAGAGAAGCTTCAGTGCAGAGGGATCTGGGTGTCCTCGTGCATGAATCGCTGAAAGCTGGTATGCAGGTACAGCAGGTAATAAGGAAGGCAAATGGAATTTTGGCATTTATTGCTAAAGGAATAGAGTATAAAAATAGGGAAGTGTTGTTGCAACTGTACAAGGCATTGGTGAGACCGCACCTGGAGTACTGTGCAGTTTTTGTCCCCTTACTTGAGAAAGGATGTAGTTGCATTGGAGGCGGTTCAGAGGAAGTTCACTAGATTGATTCCAGAGATGTGGGGCTTGTCTTATGAGGAGAGATTGAGCAGTTTAGGCCTATACTCGCTAGAGTTTAGAAGGATGAGAGGAGATCTAATTGAGGTATATAAGAAGCTAAAGGGGGTAGACAAAGTAGACTTGGAGCGGATGTTTCCCCATTCTAGAACGAGAGGCCATAGTTTTAGGCTAAGCGGTGGTAGATTTAAATCAGAGATGAGGAGGAATTACTTTTCTCAAAGGGTCATGAATCTGTGGAATTCACTACCTCAGAGTGCCGTGGATGCCGGGACGCTGAATAAATTTGAGGAGATAGACAGATTTTTAATTAGTAACGGGTTGAAAGATTATGGGGAGAGGGCGGAAAATTGGAGTTGAGGCCGAAATGAGATCAGCCATGAACGTATTTGAATGTATGGTGGGGCAGGCTCAAGGGGCTGAATTGCTCCTAGTTCTTATGTTCCATGAAGTCTCAGAATAGATTAAGGGAGGTGGTGGCACAGTGGTATTGTCACTAGGCCAGAACTCCAGAGACCTTATAATGGTCTGGGTACCCGGGTTCAAATCCCACCAGAGATGATGGTGAAATTTGAAATAAAAATCTGGAATTAAAAGTCTAATGATGACCATGAAACCATTGACGTTTGTTAAACACATCTGGTTCTAATGCCCTTTAGGGAAGGAAAGTCTGCTGGCTGACATGTGACTCCAGACTCTTAAAAAAAAGCCCCCTGAGCAAGGGCAATATGGGCGCCTAGCCTGCGATGCCTACATCCCATGAATAATTTTTTAAAAAGATTGTGAATGAAAAGTCATTTGCATTTTACTGTCCTTTTGTTTTCTTGTTTTATAAAGCTAGTTTTATTTGTTCTCATCAGTAAAGTCAATAAAATGCAATAATTATCAACTCAGAACATTTTGCCTAAACATGTTACTATGACCTTGGATACTATTTCATCAAAAACAAATACAAGAATGCAGTTTAAGCAATACATTATAGTTGGTTATTATACAATTAGATTACTGACTGCATCTTAATTCTGGTTTTTCAGTGAATGTCATTAGAGGCCTGTGCAAGCTGTCAGTTCTTTTGTAGAGTTTTGATTAGAAAAAATGAATTGGTATTAATACGGCATCTTTCACATCCTCAGGATACGTCAAAGTGCTTCACAGCCAATTAAGCGTAGTTACAATTGTAGTGTAAGCAAAGGCAATACTAATTTGCACACAGCAAGACCCCACACACAAAAAAAAGACCAGATGGTCATTTCTTGTTGGCTACGGTACTGAGAGAATTCCTCTGTTCGCCTTCGAGTGGTGCCACGGAATCTTTTACTTCCACCTGAGAGGGCAGACAGTGCCTTGCTTATCGTACTTGAAAAACGGCATCTCCAAGACTACTGTACTCCCCTGAAATGTCAGATTTGACTTTATGCTGAAATCTCTGGAGTGGGGCCTGAGCCCATGACTTTCTGATTATCTTTTA
This sequence comes from Cetorhinus maximus, assembly GCF_964194155.1. NCBI lineage: Eukaryota > Metazoa > Chordata > Chondrichthyes > Lamniformes > Cetorhinidae > Cetorhinus > Cetorhinus maximus. The sequence continues at coordinate 215,942,763 of NC_135880.1, forward strand.
AAATGTAACAACTTTCATTCTCAATAATAAGGTATAAAAACAGGCTGAAGAGATCTTAACAGTAGAAAATAGTCCTAATATGGGGCATACGATTAAAAAAACCACAGGGCATCAAATAGCAAAGATAGAAAAGCTTGTTGTTGCCTAATTGTCACAACTTGATAAACCTCATACTTTGATACCACACATTGATACAAACAAGTGGCCAACACAGAAAGTAGACATGACATGATATTGCTATGCACCCATGAAAAGAAGCCACCATCGTAATGACTTTTCCACCGCTATTGTCTAGTTCAAATTCTTTACAATTGGCATCACTGCCTAGGTTCTCCACAGCCACACTATTAAATTCTTGATCCCAGTGACAGAGTTGGTAGGCCCAATTTTTCACAAATGTACAATTCTGTTGCCAGGATAAGGTTATGGGTAACAAGTGTATGAACTCTGGAATGAAAACCAAGAGAACAGTAGTGTAAAAGCAGATATTCAGGATCACTTAGATACACTCCAAACACTCAGCATCACAACAAACTGGCCGTACAAATAAAAGGCTGGTGAGCTTTTTCATGTTCGAAGTTCTCTAATGCACATAGATAAAACAGGATTTTAATTGCACATACCTCAGCTATTAAATCTCCCTCGTTTATTTTATCTCCTTCCTTCTTCTCCCACCGGGCTATAGTTCCCATCTGCATTGTGGGTGACAGGGCAGGCAATGGCACCTATGAATAAAATAGCAATGAGTCAGTCAGCTCTTCTGGGTACAGATACAATGTCTCAAAATCGACAACCTTGAGTCCGAGTCCAAGTCCACACTGGATTTCGGATCTTTGCCAGTTCTCAGGTCGGGTGAGCCAGGTCAAAGGTCACTTGGATCACTCGGAGCATTACTGATGCGCACGAAACCAATAACTAGTCCAGCACATCACAGCGCCAATGCAGCACCTAGCTGAATAAGCCAGTAAGCTGTTTTACTCATTTGATAAGAATTAAAATTCATGCATAGCAGCTTATAAAAATGTCTGGTTTTTGGACATCTCTGGTTTTCTCGGCTGACCGGATTTGAGACACCTTACCCGTACAATAACTGAATAAAGAGCATCATCTTTCAAAAAACGTTATTAACCAAGGCCATTATTCATCCTTTAGTCTAAATTTAGCTCCCATGACAAAAAAATTCCAGCAGAAACAGAAGAAATGGACAAGCAATTAAAAATTACGGAAACACTCCTAAAGGACTTCAAAAGATTTTGTAAACCGTGCGAGCACTTCATCGAAAGACTAACTGGGCTTAAGAGATTTTACATATTTCCAGCCATCCTGAAAGTTATGGACTTGCTTTTAAGACCATCAAGTCAGATCAGTAAAATGGGTCTCATACATTTCTCTGAAAGGCAACTCTTCAAAACATGCATCTAGGCAGCAACCATTCAAAAAGGGCAGGCATTTTTTTTTATTCATTCACGGAATGTGGGTTTCGCTGGCTAGGCCAGCATTTACTGCCCATCCTTAGTTGCCCTTGAGGAGGTGGTGGTGAGCTGCCTTCTTGAACTGCTGCAGTCCATGTGTAGGTACACCCACAGTGCTATTAGGAAGGGAGTTCCAGGATTTTGACCCAGCGACAGTGAAGGAACAGTGATATATTTCCAAGTCAGGATGGTAAGTGACTTGGAGAAGAACTTCCAGGTGGTGATGTTCCCATCTATCTGCTGCCCTTGTCCTTCAAGATGGTAGTGGTCGTGGGTTTGGAAGATGCTGTCTAAGGAGCCTTGGTGAATTCCTGCAGTGCATCTTGTAGATGGTACACGCTGCTGCTACTGTGCGTCAGTGGTGGATGGAATGAATGTCTGTAATTAGAATTAGGTTTTTGAAAACACATTAGTGAGAAGGCAGATATTTGGTGTGGAAACTTCCAGGCAGCCTATTCAAAAAGTGGAAAGTGCTAAATTGGACATTCAGCATCCAACGTAACTTGGAAACAATACTTACATCTCTGACCGTTACTCAAAACTCTGATCAATAAAACTCAGTAATTGTGAGCAGCAGGTTGTAAATCAAGCCTAGCGTGCTGTAGCACAATACTATAATGGCAATCACAGGAATCACTCAGTATCAGATTTCAAATCAAACTGGAAAATGACCTCCACAGAACTTCCTACAGCTAAAAAAAAAATGCAGGGCCCAAAACCAAAAACAGCTCAACAATGCAGCAGCTGGTGTTTAACTCCTACAGTTACGTGATAAGGTTACTTTCTCCAAAGTCCTTCCCTTAACCTCCCATTACCAAGAAGGCCAAGAGCAGCAATATCACGAGCACATTATCACCTTCAAGTTACACAGCATCCAGTCTTAGTTATATATCACCGTTCTTTCATCATTGCTGCATTAGTATCCTGGAATTTACTACCTAACAGCGCCATGGGAATACCATCACCATAAGGACTGCAGTGGTCCAAGGAGGTTGTTTACCAACAGCCGCTCAGGGAAAGAACTGATAATAAATTCAGCCTAGGCAGCATCGTCCACATACGAAAAATATTTTTAAAGAATGTTGTCTCAACCAGTCACATGTTCTGAGCCTCTTAAATATTTTACCTTTCTATTAAGGCTCTTCCATCATCTTATGTTAATATTGCAACAGCCATCTAACTAACTCCCATTTACCATTTAAGCTCTTATAACCCCTACAAAATATTCAATTTTTCTAATAATACTATTCAGTTTGTGAACAATTGATCACAGTTATATTTAGTATCTCCATTTCGATAAAGTTTTAAATTGTAAGATTAGAGGACTTTAAAATGTTGTGATGGGAAAGATATTTAAGGATTCAGCAAGGTCAGTTAAAAATGTTTGAGGAAATGTTTACAATTTTTTTTTGTTCATGGGATGTAGGCTTCGCTGGCTAGGCCAGCATTTATTGCCCAACCCGAATTGCCCTTGAGAAGGTGGTGGTGAGCTGCCTTCTTGAACCGCTGCAGTCCACGTGTTGTAGGTACAACCACAGTGCTGTTAGGGAGTTCCAGGATTTATTACCCAGCGACAGTATCTTTACAGTGCAGGAGACCATTCGGCCCAACAAGTCTGCACTGGCTCTCTGAAAGAGCATTCCACCCAGTCCCACTCCCCTACCTTATCCCTATAACCGTGAAGGAACGGCAATATATTTTCAAGTCAGGATGGGGAACTTCCAGGAGATGGTGTTCCTGCCTGTCTGCTGCCCTTATCCTTATAGATAGTAGTGGTCATGGATTGGAAGGTGCCGACTAAGGAGGTTTGGTGAGTTCCTGCAGTCATCTTGTATATGGTACACACTGCTGCTACTGTGTGTCGGTGGTGGTGGGAGTGAACGTTTGTCAATGGGGCGCCAATCAAGCAGGCTGCTTTGTTCTGGATGGTGTCAAGCTTCTTGAGTGTTGTGGGAGTTGCACTCATCCAGGCAAGTGGGGTGTATTCCATCACATTCCTGACTTGTGCCTTGTAGATGGTGGCGAGGCTTTGGGGAGTCAGGAGGTGAGTTACTTGTCGCAGGTTTCCTAGCCTCTGACCTGCTCTTATAGCCACAGTATTTATATGACTAGTCCAGTTCAGTTTCTGGTTAATGGTAACCCCCAGGATGTTGATCGTGGGGCTTCGTGAAGATACTGCCACTGAACGTCTACAGTTAGAACAATGGTTAGATTCTCTCTTGTTGGAAATAGTCATTGCCTGGCACTTGTGTGGCACAAATGTTACTTGCCACTTGTCAGCCCAGGGCTGGATATTGTCCAGGTCTTGCTACCTTTGGACATGGACTGCTTCAGTATCTGAGGAGTTGCGAATGGTGCTGAACATTGTGCAATGATCTGCGAACATCCCCACTTCAGACCTTCTGGTGGAAGGAAGGTCATTGATGAAGCAGCTGAAGATGGTTGGGCTGAGGACACTACCCTGAGGAATTCCTGCAGTGATATCCTGGAGCTGAAATGACTGACCTCCAATAAGCATAACCATCTTCCTTTATGCTAGGTATGACTCCAACCAGCAGAGTTTTCCCCGATTCCCACTGACTCCAGTTTTGCTAGGGCTCCTTGATGCCACACTCGGTCAAATGCGGCCTTGATGTCAAGGGCAGTCACTCTCACCTCACCTTGGGAGTTCAGTTCTTTTGTCCAACAAAAATCTAAATTCTACTTCTTTCCCAGATGATTTAAGAACTTTGGGGGGATTTGTGGAATATCAGAAATTAGGTCCAGAATCCAGGGAAATAAAAAGCAGCTGCAGCACATAATAAAAAACAAAATTTCCCAATCTGCATGACTGAACTTATTTTACCAGTAACAGAACAACAAATCTGGGACATAGGAGCAACAAATGACTTTAAAACCATAACATGATGTACAGAAACCCAAGAGCTCGAAATAATTTTGGCTCCGGAAAAGCAAAACTTGACTCAAGCATTTTCGTACTTTCCGAATTTATATGGCGCCCCTCACAATCACTGGAGGTCTCAAGGCACTTTACAACTAATGAAGTAGTTCTGAAGTGAAGAAAGTCACTGTTGTAGAAAACACAGCAGCCAACTTGCACACAGCAAACTCCCGAAACATAATAATAACCAGATATTCTATTTTTGTGATGTTGATTGAGGAATAAACATTGGCCAGGGCAGCAGGGTCAGCTCTCCTGCTCTTCTACAAAAACTGTAACTCCTACCACCACACAGGTGGTAGTGCATGCCCGCTCAGCACCCACTCTGTCCATCAGTGATGTTATCGTTCTGCACCCGTTGTCCATCTCCAATCACTGGCCCTCTTGCCGCCTCCACTCGTGGCCCCCCCCCCCCGAGCCCTCACCACCCTCCTCCTGACCTCGTCGCTCAGCATGGCGTTAACCACACGCACACACACATGCCGGCAGACAGAACGGGTGCCCTGCAGGAATGCGTAAACCAGTGTCCCAGTGCGGCAGCAAACGCTGCCCCTCTTTCGGAAGAGCATGCGCCCGAGACGGCAGACGGTGCGTCGGTTTTGACGTCTCATCCGAAACATGGCACCTCCGACAATGCAGCACTCCCGCAGGTTACTGCACTGTCAGTGTCGGCTTTGATTTTCTGTGGGGCTTGAACCCAGAACTTTGTGACTCAAGAGTGGAGAATATATGGAGCTGCAAACGAGTAGAAAGGCACTGGAATCAATGAATAAACTGTTATCAATTAAAGGGCTGCGACCTCTGTGCTCTGGTTACTGAGGGCTCCTGCCCTTGGGAACAGTTTAGACCCGGTCTGATCCTCCCTTCACCCTCTTTCCCCTATTGCTCACCAGTTGATGTGGGGGGAGGCTGTACCACCTCCTGGCCGGGGACGGCAGCCCGCTCCTGGGCAGCAGGAAGCGCTGAGGGCCGGGGCCGGGGCCGGGGCCAGAGCCGGGTTTGCCGTAGGCGCTGAGCGAGTACCAGCAGCGGGAGGAGGGAGGAGGAGGAGGCCGGCCGGGCCCCGCGATCGCCGCCCGGCACTCGGGCCGGGAGCCGGGGTGGAGCCGGACACACGGCCGGAGCCGAACGGCCTGACGGAGCATAGTGAGGCCGGGTACCGGGGGAGGGAGTGCGGGGGGGAGGTGGCAGAGGGAGCAGCACAAGCACAAGCTCAGCCTCAGCCTCTCCGCAATGACCTCCGCCGCACGGCAGAGCTACTGCCGTAAAACGGACGTGACGTCAAAGGGAACGACCCATTTCCGTTTCTATGGACATCAAACATTTCCTCCACCTTCTCCCATCTCCACTGCGTTTTTAACCTCCCTCCCTCTCATCTACACTTCATTTATAAATCTCTCTCACTTAAATTTCATTTCTGAATCTCTCTCACCTCCATTTCGTTGCATTTCTGAATCTCTCTCACCTCCATTTCGTTGCATTTCTGAATCTCACCTCCGTTTCGTTGCATTTCTGAATCTCTCTCACCTCCATTTCGTTGCATTTCTGAATCTCTCTCACCTCCATTTCGTTGCATTTCTGAATCTCACCTCCATTTCGTTGCATTTCTGAATCTCACCTCCGTTTCGTTGCATTTCTGAATCTCTCTCACCTCCATTTCGTTGCATTTCTGAATCTCTCTCACCTCCATTTCGTTGCATTTCTGAATCTCTCTCACCTCCATTTCGTTGCATTTCTGAATCTCTCTCACCTCCATTTCGTTGCATTTCTGAATCTCTCTCACCTCCATTTCGTTGCATTTCTGAATCTCACCTACATTTCGTTGCATTTCTGAATCTCACCTCCATTTCGTTGCATTTCTGAATCTCACCTCCATTTCGTTGCATTTCTGAATCTCTCTCACCTCCATTTCGTTGCATTTCTGAATCTCACCTACATTTCGTTGCATTTCTGCATCTCACCTCCATTTCGTTGCATTTCTGAAGCTCACCTCCATTTCGTTGCATTTCTGAAGCTCACCTCCATTTTGTTGCATTTCTGAATCTCTCTCATCTCCATTTCGTTGCATTTCTGAATCTCTCTCATCTCCATTTCGTTGCATTTTGAATCTCTCTCACCTACATTTCGTTGCATTTCTGAATCTCACCTCCATTTCATTTCTAAATATATCTCACCTCCATTTCGTTGCATTTTGAATCTCTCTCACCTCCATTTCGTTGCATTTCTGAATCTCACCTACATTTCGTTGCATTTCTGAAGCTCACCTCCATTTCGTTGCATTTCTGAAGCTCACCTCCATTTTGTTGCATTTCTGAATCTCTCTCATCTCCATTTCGTTGCATTTCTGAATCTCTCTCATCTCCATTTCGTTGCATTTTGAATCTCTCTCACCTACATTTCGTTGCATTTCTGAATCTCACCTCCATTTCATTTCTAAATATATCTCACCTCCATTTCGTTGCATTTCTGAATCTCTCTCACTTCCATTTCGTTGCATTTCTAAATCTCTCTCACCTCCGTTTCGTTGCATTTCTGAATCTCACCTCCGTTTCGTTGCATTTCTGAATCTCTCTCACCTCCGTTTCACTGCATTTCTGAATCTTTCTCACCTCCGTTTCATTGCATTTTAAAATCTCATCTTCGCTGCAATTTTAATCCCTCATCTTTTTTATTGCATTTTTTAATCTCCCTGATCTTCAGTTCATTGCATTTTTAATCTCTCTGATCTTTATTTCATTGCATTTTTAATCTCCTTGATCTTCAGTTCATTGTATATTTTAATCTCCATGAACTTCAGTTCATTTCATTTTTAATCTCCCTCTCTGATCTTCAGTTCATTGCATATTCAAAAAAAATAAGGATAAAACATTTTGCAGCACATCTGAAAGCATTGTAAACCCATTGCACCCAGGGTGACAAACTCTGGCAGAGAAAATTAAGGGGCAGCCTGCCGTGGAGGAGAGGGGTGTGTCAAAGCTGTGGGGAATTCAGTGCTGCTGTGAGAGTAGGGGGTAGAGGGTGCTGCCAGAGCTGTGAGACCAGGGGGTGGGTGGGTGGGGGAGGGGCATAGGGGAGTGCTGCGTGAGCTGAGAAACTTGAGAGGGGGGAATGCTCTTTATTCGTTAATGGGTTGTAGGCATTGCTGGCTAGGCCATCATTTATTGCCCACCCCTAATTAATTGCCCTTCAGAGGGCAGTCAGGAGTCAAGTCACATGTAAGCCAGACCAGGTAAGGACAGGAGATTTCCTTCCTAAAAGACATGTGAACCAGATGGGTTTTTACAACAATCAGAATGGTTTCATGGTCATCTTTCTTTTAATTTCAAATTTCACCATCTGCTATGGTGGGACTTGAACCTGGAGTCTCTGGAATATCAGTCCAGTGACAATACCACGATGCCACCACTCCCCCAGTGGCAAAGGAACAGCAATATGCTGAAGTCAGGATGTTGTGCGACTTGTAGGGAACTTGAAGGTGCTGGTGTTCTCATTTGCCTGTTAATATACATACTGCACTGTCCTGGATGGTGCCAATCCTCTTGGTGTTCTTGCACCCATCCAAGCATGTTCAGAGTATTCCATCATATTCCTGATTTGTGGTTTGAAGAATGGAGGGGCTTTGGGGAATCAGATGAGCTACTCACAAGAATACCCAACCTCTAACCTTCTCTGGAAGATATGACATTTATGTGTTTCTCAACAGTGACTCCCCTTCCCCATCCTAGATGTTGATAATGGAGAACAACAATTATAATGCAATTGAACGACAAGGTTAGGTTCTTCAATGTTAGAGTTGGTCATGGCTTGATGTAGGTCACAAGTGTTACTTGTCATTTATCAGCCCAATCCTGGATGTTGGCGTGCATTGCTTCACTATCTTACTAATTGTGAATGCATCTAGAAATGGGGCAATTATCAGCAACGTCGTTCTACTTCTGATATTATGGAGGAAAAGTCATTGATGAAGCAGGTGAATATAGTTTGGTCTAGAACGTTGCTCTAAGGAACTTCTGCAATAAGATCCAATGGCACAGATGATTGTCCTCTAGCAACCATAACCATCTTTCTTTTTGGCAGCTATAAATCTAGCCATAAGTGTATTTTCCTCCTGATTCCCATTAACCAGTTTTACTCGGGCTCCTTGGTGCCATATTTGGCTGAATGCTGCCTTGATATCAGGACAGTTGCTTTCACCACGCCCCTGGAATTCAGATCTGTGTCCACATTTGGACCAAGGCTGTGGTGAAGTCTGTGGCTGAATGGTCATGTTGAAACCCAAAATAATCATCGATGAGCAAGTTATTGGTGACTGTCACTTGATAACATTACTGTCAACTTCTTCCTCTCTTTACTGATGATTGGGAGTAGGCCAATGGGGCATTAATTGGACTAATTGGATTCATCCTATTTTTTGTGGACAAGGCACAGCTAGGCGAGTTTTCACAATGTCAGTGTTGTAGCTGTACTGGAATGGTTTAGCTAGAGGCAAGGCTAGTTTAGGAGCACAGGTCTTCAAATATAAAAGATTCCTGCAACTATATTGAAGAGGAGCAGGGGAGTTATCCCTGCTGTCCTAGCCAATATTTATCTCTCAACCAATATCTCCAGCAACAAATTACCTGATCAGCGTCACATTGCTGTTTGGGAAACCTTGCTGTATGCAAACTCACTGCTGAGTTTCCTACATTACAACAGTGATGATGATTCAAAAGTATGTGAATGGCTATGAAGTGCTTTAGGAAGTCATGAAAGGTGTGAAATAAATCTAATTCCTTCTTTCAGCACCACATTTGGGATTTTGTGAGGGCCCATAGACTTTGCTATGCTCAGTGTACTCAGCTGTTTCTTGATGCCATTTGGAAATGAAAATAATTCTGACATACAGTGGTATTACCAACATCTGCACTAGTATCTATCAATCTGAGCATGTGCTAAAATTATTGCAGCAGAAAGCCTTGTACTTATCTCATTGTCTGACCAAGGGATGGCCATATCACAGGTGAAACTTACCGACCATTCTTTTGATACTCCCTTCCAGCTACTGGCAACTCAACTATCACGTCTTGGCTCATCACTTGCTGATCATTAATTACTCCATCTCCTCAAGCAATACTTCTCCTATTCAAAACTACTGTCATCAACTTACTCCTTAAAAAGTCCACTTACTTCTCCACCCTGTCCAACTATTTCTCCAATACCAAATTCCCTTTTCTCTCTCAAGTGCTGAAACATGGGGCTGAACTATCCCCCCGTCGGAAGGGCGGGAGCGAGCGCGTACCCGATCGGTGCCCCCAATCAGGTGCATGCCGACATCTTACTTGGGCGGGCCAATTAAGGCCCGCAAACAAGCACAGAAATCTCCCTGAGGTACAGAGGTGCCTCAGGGAGATTAGTTTAAGTTCTGGAAAATTTAGTAAAGGTGAAAATTTTTTTTAAAGACATGTCCCCTCATGTGAAACTGTCACATGAGCTGGGACATGTCCATTAATTTTTTAAAAACATTTTATTTTATTAATAAACCCTTCATGAAACCTCATCCCGCCCGTGGATGAAGTTTCATGAAAAATGCGAAGGCCGCCTGGGCTCTTCACCTGCCCCCCGCCAATCTTAAGGTTAGACGGGCAGCATTCTTAACAACTTTAATTACTTTGCTAATGGCCTTAACAGGCCTTTGACAGTTCCCAGCTGCACGCCTGCTGAACTGACAATCTAAATGATGCGCAGTGATGTCGGGACGCCCGTCCGACATCACCGCATGACATTTTACGCTTCAGCGAGCGGGACCCGCTCCCCCCCGCTCGCCAACGGGAAAATTCTTCCCATGGAGTTAACATTCAACAATCAATCATACATCATCACACTTCTTTTTCAGAGTTCCTTCAGTTTCTGACAGCTATGATACGAACTGCTCTTATTAAGGCTATTATCAAGATTTTATCTGACTCTGACAATAATGCATTCTCTCTTCTTGACCTGATTAGCTTCTGAAATCTCGAAGCTGCCAATTATCCCAACCTTCAACACCACCCTGTCTCTATAGTCCACTTTGATATATAACACTCACATTAACCAGCCTTATCTGACCCAGAGACAGTATATATCCTGCAATGGCTTCTCCTAGAGCACCCAGTCACCTTTGGTATGCCCTAAAGTTCATCGTTGCTTCCCCTCCTACTGCTAAAAACCCTACCATGATCATTATTTGAATGGGCATGCCTAGGCAGCACTCCTTTGTAGAATTCATGCCTGCCATTGTTCAAAGCTTACTCCAAAACACAGAGGCAATGAACTTCTTGGCCAGAATTTTCCAGCCTAGCCCACCAATGGACTTTTGGCTGGCTCGTCACATCCAAATCCTGCTCCTAGACTATATGCCTACAGGTTTGCAATGTAACAAAGGAAATCTGATGAGACCAGTTATCCACATGTTAAGTGTGAAAGACCACAAGGTACCTTCTATTATATATCAATGAGTGTTGATCACATGACTGAAACTGGTTCTCTGATGCTGAAATCCTTTTATTCCAAAACTCAGAAGAGACATGTCTGCAGAATAATACTGACAGCTGCAAAGAAAGGCTGTGCCACCTTTCCCTTTAAGAACCAAAAGGCTTAAGAGTCTTTTAAAAAGCCTCCCAGCCCAATTCCAAAGCTCCAAGTTCATCTGTAAAGAAATTGGACCTCCTGATATGACAGCCACGAGTGCCTGACTTCATGACCTGAACATTCTTCTCTTCAAAGTAATTCTGATATCTGACCCCCAGCCATCTGAATTTACCTGATTTGCAATTCAAGAGCAGGAATATCTTCCTTCTTCACTGGACTTGTAAAGACACGTAAACTGTGAACTATTCTTCTGGTTTAATACTTGTAGAAGTGCACTATCTTCTTTAATTGTATCTTTCTTGAGTGTGTGGTGTGTGACTGATGTAGCGTTTAGATCTTTTGGGGTGAGTATGGGAATAAATAATCCTCTTTGTTTAAACCCATGAAAGTCTGCCGCTGGTACCTTTTAAATTGACCATACACTAGTGGGGGTTTAGAAACACACACATTTACCTTCTCAAAAATAAACCAAACTGATTAGGGGCAGAAGGGAAGGAATTGGGGGGTCAGTTTATCTTTCCTCTGTCTGTAACATTTCCATCACTATGGCCAGTTCCACATATCACTGTACTATCTGATTACCTGCCTCACATCAAGTCATAAATGAGCCAAAACTTCCTGCTGCTCAACTTTGGCAAGACTGAAGTTATCCCGTTCATTTTAACTTGAACATTTAATGGTTTAGGTCTTGATCCCAGCCTCTTGCTGGAGGCTCAAGTGGCAGTGCACAATCTTAGTATCCTGCTAGACCCTGTCTTGACCTTCAAATCCCATATCAAGCCATCACCAAGACTGCATACTTCCACATCTGGTGCAACGCCTCCCTCATCCTGAAACTAAAGCTGCTTCTGCCCTACTCAATTTACATGCTCCCCTGCTGGCCAGCTTCCACCTTCTTCTGTAAATGGCCAACCAGTTGATCAGCAGGATTGAAAATCTGCTGGAATTCCAACTCCTAATGCGGAATTGCTGTCTCCTCCCAGCCCTAAAGTTTTTCCAGTCTTTCCTCTTAATATACAGGCATGGCAGCTGTATCACTCCACCTACCTACGTACACATTAATCAAGTGATGTGCGGAGAATTTTTTTCACTGCAGGGGAAACCCAGCAATACCATTTGTGGCTTGTGCCAAAATCGGGAGAGCTGTCTCACAGACCAGTCAAGCAACAGCCTGACACAGTCGTAGTCTCTTTACAGATAATGGGTGGAAGTTTCCGAGCCTGCTGGCGGCGGGCATGATAGGTGGCGGCGGGCGTGATAGGTGGCGGCGGGCGTGATAGGTGGCGGCGGGCGTGATAGGTGGCTTGCACGGAAAATATGGCGGGACCCACTTCACGACGGCATGAAGGCATTGGCGGGCTGCGTTTCCCGCCATCGATTGGCGGGGAGCTTATTGTAATACATGAGCATATTATGAAAAGGCCATTCCGCCAGGCTCTTGGGAACCGCGCCGTATCGTCCGCCCACGTCAGCGGGAAAGCGCGCCGACGTGTTTCACAACAGCGCACAGGCGACGTGCACTTGGCGGCCTTCGCTTTGGGGTAACTGAGGTGAGTGAGCAGCAGCATTCTCCACAGCTCACCCGCTGTTTACAGGCCTCAGGGGCGCGGGAAATTGATGCCTGGCCCACAAGTGACTGCTGAGAGGTGGGGGGTATCTGGGGGCAAGTGCTGACCACCCTCGGAGGCGACTGCTGGGGGAGTGGGGCGGGGGGGGAGATCAAGTGCTGCCCTGCACTGCATCCCACGCACAGCCAATCGAGGTGGGGGCAGGGTAAATGAGGGAAGTGGCCACACATTAGGAACACCTGTATAAACTGACCATGCCTCTGCAACTAAGACAGATCAGGCGGAGCCACAGTGATATGAATGGGGTCAGGCTCCTAGCCTGCTTGCCCAGGCAAGCATTGCGGAGGCACCAAAGGGCCACCAAGCGCTCCATACCTTACCCCCCCGGCACACCACCACTTTATTGGGCTGTGGAGCTGTTGGACTGCACACATTGTACAATCTCCTCGCCAACGCTGGCCATGTAGCAGTCACTGCTAGAGGCGCTCACACCCCCTTGCAATCTCAGCATCCTGGTATGGACTAATGTCCATGTCGCAGGTTGACTGGGCAGCCATGCAGTGCACTCATCTCTGGCCATCCGATGGGTGACCAGCACTTTCCAGGAAGCGTTAAGGGGCGGTCACACAGGGCCAGGAAAGGTGCTAAGTACAGCCATGATAACCACGTCTATCTCTCTTTCATGCTGCAGGAGGACCACGTCAGGATCATGGGTCCTGGTGACCTAGATGTATGTCTGATGGCCTACAGAGACCATAGAAGATGGAGGAGAGAGCAACTGAGGCACCTGGCCATGCAAAGGCAGGAGCAGCAACCTCATGAAGAAGGTGCAACAGGGGCTTCCGCACATGCTACCCAGGAGTGACAGCGAGTCATGGCTGGTCGGTGTCTAGCGACACCCAGGGTCTATAGACAGCGCCTGCCATTCTTGCAGATGACTGATAACCGGTGTCACCAAGGACTGCGCATGTCTAGGGACCTGGTGGCTCACATCTGCCACTTACTGCAGGACTTGGAGCCAAGGGGACACGGAGGGCATCCACTGCCAGCGGCTGTGAAAGTGTCTGCGGCACTCAATTTTTATGCCAGTGGCTCCTTTCAGGGCTCCACAAGTGACCTCTGTGGGATTTCACAATCCACCACCCACAAATGCATCCATGAGGTCATGGATGCCATCTTCTCCATGGCACTTAACTTTGTGCATTTCGCCCAGGACAGCCAGGATGCCAGGGCCATTGGGTTCACCCTGATCGGAGGATTCCCATAGGTGCAGAGTGTGATTGTGCGTTCAGGTCTCCATCGCTACACTCAGTGGACTTCATCAACTGCAAGGGCTTCCACTCACTGAAAATGCAGCTGGTATGCAACTACCAGATACGCATCCTGCAGCTAGTCGCATGGTGTCCAGGGAGTGTGCACGATGTCTACATATTGAGTCACTTGCAGGTCCCTGCCGTCTTTCAGGGTCCACAGAGGCTGCAGGGTTGGCTCCTTGGGGACAAGGGCTACACAGAGAGGCCGTGGGTGATGACACCCACACAGCGGCCTCAGAGTGTAGCAGAGCGATGGTATAATGAGGCTCATGCTGCAGTTCGGAACTTGGTGGAGCAGACCATTGGGATGCTGAAGATGCGGTTCCGGTGCCTGGACCGGTCTGGTGGAGCCCTGCAATACAGTCCGCAGAGGGTGTCATGCATCGTCGCCGTCTGCTGCGTCTTTTACAACCTGGCACTGCAATGGGGTGAGGAACTGGCTGAGGAAGAGATGGAGAAGCTGCACATCTCTGGTGAGGACGACGCCGACGGGGATGAGGGTGAGTGGGGTCCTCAGTGGTGACGATGACGGGGATGAGGCTCTTGCACTGGCTAGACAAGGCAGGCACACTCGAGAGGCCTTCATAGCTGCCAGATTTGTGGGGAATGATGACGACAAGCAGTGAGGTGTCCCCATAGATCCTCACATCGCAGTTGTGAACGTTTGACTCCAGTCTGGCTTATCGCAGTGCCAATACCCTCTGTGAGAATGCTCCTGTCATGGAGATGCAGTAGAGGCCCTAATAGTCGCTCAATCGCAGGAGGATGATGACAACCTGCAGTGAGGACACTCCATAGATCTTCACATAGCCTCTGAGAATGTCTGACTCCTGTCTGGCTGAGGGCAGCTCGCTTGGGCTCCATGATCAGGGCTATCTCAGAGATTCAGATGCTGTGTCCACCTTCAGCACCTCAGGAGCTGGTGCACAGCATCACTGGTCACAGATGCTGGTGTGATGGAGGCCAGCCCCACCTTAAAGGTGCTGAGAGCACACAGAGAGTATGAGAGAACTCTGTGGTGCCTGCCCACTACATTCTGGCGGCAATTACCAGCACTGCCGAGGTGCAGGCATCAGTAATGTTTCCAGGGTGTGAGGCTAGACCATCACTGTGGTCTGAAGGCCACCCGGAACACAGTGGAGAGACCCTGGACTGAGACACCTGCCTTTCATCTTATGCAGAAAGGTTTCACATCTGAGAGACAAGAACACTGCTCATCAGAACAAGGAGCCACAGGCAGGGAGATATTCTTAAAGAGTTTATTGACAATAGTGAACAGTATGTACAAGTGATCAACACCCGTGGCCAGGCTGTGCAACTACTTTTAACTAACTTTCCTAACCCTGCTGCTATGTCTTGGTGCTCCCCGGACATCTACAGCAGAGGGGAAGGCAGTCTTCTGACTGTGACACCCTGTCTGTGATGACTTTGGCAGAAGTCCTCTGGAGGGCCGAGTCTTGAAGGGCCCCGGCCTGCTTTCGGAGTCCTGCTGTGTGGCAGTGGCATCCTCTTCGGCCTGTGAAGCTGGATCTGCGGAGGTCACAGGAAGAGGGGAGTCAGGTAGGCTGGTCACTCCCAGAGTCACCGGGGTGGATGGCCCTGGAGTGTGCACCCGCTGATCCTCGTCCCTATGGGTGCCCGAGGGTCCCAGCTGACTCCGTGAGTGGAAGGGGTATCTGGAGCTACCCAGCACCCCTCTCGCGTATACACTGTTGGAGGCCAACTATGGCATCAGCGATGGAGTTAAGCCCATGCAGCACTGCCGGAGTGATGTCCTGGACCAAGGTCTCAATGGCGGCTGCCATCCTGCCAGTGTTGACCTCGGTGCTTTGCAATGCCGGCACTATCACCTCAGCCTGAAGACGGACAGACTCCTCCATCGTGCCTTGCAATTTGAGGAGTGCAGCGGATATCCCTTCCTGTTATTCCCTAGCTTGCCTTTGCAGGTCCAGCAACTATGACATGACCGAGTCCAGAGGCTCGTCATCTGACTCGGACTCAGCAACATTCTAGCTTCCAAGTCCCCCGAGTGCCAGGAACCTTGGAAGTCCCTGCCTCCGCCCGCTGTGGATCAGAAAGTGCGATGTGCTCACCAGATTACGATCCCGAGGCTACTCTAAAACTAGGTCCCACCGAGGTGTGTGTCTCTGGGCTAGTGGAAAGCGTGGGTGAGCGCCGTGATGGAGCTTCAGGCATGGTGCCTTCAGATTCCTCTTCAGAGGTTTCTTCAGGGCTTGACTGGAGGCTCTGGGTCATGGATTCTGTCGGTTGTTTGACAGATGTTCCTGCGAAAGCAAGGGGAGATAATTAGTGCATGGCAGTGGCCTGTGAAAGAGGACACGTTACTCACAGCATGGTTGTCTGATGGATGTTGCCTGCTGGATCCTCACTTGGTAGAGCAGCACCGACCTCACTGTCAGCACAGGACCGGTCCCGGTCATCGCCGGCCAGCTGAATGGCTCTGTTTTCGAATTCTGGCATCCCTCCACCTGTCCGCAACCTCCTGTTGTAAGTCAGTTTCTCCCGCATGGATAGAGATGGGGAGATCTGTTGGGCCAGATGATAAGTATGCCTGGCCTGTGTGGGTGGTGAGTGGTCCCATGGATGGGATGAGGACAATGACGGTGTGTGTGAAAGAGTGAATGGTGATGTCTCTTGCACTGGCAGTGAGTGAGGGCCCTGTGGGTGTGTGATGGGTTTGTGAGTGAGAGTTGGGAGTGATGAAAAGTGACTTACCCAGTGGAACGGAGATTATTCATCCTTTTGCGGCATTGGGTGCCTGTACTCCTCTGCAGCGCGTTCATGCTGACCACCGCTGCCACCGCCTCCCAAGCTGGGTTGGTGACATTGCTACCCATTCTGCGGCCAGAGTGGGAGTAGAGCACATCCTGGCGGGCCTCCAAGGCATCCAGCAGTCACTCAATGGATCCGTCATGAAGCGGAGTGGGGGCTGCAGTCTTTTTGCCTTTGCTGGCCATGTCTCCCATGCTACAGTAGTGAGCTGGTGGCAATGAGCGCTTTGCTGGCGGCTGCCTTTTAAAGATGGTGATTGGCGTGATACAACAGCAGGGTGATGGTGAGCGGGCGAATGAGAGCCTGCCTGCCATGGACACGGTGTGTTTTGCGGGAGTGAATATATAATGAGGTGGGCTCAGGAAGATATGGAGTGAAAACCCACCATTTTCATCAGTGGGTAGGACTCCATTTTACCCACCTACCATATTTAATGCAATTCTGCAAAGATTCTGCCCAATGTCCCAGATACCACCATCACTATCCCTGGGTATGGCCTGCACCAACGACACAGGTGGTGGCACAGTGGTATACAGTCAGGAGGGAGTTGCCCTGTGAGTCCTCAACATCGACTCCGGAACCCATGAAGTCTAAAGGCATCAGGTCAAACATGGGCAAGAAAACCTCCTGCTGACTACCATGTACTGTCTCCCACAGCTGATGAATCAGTACTCCTCCATGTGGAACACAACTTGGAGGAGGTACTGAGGGTGGTAAGGTTGTAGAATATACTCTGGGTGGGGGACTTCAATGTCCATTACCAAGAGTGGCTCGGTAGCATATAGACTGAGCTAGACGGGCCCTAAAGGACACAGCTGCTAGACTGGGTCTGTGGCAGGTAGTTAGGGAAGCAACAAGAGGGAAAAACATACTTGACCTCATCCTCACCAACCTGCCTGCCGCAGCTGCATCTGTCCATGACAGTATTGGTCGGGGTGACCACTGCACAGTTCTTGTGGCAGCAAAGAGGATTCCCATTCACAATGAGGATTCCCTCCATCGGATACCGTGGCACTGCCACCCATGCTAAATGAGATAGTTTTCGAACAGGTCTAGCAACTCAAAACTGGGAAACCATGAGGAATTGTGGGCCATCAGCAGCAGCAGAATTGTACTCAACCACATTCTGTAACCTCATGGCCTGACATATCCCACACTCTACCATTACCACCAAGCCAGAGGATCAACCCTGGTTAAATGAAGAATGCAGGAGGGCATGCCAGGAGCAGCACCAGGCATACCTAAAAATGAGATGTCAACCTGGTGAAGCTACAACACAGGACTACTTACGTGCGAAACACCATAAACAGCAAGCAATAGACAGAGCTAATCGATTCCAAATCCAATGGATTAGATCTAAACTCTGCAATCCTGCCACATCCAGTCATGAATGGTGGTGGACTATTACACAACGCACTGGAGGAGGTGGCTCCACAAATATCCTCATCCTTAATGATGGGGAAGCCCAGAATGTCAGTGCAAAAGGTAAGGCTGAAGCATTTGCCACAATCTTCAGCCAGAAGTGCTGAGTGGATGATCCATGTTGGCCTCCTCCAGAGGTCCCCAGTATCACAGATGCCAGTCTTCAGCCAATTCAATTCACTCCACACAATATCAAGAAATGGCTGAAGTCATTGATACTGCAAAGGCAATGGGCCCTGACAATATTCCGGCAATAGTACTGAAGACTGTGCTCCAGGACTTTCTACGACCCTAGCCAAGCTGTTCCAGTACAGCTACCACACTGTCATCTAACTGGCAATGCGGGAAATTGCCCAGGTATGTCCTGTACATAAAAAGCAGGACATAGCCAACCCAGCCATTACTGCCCCATCAGCCTACTCTCGACCATCAGGAAAGTGATGGAAGGGGTCATCAACGGTGCTATGAAGCGGCACTTGCTTAACAATAACCTGCTTACTAACGCTCAGTTTGGGTTCCGCCAGGGCCACTCAGCTACTGACCTCAATACAGCCTTGGTTCAAACATGGACAAAAATGCTGAACTCCAGAGGTGAGATGAGAGTGGCTGCCTTTGACATCAAGGCAGCATTTGACGAAGTATAGCAATCAAGGAGCTCTAGAAAAACTGGAGTCAATGGGAATCAGGGGGAAAACTCCACTAGTTGGAGTCATACCTAGCACAAGGTAAGATGGTTGTGGTTGTTGGATGTCAATCATCTCAGTTCCAGGACATCACTGCAGGAGTTCCTCAGGGTAGTGTCCTAGGCCCAACCATCTTTAACTGTTTCATCAATGAACTTCCTTCCATCATAAGGTCAGAAGTGGGGACGTTCACTGATGACTGCACAATGTTCAGCACCATTCTCAACTACTCAGATACTGAAGCAGTCCATATCCAAATGCAGCAAGACCTGATCAATATCCAGGCTTGGGCTGACAAGTGGCAAGTAATATTTGCACCACACAAGTGCCAGGCAAATGACCATCTTCAACAAGGAGAGAATCTAACCATCACCCCTGGACATTCAATGGCATTACCATCATTAAATCCACTTACCAACATCCTGGGGGTTACTATTGACAAGATACTGAACTGGACTACCCATATAAATACTGTGGCTACAAGAGCAGGTCAGAGGCTAGGAATCCTGCAGCAAGTAGCTCACCTCCTGACTCCCCAAAGCCTGTCCACCATCTACAAGGCACAAGTTAGGGGTGTGATGTAATACTCTCCACTTGCCTGGATGAGTGCAACTCCAATAACACTCAAGAAACTTGACACCATCCAGGACAAAATAACCTGCTTCATTAGCACCCCATCCACAAACACTCCCTCCCTCCACCACTGACACACCGTGGCAGCAGTATGAACCATCTACAAGATGCACTGCAGGAACTCACCAAGCCTCCTAAGACAGCACCTTCCAAACCTACGACCACTACCATCTAGAAGGACAAGCGCAGCAGACACATGGGAACATCACCACCTGGAAGTTCCCCACCAAGCCACTCACCATCCTGATGTGGAAATATATCACCATTCCTTCACTGTCGCTGCGTCAAAATCCTAGAACTTCCTCCCTAACAGCACTGTGGATGTACATAAGCCGCTGGACTGCAGCAGTTCAAGAAGGCAACTCACCACCACCTTCTCAATTAAGGATGGGCAATAAATGCTGGCCTAGACAGCGACACCCAAATCCCACGAATGAATAAAAAAAGACTTCCAATTACAGTAATTATCAGTTAATTATAATGTTTCAGCTTGTGAGGGAATCCAAAACCAGAGGTCATCTGTCTGAGACAGTCATTGATAAATCTAGTAAGAATTTGAGAAGCTTCCTCACTCAGTATAGTTATAATATGGAACTTGATACCACATGGAATTGTTGAGACAATTGGCATAGATGCATTTAAGGGGAAGCTAGACAAGTACATGAGGGAGAAGTAAGTTATGCTGATAGGATCAGATGAAGTGAAACAGGGGGCGGCTCGTGTGCAGCATAAATACTGACAAAGGCCGATTAGCCTATTTCTGTGCTGTAGGTTCTGTGCATGTTCTATGTCAAAGTGCAACAACCGCATAAAGAAAAAACTCTTCAGCTTTGCCACAATAACTATTTACAAATTGAGAGACAGTTTTTTCAGAATAAACTGAGATAGAACAAAATCCCTGCGTAACAAATTAACTCCTTACACATTTTATTTAAAATGAAACAGTTTCTTTTAAACACCGATATCTTTATATAGTTACACCTTATAACAAACATTTTTTCCCTGGATGGTATCCGAAGGGTCAATTGAGTCTACGCAATTCTTTGTTGTAACAAAACACCCTCTTATAACAGACTCATGAACTAATTCCTCTGCATTGTTTGAAATGTTTAGTTCTGCTATAATAAACTGCACAGCAGTAATTGTTTTGGCACGTACACTAAATATCTAGTACCATTGTTGCCTCCTGAACATAGTGTCAGCAAGTACGATACCTGAAACTGTGGCAAAACAACCTTTTTTTTAAAAAAAGGAATCCATTGTGAAAAAGTAATTGGAACAATTCAAGCTTGATAAAGATAACCCTCCAATTATAAAAAGGTTACTGTTCCAGTTCCCACAAATTTGTAATAACAACATTAGTTAATCCAAATTTAGGTCAGAGTTGATTTGATACATTTCCAAATAGCGGCTGATATCAGCCATATAATGGTCATTAAAAAAAATTAAACAAAAAAACTAAAAAGCTAATAGGAATACTGACTCTAAAAAGCAATTATACTTGGAAAATTTGTGATAGTGGTATGAATTCTCAAAATCTTGGAATTACCAAGGCAAGGAGAAAAAAAAACTTCAACCTCTGCACCATTTCCAGAAATCTTGCTTTCAGAAATCATAATTCTTCATTATCTAGACTCTATTTTTTGCCATTTACGTTTGCACAACTCTTATTCCAAATAAGATTAACAGAATTCCACTTAGCCCATTAAAGAACAAGGCAGCATTTCTTCCTGGATGTAACACCTGTAATGTGTATATATTACATACACATATATTTGTGTGTAACTCCGTTCCATTAAATTGAGAACAAACACAAATTCAATCTGTATAAAATTCTGGGCAATCAGGATACGAATGATTAGTTGAAGTCAATTCACAGGAGCCTAAAACAATGTTACTAAATCCAAGCCTTTTTTGTAATCTTTTCATTTTAAAAGTTCTTATGGCCTTAACAAATGCCATATTATATTTCATCTTGCAACTGTGTATAGGAGACTATTCTCAAGTCTCCAGTAAAGCTATTCTGCAACCAGACAGCAGGGGGTGCATAAGAGTAGCCCTAGGCGCTTGCCAATACTTTTTTTCTGTTGTCTGAGGAAAGTCATCACTGATGTCTTAAATTTGCAAATGAGAGATTTTATTTTTCAGTGATAAAAAAATTGGAAACATCAGTATAACAAGGTGGGCAGTGGCTGTTGGTTTACCTTTATTAAGGAATGAAGGTAAATGTCTTTGCAGGAGCTTCAAATGGAGAATGTTTTGTGTCGGGCTTGGTTAGAATCTTTTGGTTAATTATCTTATAAATGAATTCCACTATTCCTTCCTCCAAATCAACTAGGCCTCTCGTTTTCAAGCAACTTCCTGTAGCTGGCAAGGCAGCAAGGTCCATGCCACAAACCAGGGCCACTCTTGGCAAAGGCACACTTACTGCAGGTAAGGAAAGCAGCCGCAGTTCATCAGAGGTCCCAAAACAGAAGAGGCTTATTTCACTACTGCAAGGTTGTCTCAGTTACCCGTCAGCGAAAATTGTCATAACTCATCAAGACTTAATGCTCGAAACCATTAAGCTGAAAAACCTTTGCCGCAACCACTAAAATGCTCAGTGGAAACGAGTGATAAAAATGATATTTACAGATTGGTCACAAAAAGTATTTAAATATTTTATATAACAAAACTGAAAAGGCATGATCTTGAATTGAACTTGCTGCTTACCTATAAGAAATTACAGCTTCATGTACTCCAAACATTGAGGGTATATCAACGCCAATATTGAACTGAGGTTGTTTTCCACAATATGGACGTTAGCAAAATTCCACTTATTGCTTACAACATGGCATTACAATTGTACACTGGTACAGCGAGTAACAAAAGTTACGTCAACTTTACAATGACCAGTCTATTTTCATCAGCACAAGGCATCTGCCTTGGGAACCTTTTGCACTCGACTCATCTTTCCAGTCCACATTTGGCAGTTGGCACGGCGACATATTCTACCTTGAAGGCAGACAAGGACTTGAAGACTTGAGTGGGGTCTTTCTGTTCTTTGGTGGTTGTTCTCTGGACCTTTTTACAAAAAGAAACTCTCTCCCAAATTTGGGGAGCGAATCAGTCTACCTACTGTCTCCATGGTCTTCTTCAACCCAAGCAACTATTTTGCCTTCCCAACCAGGAACGATATCATCATCATGGAAAAGCTAGGGGAGAAATGATGGAAATCAAGTTAACATTTTAAAGCCTGTAATTTTGGTTTAGTTTTTACAGTGCTCTGTGTATACTATCTAAATGGAAGTTCATTCATTAATTATTCCATATATTTCTCTATTTCTTAATCAATATGTATAAGCAAATTTACAGAAAGAAAACCTCATGACACAGCTATCTAAAACTCAACTAATTCAGCACAGGCTCGGGACAGAATGAATTATATGTATAATTTGCACACACTCTCTCCCACATGACACCAACTAAATATTTCACTGTTCAATTGTCCTGCCAAACTAAGAATAAAGAATATTAATAATGTTTTTTTCTAGAACATGATACCAATGACTGGATCTTACCTCCTCCTTCACAGTGCCAAATTCTGGATCCAGTGCCTTGAAGTGATATCTGTAATTCCCTTCCCGATCAATTGCTGCTTTAAAGTCTTTCAGAGCCACTTCACCAAGTCTGTAGGAATAAAGTTGATGTCAGGCTAAAGATGTGTCAATTAAGCAGGACTTTTTGGACCATTTTAAATAACAGATTTTCCCTGATTGAGTGGGCAAGAAATATGCACACAAGGCTCTAAGAATGTTAATCTTGTAAAGCAGCTTGGACACGTACAGAAGCAGCCCAGACTGACTGAGCTTATGATTTGCTCTTTTTTGTAGGAGGTCCACTTGTTGGTTCCTTCCAAGGATGCAGCCAAGATTAGCAACTCATGTTTGGGAACATTAATGAAATTGCATCCCAACATTCCAGGGTGAGCAAAGTAAAATTTAAATACATTGTATTACTATGGCATGTTGTAACTGCTACAGTTCTAAAATAAAAACTTGCTCATTCTCACAGAAATACGCCCAAGCCCCTTTCTGCTGTAATTCCAGATTTCCACAGAACTAGTGAACATCCTAGTGACTGGTTCAAAGCAGCGCTTTGAATAGGTTGGAAGCAATAGCTGCTGCCGCAACAGAGTAAAAAAATGACGAAAAGAAACTAGATGGAAAAGAATTTTTACAAAAATCACATGAATGTTTTGCAATTCTCCTCAAAGTGGAGGCAACAGTTTTCTGTTGGTTTCAGTTTCCAAATATTCCTATTGGCTGCTACAATGAGAATTACTTGCCTCTTTGGAATGTTTACCATAAATGGTACAAGAGTTCGGTCTGTGAAATAGAGCACCTTAGTGCAGGCAGGACTGCTTAGATCAGGACTGTTGTGAGAATGAAGACCTGCTGGGAAAGAAAACTGATGTTTAAAAAAATCAAAACCAAACATTTTTGACACACAACGGCAACTACAGATGACTTGCCTAAAGTAAACATGGGTAGAATGGGGGGAAAATATTACAATGTGTAAAATTTGCTTACAGCCAAATGCAATGGAATATCATGATTGAGAAAGGACAGCACTCTGCCATGGAATTGTAGGGCCACAAGTTCACAGTTTTACAGAATTTTTTCTCCAAAAACGAAATAGAAAGGTTAGAAGATCACATCAACCTGCATATTAGTTCACAGTGCTGTTTAACCCCAAATAAATCTCATGTCCCTAAGACAGGAAAGAGATCATAAACTGCTTAAATCAAATCTTACTTATTTGCTTATTTAAAAAATGGATTTTGCTGAACCAAAAGGTGGCTGCTACAGGTCACATGATTCACAAGTTGGCTACAGTTTCTGTAAATTTCTAACAGCAGTTACAGGACAAAAGCTCAACCCTCATCCTTGTGGAATCACACACTTCTCATTATGAGGACACATTACAATCAACAAAACCAGGGGCCCAGCACACGATTTGTCTCCCCAGCCTGGTCCTATAACAAAGGGAGAGCCATCAAAACTCATTATACCTGCATTATACCGTTAATAGTGACCATCTATCTCCCAAGGTGAACAACGGATTTTGACCAGAGGCATAGAAACTGTTTATTAGCCTGCAACTGACTCATTAATGGGCAACAAGAGATGACCTAAGCTTCTGGCCCTTGGAAAGTTTTAATAATACATTTCTAGACTCACAACCCAGTCTGCTGTTTAACTTCCAGCCTGCAAATATCACAGCAGGACTTCAGGCTGACCAACATCCTACATCAAGTCTAATCCTCCTCGAACCCTGTTTCTCGTGAAGGTTCCTGCCATTACTTGCTGAACAGACCAAGTCTCTGTATACCAGCCTCATCGTGCTGCGTCACCATCAACTTTAAAGGAATTCTGAAACTCCTGCTTCAGCCAGCTGAACCCGCCTGAACTGTAATTCCTCTGTGAAGGAACCATCACTGGACTCTGACTTTCTGGACTCTGACAATCACGTGAACTGATATCCACATCTGTGGTTCTTTTTCTTTTAAATTATTCATAGTTGTAAAAACTCCTATTTCCTATCTTCTTATTGTGCGCTTGTGCATGTGTGTGTGTGTATGAAGTAACAATCATCCCCTGAGTTTGAATGCATGAATAAACAATACTTCTGATTTAATTCTAAAGAGATTTAGCTGCGAGTCTCTTTAAAAAGCGACCTCATGAACCAAAGGTTTGGGGAAACACGCCTCAGCCTATTTCAAAAATGAAAACACCTCTGCTTACAGACAGATGGTGAGAATATAAAGGAGTTCAGGTTTGCCTCTCTTCCCTGTAAGTAACACAAACATTAGTTAGTGAAATGTTTGCTTCTGAGCTTACTGGAATTTGATGGCCAGGATTCTCTCTCTGTATTTGATTCTCTTCTTCTTGAATGTTTCACAGGAGTCTGCAGATATAAATAAAAGGAAATAGCAAAGCATAAATGCAACAATCGTTAGGCTGAAGATTTCATACTGCACTCAATCACCAGCCAGCAATTATCCACTCATTCGCTTTATTGGGCAAATTCAGCCCCTGATGTCAGGGGACTATTCAAAACATGGAGGGCATCAGCGCTGATCCAAAATCAGTCTTGCCCTTACCCAAAACCTACACATGTATATTTATCTGCAGTAGCCACTGGCAAGGCAACTGTGACTGACATTTTTTTCTCTCCCTGCCCTTAGGGGCCTTTAGGCCAATTACAGTGGCCCAGCTAACCCAGTATAGACCAGGAATTGAACCCAAGATCTTGAGGTCTTTATGGCTTGGTCCAACATCAAATGTGCCTTTACTGGCTCAGCCATTAGATACCCACACAGTAACAATTAGAACTATGGCTTTCTTTCCGTTCACTAATTTTACTGAAAAAATAAATGTGTCTCCAAAACACTGATATGTCAACTTTGTAATCAAGGACAAAAAAACCTATTGTGAAAGTGGTGGAAATGCAAGTAAACATCAACTGGAGATTGCATGATTTTAAAGATTCATTTGTGAGAAATTAATGAAAAAAAAAGTTAAATTTAAATGCCACTGGTTTTGTCCCCAAAAAGAAAGAACTGACATGCATCATTTGTTGTGACCGTCTTCCAATTTCACCACAGGAAAAGAGCTGTGGCAAGCATTTCCATTAAGGACAGTGCCTTCACAACCTTATTGGAGGGCAGGTTTAGAGAATTATTCTGGAATGATCCTGTAAAGATATATTTAAATCACTAGGTAATTAAATGTGACTAAATTATCTGCTTCACTTAGTGGCAGAAAATAATATATTCTGAATTTGTGGATGTTGAAATAGAGTTGTGAGATATTAGTAATGATGCATTTACCCATTTATATGAAACATCACTACTGAACTAAAAGCTTTAGCTCATTTAAAAGTAATCTGTTAACACCTTTGTTAAATCGTAAACAAAATAATTTACTGTACTGATTCATATGTTAATAATATCATACAGCTCAATTGCAAGCAATGATAGTTTGTCCCTATTGATTTAAAGAGGCCAAAAATGCAAAGGAAATTAATCATCTAAAGGACTCATTTGTAGATTGTTTTACACAGACTGGAAATATATCCTTACTTTGTTGCCAACTCTTCCCTGCGTTTCGGCCACATGCAGTCGCTCCAATAAACTTGTGATTCCTTGTTCCAGTGTGTCGATTGTGTGGTGCTGGGGGTCATGACCAGCAAAGCTACTCCGTAAACTGCGCAGAGAATCTCGTACTACCTGAAGGTCTTCCGTCTGCAATTACATATACAAGGAGTCAAGGAGTGCCACAGAATAATGTCCACAATGAATACGATAAGGGCTGTGATTTTTCAGACAACTGTTGCTGAATCTCCTGGCATACAATTGTTTACTTTTATCAGGTACAAAGCAGCAATATAATGCAAATACAAGCTGTAATTTTAACTTGGTTTTGTAGTCATAAATTGAAAACAGCAATCAGTAAAACCAGATACACCAGATAATATACATCAGACAATGAGTAGGCTTTATAAGTGGTCTGGGTGTGACGAGTTTTCAAAGGGTAGCTGAAAGCATTCTACTGAATTTGCTACTAATAGCAAAATATTTACTGCAATTGAACCACAATGAATGATAAAATTATAGCCTTCTGGTAATGAAGGAACTACATCTGATCAATAAAATCTGAAAGCTTCAACTCTAGACATTAACATCAGTCTGTCTTTCCATGTAATCCCCAAGGGAATATCAAACCACTATAACCTTCAGCTGCAGCATAATTATGTCTGTGGAGCACTAAGTTTTCCTCTGTAACTCAGCTCACATATTTTGGAATTGCTCCTTTTGAAGATTTAACTAGGAGAAGTTAAACCTACCTGAAAGTTCGAACATTAATTTTTACTTCAGTTTCTCGCAGATATCAATATCAGATATCAGGGGCCTGATTAAGTACCTGATGAGAAGGCCTGTGGACAGCCTTCCCACCCTGTCATCAATTGATGCCCTTAAATAGGCAATTAATGATATGGGAGGATTTATGAAAGTTTCTTTCATAAGGCAACAATAATAATTATGGATGAAGGGTCTTCTGAAAGGTTATGACAACCTTAAATGTTAACTCTGTTTCCCTCCTCAGAGGCTGCCTGACCTGCTGAGGATCTGATTTGATGATGATTATTGATAACAATTATAGAATTGTTCAGCAATGCATTTTTTGACCATTTTGTTTGGATTATTTCTTTTGTCCCGAGGGAGTAAAGATTATCTTTCTTTGCTTCCGTTGCACAGCACAAGCTTATGTACTGCCAGGCTCTGACTTTTCTGTCCGTTAATTTTGATCAACCGTTATGAGCTGGGCTTGTTTGATTTTTATAATTTGCACTTCCCAACAAGCATTAGAAGTAGATGGATTTTTTAAAGCATATGGGGCTAGAGTGGCCTTTTTTCATGGCTTGATAAATTTTCATAACATTGGGTGCAACGCACTTCCAAGTTTCACGAAAGACAAACCAAGCAATTTTATTTGTATTGCAAATCAGCAGCAAAGAGAATTTGGGCGTGCCTCCATTGAGAACAAAAGTGAAAGCCATGTTGAAGTCTGGGGACAAGATACAACTGTACTACCTTTTGTAAGTACACTGTTAATGGAAGGTCATATGGGTTGATTTTAACTCAATGCTCAAAAAAATGCCTAGTTTTTTGTACGGCTCATATCATGAAAGATAGCTCTTTGGTTATGTAATGTGCTTTACTACATAATAGAACGAGCACTGCTGACTGATCTCAGTAATTTAACCAGCTGCGACCTGCTTCAATCTAACACTCAGCTCTCTTAAACTGGAATGTATCATTCTCCTTCAATGGAAAATGCCAACTTAACACAATGGAGAATGGATTAGAATCAAGTCCACAGACATATAATGGGTAATTTTAACCACACCAAATGAATGAGAGCTTGGAAGTTAAAAAGCTGAAACACGAACCCGACCCACTTCAAACCTGGCTATTTCCAGTTTTAACAGAGGAGGGATGGGGTGTGGGAATGGGCAACCAATCCACTGTCAGGTAGTGGGTTGGTCTTAAACCTTTTAAGGAGGCTGTGTGCCTTCATTTTAACAGTTTTTACTTTTAACCCATGCTTTTTCCAGGCCTTGGGAAACCCAGCTGGTAAAAAAGGGAGAGAAGCGCTGGATCCATAAGGTTACGTGCCTTTATCGCACATTGCTTGTAGGATAAGATTGTTTCCCATGACCCAAAGAGCTACTCTGTAAACCCCACCCCCCCCACCCCTCCCAATCTGTCTGCTTCCCCCTCTTTGATCAGACCCCACCCGAGCCATCACCAGCTCCACACCCCCACTACTCCATGATCTGATGAACAAGGGCACCCCTGCGATCTAACCAATCGCCCCGATCAGGTCTGCCATCCCACACTTTCTGGTTTTCCAGCCCACCACACTCTTCCCACCTCACTGTTGTTACTGGGGCCAGGGTCTCTCACAAAATGCTGACCAATATGTTCTCCATGTGTTCGCTACTCTTTCTCGACTTTGGCAGAAGCATAAAATGAGTGATTGTAACAGTGCCTGCAATACAAGCCAGCTCCATTTCCTTTCTATAGAATTTAACATGCAGCCAATTCAATATTGTCCGTTTTATGCCTCTGCCAAATATTTTGCCCTTTTTGTTTCAGATTTTAGTATTTTTCGAGTGTTTGCTTTTCACCTATTGCCAATCATAACTATTTGACAAAAGATAACCAATATCAAACTATCTGCTATATAATATCGAAGAAGAAAAATAGTACCTTTTAAACAAACTTTTTTTGCTTGTGGAAAATAATGAATGCTCGATATCAGTACACCCTAGATGCGATTACATACTAGGAACATCATAGACTTAGTCTACAACAAAGGAGGAGGCCATTCAGCCCATCGTGTCTGTGCCGGTCTACAAAGATCTGACCACCCTAATACCATTTTCCAGCTCTTGATCCATAGACCTGGAGGCTATGGCAACACAAGTGAATATCTAAATACTTCTTAAATATTCCTAGAGTTTCTGACTCAACCGTCCTTTCAGGCAGTGAGTTCCAGACTCCCACCACCCTCTGGGTGAAAACATTTCTCCTCAACTCCCTTCTACCCATACCCTTTGATGCCTTTAGAGTCCAGAAATCTATTTTTGTCTTAAATATATTTAGTGACCTGACATCCACAGCCTTCTGTGGTTGAGAATTCCATAGGTTCATCACCCTCTGAATGAAGAAGTTTCTCCTCATCTCCGTCCTAAATGGTCTACGCTGTATCCTGAGACTGTGACCCCTTGTTCTAGACCCCCCCAGCCAGAAGAAATATCACCCTTGCATCTAGTCTGTCCATCCCTGTCAGAATTTTATATGTTCCAATGAGATCTCCTCTCATTCTTCTAATCAGCCCAATTTCTCCTCAGACAACAATCCAGCCATCCCAGGGTTAACAATTATTGAATAACAACCAACAGTTGATCAATCAGAAATAATGCAACCCATGTATCAGATCATGTTTAGAGTACACATGTAGCTCTGGTCACTATTCCATTATAGGAAAGAAAATAGAATCATGGAAAGATACAACAAGAGTTCACTAGAATATTACAAAGAATTACAGGTTATAGTACAGAGCAGGAAAATCCCACCCTGGTAACTAAAAAATCATAGGGGAATGTTACATAAGTTATTAGACTATTGAATCCTTTACCACAAGGGGCCATTGAGGCTGATACGATGACATGTGTTAAGTATTTAAATAAGAATTAAAAAGGATACAGAAAATGTTTCAAGGAAACAGAGTTAGAGTGGACATTCCAGCTGAAGATTTAACACCAACACAGATTGAATGGGCTGTATCAGTGCTTTAAAATCAACAAATTAGAAGTAATGATGCACGGTATCGGAGATTAGCTGCTTTAATATGATTCTGTTCATCTGAATTCTAGGAGCTTAGTGGCCTAACTCCTTGGCAGGAGTTTTTGGATGGTGGGGTTTCCAGCATTCCCACCTGAAGAGTCAGCAGAGATGATCACAGCAGCCCCACAGTCATTTAACACTCCAAGAAGCGTTAATTAGCTGGAGGTGAGACTTCCGGCCCTCACTCAGGCAAAATTCCCATCTCAGAGAGCTGTCGCCCCCACCCCCCCCCGAACACCTCCCGCAAGCCTCAAAATTGCTGTCAGGCGGGAAACGGCCCCTTAAGGCCTCGCACAGCCCACGTAAAATTGTGGACAAGTTGGAGTGGGTGGTAGGAAGGCAACCTGGGGATTGTTACAAGACCTCCTGCCTGCCAAACCTCTGGCAAGGGACGTAAACTTCTGCCCCTGATGTTTATGCTATTAAAATGTTTTCTGTAGCCCAGGGGCAGACTTGTAGCTCCATTTTTACTTCAGTTATGGAAAATGTTATTGGAGAGGCCACAAAGCAGCACAGGTTGTACTGATGTTGATTGCTAGTGTACTATATAATTAATAGGGTATAATTGATATACAGGTATGATGCAGTTACCCCCATGTTTATCTAGAAATCATTTTCAGTTGGCTACTGGGAAATCTTATGGGTAGCATATTTTTAATGAAGATAAAAATTCTATGCAAAAGAGAAACTTCAGCAAAAATAGGGCGAAGAATAATTTATCAAATTTCTACTCACCCCTCTATACCCTGGAGAAGTGGTTTTGCTCATGGAGTGGACATAGCCATTATTCACTGACGGTTTACAAGGATAACCAGATACCTGATGAAATGTAAATAAGGAGTAAAGTGTTCCTTACGAATTTCAATGTGAATTATTCTGTTTAAACAGGATAATATTAAAGCATTTCCATCTGGAATATACTACATTTCACTTACACTGAGTTAACTCGAACTCATTGGTCCTGGTATTTACAGGAAGGCTGAAAAAGTGCAGTGGAGGTTGAAAATGGCTGAAGAACCTGGCAGGACCACGGACACAGTGACCCTTTCCCCGCCAAGTGGCCAGTGGCGAGTAGGGAAAGTCAGCGGAATGAATGCTGCAGCTGGAAACCCTTGGGGATGGTCTCTGGCAATTGGGAGGGTGAAAATCGCCATCGTGGCTTGAGGGCAAAGGTCAGTCACTGCAACTTGGGGGTGGGGAGGGTGTTTAAGGTTAGACATTGGGGCTTGAGAGACAAAAAAGTCATCAGGTCTGAAGGAGGCAGGGGTGAGGGGACAAGGTCGACGATTGCAGCAAGAGGGAGGAGAAAAGCCACGATCGGCAGTGGAGAAGCCAATGGCTTACCTGATAGGTCCAGGGAAGCACTTCTGGAAAAGGCACTTACTCAACTTGTGGAGCCAGCAGCTCCTGCCTCCCTTTCACTGCCAGCTTTCCTGACCTTTGAGAAACCTGCATAGTAGCAGTAAATTTTAAATCAGACTTAACTTATGAACAGTTGTAGAAGCAGATTTGTTGGATTTCCTCAGTAGGATCTTAACTTCATGTTGACGAAGGAGGAAAGATCTATAGGATGTTAAGGATTTTACTGAGGACAAACCAGGAGGGTTAAGATGAACTTGTTTAGGGTAATCAATCATCTGATTTGATGAGAAAACTTTTGCATCTACTTGATTGTCAACAATTAAGAATAGGTTTGATAAAGGGTTGAAGGGAAAGGGATAAAAGGGATACATGAACAGGGCAGGTACATGGGTTTAAACCTGCTTCTTGTGTGGAGGATTAGCACCAACAGGGACTGGTTGAGCTGAACAGCCTATATCTGTTTTATGCTTTATGTGTAATTCTATGTAAGAAGTCTTGCAATTGTTGAGAGTGAAGCATCTATATGCTCTGAAAAAGTTTGGATGCAGGTTTGCCTTGAATCAGTGGGTAAAAACATTAAGGTCTGTTACACAAATCATCCTTTCTAAACACGATCATCCAAGGTTTCATCTGATGCTTGTGATCTCTAGACCCACTTGCTGTAGCCATAGAACAGACAGCGTTATTCACAATGTTCAGTAAACAACTGAGAATACAGATGTGTCTGGTCCCTCACAATGTCTTAATGTTGCTGCCAAAACCCTAAGGAATTGATTCCTCAAATATTACATGCTACTAAGGCTTATCTTTCTGGTCAGGGTAAATCAGAAGAAATGAAAGCAATGGCTCTAATCATGGGATATACCAGCAAGGATGCTGAACAATTCAATTTCAAACAGCTTCCTTCAGGCATGATTAAAGGCAGAGATAACCCCAATTAAATATAGTACACTGCTCAGTTTGTGACGACAGATTAACTAGTTTAACCTTTTCATAGGTAGAGGACTTTATCTTGTTTATCACTATGTGTAGATTGTAATAAAACATTTACTGAATTTGTTAAAACTTGAAAGTAAACTCTATTAAAATTGTTACATAAACATTTAGTTGTATATAACTTTAAAAATATATGTTTTAAATAGTAGTAAATAAAGGACAGTGTCTCTATCATGGGTTGTTAGCTATTTGATGAAACCACACACAGATTTATTTATGATTTTCACTTTTGCTTCTGTGATTAAATATAAATGCATGATCATTTATTGGCTCATTCTTTGAGGTTTTTTCTACTACTAAGACTTTGTAAAGTAAACACTGCAGACATCTGAAAGTAACTGACAAGAAATAATAAATGGGAGACCATGTAAAGGTCACCTTTTAGTGTTCCATTTTGTATGTTAAAGGCTTACACTATACGGGAGTAATGGTGCACTCTTGTATCAGCTGATTTTTTAAAATCCCGAGATAACTTCCGACTTTTGTTTAAGATTTAAACAGTATTTCTGGTTCTAGTGCACAATTAGAAGTTGAGTTTCACATGATTCCCTTGACACTTTTGCTGGCAGAGCTTTCAGAACAGCTACTGAAAGTATACACAAAAAACATGTCCCAGTGTAAAAGCACATTTTTAGGATTGAGACAACATCAATCAATTGCTCACATTTTATTTTCACACTTTAGGCTGTCTCATTTCCTTAAAGTGATACTAGATTGTATTACACGCCAAGTTGTTAACCTATGTATACAGCATATACAAGCTGTTATTTCCTGGGGCAGGATTTTGCCCTTGGCGGGGGCGGTCGGGATGCCGACCACGATCAGCTCCGCAGCACGATTTCAAGCAGACAGGCCAATTGAGGCCCGCCCAGCATGGAATGCGAGTGGCAACGCTGAGCACTGCCTCTGTGTGTGTGTGTGTGTGTGTGTGTGTGTGTGCGCGTGGGGTGTGGGGGGGCAAGGAGGCGGCGGGGAGGAGGGAGAGCGGGCCTAGCGCACAGTTCGCGCATGTGGGTGAAAGCGCACTTCAATTTCCCTGAGGCAGCTCCGTGCCTCAGGGAGATAAAGCACTGTTTAAAAAAAAGTAAAGAAAATAAAGATGTCATAAAACATGTCCCCTCACGTGACTCTGTCACATGAGCTGGGACGTGTTTTTAATTCAAAAATAAAATTTTTATTTAATGTTTATTTGCTTTAGGAAACCTTATCCTGCCCGTGGATGAGGCTTCCTAGAAAATGTAAAGGCTGCTTGGCCTTTTCGCCTGCCTGCCAACCATTAGATTGGACGGGCAGCTTAAATTTGACTTTAATTAGCTTCTTAATGACCTTAATAGGCCTTTTAATTGTCTGCAGGCACGCAGTCAACTCTGGCAAGCACCCGCCAAACGAAATATCGCAAGACTGCGCGATGATGTCGGGACGCTCCCCCGATGTCATCGCGCGTCATTTTACACTTGGGCGTGTCGGGCGCGTGCCCGCACGCCAAGCATAATATTCTGCCCCTGGAAACAGCTGTGGATCATCACTGAATAATTATCCACAGGTATTATCCAATATCACTGAATCACAGAATATTTACAGTGCTGAAGGAGGCCATTCAGCCCATCGAGTCTGCACTGGCTCTCTGAAAGAGCATTCTACCTCGTCCCACTCCCCTCCATTATCCGCGTAACCTTGCACATTCTTTCTTTTCAGATAGCAATCCAATTCCCTTTTGAATACCTAAATCGAAACTGCCTCCACCACCCTCTCAGGAAGTTCGTTCCAGGCTCAAATCACCCTCTGGACGAAACATTTTTTCCTCACATCACTTTTACTCCTTTTGCCAATTATTTTGAATCTGTGCCCTCTAGTTCTTGATGTTCTCTTGAGTGGGAACAGTTTCTCACTATTTACCCTGTCTCTACCCCTCAGGATCTTAAATAACTCTATCACGTCTCCTCTCGGTTTTCTTTTCTCCAAGGAAAACAACCTCTCCAATCTTTGCTGATAGCTTTAGTTCTTCATCCCTGGAATCATTCTTGTGAATCTCCTCTGTATTCTCCACAATACCTTCACATCCATCCTCAAATATGGCGCCCAGAACTAGACAATACTCCAGATGAGGCCTAACTAGTGCCTTATACAAGTTCAACATGACCTCCTTACTCTTGTACTCAATGCTCCTATTAACAAAGCCTAAGATGCTACTTGCTTTATTAACTGTTCTCGCAATATGCCCTGCCATCTTCAACGACTTATGTACATATACACCGCGGCTCCTCTGTTCCTGCACCATTAGAGTTTCTCCCTTTATTTTCTACTGCCTCACCACATTCTTCCTGCCAAAATGAACCACCTCATACTTCTCTACATTGGACTTCATCTGCAAGATGTTATTTCCGGGAAAAAGCTGTAGATATCATCACTTAATATATATGCACATAAATTATCCAATATCATTGAATCACAGAACCTTTACTTTAAATACTTTAATTTGGATGGAATAATTCAAAATCCTGAAAAGATGAAATGAATTTAGCATTGATCTATGATGAATGAATAAATCAAGTTCATTGCAGGAATTTTTTTGACTGTTTTGGGGACCGCATTCTACAATTCTACCCATTTTCACTAAAAATATAAAACCAACCGTCCTGTGCCATTAATCCTTCATCAGGAATTTCATGAGCGGAGGGAGGGAGGGAGAGAGAGAGAGAGAGTGAGAGAGAGAGGGAGATGCTCACCAAAAACACAGCACCTAAACTAATAAAATCACTTGAAACAAACACTGCATTCATCTAATTCTTTATCGTGTCTTTCAGGTTGTCTCAATGTACTTCATGAATTACTTTTAAATGTTTAAATGGAGCCCATTTTCTTATACAGGTAAAAGTGGCAGCCATTTTGCTGAGACCAATGTTCTAGAAACAGCAATGAAATAATTGACCAATTCATCTCTTTTTGGATAGTGATCATAATTAATCTATTTTTGGAAATAAAATTTGGCTCTGTGTTATTCTAAAGATGTTCTCATCTCTGGGTTCAGATGATTTTAATTATAAATGTAATTTTGGATATATTTGAGCCTGGGATGAGATAACTGCCCTGAGTTCACTCCCATGCATTAATTATTGATACCTTAACATAGCTAAATTGTATAGAATCATACCTCAGAAGCTAGCAATAGGAAACATAATAACATCATACCTCCTCCTCCTCACTGTTAAACAGCTGTTGAAGAAGCATATCCTTCTGTTCCAAGTCTTTTTGCAAGTCATTCTGAAAGGAATAATACAATTTTATTTTTAAAATCACCATATACCATAGAAATTCTCACACAAAATAATTACTGCTTTAATATTACAACATAATCCTTTGCTGTAGGATTTTGACCTATTTTGTCTGGAGCAGTCTTGAGTTCAAGACAGCCTTATCAAGTTCTCCAGAGAGGGTGAGTACTCCAGCGCATTTTCTGTTAAAATTTGTTAATATTCAGAATACTATTCTAGCTAGGGATATTGAGGCTAATTGCAGTTATCACATTATAGGCCACCTGGGGTCAACTGACTTGGCAAAGGCCAGGGATGCAAACTTGGAATTTTCTGGTGTATGTGGGACAATGCAGTCACTCACTTTAAAATGCTGTTGAACTTTGTAACAGGGCCAAAAGTTTTGTCAGAATATCGGTGTTGGGGAAAGGGCTGCAAAAGGAATTAGAAAAAAAAATCTATGAATGAGTGGAACGATGATAAGTTCAAGATTCTGCACAATGGAAAGAAAAATGAGTGTCATACACATATGTTATAGAGATAGCTAAAGGTAAAATTGAACCTGATTTGGTGCAATGATAGATTCAATGCATGATATTACTTCTGGTGAATTTTTCTACTTGGAATTGGAAGCAATATTCATGGGGATGTTGCTCGGGATAAATTGATGTGTCCTTTCATATTCCTGGGCCTCACTTTATAAATTCCCTAAGCTCTAGCGGACCCACATACTTTAATTTGGGGGGTGGGGGGGTGGTATAATTCAAAATCCTGAAAAGATGAAATGAATTTAATATTGACTTTACTCCCAGCCAGAATCCACAACAAATTCAATTTGATGGTCTTCCTCTCATTAGGCCAGTTACAAGTCCACATTTTCTCAATTAGTGATATCTGTGTCCAGTAAATTACTTGCCAATCTATGCTTCTTCATTTCCTTTCAGTTGGGTGTGTTCTCTCATGCTTTTTTCCCTCATGAATGATTTAATTTGTTTTATAATTTTAGTAGTTTAGCTTACGACTTGGTTGCATGCATTGTGTGGCTTATGTGGAACAATTCTAATTTAATTACTAACTGCTTTCAAAGTAGAAGGCTACTGGAAAGATAAATCAGAGTCCTTACACAGTTAAATAGCAGCCCTATCTTTCTCCGGGAAGGTCAATTCTTTTTTCCAGTACAAATACAGTAATTTCTTGACTCTTACAGGGTGGTTGATGATGAGCTTAATTTTTTGCGTGGCTAACAGCAGACTAGCACAAATCGTCTAACACTTTGTGGTGACTTGCAACTCGAGGGGTATCTCTTTCTCGTCACAAATTGCTGCGTTTTTTATGCATTAATAACGGTGTGCGCTGTAAACTCAGTTGCTTTTGCAGCAAATTCTGGACCATTGTAATTGTTACATGTTAATTGTAGCACTATCTAATGCAAAGGATCAGGTACAGCACAGCATTTTAAGCAAGTTGCAGGTCATTGAAATACAACAACAGTCAACAATGCCCAATCATTTGATAGTCAACTTGTCTTGTAATGAATACAGTTAAAAGCTCTGTCCCAACAATCTAAACCAATGCTCTGTTAAAATTTGTTGAATACATTAAAAACTCAAGTCAATCATTGATTATGAACAAGTTGTAGTTATCAGCAGGTACTGGCATTGCTAAGTATAAATAGTAACCATATTTCAGGTGCTTTATTCATTTTTAACACTGGAAGCTTTTTTGAAAGTATGCATGCCTTTTAATTTATTACTTTCTGTCTGATTTTGGCGTACAGAAAGAAAGCAATGTCCAAAATCGTAGAATATTGTTGAATTTATTCATTAGATCACAGGAATAGATTAACAGATTGTATTATTTTGCTTCAATACTATTTAATTCGTGAAGTTTTAGGAATGTACAGGTCCTTTAGGTGAATATTTCACACTTCTTCTGAAGTTTCAAATGTAATACAATAAAGCCCAGGGTCTCAAATGTAACACATTCTACTGGACGAACCTCCTTTCCAATACCTTTATATGAGTGGCTTCTGTTAGCTTCCGCAGAGTATCATCCAGTTTGGCCTGCTGCTGCTGGAATTGTCGGTCCTTCTGACCCAACTCTCTCTGCAAGAAAATATAATTCATCACAAAGGAAGATAGATTTGCATTTATATAACACCTTAACATGCTTCTCAGAAAAGCCTCAAAGCACTCCATATTGTTTCATATACTTGCAATGTGGTATATCATATCTGACGGAGAGTAGCCAGATTATAGTAGTTACTTCAAACTGGTTTATCTACACTATGTACAATATATACAAGGTGGGTAACTGAGTAGGCACATCTTCCCTGAGTGCTGCCAGCTTAGCCTGCTGTATAGAGTCTCTATAACATGGCTATTGATGTCATTTTTACACCATGGCCTACCTCCCTCATTGCCATAGCTATTCTATTAACCCATTATATGACACACATTAAATAATATATATTAAATAAATTAAGTTAATTTATTGTTATATTAAATAATACATTGAACTGTTATATATGCAAACACAGCAGCTATTTTGAAACGTTCTAAAAAAGGCTATGTATTGAATGATTTGCATATCTGCTTATGATGGTAAAAGCTGATGGAGCAATGTTGGTCAGAACTCTTTTTTAAAAAGTGTCAGGGATGTGTAATTATGCCTAAGCCACTGAAAACAGGAAGATGAGGTTTTGGCTCAACAAAATATTTGAAGGTCAGCATTCACAACAAAGAAGGGCCCTCTCGGCACCAGAGTATCAGCTAAGATTATCTTCTTCACAGAGGGAAATATAATAGCACTATATCTACTAATAGAACTAGTAAGGTGTTCAAAGCAAATGCTGTTATAGATATTACACAAGCAGTTTTGTGGCAAATATTCCAAACAAGAAATGTCATGAAATAATTTACTTACATTCGGTTACATTCTAATCGTTTTAATAAGTTACAATTGACCTGTATTCCACCAGATTATAGTTGGTCACAATTAGATCACTTTACAATAAATTGAAGCTACCATATATTGTTTGGGCTTAACAATGTAATTATTTACCAGTGAGAGTTTTAGAAATCCTTACTTTAAATTCCCCAAGGAGCCTGTTCCTTTCTTCAGTCTTCCTTTGTAGGTCAAGCTATCAATACAAAATGAAAGTGACAGAAATAACCTTTTCCAGTAGCCATTTCACGAAATCAACAAGGGGAGAGAACTTTCACAAGTCAAATGAGTAATGACGAGTATAGGGATTTTTTTTATCTCCCCTTTCATCCTACAATTCCTTCTAAAATGGGCACATTTTTAGACCTGTACCAATGGGCTGTGCAATTTCCAAAAGAAAAAATGATTTTCTAAATAAACATCAGTAGATGCCCAGCCTAGGTGTCCTGTTGGATCCTGAGCTGAACTTTGAAACCTATATCTTGGAAATTGCCAAGAACATCCATTTTGATCTCTGTATTTTTGTTCACTTTTGCATTACTTTACCCTCACTACCAATGAAATGTTCATCCATGCTTTTGTCATCTCCAGGATTAACCTCTCCAAAGCGATTCTCAGTCCTGTGTTCCACCCTACACAAAATGCAACTCATCAATGATTTTCTCCCCTCCCACTTACCTTTGTTCTGTCCTTTTTAAAAGTTGTTTTTTTACCCCCACAGATGCTAACTGCCCTGCTGAATGTTTACAGCATTTTCTGTTTTTGCTTCATCTGCCCACAAACTATCCCAAATTAGGTTGCACTTACCTATCAAACCTTATCCTCACTGACCTGCATCGATTCCTCAGTCACACTGCAATGATTTGAAAAAAACATCATCCTCGGTTAAGAATCCATCTGTAACCTTGACCTCACCTTACCTCTGCAATCTTCAGTCCTACATCCTGATTTGTATAAGTTCTTTCAACTTCCTTTCCCTATTCTATCACTGGTGGAAGGTCTTTAGCTATCAATGCCTTATAGTCTGGAATTCTCCTCCTAAACTTCTTGGTCTTACTGCATCTCTTCCCATCTTCAAATACCCCCTCAAAGTGTTCCTCTTTCTATTGCCTACTCTGTTTCCCTCTCCTTTACATAAAGCACTTTGGGATTTTTGGGGAATTTAAAGAGTTATAAAAGTGCAAGTTAATGCTATTGATTATTTATCCTAGGATTATTTTTATTTCAACATGGGCACCAATGTGCATCTCCTTATTAGTTACATCCATTTATTGTTATGCTGTTCTGGACAATGTAAATTAATGCCTAGGTAGTCTGTTATGTGTCCATTGAAGACTGTATATTTATCAATTGTCAAACATGCTCCATTCTGTAATATTGTTTTTCTTTTCCTGGGTCAGTCATTTAATTCCTCAAAGGGAAGGTTATAAATGCCAGCCAAAAATTAAACAAAACAAGTTGTATTTTAAACTCATGCTGCAAACAAAATAATCAACAATCAATGAAACCTATATCCCACTCAGGCTACAAATGGTTTTCCACAGTTTTTCAATGCCATGCATACCTATTGATAATAATGGTAATTAATACATTAAAAGTCCTTGGATAGGTTGTTACACTTCAAACATGTCCCTAACACAAAATCTGTCATGCTTCATGATAGGTAAAAAGTGGAGCCAATCTAATTATACTGATTGCTTAACAATATGAGCCAATCAAAAAACACTTCACCAATGTCTACTTACCCCACTGCCTCACTTTGAGCAACACCACAGATGATTAATTAGTTATTATAAAGCTGATGAACAGGCCTGTTGTGACAGTAGGTGAGCAGTAACGATTTCCTGATATTTCGGAGGACATGATCTAGCCTTGCCTTCTTTGTTCGCAATCTTTAGCACATCTTCTTGCTGCATTTATCATGTGAGATAGCAGTATATTTCAACTAAAAAAAGGCAAAATGATGTTGCACCTTGGTACAAACTTACACATACTGTTACAGATCTTAATTCCTACAAGTGCTTACAAGCACTAGAGTGCTAGATCCTCACATTTTCACTCAGTAGCTCATCTTTTGCCATGCCTGCTCTCAGCAACTCCTGTTTCAGCTGAAGAATGGAGCTTTCCTGCTGTGCCATCCGATGCTGCAATGCATCCTGAGGAAAAAATGTATGTTTCAATGAGCTGGGAAATGGTCATCAATATCTATAGTCATTATAATCTGTCAGCCAATTATGGAGTGTCCTGCCATATAAATGTCATCACACTTGTATTAAATCCTTCCTATGTACACACATAGGGAAAGCATCGCTGAAATACCGAGTTTAAAGAAGCACAAAATTGCTGCACTGATTCTACCTTACTGCGAAATATATTTTAAACTAAGCTCCTCTAAAAATGCCATGCGAGATAATAGATTTAGGTTCAAGTTATGTTTGACTCTTGGGTTAGTCAACATAGGTTAAGCTACATTAATAAGTCCATTTATATGGGAAAACCCATTTCAGATATGCCATATAACTGGGCATCAGTACCCCTATCCTTACCTTTAC
The DNA here is from genome assembly GCF_964194155.1 of Cetorhinus maximus. Classification (NCBI taxonomy): domain Eukaryota; kingdom Metazoa; phylum Chordata; class Chondrichthyes; order Lamniformes; family Cetorhinidae; genus Cetorhinus; species Cetorhinus maximus. The sequence continues at coordinate 215,984,261 of NC_135880.1, forward strand.
TCCCTGCAAATTCCTGGTTTCTTGTTTGTATTTTAATAGTTCTCTCTGTAATAAAAAAAAATGGAAAAAAATGATTTTTCTTCCCCTACACAAAACATTTACTCTCCATCAATTATGTTGCAAAAGAATTGCAGAAAATACAGTGGTAGTGAAGATAGCATAAAGCTAAACTTACAACAACCATTTATATATCTGGGGTGGGCGGGCAGGGGGAGGGGAAATCAGCAGCATTGCAACACAATTTAAAATGAACTGTTCACATGCAATTATATTCATCTCTAGCTAATACAAGCCCACAATTGTGTCTCTCTCATTCTGGTTGTGGATCTTCCCTGATATTGGGAATAGGAATATCAACGGCTAATATTGTATTTGCTGGCCAATGTGGGTGGATGCATGCAGCCTTACAATGGAAAGAATTACAACTGTGAACTTGTGGAAAGTACTATCACCATAAATTTTCTGGCGATTGCACTTTAGCTCCGGAAGGAGGCAGTGAAGCAGTCCCCAACATATGTGTTGGTGCCTCTGCCAGTATGTCGTTTGCACTATGAAATGCATCAGAGCAATCCTAAAAGTTAACCAAGTATAATTCAGACCAGTGCAATGCGAGTTAAGATCCTACATACACATGGTCAAGGTTACATAACCAAGCTTTAATTCGAAAATCATGTTCATTTTCCATCCAATGGGAGTTTTTAAAATTTGTTCTTCGGATGTGAGCATCACTGGTAACACCAGCATTTTTTGTCCATCCCTAATTGCCCTTAACCCAGGTGGTGGTGAGCCATCTACAACTGAATGACTTGCTAGGCCATTTCAGAAGGCAGTTCGCAATCATTCACACCGGTATAGATCTGGAGTCAGATGTAGGCCAGACCAGGTAAGGTCAGCAGATTTCCTGCCCTGAAGGGCATTAGTGAACCAGATGAACTTTTGCAACAATCCGGTAGTTACATTATAATTAATATTGATTTTAATCCAGGTTTATTAATTAATTGAATTTAAATTCCTCCATCTGCAATGGTGGGATCTGAACTCATGTCTCCTGTGTAATAGCCGGGGCCTCTGGATTACCAGTCCAGTAACGTTATTACCATCCCCGGCTGACTAAGCTCATGGTAATTATCCACAAAGATCATTAAAATTTGGGAAGTGTTAACAATAAGATATATGATCAAAAAATTGAAGATAATAACCCAATTTAAAAATAAGTGGTCATGACTATTCCTAGGAGTTAGATATAGGCTAAACCAAAAAATAAGCAAGTCTCAGCCCCTATGATGAATAACGGGTAAGGTTATTCAAATAATTGCTTTTTATACTCTTCTGCACTTGTGTGGAACTGTCTTTCCGCTTTTTTTTAAAAATGACTCCTTTGGGACTGTGCACTCACTGACCAGTAAGATTAAAAACATCCCACTCTGCGGTTATTTTGGCGATGCTGTCAAGCTACCTAAGAAATCATGCTATGCCACATCAGCAACGTATACAGCGAATGGTCGAACACTTAGTTAAAACAACCAACAGAAGAATTTCATGTGAAAATGTTAAGCGTTTGTACAATAATATCACAGAATAAACTCTAGGAATGTATCAGATTACATTTTATTTTCTGAAATCAATGTGTACGCACTATTATATGGTTATAAAGAGTCAAATTCCCCTTTTGAGAACTTGCATAAGCTCTGTGATGAGTATTAATTGCTTCAATATGACAGGCTCAGTGGTCTTCTGTGCTGTATCATTCTAAAATCCTATGAAATTCATTACTCCCATTGCCACAATTCAAAGATAATATTTTTCCCTTCACATAAAAGGTACTTTTGTTACAAAAGTTATGCTGCAGGCAAGAAATGTGTTATGTACTTGATGATCCTGTTGACAAACCAACTTTTTGAGAACACAGTGTTCATGTGATAGCATGCTGCTGAGGAGTCAGTGTGACTGTACCACTAAGCAAGCAAGCTCCTATTCATTAGTACAGTCGTTGTCAATTTTTGAATACTGTTTCCACTGTCAATGCTGCTTGCTGTTATTTATACATTTGTAAATACTGACCCAAATTACTGAATAATTTGTACAGTTAGAGTCCTATAATTTGATTCTAGAAGTGTGCTGTTAAAGCTGGTGATATCATGGTCTGAAGTACAAAACCCTGAATTGAATTAATGGCATTTTCAAATAGATTGTGCCCTATAATTGAGGAGAAAACGTAATTTCTGATATTGCTAAACATGACGTTTACTGTTCTGTTTTTACATAAAATTACCTTGGGCATCTGTAAATGGCGAGTGCTTTGCAACTGAATGGGGGCCCAGTGGTATTAAATTACACAATACTGCGGCCTCTGTATGTGCTGGCCATCAACCTATGTCATTGCCACCAGTGATAACAAACTATTACTATTTAACATATCATGCTCCTCCTTCAGGTACCATGCCCTGAGGGGGCATTGGCAATCACTGGATTGGTCCATGATTATGCTTGGCAAAGTACTCAATGGTTTTCCAGTGCCCTCTGCAGTTTGGCTCACCAGGGAGCTCTCCCACTCTTACCACCTGCCATTAGACATATTGGATTTACAATCTTACAATCAACCTGTTTGGCCACGTTATGAATGCACCTTTCGTGGCCATCAAGTCCTCAAGTAGAACTTGAACCTGGAACTTCTGGCCTAGAGGTAGGAACGCTGCTACTGCACCACAAGACCTCCCTTTTAACCTATCATAAGCCCTCATAATCTTAAAGAACTCATATCAGTTCACCATTTAAACTTAGCCATTCATATGAAAAAAGTTCTAACTTCTCTCAAGTTTTCATAATTATAGCCCAGGATTCCTGATGATATCCCAGAGAATTTATGCACCACCCTGTCCACTACTTTTTTAACTTTCCTGTAATGGGATGCACAATACTAAATACAAGGCTCTGAATGCATCTTAACTAAGGAATAAGTTCAATATTACTTTAAGGGTTTTGTATTCACTATGTATGAAACCAATTATTCTTTTGCCCTTTTTATAGTTTTACCTACTTGTATTGTCATACTTAATGGCCTGATAACTGCACAGCAAAGTCCCTCTGTTCCTCAGCTCCAGTTAAAATCTTACCATATTTTCAGATGCCTTTTCTTTCCCTGTTCTCATTTCCGGAATATTATGCAAAATTAGAAGGAAAACTAAATAACATGAATTGCTCGCCTACCGAAAGTGTATTTTTGATGGAAGCAGAGTTCTAATCTAGCACAGTTTTTGAGATATCTCTCTGGGATTATCCATCCAGGAGAAAAAAAGTAGGCCAGTCTTCATAACTGATCATCTTTTTGGGTCAACCTCACTGAAATTATCAAAACCAGTAAGTTACAAACCTGGATGATCAAATGGCTGTATGAAATACTGTACAAACAATGGGGATTATGGGATGGAATTGATTGTGATTGACCAAAATAGACTGTAGTGTTATAGACCGACATACTGAAATTTCCTTTTTTTAAATTTCCAAAGATCAAGAGGAAGTCAGCTTCTAATTAGTGCTTCTAGCTTCTAATTAATCAGTTCCTGCCTGCTATAAGCTATGTTCAGGGCCATTCAATAGCTTTAGGCCCCTTAATTGAATATGCAAAGGGTCTTATGCCTTTTTTTTTTACATATTAATATTCTGTTATTGTGGGTTTATCTCAGGATTTGTTGGCTTCTAACTCTATTAGAAATTTTACAAGAGGCAATGATCTTTCGTTAAAAAACATTTATTTACATGCTAACTATTTAGAATGGTTAAAAGGGACAAGACGTAGCTGAAGCTGCTCTCTGAGATGCTTCAAACTCATCTCATCGCTGTGAGTGACATCACTGAGACACAGCTCCTTACTGCTCAGCAGCTATCATTAGAGTTAACCCTTTACAAATACGACAGGAAGGAAGCTTGAGGAAAGATCCCTCTGCTCAGCTTTACCCCAAAAGAGCACAGCTATTAATGGGAAGCTAACAAATGGCAGGGCAAGAATGTGATCCTTCTGTGCTGCAGCATATTAATATTCAGCTTTGTTGTGCCACTATATGACCAATGCATTTTTATAAAATAATAGAGTACTTGATCCATTTTCCTCCCTCACTCATAAGAATACGATGCAACATCAGATTATAGTGGAGGTTTGTCTTTAGTGTCTGTTTTGCTTGCAAACAAGAGATTTCTAAGGAACAAGAGTCTTGCATTGTCTATAACACTGTTGTTCAATACGTTAGCCACTAACCTCATGCAGCTAATGGGGAATCCAATTTTCATCTTATCATTTCACTAACAAATGAACAAAAAGGTTATGCACACGCATTGGCAGTACAAATATGCATATTGAGCTCATATTCCCAGTGAAGTACATTTTACTTGTATTGTGCGAGAGTATATAAGGAGTTGGTGTCACCATTGCCACACGAGTTTCTACTGAACAACATTGGTTTAAATGATTCTTTTGTTTGAACTTTCAAATCTGTCCTGGTAGCCTGATAAATCTATGAACACAAATGTCATCCGAATCCAATCTTATGTTGTCATTTAGCGCTGGGCTTTTTATTCAGGCAAGTTCCCCCATTGTAAGTAGGGGACTGCTAGAGAGACCAGGGCCCTGATATTTATGAGAAGAAGGGGAGGGATATGGGGAGGAATTCTGGATGGAAAACCGGGAAGGTATTCATTACAGGACATCTTTTACATTTGTTCTGCAGGTTTTCCACCTGTCAACCAGCCTGATTGATAGGCTGGCTTTCTGACGGATCTGAAAGCTTGCGGCATGAGGCTGCAGCCAACACACAGAGATAAGGTAGGGAGGGAGTGAGACATCGCATCTGGGATTGCGGGGAACCAGATTGTGGTTGCAGCTAGGGGCGGGAAGAAACGTGGCTGCAGCAGAGGGTAGGGTGGTGAGTGAAGGGGGAAAAAGAGCATGAAGGGGATATCAAGAAGAGTCGGTGATTGTAGAGTTGGAAGCAGGTAAGCTTGTAGTGCCAGGTGAAACACTGCTACTTCTCTTGGTGCAGTAAATGTACTTACTTTATGAATTTGGTCCTTCTTGTCTTTAAACTTGCCTGCTTTCTCAAAGCCTGGGGAACCTGGCCGAAATGAGTTAAAAATAAATGGAAGCATGGAGCCTCCTTAAAATCTTTTACTGTGTGACCCACCTCCTGAAAACGGATTAGTTGTTGGCCCTATGCCCCACACCCACCTATGCTATTCCCACCTCCATTAAAAGTGAACATAAATGAGTTTTGGTGGTGTATAAAAGTTTGAAAATTTTAACTTCTTACCTGACCGAAAGCCACCTATTCTTGGAGGTTAAAATTATCACCCACATTTCAGGAACCAGTTACAACGTCCCACTCCAGAAAGAAGTACTTCATAATTTTCAACTATACACTTTAACAATGGCCCATAGCACAAATTACATCTCAAAAAGCTTTTTACTTTCTTGGTTAAAGGAAATAGCACAACAATATACAGAGGCATCAAACTTAAATGCTTTGAAGTAGTACAAACAGTAGCCATTCTTTGTACCTTCATCTCTTTGCATTCATCCATGCTTAGGTCTAGACGACTCTTGATAATCACCTGAGCAATACAAGAATTTACCATCAGTAGTTTCTTCAAGCACATAAAGAAAGCAAAGCTAGACAGCTCAAATACTCTGCTGTGTAAACAGCTGTAAAACAGCACATACAAGTTGTTCTTCTGCGTTTGCTCCTTGCTCGCACAGTGGAAACGATCCCTCCTGTTCGTCTTCAGGAAGTGAACCATTCAATAGTAGGCCCTGGCAACAAACGCAGCAGATATAAAACATGGTATCATGTAACAAAATGCTCAAGACACTTGGGTTTCTACAACAATTACTACACAATTAGAGTCTGTTCACATTAGGAAGCACTCACAGGGATAGCAATATTAAATGCAATTTTTTGTAACATAATATGAGTTAAGTGAACAATTCTTATGTCACAGAAGACTATGGTGAAAATTATTCAATATTGATCAGAATTGATTTAAGTCTGCCTTTCAAAGCCAACTCAAGGATTTATTGATATTTAGAATCCAATAAAATAAACACCCCTACCTGCCAGGCATGGTTGAATGTTATTGTTCTATTGCTTACTTTTCCAGGCAAAAATGTGATATTGAAAACCATATATTTGCATATGCAAAATTACAAAAGGCACGGTTTTCCATCTATTGATAAATGGCACAGACGAGGGGGCGTATACATGTGCAATCATCTGCAAATAACAGGAATATGCTTTTGAGCAGGGGCATTTGAATAAGAGGCCCTAATGTAGTTCTGTCCACTGCCTGGATCTATACTCAAAATGGAGAACCTCTTGGACAACTAAGGACAAGAGTATAGTAAGAAGTTTCAATTTTACGAGTGTCAAGTTTTTGGCTGCTATCTCAACAACCCTTTTATCAAAAAAGAAAATCTTGCGAATCATGATAACTGTGTTCCAACTTCAAAGTGTCACTTAGACTTAGATTTGGGTCCAAATAGCAAACTATTGAAACCCAGAGGGCAGGGAGAAGTGGCAGGAAACACAGGGTAACATAAAATTAATTTGCTGCTACCACTTGCTTAGATGTAACACTTTGTTTCATGTCAATGACCTTTCATCAGAATTGACAGTCAGAACAATTCTGATAAAAGGTCATCAACCTGAAATGTTAACTCTGCTTCTCTCACCAGATGCCAGAATTGCTGAGTATTTCCAGCATTATCTGTTTTTTATTTCAGATGCTCAACATCTGCAGTATTTTGTTTTTGTAGATGTAAGTCATGTTTTTTCAATTTGTTCACGGGACATAGGTAGCATGAGCAAGCCCACATTTATTATTCATCCCTAGCTGCCCTGCGAAGGTGGCGGTGATGGTGGCAAGACAACCGAGTGGCTTGCTACATTGAAGAAATATTTTTAACAATCAATCATTGTGATGAGCTGATGTCACATATAGGCCAGGCCAAATAGGGCTGGCATGTTCCCTTCCAGCAGCAGTGTTAATTTTATTTTCACAAATTTTGTGATGGTACTGTACCTATATCCTGCTGTAACCGGATATGCAATTATTGTGTTTTTTAATCACTATTTTGGCCTTCAAAAAGCAGACATCGTTTCAAAGCAGCTATAACTAGATAGCTTTTTTTTTGAAAAGTAGCTAAATAAAACTTCATACCTGTAAGATGGAAATCATCTTTCTGGCTTCTTCCATTTCCTTCCCCAACTGGTCTTGTTGATCAAGTAATTGATCCTCCCAAAGACTTTGCTTGTCATTCACTTGGGATTTGCCAGAATTCATGGACATCCATGCAGATTGAACATTGTCTTCTGATGGGCAGAAATATTTGAATAGAATATTTTTCTATTGCAATCTCAGCTATTGAAATGAAGATCCTTTATTTGCAAATAATAGTGCATTTAAATACTTATAGTTAAATTTGTGTTCCTGTTCTTCCTAAATTAAAATCCAGATTCTAAGTAATTAAGTCTCCAGGAGGATAAGACAAAACAAAAAGTTACCAGTTGAAGTACAGCTTTGACAAAGTCATTTTAGATTATGGACTTGAATTGGATCAGTGCTCAGTATCCCACTGAAACTGTATCAGATATTCATAGTTGAGTGCAGCTGAGTAGGAAAGTGCACAGGCATTCAATATTTCACTCACAATCTATGTGTCCTGTGCTTCTAATACTGCAATGATTGTCAGCTTCATTCAAAGAAAAATGCTTTAAAAACATTCTCAAAATCATCTCCGACATCATGAATGCACTGTCACCTGCTGAAAGCAAGTTAAGATTTCTCGGGGCTTATATATATATCACTACTTGAACAGATTGTTTTTCATTTGCATTTATATTGGTCCCTTAATTAACATCAATAAAGATGTTTAATTAGTTATTTATCTCATTGCTGTTTTTGTGCATATCTTGGTTGCTGAATTTTCCTAATTATACCAGTGACCACACTTCATTAACTATGAAATGCTTTGAGGTTGTGAAAGGCACTATATAAATGTAAGTTCATGCCTTTTCTTCTTCGACCCACTTGTTCTTCAATACTATTACTCTCTTACCAAACGCTGTCTATATTTCCCATTTTATTTTGTCACCCTTAATTTCAAAAGTTGTCCCTTAGTCCTAGAATCTTGAGCTCAACGACAAGCGTCGCTGAATCATCACTTTAATTGCCCACTTCTAGCTATCAAAATACATTCAAATTTGATTTGATTACCCATATGCAGCACCGCAGACAATCAACTCATGTGAGAATATGCATATTTAATATATACATACACTAAACAATCTTTCAGCTTCTTAAAATTGCATGTATAAAGAGTTCTATGTATTGTGTAAGCATTGCAATGACGAATCATGTAAAGATAAATTATCTAAGAGGTATTAGCCAAGCAATTAGCAGGGTTTGACTTTAGAAGAATTAACACAATCTTATTTGTGACCATCTGGATTTGTTACTGATCTGCTATCCATGTATTTAGGAAATTTCTTTTACACTAATTGAGGGGTTTTGCATGTCTAGAGTCAATTTTTTATGATGGTAAATTCTGCATTTGAAATACAAAATAATAGGCAGAGTTTTACAACCCCTCCCACTGGCGGGCTTTTCCAGTCCCCCCCACAATCAATGGACTTTTGAATGGCTTGCCGCAATTTCCGGCCCTGTGCCCGCTGTGACGGGGCCCTAAAATTCGGCCTAGTGTCATCCATTTTTGCAAATATCCCAAGAACATTTTGAATGAGCAAGTTACTTATCTATAGCGCAGCATGGTCCATACTGTTATGTAGCCTGCAACCACAAGATCATAATCATAGAATTTGACAGCACTGAATGAGGCCAGTCCCATCACACTTGTGCCAGCGTTCTGGAAAGCTATCCACTGCAGTCCCTTTCTCCTAACCGTTCACCATACCCTTCTTAATTTTTCTTTTTCATGGACTCTGCTGCCGCCACTGTCCTAACTGCGTAAAAAATATTTTGCTTAAGGTCACCCTTTGTTCTTTTGGTAATCATCTTAAATTTACGTCTTCAAGTCATGAACTCACTGATCAGCTTTCCCCAATTTATTTTTATCAAACTCTCGCATAGTTATGAACACCTCTGTAAAATAGCTCCTCTTACCTGCTTCTCCTCAAATCTAAAGCTCTCAACCCTGGTATCATTTCTGTGCCACTGTTAGTGGCCTTGCAATCTTTCATCCCTCCTCTCATAAATATATTAATTTTTTTTTCTGGTGTAAGGATTCATGGGTCCAGCACCTCACTCATTAAGTCAATATCATCCATGTGGAAGCCTGACAAGGGGGTTGGCGTTACAGTGAAACCTAAATCCGTCCTCACCAAATATCTAGACACAAGTCACTCCCTGCAGGTGTTACCAGTTAATTGATCATGAATGATTTTCCCTTCCCTAACCCAGAGGTGCTGAGGCTAATTGTAGTGTCTACTTCTATTTTAGCTGAGCTAACAAAGCCCAGACTAAGGATTTTACCGGTCCTATTCTGTTCTCATTAATTTGTTGAGCGATTCTTAATACAACTGCTCAAGTCATGTGTCCTAAGTCATGTTGTAAACGCAGCGCATACACACTCTTGCATGTAATTGCTGCATACATTGTGGGGATATTTGTTGAGAAGTCAATGCTATGTTGTAAAAAAATTAATGAATACTTCAACCTCCCCAATGGAACAGCTACTCATTGGATAAATTCAGTTAACCATTGAGGGAACCTGGGAATTCTTCCATATCATCTGTCTCTTGCCTAGGGCTCCAGCAGCTAATGCTCCATCTCAGCTATCTGAATTAATAATGTGTAACAGGCTTATACTTTCTTACTTCATTTTTTTTTTTCAATTGCAGCCTGGATTTTGATCATCTAAGTTCCACAGGATACAAATCTGAAATAAAATTTCATCTTGCCAGCAGTGTAAAATGGGTGTTCGGACATAAGATACACATTATATGCCGTGCCTAATATTCTGTTCCAACTGACTTCAGTGGAACTGAATATCAGTAAGGGCGAATTGCTGGTTGCCAATGCAAGACCATTTTATCATGAGTATAAGCTTGCAAGTTAGAAATTCAACTTACCAGGCCTGGTTTCCCATTCCTCTTTTTGGGAAGATAATTCCAATGTTTCATCCAGTTGACTTGTAGTAGACTCTGGCTTTGCACTGTTTGTTGGACTCTCTGAACTGACACTGAAAAAAAAGTCAAAGATCTTGAAGACACTGTTCACTGATGTTGACTGATGTGGAAAAAAGGCATCATAATCCAGCAGAAATATAAAACTGTTCACTGTATTTAGTCATATGTATTATAAGACGACAGGATTTCAACATTAAGTACATCAAGGTACAATAGTAAACAGAAGGAATTCTCTTGAGTTTATCTCATTATCGAGGCCAATATAAGGCGTTAAACTAAGATTTCCAAGACTAATGGCACCTACACTCTGCTCAATTTCAAAACAATATTGAAGCCATGGCCCTACTTACTGTTGGATCAAGAATCTCTCCATTTATATTTTTCAGGATTTTTAGTTGCTACTAAAAATGATAGAAATATGTCTATTTAAAACATTTTTTCACTTTCATGATCACTCTTTTATTATGTAAATTGTTCCAGGAACTGTTAACATCCCTCCCCCTTAAAAAGATTCTCACTCATTTCTCTCCCACCAGGATAAAGTTCCACTGGCACCTGCAGTACTCCATTCAGGAGCCATTTTTCCCAACAGTGTGTGTGTCAGTTATGTGTCCATGCGAACTTCACAGTTGAGGCTGACCCTACACTCACCCAATGTCTATTTGGTATCCATGGTTTATCCTCTTCCAGCTGAGACCAACTAACAGCGCAATCATCAAAACTGTGTTCTTTGCAGTCTGGCTCAGTGATACATTTATCCACTGAGCCAAAGGAGTGATGGCAATATCTGTTTAACTAAAAGAAGCTGACACAACCTTAAGAGGCACAAGTGTGAAACGGGTAAAGAAAGGCCCAACAAAATTTAATAAAATCAGTATGGTAGTTTTAATTTTTCTCCTCCCAACACAACAGTATCAATGGCATTGATTCTTTAATACAGAGTAGTTCCACAGGAACAAGTTACTCAACAGTTCTTAGCTCAAAGAGCCATTATTTATTTGCTTGTTTTTACATTGAGTCAGGTGGCTATGTTATCAGAGGTAGGCGGGGGAAGAAAACTAAAGCTCTGCAAAAGCCTGGCCTCACCTGACATCCAATTGCACACTTTCAGCACAAATTATGTGTATCAAGAACCCAAAAACACATCTATACAAGTTAGAAGGTCACAGTTTCATTCTTTGGTCCCCATTTCAATCTCTGGTCTGTGCTAAGTGACCTGACCTCAACCACAGAAGAAATAAAAGTGCTACAATTTATTCTAGAGCCCGTGGGTTAGGGTGGGAAAAATCAGCTGGAGTCCCCACTTCTGAATATTATGCAGTGATTGCAAATGAATTATGTATAAAGGTAAGGGCAAGCTCTGTGTGATATGCCCCAAGACAGAACATCCAGACACTCATTGTGTAGGCTCACACACTTTTGGTAGAATCTTGTGGAGGTGGCAGGGGTCTTGGTTGCTGGCTCAAGGACCGGCAACAGCCCATGTCACCTATTTTCGGGAAGGCCCACCACATCTTCTACCAATCAAGTAATTGAAAGGCCAGTGGCAGGCCATCTCCCTGGGATTGGAAGCCTCACCCACTGAGAACTGCCAGCCAAGCAGAGGCTAGCAGTTCCATTGTGCCATTGAGGTGGTGGCTGCAGCTTGTTGAACACCCACCCGAGGCCTCAGATCGATGAGGGACTCAGGCCAGAGGTGAGTGATGGGGGGGGGGGGGGGGCGCCACAGGACTGGGGTCTCTGGGGAAGGGTGGGGAGAGGGGTTGGCAGGAAGGGTGGGGGAGGATGGCTCTTAGCACCCCCTCCCCCTTCCCTATGCCTCATCCCTTGATCTGGCACCGTGCCTTTGAACAAGAGACCCCCTTCGCCCTCACCCCCAGAAGCCCACAAGCAAAGACATCAAGATTTGCTTGTCATGCTCCCTCCATTGTAAGAACCCACCACCCACCGCTGGGTTAATATTAGGGGCAGCAGGAGAAGGCTCTTAAGTGGCCCATAGGGTTAAACCCACCACGTTGAGGAGTAACAGCTGAGGACCCATGACAGGAGAAAACATTCACCAGACACCACTCTCCCATTATAGACCCCACTGTTCGTCCACCAGGTTTTGATCTTCCACAGCGACAGCTGGCCCTTCCAAACTGTTTCCAGACCGGCCAGGACTTCTGTGCAGCTAACCAACCTTAGTGGGATCACCAAGATCATCCAGGCTACAGCTCTGGTGCAGTCCAAACAATGAGTGCTCGCTGACTAAACTTGAAGGCAGGCTTAAAGAACTCCATCTAGCCACTGACAAGGCTATTGCTTGGCTCTGTGACTATGCATATGCTAAATAAATAAATACCAAAATAGATTCTCCTCTTTAGGGGGGTATCAGACTTCAAAAAGCCTCAGTAATTGTATGTCATGAGGAGTCAATACTTTCAAGAGAGGACAATTGGACAAATATGATATAAAAGACACTCAAAGATAAATTGTTCCTTAATGTTGTGTGGTGCTAATGTTACTGAACTACTAACATAAGGCCTAAACTAATCATCCAGGGGACAGTTTGGGAATTTTAATTTGGCGTTTTTTGAAATCTGAAATTAAAAAGCAGTTATCCGTAAAAGTGATCATGAAACTGTTGGACTGAATCCTACTGGTTCATTAATGGCCTTTGCAGATGGAAACCTGCAGTTCTTACCTGATCTGGCTTATATATGGCTCCAGTCCCCCATCAATGTTGTTGACTCTCAACTGCCCTCTGAAGTGGCCTAGCTAGCCACCCAGTTGTGTTGAACTATAGAGGCTCACGAAGAAGCCCCACTGCCTTACTTCCAATGCAATTAGGTATGGCAATAAATGACAGCCTTACCAGCGAGACCAAATAGAGAATGTTTTGAAATGCAAATATCAAATATTTTATATCCAATATCTTGTGATATTGCATAAACCCTACTTCATGCAAACAGTTACTTGCTATGATTGGTGATACTATAAGATTTTCCATAGATATTTGGCTCACAAACTATGGAAACAGTTTTACAGCAAAAACAGTCAAAACTACAATGTTACAAGGCGACTTTTTTTCCAGCACAGTACTACATGGTTTGGAAGCTTTGGCAGTGAAATCTGTTTGAAGTTCACTTTTATATTATTAAACAGTTTTAAATACAAACTTTAGTTTTCCAGCTATCCTCTGATTTTCAGCATGGTTTTAAATCAAGAAGAATAATTTAATGAGTTTAATCACTGGTCCTTGAAAAAAATGCAAAGATCTGATTTTTATGAAATAAAAAATTTGGCTTATGGGAGTAGCATGCTCAGAGCTACAATTTCCCACACTGAAAGTTCCCAACAATGATTGTTGATGGGGACAGGGTAACATTTATTATTGAGGTTCTCAGGCACGGACTGTGCAACAAGCAAGTTTGTGGGTTGATTGATTTCTTTTCTTTCAAGCTTTCTTATGTTCTTGCACATTGACATGGAAAATTGAAGGGCAAGTCAACTGATGCCTGTGCTACATATTCCTTAAGGACCAGTAATAAAGAGTATTCAGAATAAATAAATAATATTCATGTCAGATCCCTTAGAAAGGCATATTGTTTGAAACAGGGGTGCCAAAAAGAGTAGAAGAGAGAAAAATGGGAAAGTAAGAGAAGGAAAAAAATTAAATGTAGAAAATGTACTTCTTATTTAGTGATGGAAATTAGAGGTAGCTGGCTAATTGGCTCAAGATATCTATATAAACACATAAAAATTGCCTTGTTTTAAAAATACTTGGGTTAACAATGAAATGGGATTTGGAACCAATTCAGTGATTAATTTTCTACTGATATCAAGGAGCCAAAATCACAATTGCCATTATTGTGGAATTGATTTTTTTGCCATTTTCTACAGAATTCAAAATTTTCTCTAAAGAAAAAAGGAAATACTAGAAGTGGACAATATATAACAACACTGTAATTTTAATTTAAATCTCTTGTAATTCTCCACACTTTTCCTTTGTTTCCATGCCAACTTCTTTATTTGGGAGGCGTGACCCTGTAAACGTCTCACTGGATACAGACTATGACATTCCTTCTTAATGTTTCTGTGTGATGTGGGAAAAGGAATTATCCTCTCACACAGAGTCTTCCAACAAAAAGTAAAAGTGGCAAACTCCCTAAATCATTAACATACTAAAGCAACATAACTTCAATCCAGAATAAATTTGATTTTCTTCTCCCTTAATTGAGAATTCAGCTCTAACTTTTGACTTGCATCCACATTTCAACTTGGCTTGTAACTGCCTTATAATTCCATGGATTTGTTGTTTTTTATTTTTCAACATTGGACAGAATAGCTGACAACATTTCAATGAAGCATTCAGGGCAACAGCTTCTCTGAGTTGGTTGCCCACATTTATGCACCTAAAACAGGGTCCTTTACCCCAGCAGCAACATTGCAGATCCACAAAAGTTCTACCACTAAGATAAGGAAGTGGTTTTTACAATGTAAACATGAGGAGTTGGGATGGGCACTGGCACAGCAGACATACGGTAGAAGAGGAAATTCCGGAAATGCACAGCAGATAGCATCTGAAATAGGAACTTAAATGAGATTCCTGTGATATTAGAGGTATACTTGAAGGATCTTACTGAACCTAAATCTTGATTTGTGTCAGTGAGTAGGTTAGAAATTTTGCACCTAATCCAAAAATGTAAAGAACAGAAAAAGATGATATTTCAGAGATTCCCAAATAACAGCAAAATTCAAATCTCATTCTAGATCAAAGTTATGTTCCATTGTGTATGTTAACGATTTAGGGGAGTTTCCCCATGTTATTTTCTGTTATAGGGCAGGAAGACTATAGACAGGAATTTTTCCTCGTCGAGTGGGTGAGCCTGAGAGCAGCCGCAAAACCGACCACTGCCCGCAATCGGGCCCTGACCGCAATTTCACGCTGGCTGGCCAATTAACGACCAGCCAGTGTGAAAGGCGTGCTCAGAGCCTCAGCACTGCTGGGGTGGGGGCGGGAGGAGCGTGAGCACTGAAGAGTGCGCATGCGCGGCAGGTGCGCTCAGTGAAAGCTCCCTGAAGGCACAGAACTGCCTCAGGGAGCTGAAGATTTTCAACATTACAAATAAAGAATTGAAAAATAAGGAAAACATGCCCCCTCAGGCAACTCTGTCACATGGGCAGGGACATGTTAAATATGAGTCTTAAAGGTTTTTTTTATATAAATCACAGGTTGAAACCTCATCCAGCCCATGGATGAGGTTTCGCAAAAAATGCAAAGGCCGCTTGGCCTATTCACCCGCAAGGTTGGACGGGCAGGGAACAATTTAATTTAATTAATTGTCAGCGGGCGCGCTGCCGACTCCTGCGCGCGCCCGCCGGCCGAAATATCGCGCGATGACGTCAGGACACTTGCCCAACATCATCGCGTGCTATTTCATGCTCATGCATGTCAGGCGCGCGGTCGCTCGCTGAGCTGAAAATCCTGGCCTATGTGTGAGAGTATAATTCTCTTCTCCCATATCATTCACTGGCATAATACGAATGTGAAGAGTACATGGTGGGAGGGAGAAAGGGCTAACGAGCCATTCATTTTTTTTAAAGAGGTGAATCAACCTTTTATGTTACATTGCACTTATAGACTGGTGAGTTATATAATTCTTTTGCAAAAATGACCGTTATGGATATCCCCAAAATGGCTGGAAATTTGCAGTCTATTATAAATGATCAGTGGACACATACATAAATCATTTGTGTATGCGGGGTGTATTAGGGGCAGAGTGGTTAGTGAGAGGGATGGCAGTTCAAATGGCTCAAAGTGGTTTGCATTGACTTAATATTATCAGCTGTGAAGACTAGGATCAAATATTGTCATTTCACCTCTAAGATCTATATTCAAATCAGACTGATCACATTAAAGTGTCCTCTCCAGTTTAAGCTGAGCTCTTAATCAGCACAAGACCACCAAACAACACTGCCTATAACTTAAAACTAACCAACAACTTACACTGAAAAGTTACAAGGGAGGGACTTGTGTGGGAAATACCAGGCTAGTGAAGTAAATAAACCATGCTCTTTTGCGGCTAGAGTGATGGTATATTTCTGAGGCAGAGTAGAAGGAAGTTCATGCTGGACTTGGAGTTGCCAAAAATGGGGGAGGGGGAGGGCGTATTTAATTCCTTGGTGAGCATCAAAAAGGCCCAAATCAGCAATGTTGGAACCATCTATGAAACCAAGTACAACAGAAAATATAATAGGCTGCATTTGTAAAAGGAATGCTTTTAAAACTGCCAGTTTTGGATAGTCAACTGCAGTGATGCAATTTCTTTTTCAGAGAGTACGAGACATATCATGGTTATTTTATTCAAGAAAGACTGCTTGAGAAATAGATCAGAAACTACTGGCTTCCGGCCGACAGTTTGTTGATGATGATGATATATAGATTTTTTTTTTGAGATGCAAAACAAAAGTTACTTTTTCAAGCAGTAACAAAACTCCTGAGGCCTAACTGATAATCTTTTGTGATCCCAGCCTCGGCAACAGCAGGAAAATCTGTCAGGTTCAGTGACCCATTTAACAAACGCCTCGAGTCTTCAATGAACTAATCTGAGTATGTGTAGGTCTAGGGACGAAATAGCAACCTCAGTCTGGCTGCCAGAGCCCCTGCAGAGGCCATGCAGTTATAG
The DNA here is from genome assembly GCF_964194155.1 of Cetorhinus maximus. Lineage (NCBI taxonomy): Eukaryota > Metazoa > Chordata > Chondrichthyes > Lamniformes > Cetorhinidae > Cetorhinus > Cetorhinus maximus. The sequence goes on from NC_135880.1 coordinate 216,001,125, forward strand.
ATAAATACAGAAGAAACCTCAATGTAAAAAAATCCTGGAGCCTATCATCTCTACAGAAACAATGAAATCCCAGAATGAAGAAAAAGGATTGTGTTACACACAACTTTTAATAATAATGTGGAGAAGAGCAAACTGCTTACCGAGAGTCCATTTTATATATTTTTATCTACATTTCCCCTCCCACCTGAATCATCCTTTAGGTACCACACACCAGTCTGGTTAACACAGCTAGTATTCAAGCTGTTCCTAAGATTTTTGCCAAAGTAATCTTTGTAATCAGCCATGAAGTACAATGGGGCAGCTCAGGGTAGCTTATCTGTGAATCCTCCTTTTGTGGAGAAGCGTTTCCACTGTGACATAAAACTTCAATCTTATCTTCTTAAATAAGATCAAAGAGAAAAGTTCACTGTACTCTAAAGTTCACTGGCTACCAAATTCGAGATATTGGGGGGGAAATTCAACAACCCGGCACCCGATTTTTGGAGGTAAAATAAGTCAGAGGGATCAATTTTGGGTCACGACCTCCTGGGCCCAATCTCCCCATCTGTACACCTGAAGCATCTCAGCTGCCAAAGTGAAAACCGATGGCTTCTGGGTGTGTGCGCACCTACCTGAAACAGATATTAGGTGCCATATGCTCCTCCTGGCTCCACAAAAATAATGTGGGTTGCTGCCAGCCAGCACTTCGCCACTATCCCAGAGCCTACTGGCGGCTGGCTGAGAGCTGGTGGAAATTTAGAAGGCCTTGACCGGCAAGTGGCATGAATACTCCATTGGCAGCCACAGCCTCCCTGTTTCACTGAAACGAGACCAGGTGCCCAATTTGGCTTGAGCCTCTTGCTGACATCCTAGAGCAGAAATTCAGAACGTGCTACTCATTTCCTGCCAGAAACCAAAGGGATTCAAATTTCTCTCATGTTGACTCAAAACTGCACTCACTACGGAACATTTGTGAACAAAAACATATTGTGGGGAAATTTGAACTTTTGGGCCGGGATTTTCCGTGCCCGCTGGCACCGGGCGTGTACAGTGGCGTGAGTGGACAATATGGCCAGAAGGCCAAAAATGAGTTTCACAACGTCATGAAGCCATTTTGCGATCGTCTGCTCCACCCACCAATAGTGGGCTGCGTTCCCGCCATCAGACATCGGGAACCTCATTGTAATACGTCAGCATATCATTATAAAGCCAGCCCGCTGGACTCATCCCACCCCGCTGAATCGTCCACCCTCGCAGTCATCAGCGCCAGGCTTCACAGACAGTACCACATTGCTTTTAGGGCAGCTCACAGGTAGGTCTCTACCTACCAGATCAGCCATATGTGGGTGGCTTTGCAACAGATGTAGGGCAAGGTCTTGCTTGGGGAAGGGGAGAAGTGGCCTCAGGCAAGGGAAGAGGCTGCAGGACGAGAGCTGCACTGGGGAAGGTGGGTAACCCAGGGTGCGTGTGGAGGCACATGTTGATCTGTGCAAGAGGCCTCAAGATGGTGAGAGCTAAGGAGGTAGTCTCCAGAGGAGATGAGGCCAGATGGACATTTGAGGGCATGTGTGTGAGAATGGGTGGTGATGTCCCTTGAGCTGGCAGTGAATGAGATGTCAGTGAATGTATGATGGGCTTGAGTGTGTGAGTTTAGAGTGATGAGATGGTTCCCATACTCTGGCTGCACGGATGAGATCATTCATCCTCTATCTGCATTGGCTGCTAACTTCTTCTGTGCAACATTGGCACTGATCACCACTGCCATCGCCAACCAAGTCAGGGTTGTAATGTAGCTGCCCCTCCTGCGGCCAGAGCTCGGGAAGAGGACATCGCAGCAGGCCTCCAAGACATCCAAAAGGAGCTCGAGGGCTGCAGTCTTCTTGCCTTTCAGGGCCATGTCTTCTTTGCTGCAGTCCTGGGCTGGAGGCACTGAGCGCAGCTGTACTTTAAATGTGGTGCCTGGTGTGATGAAGCGGCGAGGTGATGACATGGCGAGCGAATGAGAGCCTGCCCACTATGGAAACAGCGTGTTTTCTGGGAATGCATAAGTAATGCAGCAGGTTTGGGACAAAACGGCGTGAAAACCCACCGAAAATGACGTTTTACCTGCCCGCTACCGCCCTTAATGCAAATCTGGGACGATTCCACCTTTGGTGATGGTGTATAACTGCCTGTTGGGCACCTCTCCTATTCCTTGTTACCATATTGTGCGAAGTGTGCTTGTGTATGTGGACATCAAGTAAGGATCTGCTTGGGTATCAATGTGATGGTTCTCAAGTTTAAAAAGTTCATCATCATGTATTGTTAATGCTTACACAAAAGGAGTAGCCCATTGGGTATGAAGCATTGGAGGGTTGCTTTTGCCCATGGGACCAAATTAAAGCAAGGTTGACTGAAAAGGAAGCTTAAAATGAAAGAAAAGGTAGGCTTGTTAAAATTTCTCTGCATCTCCTAAAATTGCTTCACATCCTGGATTCCATTTGCCTCTAGATATTTTGACTCATATACTTACTTCATGATAGTTTATATTATTTAATTAAATATTAAAACAAAATGTGCATGCTCTAGCAGCAGAAAGCTAAATTCACCAATTTGAATACCATCTTCTTCGATGAACTATCTATTCACAGCAATACATAGAAACATAGAAACTAGGAGCAGGAGTTGGCCATTCGGCCCTTCGAGCCCACTCCGCCATTCATTATGATCATGGCTGATCATCCAACTCAATAGCCTGCTCCCGCTTTCTCCCCATACCCTTTGATCCCTTTCACCCCAAGAGCTATATCTAACAAGGATCTTGAAAGCATACAATGTTTTGGTCTCAACCACTTTCTGTGGTAACAAATTCCACAGGCTCACCACTCTCTGAGTGAAGAATTTCTCATCTCAGTCCTAAATGGTCTACCCCATATCCTCAGACTGTGACCTCTGGTTCTGCATCTACCCTGTCTAGTCCTGTTAGAATTTTATAGGTTTCTATGAGATCCCCCCTCATTCTTCTGAACTCCAGCGAATATAATCCTAATCGACTCAATCGCTCCTCATATGTCAGTCCTGCCGTCCCAAGAATCAGTCAGGTAAACCTTCGCTGCACTCCCTCTATAGCAAGTACATCCTTCCTCAGGTAAGGAGACCAAAACTGCACACAATATTCCAGGTGTGGTCTCACCAAGGCCCTGTACAATTGCAGCAAGACATCCCTGTTCCTGTACTCGAATCCTCTGGCTATGAAGGCCAACATACTATTTGCCTTCTTTACCGCCTGCTGCACCTGCATGCTTACCTTCAGCGACTGGCGTACAAGGACACCCAGGTCTCATTGCACATTCCCCTCTCTCAATTTATAGCCATTCAGATAATAATCTGCCTTCCTGTTTTTGCTACCAAAATAGATAACCTCACATTTATCCATATTATACTGCATCTGCCATGCATTTGCCCACTCACTCAGCTTGTCCAAATCACACTGAAGCATCTCCTCACAGCTCACCTTCCCACCCAGCTTTGTGTCATCTGCAAATCTGGAGATATTACATTTAATTCCCTCATCTAAATCATTAATATATATTGTGAATAACTGGGGTCCCAGCACCGATCCCTGCAGTACCCCACTAGTCACTGCCTGCCATTTGGAAAAAGACTCGTTTATTCCTACTCTTTGTTTCCTGTCTGCCAAACAGTTTTCTATCCATCTCAATACACTACCCCCAATCCCATGCGCTTTAATTTTACACGCCAATCTCTTATGTGGGACTTTGTCGAAAGCCTTCTGAAAGTCCAAATAAACCACATCCACTGGCTCCCCCACATCAACCCTACTAGTTACATCCTCGAAAAATTCCAGTAGATTTGTCAAGCATGATTTTCCTTTCGTAAATCCATGCTGACTCTGTCCGATTCTGCTACTGTTTTCCACGTGCTCAGCTATTAAATCTTTTATAATGGACTCTAGAATTTTCCCCACGACCGATGTCAGGCTGACTGGTCTATAATTCCCCGTTTTCCCTTTGCCTCCCTTTTTAAATAGTGGGGTTACATTAGCTACCCTCCAATCTGTAGGAACTGTTCCAGAGCCTATAGAATCTCGGAAGATGACCACCAATGCATCCACTATTTCTAGGGACACTTCCTTAAGAACTCTGGGATGTAGATTATCAGGCCCTGGGAATTTATCAGCCTTCAATCCCATCAATTTCCCCAACACCATTTCCCTACTAATACTAATTTCTTTCAGTTCCTCCCTCTCACTAAACCCTGTGTTCCCCAACATTTTACAATTCACTGGCCACTGAACAATGGTCATTTAAAGTTTTCAGTGAGTCTGCTGAATGGGGCATTGTGTGAAAGAGTACTCAATCAAGGTCAAGGTTTGCAGTTTCAAGAAGAAAAGAGAAACTAGAAGGGCAGAAGAGTCTCTCTAACCAGTCAGTCAGAGGAAGTCATGTCTCAAATTGATGATGATTCTATGTTTCAAATTGTCCTACCTCCATCAGAGTGACTGATGAAAGAAGGCCATAGCGTGGTAATAAACTGGAAAGAAATACATAAATAAACAGATACTGTGTGCTTTTGAGTTCGACAAAAAAATATTTAGTGGATTTTACCCCTTACATCATGAGTCAACTAGGTGAGTCACTCATGAAATATTCATCCTATCACGACATGTGGTATTCTATTTATGGACTGTTTAATAACATTACTTTGTTTCTAGGGCATTGCTTTGAATTATCAATGTGCAAAACATGAGACTGAGTAAAAAAATTCAGAAATTGCGAAATGAAGTATACAGTGCAAAGGAGATTGCATACAAAAGTAGGATTTTTGTGTACTTCGTAAGATTGCTAGCTGTGGGTGGCCCCCGAGATAATACCACCCAGGTCAATATATTCATAATTATATGTACTAGACATTGAATGTTAACTCACAGAAACTGAAGCTAGGACACAAATATTTAAAGAAAAGTATGAGCTTTGGTTCAAATAAGGTCAGTTATTAGTTTTAGTCTCTATGCCTTAACCACCTTTACAGCTATTAAAATGTGATATTACAGTACAAATCATTTCAATATTAACCTTAAGGTATATACAAAAATAGAAATTAATGGAGTAATCGAGCAATCGTACAACTATTCACACTATTTTTATTGCGTTATAACTTCCTTCTTTATTCAAAAAAAAACACAAGCTGAAAAATGATTCCATAAAATTCAAATTAAAAATAAGGAAGTAAGCAATCAGGGAGCAATGTTACATGGGTTTAGGGAACAGACCCAGCCCAGGCTCAATGAGCTGAATGGTCTTCTTCTGTGCTGTCACCATTCTAGATTCTATGATAATCCCTTTTTTGAACCCCCGTCTCCAAATTCCTACATTTACAGAAAGGCTCTCAGTAGAGTGCTAAGTTTTAACTGATGTGAATAGATAAAGTTTAACTTAACTGTTTTTTTCACATCTGCATTCTGAAACTTAACCTGATAAATTATTATTGGTCTCTGTGGACTGGTGCTTTTTTAAAGCAACGTAATAGGAAAACAGAAGGGTTTCAACAAAAGAAGAATTTATGTAGGAAGGCAGTTATTGATTTCCCCTGGAAACTATCTTCAACAGGAGGGTAGTGAGTCTTTTTCCCATAAAGCAAACAATTTGTAAATAGTGAACTATTCCTTGTAAAGAAAAAATTGCAATGATTTCTTATAAGGAGTATTGTACTGGTAAAAAGACAGGGCATTGCATTTATATACAAAAAAAAGAGATCCAAACTGCTCTTTATACAGATTTGTTGTGAAGATGTTTTGAACGTAGAATACACTCCTTGCATATTTCAAGCATTTTTATATGAGAAAGCAAAATAAGGAATCTATTACTGCTCATGTGCCCTATATAATGCTAGCCCTGTGTATGGAAATATTCAGCACAAAAAGGTGAGACTATCAGTTCAAATCTAAATGTAGGTTAATGCAGACTGAGAGACATTTTGTTCAGACCTTAGTAAAGGTTTATGCAGATGAAGGGTTTAAAGCTTTTAGACTGATTGATTCTGGATATAAATAGTGGCACCATTATTGCAGACAGGATACAAATCATGCTATTTTATTTGGTTAATATCAATGAGATAGAGATAATCTTAGGAAACGAAAGTCAAGGTAAATTATCATTTTTTTTTGTCTAAATGCGTTTAGGTATGTAGATACTCTTTCAAAAGATGTTAAAAATACTAAACAATATTTTGCTGAATCTAGCTGCTGCCATCTCTTTCCTGAAATATCAGTGCACAAACATTGGCAGATAGTTACAGAGTACTGAGACAGATGAAAAACACTGCAGCTATAATAGTACTGCAGCTATAATAGTACAGTTTCTCATTATTTAAAAAGCTCCTACCATTTGATCTGTAGTCCTCCCATTGTCCCCTCTGACCCTCAGCTTCACAACAAGTTACACTCTTCATTTAGCCACAGTGCCTGTCTGCTCGTTTCCAGCTCCTGTTACACGTAGATCCAACATAAACACGGTCTGAAAAGACTGCTTAAAATGGGAAGCAGTTTCTTCCAGCACCCAGTTCCAGAAGCTTATGTTGAAAACATACTGCCTATTTTGCTTGGTCGTTTTCTATTTTGAGCCGTTTTCTTTGATATGACTTTTTCTTTTCATGGTATATCCAGTCTCAGTAACTTCAGTCACAACCCTTCACTTACGTCCAGTTTCCACTTTGTGGAAACAACTGCTCAAAATTGGAAACAGCTTTCTCTCAACATTTGGCTCATGAGGCCAGCGTTTCAAATGCACTGCCTCTCTACTGCTCTGCCTTCTCTGTTGTCAAACATATCCAATGCACAACAGTCACTGTTCATTTACTTCACACCACAGGGATAAAACAGAATTTTGCTTATGAAGGGAAGGGGTGGGGCTTGAAACTAATTAGGGTGGATTACGCACTGGCATGGGATTTAGTATGTTTTGTCCTTAGCTGATGTTAATCATTATTGTTGCCATTTCTAATAAGGTGATTCAGATTTCTATGCCTTTATGAATGGTGTTAAGGAATACAACACAAATTTACAGTAGTCAGTACAGGCCCCTAACCACAATCCTGCAGCATAATCAGGGTATTTCTCCAGCAGATTTTGACACAAAATGGACTACAGGAGAGCATGTGCAAATTTCCACAGTCTAAAATGTTTAGCGCCTTCAATAATTAAAGCCAAAGCCATTCCTATTCCACAGTGTGGTCAAGGGTCTGTTTAGATCAATTAAAGATCAAAGCATAAAGAATAAAAGAATATGTTGATCTTTGAAGTGATATCAGAGGTAAGATCTCCTCAAACTATTGCTAACAAAAACACACTTTTCCTTTTTAAACGTTTTTCTAATTTCCCCCCCACCTCTTTTGAAGGTTCAGATTCTTACTGACAGGAGCTAGCAGCAAGCTGGTACCTTGTCCAAACAGCATTCAATGCAGTGTCTGACAGACACCCCTGGTGCTTACAAAACAATTCTAAAGTACGTTGTAAAATACAGCACTTGGGCATTCAATAGAATCATGTAAATTAGGCAGCTAGAATATTTCATAGAAATTGCTGGATTTACTACGCAAGGACAAAAGCTATATTTTAATGACATTAAATGCACTGTGTAAGAGAACTCAGAACTCTTTGTGCAGTAGGGTTGTATGAGTTACCACAATGTTAAAATAACCACTTTCAAAGGCCTCAACGGACAGATATTGTTTATGAAGCAAGGAACTAGATGGTATGTGTGCTTTCCCATCATGAAAGGTTCTATTGAAAGGTAACACCTATGCCCCAGAAAAGAATATTTTCTTCTGTTTCCCTTTTTTGTGTTTTTCCCGTGCCACTTGATATGCTCAAGGGGACATCCAAATGGCCTGGTTCCAGGACTTCACCAATGTCACCACTTGAGGTTCCCGAATAACAAACTCAGTTTCCAGGTTCACAAATCAATACCAGGAATTTAAAAGATGATGACAGGTATGCTCAAATCAGTACCACAAAAAAAGTCAGTGTCGTTGGGACAGGAAGGAAAGTGAGAATTTTGTCCAGGACAACAAAAAAAATGAGAATCCACAGAGCACAGCTAATATTTTAGTCCATGACAAGTAAATGTGAGACTTTGAAAATACAACAAAGGAAACTTTTCTCAGACAACACAAACCTCAACAGTGATTCCCAATGTTATGCCTACAATATTATACAAAGTCTAGTCATAGAATTAGGGAGCAGGCTCAACATTATTTCATTGTTAACAATAAGCTACAGAATGAAGCATGGATTTGTCACAAAATTGAAAGAAATAATAAGTCAATGTTGGCAATATTTCCAGTGGGAGTGACCCTCCTGTGCAATAAAAATTTGGATTTGTTTTAAATTTGAACCTAGTTTTTAACCATTCTTTAAATCTTTTTTGAAATTGTTTATACAATTTTTGGCCCTAGCTTCTCACTTGCTCTCATAAAGGCTAGTGCTGTAACAAATGAATTGGCTGCTATTGATTTTGTATTCTTTGCAAGCTTGCTGATTTGCTTAACAATGACACAGCCAGCTACCAGTATTGATGCTACCAGGGTACAAAGGGGTCACTATGTTCAGAAAGAAGGAAAAAACAAGCAAAGCTTTACTCGCCTCAGGAAAGCATAACTCATGAAAAAAAAAACACATGAACATTTGAGGACTGCAGCATCTTTTCTGCAGTGACTTTTTAAAAAAATCATGAATGCTGTAAATCAAATTTACAACCAGTGGTTCTGCGCACACACACAAAAAAAATCTTTACCTGACAGCTCATTTTTATTTTAGCTCTCATGAATCTCCAGCCAGAAAAGCCCGCAGCAAAAACATTCTTTCTTTCTACCTTTGACGTTCTGCAATGGATCTTTCATTTTCCTCCTTGTAGGAGAGCTCCTCGAATTCTACCAAGTAACTCTTTCTATGCAATTCACCTTAAATTAAGAATTTGTTGTGTTAAGACCTGTAGACATCAGGCAGCATCCTAACCACCCTCCATGCTACAGTGTTCTAGTATACCACCCTGCTGTGCAAGCAGGAGAACTAGTTCTGCACAACACTAAATCACTTCTGTTTGGTTTCAGATAATTGCCTATTCTTCATGTTCTGATCTTCACTTCTTAGCCCAAATTCTTCCTCTCAAGATATTTATGGAATCTTATTCTTCCCAGATATTTGGTACTTAAAACACCAGAGTGATCCAACAAAGCTAGAAGAGGAAATTCTGTATCCAATACCAATAATTTAAAATTGCATAGCACAACAGAAGCCATTTCCAATAATAACACAATCTGTCTGATGCCACATGTGCAGTCAGTTTTGCTTGGCACTGATTGAGACTGGAGTAACTGTGAAACGTCAGTCTCACAGTCAAGACAGACAGCCTGGGTCTGCTACCCAGTCGTGGAGCTGAATGCAAGAACAAAAATCAATAATGTCTGCAGGCCTGCTTCAGAAAATTAACTCCCAACCAACTGTTTAAAAATAGTAAAATCAACATGAGTTCAACACAAAATTATACATCATAAATATATTTTTTAACTGAATTAGGTCCATGGCACCATTTTATTTTTAACCACATCAATAAACAGAATAAACAGATTTTCAAAAACATTTACAATGGACTAGATCCAGGCAATTTGCATTCACAGGGCATTTTTCACAACCTCAGGATATCTCAAATCACTTCATAGCCGATAATTTGCTCACTGATGCTCAGTCAGGGTTCTGTCAGGGCTACTTGGCTCTGGACAAAGAGCTGAATTCCAGAGTTCAAGTCAGAGCGACTGCTTTTCACATCAAGGCTGCATTTGGCAAAGTGTGGCATCAAGAAGCCCTGGCAAAATTGAAGTCCATTAGAATCATAGAACCATAGAATGGTTACAGCATAGAAGGTGGCCATTCGGCCCATTGTGTCTGTGCTGGCTCCCTGAAAGAGCAATTCATCTAGTGCCACTCTGCCTTTCCCCTGCAGCCCTGGAAATTCTTCCTTTTCAGATAATAATCCAATTGTCTTTTAAAGGCCTCTATTGAGCCTGCTTCCACCACACTCTCTGGCCATGGAATATGCAAGGGAAACGTTCCACTGGCTGGAGTCACACCTAGCACTAAAGGAAGGTAGTTGTGGTTGTTGTGGACCAATCATCTCAGTTCCAGGACATTGGTGCAGGAGTTCCTCAGGGTACATACATATGTACGAATTAGGAGCAGGAGTAGGCCACTCGGCCCCTCGAGCCTGCTCTATCATTCAAAAAGATCATGGCTGACCTGATTGTAACCTCAACTCCACACTCACCCTCTTGCTTATCAAGAATCTATCTACCTCTGCTTTAAAAACATTCAAAGGCTCTGCTTCCACCACCTTTTGAGGAAAAGTGTTCCAAAGACTCAAGCCCCTCAAAGAAAAAAAATTCTCCTCATCCTCTGTCTTAAATGGGCATTTATTTTTCATCAGTGACGCCTAGTTCTAGATTCTCCCACAAGAAGAAACATCCTTTCCACATCCACGTCAAAACCTCTCAGGATCTTATATGTTTCAATCAAATCACCTCCTACTCTTCTAAACTCCAGCAGATACAAGCCTAACCTGTCCAACCTTTCCTCATAAGACAACCTGCCCATTCCAGGTATTAGTCTAGTAAATCTTCTCTGAACTGCTTCCAACGTATTTACATCTTTCCTTAAATAAGGAGACCAATACTGTGCACAGTCCTCCAGATGTGGTTTCACCAATGCCCTGCATAACTGAAGCACAACCTCTCTACTTTCGTATTCAATTCCACTCACAATAAACAATAGCATTCCATTACTTGCAATAAACAATAATATTTTATTAGTTTTCCTAATTACTTGCTGTACCTGCATACTAACATTTTGTGATTCATGCACTAGGACACCAGATCCCTCTGCATCTCAGAGCTCTGCAATCTCTCACCATTTAGATAATATGCTACTTTTCTATTCTTCCTGCACGTTATACTCCACTTTATACTCACTTTATGCTCACATTATACTCCATATGCCAGATCTCTGCCTACTTACTTTATTTATCTATATCCCTTTGTAGCCTCCTTATATTCTCTTCACAACTTACTTTCTTACCTATCTTTGTATTATCAGCAAATTTAGCAACCACACCTTTGGTTCCTTTATCCAAGTCATTTAGATAAATTGTAAAAAGTTGAGGACCCAGCATTGGCCCCTTCAGCACACCACTCGCTACATCTTGCCAACCAGAAAATGACCCATTTATGCCTACTCTCAGTTCTTTGTTAGCTAGCCAACATGCCAATATGTTACCCCCTATGCCATGAGCTTTTATTTTCTGCAATAACCTTTGATGTGGCACCTTATCAAATGCTTACTGGGAATCTAAGTACAGTGCATCCACCGGTTCCCCTTTATCCACTGCACATTTAATTCTGCGAAGAATTCCAATAAATTGGTTAAACATGATTTCCCTCTCACAAAACCATGTTGACTGTGCCTTCTAACCTTGAATTTATCTAAGTGCTCTGTTATAATGTTTTTAAAAATAGCTTCTAACATTTTCCCTATGACAGCTAACTGGCCTGGAGTTTCCTGCTTTCTGTCTCCTTCCCTTTTTGAATAAAGGAGTTACATTTGCTATTTTCCAATCTAATGGAACCTTCCCTGAGTCTAGGAATTTTGGAAAATTAAAACCAATGCATCAACTATCTCACTAGCCACTTCTTTTAAGGCCCTAGGATGAAGTCCATCTTCAGCTATTTCATCAGTAAGGTCAGAAGTGGGGATACTCGGAATGTTCAGTACCACAGATACTGAAGCAGTCCATGCCAATATAGAGCAAGACCTGAACAACATTCAGGATTGGGCTGATAAGTGGCATGCACATTTGTGCCACACAAATGCAGGTAATGACCATCTCCATCAAGAGAGAATCTAACCATCCCCTCTTGACAATCAATCTTGACCATCGCTGAATCCCCCACCATCAACATCCTCCGGGTTAACAATGACCAGTAACTAAACTGGACCAACCAAATGAATACTGTGGCTACGAGGGTAAGTCAGAGGTTGGGAATCTGAGGTGAGTAACTCACATCATGACTCCCCAAAGTCTATCTACCATCTACAAGTCACATATCGGGAGTGTGACAGAATACACTCCGCCTGCATTGATAAGTGTGGCTCCAATAAGCTCGACACCATCCAGGATAAAGAAGCCCACTTGATCAGCACCTCATCCACCAACTTAATTATTCACACCTTCCACCACCAACGCATAGTGGCAGCACTTTGTACAACTTGCACTGCAACAACCCACCAAGGCTCCTTTGACAGCACCTTCCAAACCCGTGACCTCTACCACATAAAAGGACAAGGACAGCAGATGCATGGGAACACCACTACCTGTAAGTTCCCCTCCAAATCACAAACCATCCTAACTTGGAACCATATCACTGTACCTTCTCAGTCGCTAGATCAAAATCCTGCAACTCCCTTCCTAGCACCTGCACCAGATGGACTGAAGCAGCTCAAGAAAACAGCTCACCACCACCTTCTCAAGGGCAATCAGGGATGGGCAACAAATGTTGGCCTAGTCAGGGATGCCCACATCCCATGAAAGAATTTTTAAAAATACCTTTTAAGTGCAGTCACTGTTGGAAAACACAGCAGCCAATTTGTACACAAGATCCCACAAATAGCAAAGAGATAAACAACCAGACAATCAGCATGAGTGACGTTAGTTGATGGATAAATATATTCATGATATCTGAACTCCCTTGTTCTTTAAGTACTGCCAGATACTGTTAATACCACTGAACCAGGTCAATGACTGACTAGAACGCCCTAGAAATTAATATTTCCCCATTTTAAAAAAATGCATTTAAAATATTGCCCAATTGAACTGGCTCATGGTAGCTTTTGCATTTGGTGACATACACAATGTTTGAAATGGACATATTTTGGGCTGTGGAATTGCCAATTAGGTAAAATTTCCACTTTGGGCACAATGTGTTTAATAAATAGCAGTAAGCTCCTCCTCCATCCCCAATTCCTACTTGTGACAAAGTTAGAGAAGCTAACTAGCTTGGACATCAGTACTATTTGTAAACAAACCTCACAGAAGCAGAATTTAATCTCAGAACCCAAATTGTAATAATAAAAAAGCAAGCTTTCAGTGAAGTCTTGCCCGTAACAAAGGCATTAATTATCAATTTGGAGTGACGCTTACACCATGCAGTGCGGCAATAGAGTTCCTAAAGACACAGCTACAAGTTTCTTAGTATTCAATCCAATTTGGTTACAATATTATTAACCCTTTACTATACTCCCCCAACACCTCTCCAACACTAGATAAAAACAAAAAGCCACTGCGGATGCTGGAAATCCAAAACAAAAACAGAATTACCTGGAAAAACTCAGCAGGTCTGGCAACATCGGTGGAGAAGAAAAGAGTCGACGTTTCGAGTCCAACATGACCCTTCAACAGAACTGAAGTATAGTTAGGAGAGGGGTGAAATATAAGCTGGTTTAAGGTGGGGGGCGGGGGGAGAGAAGTTGAGGGTGGGGTGGTTGTGGGGACAAGCAAGCAGTGATAGGAGCAGATAATCAAAAGATGTCACAGACAAAAGGATCAAAGAGGTGTTGAAGGTGGTGATATTATCTAAGAAAAGTGCTAATTAAGAATGGATGGCAGGATACTCAAGGTACAGTTCTAGTGGGGGTGGGGTGGAAAGACTAACAAGGTATTGGTTGTAGATTTAAAAATAATGGAAATAGGTGGGAAAAGAAAAATCTATATAAATTATTGAAAAAAAAAGGGAGGGGGAAGAAATGGGGTGGGGATGGGGGGAGGGGGAGTTCAAGATCTAAAGTTGTTGAATTCAATATTCAGTCCGGAAGGCTGTAAAGTGCCTAGTCAGAAGATGAGGTGCTGTTCCTCCAGTTTGCGTTGGGCTTCACTGGAACAATGCAGCAAGCCAAGGACAGACATGTGGGCAAGAGAGCAGGGTGGAGTGTTAAAATGGCAAGCTCCAACACTTCTCCCCACAACGCATACACTTAATTTTCTCATGTCTCTTCTGACTTGCTGGAATACCCTTCAACCTAGGTGGCCAATCTTCATGTATGAGCCTAGGCAATTAGTGCCATTGGACCATTTTACTATACAGGGCATAAGTCATGCCCAGTCATCTCCTGATTGATGTCAACATATGTACATTTTCCCATTATGGAGCATTACTAATGCTTAGGAGCAGGAATCTAAAGATGTTAAGGCCAACTGCAGACCTTAACTGCCGTCCTGACTGTGATTAGCTAACTGATCGGAGATCAGAGGTTGAATCTGAAGCCTCTGGCCTTTAAAGGTTCTGGTACCAAAATAATTTGTTCAATAATGCTTCTGTAATATAATTAAATTGAGCAATAAAATCCCAAAATGTTGAACTTCTTTAAAGAATAAAGATTTCTGTAAGTTTCTCCAGTTCTATTGGAAATTGGCAGAAAATAATTTCCATAGAGCTATGGACACTAAAAGATTGAAACAACTATCATTGTACAAAGGGTGCACTGAAATTAATTAAAGTTGAAAGTGAATACAAATATCTTTTAGGGTTAGACTTAATATGTTTATTAACAGGACAGCTTAGGGTTAAAAAGGTGGATAAAGGAATTTAAGCTTTTGAAAGATTCAAGCAAAAAATTGCGCCAAGTCCTCATTTTGCAGAAATTGTCCCATTTCCAGATTTTTAAAATAGCATGGAACTGTATCACAGCTGTCTTCAATTAAAGAAAATCCTGGGGGAAGTATGCCCCAGATTGCAGTAACATGAAATGGTTCTGAATTAGTTTTTATTTTTAAATATTAGCAATTTTGTGAGAGCTTTTTTTCACTGTTTCATACATAAAGGTTTCAATATTACTTCTATTGTATCCCCAATCCAAGGTGGCCTGGCACCAAGTTTTTTTAAAACCTCTTCTCTACTCATCTAACCCATCTGAGCACACTCAGTGCCCAGGAAGAGTTTCAGATTCTAACCAGATTGCACATTTGATTGAACAAAAAAGACTAGATGGGTCACAGACTGTTAATTAAGAAAGAAACAAGATTGCTGCAGGACTCAAAGCCAATTTATTTTTTTCTTTTCTTCTGCCCCAAGGATTCTTTCCTCAGATTTTCTTTTCTGTCTTCTTCTCCTGAATCTGGTGATAACCTCACAAGAGTACCAATCTCACAGGCACAGAGCACCCTCTGATATTTCACCCAAGTGACCATTTATGAAAGAAACTCACCAGTGAATGCCAACTGGTTATCTGATCATGGAATACGCAATGCGGTAATTTAGTTCCACTGGTGGGCCCACAAGCCAGGGATGAAACCACTTTGGCGGTCAGCAGGACCCCAGGCCAATTAATTGGCTGCTGCAGGGGTGACCCTCCCTATTAAGGCCTGCCCCCAAGAGTTGCCAACCAATCAGAGGGTCAGCAGCTCAGCAGCACCACCAGAGTGGTGACCACTGCTGGTACTGCAACTGGGGGGGGAAACCACAGTGATGGACTTGCAACGTCACAATCAAGTAAGTGGAATCTGGGGGTGCCGGGGTCTACCTCACTTGTCCCGGTGATTTGGGGAGTGGAGGTGCTTGAGTTAGTGAGAGCAGGTGGCACCATTGTTGCAGGGGTTGGGGGCCCCTCCGTGGGCCAAGGAGTGTCCAAAAAGGGCCATCGCTCCAGAGGTTGTTAAAAGTCACTCCTCTGCTGATAAAAGGATCCCAAGGTTGATGGTGAAACATGAAACTAAGATGCAAATCCTTTTCTTAATAGTTGGTTTACTATAGAATATAGCACCACATATGTCTGCCTCCTACCTACTAACCCAATGTGTCTTTATTAGTGCTCTAAGTACTTCATTAAGCAATGCCCTTCACCTATGTATCTTAATATAATTAACATACCATTAACACCCACCCCCCAACAATTAATAAATGCCATTGGAGGTGGGAAGAGGCCTTTAACTGACCACTTAAGTGTCTCAGTTGGGCTCTGTGTGGAAGGGCTGACCGCCTCCTTCCCCACTACTGGGGGATAGCATGGCAGCTGGAAGATGACGCGTACTCCACCTGTTGCCTTCCCTCTCCGCTTTATGGGCACCCTACCTCCCAGCCCATCCCCAGAGGGCTGTTAAAATCCAGCCTAATTATTCTGTTCCCACCCAGCATCCACACACTTCCAACAGGATTCACTTTTTAACAATGACAGTGGAAACTCTGACTATTTCTTCCTTCCCTAATTGTAGTCTATTTTAGCGCCCCCATAACAGAAATCTACTGATACAAAAGTTGTATTATTTGGTTGCTGACAATTGTACCTCTTTACAAATCTATTATTCAAGTCAGAATAATGTCTAACAAAAACTGTACTTATTTTTGCATCACAGAAGAACTTCAAAGGATGCTGTGTAGATCAAAACTGTGGACAAACATAAAACAATGTACTCAGTGATTACTTCTTCCAAATATTTACTGTGGAAGATATGAGTAACAAGTGCTCAATAATCAAAGGTAATGAAAGTAGAATTAACGGTTTTAACATCAGTGACAGACGCCCAAAAAAGAACACATTCAAATAGCACCTTATTTTGCAGAAGAACTATATTGCAGAAAAAAGAAACAAATCAGATTTTTTTCATTTCTTCAAGGTATTCCTCTCAGCAAAGATGTTAATCCACACTACCCATACAACAGCTGCTTAAGAGATTTGTTGCTCTCATAGTTTGGTCTTTCACCCAAAACCGTTTTTGTCTCTGAGTTTCCACTGAGTGAGCAAGATGAAAATTATGCCTTCATTTCACTGAATTGCTTCCGTTGCTCATTTCAGCATCTACCAGAAGGACACCATTGTACATTTCTAAATAATATTTTATTGGATGTCTTAAAATTCACTTGTTGTCAGGAATGTATTGTAAAGAAAAAACTCTAACAAAAACAAACTGAGTTGAACTATTTGGAAAAGTTACAGAAAGCTAAATCATCTATAATAGATGCAAGACAAAAATAGTGATTTAAAAACTATGAAAAGGGGCACATTAATCGTGAAAATTAAAAGAAAAGTCAGGCTGAGTGTGAAACAGGTAGCCAACTTGCTACTATCTATTTTTGCCTGGCAATATGTGTTAAAATTGCCCAAAATTGTCCAGGGACAGTGGGGTTAATCAACCTGCCAGAAAACCTCTAAATGACATTTTAAAACAATTTGATAACACTGACTCCAAACAGACCCCACCAGAAGCACTATCTCAAACACCTTTCCAACAGCAGCATAGCTGACACTGCAAATTACAAAAATGATACGTGCAAATCCCTATCTTAACACCTCACAGTACAACTCATCAGAAGTTCACACACTGCACTAGCCAAAAAACTGGAACATTTTACAGCTAAAGAATATTTTTTAGATTTCACATTTCAAACTCTGGAACCATAATTATTGCCAAGATCATGGCAGATTTAAACTGCTGTTTTCATCTTCGATTCGACCAATCCCTATTGTAACAGTTGGTTCTGTTCTAAACTAGTTTTTCCAGAACAGCTGTACCACATCTAAATGGAGAATAAACAATCTCCATGGGGAAACAGATCCTTATAGAACTCAGTTATTTTAACAAGATTCACCATTGTCCCCTGAAGATTGAAGCATGTATATGCGTGTTTGCTGCACTTTTCAACTTCAAATTTTCTGTTCACATAACTTCTTTGAGGCTTTTTTCTGAACTTAATGGTAAGTACAGTGACAAAATAATGTGTAGTATGTTATTACTGTAACTTTATTTAGACTTAGATGAGTACATTATAATTCTAGGCTTTGGTTCAACCTCAAAAGTTACAACAGTTCAAAAGGCTATGGAGTTCCACCAGTGGCTTGGTTTATCTGCAGATTAGCGCAGCCATACAAATCAAAATGTTAACAGGTTTACCTCCTTACTCTCTACTGTGTTAATCAATCAGAGGTAGTGGTAAAAGGTTAGGGAGAGGAAAAATCAATTGGATCCCTGCTTCAGATCGCTCTTCAGGGACTACTGGTGTATGTGAGCAAGCGTGTGGATATCAAGGAGGAAAGAATTTGCATTTATATAGTGCCTTACATAACCTCAAGATGTCCCAAAGTACTTCAAGCCAATGAATTATTTCTGAAGTTTAGTCACTGTTGCAGTGTAGGGAAATGCAGAAGCCATAAACAACAAAGATAATTGACTAGAAAATATGCTTTAATGTTGGATGGAGGATAAATATTGGCCATGATAAAGGGAGAACAACTTATTCTTCACATAATGTCATGGAATCTTTTAGATCTATTTGAAAATTCAGACCTGGCCTCAGAGTACCATCTCATCTGAATGACAGCGCCTCCAATAGTGAAGACAGGATTGGGCTCAGCTGAGTTGTCCTGCCCTCCACCTGACACTGACTGAATAACAGGGACAATTTTAATCTTGCTCATTTGCTGGAAACTGGACTGTGAGCCTCACCCACTAATATGCCATTCCCTTCCCACGGTCTTCAATTTTCAGATGGCAAGAGGCAATGGCGCTACCTCAGACCTCACGTCTGACAACTATGTCTGACAGGTGACCTCGTATACATCTTATTCCGAACTTATCATCCAATTTGAGTCTTGAGAAGAAAATGTTCTAGAGTCTTGCATCATGTTTGAACTGTAATTTAAATTCTACCTTTTAAACATTGCTTCTCAGAATATGTATTCTTTTTACAACAATCAGAGAAGAAAAACAATTTTACAAAACAGTGGAATTTCTGTAAGTTTCATAATGGAACAATTAAGACATTTAACCAAGCACATTAACAAGTGTAAATGGACTATGCTCATAAGAGTAAATCTAAGGGCAGTACAATCATAATTAGGAATCATAATACCTTGGGGAAAGTGGTGGAGATAAAGATGTTTGTTGGCCCTCGTATTGCTGTACCATTGCCCGAACACTCCAAGAGGGACTTCCAATTTCCTCCTCAAAGCTACAGAAAGAAATAAAATGGTCACGCAGTGCTTCATTAGATATTGCAAATCTAATTAGTGAAACGCATATGCAATTTCTTGTCCATTACCAAGCTTCAGAAATGATAGTATCTCCAAGTCTATTTTCCTGGTATCCCGGGAAAGCGCTTAAGTAGCAAAACCATCCAGTACTCAGCAACCGGTGGTTATATTATTATACCAGCCAGCAGAGGGCACCTTTGTGACATTTTCTTCTTCATGTACTATTTACAAAATAGTGTTTCCAGTAAATTATTTGGCTAAAATTAAAAGAAAAGCTCACATGCTAAAATACTCCTTATTCAATGTATAGCATTTAGGGGTCAAATGCAGCTATTGCTATCCGGGTGTTGTCCTTACCGCAAATAAACTGACTTCAGAGAGGTCATTCATTATTATAAATTTCTGGCGTTCTGGATGTACCTTTTCTGAGGCTTCAGGAGCACCAGAACCGCATTACAGGACTCCTGCCTTTGAAATGTTTCTGGGCCCATATTGTGTGCTGGCACTTTCATGGTTCGGGGAGGAACCACCAGCACTGGCAACAGGCCAGAGATGCCCAAATTACTCTTTTAAATTTGAAGGATGGCCTTAAATATCTATTCCAATATACTGTTTGTGAATGCAACTTTGGGGTGTGGTGCACTGGTCACATCATACGCACAGCATGGCCCAATGCAGATGGCAAGCACGTCCACTGTATTGTTGCATTGGGTGCTCACCATATTATTGCCCACTTAAACATTAAAAGCGTTGATCCACAATTTTTTTTTTTTTGAAGCCACACGCAATTCCAAATTGGTCAGTTCCCAATATACATTGTGCAATGAAGTACAAAACGGAAGTTACTTGCATTTTCATATGGTTGAAATTTTCTTTTAAAAATATAAACATACACATATAAAAATTAACAGACAAGCCATCAGGGCCACTCCCATTCATCTCCAAGCAGCCAATGCAAAGGTAGAAATAGTCTAAAAACTGGGAACAAGCTGCCAGCCCACTCCATCAGCTGTGTAATAATGCATTGCAAGGAATATCAAAAATATATAAGCACAATCTATACATGAATAGATAAGGAATGGAATGTTACTGCATAAATAACTACTCGATAAATATGAACTGTCTTCAAGTATTTTTTTAAATTATTCTCATTGAGTTTAGATTACAAGTACAACTTTCCATCTATATAACATTATTCCTGGGAGCCAGGATCGCCTAGTATGTAGACATGAGTTTCTATACAAACTGAACAATTAAATTTCTGGAAGAATAATAAAGGTAAGACGACACTCACATGTGTAAGGCTGCGCAAGGTGTTCTGTCAGCTTTGTATAGAAGACAAATTATCTTTAATTGCCCTTTTTTCCCTGAAGATGTTTAAAAGAGGAGAAGCAGTTTTTATTGCTTCCTGTTTCACTGAACCGATGTTGGGCAATCACTTCCTGCTCCTCCTGATGCAGAATATGAGCTCCAGGCGCAATCACAAGCACCTCCCCTTTAAACTCTTGATTTTTACCATAAAAGGTGCAGCTGTGCAATTCTCCCAGTACCAGCCATCTCCACTTTGTACAGCAAGATCTGGAGTTTGAGTTGAGTGTCATCTCTTACAGCATTTCTTATGCTTATGTATCCCAATCATGGTGCAGGGAACCACTCAGCTACAGTTATGGTGGTGGATCATGAGGGAAAAATTAGAGTACAAGAGAATGCTAACTGGAAATATAAAGACAGATAGTAAGAGTTTCTATAGATATTTTAAAAAGAGTTAACAAAGTGAGCATTGGTCCAATAGAAATTATGTCTGGGAAATTAATAATGGAAAATAAGGAGATGGCAGGTGAATTGAAAAGGTATTTTACACTGTTCTTCACCATGAGGATACAAGTAATATCCCAGAAATAGCTGTAAATCAGGAAATAGAAGGGAGGGAGGAACTCGGGAAAATTACAATCACCAGGGAAGTGGTACTGAGAAAATTCTTGGAACTGCAGGCTGACAAGTCCTCAGGTCTTGATGGACTTCATCTTAGGGTATTAAAAGAAGCGGCTCCTGAGCTAGTTGATGCGTTAGTTTTAATTTTCCAAAATTCTCTACATTCAGGGAAGGTCCCATGACATTGGAAAACAGCGAATATAACTCCTTTATTCAAAAATGGGAGACAAAAAGCAAGAAACCACTGGCCAGTTAGCTTAACGTCTATCATAAGGAAAATGTTAGAAGCTATTATTAAAGACATTATAGCAGGGCACTTAGATAAATTCAAGGTAATCAGGCAGAGGCAACATGGTTTTGTAAAAGAGAAATCATGTTTAACCAATTTATTGGAGATCTTTGAAGAAGTAACATATGCTGTGGATAAAGGGGTACCGGTGAATATACTGTACTTTAGATTTCTTGAAGGCATTTGATAAGGTGTCTCATCAAAGGTTATTGTGGAAAATATAAGCTCATGTTGTAGGTGGGGGGTACAAAGGGGTGGGACCAAGTCTGGAGAACCCTGGATGTCAAGGGACATAAAGGTTAGGATTAAGTAAAAAAGAGAAGCTTATGGCAGATACCGAGGGCTCAATGCGGTAGAATCCCTAGAGGACTATAACAAGTGCAGGGGGGAATCTTAAAAAGGAAATTAGGAAAGCTAAGAGAGTGCATGGGAAAGCATTGGTGGATAGAATAAAGGAAATCCCAAAGGGTTTTAAATAGATAAAGAGCAAGAGAATAACTAGAGAAAGTGTAGGGACCATAGAGGTAATGTGTGTGTGGACCCAGAAGACATGGGTACAGTCCTCAATGAATACTTTACGTCGGTTTTCACAATGAAAAAGGATGATGAAGGTATAGACATCAGGGGTCTGTGAAATATTAGAGAAAATTAACAAGGAGAGGAGGTACTAGCGGGTTTAGCGGCCTTAAAAATGGATAAATCCAGAGGCCCGGATGAGATGTATCCCAGGCTGTTGAGGGAGGCAAGGGAAGAGATATCAGGGGCCTTGGCAGTAATTTTCAAATCCTCTCTTGCCACAGGTGAGGTGCCAGAGGACTGGAGGACTGCTAACGTTGTCTCATTATTAAAAAAGGGAGGAAGGGATAGACCAGGCAATTACAGACCAGTTAGTCTAACCTCGGTGGTGGGGAAGTTACAAGAAAGAATTCTGAGGGACAGAATATCTCTGCACTTGGAGAGACACGGATTAAGCAGGAATAGTCAGCATGGGTTTGTTGAGGGAAGGTAGTGTTTGACAAATCTGATCAAATTTTTTGAGGAGGTAACCAGGAGTGTTGATGAAGGTAATGCATTTGATGTGGTCTACATGGACTTTGGCAAGGCTTTTGATAAGGTCCCTTATGGCAGACTGGTCAAAAAAGTAGGAGCCCATGGGATCCCAGGCAAAGTGGCACACTGGATCCAAAATTGGCACACTGGATCCAAAATTGGCTGAGAGGCAGGAAGCAGAGGGTGATGGTAGGGGGATGTTTCTGTGACTGGAAGTCTGTTTCCAGTGGGGATCTGCAGGGCTTGGTGCTGGGCCCTTGCTGTTTGTGGTTTACATAAATGATTTGGACTTAAATGTACGGGGTATGATCAAGAAATTTGGGGATGACACGTAAGTTGGTAGGGTAGTAAATAGTGAGGAGAATAGTCATAAACTGCAGGAGGATATCAATGGACTGGTCAGGTGGGCAGAGCAGTGGCAAATGGAATTCAACCTGGAAAAGTGTGAGGTAATGCACTTGGAGAGGGCTAAAAAGGCAAGGGATTACACTGTGAAAGGTAGGAACCTGAAAAGTACCGAGGATCAGAGTGACCTTGGTGTGCATATCCACAGAACCCTGAAGGTAGCAGGGCAGGTAGATAAGGTGGTTAAGAAGGCATATGGGATACTTGCCTTTATTAGCTGAAGCATAGAATACAAGAGCAGGGAGGTTATGCTGGAACTGTATAAAACGCTGGTTAGGCCACAACTGGAGTACTGCGTACAGTTCTAGTCACCACATTATAGGAAGGATGTGATTGCACTGGAGAGGGTGCAGAGGAGATTTACCAGGATGCTGCCTGGGCTGGAGGGTCTGAACTATGAGGAAATTGGATAGGCTGGGGTTGTTTTCCTTGGAGCAGCGAAGGTTGAAAGGGAACCTGATAGAGGTGTATAAGACTTTGACGGACATAAATAGGGTGGAAAGGAAGGCACTTTTTCCATTAGTAGAGGGATCAATAATCAGGGAGCATGGATTTAAGGTAAGAGCTAGAAGGCTAAGAGGGGAGTTGAGGAGAAATTTTTTCACCCAGAGGGTAGTGGGAGTCTGGAACTCACTGCCTGAAAGGGCGGTTCAGTCAGAAACTCTCATAACATTTAAGAAGTATTTGGACATTCACTTGATTTGCAATAGCCTCCAGGGCCATGGGCCAAATGCTGGAAACTGGGATTAGAGTAGTTAGACCTTTGTTGACCGGCGCAGACACAGTGGGCTGAATGGCCACCTCCTGTGCTGGAAACATCTATGAGTGCTAATATATTGGCATGGATAGAAGATTGGCCAGTTGGCAGGAATGAGAGAGTAGGCATCAATGGGTCATTTTCTGGTTGTCAAGATGTAACAGGCAGTGTGCTACAGGGATCACTGCTGGGCTTCAACTTTTTACAATTTATATAAATGAATTGGATGAAGGGACTGAAGGTATGGTTGCTAAACATGCTGATGACACAAAGATAGGTGAGAAAGTAAGTTGTGAAGAGGTCATAAGGAGGCTACAAATCGATATAGATAGGTTCAATGATGGGCAAAGATCTGGCAAATGGAGTATAATGTGGGAAAACATGAAATTGTGCATTTTGGCAGGAAGAATCGAAAAGAAACATATTATCTAAATTGAGATACTTTTATCGCTTATACTTGAATGTCTTTTTGTGGTTTATAGTTTGTATATTCTGTAGTAACGAGGATCAAAAAAGAAGGGCCCTAGAGTAATTCATTTAAAAGGTTAAATTTAAAGGGATAAGTCATGGCAGGAGAGCTCAAAACCATGGTGTGCTCCATGTGGGAAGCCGGGAACATTTCCAGTGCCCAGGACTAGCAGCTGCAATTCCTGGAAGCTCGGGTTTCAGAGCTGGAACGGCGGCTGGGGACACTGTGGAGCATCCGCGAGTCTGAGAGCATCGTGGATAGCACGTTTAGAGAGGTGGTCACACCGCAGCTGAAGGGACTTGAGGAAGAAAGGGAATGGGTGACCACCAGGCAGTCCAAGAGAAACAGGCAAGTAGTTCAGGAGTCCCCTGGGGTCCTGCTCGCAAATCGGTATTCCATTTTGGAGGCTGATGAGGGCGCTGGTTCCTGGTACAGACAGAGCCACGCTTCTGGCACCATAAGCAGCCTGTCTATACAGGAGGGGAGGAAGAGAGGAAGAGCAATGGTAATAGGGGATTCTTTAGTCAGGGAGCAGATAGGCGCAACTGTGGCCGTCAACATGACTCCAGGATGGTGTGTTGCCTCCCTGGTGCCAGGGTCCGGGATGTCACTGAATGGCTGCAGGGCGTCCTGAAGGGGGAGGGTGATAAGGCAGAGGTCGTGGTAAATGTTGGTACCAATGACATAGGTAGAAAGAGGGATGAGGTCTTGCATCAAGAATTCAGGGAGATAGGCAGTAGACGAAAAACCTGTCCGGTTGTAATCTCTGGATTACTCCCAGTGCCACATGCTAACGAGCACAGAAATAGGAGAATAGCACAGATGAATATGTGGCTTAAGAGTTGGTGCAGGTGGGAGGGTTTTAGATTCCTGCATCACTGGGACCGTTTCTGGGGAAGGTGGGACCTGTACAAGCGAGACGGTCTACATCTGAACCAGAACG
This sequence comes from Cetorhinus maximus, assembly GCF_964194155.1. Taxonomy (NCBI): domain Eukaryota; kingdom Metazoa; phylum Chordata; class Chondrichthyes; order Lamniformes; family Cetorhinidae; genus Cetorhinus; species Cetorhinus maximus. The sequence goes on from NC_135880.1 coordinate 216,026,012, forward strand.
GCACCAATGTCCTTGTGGGCGGGTTTGCTAGTGCTGTTGGGAGGAGTTTAAACTAATTCGGCAGGGGGAGGGGACACAGAATGTTAGCAGAATAGGGACACATCATAATACAGTAAAACAATCAAGTCAGAGGGAGTACAGCTACATTAAGTTTCAAGGGAGTAAGGCAAGGCTGGATGGCCTCTACTTTAATGCCAGGGGTATTACAGGTAAAACGGATGAGTTAAGGGTGAGGATTGACATGTGGAATTGTGATATAGTAGGCATCACAGAGACGTGGTTGAGGGAGGGGCAGGATTGGCAGCTCAACATTCCAGGATATAGAATCTTCAGGCGAGACAGGGGAGGGGATAAAAGAGGAGGCGGTGTTGCATTATTAGTTAAGGAGCCAGTTACTGCAGTAAGGAAAGATGATATCTTGGAGGGGGCGTCGAATTAAGCTTTGTGGGTAGAGCTTAGGAATAGAAAAGGGGCAGCCACGTTGGTGGGTGTTTATTATACACCCCCAGATAGTCAGCGGGAAATTGAGGAGCAAACATGTACACAATTTGCGGAGGTGTGTAAAACCAATAACAATAGGGTAATTATATTAGGTGATTTCAACTTTCCCAACATTAATTGGGATAGACATGGTGTTAAAGGCTTGGGTGGAGTGGATTTCTTGAAATGTGTACAGGAGAGCTTTTTAGGCCAATATGTAGAGGGTCCAACAAGGGACGGCGCATTGCTGGACCTAATTCTGAGGAATGAAGCCGGACACGTGGCTGAGGTGGTGGTGGGGAAGCATTTTACTGATAGCGAACACAACATGGTACAGTTTAAGCTTGTTATGGACAAAGAAATAAACAAGTTGCAAAAAAATGTTTTGGATTGGGGGAGAGTAGATTTTAGTAAAATCAGGCAGGATCTGGCCAAGGTAGACTGGGAACAGGTACTTGTGGGGAAATCTACAGAAGAGCAGTGGGGCGAGTACAAAAAGGAAATGGGGAGGGTACAGGCTCAACATGTTCCCTCTAGGGTGATAGGAAGGAGTAACAAGCCCAGAGAACCATGGATGACCAGAGATATTCAGGATACCATGAGAAGGAAAAGAAAGGCTTTTAGCAGGTACAAGGGGAGCAAATCAGCGGAGGCATTAGTGGAGTGCAGAAATTGCAGGGTGGAGCTTAAGAAAGTAATTAGGACAGCAAAGAAGGTATATGAGAAAGCTCTGGCTGGTAAAAGTAGGGAAAATCCCAAGATATTCTATAAGTATATCAATGGGAAGAGGATAACCAGGGAAAGAGTAGGGCCCATTAGGGACCAAGGGGGCAATCTATGGGTGGAGCCAGAGGACATCGGTAGAGCGTTGAACGAATACTTCGCATCCGTCTTCACCCAAGAGAATGAGGATGAAGGTATGGAACTCAGGGAGAGAGACTGCGAGGTTCCTGAGCAAATTGATATAGGAAGTGATAAGGTATTGGAGGTGTTGGCAGGCTTAAAAGTGGACAAATCTCCAGTTCCGGATGATTTGTGTCCCAGACTGCTGAGGGAGGCAAGGGAGGAGATCGCAGGGGTTCTGACACAAATTTTTAATTCCTCTCTGGCCACGGGGGAGGTGCCAGAGGACTAGAGAACAGCTAATGTGGTTCCGCTATTTAAGAAGGGTTGTAGAGATAAGCCAAGGAACTACAGGCCAGTGAGTCTCACGTCAGTGGTAGTGAAACTATTGGAGAAAATTCTGAAGGAGAGAATCTATCTCCACTTGAAGAGGCAAGGTTTGATCAGGGATAGTCAGCATGGCTTTGTCAGAGGGAAGTCATGCCTAACAAATTTGATTGAATTTTTTGAGGGGGTGACCAGGTGTGTAGATGAGAATAGTGCAGTTGATGTAGTTTATATGGATTTCAGCAAAGCCTTTGACAAGGTCCCACATGGGAGACTTATAAAGAAGACATATGCACATCAGATACAGGGTAATTTGATAAGGTGGATTCAAAATTGGCTTAGTTGTAGGAGACAAAGGGTGATGACAGAAGGATGCTTTAGTGACTGGAAGCCCGTGTCCAGTGGCGTACCAGAGGGATCTGTGCTCAGTCCCCTATTATTCATCATTTATATAAACGACATAGATGACTATGTGAGGGGTAGGATTAGTAAGTTTGTGGATGACATGAAGATTGGCCGGGTGGTTAACAGCGAGGTTGAGTGTCTTGGGCTACCAGAAAATATAGACGGGATGGTCAAATGGGCAGATAAATGGCAGGTGGAATTTAACCCTAAAAATTGTGAGGTGATACACTTTGGAAGGAGTAATTTAACAAGGAACTATTCAATGAATGGCATGACACTAGGAAGTTCTGAGGGACAAAGGGACCCTTGATGTGTGTGTCCATAGATCTCTGAAGGCGGAGGGGCATGTTAGTGGGGTGGTGAAAAAGGCTTATGGGACACTTGCCTTTATCAATAGAGGCATAGATTACAAAAGTAGGGAGGTCATGTTGGAGTTGTATAGAACCTTGGTGAGGCCACAGCTGGAGTAGTGTGTGCAGTTCTGGTCGCCACATTATAGGAAGGATGTGACTGCACTGGAGGGGGTGCAGAGGAGATTCACCAGGATGTTGCCTGGGATGAAACATTTAAGTTATGAAGAGAGGGTGGATAGACTTGGGTTGTTTTCACTGGAGCAGAGAAGACTGAGGGATGACCTGATCGAGGTGTACAAGATTATGAGGGGCATGGACAGGGTGGATAGGGAGCAGCTGTTCCCCTTAGTTGAAGGGTCAGTCACGAGGGGGCACAAGTTCAAGGTGAGGGGCAGGAGGTTTAGGGGGGATGTGAGGAAAAACTTTTTTACCCAGAGGGTGGTGATGGTCTGGAAAGCGCTGCCTGGTAGGGTGGTGGAGGCGGGTTGCCCCACATCCTTTAAGAAGTATCTGGATGAGCACTTGGCACATCATAACATTCAAGGCTATGGGCCAAGTGCTGGTAAATGGGATTAGGTAGGTAGGGCAAGTGTTTCTCACGTGTCGGTGCAGATTCGATGGGCCGAAGGGCCTCTTCTGCACTGTGTAATTCTGATTCTGAGAGAGATTGCAGAGCTCTAAGATGCTGAGGGATCTGAGTGTCCTACTGCATGAATCACAAAAGGTTAGAATGCAAGTACAGCAAATAATTTGGAAAACCAATAGAATGTTATCATTTATTGTAGGGAGAATTGAATACAAAAGTAGAGAGGTTATGCTCCAATTATACAGGGCATTGGTAAGGCCACACCTGCAGTAATGTGGTATTGGTCTCCTTATTTAAGGCAGGATGTGTTGTAAGCAGTTCAGAGAAGGTTTACTAAGCTAATACCTGGAATGGGTGGGTTGTCTTATGAGGAAAGGTTGGACAGGCTAGATTTGTATCCACTGAAGTTTAGAAGAGTAAGAGGTGACTTGACTGAAACATATAAGATCCTGGGGGGTCTTAAAAGGGTGGATGGGGAAAGGATGTTTCCGCTTGTGGGAGAATCTAGAACTAGGGGTCACTGTTTAAAAATAAGGGGTTGCCCGTTTAAGATGAGATGAGAAGAAATTTTTTCTGTCAGAGGGGCAATATTTGGAACTCTCTTCCTCAAAAAGCAGTGGAAGCAGAGTCTTTGAATATTTATAAGACAGAGGTAGATAGATTCTTGATTAGCAAGGGGGTGAAAAGTTTTCAGGAGAAAGCAGGAGCGTGGAGTTGAAGTTACAATCAGATCAGCCAAGATCTTTTTGAATGACTGCCGAGTGACCCACTCTTGCTCCTAATTCGGATGTTCTTATGGATTGAAACAAGAGCAGCTATTCCCAAATGTTATTTAAAATATTTTATTCATGAAAAGGATTAAAAAATGGAGAAGGGTAATTTAAGTTTTGCAATGCAAACCTTGGCAAAAAAAAAAAATCCTTAGCCACAGAGAATGTGACTGTTGGGTTATTCTTTGCAGAAGTTCAATTTTATGTCACCTGTATGGAATCCTATTTGTCTGATTTTTAGAATTATAACTGGAGTCACTGAAGGAACCGAAAGCAATTATCATTTTTCAATACAGTGACAATTTCACCGCCATACAAAAACAGCTATGCAGCTGAAATGAGTACAAGGCATCAGGTTGAAGAATACCAGAAGAACTCGTTCTCACCTCGGGACTTCTTGTTTGTATCGGAATACTTCCCGTCCAGAACGTGAAACGTCTTGCCGAACCTCTGCAAGAGCTGCGGCAGCTGTCTGCGCCATGGCAGTGGCAGAAAGTGGCCGGTGGTTGTCCGAAGTGATTGCAGACTTGCTTTTCAGGGGTACTGCAGACCTCTGGCTGGCTGATCTAACACCAGATGGTTTGAAGTGAGCTGCCAGAGCTAGAATCAGCCTCATTGTACATTTTAGGTTCCCTTCAACGATGTCTTGGGAAGAAAAATAAAACGTTTATTTCCAATAATCCCTCTTTATTTTCCAATGTTCCTCCCTCATCTTGTTCTTCTCTTCTCACAACAAACTTATATCAATTGCAAATGGCTCAGCAACAAGATCCAGTTTCCCTTTGGAAACTGAAGGCATTACTGGAATAATACCAATGATTTATGCAGGTTTCTTTGCTATAAAGTCATATTTGTGACTATTTATTGAGCCGTCAATTATCTCTAATGTTAGATGAAGGCAACAATTTTCATGGAAAAAAGAATGGAAATGCAAAATATGATCTCTACCACACTGCAAAGTCATTTGTAACAAAAACAGGATTTGACTTAATCAATTACCCTAAATAAGGCTGCATCTCTGTGAAGCACCTTGTGACGTTTTTCAAATTTTAAAGGCACTATATAAATACAAGTTGTTGTTGTTGTAGACTCACCTCGAGCTGAGGTCTGGTGCATACGAATCTTTTTGGAGGTTATGAATTGCAGCACTTTCTCCACATTGTCTTTCATTTCCTGATGGCTGCTGGGGTTGAAGCAAATGTCATTGAGTTGCTCACCAGCTTCAGGAGAGAACAAAAGAAAACAATTCATTAGAGAGACTTAATGATTTTGGAAAGCAAATATAGATATACACTTTCCCAATGTATTGGAAAGTGTTTCAGGCATCAAGCTTCAGACATAACCAGATGTTCCACCATTCTGTCAAAACAAAAGATGTCACTGCCTGCTGCCTTATAAGATGTCTATATAAATCTATTCACAGCAACAAAATTCACTGTCATGTTTCTGATATCCTTCCTAAATCATCATTTTAATGCGCAATTTTATTTCCAAGACATCTAACTTCCACATCTTGATATGTGCTGCAGTCATATTTTTGTATGATATAATACCCTAAAGCTAGCCTCTTTCATTAGCTTAATATCAAACATTCTTCCCACATGACAAAAGCAATATTTTTGTTAAAGGTTTAGAAATGCATCTACTAGTGTTCCTCTTCCTATCCCTCTTTGATCTTCCTAGCCATCTATATCCTGCACTTAGCTTCTTCTGAGACCTCAATCAATGTTAATCTAATTTGAATTCTTCCAAAGTCATTGACCACGAGGAGGCACCTGACCTCTATGCTGTGCCTTCTGACAGGAGCTCCCCTGAAATTGGTAATTTGTTTGCATAAAGGACTTTGAATCTGCTTTCTTTTCTCCCATACCACTTTACCAGAAGTTCCAATATATCGAATATATGATGTAATACCCATTCTTGCACCAGTTGGACAAAGGGAAATAAATATTTTATATCCTTTAACCCTTAGCCTCTCGAGCCTGAACTGAAATGTGAACTAAATATCAGACACTTGTGCGTATGGTTTACTTATACTAACCTACTATCTCCACAAGATGAGTCAGTACCACTCCATCCCGCAGATCTTGTCGCAAGTCTTGTACTGGATTCAATCCAGGCTTTTTCTTTAGCTGAGAGTTAACCCATACCACATACGACTGCAGCTGTTGCTGTGGTACAAAAATTAGTAAATTTAATTTGACTGTAATCTAAAGGAACACCAAAAATTAAACACATAAAAGTTATCATAATTTTAGTTTAATATTTTAATAGCCATATATTGAATGACTGAGGAATAGGTGGGGTTCTTTCTAAAAACAATTGTTGTTTTTGTACTTCCCTTGGAAAAAATGGTGTGAAGTAGTGGAAAGATTCGCAGGCTGATTAACAATCTGAGGTCATGATGTGAAGGCTCCAATTTATGGCCATAACCAACTTTACGTCAGCTGATTGGGTAATTAGTCATACATGGTGGGGGGGATTTATATCAAACCAGAATATCCTACTGGATGACAACCTAGAATTCAGAGCCATGACTTCAGTCTACACTCAACAAAGAGTGAAATTTAAACCCTGACCTCTGCCTCAGAGCAAGCAATACTCCCACTAAGCCAAAGACTCAGTCCTTTCTGCATAAATAAAGCTAGTCATCTCAAACTGTGCTACGAAAGCAGCAACTATAGAGTTGTAGGCAAAATGTCCTAGCTCCGAAATATACCTTTCTGCAATGGTAAACCAGCAACAACTCTGTAGGGTCATGACTGACAGAAAAAAGTTAAGCTACAATCCTGTGGAACCAGATAACACACAATCCTTTCACTTTTGGGGCTTAGATTTTAATTTACCTACAAACTAACGGGATGAAAAAGATGCTGATAGTAATAGTACTAAATGAAATGTTGTGTAGTTTAAACCCAGTTCCATGTGGAAAGATTGGGTTTGAATTTTCATAATGCTGGAAAGGCACTGTGCCTTAGCCAAAATGGCACAGGCCTCTGGAATCTGGAAGTCACGCCCCAAACCCAGCACCCATCATTTTTGCCCAGGGGTAGGCGGTAGAATTTCTTCAAACAGAAACAATTTTGGCCACCCAGGTGTCTGAAACACAATTAGTGGGCTTCAAGCATTTGAGGAAAGGTCTAAACCTGCAGAGTTATTTGGTGAGATAAGGTACCCTTTGAGAAAGGTAAGGTACTTTAGGAGAGGTCAGGTATTCCATCGGGATTGTTAAGAATAGACAAGAATATGTGTAAAAAATGGATAAGGTCTTTGGATCTGTCAACTATCAAGTCATTTAAATACCCTCCCCTTTAAATTTTGAAAACAAAAAATAGCCAGCCTGCAGTTGAAAAAAAATCAGTGCTCGCAATTTCAATAGTTGCTTCTTGACATCAGCCTGAGGACTGTCATTTTAGGATTAGTGATGCTTGACTGCTTCCACAACTAATCATTATCACAGTGGGGGCCTATAAATTCACAGTTTGATTGACAATCCAGAGAGGTTATAAAGGGATTAACTATTTTTAATGTGGGCTATGAATACAAATATTTGTTTTTATAAAGGATTGAAGGGATTTAAATGTGTTGACTGGGCCTTTATCAATGAGATGAAATATAGTGAAGTCTGTAACAGATACTTAGAACTCTATTTTACTTCGTCTCACCAGGCTCCTGAGGACTGGCCATGGTGGATATTGAGTGAGTTGTCATGGAGGGTGTAAGGGCAAAGGGTGGTGAGTGGGGAGTCATGGGTTGGTTTGAGTTGGCAGTAAGTTGGCATAGGGGTTATAAATGCCATGGGATGGGTAGTGGGGCATATGTTGGCAGGGAGGGTATATGGGGCAATGGGGGAGCAGGCGGGAGCATGAGGTGGCATAGGTAGAGTAAGAGGAGTGTGTAGGGGCTGAGGGGGTGTGAAGGGTAAGGATTGTTTTTGGTTTTGCTACTTTTTTACAAATGGGACAAAGTCCCAGAGCACCGAGGTGTGCCTTTTAACCAGCTGTCCCGCACCCCACCCTCTCCCTCCGCCACCCAAAACAAAAATCCGGCTGTTTGGGGCAGTTTCTCCCCAGTCAGGTTTGCGGAGTTAGGAATTTTCCCAACTCTACACTCCTGATTCTGGAGCGAAAATTTGCCCTTAGTATGGTGCAAGTTTTAAGAACTCTTGTTCCACAACACTAACATCCTGTGCTTTCATTATTACGATGTTCACAAAATATATAAATAAAAGTACAAAAATGGTGACAACTCAGGTAAAGGGTCAGAGAAGCTCCATGACCTAAGAGTTAGGTGGCTAAATCAGCACAAGAGTTTTTAGCCATTATTAACACAATAGTGTTCTTCATTTCGACTTTCTACATTAACTAGCTGCCATGTGCTGTGAGTTGCAATAATTGTGTTTGTAGAAACTACAAAAAAAGAGATGGATTTATGTATAGCTCTTTAAAGAAAAATAATGATGGAAATACGCAAAGCCAGCAGCACAATGAATCATGAATTTCAAGTAGAATTGATGATATCCTTTGATGGACCAGAGATCTACTCCCAGTGGTCACGTACAGTCTAGTCACTGAAGCCAGTGTTTTACTTCTGAAGAAAAATGTCAATGCGGATACTTCAATGGATTCCACTAGTGAAGACAAATTACCGAACCAACAAAAGTTGTACAGCATTTTATTCAAAAAGCCAGTAAAAGGAAATGATCAAGCCGACTGCGCATTTAAGTGGATTGGGGTAGGATTGGTCATCCTCTGATAACTTTCCACCCATTTCTGACAATGATAAATGGGTACTTGGTTGTATCATTAATTTTTTTGTGCAGCAGGAATAGAAGCAAAGCAAATCCAAAGAACACAAGAGAATACTCTACTCCAGGTAATGGACATACTGCAATGTATTTTACCTATTCAGACTTGATGGAGGAGGAGTGCATAATGAAGCTAAAACTCAGGAATTTACTATCAATTTTAAGCTACTTAATTCAAATTAGCTGATAATTCAATTTTAAATGCACTGAATGTCTATTTACAGCGTTATTTATGTTACTGAATCAACACTGAATTGATTAACTGAAAATAATTATTGCACAATAAACAACCTTGAATTAGACTGTAGTTTACTATCCAGGTCCATACATTGGCTTAATACAACAGATCTGAAGAATGAAAAGAGAGACTTGATTTTGGACTTCGTGTTAGAGGAATTTTGCATTTTTCTGTGGTATTTATTGCATGTATGAAGAAACTAAGGTTTCTGATGAGGAAAATTGAGGAAGGGAAGTGAACAAAACAGAAGGGAGTAAACTAGGGGACAGGGTGAATTATAGAGAAAGGGAAAATAAATAGAATGGGATAATCTGGAAGGAAAATGTTTAAAAGAATATTTTCCCCTTTAAAATATAAAAATAAACAAGAATTGGAATATTTTAAAAAAACTCATACAATACATTTAGTGAACTGAAACTTACCAAAATTCTTCACAAAGAAGTAGAGCAAATACTGTAGGAAGCAGGTTAGGGCAGGTGAACAAAACATTTTTGAAGTAGTAAGTTTTGGGGTGAACTTTTAAAAGTAGGGTGAACTGTGGAATGATGTAAGTGCTTAGGAAGAGAATTCCAGAGTATGGGACCATGAGAGCCAAGTAACTGTTACCAATGCTCATGCAGAGGGAGAGAGACACAAAATAGTTCAGATTCAGAAAAGCACAAGTTAGGTGTTTCAGACATAGGAGGTTATGGTGGTAGAGTGGAACAAAGTCATGAAGAGGTCTGCACAAGGCATTTCCTTTTGAAGCAGTGAGGTCAAATTGAACCATTTCCACTCCCACTTTTACTCTATTAGTCTTGGATTTAATCAGCACCAATGTTGAACCACACTAAACGAATCAAATATATTACATTTAAAATTGCTTCTGACGACATAACATACCCTGAAATGAATTTGTGTAAAATTTTCCTGCCTAGAAGTTAAGAAATTCTGAAGTAAACCCATAACATACAGAACTTCATGCAAGTGTAAACCACGTAGCCAATGACAACCTAGGGAGTAATTTTAGACACTCTTTGTATAGAAAGAAAGAACCTGTATTTATATAGCATTATTCATGATCTCAGGGTGCCCCAAGGTGCAACAAATCCAACTAATTCCTTTTCGAATACAGTATCCTTTGTACTGTAGGCAAACGCAGCAGCCAATTTGTGTACAGGCTGCCACAAACAGCAGTGAAATAAATAGCCAGGTAATCTGGGGATTTTTGGTAATATTGATGAAAGATAACATATACTAAGTTTTGCCAGATCTTATACTCCCGCTGGAGGTTTAAAATCTCCTAGAAAAGGCAGCACCTCCAACAACAAATCTCTCCCTCTGTGTTGTACTGCACTATTAAGCCTAGAACATGTACTCATGCCTCTGGGATAAGGTTTTAACCCACAACCTTCGGCTCAGAGGTGTTACAGCAGGCTCTGAGCAAAAATCGACACTTCCATAGAAAACAAATTCACTAGCCGAAGGAATAATTAACAAATTCAATATATCAAACTCAGCATGAAAGCTCACAAGAGCTTTATTTCTATTTCATGCAAAGTTCAATTGTGTAGTAATTTGAGTAATGTTTTATTTTTCCATTTGAGCCAAGGCAATGAATTTCAACAGCAACTACATAAACACATTACAGAATTGATAGCCCAATAATATAGGATATTTGTAACCCAGAAGTTGGAATATTATTTTTCAGATAAATCTTGTGCTTGGCTTCTCGTTATCACTGCTTTAATAAATGGTCCCTAGCTAAAACTTTTACATTTCTATTATCATTGACTTCCACATGCCTTGAGTTAAATCATTCATCCAAAACTATTATTGCGTGTTTTCTCAGTCATAGAAAATTGAGTCCAGAGATGGAAAATAATACAAAAATTTTACTTGTTCCGCTTGCATTCACAATCAAATTAATCAACTCTAAGACTGCAATTTGGGATCATTCTCCTCCCCTGTTCCCTTTAACTTTTAGCTTTAAATCATTTTCCTTTGTTCTCCTCTCGTTTACATTTGCCTCAATGCTATACTTTTCTCAGTCCTACATTCTCATCCCACAGAGCTAAATAAAATTGTGGTTAAAACCTCAGAAACATTCAGACTATCAGACATCCCTCCTCCCCACAAATATAAATTAAAAAAGGTATGTTTAATTTTCTGATACACTCATTTTCATTTTACCCATTCAAAAAGATGTAATTAAGTCATCATCTGTTAAATCTAGCCCAATGTTAAATGCTTTTTCCTGCTAATCACTTTACAGAAATAAATATTTTTTAAAAGTACAATGCTAGAGAAGCAATATATTTATTAGAGAGCAGGATGAACTTCAGATCAGCTTAACAGATTTTCCAGAGGGCTGGTATTAGAAATTGTAATAGAACTTTAAAAATCTCTGTAACAAATAACACAATGCTACAACTTCATACAACTAATTACACATTAGCAAGGAGAATCCTTCATACATTTAAGAGTCCACAGTCAATTTGTGGAAAACATTGATGATTGAATAGTAGATTGCTTTCAATTTGCTGGCATGCTGATTAGTCGTGATTTACTTTGATAAGATTGCAAAAGACTTCCCCAAAGTTCATAACATTCATACATGTGTGTCATGCTAGCAATGAAAAATGCAGATGTAAGCTTTAATCATGGCAAATCTGTATAAAATGATTCATTCACAATAATCTCTGCCAACTTGTTTTTTTCAGTATTAGGGCTAAAATATAAAATAACCTATTCACTATGTGTATGTTATATTACAAACTTTATTTAATATATTGTAACAGGTTAAGGTAAACACACTCCACAAACGTAGCTGTTGCCAGCAATTTTAGATGACGTAGCAATACCGAATGAGTTTTAGGATTAGTTTCCACATGAAACAATGATCTATGAGACATCCTTGTTCTGAAAAGATCAACAAATGTTCCAACAGTAAAAATGTGTGTGTCCTGTCTGAGAAACATTTTGAAATGGGCTTTCATAGCACTGCTCATGAATTAATAGTGCACGTTGAGTGTAGCTTCCTTCATTTGACAGCTGCCAGCATTCTTGGAATCACTCCAGCTTGGCAATTGTGAAAAATCCAGGCTAAGTGAGAACCTACCACAGCTGCAAGGCAGCCTGGTTCATCCCCAGCCCCCACCACTTTCTGAGTGACCAGACTGGAGCTCCCAGCCCAGGGCCTCAAAGGGAAATACAATAGCTTCACAATTCATATTAAATTGCGCTATTAGGGCAGTCTGGCTGACCTTAGGGTTACTGAGTACAGCTTGTTTCCTCTGAAATCTAGTGACTTCTGTTAATGTTTTAATCAATATAGGGATTGATTTTCACTAATGTACACTAAGTTTGCCAATTCCCGGAACCATATTTATTGGAACCATCTATAGCGAGCAAAATTTGCCCAGTCCTCCAATTTAAAATTCTTATCCTAGTTTAAATGTCTTCATGCTTTCCCTTCCCTACCTCTGTAATGTATTCAAGCCGTACAACATGACTCATTTAACAAACCTTTTATGCATTTCCCCTCCCTTCGGCTTTGATGCCTAGGCTCTGGAACGTTTTAAACTCCCTTCATAAACTGATCTGCGTTTCTACCTTCCTCGCCGTCTTTAAAGCCCTCTTTAAAACGGATCGCTGAATGTTCTCTTCTTTGCCTTTTCATCCATCCATTTTTTTCTGATTACACCTCTGTGAAGCACCATGGGTTGTTTTGCTATGCTAAAGGCAACAATATAAATGCAAGGTGTTGTTTTGAATGAACATGATTATACCCACAGAAGTGCACTCAGTTACTTTTAAATTTGGATAATCTAATGTGCAAAATAAAGTGCTCTCATTATTTGTTTGCTTCCTAACAACTTGGCAGATGTTAGGAAACAAGCAAGTAAACAAGTAAAATCACATCTGGCAGTTTGTAAAGTAAGTAAATCACTTGCATCTTGGAGTTCTTAAAAGACAATTATTTTGGTCTCTTTAATAGTGTTTGGGCTCCCGTAATGGCCTACTGGATAAAATTTGCTGGCAAAATAACATTGAGCCATACAGAGCAGAAAGACTTAGGTTCAGGACTGTGGTGAGTTTGTTGATCTCGGTCAGGGTAGCAGCTGCAAAGCCACCCTATAGCCTCAGCACTAGACAGGTTGAAAGTTAAGCAGGGTTCCCCACTTCTGGTAGCTGTCCTGTTGGAAGGTGCTTCTGTAGGTAAATGAAAAGAGGACCATGTTCAACTGTGATGACCTCCACAGTCAAATAGCTCACTGTTCAGGCTTACCGAGATAGATAGGTTCTTGATTGGTAAGTGGATCAAAGGTTACAGGGAGAAGGCGGGAGAATGGGGTTGAGAAACTTATCAGCCATGATTGAATGGCTGAGCAGACTCGATGGGCCGAATGGCCTAATTTCTGCTCCTATGTCTTATGGTCTTATCCATGAACAATGACAACCTCAGCAAGTTATTGGTGGAGCTGTTGGTGCAATAGAACCTCAGAAAGACTAGATTAGTCAGGGGGCCAATATGACTGGGTGCTACTCAACATCCTTGAGATGAAATGGAGTTCTCACTCCAAATATTGACACATGCTGGGAACATGCTCAAGTTTAGCAGTGATGTCACTGCAGTTAAACAGCCTGCTGATTCACCATCTAGATTCAGATATGAAAACTGAGCACTGTGTTGAGGTCCTGGGATACTACTAATGCCGATGAAACAAAACCTCAGTAGAAGTCAATGTTTTCAGGACAGGTGAAAAAAAAAGAAAATTGGAGAAATAACAATTTTATGAAAGGAACTGGGTGAATAGCTGCTTAAGAAGAGGATTGAAGACTATGAGAATAATTACAGATACAGATGATTAAATATCCTACAGGGCATTGTGGTTGCTGTGTTCCAGGGAATACTGAAATGTCATCAATGGGAAGCTATCAGCTGCTTGTAATCAGCAGATTGTAATGTCAGGTACATATCCTGGAGATTTTGTTCATTTAAATTTTAGGGATCATGGAGAGGTATTACAGACATATCCTTGATAATTCTGGTTATTCTTCGCCAGAACACTTGATAAATTGGGTCTAGTCTGTAATTTTTAATGGTACTTTGCTGGGAGGAATTGTCTTCCTTATGTAACATAATCTCAGACAAGATGCCTTTTTCTTGTAACATAGGCTTCCTTGTTGGTTCTGATCCTATCCTCTGAAAATCACCTGGCTGCGAAATCCGTCCTCAATACAATATAAATATAATTCAAAAACAACTTCACATTTCCATAGCACTCTTCACATTCAGAAGGACATCAATGAGCTTTACAATGAGGAGGAACAGTGGAAGTTGGCCAGGAGGGAAAGTGGATAAAGCTGGAAGGAGGCAAGGGAATGGTCAAACAAAAGGAGTTTTGAAGAAGTTCTTGAAAGCATGGACATAAATGGAAATGACAGATGGATATATGAGGAGAGTACCATAGGATAGAGCTGGGATGGCTTAAAAAGCAATGAATACTAGAGCAGAGGACACAGGGAATAAGATTCCACAGGGTATCAGGGGACTGGAATGTGCATGTGAGGACATGGGCTTTTTCTTGAAGCGATTCATTGTCCCAGAGTGTCAAACTGCATCAGGTTGTGAAACTGAAGACGATAATGGGAGTAAAAGTATAGTAGCAGTAAAAGTATAGTAAATTATACTTCCCAAGTGGCCTTCTTGCCTTGAACCCTATAAAACTAACACTGTTGTAGATTAAAACAAGTATACTGTACACACTGTGCTGTCTGCTTTTTTTTTAATTCTGAAATGCACTTGCAGTCATTCTACAGAGTAATTTTTCATACTGATCACAGACAAATGGTAAAGCAATGGGAAAACTGGAAAGGTTTTACAATGCAAAACAATAAAGGAATCAATACAACATACTGAAAGTTGCTGACTATGTCCATCTGTGTACTTTACTGATCATTTTTCTCTTGCTATAAAGTTCATAGGTCACGTAAGCCTCCCACATTACACTCTGAAACCAGAGAATGGCTTAATCCAAACTAGCTGATCATTTTTAGCAAATTTGTCTATTATAATGCAATAAAGCCATGGGGAACACCACAACTGAGGCCAATCCCAACCTCACACAACATCCACATATTGCCAGGAAAGATGACAGGACAGCAATCTGAAAGGAAAATTCAGGCCAATATTTTTTATGGCACACCTATTGCTTCTACAGCTGAATAGGCTAACAAACGTTTCAAAGATAAGTACAAGGACCTTCCCATTCTCTATAACCCAATATCACATTATGTGTTGCTTCTTTCACTGAGCTGTTAAGAGCGCAACAGTATTTGCTTAAAGTGGATGGGTAGTCCACTGCACAGAATCATAAAGGTCATATAGGGAGTTGGTACTAATTTCTGGTAAAAAGGAAAAAAATAGTAAATATTAAAAATCTATTATCACAACATAACATGGTTGAAATTCATCACCATCTGAAAAGAGGACAGATTCATTTCTGGGTATAGAATCTACATTGGGTATAATTCATGAAAACTCACAAACATTCAAAATGTTCACGTCCTTTCTCTATTGAAGTCATGTACAGCTATTTGCATTTTTATTTTATACTTATTCCTGTCACTCGTCAAACTTTGTTCCTAGTTATAGACCTAGCTGGAAAAAGCACATTCTGCATATACAGAGTGCTTTAAACATCCTTATGCAACTTTAAAATCTTTGGACATACACATGATAGAAGCAAACTGTAAACAGGGTCTGAAAGTGTTGTAAGGTGTTGTAGTTCAGTAGGTCTTTTCAAGGTATTCATAGTCTTAGGTAATTTAACAGTAAGTATTTATTACTACTAGAAACTACATACATAGGTACAATAAAGGTCCAAGCCAGGAGCTGACTCCCTGTTTGCTTCTACACATGGCTCTGTCCAACACTACACAGGCGGATCATATGTTCTCTTACATCATTGTGTGGGTGGTACCGTACTCAGTCGCACATTAATGTTTTATGAGCCAGACCCTTATACTACACCTCTGTCCAAGTCCCCGCAATGTATTTAGAAAGCGTAATTCATGAAGTCTTTTTAATGTTACTGTTGTGTTAACATTTTATTTCAGATGCTGACATGATTGAAAAAGGTGACAGTAGAAGGAAAGGTGAACTGTGTATTATATTTAGCAGAGCTGAAGTCCATAACAAATTAACATTAAATAAAATATTAAATTATGCTTTCATATGCAATTTACAGTTTGTTTGCATCATATGGTCTAGCCATTAAAGTTTCACGAGACCATTATACACACCCTGTATATCACAATAGTCTGTTCTATTATTATGATTGTGGATCTAATGAATCATAGAACCACAGCGCAGGAGGATATAATTCAGCCCATCATATCTGTGCTGGCCCTTGAAGGAGTAATTCAAGTAGTGCCATTCCCCTCACCTTTCCCCACAGCCCTGCACATTTTTTCTTTTCAGATAATAATCCAATTTTCTTTTGAATGCCTCGATTGGACCTGCCTCCACCACACACTCTGGTCACAGAATATTCATGTTATTACTGGAATAGACTCCCACGATCTTCAGTATAGGATGTCTGTTTTGAGGCTGTTATTAAAGGTAGAGCAAAAGGAAATCTGTCGGTTTGATCTCACGCAATCGCATCCATCTTCATTATGCAGAGAAGTCTGGCCACCATTCAGCAGCTCGTCCATAAGGCGAGAAAAAAATAGTAACCATTGGTGGTTATCATGTACCTCGTACTGCTGATTGAAGAGCAGCAAATGGCACAATGCAACATATCCATTAAAAAGCAGTTTTGAAGCATTAAAATATGGCAACAATCTGATTGAGACAACCCGATTTAACAACCTTAACAACATCTGGTAAGCTAGTAGTCTAAGTTTTCAATTTAAAAAAAAACAGAAATTTTGTGCACAAAGTGAGGCATGTCTGCACTAGAGAATGGAACACTTTTCCATTTCAGGAATTCAAGAGTCAGTATGAAGCATTCCCAGGCCAAACGCAAAACTAAGCCCCATTTTAACTCATTCAAAACCTATCACTTACGCAGAGTTGCAAAATAAATCTCTCTTTACTCCGATTTGATAATTCTAGACCTAGGAGAAACCTTTTTGTCACCAAAGTGACATTTTCCATGCCCCATATCAGTCACCTTGTAATTTTTCTGAATACATTTAATCTAGTGCCAAGTAATGCCATGCTAGTGTCACAAGGAACTGAATTTAGACTTCTGAAACTAATTTTAAATAGCAAACAGTTAAAGGAGATTTTTGTCACATTAGTCTGTGTTGTATTTGAACCCAGATTCCAGAGATGCAAGGTTTGTCCTCAATATCACCATACTCTCTCATCAACCCCATATCAAACAATTGATGCACTAATGGAACATTTTATTTGCTTCATGGTGTTCCCATTAAAAGCTTTGACTCTATGACACCAAATCCCATCAATTAGATCTTGATCTCAAGTTTTCCTAATATTGCTGTACAGCAGCAGTCACACATCCCTGGTTCTTCATTATGAAGTGACTACTCAGCTGTGCAGCTTGCTTGTCAGGGATTGATGGCAGCCATTGCTAAAAATTAAAAATGAGGGGCGTAAAACCAAGTAATTACAAAAGGTGGTTGGAAATAAATTCTTCTAAAATCTAGGTTTCTTTGTGATTTAAGACAGAGATGAGGAGGAATTTCTTCTCTCCAAGGATTCTGAACCCTTAGAATTCTTTGCCCCAGAGAGCAGTGGAGGCTGAGTCATTGAATATATTCAAAGCTGAGACAGGCAGATTTTTGAATGTAGGGGAGTCGAGAGTTATGGGGGACAGGCAGCAGGGTAGATTTGAGGCCAAGATCAGATCAGCAATGATCTTATTGAATAGCAGAGCAGGGCAGTACAGCCTACTCCTGCTTCTATTTCTTATGTTTGCATGTTTTTATTTAATTTTAAATTTAAGTAACTCAAAAGCAATTCAATTAAACCATTTTTGATTGTCCTTCACTAACTGTAGCAATATATCTGATTATTTGCAGAGGTCAAATAAGTGGTCATAAGCTAACAAGGTGGGGATAATCCCACAACATTTGCTTTAAACACTATGTGTAAGCTATTCCACACAATATAAAGTACATTGTAAGTCAAAGCCCTTTTATCTCATAATTTACTGCACAGCAATGTTTCAGAAAATTTACAAAATGGGGGGTTAATGATTAACTAGCACTAAATAACAAATGAATTATTTGGAGCAAATATATTGAACTCTGCATCATTGAATTACATTATTCAAGCATACAGACCACTAATATCTGTTACACTACCAGATATCTTGCTATTGTAATGAGCCTTATGGCAAAATTGCTAAATCTATGAGGTAATTCCTGTCCTTTGAATCGGTTTTTTGCTGTTGACATTAAATGCATTTCCTGTGCCTCATACAATATCACTATAAAAGTCTGCATTGATAATTTAAATGTTTCACTTAGTTCATAAATTCAGGTCTTTTCCTGAAACTCTACCTTGACTAAACTATATACTTGAATAGGAAAAAAATACAGGGCAATGGAGAAAGAGCAGGGGAGTGAGACCAATTGGATAGCTCTTTCAAAGAGCTGGCACAGGCACGAGGGGCTGAATAGCCTCTTTCTGTGATGTTTGATTCCAGCCCAGGGGCATGGAAGCTAATTGCTGCATTCCTATTGCTGCCTAAGATCAATTAACTCAGCGCAGGCCGGTGAGTGAATTCGTAACTTTAATAATATACTGCTGTCTTCCATTCTTTCTCTTGCTCTGTGTACACATGTGGTTCTTTTGACTGCTGCAAAAAAACATGTGGTGGGGTCAGATCATCGCAATTGCTTGCAACAATAATGTGCAGTGGCTTTTAAACCACAGTTTTGCTTTTAAGGAAGGAACTTCTATGATGATGACAACTTTGAAGCTTTTAGCTGTGAGTAATGTGCTCACCTGGGACTCTTTAAAGCTGCAGTGTCGGAATACAGACATTTAATTACTTTTAAAACAAACTCATCCTATGTATCTATCTACAGCACGCATTCACAAAGATCAGTGGACAACTCACAAAACTGCATGTGGTTTTAATTTATAAAGCTTTGACATTTAATCATGATTAACCTGAAAAGAAAAAAAAATTAAAATTCCACCCATGTCAAAGGCCCAGATTCTAACCTGAGGCAGATTTTAGTTAGGAATGTCTTTCTTTTTTTAATTCATTCACGGGATGTGGGCTTCGCTGGCTGGGCCAGCATTTATTGCCCATCCCTAGTTGCCCTTGAGAAGATGGTGGTGAGTTGCCTTCTTGAACCGCTGCAGTCCGTATGGTGTAGGTGCGCCCACAGTGCTGTTAGGAAGGGAGTTCCAGGATTTTGACCCAGCGGCAATGAAGGAATGGCGATATATTTCCAAGTCAGGGGGGTAAGTGGCTTGGAGGGGAACTTTCAGGTGGTGGTGTTCCCATGTACCTGCTACCCTTGTTCTTCTAGATGGTAGTGGTCGTGGGTTTGGAAGGTGCTATCTAAGGAGCCTTAGTGAATTCCTGCAGTGCATCTTGTAGATGGTACACACTGCTGCTACTGTGCATCAGTGGTGGAGGGAGTGAACGTTTGTGGATGTGGTGCCAATCAAACGGGCTGCTTTGTGCTGGATGTGTCAAGCTTCTTGAGCATTGTGGGAGCTGCACTCATCCAGGCAAGTGAAGAGTATTCCATCACACTCCTGACTTATGCCTTGGAAAGACTTTGGGGAGTCAGGAGATGAGTTACTCACCGCAGGATTCCTAGACTCTGATCTGCTTTTGCAGCTACAGTATTTATATGGCTAGTCCAGTTCAGTTTCTAGTCAATGGTAACCCCCAGAATGTTGATAGTGAGGTCTTCAGTGATGGTAATGTCATTGAACGTCAAGGGACGATTGGTTAGATTCTCTCTTGTTGGACATGGTCATTGTGTGGCACTCGTGTGGCGCGAATGTTATTTGCCACTTGTCAGTCCTAGCCTGGATATTGTCCAGGTCTTACTGCATTTGGACATGCACTGCTTCCATATCTGAGTCGTCGTGAATGGTGCTGAACATTGTGCAATCGTCAGCAAACATCCCCACTTCTGACCTTATGATGGAAGGAAGGTCGTTGATGAAGCAGCTGAAGATGGTTGAGCTGAGGACATTACCCTGAGGAACCTCTGCAGTGATGTCCTGGAGCTGAGATGACTGACCTCCAACAGCCACAACCACCTTCCTTTGTGCTTGGTCTGACTCCAACCAGTGGAGAGTTTTCCCCCTGATTCCCATTGACTCCGATTTTGCTAGGGCTCCTTGATGCCACACACAGCCAAATGCGGCCTTGATGTCAAGGGCAGTCACTCTCACCTCGGGAGTTCAGCTCTTTTGTCCATGTTTGAACTAAGGCTGTAACGAGGTCAGGAGCTGAGTGGCCCTGGCAAAACCCAAACTGGGCGTCAGTGAGCAGGTTATTACTAAGCAAGTGCCACTTGAGAGCACTGTTGATGACCCCTTCCATTACTTTACTGATAATCGAGAGTAGACTGATGGGGCAGTAACTGGCCGAGTTGAATTTGTCCTGCTTTTTGTGTACAGGACATACCTGGGCAATTTTCCACATAGCCGCATAGATGCCAATGTTGTAGCTGTACTGAAACAGCTTGGCTAGGGGCACAGCAAGTTCTGGAGCACAAGTCTTCAGTCCTCATGCCGGAATATTGTCAGGGCCCATAGCCTTTGCAGTATTCCAGTGCTTTCAGCCATTTCTTGATATCACGTGGAGTGAATTGAATTGGCTGAAGACTGGCATCTGTGATGCTGGGGACCTCTGATGTGATTCATAAGTAGAATCCTGATGCTTAGCATGCCAAAATTCCTAGTCATACATAGCCAAATTGCTGAAAGTAACTTTATTCAGTTAGCATATTTTAATCTTAGCAAAATTGTCAGCTGTGACTCAGTGATAACATTCACACCTTCAAAACAGAAGGTCCAGAAGCTTGGGCACATAATCTAAGCTGACAATTCTGTACAGTACTCAGGGTTTTAGAGGTGCCATCTTTTGGGTGAAAGGTTAATCCAAGCCCCCTTCTGCCCTCTCAGGTGAGCATAACAGATCTTGTGACTCTATCTGAAGAGCTGGTGAGTTCTCCAGGTTTCATGGCCAACATAATCCTTCAACCAACACCCAAAACATGTGTTCTCGTCATTAATTTCATTTTGTTTTTGGGAGCTTGATATGGACAAATTAGATGCCTCATTTCCTGCATTATGACAGTGACTACACTTCTGGATACAAATTTTCTGAGCATTTGCAAAGAGTTACAGATTTATCTGAATGTCATAAAACTCCAAAATAGATAAATTACTTTAAAAATAGATACAGAAACTAATAATAAATTGTTCATTCAAATCTTTTTTGCCTCAGATTTGTTCACCATCCAATATTAAACATACATATCAAGAACTGTTACAAAACCTGATGTCATTGGCCTGATGTTTTTAGCCTATGAAACCACCACCAGGTCAAGTTGAATCATTCAAAGACAAAATTGTCCACAACAACTGCCAGAAGGTAAAGCAACCCAACGTCATCACCGCCGCATACCCCCCAGCTCCAAAACAAATAAAAATCTATTGTAGTTCTTCTTGTTATGTATACTCAATGATTAGTGCTCCAAGTCCTACTTTTATAGGAATTTCACTATTACAAAGATAGATTTCTTTATCAATATTAAAATTTGTCACAAGCTGTGCAGCAACTATTTCATATTACTTTAAGAAATTAAATAAATTTGGTTTGTGTCTCTACCTGGCATATGTCCACCACTCTGCAGACCCTTATATACACTGCAGCTCTAATAAAATAATTTCTCCCTATGCCCAATGGAGAGGCTGTGTTATGCCATTTACTAGTGCAAGGCACATTGTGTTTCTTGGTCATAAAATATAGGGTGCAAAACAATATTTTTAATGGTTGTTTGATCAAGTCAATCAATTTGTGTCCAAAAATACAGTAAATCATTTGAGTTCATAACATCCTTAATCATTTGGCAATTTAAAAAAAATTAACTTCAAACTAAAATCATTAATTTCTTATAAATATTTCTTGACTGACTCCAAACTTAAAACTTTAAACCCCTCTTTGAAGTCACTTAATTAATTGGGGAAATTTGAATGCTCCGAAAAGATTTACTGACAAATATGGTGGTTACTTTGCACATTACATTCAATACTAAAACGGCATTAGGCAAACTCCACTTATTGTAAAGTCATGATCAGTAAAACACTCATGCATGCAGAATAGGTTTGACTTCAGTACATCGAGGCCATATTGTCCATTTAATCAACTCCATATGGAGCTCCGTAAATAATTAGATCTTAGAAACCCTACACATCGTAACAGCAAGAAGCTTTCTATATCCTGATAAAATACTTTTTCAGTTTCCTATACTGAACATTTATTTGCAATGTGTACTTTCTACAAAAAACAGCTGTTACTAGGTTAACTGGCTTGCTTGAGGCTAACACATGCCCCAGTCATTACTTTCAGCGTTATTTACCTCTGTGAATCCCTCTTGCAGAACATCCAGCAAATTTCCTTTGGTTAAACAGGCAATCATTTTAGTGTTCCAAGAACAAGCGGCACACCATGTAAAAAAAAAATTCAGACCCTCAACTAAAGAGGATCTTGTCCTCCAAAAAAAAATGGCTAAGAGACTAAGGGAAGGCAGTTTCTTCTTATCCCATATGTGCAGCCCGTTACCTTCATTTTAAACAGGATGAGAGTATCAGACTACAGGGCAGAAGAGAGGGAACAGATTGAGCATGCTCAATGGCCAGCCAGTCATGTTTGAGAGGATTAGGCATGATAGAATTGTCATGACGACAGTTCACCACAGGATGAGGGGGTGGGTACTGTCTAAAAAGGCAACCTACAGCACAGATGGTGGGTTTTCAAGCAGTTTTCAAAATAAACACGGATAAGCTAAATCTAACAAAGCTTTCTTCAACAAATATTTCATAAATCCTGTCTGCATCTTTTGTTTTACAGGCATGAAAAAGACAAAGCAAATTATTCACATCTGAAAAGAATGAGTGATCTGAATTGACAATGCTTAAACTTAGTGTAGAAAACAGAGAACTTTGTCAGCTAATTTCAGGATATTGAAATGATGCATAATCTAATTTTAATACTTTGAGCTACTGTATCAAAACATTTTTACATTTTAAACTCTTATCTTCTGAAGACTTAGAAAGTTTGAACTTCTGGATTTCATATCCCAGCTCTCATGAAATTAACCTGTCTTTGAATACTACTTGCAAACAAAAACCTAAGGTGTTTAACCTATAGAGGGAGAATGTCTGAGACGGGCAGATATAATAGACAAATTTAGCAAAGTCAGAAAGGTTTCTGACACCTGACTAAACACTATTATGTTTAGTAGCTGGGCCAAAATTTAAAGGAAAAATTGCACTAATGCAATTTTTATTATATCATTCAAAAATGACCAAATGCACTTCAGGCAATTAATTACTTTTAAGCACAGTAAATGTAACGTTGGCAAGCACAGCAGCAATTTTGGGCACAATGTTCAGGTTGGCTGAAGGAGGAATATTGACCAAGATAGTAGGAGAACTCCATGTTCTTCTTCCAATAGTGCCCTTGAATATCAATCCTCCACCTGAACTTGGCAAAATCTACTATTTGAAAGAATAGTCCTAATCCAAAAAGTGAATATCTAATCGTCTATTGTTTATCAGAAGATATTAGCAAGATCAAAGGCTCACAGGAAAAATCATATTCACTGTTCATTGTTTTCACAAAACTCCTGGCCAAAATTGGAGAGTTACAAAATGTAACATTCATGGAGAACAATAAATAGATACATATGCATGATGAAAGCAAAATACTGCAGATGCTGGAAATCTGAAATAAAAACAGAAAATGCTGGAAAAATCCAGCAGGTCTGGCAGCATCTGTGGAGAGAGAAACAGAGTTAATGTTTCAAGTCCGTATGACTCTTCTTCAGAATTAAAGAGAAGCAGAAACGTGATGGATTTTATACTGTTTAAGAGCGGGTGGAGCAGGTGAAGCAAGATAGAAGGTCAGGGATAGGTGGGTGCTAAGGGGAGATTGACAAAGATGTCATGGACATAAGGCTAAGAGAGTGTTAATGGTAGTGGTAAGGGCTAAAGGAGGTGCTGATAGTGGCATAATGTGTTAATAGCAGAACAAGGGTGAAAGCTCTGTGAAAGCACAACACAGAAGCAAGTGACAGATGGCCGTGTGCGTGTGTGTGTCTGTGGGGGGAGGGGGGTAGGGGAAAAAGGATTTAAAAAGTATGAATAAATAAATGAAAATTTAAATAAGTAAAAATGAAACTAAATAAGAATAAATATAAAAATTAAACTTAGAATTAAAAATAAAAGAAAATTGAATTTAAAAAGAGTAGAGATTGAGGAGAGAGTTCATGGTCTGAAGTTGTTGAATTCAATGTTAATTCCGGAAGGTTGTAAGGTGCCTAATCGGAAGATGGGGTACTGTTCCTCCAGTTTGCATAGGGCTTCACGGGAACACTGCACCAGGCCAAGGACAGACATGTGAGCATGAGAGCAGGATGGTGTGTTGAAATGGCAAGCGACAGGAAGGTCTGGGTCACACTTGCGGACTGAGTGAAGGTGTTCCGCAAAGCAGTCACGAAAGCAGTCCGCAAAGCATGTTAATTCTGCCCGTTCAGACATCATTGTGATGCGGTTTTCCCTCTAAGTTGCACACATGTGCAGCAGCACAACAATCATGAAGGTCTCTTTTTTAGGCAGTCCCTCAGGATCAAGGATGACTTTCTTCCACTCCAATTTGATGGGTTCTGAAATGGCTGAAGTCCAATGCATGATCTCCATGTTCTGCCACATGTGGGGCAAGTGGTCCTTGTAGGGTTGGGTAGATGGGTTGTTTGGATGTTTTGTGCACTCCCTCCAATGCCTCAACTTTGCCTCTGCATGTCCCCAACAAAGTGTCCAGTGC
Source organism: Cetorhinus maximus (assembly GCF_964194155.1). Lineage (NCBI taxonomy): Eukaryota > Metazoa > Chordata > Chondrichthyes > Lamniformes > Cetorhinidae > Cetorhinus > Cetorhinus maximus. Next base: position 216,050,870 of record NC_135880.1, read on the forward strand.
CTTCTTGAATGAGCCTTCTCCATTTTGGTCAGTCACATGCCAGGGTCTCCCATGAGTTAGCGGGTAAGTTTGACCCCTTTAGGGAGCTTTGACGATCTCCTTAAGCATTTCCACTATCCTCCTGGGAGTCTCCTGCCGCGACCGAGTTCCGAGTAGAGCAGCTGCTTCTTGAGTCTGGTGTCAGCCATACGAATAACATATCCATCCAGTGGACCTGGTTTTGAGTGATTAGCACCACGATGCGGGGCATGTTGGCTTGGGAAAAAGTGCTGTTGTCTTTGTAGCAACTGGATTTGGAGGATCTTGAGATGGCACTGCTGGTGGTACTTCTCAAGTGCTTGAGATGCCCGCTGTAGGTTGTCAAAGTCTCCAAAGCATATAGGAGCGCAGGGATCACTGCTGCCCGGTAAACCATGACCTTGGTCCAAGGTTTGAGATCCTGGTGCTCAAATACTCTTTTCTTCACTCAGCCAAAGGCTGATCTGACACAACAGAGGTGATTTTTCACATTGCAATACTGCACCTCACCTCCAACAAAGTACCAACAGGCATGGAGATAATGTACAGAACAGATGGGAAACTGTTCAACCCATGCTGCTTTCAATCCAAGACCAAAGCCACTTTAACCTCATTCATAGAGCTTTAGAATGCTTGTGTGTGTGTGCTCACTCAAAAACTGAGCTCCATGTTATTGTTGACTCCTTCTCTGAAGCTGAAAACTAAGGTCCTCTTCCAACCAGCTCCCACAGCAAAACACCACCCTCTGTCAATTAAGATCAACAACAAGAACCTGGAAAATGTGACCATTTTCTGTATCTTGGGGGCCTCTTCTTGATAAAGGCAGACATAGATAATAAATCATGAAGGTCCAATGCAGGTTGCTCACAAGATGTCACCTTTAAGATACCATGCATGCTTAGCCACTGCAAAAAAAAGTAAAGGCACCACAATTTGAAATAAACAGGCCATGCGTCACAAAGAATGTTACAGAGATTACTGGCATGATGCATGCTTGTCTTAAATGGCCTCAGACAGCAGCTGTACCATCTACAACAGCCCTGTAGTATTAACAACCCAGCAACAGTACTGCTGAAGGCACTGAATTCCCCATTTGGAAATAAGTTTCATTGGGTGTCTCAAACTGCAAATTGCCTTTAGTTGCAAAGACAAATAACTCTGGTTCTTCTGTCAAGTTGGCCATTTTGACTTTAGTTACAGATGGGCTGATGTGGGGCAGCAGCCCATGAAGGGTAGAAATGTGCTTTTGTCGTTGTTGCCCTGCATGCCTCCCACTGATATCAGTGAAGGTCTCAGCCAGAACATCAATATCATAAGTCCAACTCCTCAGAAACCAAAATTGTTGTATATATTGCATCAAATACAGTTCAATTTTTCCTACAGAATAAAGAATGGATTCAGCATGTCAGGAATAACAGAACTGCTTTTGATGTACTTTTGCCATTGCTGCCAAATATCACCATACTGCCCCAGTTTTGGACACAACATGAAATAACACCTTGGGCACTATCAGCTTGCAAAACATCATGTTGTATTTCACATACTTCTCTGTAAATGAACACTGCACTGTCCCATGGTGAATTTCCAACATCCCTCGTCCTCACCAGAGAACAAACCAGCTGTTATGGCCAATGCAGTTGGTAAAGCTGAGTTATTTAAAAATCCCAGAGGGAAACTTTAAACAACTGTCAGAACCTATAACTTTAAGTGTTATGTTTGAGATGCCACTCTAAATTCAGAAATCAGACCATCAGTTCTTGAGGTTTTACATTAAGCTAATTGAAACATTTTATTAATTTACACAGGTTAAAAATATATGTACACATGGCTACAAATGACTACAATCATAACTTTTAACAAATTCCCAAACTAATCTCCATTAAGGCAACAGCAACCCATAGACTTACCAAACACCAGGCAAAGCATTTTCACCTAACGAATTCAAAATTAGGTTCTTTTCACTGTGGAGCCTATTGAAGTCTTGCAGCTGCCTTTTGATCTTACATTGCCTCTGCTCTGCACACCCGAAAACTACTGAAGTTATACCTACCACCACTGATTGAATTCAAAATCTCATCATCTCACCAGTCTCTTTGAACTTTACCTTTTAACAATGAAACCAACCCCCATTCATTGTAGCAAATTTTATTAGTAATATAAACACAATGCTTGGTAGCTGCTAGAAAGGCATCAATTTTTTACCCCACTTCTTGAATGCTCTGTTCAAAAAATGCAAATGCACACTATCTCTCTTCCATATAAAAAGTAGTACTCATCAAAGCATCCAGACTAGCTGACTTTAATCCAATTAAGACACACCCGCAGGCTAAACCTCTAGTTATATTATAGGTGCTCAAAGCTGAGGTGCAGCAACATTGCACAGCACCTTGCATTTCCATGGCTAAGTGACTTTTTCATTAATAGTAATGTAAAATAAAATTCTGCTTCTTTAAGAATAACTTACAGCAAATTAGCTGCAACATTTGCCTTTGTGAGACCCTTTACCTACTCTGACCTCTCAAGAACCCTGAGGATAGAGATGAAGTGCTGAACTATAGCAAAATAGGTTTAACAGAATGCAAGAGGCTTTTTAAAGCAGCTTCAATATTACAGAAACAATTGTATTTTGCAGTGGGGCTGTAAAGGTGCAACCAATAGCAAACATGCACTTCTTTGTTGTCATCTGTTCATAGCATAAGCTTGCCAACTTACTCTGTTCCAATGGCATTGCATGGGTAATTTTTAAACCTCATAATGGTCATCAAATTCACCACAAGAACATGTTTTTTTCTTGTCCAGCAAATCCTAAGGACAATCTAGTTCACCTTGTGCCATCCTATTAGTCATATAATAAAACAATAATGGAGTTGCTGACTTGTCAAATTGCTCGATTTCTATCTATAAGTTTGAAAAAGGCCAAGACATGGGGCAAGGAAAACCAGTGTGAAGAGCTTTCGGAACTATGGGTCCAAAGACACCTGTACCTCCTAAGCATGCTACACTTACCGTCAACACCGTATCTGATCAGTGCCTGATGGAGGGCAACACTGAGTAGAAGTGTAAACACGGGACTGAAGTAGCAGGAGACCAGCAGTGCCAGTCTCTAAAGCCACTGCAGAAATGTAGGAGGGTCTTAATAATCTCAGCTCCCAGAGCTGTGGAATCTGCTCCATTTATATTGCATTTATGGTTACAAAATCTTCCCACTGGAGGGAACGTTTACACAGAATGTTGTGAAAATTGTGTGTCTCCCTTATACAGCTAGGCTGATCTCTCATCCTTAGGCACTACAGCCTTGGAGGCTCCTAAAGAAACCCACTTCTTGTGATCAGTCTAACAATAGTTCTGCCTCATTTATCTTTATGGCACTGCATGGTAACCATTCAATGTAACTTATAAAGTGCATGCATTTGTGGCATTAACATACAACTAAATACTCCGTGTGAGATTTTAACTCACTCAAAACATATACACTTACGCAGTTAAAATTGGGCCCACTGAGCTTAAGAGTGCCTTTCATCACCAACGACACGCAACATAGAGTTCAAACATAAATTATTAATTTCATCTCAAAATCCCCCCTTGGAACAGCTTTCTCTTTACCACTCTACTTTTCTTTCAAACTCCATCTCATCTGTACTTCCAACTAAACATCCAGGTGTTGTCATCATTGGAAATTTCTCTCTCCTATCTGCCCTTAGCCTCTGAATAAAGCAATCCTTTATTTTTGGTGATCCCAACTAGGCCTATCTCCTCTGAATTCCTTGCCCTTTACCCTTTCATCAACTCTTGGCATCTGTAATGGTACTGGCATTTGTTTGGCCTCTTACATATTTGCCTAGCCTGTGCCTTAAATGTCATTGTTCCCCCTCGATCTCAAACTGTCTGTCATTACCGTTGCTCCGCCTGATACAACTGGCTCATCCATGGCCTCAAATCAAATGGTTGTAAGCTTGAACTTGCCTGCTATGCAACCTGCCTAATAGTTATTGCCATATCTGACTTGATCTCTCACTAGCTAAATCTACGTTCTGCTCCAAGGTAGAAGCAACTCTAAACTCCAAAGATCTTCTACCAATCACCCCTTCATCTTCTTCCGTATATTCCCTCTACCCTCTCTTTACATTCTAATTGAAAACAATTTATGGGCTTTTTTGTGTCCAAAATCAAGGTTACTTGCAGTAGCATCTATACCCCAGACCGATCCCTACAACTCCAAGTTCTTGGACATTCCAAACTGTTCCAGAACTCTACCCATGTTTCAAAATTCTTCTCCTATCTCACTCACCAAGTTAATTTTGTCCTTGAAGTCTAGCACTTCAATCCACCTTCCCCCTAGTTATTGATCACATAACTCCACCATCTAAACCCTCTGTTGTGGAAAAATGGAACTCTCTTCCTCAAAAGGAAATGGATTGTGGGTCAATTGAAATTTTCCTTGAGTTCATTGGATTTTTGATAGGTAAGGATAAAGGACATTGAAGGGCATGAAGAAAAGATGGGTAAAATAAAGTAGAGTTACATCATTCTGTTTTCAAAGCCCTTCTGAATAATTTTCAACTGTGCTTTCAGCTGCATCCTACACACTTTGTCCCCTCCCAGTTGGTGTCCATTTTATCTCCTGAGCTGTAAAGTTCTCTAGGACATCTTTCAGAAGTGGGAAGCGTAAAAGTTTCTGCTGTTGTCAAAACTTGATTTTAATTTCATTTTTTTAAATTTCAAATAGTGCCAACTCTTCAACCTGTAGATCAACAATACCAACTGGCTGTAATTGGTTTTATATTGGTGCTGTTTTGATTCAAATTTAATGAAAGACTGGGTCTGCCATTAGAATAAAGGAGCCAGATTTAGCAATGTAAATATTAGGAGCTGACTCAGAGACACTGGTCTCCAGGAATCCAAACTAAAACAAAGCCAGCACAAAAACAGCTAGTAACTCTCGCTGACAACAGTAAATTATTCTAAATCCAGCACGTTAGAAGTGTACTACCATATGCAAATCTGGCTTTAATATTAGAGTATGGTGGGGGTGGGGGCGCAGGGGAATGTCTCAATTAGCAGGCTTCCGCTGCAATCCCACTCTAAAATTACATGTACATTACTGCAGTTCCTCAGGGTGAATTTCACTACTTTAGTTGGTAATGGTTAGCAAATTAAGAACTATGCTTAGTGTCTTTCCATTTTATTCAAATTCCCCTCCTGGTGAGTGGGCAAAGGAATGGCACCACCAGTGTCTATAACTATTTCAACTGAATGAACAGACCGTAAAAATAGAGGGGAAAAGGTTCTAGGGTCCCTGTCCATTGGTAAAAGAGGGGTGGAGCAGGACTCCTGGCCACCTAAAGTCAAAGGCAGAGCCTGGCATTTCCACAGTGGGGGTGGAGCACCTGCCCCTGTACCTGCACCACAGAACAGAGATGTCCACCAATTGCAAAATAAGAATGTCATTCCGATGACCAAGTCTGCAACCCTTAGAGTCAAAGAAAACAATTAATACTTTTTATTTATTTCCCCAAAGGCCATTAATTTTCAGGCAACCAATTACCTCTGAGGAAAATCACAAGCAAGACTCTAAGATCTCTTACACACTGAGGGGAGTCAGCAGAAGCCCACCCTGACCCCAACTCCCCACAATCAGAACTCGAAAAAGAGCAAAATCAGAGTGGAATCCCAATGGATCCCAAAATTTCTGCCTTCCAAAGATGGGGCGGAATTTTTCATGCCTACTGGCAACAGGGCGTGTTTGGCGGCATGAGCGGACAATATGGCGAGAAGGCCAAGGATCAGTTTCACGATGTCATGAATACAGTTTGCAATCGCCTGCTCCGCCCATCAATGGCAGGCTACATTTCCCATCGGCGGGAATTTCATTGTAATACATTTGCATATCATTATAAACCCAGCTCGCTGGAATCATCGCGCCACGCTGGATCATCCGACCTGTGTTTCACAACTGTACATAAGCGATGTGCACCTGCTAGCTGCACATCGCTTGGGACGTCAAAGTTTTTTTGCCTAACTTGCTTCAGGCAGCACTTGCAGTCATCAGCACCAGGCTTCACTGACAGCACCACGTCACTTTTAGGAGGCCTCACGTGCAGATCTCTACCTACCAGACCAGCCATAAGACGGGGGTGGCTTTTCAATGGCAGGGATAGGGATTGCTTGGGGAAGGGGAAGAAGTCGCCTCAGGCAAGGCAAGAGCTGCAGGATGAGGACACTATTGGGGAAGTGGAGTATCCCAGCTGTGTGCAAGTGACCTCAAGATGGTGAGGGCTGAGGAGGCAGCCTCCAGAGGAGATGAAGCCAGATGGAGATATGAGGGTGTGTGTGAGGAAGTGAATGGTAATGTCCCTTGAGCTGGCAGTGAGTGAGATACCAGTGAATGTGTGATGGCCTTGTGAGTGTGTGAGTTTAGAGTGATGAGATGGTTGCCTTACCTTGGCAGCATGGATGAGATCATTCATCCTCTTTCTGCATTGGAAGGCCAACCTCTTCTGTGCATCATTGGCACTGATCACCACTGCCATATCCTAGCAAGCCAGAGTGGTGAGATTGCAGGGCTTCCTGCAGCCAGAGCTGGGGTTGAGGACATCACGGTGGGCTTCCACAGCGTCCAAAAGGCGCTCGAGGGACGTGTCACTCCAGGAGGCTGCAGTCTTCTTGCCTTCCGGGGCCACGTCTTCTGTGCAGCAATCATGGGCTGGAAGCACAAGAGGTGTGCATTGCAGCTGTACTTAAAATATAGCACTTGGCGTGAGGAAGCGGCAAGGGATGGCGTAGCAGGCAAATGAGAGCCCGCCTGCCATCGAAATGGCGTGTTTCCAGAGAATGCATGATTAATGAGGCGGGATTGGGACAGTACAGTGTGAAAAGCTGTCAATGCGGCCGGGGGCAAAATGTTCTTTTTCCCGCCCACTACCGCACTTAGTGCAAATCTGGGACGATTCCGCCCAGGGTTTTCCAATGTTCCATTCCCTCCCACACCATCAACTTTTGGCTCAGGATCCGAATATCTTACTGGGTGTCCCAGGTCCAACCATCTTCAGCTGCTTCTATCATAAAGTCAGAAGTGGGGATGTTCGCTGATGATTGCACAATGTTCAGCACCATTCGCAACTCCTCAGATACTGAAGCAGTCAATGCCCAAATGCAGCAAGACTTGGACAATATCCAGGCTTGGGCTGACAAGCAGCAAGTAACATTCACGCCACACAAGTGTCAGGCAATGGCCATTTCCAACAAGAGAGAATCCAACCATCACCCTTTGATGTTCAATGGCATTACCATCACTGAATCCCCCACTATCAACATCCTGGGGGTTATCATTGACCAGAAACTGAGCTGGATTAGCCATACAAATACTGTGGCTACAAGAGCAGGGAGCAGGTCAAAGGCTAGGAATCATGCGACGAGTAACTCACCTCCTGACTCCCCAAAGCCTGTCCACCATCTACAAGGCACAAGTCAGGAGTGTGATGGAATATTCCCCACTTGCCTGGATGACTGCAGCTCCCACAACACTGAAGAAGCTGGACACCGTCCAGGACAAAGCTGTCCGCTTGATTGGCACCACATTCACAAACATTCACTCCCTCCACCACTAACGCACAGCAGCAGCAGTGTGTACCATCTACAAGATGCATTGCAGGAATTCACCAAGGCTCCTTAGACAGCACCTTCCAAACCCACACCCACTACCACCTAGAAGAACAAGGGCAGCAGATAGATGGGAACACCACCATCTGGAGGTTCCCCTCCAAGTCACTCACCATCCTGACTTGGAAATATATTGCCATTCTTTCAATGTCACTGGGTCAAATCCTGCAACTCCATCCCCATCAGCACTGTGGGTGTACTGACACCACATGGACTGCAGTGGTTCAAGAAGGCAGCTCACCACCACCTTCTCAAGGGCAACTAGGGATGGGCAATAAATGCTGGCCCAGCCAGCAAAGCCCACATCCGATGAATGAATTAAAAAAAAGGAATCTCTCCCACTCTTACCGTCTGCCATTGGTGTGTGTTGGAAAGATTTGCAGGTTGATACTCAATCTGTTTGGCCATGTTATCAGCACACTTTCCTTGGCCTGCAATGGGACTCAAACTTAGAGCTTCTTGGTCAGAGTTAGGAACAGTTCCCACTGCACTACCAAACTCAAAACATTGTGGAGCTACTAATAATTGTAATTATTTATCGCTTTATAAAAGAAATGTTTTTTTTTAAATCAAGAACAGTTTAATTTAAATAAATCTAATTTGCAGGGCTTCACTGTTTAAACCTCTTATCTTTCATTTCAGTGGATTGACACAGAACAGATTTTATGTTGATAATGAAACCAATCTGTTTACAGAAAAATCACATGCAGTTTTTTTCCCGCAATTCATTTTTCACTGGATATTTACCAGGAAATTGTAAATGTTTATTACGGCAAAAGTAAATGAAATAATTAAAAATGTGCTCCGGCCTCATACTCAAAAGCAGGGCAAACTGTTGACAGGAATGTTACAGGATGAACAGGCTGCAAAGTAATGGGGGGTTCATCTGGACTTTGGATGAAGTCAATGAAAATGAAAATCAGGAGAAATGTAAAACAGACTGACGATTTGCTATCAGTTGTTTTACACTATCGTCCAAGGTCTTTAACTTATGGCACTCAATGTGCCAATTTAATGGATTGGATGCCTGCATAGTTCAACAAAGAAATTATGTAACAGTGACTGTATTGCAGAACTGATTCATAGGGAATTTGACAAAGAGCCATCACGCTAAATTCATCCCGTTCATACTGACAGCGGGGGCCAAATTTTCAAAGCGGGATTAGGATCACAATACCCAGATAAAATCCAAGTACCAACCCCACATCTCAGCTGCATCGCTCTCACGATGCGATTTGAATGTAAGTGGTCTAATTAGTCAGGAAGCAAGCTCGGCGCCCAAATAGACTTGCTAAGCACCTCCAGGAGGCAAGAGCAGCCCGGCTGGCGCCAACAGGCAGGCAGCAGCAATGTTGTGGGCTGATGCTGCCTTGCCAATTAAAGCATGCAGCTCCTACAGGTGGAACATGGCGAAAAGCAGCCATGGAGGACAAGATTAGAAGCAGCATTTATGCCAGCGCTAGTTGGCCTGACAGATTTAAATAAAAACAACTACAAAGGGTAGAATTTTCCACTCCTGCCAGTGGTGGGAATTGTGTTGGGCGGGGGCACTAAATTTGGCATGATGGAAAATGTCAGTTTCTTGCTGGCAGGAAATTAGCTTGGAATTTTGTTCTCCCAACTTTGATGCTGGGTTAAAGGTGGGTCAAGTTTACCGCTGATCTATGTCGGGAACCAAGTTTGCATCTCATGAATGCTCATTAAAAGGCCAACTTGCCAGAATTACCCTTCAAATTAAGTGTCCCACCAATGGATAATTAGAACAGTCTGTTTCCCAGCTGTATATAAGTGGCACGCATCTGGCGAGCTTCAATTTATCAATGACTTGGAGGTCAGTGGACACTGCTTTCACCTACCTTTAAGAGCATTGCTGTGAAATATCAGATGCCTGTATCACAAGCTGCGCCAAGCCTGGGCAGTTGATAAGAACAGCGGGGAGGGTGAGATGGGGGCAGAACTGGGGGGAGCGTGGTGTGTGGAACACGAGAGGGAGGGGGAGATGAAGGCAGGACTGGGGGTAGTCAAAGAACAGAGTGGAGTAGTAAAAGACTGCGGTGGGACAAGGCTGCCTGAGGAAGAGTCAGAGACGGTCCTGGGATTGAAGCCATGCTGTTGGGGGCATATTGAAGGGACTGTCCTGGGTCTGAGGCCACGCTGTCGGGTGCATATTGAAGAGACCATCCTGGGGCTATATGGGCCATGTTCGAGGGCTCTGCATGGCATGCATGTCTTGGTCCCAATTCTGGGCAGGGGAAGGCCTCTCTGGGCAGTGACAGTCATGCACAGTATAATGTACAGGACGTGGCCAGTCATCTAAGGAATTTGGTCCTGGGGGTTCGCGTTATGGTATTGTGAGGCAGAGCACACAGTAACGGACATGGGAGGCATCTGGATCCTGTAAGTCAGTAGCTGAAAAGTCATGCAGGGTATTGGATGATCTCTTAGGGGGTGGGGTTCCCAAAAAGTAAGGGTGCATGTAGCCTCTGGAAGGGGAGGGGTCAGCTCGACAAAGGGCATGGGGGCATCAACATTAAAGGGTTCAGTGGGAGAATAGGAATATCCACATGGACAATGATGAGGTCAAGGGTAACAGGGGGGTGTTGGATAGTGATAGTGACAGAAGGAAAGAGAATTAGGAGGCAGTGAGTATGGAGGAGGACGGGAGGAACTTGGTGGGTGACAGGGGAGGTTGGAAGCTGGTCTCATGGACGTCAGTAGCACCATTTTAGACCTCACCTAAGAATGACACAGTTCAAGAAACAAGCTAGAGAAAAGAAAATCGATTGGGGAGGGGGTCTCTGGGCATGTGAAGGTGTTCAGCATAGCAGTTTTTGGCTGATTGAACGGGCACCTTGAAGAAAATGCTTTGGGTGCATGTTGTCGAGTACAGGTTACTGCGTCCTGACAGTGGCTTAGCAGGGCAATTTTGATTACACACAAAAACTCATGAGCCTGCATTCATCGGAAGCCTACCAAGCCTACATCCTGCGATGCCTCGACATTTGAGAGAGATGTGGGCCAGTCAGTGTTGACACAGCAATTAATGAGAACTTCTTCCCTTCATAGATCCTGCTGAGGACAGACGTGCCAAAGCATCACTTTCATAGCATTACAGTCCTCGACACTGTCCATTTCACAAAGGACAATCCTTTCTCCCTGCCCTAAGTCAATGAGTGCACAGTCATGCAATTAATTCCATATTGATTTGCATACTGTGCCTTTAGAGAAGGATTCTGTGAAGTGCTGCTAGGCAGCCACTCAGGAGCAAAGTACGATCCTCACAGGTAAGTAGACTGCTTCAAGAAAAGCACACACCTCTGACACCACACGCTCATTCCCCTCTAGCAGACATTTCAAATGTTACTGAATGGAACCAAGTTCCATCATTCAGGGTCAAGCATGGAGAAAGTGGGAACTAAGAAAGGAATAACATTCAATCTTAAATGAGGAGACTGAAATATGGTGCAGGGAAGCATTAAAGGCTATGGTGCTCCATGATGAGTTCTACTTTTCCCAAAAACTCTCAGTCATAAAATAAACGCCACTGCAAAGTACACTTGGGAGAAAAGATCTAACATTTCCACAAACTACAGGCTTCAGTGGACAGGATCAGGATAATCACTAATCTTGAGGACCAATTCTCATGAGGCCAACTAACATCTGCTTGAGATGCAAGGGTATTGTCTAGCCATCATTTTCACATATGAAGTGCCTTTGTTCATGTCGCAGATGTGGAACTAAAGGCAATTCACTGTAATTAGATTAAGTGAGACAAAATGGAACTGAGGAACCAGATGGGAGGTAATTGGGGAGGGTCAGAGTTCATTGGGTATCCTTGAGTGAACGCAGGACCTTGCATCACATCAATTAGCCATTCAATACCTGAGACTTGGAGAGGGATAGGTGTGAAATATATTTACAATAGTGCAGATTATACACAGTGAATGAACACCCATGCTACCATTGTGCATTCAAAACTTCTTAATTTTTCTAACCCTACATCTAAGTGCTGCCCCGATTTACACAGCAGAGGTGGGGGCAGCCTGCTGATTGCTATGCTCCGTTGTGTGAGATGACTTTGGCGAACGTCCTCTGGTGGCCCGAGGCCTGGAGGGCCCCAGCCTACCAAGGGTCTCCTGCTCTGAGGCAGGTGCACAGTCCTTGGCCTGACCTGCAGGAGTTGATGGGGTAACAGGCAAAGGAGATTTGGAGAGGCAGGACACCCATGGAGTGTCCTGGGTGGATGCCCCTAAGGTGACTGGCTAGCACTCCACCTCCCTTTGTGTGCCCGAGGACCCCTCCCTGACTCCTCTTGGAGGGAGGAACCCAAACCTACTCTAGAACTAGGACCCACCAAGGTGTGTGGTGTATCTGCGCGAGCGGAGGGTGCAGGTGAACGTAGTGAGGGTCTTCATCTGATGGTTCCTCTGCCTCTTCACTTGAGTCGATCTGGGAACTGGTGCTGAGGCACATGCTGGAGCTCGTCCTCCACCTTTTCTTGCTGGTAGCTGCAATAAAGAGAAGAGATAATTAGTGATTGACTAGGCAGGATCCAACATTATAGGTCACTCACAGTCATTGTCCACATATTTTCGATGGATCCTGGATAGGCCCTCACTGGCTTGTTGGGAGGGGCCAATCTCACCTTACGCACAGGAATGACCTCTAACCTCTCCAGCCCGCTCTGCCGCCTGCTCCTTGTGGGAGGAAATGGTCCTCAACTCAGACGTCCCTCCCTCTGGTCTTCGCTCTTTCCCTTCTGTTGTAGGAGATCTTAAACTGCATATGGAAGCACTACGGGTGAAAGAGCAGTTCAGAAGCATGCATGCCTGTTGTGTTTGCTGAACCCTTCCCAGTAAGGGGTTAAGACAGCCTTTATCCAGGATCTTACATGAGATGGTGAGCTTCAAGTGGCTGGCAGACATTCAGTGCTGATGTCCCATCTGCTAGTCGTGTGTGATATCCCTCTGGATTCTAACCCTTAGACTGCCTGATGCCCTTATGAGAGTGTGGTGAGTAGAAGTTTCACCTCGGCAGAGTGCATCAGATCATTCGTTCTTTTCCTGCATCGCAGGGCAGTCCTTTTTTGTTGGCCACAGGCACTGACCTCCCTGCCGACCTCCTCCCAGGTCAACCTGGTCAGGTGGGAGGACCTCCTGCTCCCATCCTGAGGAAAGAGGTCCACCCGCCTTTCCTGGACAACCTGGAGGATAATCCCCAGGGAAGCCTCACTGAACTGTGGAGCGGAGGGTTTTGTGCTTTTGGGCAACATAGTGAAGCAGAACATAACAACACAGCTGGCCTGCAATGAGTGAATGTCTGTACGGGTGCTGTTTAAATATGGCGCCAGGACCTTCGACCCCATAAGGTAACAGCGGGACAGACGAACCTTGCAATAAGATTCGACGAGCTCCTCATTAAATCATAAATTAATGAGCTAAAAAGTGGAAAATCATGCGGATAAATCCAACCCGCTGCCCTGCGGGAATCATGCCGACTTTCCAGCTCATCACTGCACTTAACCCCCAGAATGGAAAATTCCGCCCAAAGAAATTTATTGACAGCTGTGCGCTAACATGTACAAGACTATTCGGGATCACCAGGAAAAAAAAAAATTAAATTGCCATTCCAAATGGACAGGCCCTTTAACAAATTACTTAAGGAGCTTAAACAGTCATTAATTGGCGACAACTGCATTTCCCGCTCCCTCCTCCCAGCCAGCCCTTTGAAAGTTCAAACTGTTCCGAGGGGTCTGAATCCCCAGGCAATTTCCAGGACCCAGCTGCATATGTTCCAGCCCCAGGGCCCTTTGAAAGTCTGGCCCCTGGATTCAGTAACACTAACAAAACTGTACATGCAGAAGATTTCCAAATGTGCAGTTACTCAAACTCACAAAAACAAATTTGTCAATTTGCCTCCCAATGTCAAAAAAAATTTCTCCTGACCAACAATTCCATAATTACATTTCTGGTTCTGTACAACTGCGCTAACAGCCCAACCCAACCATGCCCAGAAAATGGCAGCTGGAGACAAGTCCAACTTGCAATGTGTGGTCCCAGCCTGCAGAAGCATATGGGATGCCTCATACTACTGCATCTGGGCACAGAACTGTAACATAAATAGATTACAAGATTATTTGGAAAAAAAAACTGGCATAGTATCCCTTGACGTAAAAGCACTCTCACCTCTGGGACAGAAGGCTGTAGATTTGAGTCCTATTTCAGTGCATAACTTAGGAGCAGCATTCACTCCAGTCAAAATGCTGTATTATTAGATGTGTCATTCTTTGGACATGTTGAGCTGAGGATTAATTTGTATGTTCAGCTGGACATCAAATGCACTGTTAAAAGTGTAGTGAGCTTTCCAATGTCCTGGCCAACTTTCCTTCCCCAAACCAATACCACCATAAAACAGGCTCCCCAGTCATTCATCTCATTGATTTTTATGGAATGTTCTTGGCCCAGAATGGTGATCATATTTGTCTATATAATTCTGCTCCAAAGGCATTCAACAATATGATTAAAATGATATAAAAATAAAAATTAAAGTATTTATTTTTGTCTGCAGCTAATACATATGCCATATTCCTATTTAATCTCTGTAACAAACAAAATGCTTCTTAATCCAATCATTGCTAATCAAAACAGGGCTATAATTTTGTGCGCTAATTAAACGTTCAAAGTAACAGCATGTGAGAGACAAAGAACTAAATCCAGAATTTTGTTATGAATATTACATTTGCATTTGGTAATGAGGGCACCAAAATGGATGATTAGGTTCTTTGTTACTACATGTACTGTATAGCAATGGTAGGTACACTATTGTTTATGTAGAATTTGCATAATATTCTGATTTGGTTTCAGTAAAACAAAAGCTTGGGAAGAGAGACTTACTAAAATGAAAGCCATGCATCTATAAAGACGAGAATTGTTCTGTTACTCTCGTACTAGCATGTTTGTTACAAGATGCAGGTCATTCCCTGCTACTTCTCCAGTCAAGAGGAACAGTGGCTTGAAAGTGGGAAGAAGGCCAATGCAACAAGGAAATGAAGAGACAAGTAGCACAGATGTTACATTTACAAAGAATTACATAGAATATCTAGCAAGATAAAGGCCATGAACCCCAGCCAGTACATGCTGGTGTTTAAGCTCCACTCACGCCTCCTATTCTTTCTCACCCAACCCTATCAGCATCACCTTTTATTCCTTTTTTCCTTGCATGCTTATCTAGTTTCTCCTTAAATTAATAATTACTTCTCGCCTGAACTTGTGGTAGTGAGTTCCAATTCTCACCACTCTCTGGGAAAAGAAGTTTCTTTTGAATTCCTTATTTGATTTATTGGCGATTATCTTATGTTGCTGGCCCTTAGTTCTGTCTTTTACAAGAGGAAGCTCTCTCTCTCTCTGTCTACTCTGTCAAAACTTTTCATAATTTTAAAGCCTCTGATTACATTTGTACTTCTTTTCAACTGACAAAAAAGATGCATGGCAAAAAGTAGCCATGAAGAAAGAAAAAGATATAAATTCAGAAAACACATTTTTTCTCTCAAATTGACGGACTCCTACTGTTTCTCCCTATTGGGCAGCATGGTAAAGTTGTTTCACATTACAATTTTCTTTTAAAGAACCCAATTACATTACAATTTTCTTTTCAAGAACCCAATCAGTATTTAAAGCACAGAACAATTGGGAGTTTAACCTAGAATAACGCTAGTATATAAAACTGGTTACAACCATTTGTTTAGCATTGCAAAGTGAACAGAGGATTACATATAGAAAGTTGTTGAGTGCTCGAGTTCAATATATCAACCATGATCAAGGACCACAGCATAACTCACAGGTGACAATGTTGTAAGTAATTTACATAGATCTCCTCTGCACACAGATTTACACTTCAAATTCTGCAACCTCCTATACTGTATGCAATACAGAAGCTTAAGTTAAATATATAAGTGAAAAAGCCAAGTTATTTACATTTTTGTAGTAGAGCTTTGAACCAGTTTGGTGTTCTCTTTAAAGACACAAGCTGCTTTTGTACAAACGCTGCTTATGGGCACTGAATGTGCCACTTGATATTTTTGCCCAACTGCTGGTGGCTGATACAAAAGTAACTTCAGTTAGCCAATGAATTCACATACATGGAGTAATTTGTACACTCAGGCATCTAAAAGAATAACTGTTTATCAAATGTGCCACATATGGTTGTGAAGGGGCCCAACTCTACATAATCAAATGGGCGGGAGTTTCCGCACCCACCTGCCACAGGGATCTTCCCATCCCGCCGCAAGTCAACGGGCTTCTGGCTGGGGTGCCACCTCAGCCACAGCGGGTCCCGCCCGGGACGGGGCCGGAAAATCCTGGCCAATGTTTCTCAACCTGTGAACTGTAGCACACCAAAATCTTACACGGCTGGTACCAAGAAAACAAACACAGCTGATTCAACACATAATGCAGAATGAGATATTTATGAATTATTTCCTCCAAATTTATCCCTCCTTTTCATGAAGATTCTGACTCCTGTTGGAGTAGGAATCCATGGGCAACAACAGCTCAGAAGTGCGTCACCATTCTTCATGTATAAACCAAGACAATGGGTACCATCAGGCTATTCCATCACTCAAGACATCACAGCCAACTCTATTGGCAACTTCCTCACCTAAGTTCCACATGTAGACTCTTTTGAGCAGAGTTCACACGAGATACTTATCAGGAGCTAGCTGGTTTTCCCTCTCCCCATTCTCAAGAACATAAATGATTGTCAGTTCTATTGAGCAATCCTGTTGCAATGCCGCTGCAGTGAGAGATACATTAGTCTTATCTTCATTTCGGTAAACAAGGGGAACCAAGAGAAATTAACCATTAAAGAAACAGACCAGATAGGTATAGAAAATGTAGACACAACAAGATATGTTTCCTGGTGTTCGCTATCAGGAAAAGTAGGTAAATACATCACATTGTTCCTAAGCAGTCAATATGGATTTGTTTATCATGCCCACTAAAGAAGCAAAGACCCATATGTTGAGTTGGACATCAAAAAAGAGAAGTACTGGAGCTGACTGGAAGATCAGCAGTGATTGGTCTGAATTAAAGCGATATTCAGAATCCTTATAAATTTTCTAGCAGAGGCTTCAATGTAGAACATAAAAAATACACAGACATGATAATAAGAAATAGCTCATTGAAAATACCTGGATGTATCACAGTGTGCTGGTTTTATAATTAGGCCAGACTCAGGTTACGAACATACGAACAAGGAGCAGCAGTAGGTCATTCAACTCCTCGAGCCAGCTTCGCCATTTAATAGGATCATGACTGGTCTGATAGTAACCTCAAATCTGCATCTCACCTACCCCCAATAACCCATCACCCCCTTGTTTATCAAGAATCTATCCACCTCTGCCTTGAAAATATTCAAAAGCTCTGCTTCCACTGCCTTTTGAGGAAGAGAGTTCCAAATACTTACAACTCTCTTGAGAGAAAAGAATTTCGCCTCATCTCTGTTTTAAATGGGCGACCCTTTATTTTTAAACAGTGACCCCACATTATACTCCATTTGCCAGATCTTTGCCCACTCACTTAACCTATCTATATCTTTTTGTAGTCTCCTCATGTCCGCTTCACAACTTACCTTCCTACCTCTATTTGTGCCATCAGCAAATTTGGCAACCATCCCATCTATCCCTTCAAGTCATTTATATAAATTGTAAACAGTTGAGGTCCTAGCGTGATCCCCGTGGCACACTATTCGTCACATCTTACCAACTTGAAAAAGACCTACTTTTAGAATATTGTGAGCAATTTTGGGCCCCGTATCTCAGGAAGCATATGCTGGCCCTGGAGAGGGTCCAGAGGAGGTTCGCGAGAACGATCCCAGGAATGAAAGGCTTAACATTTATGCCTACTCTCTGCTTGCTGTTAGACAGCCAATCTTCTATCCATGCCAATATGTTACCCACTTACCATAAGCTTTTATTTTCCACAATAACCTTTGATGTGGCGCTTTATAAAATGCCTTCTGGAAATCTAAGTACTGTACATCTACCGGTTTGCCTTTATCCACAGCACATGTTACTTCCTCAAAGAACTCCAATAAGTTGGTTAAACATGATTTTCCTTTCATAAAACCATGTTAACTTTGCCTGATTACCTTTAACTTATCCAAGTGCCATAAGACCATAAGACATAGGAGCAGAAATTAGGCCATTCGGCCCATCGAGTCTGCTCCGCCATTCAATCATGGCTGATAAGTTTCTCAACCCCATTCTCCCGCCTTCTCCCTGTAACCTTTGATCCCCTTACTAATCAAGAACCTATCTATCTCAGTCTTAAATACACTCAATGACCTATGGCCTCCACAGCCTTCTGTGGCAATGAATTCCATAGATTCACCACTCTCTGGCTAAAGAAGTTTCTCCTCATCTCTGTTCTAAAAGGTCTTCCCTTTACTCTGAGGCTGTGCCCTCAGGTCCTAGTCTCTCCTACTAATGGAAACATCTTCCCCACGGCCACTCTATCCAGGCTTTTCAGTATTCTGTAAGTTTCAATCAGATCCCCCCCTCATCCTTCTAAACTAGTATAGACCCAGAGTCCTCAAACGTTCCTCATATGTTAAGCCTTTCATTCCTGGGATCGTTCTCGCGAACCTCCTCTGGACCCTCTCCAGGGCCAGCACATGCTTCCTGAGATACGGGGCCCAAAATTGTTCACAATATTCTAAATGTGGTCTGACCAGAGCCTTATAAAGCCTCAGCAGCACATTCCTGCTTTTATATTCTAGGCTTCTCGAAATAAATGCCAACATTGCATTTGCCTTCCTAACTACTGACTCAACCTGCAAGTTAACCTTAAGAGAATCCTAAACTACGATTCCCAAGTCCTTTTGCACTCCAGATTTCTGAATTCTCTCCCCATTTAGAAAATAGTCTATGCCTCTATTCTTCCTACCAAAGTGCATGACCTCACACTTCCCCACGTTGTATTCCATCTGATACTTCTTTGCCCATTCTCCTAACCTGTCCAAATCCTTCTGCAGCCTCCCTGCCTCCTCAATACTACCTGTCCCTCCACCTATCTTTGTATCATCTGCAAACTTAGCCAGAATGCCCTCAGTTCCTTCATCTAGATCATTAACGTATAAAGTGAAAAGTTGTGGTCCCAACACTGACCCCTGCGGAACTCCACTAGTCACCGGCCGCCATCCTGAGAAGGACCCCCTTATCCCCACTCTCTGCCTCCTGCCAGACAACCAATCTTCTATCCATGCTAGTACCTTGCCTCTAACACCACGGCTCTTATCCTACTGAGCAGCCTCCTGTGTGGCACCTTGTCAAAGGCCTTCTGGAAGTCCAAGCAGATAACATCCATTGGCTCTCCTTTATCTAACCTACTCATTACCTCCTCTAAGAATTCTAACAGATTTGTCAGGCATGACCTCCCCTTGATGAAACCATGCTGACTTTGCCTTATTTTACAATGCACTTCCAAGTATTCTGAAATCTCATCCTTAATAATGGACTCTAAAATCTTACCAATGACCGAGGTCAGGCTAATCGGCCTGTAATTTCCCGTCTTTTGCCTCGCTCCCTTCTTAAACAGGGGGGTTACATTAGCGATTTTCCAGTCCTCTGGGACCCTCCCTGACTCCAGTGATTCCTGAAAGATCACCACTAATGCCTCCACTATTTCTTCAGCTATCTCCTTCAGAACTCTGATGTGTAATCCATCTGGTCCAGGTGATTTGTCCACCTTCAGACCTTTCAGTTTTCCTAGCACCTTCTCCTTGGTAATGGCCACCATACTCACCTCTGCCCCCCCGACTCTCTTGAACTTTGGGGATGTTACTCGTGTCTTCCACCGTGAAGACTGACGCAAAGTACCTATTCAATTCCTCCGCCATTTCTTTGTTCCCCACTACTACTTCTCCAGTGTAATTTTCTAGCAGCCCAATGTCCACTTTTGCCTCTCTCTTACCCTTTATATATCTAAAAAAAACTCTTGCAATCTTCTTTTATATTACCCTGTCATAGCTTCTTTAATAATAGCTTCTAACATTTTCCGTATTACAGATGTTAAGCTAACTGGCCTGTAATTTTCTGCTTTCCGTCTCCCTCCCTTTTTGAATAATGGAGTTACATTTGCTATCTTCCAATCTAATGACCTTCCCTGAATCTAGGGAGTTGCGGAAAATTAAAAGCAATGCATCAGCTATCTCACCAGCCACTTCATTTAAGCCCATCAGGGCCCAGGCACTTGCCAACCCACAGCTCCAATAATTTACTCAGTACCACTTCTCTGGAGATTGTAATTTTCCTGAGTTCCTCTCTCTCTTTCATTTCCTGATTTATAGCTGCTTCTGGGATGTTACTTTTATCCTCTAAAGTGAAGAATGATGCGAAATACCTCTTCAATTTACGTGCCATTTCCTTGTTTTCCATTATCAATTCTCCGGACTCACATTCTCCTGGGTATAGCGATCATAAATAGTCCATGTCGCCTCTGGAGTTGTGAGCGACTAAGTGCTGCTGCCCCTTATGTGTCCACAGGGAGCAGGTATGGAGCACTAAATTTAATCCAGAATCCGGTTGAAATCAAACAATGGGCTCCTCACAGGTTTTCTTGAATGCTAGGTAGACCATTTGTTCCAAGTCCTTGCACTCCTCTGTCATTGCAGCAACTAGTAATGATAAATCAATTATGCAAAAAGGTGGCAATTCAAATTAGGGATATACACAAAAGCCAAATAGATAGCTTTTGAAAATACATACAAATCTTTTTCAGGATATAAGAGAAGCTAGCAAGAGAGATAGCTTTTATAGTACGAGGTGAGAAATGTCTAGATTGGAGCTATTTCCAAATGGAACATTTTAAAGGATTTTTGTTTTGCATTTTCCCCCTTCCATTTTCTCCTTTCCTCTTCCAGAAGTGCTGATTCAGGTTGGGACATAGTTCCATAAGCACAAGCTGCTCTACAGCTGAATTGGCATTCTTAATGCAGGAGTTTAGACTGTGATGTGAGGCCTCAGAGCTGAGCCTGATCCTTTCCTTCCCCAATATAGACATTTGCCAGCAAGAATCACCACATAACCACATAATCAAAACCTAGCAGATTATTTGTGTGCACAGGCCAGTGCACTGAAGCCACTAAAGAACCCATATCATCATCCTGGCTGGCTGAGATTAACAAATTCACCCCACATCTTTCTAGAGCCTTATTGGTTTTTATAACTCAGTTTTAATCTGAGCATGGTATTTGCCAAGGGAGATCTTTCTGGAGGATTTCATTCTCTTTATTTGTGGGGGAAAATGCAATGCCTCATTAAATAAAAGTAAAGCTGAGGATGCTACTGTGTTTAAACTTTAATTGGGAACCAAACCCTGACTCAGATACCAGACAGCAACTCCTCTCTAATATCACCATTTTATGAATAAAAGTCAGCAGGTCCTAATCTTTTAAAAGATATTCACATATAGTGAATGACCACATGTTGACTACGCTTGTCCTTAGATGCTGAATATCACTGCTCTATGTTACAATCTAGGTGGAGAGTAGTAATGTTTAAAAAGAAATTCGAACTCCATTATTAACTGAAAAAATTACGCCACAAGATTTCACAATTTAAACAAAAACTTTTACTGTACAAGAGTTAAACAAATCAAATACCACTAACAACACAATATTTTGTAAACACTTAAAATTTAAATCGGAAAATCTCAACAAAACACTCCTTGTTCCATTTTCGTTTCCACCCGATGTTATGAGACAGCCTTTTGGTAAAGGCTGAGTTATTCAAAAATCCCAGAGGGAAACTTTAAACAGCTGTTTATATTTTAAGGGGTACATTTGAGGTGTAGCTCTAAATTCAGGAATTAGACCATCAGTTCTCGAGAGGTTTTTGTATTAAATTAAAAGAAACATTTTATTAAGTTACAATACATTAAACAGTAACAAATTACTACTATCATAACTTTTAACAATTCCCAGGCCAATCTCCATTAAGGAAGCAGCAATCCATCGACTTAACCAGGCACCAGGCAAAGTATTTTCACCTTACAAATTCAAAATGAGGTTCCTTTCACTTTGGTTCCTGTGGAGACAGTTGTAGGCTTACAGCTACTTTTATCTTTCATTGCCTCTCCACTCTGTACACACAAACTGCTGAAGTTATACCTAGCACAGCTCATTGAATGTAAATTCTCATTGTATCACTAGCCTCTTTGAACTCAACTCTTGTTCCAGTCCTACTCCGGCCCCCTCCCACAACTCTTTCTCCGGTACATCGATGATTACTTCGGTGCTGCTTCATGCTCTCGTCTGAACCTGGAAAAATTTATTAATTTTGCTTCCAATCTCCACCCCTCCATCATTTTCACATGGTCCATCTCTGACACTTCTCTTCCCTTCCTTGACCTCTCTGTCTCAATTTCTGATGATAGACTGTCCACCAATATCCATTACAAGCCTACCGACTCCCACAGCTACCTCGACTACAGCTCCTCACACCCCGCTTCCTGTAAAGACTCCATCCCATTCTCTCAGTTCCTTCGCCTCCGTCGCATCTGTTCTGATGACGCTACTTTCAAAAACAGCTCCTCTGACATGTCCTCCTTCTTCCTTAACCGAGGTTTTCCATCCACGGTCGTTGACAGGGCCCTCAACCGTGTCCGGCCCATATCCCGCGCATCCTCCCTCACGCCTTCTCCTCCTTCCCAGAAACATGATAGGGTCCCCCTTGTCCTCACTTATCACCCCACCAGCCTCCGCATTCAAAGGATCATCCTCCGCCATTTCCGCCAACTCCAGCATGCTGCCACCACCAAACACATCTTCCCTTCACCCCCCTTGACGGCATTCCGTAGGGATCGTTCCCTCCGGGACACCCTGGTCCACTCCTCCATCACCCCCTACTCCTCAACCCCCACTTATGGCACCTCCCCATGCCCACGCAGAAGATGCAACACTTGCCCCTTCACTTCCTCTCTCCTCACCGTCCAAGGGCCCAAACACTCCTTTCAAGTGAAGCAGCATTTCACTTGCATTTCCCCTAACTTAGTCTACTGCATTCGTTGCTCCCAATGCGGTCTCCTCTACATTGGAGAGACTAAACGCAAACTGGGCGACCGTTTTGCGGAACACCTGCGGTCTGTCCGCAAGAAAGACCCAAACCTCCCTGTCGCTTGCCATTTTAACACTCCACCCTGTTCTCTTGCCAACATGTCTGTCCTTGGCTTGCTGCATTGTTCCAGTGAAGCCCAACGCAAACTGGAGGAACAGCACCTCATCTTCCGACTAGGCACTTTACAGCCCTCTGGGCTGAATATTGAATTCAACAACTTTAGATCTTAAACTCCCCCTCCCCCCATCCCCACCCCGTTTCTTTTCCCCCCCCACCCGCTTTTTTTTTCAATAATTTATATAGATTCTTCTTTCCCCACCTATTTCCATTATTTTTAAATCTAAAACTAAAACCTTTAGTCTTTCCACCCCACCCCCACTAGAGCTGTACTTTGAATATCCTGTTTTCCATTCTTAATTAGCACTTTCCTCAGACAAAGACCACCACCTTCAACACCTCTTTGACCCTTTTGTCTGTGACATCTTTTGATTATCTGCTCACACCACACCCTCAATGTGTCTCTTCCCACCCCCCACCCACCTTAAACCAATTTATATTTCTCCCTTGTTGAAACTATGCTGCAGTTCTGCCGAAGGGCCACGAAGGCTCGAAACGTTAACTGATTTCTTCTCCGCCGATGCTGCCAGACTTGCTGAGTTTTTCCAGGTAATCCTGTTTTTGTTCTCAATAAAACCCCTTTCATAGTACCAACTTTATTAGCAATATAAACACATTTCTTGGTCTCTGCTCGCTAGGTGCCAGATTTGACCCCACTTCTTGAATGCTCTATTCAAAAAATGCAAATGCACTCTACCTCTCTTACATCTCAAAACTAGTACACATCAAAGCACCCAGACTAGCTGGCTTTAATCCAATTAAGACATACCCACAGACTAAACCTCTATTTTAAAAGAAAAATGTTTTCCAATAATATTATATACATTAATAGCTTCATGACACCTAGAGTTCCCCTATACGTTACAGGATCTTGAGGGTTCCTTCACTTCTTCTGGGACCAAAGCGCAGCTCTCAAGAATTCACTTTGATTCTCCTCAATGTTCCCACTATTCTCCAAGGTATGTGATTTCTTGGGGTCCTTCCATTAGCGTCTGGCTAGGTGAAGCCTTCAACTCTCCTTCAAAGCTTCATGAATGTGTACTCCCCAGCTCAAGCTTGGGCCTCACTGCATTCTTGCTTAGTGACTCCAAATCAGAAAACATCCCTGACTCTTAATAGCCCCTTGCTACTTATTCTAGTAGCTTCCAAGCACCAAACAAAACCTTCTGTGAGAAATCACAGGTATAAACCCAAAACCAAAGGGTACCTCTGTGCATAACCTATTGCTGTAGCAACGTGGCACAGTTTAGATGTTCCAGACAGAAATTTAAATGAATTAACTCTAACTCCCAAACTTTCCCTTTGTTCTGGGGAACTACATGAATAACTTAAACCCCTTATTGAGACAGTTGTGCACTCCCTGTCTCCATCACAAAACCCAGAGAGGGGTCACCCATTGTTAGTGATTTCCCACTTCCAAATCTGACCTTATTAAATAAACATGTGCAGAATTTTTCCCTCATCAGGTGGGCGCGCACCCAACCCGAACAGGAGAAAAATAGTGCACGATGACGTCAGGCGTGCGCCCCGACATCATCGCGCACTCGCGCAATATTTCGGTCGGCAGGCACGCGTAGGAGTCGGCAGTGGCCCGCCAACAATTAAGAAGGCTGATAAGCCCATTAATTAATTAATTTGAATTTTTCTCTGCCCATGCGAATAGGCCAATCAGCCTTTACATTATTTGCAAAACTTCATCCACTGGTGGGATGAGGTTTCAACCAGCGATTTAAAAAATTAAAACTTTTAAAATTCATTTTTAACATGTCCCTGCTCATGTAACAGAATCACATGAGGGGTTTTCCTTATTTTTCAATTGTTTATTTTTAATGTTAAAAATCTTCAGCTCCCTGAGGCAACCCTGTGCCTTCAGGGAGCTTTCACTGAGCGCACCCGCACTCGCCCTCCCCACCCTCCCATCCAAGCCGCTCTGAGCGTTCCAGCATGCAATTCACGCTGGCTGCCCGTTAATTTGCAGCCAGTGTGAAATCGCGGTCGGAGCCTGATTGCGGGCGGCGGTCGGTTTCATGGCCGTTCCCAGGCCCGCCCGCCTGATGAGGTAAAATCCTGCCCCATAGGGCACTCTTTGAAATACAATTACTCTGGGTTTGTTCAGAGCTTCTCAAACTGGGAGTTTTCATTTATCTTTTATTTAAATATTTTAATTCCCAAACTAAAAGTTATATTCCTAAAACATGTGAATCATGAAATTACATATTTGTAACATTCAATATTGTAGATGCTAAAGGTTGTAAAGGTTTGCACATCCACCAAAGGTTTATTTATTTAGGCCATTGCACAGGGCAGTTAAGAGTCAACCACATTGTGAGAGTCTGGAGTCACATGTAGTCCAGATGAGGTGAGGATGGCAGATTTCTTTCCCTAAAGGAAATTAGTGAACCAGATGGATTTTTACAACAATCGGTGATAGTTTTATCATCACTTTACATTCCAGATTTATTAATTGGATTTAAATTCCACCAACTGCTATGGTGGGGTTTGAACCCAAGTCCCCAGAGCATTACCCTGGGTCTTTGGATTACTGCCCAGTGACATTACCTCCATCCTACCATATCCCCAAGCAAGCTTAATATTGTAGGCTTCAGAGTTACTACCTGTATAGAAGATTTAAAAGTAAGTTTGTAAAATGCAGAAGTGATCTTATTCACAGGTAAACTGTGCTCATTAAACGGTTACTTAATTACATTGCTGTTGTACGAAAGATATCTGTACATTTACCAACACATCTCAGTTGCCTTATGTTTACCTTTTATGCTTTTAAAAACTCCTGGTCAGAACAGGCATGAAACAGAAATTTTGAACAAAATCGCCCTTCAAAATTAGTACCTTCCTTGCTAATACATCAATAACAAATTTAAAATAAAAGCAAAAAACTGCGGATGCTAGAAATCCAAAACAAAAATAAAAATACCTGGAAAAACTCAGCAGGTCTGACAGCATCTACGGAGAGGAACACAGTTAATATTTTGAGTCCGTATGACTCTTCAACAGAACTAAGGAAAAATAGAAAAGAGGTGAAATATAAGCTGGTTTAAGGAGGGGGTGGGGGAAGGGGTGGGGTGGGACAGGTAGAGCTGGATAGAGGGCCAGTGATAGGTGGAGATAGCCAAAAGATGTCATAGACAAAAGGCCAAAGAGGTGTTGAAGGTGGTGATACTATCTAAGGAACGTGCTATGTAAGGGTAGAAAGCAGGACAAGCAAGGTACAGATAGCCCTAGTGGGGGTGGGGCGGGGTGAAGGGAAGGGATCGAAATAGGCTAAAAGGTAGAGATAAAACAATGGATGTAAATACATTTAAAAATAATGGAAATAGGTGGGAAAAGAAAAATCTATATAAATTATTGGGAAAAAAAGGGGGGGGGATCGGAAAAGGGGTGGGGATGGAGGAGAGAGTTCATGATCTAAAATTGTTGTACTCAATATTCAATCCTGAAGGCTGTAAGGTGTAAAATTAACAAATTTATGACACTACAAAGAAAATTCTACAGTTTTCCAAGTCACTTCTCATCTGCAGTTTAAGAACAGACTTAAGAACAAGGAATTGCTGATGAACACCAGTATGTAAGTGCCATTGCCCTTTACTCCTTTTGAAATTAAATGCCACTAGTCTGAACACAATTTCCCTTAAGCACAGTGACTACATATGTTTGAATTGTAGCTGGAACTATGTGTGGGAATACCCAGCAATGACAGCTCACACATCAATCAGCACAAAAAAGAACCTTAAATTTTATACAAAAATGTATTTAAAAAAAACATCATCATCAAAACAGAGGAGTAGAAAAAGTGGACGCATTCCACCAAAGTATAGAAAACCCAGCATGAAAATGAAGCACAGCAAACTGTAAGGCTTTGTGCGCTTTAGTCCATACACAAATGTCAGCAGCAATGTCAATATTTATAAAACACAAGCAAGGAGCAATTATGAGGACACAAAGCTCTCCTACTTCTATGTTTTAACTTTTTGCTGTCAAATCAACTAAACAGGTTTTACAATGAAGGTCCATCAGAACTATACTTTCTTGGGGCCCATATTGTGGGTGGCCCTAGGTTTCATTTCTGTACTGTGCTGGGTCTGTACTAGTGCTTTCTTTATAAGACAAACTGCATCGAACCCATACAAAAGCAAAATATTGTGGATGCTGGAAATCTGAAATAAAAACAAAAAGTGCTGGAAAAGTGCTGCAGGTCAGGCAGCATCTGTGAAGAGAGGAACAGCGCTAACATTTCAAGTCTATGACCTTTAATCAGAATTAAACCTACCTTGTCTGCCAAATCCACAATATTAGGTTCAGTAACACTGTCCCACTTATATTGTCTGCTCTCACAGGATACCTCCATGACCTCTTTGTTATCTACCAAGTGAAAATGTCAACGTTCCATAGGTGCTAACATCAGAAGAGCATCACCATTTGTAAAAAGGCAGAGAAGTTATTAGTTTGGCAGCAAATCCAGATATATCTCAAATAAACCATGTTTCATTCAGTTCCAGGATGTTGAGATGGGTTTACATAATGCTGAGGCCAATACAGAACACAGAAATATTGCTTGAGCGGGAGATCAAGTTTCAGTAGATATCATATCTTGATGACCAGTGTTGACACGAAATAAAACCACCTTTTAGTGTAAAAAATTTTTAAAAAT
Source organism: Cetorhinus maximus (assembly GCF_964194155.1). Lineage (NCBI taxonomy): Eukaryota > Metazoa > Chordata > Chondrichthyes > Lamniformes > Cetorhinidae > Cetorhinus > Cetorhinus maximus. The sequence goes on from NC_135880.1 coordinate 216,078,442, forward strand.
ACCCTTCCAGAGAATATCTATAGGCTGTAAACTACTTGCAAAGAGTCGATCACGGGCTTTAGTTCGTTCAGGAAGTAAACTGAAACAAAACCTATTGTATGAAAATGTTAACTGCATCATTGTGCTTTATCAAGCTATATTTAAAGTATAAGGAAGAATGATGTTATAATGGAAAGCTACATCATCAGCCCAGTCACAGTCTATTCTCCCACTGCATTATGAATTTTGAAAATGTACCAAACACTAGTCTGTACCGAAGGATTTGGACTTTTCAATCTGGACTTTTTAAAAATAGTTTACTATTATTAATTTCCATATCAAATACATCGAAGCTACTATTTACTCAGCATGACCAGTTTATTCTGCCTAAACCTGGATATTTTATCAAACAATAGTGCCTGAGCTTACTTTCACATTATTAAACAGCTCATAGCTGTCATTGTGACACCACAAACCAGTATCACAAGCAGACCAATGGAGAGTGATACTGTATCACTCCATATTTTCCCTGGTTAGCTCAATTAGCTAGACAACTAGTCTATAGTTCAGAATAACCTCAAAAGCAGAGGGTTCAATCCCTGTTCCAGCTGAGGTAGACTTGGAACCTGCCTCCTTGCCCTACCCATAATAAAATCACAGCATAAGCCAAGGTTCAACGGCCCTCAAATAGTCAAGGATGCTACCTGAAGAAGAATGCCATTTTGTGGATTAATTATGAAGGAGCTGAGCCTTGGAGTGAATATATTGGTAACTCTCCAACTTGGCCTTTTGTAGTCATTACAGTGCTCCTTTGTTCATGACTGACATGGTGTCCTAACAAAAAGCACATGCCTATCATATGCTACACAGTACAATATTGCTCTATTACAGATAATAAAAACACATATTTTTAGAAACATGTAACTCTATATAAATTCTAAATGAAACTCTTCCACAATAACTTAAGCCCAATTAAACTCAGCTTTTCAAAACATTCAGCATCACCTTTTCAGAACAGTTCAAGTTCAATTTAAAACTGCTAAACCCCTTTAGAAAAATGTAAGACTTACAGCAGTCAAATGCAGAACAAATTTAACTTACACAAAAACAATTTTTTTTTTGTTAAAAGTTCCAGAAAAAATTATGGCCAAAAATTCAGCTCAGTACCCAGCTCAAGCGGTGCTATGGGAGCAGTAGTCGCTGAAAATGGCAGGTGCACCACATCCAGTCTCTTCTGGCCCCCACATCATGTTGGTAAAGGTGCTAGCGCAAACCACTTCCAGTCTCCTCTGGCCAGCACATCATGTTGTTGGTAAGGGTGCTAGCGCAAGCGTGCATGCATGTATCAGAAACTTGCACAGTGGGAAAATTGTGACATCAAATGTCCTCTCAGGTTGATCTGATGCACAACCTGCCAATTTGGACTGGGCAGATCCAATAAACACTCCCAGTTGAACATTCATTCAGCTGCATAAGGGTCACCTCCACTAGCGTTATTTGAAGGGTCAGCCAGCCAACTTGAAGGTGAGATGCTTTTGACTTACTGTTGTTCTTGCAAAGTTTTGTAGAAGTACTATGGTGTGCTCTTCAAGGAATTTTGGTGTCCTGTTAGATTTGAAGGGAGTGTTGCTGAATCTTGACAGGGAAGTCAGAGGAATTTACTGCCCTGTTTACAGAAAGCCTGCCTGTTATAGGGTCTATAGTTGCAGACTCTCTTTGCCAGCAACAGAACAGGACATGAAGCACAAGCTGCAGAGAGGGTAAGCTGTGTGCAAAGGGAGAATGAGGAAGGTTTTCTGCATCAAGCGTTTTAAGGGAGCACTTCTCCTACCTCCTTCTCAGCCAGGGGCAAGGTTTGAGGCACCTAAGATTGAGCAAGAAGGTGGTCATTGAACTGCGCTATCTCCTTCAAAAAGACCTAGACGTCCACAGCAGAGCAAGGACAGGACTGTCAGTAGCCAACAAGGTCACCGTCGCCCTCAACTTCTATGAACTGTTCCAGGCTGGGGCACAGTTGAGGGACGGGGGAACAGTTGAAGGACGGGGGAACATTCCAGTATTCACCAGAGTGGATGTCCAAGTTCATGCCGATTTCCTGTGTCCCTCACAATCTTACTAACACATGCCTTTGCCACCAGGAATCTGTAGGCCACCTTAGATGGGTGTAGAAGGGGAGAAGGAAGAGGAGGTGGCATCTGGAGCCCTTTGGTCTGGATGGGCTGTCTGGAAGCAGCTACTGAGTCTCCATTTCCTCAAGCCATCAACACCACTGCTCTACAATTCCTCATCTTTCAATCCATTTTCTACATCCCATCACAGTATCATGTTGGCCAAAATCCTGAAGTAAAAGCCAACAACAAAAAAACCTTTCCATAATAGCTTTACCCACGAACACTTCTAACAATACATACAAAAAAACAGAATTATTCACAATGTGCATCTCTTTAATCCCTGTCTTGCAGTGTCTTTGCTTGGCCCTGTGGAACGTTACTCCAAGTGGCTGCAGCATGATTTGTAGAAAGCTGCTGCCTTTCAGTGGATGAGACTACAAAAGGCCTTGCAGGATGACCTGGGACTTGAAGGCCTAGCTTTGGACTGCAACACCCCCTCATGAGTGGTAGCAGTGTGCATTGGTTGGCTGAGAGGCAACAGCAAGTGTAGTGGTGGAGTGTCAGTGGTGAGAGCATAAATGCTGTCATCCTGAGGGAGGACAGCAGTTTTGTATGCCTGGCACTGTCCCAGTGTGGTGCCTCAGCTACCCTAGAGAGCCAGAATGCCTCTTTGGGCACCGTGATATGTAGCCATGGCAAAGAGTAAGCACAGGCCTCATGATCTCAATCTTAGCTTCCATGTGCTTTGAGTCATTAGGTGGCTTCTCTCTCTGTGCTGCACTGGAAGTTGACGCAGTAGCCACACGATTCTCCATCACAGCTGGGTCTGCAGGGGCTATCATGGAGCTACCACTTCCACACTGAGATGCATGGACTCCAAGTCCAATGCCAAGCTGGAGCTGGGCACCTCCATGCTCTTGACACGCTGTCTGCAGGCCTGTCAATGCACCAAGCATCTCGGTGTGCATGCTCACCAGCATTCTCTAGTGCAGCCCCCCCCATCAAAGTCCTCATCCAAGTTCCCTGCAGCAGAACTCATCTGCAACCTCACCTCTGCAGAGCTGGGACATATGCTGCCCTTCTCCCCTGGGCTGGCTGAAGCCTATTGGTGCCAGGTGACCTATTAAGTGATGAACCCAACTCTCTTCTACCCTCTAAAATATTCTCTGTGCCGGTATATATGAGTTGTTGACTGTAACTGTCAGGTCAAGTGATTGCTTCTTCATCAGAGACCTGGTGCATCTCTTGTCCTTCCATATCGGGCTGCAGTGGAAGGCCATGCACCAGTTCTTGGGTAACTTTGGTTTGATGGAAGGTGAGTTGGAGAGCTAGGGGATCATGATCATACTATCTACAGGTTGCACTTCACGCTCAATAGCAGCATGAGGGTGAGGGATTTGAAAAGGGACATAACCTTGCTGATGAAAGATCAGCAGCCTAAAATGTTAACTCTATTTCTCCCTCACAAAGATCCTTAACCCATTTCTGGCTTTGACGGTCTCGGAAGAGGATACCACATCATGGCACAATACTTAGTTGGGCCAGCCATATAAATACTGTGGCTACAAAAGTAGACAATTCTGCAGCAAGTAATTCATCACATGACTCCCAAAGTCATCTACAAGGCACAAGTCAGGATTGTGGTTGAATATTCTTCATTTGCCTGGATGAGAGCAGCTCCAACAACACTCAAGAAGCTTGACACTGTCCAGTACAAAGTAGCCTGTGTGATCAACACCCCATCCACTACCTTAAACACTCACACCCTCCACCACCTGTGTACACAATGCACTGCAGCAACTCGCCAAGACTCCTCCAACAGCACCTTCCAAACCTGTGACCTCCATCATCTAGATGAGCAAGGGCAGCAGGTGCATGGGAAGTCCACCAGCTGTAAGTTCCCCTCCAAGTCATACACAGTCCTGACCTGTTACTATACCATCATCCCTTCACTGCTGTTGGGTCAAAACCGTGAAACTCCCTCCCTAACAGCACTTTGGGTGTACCTACATGAGATGGACGGCAGTGATTCAAGAAGGGGGCTCACCACAAGCTTCTCAAGGGCAATCAGGGAAGGATACAAATGCTGGTATTGCCAGCAATGCTCACAGCACAGGATCAAATAAAACAAATTTGGAGTCCCATACTGCCAGATTAAACTGTTACACCCTATACTGAAAGAGGAAGGGGAAGTGGAGGGCAGTTATTCATGCAATAATGACAAAAAACAATACCAATTGTTGAGGGTGAGGTTGAAGGAGGCAATATTTCTTCCTTTTACCTCCCACTGGGGAACCTTTTCAGGAAAAATCTAAATGAATGCCCTTCTTTAAGCATTTTGAAAACCATATATGAAACAGGCTAGTAAATTTTGAATTAAAAGTAAATTGCTTCCTTCCTAGCCAGGGACAGACTAACTACATGATTTGCATGACCATTTCCCTTCCTGTTGACACATGCACAAATGCATTGAGCTGTTAAGCATCTCAACCACAAACCAGCAGCCTTCACAACCTGGTGCCATGGTAACAAATGACCGTTCATTTTCTGACTTCCGGAAGGACATCAATGCTGGCGAGATTGCAAATGAACAGCTACAGCTAAATCTATAATGTCCATGATTTTAATAGTTGTAATATTTTTAAAAATCTACACCTGCATATTGTCAGATTTCATCAATGTTTTTGTGTTTAATCTGCTGTAAAACCTGATACACAAGTCACACCATCATGCATGTTTTCATATCAGTATACATTGCTGCAACTAATAACTTTGACCACTGTTGAGGCACAAACAAGAGCGATATATAATTTATGAAACACTGACACTTCAAATCATTGACATTCTTGCTCTAAATATATTTTTTCCTATTTCTAAAAGTCAGTACAAAATTAATTTGAGATTATCATAAATGCAAAATGTTATTTTTCAGTAATCCTAATGAAACATTTACACACCTAGTTCATTTTCAGTAACTCCAGCTGATGCAATCTGCTACTACAAACACAGGGTCTGTTTTTTGCAAGTCATTTCTTACTTTTCTCCCTCGATCCTGTTCCAATAAAACTGACGACCACCCAACTTCCTGGCTGCTATGGCAGTTGATATTGTTAATAGTTCTCTCTTCTCGGGTATTGTCCTTCTTGCCTTCAAATTTTCTGTCATCAACTTCTCTTCAGAAAACCAACCCTTGACCCCATCCATCCTTGCAAACTACAGGCCCATTTCCAACCACTCTTTCCTCTCCTAGGTCATTGCAAGTGCTACCACCTCCCAAATCCATGTACATCTTTCCCAGGACTATAGTTTTGTGGTTCCCACGCTGCTTCATAAAATTTGACAACATATTCTAGCTTTACATCACCTATAACTTGATCTGTTTGGATTGAGCTTCTGAATTCAGATGATTAATGAAAATTAGAAATGCTAAAGGTCCCAAAATGAATTGCTGTGAGCACCGTACAGTAGCCAGCACTCCCCTCATCCTGACACAGCTTCTCTAACAGGTATCCCCACATTCAGTCAATATTTCGCTCACTGTCAGGTTTGTTGCCTTAAATCCCATCACTAAGCACATTTGGAACTTTGAAATCACTACAAATAGGAAATACTTTATAATATACAGACATTCTCTTCCCCAGAGAGCCATAGGGGCAGGGTCATTGAGTATTTTTAAGGCAGAGGTAGATAGATCCTTGACTAACAAGGAAGTCAAAGGGTAAACAGGGTAGGCAGGATAGTGATGTTGAGGCCACAATCAATGCGGAACAGGCTCAACGGGCTGAAGGGTCTACTCCAGCTCCTAATTCGTATGTTCATATATTCCAAATTCCACTTGTGATGCCACGGAAAAAAATGCTCCAACTAACATGTTAATCCTTGTGCAGTGTACACTTATTCTGGTTTGGCCAAATATAGCAAATTAACATTCCTGTACCAACTCAAGCTAAGGACAGTCAAAATTGAAGAACAAAATGAGGCTAATCTGTCACATTTTTGAGCGGGTAACCATTAACATGGCACTGAAAGATAGTTGGTTATCTGAGCTTTGGTTCCTCCCTATGTCTTAGGTACTGGGGAATTTAAAAAAAATGGGGGGAAAGGTAATTAAAAGAAAGTATTTTTTAAAAACTAATTAAAAATTATAGTCTCCACGTGTGTCTGTTTATTCACATGACACCTTTGAAAGAGTTCCATGTTACTGAATTGGTTACCTTGACTGGTCATTGTTGGTGAAGTTAGATGATGAGGAATTTTCTTCAACATACTTTAAGGTATTCAAGATCAGACATTGCTCATATAAATTAGGTTTGCAGAAGGTTCAAAGAGATTTAAAAGCTCATGTTGATCTTTGAAACTAAAAGCATGTAAAATTGGAAGCATTATAAAAGTTAAGTTCTTTAAAATCAAAATACAAGTAAATTCAAGTGAATCACAACAGTTAACTTAATAACTTAAGGATTATAGTACCTGAAAGGTTATTGAAATTTGCAAGAGATGACTGGTGGGCAAAAGTGGCAAATACACACTGCCATTCACTGCAGGCCTCTCCAGAACTGAGGTAAAAGCACCCTAAGGAATTGCCTGAGACTGTAGCAGCCTGTTATCCATTGAGGCAGATTGCCTGATTTTAGGTTCCTGTCACAGAGGGACAACTCTAACAGTTGTGTTGAATACAAATATTACACTTCACTTTGTTAATGAATACTTTAATCAATTGCTTAATATAGTTCTTTGATTACTTACGGAGAGTTTTTCAGGCGTGCACATTATTCGAGAATTCGTACTGCTGCAAGTCAGATCTGCAGCAGTTTGGATTAGCCTGCACAATTTACTTCAACACTAAAGGGAGGAGAAAGACATTTAGAAGACTCAAATTTCAGAGTTGATCTTTTGTACATTTTTAGAACTTACACCTATTTTCCTAAACAAAAACAAAATTACCTGGAAAAACTCAGCAGGTCTGGCAGCATCGGCGGAGAAGAAAAGAGTCGACGTTTCGAGTCCTCACGACCCTTCAACAGAACTGAGTATAGTTAGGAGAGGGGTGAAATATAAGCTGGTTTAAGGTGGGGGGGGGGAAGAGAAGTCGAGGGGGGTGGGTGGTTGTAGGGACAAGCAAGCAGTGATATGAGCAGATAATCAAAAGATGTCACAGACAAAAGGATCAAAGAGGTGTTGAAGGTGGTGATATTATCTAAGGAAATGTACTAATTAAGAATGGATGGCAGAACACTCAAGGTACAGCTCTAGTGGGGGTGGGGTGGAAAGACTGACAAGGTATTAGTTATAGATTTAAAAATAATGGAAATAGGTGGGAAAAGAAAAAATCTATATAAATTATTGAAAAAAACAAAAGGGAGGGGGAAGAAACGGGGTGGGGATGGGGGGAGGGAGTTTAAGATCTAAAGTTGTTGAATTCAATATTCAGCCCGGAAGGCTGTAAAGTGCCTAGTCGGAAGATGAGGTGCTGTTCCTCCAGTTTGCGTTGGGCTTCACTGGAACAATGCAGCAAGCCAAGGACAGACATGTGGGCAAGAGAGCAGGGTGGAGTGTTAAAATGGCAAGCGACAGGGAGGTTTGGGTCTTTCTTGCGGACAGACCACAGGTGTTCTGCAAAGCCGTCGCCCAGTTTGCGTTTAGTCTCTCCAATGTAGAGGAGACCGCATTGGGAGCAACGAATGCAGTAGACTAAGTTAGGGGAAATGCAAGTGAAATGCTGCTTCACTTGAAAGGAGTGTTTGGACCCTTGGACGGTGAGGAGAGAGGAAGTGAAGGGGCAAGTGTTGCATCTTCTGTGTGGGCATGGGGAGGTGCCATAGGTGGGGGTTGAGGAGTAGGGGGCGATGGAGGAGTGGACCAGGATGTCCCGGAGGGAACGATCTCTACGGAATGCCGCCAGGGGGGGTGAAGGGAAGATGTGTTTGGTGGTGGCATCATGCTGGAGTTGGCGGAAATGGCGGAGGATGATCCTTTGAATGCGGAGGCTGGTGGGGTGATAAGTGAGGACAAGGGGAACCCTATCATGTTTCTGGAAGGGAGGAGAAGGCGTGAGGGCGGATGCGCGGGAGATGGGCCGGACACGGTTGAGGGCCCTGTCAACTACCGTGGGTGGAAAACCTCGGTTAAGGAAGAAGGAGGACATGTCAGAGGAACTATTTTCCTTCCTGGTCCCATACAAGCTGAAAACAGATCCCTCTCCAAATGAGTGACTTGAAGGGGAACTTCCATGTGGTGGTCTTCCCATGTATCTGCTACCCTTGTCCTTCTAAAATGGTAGTGGTTGTGGGTTTGGAAGGTGCTGTCTAAAGAGCCTTGGTGAATTCCTGCAGTGCCTCTTGTATATGGTTCACACTGCTTCTCCTGTGCGGTGGAGATGAAGGGAGTGAATGTTTGTGGATGGGGTGCTAATCGAGCAGACTGCTTTGCCCTGGACGGTCACAAGCTTCTTGAGTGTTGTGGGAGCTGCACTCATCCGGGCAAGTAGGGAGTATTCCATTACACTCCTGACTTGTGCCTTGTAGATGGTGGACAGGCTTTGGGGAGTCAGGAGGTGAGATACTCGTTGCAGGAGTCCTGGCCTCTGACCTGGTCTTGTAGCCACAGTGTTTATATGGCTAGCCCAGTTCAGTTTCTGGTCAATGGTAACCCCCAGGATGTTGATAGTGGGGGATTCAGTGATGATAATGCCATTGAACATCGATGGTTAGATTCTCTCTTGTTAGAGATGGTCATTGCCTGGCACTTGTGTGGCACAAATGTTACTTGCCACTTGTCAGCCCAGGCCTGGATAATGTGCAGGTCTTGCTGCATTTGGACATGAACTGCTTCAGTATCTGAGGAGTTGCGAATGGTGCCTAACATTATGCAATCATCAGCGAACATCCCACTTGTGACCTTATGATGGAAGAAAGGTAATTGATGAAGCAGCTAAAGGTGGTTGCATCAATCAGTTTTTTGCCCATCCCATGGTCCCAATCGAAGGCATCATCTGTGACTGTGACAGTGAAACACTAAACCTCCTCATCCTTCTTGACCTGTCTGCAGCCTTTAACACAACTGATCATAATATCATCCTCCTTCTACACCTCACCTCCACCATCTATCTGAATGGGATTGGCTATCCAGTGATAGTCAGAGAATCTCATGAAATGACATCTCTGCACCCCCCCCATACAGATGTTTCTGAGATCTAAACTTGGTTGCCCTAAATCTCCTATTTCTCAGCTGCATGCTTCCCTTGGGAGGCAACATCTGAAGGCATGATGTCAAATTACACATGCTGATGACACGCAGCACTATCTCACCATCAGCTCTCTCAGTCGCCCTTATGTCGTCAACTCCAGGCCTGAATCAGCCACAACTTTCTCCAGTTCAACAATGGGAAGATAAAAGCCATTGTCTTCAGCCGCCATCTCAAACTCTGTTTTCTTGCTACCAATTCCAACCCTTCCCTGGTCAAATTGAACCAGACTGTTTGCGATCTCAGCATTCTATTTGACCCTGAGCTGAGCTACTGGTCCCATATCCTATCCACCACAAAGAACACCTCCTTTCGCCTCTGACTGTGCCATGACTCACTTCTAATGAAACTCTTTTCAAAGCTTTTGTTAGCTACAGGCTCAAGCATTCCAATGTTCTCATTGCCAGAATCTCTTCTTCCTTCTTTTCAAAAAGTCTGCTACCTGCATTTAGCTCACACCAAGTCCCATTCACCCTGTGCTCATTGACCTACATTGCCTCCCAATCTATCAATGTTAAAATTCTTATCCCCATATTCAAATTGCTCCTCCTTATTCCAGTAACCTCTTCCAACACTACAACCCTCCAACAATTGCACTGTGTGTCCCCCATTCCCTTCATCCCACCTGTAGCCATCAGGGCTCTAAGCTCTGGAATTCCTTCCCTCAACCTCTCTCTCTTCCTTAATGGACTGTCCTTATTACCTGCCTCTTTGACCAAGCTTTTAGTCACCCATTCAAATATTTTTCTTTAGCGCAGCGTCAATTTTTGTCTGATCACAAAACTGTGCTATGCCATAGGACATTTAACTTCATTAAAGGCACTAAATAAATGCAAGTTGCAGTTGTTCTATCCAGCTGAAAGAGTATATTTAAAGTCATATAGAAGTTACAATAATTAACTCATGCATTGCAATACTCCCCTGAATTAGAGTTTTATTGTATGGTTGTGTTGGGTAACAGAATTAAAGCATTCATTTTACTGCATGCTGTGGGAACTTGCTCAAAGCACATCTTCCAAATAGAACAATGCACCAGTTTACCTTACACCATGTGATCCAGTCTGAGGGAAATTAGATTTGTTATAATAAATAGGCAAAATTGACATTTCCTGAAGCTAAAAAAATTACTGCATTCTTATTAACCAGTTAGACATTATAAGACTGTGTGTTGAAATAGGAGGAAGTCTGCTATCAGCCATGAAAAAAACTGCCAACACTCTATTTAGTTTCATACATAAAATAGCATTTAAATGAGCCATTTATCAGCCCCCGTGAAACTGCGTTTTAGCAATAAGCTGCCTTCACAACTTAAAGGGCAAGGGGGAGAATTGGAAAAGAATTTTAAAAATAAGACCGAAGAGTCCCTTTTTGACTTAGTGCGACTAAATCATATAGACCAGATTCAGCCTGCACTGGTTTAATTAATCGCTACCCGGGGCAGCAGCGAAACCATTACCGATAGGGGAAACATTCTTGGGTCAAAAAAAGAGGGGGGGGGGAGGGGGAGGTGGAAGTCAATCAGGTTTCTTGCATTTTATATTTTAATGCTATGATTCTTCGCTGGAATACCGAGTGAGAGCAGTCTCTGAAAGGACCCATGGTGGAATCACCAGCTGGCAGGCATTCACTGACAAGGCATGGATCTCAGCTCGATGATGACCACTTCAACTGCAAGCCTCAATGCTCCAAAGGAAGAGGGGTAAGTTGTAAAGATTGGAAACACCATTCATTCAGTTAACGCCACGCATTTTAATATTTACCAATTTCTCTGCGAAGCTGTGACCGCAGACGTCGGGGACTCAATTCACAGCTGACCCTTCACAGCTGCAAAGAGAAAACGCTGCAACTGTGTTGTTTCAACACCCAAAACTGTGGCCAATCATTTTTAAAAGCAAATAAAATTCAATTGCGCATAGATATCGTCGTCCCTCCTCTCCCCTCCTCCTCCTCTCTCTCTTAACCACCAGGCTGTGGGCCTCGAGCCAGTTTATTTGTGACAGTAGTTAAACTGCAGAATGCTATTTTCGGAGAGCTGGTGTTTGGGTCTGATTATTATCTGTCTCTTCAATGAAAAAGTGTGAGAAAGCAGCACAAAGCCTGTTGCTCACCCGCCATCCCTGCCCCAGCAAACCGGCCCACTGGACAACTCTGATTTGCAGAGAGTGTGTGTGTGTTTGCCTGGAAATAAATTCGAAACTCGGCCACTCACGTTAAAGATCCCCGGAGCTTTTCACCATTTTCACCAGAAGCCGTTATGAATACGTTATAATTATCAGCTTTTTTTTTCCTAAAAGCGGAATTAACTCTCGCTGGCATCAGTGTCGCAACGCAACCTCCCCACCCCCACTCAGCGTGCCCGTTACCATGGCGACTCCCGCAAAGGGGAGGGGGGGAGGGGGGGGCCATCGGGCTGAAGGAGGACCCATTCCAGATGTTTACTGCGCACGCCTGCCGTCCGCACGCTGGTGGCGACTCGGTCCGACGTGCGCACGCGCGCCGACCGAAGCCGGTCCATTCTGCGCGTGCGCGGTAGCTCGACTCGTTGCATCTACGCAGGCGTGGCCGCTAAACCACCCCCCACCTCCCCTTTCAAACCGGCGCGCGCGCAGTCGGCAGCCTCTCCAGACCGTCTGGGTGGCTTCACTAGAAGCTGCCATCTTATTCTGCAGCTGGTGGAAAAATCATAGTGTGTGTGTGTCTGTTGCCACCGCTGCTAAGATGGCCGCCTAGATCGCGGTGCGCAGTGGTTCACGGGTGCGCGGACCAATCGAAGGCTTAAGGAATTGGGCCTGCGCAAATGACGTCGGGGCGCGTGCGCAGATTAAAATTCGTGCCCGCTCAAAGCGCATGCGTAAAATGTCATCCCTGACCGAACCCTGAGGAAAGCAGTTCCAGTAACTTTGTGTGAATTATTACCGTCTTTATCTTTTGACAGTGCGATTGTTTGAAAGGTGAGTCAGACTAATGTAATTTGTCGTGGATTATTCTTTCCAGCAGTCAAAGCTGTTTCCTCTGAAACAAAAATAAAAATACCTGGAAAACCTCAGCAGGTCTGACAGCATCTGCGGAGAGGAATACAGTTAACGTTTCCAGTCCGTATGACTCTTCATCAGAACTAAGTAAAAATAGAAAAGAGGTGAAATATAAGCTGGTTTAAGGGGGGGGTGGGACAGGTAGAGCTGGATAGAGGGCCAGTGATAGGTGGAGATTGCCAAAAGATGTCATAGACAAAAGAACAAAGAGGAGTTGAAGGTGGTGATATTATCTAAGGAATGTGCTAATTAAGGGTAGAAAGCAGGACAAGCAAGGTACAGATAGCCCTAGTGGGGGTGGGGTTGGATTGGGGGGGGGAGGGGAGGGATCGAAATAGGCTAAAAGGTAGAGATAAAGCAATGGATGGAAATACGTGCCCCTTCACTTCCCCTCTCCTCACCGTCCAAGGGCCCAAACACTCCTTTGAAGCGAAGCAGCATTTCACTTGCACTTCCCTCAATTTAGTCTACTGCATTCGTTGCTCCCAATGCGGTTTCCTCTACATGGGAGAGACCAAACGCAGATTGGGTGATCGCTTTGCAGAACACCTTCAGTCTGTCCGCAAGCATGACCCAGACCTCCCTGTCGCTTGCCATTTCAACACTCCACCCTGCTCTCATGCCCACATGTCCGTCCTTGGCCTGCTGCAATGTTCCAGTGAAGCTCAACGCAAACTGGAGGAACAGCACCTCATCTTCCAACTAGGCACTTTACAGCCTTCCAGACTGAATATTGAGTTCAACAACTTTAGATCATGAACTCTCTCCTTCATCTCCACCCCCTTTCTGATCCCCCTTTTTACCAATAATTTATATAGATTTTTCTTTTCCCACCTATTTCCATTATTTTTAAATGTATTTCCATTCATTGTTTTATCTCTACCTTTTAGCCTATTTCGATCCCTTCCCCCACCCCACCCCCACTAGGGCTATCTGTACCTTGCTTGTCCTGCTTTCTACCCTTAATGTCACCTATTTGCACATTTCTTAGCTAATATCATCACCGTCAACACCTCTTTGTCCTTTTGTCTATGACATCTTTTAGCAATCTCCACTAGCCCGCTATCCAGCTCTACCTGTCCCACCCCGCCCTTAAACCAGCTTATATTTCACTTCTCTTCTATTTTTCCTTAGTTCTGTTGAAGAGTCATACGGACTTGAAACGTTAACTGTATTCCTCTCCGCAGATGCCTTCAGACCTGCTGAGTTTTTCCAGGTATTTTTATTTTTGTTTTTGTTTTGGATTTCCAGTGTCCGCAGTTTTTTGCTTTTATCTTACTGTTTCCCCTGAATCTGATTTCTGATATGAATCCATTTCCATCCACTGTATTTTTAAACTCTGCATTCCACCAAGCCCTAGCTGCTGTTGTCAATGCTGCTGTGTTTTTTTATTATTGGTTCATGGGATGTGAGCATCGCTGGCTGGGTCAGCATTTATTGCCCATCTCTAGCTGCCTTCTTGAACCGCGGCAGTTCCTGTGGTGTAGGTACACCCACAGTGCTGTTAGGAAACGAGTTTCAGGATTTTGACCCAGTGACAGTGAAGGAACAGCGATATATTTCCAAGTCAGGATGATGTGCGACTTAGAGGGGAATTTGCAGGTGGTGATGTTCCTATGTATCTGTTGCCCTTGTCCTTCGAGATGGTAGCGGTTATGCTTTTGGAAGGTGCTGTCTAAGGAGCTTTGGTGAATTCCTGCAGTGCATCTTGTAGATGGTACGCACTGCTGCCACTGTTTGTCATTGGTGGAGGTAGTGAATGTTTGTGGGTCTGGTGCCAATTAAGTGGGATGCTTTGTCCTGGATGATGTCAAGTTTCTTGAGTGTTGTTGGACCTGCATTCATCCAGGCAAGTGGAGAGTATTGCATCACACTCCCGACTTGTGCCTTGTAGATGGTGGATAGGCTTTGGTAAGTGAGGAGGTGAGTTACTCGTCGCAGGATTCTTAGCCTCTGAGCTGCCCTTGTAGCCACAGTCTTTATATGGCTGATCCAGTTCAGTATTTGGTCAATGGAACCCCAGGATGTTGATCGTAGAGGAGTCAGCAATGGTAATGCCATTAAATGTCAAAGGGTGATGGTTAGATTCTCTCTTGTTGAAATGATCATTGCCTGACACTTGTGTGGCACAAATGTTACTTGCCACTTGTCAGCCCAAACCTGGATATTGTCCAGGTCTTGCTGCATTTGGACATGGACTGCTTCAGTATCTGAGGAGTAGCGAATGGTGCTGAACATTGTGCAATCATCAGTGAACATCCCCATTTCTGACTTTATGATGGAAGGAGGTTAATTGATGAAGCAGCTGAAGATAGTTGGGCCTAGGACACTAACCTAAGGAACTCTTGCAGTGATGTCCTGGAACTGAGATGATTGACTGCCAACAATTACAACCATCTGTCTTTGTGCTGTGTATGACTCCAACCAACCTTTAACGATTGGAGCCATGTTAAGTTTTTAAATGTCATTTTTATTAGCATTTGTCTCGACGTGCGTTGCTGTTGCCCAACCCTCAACTGTGTGCTCCTGGATTATCAGCTTTACTTGCCTAACAATATGTTCCAGGGCTAGGAACTGTTTTCCTGCCGTATGGTCCATTGTACTTCTCTTTTGTTTCTGTGGAGTACCTTGTGTGTCCCTCATCTTCTGTTTCCCATGTGATTGATTTGCAGCCTTCCTGATGGCTACTTCAGTGGATACAACTGAGAAGTTCCTCGCCACCTTCACAACCCTGGAGTTTGAGAGTTATGAGGATTTCAGCAGTAAATTGGAGACGTTTCAGCAGGTAACATGGCAGGCACCTGCTATAATGAGCCTTGCTTTGTTCCACTGTGTTAACGATGCTCTTTAAATGTAAGTTATTGTTGTGCTTACAGGTAACAGGGAGCCTGTACCAGAAAGTAAGCACCCATACGCTCAAGAGGGAGAACAAGAGACGGCGAATCCAAGTCCCCAGCCGCTTTAAGTATGCCTCAGTGAAGCTGCACTGTGTCCACTATGGGCAGCCACGCATCCGTTCCACTGGAGTGAGACCTAATCAAAGGTAGGCGATACTGTTGGTAAATTTCCTGCTGTGCAGTGTGTTGGCCCTATATTGCAGCGTTTGATTTGAGAAAGCACTTGTCGACTGTTGGAATTAACAGCACAGCTTTTGCTTTGGAACCAAATTGCTGCTTAATGATGTTGCTTGCGGAGGCATGTTTCTCCTCATACGAATGTTGGCACTGAATGACTGGGTTGTGGAGGAAGACATTGGCCAGCTGTGGAAAGGATTGCTACTATTGGTGTGCATTGCGTTAAGGTAATCTTTACAACACCGATATATCTCCACATTGAGATGCAGTGTCCACAAAACCACATGCATGCAGCCCCTCCCTGGCATACAATCTGTGTTGCCTCCAGAATACAGCAGGGGCTGGTGAGCCATGCCCACTGGAGGTGGCTGGCAGTAGCATTGACACCTTTTCACTTCTAAACAGGTGTGCATAGCGCCTGAAGCACTGGCACTACAGAATTCCGAGTCCTTTATATGTTGAGCCGGATATACAGTAAGCCCTTGCTTTAAGTCCCCCTGTTTAACCTTGTTTCATTTTAAAGTTGTTTATTCTTTAGTGTCTGTTTCTGCAATTTAAGCTGTGTCACAATCGTTTCCTTAAAGTAGCCTGTGAGCTAAGAATTTATGTGTGTGTCTGTGTATGTAGCCACCTTTTAATTTGAGTAATTCAATTTAAAAATAACCCAGCAGACAAGCTTTAAATAAGATAAATGTTAGTTTATTACAACACTAACATTGAAAGTTATTTAAGTAAAAGTATGCAGACAAAAGGGCAAAAAGAACTTAAAAGATGAGATTTCAAATAGTCTCTGTGTGATATCATTGCTAGCCCATTGCCCGAATTCCTTTGTTCCGAAGTGAAGAAATTGAAACTTAAGGTTCAGTTTAGCAGCTGCAATGGCTTCTGCAGTCAACCAGTCAGTGTTTGCCTTTTTCAGGTGGACTCAGCAGGTTTTTACGAGAGAAAGAAGGTTTCCTGTTCCCCACTAATTCTGTGGTTGTGGAACTTCCAGATTGCCTGAACTCTTTCGGCAGAGCAGTGCTTGATTTCTTATTTCCTTCCTCTTCGTCCTTCCATGGCCAAGAACCCTCTCTGAACTTCTTCCTGGGGTTCTGCACAAAAAATGGCTGTTCATGAGCCAGACTTTATACAGTTCCAAAGCTCAAAATGGCGCTATCCCAAGCTGTCGAATGATGCTTCCGTATGAGCTATTGGATTAATCCCAATCTGGGGGCATGTTCCTATTCGTTGTCTTTTTAGCCGAGGTAATTAACCTTTTGAATGTCCCAGGCATTAACTTGAATGGATAAAAGCAAAATACTGCGGATGCTGGAAATCTGAAACAAAAAATAAAATGCTGGAAAAACTCAGCAGATCTGACAGCATCTGTGGAGAGAGAAACAGAGTTGATGTTTCAAATCCATATGACCCTTCAGAGCTTTTTGTCCTTTTGTTTATTACATCTCTGTCAATCCCTCCTTTGCCCCCACCTATCGCTGGCCTTGTATCCAGCTTCACCTGCTCCACCCCCCGTTAAACAATATAAATTTCATCATGTTTCTACTTCTCTGTCGCTCTGAAGAAGGGTCAGACGGACTCAAAACGTCAACTCTGTTTCTCTCTTCGCAGATGCTGTCAGACCAGCTGGGTTTTTTCCAGCATTTTATCCTTTTGTTTGTTGTTAACTTGAATGGTTCCCATTCTCCCAGGTTTAAGGAGCTATTCACAACTCCGTGGAAGCTGCAACGAGTTTCTGTTCATCCTTGTAGAAATGCGAATTGAATTTCAAATGTCTTCTGGATATGTCTACCTGCAATGCACTTGAAGCCTTCTAGAGCTCAACCACATTGCAATTGAAAAAGGTTCAGGTGACTTTTGACAGCTATCTTTAAGGCTCCATGTCTCCATTTAAAAGGATGATTATTTTACAAAAATCTATACTATCGCAACTACATGTTCATAATGGTTCTGATTTCCGTTGTTACATCATCATCACCATTAGCAGAGCAACAGAACAGTGTTGTCTGGAGGTTTGTCCGCAACCTCAGGATTTGGCATGGGAAATTTGAAGATCAGTCCCATTCTTGCTCTGCGCTGCCCCACTCCCTGGCTTGCTCGCTGCCTCACTTTAAACTCAAAAATCAGTTTGCTGTTTCCACATCCAGGTAATGGAGATTGGGGAGAGAACTGCTGGGTGGTTGGGGAGGTGGGGGAGTGGCTGACTTGGGGTTGGAGGGCAGTTGGGGTGTAGGGAAGAGGGTAATTTAGGGGGGGCTTATGGGGTGGTGTTTTGGAGAGGCTTGCGGAGTGGAGGTGGGGGGAAGGCTCACTGTGGACAGGTGGTCAGAGAGCAGGAAGAGACTCACTTTGGAACCTAACTCCAGCTTATACATTAACTGTTATAAGAAAATATGATTCACTTAATTTGTTTCTCCTAAAATTGCATTTTAAAAGAACGTAACTAGGATGTTGTGAGGAATTACTGTACCATGATGTCATTGGGTGTGCCTAATTTCTTCGTCTTAAGGACACCACAGTGCTAACATCACGGCTAGCTCATGTAAAGCCAGGCAGGAAACCTTGCATTGCGAGAGTAATGGGTACAATTGGCTGGCCCTGAATCACGAGTGGAGCAGTGAAAAGTGGCCCTTGTGTGACACAGGCAATAATTGGCCTGAAGCGACAGGCAGCGAAGTGTTGTGCACAAGGAGCCACAGCTTAGGTGACTGTTTTATTCCATCACTCAGTTGTGTTTCCAGTTGGTTATATCAGTAGGTTTAGTGCTTCATGACCTTGAGCAGATCTGTGGCAAGACTGTGCGTCGCACCTGATTGGAGGGCATGGATGGGTAGATTTTGAAGGTTGCCCAGAAGTCATGGTTGGGACATTAGAATAGTGAATTGGGTTGAGTGAACAATGAAATTGGAGAAGGCCTAAACAAACCGATGTACAGAGTGAATGAACTGAAGAGGTCCAGCAGTTTTAAAGGAGTGCCAAACATTAAATGGATTTCAATTCTGTCATGGAATAAATGAGGCAAGTGAAGAACACGAGTGTCAGCCTGCAAAATCTAGTTGTTTGTGGAATGCAACATGACCACATCGTAACCACATCTGCAGTGAAAGTCTGTGTCTTGAGGAACTCGGCTCTGAATTGTTGAGCTGTAGCCTGAACTGCTGACACTCTGCAGTGTATTAGGGAGGTTCGCTGCTGTCTGGAAACAGAGTTCAGACGTTTCCTCATAGCCAGGAAAGAATTTGGAGTTATGGGCAGTGCAGGGGAAACCTTGCCATGATCTGCATGTTAACCATTGACACAACTAGGGGTGGATGAGGTTCTGCTGAGGGTTTGAGAAGCTTGAACTCAAAATGCAGAGACATTTTAATCTCTGGAGTGCTCATTGACTTCCTGCATTATGTTTCAGGTATCTTGCCATGGGCTGCAAAGCCTTCATCACAGTAAAGTTCGTCGGGAGCAAGAATAGGCTGTGTGTCACTGCCTACCATCTTGTGCATACCGGCCACGTCCTGGATCCACAACGTTTACACTTCTATGCAAGGCGACGGCAACTGAACCAGGATGAAAGGAAGAAGGTCGAAGAGTTGGTCAGGCTGCAGACTGGGAACAAGCAGCTGAAGGATTATATCCAGCAGACATTCAATAAGACTGTAACGCTGCGTGACATCAGAAATCTAAAGACCCAGCTCAAAGCAAGGGGTGACAGCATGGATTCAGTCCGTGACACGTTGGTTTTCCACAATAAGGCCCTCGATCAGGAAAGCTCCTATCCGATGTTCCTGCACAGGGCCTCTCTCAAGCATGTTGCAGAGGCACCAGCTGATCTCCAGTCATTCAATGCAGGGCTCGCCAGCTACACGGTGAAACTGATGCATCAAGATCATAGCCGCCTCCATCAAGTGAGTGTCGAGCAGCAGAATGTGGCTGCACGTTCTGCTGCCAGGCAGTACACACTGAAGATACATGATGGCCAACCTATCTGCTGCTGTAAATTCTCCATTCAGACTTTGTTGCCCTGCAAACATGCTATTGCTGTGCAGAGGCATCTCGGCTTATCTTTGGAGCAACTCATTCCCAACTGTCTATGGCGAGCACCTCAGTCACCCTTGGCGGCAGATATGGCAGCTGCCATTGCGATTAGAGAGGACCGGCCAAGGCTTCTCAGTACCAATGAAAAATACCGTTTACTTTCAGACCGATTGCGCAGTTTGGGGTGCACCATTAAGCGGAGTGGAACAGTGAATTTCTGGCGGCACCTGGACTGCCTAGATCGTCAGATTCATTACTGGGAGCAACTGGAGTGGCTGGAACGTCAGAATCACTGCTGGCAACGAGGACTGCCAGATGAGATGAAATGCCTTGATGAAGGTGCTCTGCCAAGTAATGTGACAGACAATTGGAGAGAGGCACTTTTGGATGGAGATGGGTCCCACATTCCAAATCATGCTAGTTTTCCTGCACGGTTCACAGAGGGTCAGGAGGACATCAGCGTCACGCCACCATCCCAGGATGAGAAAGATCGTACCCCCTGGCCTACCGAGCTGATGGACCATACGTATGCCTATTTGTACCCAATTCCACTTCCCTCACCTGAGGAGCTCTCTTCTCCATGCCATTTCACACTGGATCCTAACCCCTGGCCTACTGAGCTGATGGACCATCCATACGCCTGTCTGTACCAGGCTCCACTTCCCTCACCTGAGGAGGCCTCTTCTCTGTGTCCTGTTACAGTGGGAGAGCCAAACACCTCGCTGGTCACAGCAATGGGCGCTGATGCACAAACATCTGCCTCCTCAGAAACAACCCACTCATGAAACAACCATATAGAGCTTCGTGATTGACAGTAGCCATCTGTAAAGCAGCGAGGACGGTCAAAGGGATCATGTGCTTGGGGAACATTTGATATGAAGAGGTAGCACACAGAAAGAACACGGCATACAGTGTCCAGTGGCAGTGCAACCGTGAATGCTCTCGCTGATTCCACAATTGCTGGAATGGAACTGCATCCACACTGCTCCTACTTTGGCACCTGGTTCAGTAATGCCTCCTTTGAATGATTCTTACTCTAGTTCTCCAATATCAGCAGTACCTGGCCCCTCTCTGTCCCTATAATTTCCAGCCCCATACTCCTCTGAGTGGAGCAGCAAGGACTATGAGGATGCCGGAGGCACAGTGACACCAGGGTGGCGGCGAGGAGGGCTCCGAGGTGAGCGGGAGGCAAGAGGGAACCTGTTGTCAGCATCAAGAAGTATTTTGAGCACATCGGGAGGCAAACAGCCATCAGAATGTAAGTGAAAGAAATTTGAAATGCTGCCAAGTAGCTAGTTTTGCAGTTATGTGATTGCAACGGAGATGTGATTTTAATGATTTCCATTGAATTTCCATTTTTATTTTACAGCCGCATACACCCTCTAGCACTCAGGCTGATGCACCATTACACATGCTCCTGCTGCTCCTCCAGCCTCCCGTACTTGCTGCTAATAGGGTCGCTAGTGAGATGCAGTTGAGCCATTTATCTGTTGCCTCTCACGATTAATTTCTGTCCCATAATTTTTTAAAATCTCATGCTTTCATTGGACGGCACAGCTATCAAAAAGAAAACATGTGCTTAAGATAAATGGTTCATTTAAGTAAGAATATTCAAACACACTTGTTTCTAACTTTGGGTTTCTCCAATGTAGGTGATGAATGAAGTGATTGAGCCCTTCCTGACTACCTCCCTCAGTGGTGTGGCCCTGGTTCTGCTTTGCCTGTTAGTAGAGTGCCTTTCACAGCTGGACTGCAAGGTAAGCTAAAGCACTATTGCCTCTCTGTTATGTTTACCCCCACAAAGTGGGTACGAGGCCCCTTGAAGTTCCGCAATAGAGCTTGAGGCACACACACACACACCTCTGATGCAAAGTGTGACAGCCACATTGATGAGAGGTTGGTGACATACACCTAATGTTTCCCAAGAATAGGCAGATTATGACATCAAAAGCAAGGAACACTGATCTGATCCCAGCGCTGCCGTTTTGGAGCAACAGCTTTAAACTGCATCCTCTCCTCTTAGCCTCGCACAGCTGAACATGAGTTCAACAGCATAAAGTCCTCACTCGCTCCAGCCCTTGCCTCCGCCACTGTTTAAAGTGATAAGAAGCTACTTGCAGCTTAGTTGCTGGCTTATTTCTTCTGGCTGTTGCTGCAATTCAACTGGTTTTGGTTTCTTCCTTTAATTGGTTTTAATTATCTGATTATGTAGTGACACTGCTTTAATTGTTTGAAGTTCGGGTCTCTGAATTATGAAGTCTTAAGTCGAAATCAATGAGAGCGGTAATCATGTCTGGAATTGGATACCATTACAAATCTAATGCACAGAAAAGAAAGGAGAGACTTGCACGAGAAACCGAGGCGAAAAAGTGGGCCAGAACTTTGCTTCTAGTTGGCATCAAGAGGAGCACTGAAGAAAATGCAGCTAATGTCATGGCAAACTTTCATCTAAAATTGCAATCTACTTCTAGTGCTTTGGATATCAAAGACAAGCGTTGTACAAATAGGGAAAAGGATCAAACAAACATGGAAGAAATGGCATTAGTTGCATCCGCATCCGCATCCCCCCCCCCCGCCACCAAACCCCGGACCACACAGTTTATTGATATAGCTATGCTTCCTGATGCTCTAACCAACAAATTGAGGGCCAACTCAAAAAAAAATCCTCAATCACAACCTGTTCAGACTCTAGAGGCCAATCATTTCCATTATCAGTTTTCCAAGTGAAAAAACCAAATGGTGAAGTTAAGAAACGAGACTGGCTGATATTTCGCCCTCAAAGTGTGCATTGTTTTGCTTCCATGTCACAACACAGGCATCTCAGGCATTCAATACCTCTTCCTTAGCAACTTGTGGGTTTGGTAAAGATTCCACATGGAAAAAGTTCCATAATCGCCTTCCAGAGCATGAAATCAGCACACATCATAAAAAAGGTGTTATTTCAAATGGAGCCAGTTGGAAATACATTTGGCAGGCAAATTTGGCTTTGATGATCAGTTAATACAAAGCCTTCCATCTGAAACAAATAAATGGAGAGTAGTACTCAAGAAAATCCTGTCATCATTACCTTAGGAGCGAAAGAGGACTTTCTTTTCAGGGTGAGTCAAACAGAATAGGTGGTGATAATAATGGTAATTTTCTTGTTCTAATTGAGCTTTTGTCTTGTCATAACCTGGTTCTTCATAAACATGCAACTAAGGGGATAGAAGCTTAGAAACGAGGAAAGCATCTCCAGGCTCACTCTTTAAGCTTTCCTTCACGAAATGGATTTATTCATCTCTGTGCTAAGAAGGTCAAGCCTTTCACCTTAAGGGAATGTGAAAATGTATTCTTTAGTAATGGCCACACCAGAGGTGTCACACATGGAGCAAAGTACATTTATCTTGAGATACTTAACTAATGCTTCTGACAAGTACAAAATTCAAGAGCGGTTTTATTCATCCGCTGATGACAATGGGAATAAGTAACAATGATATTCCATTTGAAGACTGTAGAGGTCAGGGCTATGATAGTGCCAGTAACAATTCTGGTCCTTACAAGGACAGCTTAATTTCAGGAGGAAAAATTGTCCTTTGCACCTTATCCCCTAGTGGCTGCCATTCTCTAAATTTGTGTGGTTTTGATTCTGTTTGTTGCAAAGAGGTAATGACTTTTTTTGGAATGGTGCAAACTGTCTTTAAGTTCTCCTATTCCCCCAGGCCAAAAAGGTGGAAGATTCTCAAGAGACACATTGATGCATCGCTTCATGGTTTATCAAGGACTTGTTGGAAAGTCAAGGTCGCCAGTGTCCAGCTCTCTTGCCCGTCGTTGGCCAGCCATTCACGTCGCCCTCAAAGAAATCTCGAAATTGAAGAGTTTGATAGCCAAGGCCAAGATGGAACTGATCGATGCTATCAGTTATGTGTCATCTTTCCAATGTGTCTCAATGGCAGCTTCAGGTTTAAAATTTTGAATGCAATAGACCGGTGTCTCGGGGAGCGATGGAGGGTCTCGGAGAGGGGGGAGGGCGTCTGGATCCTGAAGCCTGATGCCCCAAGTGAGGCAGCTTCCTTCCTAACCCGGGCCACGGCTCCTCTCACCCCAGGACCTTAGACCCACTGCCGCCGCCCTTACTGGAGCGCAAATCCAGTGCCATCTGTCTGCCCACTAGCCGGCTCCGCTCTGCTCCGTCACCGCTGCAACCTCCCCAGCCAACGAACACAACAACAAGGGTTTTAAACCTGAGCCCGCCATCCCGCCCAGCCTCTCCCACTGCCCCATGTCGAACAACTGTTTGCCTGGAGTATGTCATTACCAGGCCAGCAGTGCTCTGGAGTTTATTTCCATTTCTTCACTGAACAGTTGAGCAGCGCCATCTTTCTAATTGGTAGCTGCCTGACCTGTCGCTGGCAGTGACGTATCACTTGCACACGCATTAAAGATGAACATCGAGATTGCTCTGTGCATGCATTGTGTTGGCATTGGATGCAATCCGGCAATAAAGATCTCTAACTGGGTTGGGTGGGGGGTGATATTGTGTATAGTTTTTGATATTGTTAATTTTAAAGTAAGGTGGGCTGTGGGGAAGATCACCTGATCTGATGTACCCAGGCATTTGAAGACAAAGTCTTGCATTTATATAGCACCTTTCACAAGCACAGAACATCCCAAAGTGCTTTACAGTCAATGAAGTACTTCTGAAGTCTCGTCACTGTTGTAATGTCGGAAATACCACAACCAATTTGCACACAGCAAGCTCCCACAAACTACAATGTGATAATGATCTGATAATCTGTTCTTTTGTAATGTTGATTGAGGGTAAATATTGGCAAGGACGCCAGGAGGATCTACCCTGCTATTCTTAACTAGTGCCGAGGGATGTTTTATATTCACCTGAGAGGACAGATGGGACCTTGGTTTAATGATTCATCCGAAATATGGCACCTCTGACAGAAGCATTCCATCTGGACTGCAATGGAGTGTCGGTCTTAAATTTTGTACTCGAGTTTTGGAGTGGAACTCACAGCTTAGTTTTTCATGAAAGGCTACTTTTGAGCATGAGATGGTGCATATTCATAGTAGGAATAAAGGGGCCTCGAAAAATAAGTCTAAATGAGGTTGAGGAGCAAAGGGGTTTAGGGGTACAGATTCACAGACCATTAAAAATTACAACAAGGTCATAAAAATGCAAACAAAGCACTGGGTTTCATTTCCAGAGGGATAGTATTTTAAAAAAGCAACTTCCTTTGTGCTGAGTATGACTCCAACCAGTGGAGAGTTTTTCCCCTAATTCCGATTGACTTCAATTTTGCTAGGGTCCCTTGATGTCATTCTCGGTCAGATGCAGCCTTTCTGTCAAAGGCAGCCACTCTGACTGACTTCAGCTCTGGAATTTGGCTCTTTGTACATTTTTGACCAAGGCTGTAATGAGGTCTGGAGCCAAGTGGCTCTGATGGAACCCATCATTGAGCAGGTTAATGCCACTGTCAATGCCATTTCCATCTATGTGCTCAGATTAAGAGTCGACTGATGGGGCAGTAATTGATCTGATTGAATTTGTGGACAGGACATACCTGGGCAATTTCCCACATTGTTGGGTAGATGCCAATGAAGTAGCTATGCTGAAACAACTTGGCTAGGGGCACAGCTAGTTCTGGAATACAAGTCTTCAGTACTATTGTCAGGACCCATAGCTTTCTGGACAGACTCTCTCTTAGTTAAAAATGGCAAGCTGATAAACATCTGTCAAATAATAACCAGGATCTGATAAATTTAAACAGGTGACTGTTTAATTCAAAAATCGCTAACAAACACACTGAATATTTGTGTTGAAACCAAGTAGGTTTGACCACTCCCCCTGAACACTTGTATTTCAGACAAACCAACTAATTATGGTAACAGAATAACCCCCTTTGTGAACTGTGAAGAGGATAAATAGTGTAGAACTTCAAAGGGACATGGACAAGTTGGTGGAATGGACAAACAGGTGGCAGATGATGTTCAGTGCAGAGAAATGTGAGGTGATTCATTTTGGTAAGAAGAACATGCAGAGACAATATAAGATAAAGGGATACAACGCTAAAGGGGCTGGGGGAGCAGAGTGGCCTGGATGTATATGTGCATAATTCATTGAAAGTGGCAGGACAGGTTGAGAGAACAGTTAATAAAGTATATTGTGCCCTGAGCTTTATTAATTGGGGCATAGTGCAAGAGCAGGGAAGTTTTGTTAAATTTATATAAGTCACTAGCTCAGCCTGAGCTGGAATATTGCAAAACAAAAACAGAATTACCTGGAAAAACTCAGCAGGTCTGGTAGCATCGGCGGAGAAGAAGAGAATTGACGTTTCGAGTCCTCATGACCCTTCAGCAGAACACTCTGTTGAATTTGTGGACAGGACATACCTGGGCAATTTCCCACATTGTTGGGTAGATGTAATTCTGTTGAAGGGTCATGAGGACTCGAAACGTCAACTCTCTTCTTCTCCGCCGATGCTGCCAGACCTGCTGAGTTTTTCCGGGTAATTCTGTTTTAGTTTTGGATTTCCAGCATCTGCAGTTTTTTGTTTTTATCTCTGGAATATTGCATCCGGTTCTGGGCACTGCACTTTAGGAAGGATGTGAAGTTATTAGAGAGGGTGCAGAATAGGTTCACAAGAATAATTCCAAGGATGAGGAACTTCAGTTATGCAGATAGAAAAATCTTTTTTACACAGCGAGTGGTTAGGGTTTGGAATGTACTGCCTGAGCGTGTGGTGGAGGCAGCTTCAACTGAGGCATTCTAAAGGGAATTAGACTGTGTTCTAAAAAGGAAGAATGCAGTACTTGCAACTGGGGAGCATGGTTAGGTTACGCTGTCTAAGGAATAGAGTGAGCACTATTAAACTTTGCAATCCTTTGGCACCTTTGAGAGAGTGCTGCATTGTTGACAGTTGCTGTCTTTCAGATGAGGCACTAAGCCACAGAAAAAAGGTAAATAATCTATCTTATTTGCTGTTACATAAGAACATAAATCTGAGCAAGAGTTGACCATACTGCCCATCAAGCCTGCTCACTGTTCGATACGATTATGGCTGATCTTCAGCTTCAACTCCACGTTCCCTCCCAATCCTCATATGCCTTGATTTCCTGAGACCAAAAATCTGTCTATCTCAGCCTTCTCCATGGTGGAGCATCCACAACCCTCTGGGTTAGAGAATGCCATTCACAACCCTTTGAAGAAATTTCTCTTCATTTCAGTCCTAAGTGATCGGCCCCTTATCCTGAGACTGTGCCTTCATGTTCTGCATTCCCCAGCCTTGGGAAACAAAGCCTGTGTCTACCCAGTCACGATGTTTGGGGGTGAAGGTGGCAGGGGGGTGCTGGAGAGGGTGTCTTGCTGTCTGCTGCATTGACCACACTTCAGATGTCTTTGATTGACTGTGTGAAATGCTATGGAATGTCGAGGTGATATGTAAATCCAAATTCTTTAATTTTTAAGTAATAAAGTTCATTGCAGTCTTTTTAAGTAATGGGAGATTTGTATGAAGTGTGATTTTATGCAAAACATTTATTTAAAAAAAAATAAAATGCCTTGTCCTTCAAATATTTTTATCCTTATTGAGCTTACAGGATTCTTGCGGAATATCTACAATGGTGCGCTAGCGAATTGCATGATGTTTGACCATTTTGGGGCATTTGTGTTAATGTATTGGGACACTACTCTCATTGATTCAGTTTCAAAACAATCTACACCAGACCAGAAGTAACAACCATGGCAATGAGTGAGGTAAATCAGACTCTCAAAAATCTTCCATCATTTTGCATGCTTTCTTGATTTATTTTTGTACAACATGTAATCCAATCTGAACATCTCAAAGCTGACTTCACCCTTTTCAACATTTTGGAGCCCGGGGACTGGGATGAATTCTGGGCCCTGGCCCGTGCCCAAGCTGCGTTGTTATCACGACACTATTTGTACGTGCAAATGGCCTAACTGGGCAGGAGGTGAGCTTTGTGCCCAATAAGAGGCACCGAGTGCCTCCACGAGGCAGGAACAGCCTACCCAGCCATGTTGAGAGTTGCTGCTGCCTTGCCGATTAGAGCATGCAGCTCCTTGAGCCAGGAGGCGGAAAGCAGCCATGGGCGACAAAATTTGGTGTGGCGCTCGTGCCAACCCTAGTTGGTCCCTCCAATTTCGCCTCCGAGCAACAGTAGAAAAAATTACTTGGTGCTGGGGGCCCTGCCAGCAACGACACATGAGCGCGCACAACACTTTTCAGGCTCGACGGAAAATAATTTTAAAATTCCAAACCCCAAGGGACAGGCTCCTCTAATGAGCTGTTAATTGGTGGTGCCCACGTTTCACACTCCCTCCCTCCCCGCCACTGGCCCTCTGAAAATACAAAACTGTGTCTGGAGGCATCGGGATCCTGAGATGACCTCTGGGACTAGTGTATTCAAATGGTGCCCACACAGGGCCCTGACCCTGCTGCGTTTGAAACCCGGCCCCTAACCATTGAGAAAAACATACAATACAAATACTTTTTAAGTTGATATATTTACAATCTCTGTGTACACAATCATTGAAGTGTTTATAGCATACAGGTCATTTGCACAAATATTCAGGTAACTCATTGACAAGTAAGGATTAACCAAGTGCAAATTCATCCTCATGCACCACAGCCTACCCACACGCGGCTTCATTGGATAGGATATATTTTTCCTTCAGGATTCAATCCAACCTAACCAAGGAAAGGAACAACAAGAAAATTACTAAAATACTCATTTTCTGAAAACTTAGTAAGGCTTTCATTCCAGTTAGGTTTTGGTTATCAGAACTTGCCCATTCTTGTTAACATAATACTCTACACTGGTAGATACTGTGTGTACATCTTAGAAGAAGTGTGACAACCTATGTTAATTTCATTTGGCATTGCATATGCTGAGGACAGCAGGAAATCGTCAAGTTTTAACAGAATGCAGACATTCCATATGTTGAACATTAACTCAGGCCAACGAGCAGCCTAGAGAATAGTACGCAATGTCAGTGAGTTTTGCGTTCTGGTTCAAAGATACAATGGGAAATGGAAATTTTTCTTCAGTTTTTGTACCTAGAATCAGCAGTGAGCACTTTGTGTATAGTATGGGTCAAGTACAATGTAAAAACTGCTTTTGTATTGCCCCAACAATGTGCCTTAAACCCAACATCAGAAGATGTTGCCCCGCTGCACCAGTATGATTTATCCAGGTCTTATATCAGCCACCATTTCACTTAGAGCAGTAAAGTGCTAAGTTGTGGGCAGTTGCATGCAGTGGACGTGGGTCTAATTGGAAGTGACTTCAGACTGCCCAAACTATTTAAATACGACCTTTAGTGTTGCTAGAAAGCAGTACCGTTTTACATTACAAGGCTGATATGAATGAGAAGAAGGCTAAAACTCTAGTGCCTGGTCCTGAAGTCTATAATCTAACCTTGGGGGTATATGTAAAATCTTCACTCTCACAGTTTGTAATGGTACTGGAACCTCTCAGTTACTGCCCTGAGACACCCAGAAGTGCTGAATTATTTCATTAAATATAAACTTGTTCAATAGGGGAAATGGTTCAAAGAGAAATCTTTAAAACTGTCACGCCATAATTTAACAAATGTAAACATTCCAAAAGATGGACTTTTTCTATAAGTGTCATATGCCATTTAAAAGGTACATTATACTGAAGTATGTTTTTAAGAATTTCATCTAATGAAATATCAGGTGTATTATGAAAGTGTTCTAATGTTGGTATTTTTCATGTGTGTTTTTGCTTTTGTTTGGTAAAATAAGTAGCAACAAAAATATTACATTAACTTGCTGAAAAACTGAAATATTGTTTTGACAAGGTCACAATCAGTTTTGTAGATTTCAACTGCTTGATTAATGTCCTTTTAAAAAGTCAGGAGATCCATTTTTATACCAGAGTCCCATTTTTTCTGTCATATTTCATCATGGGATTGAAGCTAATGGTTGCATACTCCGTCGCGTTTTCTTTTTGTCTGGCCTTAACTTGCTTGAGTGTGCGTCGAGATCCCTGTTGGATCACCTGAACTTCGGCATAGTGGATATCTTCTGGCTGCGTTTTATTCACTACAGCATATACAGGCATGTCAGGGGCTACTTCATCATAGGGATGAGAATCTTCACATATCTTTGTCTGTAGAAATAACAAAAAATATGCGAAAACCATAATCTTGGAAAACTGCAAAGCAATTTTATATGTTGTGATATTTGTTTTGATGGGTGAAAAATCAGGAGCACAATTTTCTGAAAAAGTGCTCTTGGGGAGCAAGGCTTTGCCACAGTAAAGTAAAAGTGGAGAAGCAACTCTTTAATTTTTTTCCTAATATTATCTGTAATTTTCCTAATATTATTTGTAAACATAGTCGAGCCTGACACAGCACATTACGGAGGGAACAACATCTTTGGATCTGCCATTCCTTAGATGAGGCATCAAAATAAGGCTTTTGTCTGCCCATTCTGGTAGTTAAGGTGGATTGATTGATCTGATTTAAGGGCACAGGGTTTTCTCAGTGTCCTAGCCAACATTCCTCCCTTAACCAACACCAGTACAAGCACATTAACTAGTCAGTCACTCATCTCATTTGCTACTGTGAAACCATTCTGAACAAATTGACTGCTGTGTTCATTCAAACAACAGTCACCAAATTTCAGAAAATAATCTACTGGATGTGAAGTGCTATAGGATGTCATATACATGTGTGGTAAATATAAACTAAATGAAAATTTCTTCCATATTTTCTCATTATTTCTTCTCTACTTAATTCCTACAAATATTACTTTTTTTTCCCCTATTATGGACAGAGCACTGTATCTTTAGTTATTTCATTAATTTATCTCAAATCTGTAATCAAAAAGCAGGTGGTAATATCATTCGAGTAACCTTACTAAGTACGCTAACCTCTCCAGTCCAGAAAGCTAATGTTCAGAAACACAAGTTGTTCGGAGATTTTTTAAGAAGAGACAAGCAACATTTTAGTACAGTAATAAAAATAGACGGTACTGAAAAATCTCAGATCTGGCAGCGTCCGTGAAGAGAGAAACAGAGTTAATGTTTCAAGTCTAATATGACTCTTCTTCAAAGAACAACTTTGTTTTTATTCCAGATCTCCAGCATCCGGAGTACTTTGCTTTTATTTTAGTACAGTACGGAAAATACATTATCTGGAACAAGTAAAACAATTTTTATTACTGCTCTATAATGTTTTATCACTGTTTTATGTTTTGGGTAAATAATCGTGTTGTTTTCCAGTTCACGGACTTGTGGTTAAACATTTTAATGTCATTCTATAATCCAAAAAAATTGTGAAATCCAGAAACGATTTGGTCCCAAGCATTCTTGACTGGAGAGGTTACAGTATATACGTTATTCCAATTATTAGCGATGTAAGCGAAAACTAAAACATTCCTTTTATTCTGCCTTGCACCTTTTTTACTTTTCTGACTTTTAGCTTTGTTCCCCACACAATATTTGTTACTTAAATGATAATAATACTTAGTCCTAAAACCTTAAAATGAATTACAAAAAGTCAACATGCATATACAGCAAGTAATTGGGAATGTTGACCTTTATTGCAAGGGGCTGGAGTATAAAAGAAGGGTATTCTTTTATAAAAGAGGATATTCTGTCTTGCGGGGTAATCTAGAACTAGGGGGCACAGTTTTTAAAAATAAGGGGATCTCCCATTTAAGACGGAGATGAGGGGGGATTTTCTTCTCTCAGACAGTTGTTAGTGTTTGGAATTCTCTTCCCCAGTGAGCAGTTGAAGCTTGGTCATTAAATATATTCAAGACTGAGTTAGACATTTTTGATTGACAAGGGAGTCGAGGGTTATGGGGGCAGGCAGGAAAGTGGAGTTAAGGCCACAATCAGATCAGCCGTGAAGAATAACAGAGAACGCTCAAAGGTCCGAGTAGCCGACTACTGCTCCTATTTCTTAAGTCCTTATAAATGTAAAACAATACCATCTAGTTTTAAGTATCTCTAGCAACAAAACATTTTGGAGTTTATTTCAATCCTTGTAACTTTATCAGCATGCAGAGTTGTTGGGAAATTTCCCAAAGTGCAATATCTGCCTCCAACAGCTTTTAACGATTGCAAGCTTTCTGTCTGTCAAGATGATAAAATGTAAAGATACTGGTTTGAGCTTCCATCTTTAATCTATTTTGTACATTCCTATTACCTGTACATGTTTACCATCCCTTGTCTTGGTCTCAGAAACTACAAAGAAGAATTAAAGAAAACCAAATTAGTTTCATACTTGAAGAAAACTTAAGAAATTTGATGAACACATTTCGCTGGAATCTTCCCCACTCAGAAAATTCTCAGACGCCGGCACCATTTTCAGTTCCTGACGCCGCTCAGGTCAGCGGCGCACCTGCCAGCTGAATTTTACGGGAGGCGGCCGATTCACTGTCCAATTTGGGGATGGTGGGCGGGTTCCAGAGATGCGAGATCAGGACAGCGCAGCCCACTGCGGGGGAGGTTGGCGG
The DNA here is from genome assembly GCF_964194155.1 of Cetorhinus maximus. Classification (NCBI taxonomy): domain Eukaryota; kingdom Metazoa; phylum Chordata; class Chondrichthyes; order Lamniformes; family Cetorhinidae; genus Cetorhinus; species Cetorhinus maximus. The sequence goes on from NC_135880.1 coordinate 216,110,413, forward strand.
GCCTCCAATGGGATTGCTGTTGAGACCCAAGCAGCAGGAGCCAAGAGGGAAGCACTTGAGCTGCCATCAGCACCAGTGGTAGTGGGTTAGACCTCATCAGGTCCATGACAAACTAGATACATCTGTTTCCAGGAATTCCACACGGAGATGGGAAGAAAGCAGCCTCCTGCTGCGTAGCCACCTCCTTTCATGCAACCTTCTTTGCTTTGTGCCAGTCACTTCGGGGAGAAGAACTAGCACAGTGTTTCACTTGGGTAAGTAGACCCAGGCACAAAACACTGGACGTGAAGCTATCCGGTACCAGAAAGTGGCCAGATTGGCAAAAAGCGGACTGTCCAATACAAAACTGGAGACCTGGCCACCCTACAAGAGGTTTGGTTTCTCTGTTCAATTCTACTGAGGACAAGCCTTTCCCCAGTTGAGAGGAAGCTCAGGCTTTTTCTGTTTTAAGTTTGTCACCCTGCAGTGGTTGAAATAGGAGAATGATTTACCAACCATTTTTTATCCCCTCCTAGTGCAAAAGAACGTGGCTGAATGCAATATTAGGGGCTCACAACATTTGGAAAAATGGGTCTGAATTCTTATCCGACTGCTGAGAGCTACCATATTCTTCCACTAGAATTTGCAGCCCATATAGACATTGCAAAAATGCCAAAACTGTAGCCTAAATGCATTAGAAAGGGAGGCCAATAGCAGAAAGGCTATAGGGGGAAGTCAATTTTTAAAGCACCAATATATGATGCCACAACTCATTCATAGTGCAAACTTTAAGGACATGAAGTTATTTCACCAACTTTGACTAATTAAATGTTTCAACTCTGATAAATAAATGATTGTATTAGGTGTGTTCCACTTGAGAGTTCACTTTAATGATGCTGTCGCAACACTGTTACAGGACCATGGCAGGACACAGTCTTCTAACTTCAGACATTAAGGGGTCACTCAAAAAAAAAAGCCAAATATTTTCTGTGAATGATTAATTAGCCACTGGAACTGGTGGTTTTACTTTAGCTTTTCAAAGTTAACTGACTTCTCTTCAATAATTTTTTTTCATTTTTGCACACTTGACACATTTTGTGCTGTCAGTTCAAAAATCTCCGCTTTTCATAACTCAAGTTAATTTTGATTTAAAGCTGAAATAGTTGTAATACCCAGTTCTAGCCACCTGGTGGCACTATTGAGGAAAGCCAGAGCATGCTAACTTTCCTAATTGGTGTACAGTGAAACCTAACAGTCTGGATTAAGTGATGTAACTCATTTTAAAGTTAAAGAAAAACTTTCATCTATAATGTTGAAAGGTCGCAGACCCATAAACATTTAATTTTGTTTTTCTCTCTCTACAGATACTGCCAGACCTGAGTATTTACAGCACTTTCTGTTTTTATTTCAGATTTCCAGCATCCAGAGTATTTTGATTTTTGCTAAATGATCCTTGATAAGGGATAGACTTTGGCCAGAATATCAGAAGAGTTTTCCCATATAGTGCAAGTACTGTACTTAAGGGGAGTGCCCTTCCCACAACAGAATGGGAGTTTGCCCTGGCACATTCTTAGCATTGGAATCAAGTCCCTAACCCTGAATGAGTAATGTGGATAGTATGAATAGCTCCCAGTGGTAAATGAATTATAAAGCAGAGAAACACCACAGAAAAATACAATCAATAATAGATGACAATAAGTTATCAACTGGAAATGTTAACTCTATTTCTCTCTCCACAGTTATGCCTGACCTGTGTGTTTACAGCGTTTTCCATTTTTATTTTTGTAACATAATTAACCCACTAGTTGGTTCTCCCAGTCACTCACCTGTACTATTCTTTTTTGATTTACTTTTTTTGGATTTGTTCCTGTTGGAGAAAAATATTTTTAAGTCAGCTTAATTTTGTAATTACAGTTTTGTTTTAATACACATTTTCAGAGAACGTCCTGGGGATGGTTTGACTGTGATTTTGTATTGGTGCATGTTGGGGGTGTAGCAGTGGGCGGTAAGCTTGCACGTTGACACTGAGCTCCCGGAAGATTTCAGCTTCTGGGTCTCGTTTCTGTGGTGGGTGGGAGAATCGTATAGTGTTTCTGTTCTGAGGAGGGGGGAAAGTCCTTGGAATGGGAGGCGTATGGTTTTCTTGTGGGGCCCACAGGAGCACCCCAACATATTACAGGCACAGAAACAGACCATTCAGCCCAATCTCTGTTTATGCTCCACTCAAACCTCCCCCCATCTTTTCTCATCTAAATCTACCATCGGAACCATCTATTCCTTTCTCTCCCTCATATGCTTATCTAGTTTCTCCTTGCATCTATACTGTTTGCTTCAACCACCCCATTCTTACCACTCTTTGGGTAAAGAAGTTTCTTCTGAATTCCGTACTGGATTTCTTGGCGACTGTCTTATATTGATGGCTCTAGTTATGCTCTTCCCCCATAAGAGGAAACATTCTGTCTGTATCCACTCTATCAAAACCTTTCATAGTTTTAAAGACCTCTAGTAGATCACAGATCAGCCTACTCTTTTCAAGAGAGAAGGGACCAAGACTATCAATCCTTTCCTGATATGTATAAGCATTTCTGGTGTCATCCTTACAAACCTTCTCTGTGCCCTCCTTCAGTGCTTCTATATCCTTTTTATAATACGGCCACCAGAACTATATTCCAAGTGTGGTCCAACCAAGGTTCGATACATTTAGCATAACTTTCCCTGTTTTTCAGTTCTATTTCTCTAGAAATAAAGCCTAGTGCTAGGCCTCAACCTGTGGTGCAATTTGTGGTGACTGATGTATTTTTATTCTGAGATCCCTTTGTTCCTCTGTTCCATCTAGACTTGTCTCGGTCCACAAGAGCATTTAAAAAAAAGAACTAAACATAGGTGAGCCACTTTGATCCATATCCTGGCAGGGTTGACCGAGTGGAGAAGCCACGACTGCTGCTTTGCTCCAGTCTCGGGTTAATATTAAAGTTTGGCCCAGTTATGTAATTGGAGCGCAATCTATATAGTTAACAAAGGACCCCGCCAGCTTCAGGTAGGTGGTGCCCTTGCTACCTGTAATTTAAAATTAGTCAGTCAGTCAAAGCTAAGGGCAAGTGAGCAGCATGCAAAGTTCTGATAGAAGGTCATTGACCCAAAATGTTTGTTCCTGTTTTTTTCTCTCTCTCTCCACAGTTGCTGCCAGACCTGCTTATTTCCAGCGTTTTCTGTTCTTATTGCAATTTCCCTGCTCCGTTTTAACAGTTAGTGCATTTTCCCAATATTGCAACAGTGTCCCTATTTCAAAAACACATCATCAATTAAGAAGCACTTTGGACTGTCCTGAGAATGTGAAAAACTCCGATGCAAAAGCAAGTTCTTTCTTACAAACTTCAAATGGCTTTCAGCAGCCATTCCATCAGATGTATTTATACTGTAGCTGGTGTGCAGCAATCGTCTTATTACTGGCATAAATTCAAGCTTGCTGCAAATTCATCATACCTATCCTAGAATATGTAGACACTGCAAAAATGCCAAATCTGTAGTCTAAATGCATTAGAAAGGATGAGAGAATAATAGAAAGGGAGGCTAACAGCAGAAAAGCTGTAGGGAGCAGTCAGACATTTTTTGTTGGGTAAATAATATATTAATAATTAGATATTCTCGTTAGAATACAATAAATAAGTCATTAGGAGTAAATTGAGTACTAGATTAAGGGAACAAGAACTTTAATATATATATATATAGCATCTCACATGACCTCAAGATATCCCAAAAGACAGTGAAGTGCTTTTGAAGTTTAGTCATTGTTGTAATGTAGGTAATGTGGCAGCCAATTTGCTATGTTCAAACTCCCACAAACAATAATCTGATAATGACCAGATAACAACCTGTTTCTAGTGATGTTGGCTGAGGGATAAATATTGCCTGGACACCAAGGATAACTGCCCTGCTCCTCTATAAAATACTGCAATGGGAGCTTCACATCGACCGGAGAGGGCAGATAGGGCCTTCGTTTAACATCTCACTTGACGGTGCAGCACTCCAACAGTACTATATTGAGAAAAATATATATAGTCAATAGGATTAGATGCTGAGCCATGTACGAAGTTTAGGAAAAGTGCTTGAAAGCTTGTTTAGAAGATGGAGTTTGAGAATGTTTTAAAAGGTAGAAAGAGAAGCGGAGATGTTTAGGCAGGATATTCCAGAGGATAGGGCTGAAGGCTCTGTTACCAATAGTGAGATGAAGGGAGGTAAGTTTGCAAAAAAAGACCAGAGTCAGAGAGCCTAAAGAATACCAGAGGGGATTTAATCTACAAATGGTTACAAAGCTAACATTGGGGAGATGGTGGTGTAACTCTTTCGAGTACATTCACAGTTCTTGACTTTTTTTTTCTGGGAGTGGGACATGAACCCACAACCTTCTGACTCAAAGGTGAGGGCGCTATGAACTGAGCCACAGCTGACACCTCCAGATGGTGGTGTAACTCTTTCGAGTACATTCACAGTTCTTGGTTTCCGGGAGTGGGACATGAACCCACAACCTTCTGATTCAAAGGTGAGGGTGCTATGAACTGAGCCACAGCTGACACCTCAGATGGTGGTGTAACTCTTTCGAGTACATTCACAGTTCTTGACTTTTTTTTGTTCAAAGTCCTGGAGTGGGACATGAACCCACAACCTTTTGACTCAAAGGTGAGGGTGCTATGAACTGAGCCACAGCTGACACCTCAGATGGTGGTGTAACTCTTTCGAGTTATCAACAGTTCGCATGTAACTCTTTCGAGTACATTCACAGTTCTTGGTTTCCGGGAGTGGGACACGAACCCACAACCTTCTGATTCAAAGGCGAGGGTGCTATGAACTGAGCCACAGCTGACACCTCCAGATGGTGGTGTAGTGGTATCGTCACTGGACTGGTAATTTAGAGGCTCAGGTTAATGATCTGGGGATAAGGGTTCAAATCCCATCATGGCAGCTGAGGGAATTTAATTTCAATCAATAAATCTAGACTTGAAAGCTAGTTTCTGTAATGGTGACCATGAAGCTATAATTGATTGTGAACCCATCTGGTTCACTAATGCCTTTTAGGGAGGGAAATCTGCCATCCTTACCTAATCTGGCCTACTTATGACTCCAGACCCACGGCACTGTTTTTGATTCAACTGCCCCCTGAAATGGCTGAGCAAGTCACTCAGTTCAAGGGCAATTAGGGATGGGCAACAAATGCTGACCTTGCAGGTGACACCTACGCCCCATGAAAGAATAAAAAGGACATTGCTTTGAAGACAGGAATGAGGTTTTTAGGGAACAGTGGGATGCGGTATAGGACAATATGTGCAGATGGGTTTTGAACATGTTGGAGAGTTTATGGAGGATACAGCATGACGGATAACAAAGAGGACATTGGAGAAATTGAATTTGGAGTGTACAAATGCAGCGGTGGAGATGAGGTGGGGCAAAAGTTGGCCCATGTTAAAGTAAACTGTCTTGGCGATGGATAGGGTGTGAGGTTTGAAGCTCAGCTCTTGGTCGAACAGGATGCTGAGATTTTTCACGGTCTGGTTCACCCTGAGTAGGTGACGGGGAGGGAGACGGGCTCAGTGATGGGGAGATGGGGATTTTGGCTTTAATAATGGCTTTAATCTTCTAAACATTCATTTAAGGAAAAGGTAGCTGTGGTGAATTTAAATGTTCATCTTCATAAATGAAGATAACAGAGAAATTGTCAAATTGACTTCAGAAACTAACAAAGGGAAGTTAGGGGGAAAAAAGCACATGCTTTGAAGAAACTCAAAGAATTACATTTCTACAGACCACATGACTAGACAAGCTAATATGTCAACTTAGCTAAATTGAAGCCTTTTCACCACTGGGTCAGAAGGTTGAGGCTTCAAACCCCATATTAGGAGCTCATAAGTTTGGCAAACATTCCAGTGTAGGACTGAGTCCTGCACTGGCAGAGATGCCATCCCTCGGATGAGATATTAAACCCACGTCTTATCTACCAGTTCCGGTGGACACTAAAGATCTCATGGCACTATTTGGAGAAAAGCCGGAGCTTCTCCCAACATTCCTCCCTCACCCACTGCCACAAAAACACAGATTAACTGGTCATTGATTTAATTGCTGTTTGTGGGAAACTGGCACGGATTGCCTGCTGTGTTTGCAAAAGTGTCAAATCCAAAGAAAAGGTGTGAAATCCATAACATGATAAGATGCTATATAAATGCATGAATTCTCATTCAGATACAACTGTTGAGAGCAGAAGGCAGCAGTTTTGTTTAATACTTTTGGGAGTTTCCGAAATACAACAGTTGTATCTGATGACTAGAGGTGGAAAATATTTAAAAAGGTATGCGAACCATCAGGGAAAAGACATCCAACTGTTTTAATGTTGTGAAAAAGTTTTAAATTCATTCCACAAGACAATGGTAATCTAAATAGCACAAAAGTCCTTAATGGAAAACAGCAAAGTTTTAGATCCAATGAATAAAGCATATATTGGACTTCCAATGGGCATTTCATAAAGGTTTTACCGTGTAATTCTTTGAAGCTTTTAACATTAATTTCTTGAACTATCTTCTTTTAAGTTAGATAGCTGGATTAAAGAGTAGCGGAAGTGACTGACAAACTTGATTTAAGCTTTTCAATTAAATGGCAGAAAGAGATGATGAAAGTGCTGCATTTGATATTATGCATACAGATTTTCAAAAGGCATTTGATTTGATGCTTTTAGACATTAGCAAAATTCAAGGGCATGGGATTTAAAGAGGCAGTGGTAGCATGAATTGGCTAAGAGACAAAAAGCAGAGCAGTGGTGAAGGGTTATTTTTCAGACTGGAGGGAAGTATACAGTGGTGTCTGCTGTAGGTCAATATTAGGACCATTGCTTTTTTGATCGACATTAATGAGCTGCACTTTAACGCTAAGATTCTCTGAAGTGATGAGAAATAGTCAAGCATCTGCTGGGAACCCAGCAACAAGTAGAATCTTGCAAGGATCTGTACTGAATCTCCTATTTAGAAAAATATGAAGGAGAGGGCTTCTAGTAATATTTAGATTTGTTGTTGACACCCAATTACATGGCCAGGTGACCATGGTGCAGAAAAGATTGGTAGCATTTAACAAAACCTGGACAAAATAAGTGGATGAGATGAGGATTGTCAGCTGGATAATGTGGATAAATATCAGGAACACTGGCAGAGAAAACAAGAAACTTGTAAATAGATAAAAACAGCTCTGAAGAGTAGTCATACAGACTCAAAACATCAACTCTGTTTCTCTCTCCACAGATGCTGTCAGATCTGCTGAGTTTTTCCAGCACTTTCTGTTTTTATTTAAGATTTCCAGCATCTGCAGTCTGTTGCTTTTACTTGTAAATAGGTGTTGGTTATTGGCAGAGGTGAAAAACTTAAATATGTTGATTTGCATAAGATCACCATTTGTTCATTGGAAGTAAGCAGGAGATGATCATCACCTGGTATTTGTGCGGTGTGAATATTGCTTTACACTTATCAGTTAAATGGAAATCAAAATGGCAAAAACATTAAGCAGTGAGAAGGGTAATAGGTGGTTATTCATGGGTCAAAAGCAGTGTTCCACAAGAATCAGTACCAGGAGGACTATTATTCATAATTTACATTAATGATCTGGATTTAGAAATAAACAACTCAATCAAAATTTGCAGATGATCCCAAACTAGGTGGGTGCAGCTAACATGAAGTAGAATGCAACATAATGCAAGAAATCATTAGAAAACTTACAGGCTGGGAGTTAAGGTACAAGTGAACTTCAACATAGATAAATAGGAGCAGGAAAATTAGTAGCCTCACCTACACCTTAGAAAATATGAAACAGATTGGGGTAGAAAAGCAAAGGGATCCAGTGGTTACACCAGAGTAAGTAATTAAAAGCTGCTTGTGGGTCAATAAAGCAATTAAAAATGTTAACAAAACACTGGGATTTATTTAATGGGGCATAGAATTCAAAAGAACTTGTGTAGGACCCCACACAGGCTGCACTAAAACGCTGTGACTGTATGGGGAAAAGAAATTTCAAGCAGCAAATTATTTATGTCTGGAATTTATGTCTGGAGAAATGCCTGAGAGTTTGGTGGAGGCAGGTTCATTCGATGCATTCAAAAGGAAATTAGACTGTTATCTGCAAAGGAAGAATGTACAGGGGAGTTAAGAGAATGGCGCTAAGGGAATTGCTCATTCGGAGAGCCAGTGCAGACACAATGGGCCAAATGGCGGCCTCCTGCGCTATAACAATTCTGTGATTGTGAAGTACCTGAGAGAAAAGAGAATAGAACATTACAGAACAGCATTTCCCAACACCTGCTGTCTGAAAATCTCAGCCAAGATACAGTGCGTGGCAAAGACAGATCCAAAATATGGGTAAGAGTAAAAGAGAAACATAAAATGCCATAAAGCAACATCCATATCAAGTACGATAGCATAACGGTTATGATACTGGACAAAGAGCCTGAACTAATGATGTGACAACCTGAGTTCAAATCCCACCAGAGCAGGTAGGGAATTTCAATGTAATTAACTAAATAAATCTTCAGTTAAAAATTGGTATTAGTAATGGTGACCATGTAACTTCAGATTGTTGTAAAATCGCATCTGGTTCACTAATGTCTTTCAGGGAAGGAAATCTACCACCCTTACCTGGTCTGATCTACATGTGACTCAAGACTCTCACTACCCACTGAAATGGCCTTAGCAAGTCATTCAGTTGGATTTAAGAAGGTGCTCACCACAACCTTCTCAAGGCAATTAGGAATGGGCGATAAATGCTGGCCTTGCCAGCAATGTCCAAATCAAGTGAAAGAATAAAAAACAATCCAAATTTTACATTTCATGGTATTGGTATTACACTCTCGTTTCTGGAACTCCTTTTTCTATGGACAAAATATAAATATTCTAAACTCACACCACAATAAGCTAATTAGCAACTGCATTGCCTCCAGCTTCACTGAATCAAAACACAAAGGAATATGCTCCACAATTAAACCCATATTTTGTACTTTGCCTAATTAACTTTAATCAATTAATTTTAACATATGGTATAATCAGGATACATTAGGAAGACCCATGGGATATGACTTGTATCCCATTTCTGGAAGTAACCATTACTCAGAACTCGTGATACATCAAGCCACCCGACTTGTGGGATGCAAATCATAACCACGGGACTATATAATGTATTCTCTACATAACGAGAAAACAAGTCTAATGAATTGAAGCTTCACTTTTTCTAGAAGTGAAAATGGCCACCACCATCATAGGTGAACTTTTCAGCTGATATATTTCCCTGCCTAAAACGTTATTTTCAAATGCCTTGCTCTCTTTCTCCCCATCCTCAAAACCCTTCTAAATACTTACCTCTTACGGCCATGCCTTTGATTTCCTCCCCCCCATGACTCCCTAACCCAAAATCTTTTACCCCTTTCTTGACATCCATCTTTCCCTCTTCGAGTGGTGTGAGATGTTCTTGTGTGTGGATAGAAAGCTACGTAAATGCAAATTGCTATTGTGTAACAATGTGAAATGGTTAGAGCAATGGCACACAGATTTTTGCATTTGATTTGGTCAGAGTTTTTTTTTTGGTTATGCTGCCAGAGGAGGAATCGGTATCTCCTGTTGATGGTAGTTGCAGAGTTACCAAGTGAGGAATCAGCTGTTGAAAACTGTATTCTAGCAGTTTTATGATGCTACTTATTGAGACCATATACAATAGTGCCCTATTCTGTTTTTTTTTAAATGCAATCAGCTCCTCTTTCAGATATAGATTATAATAACAGCTTGCTTTTATATAGCACCTTTTAACATAGTAAAATGTCCCAAAGCACTTCACAGGAACATTATCAAACAGAATTTGACACGGAGCCACAGAAGACGATATTAGATCAAACTTTTGGTCATTTGTCCTAAGAGGTAGGTTTTGGGGGAGGGGGGTGGGGGTGTCTTAAAGGATGAAGGTCAGGGGTGGGGGGCAGATTTAGGGAGAAAATTCTAGACCTCAGGCCCTGAGCAGCTGAAGACATGGCTACCAAGGACACCATTAATCTTGGAACTTAACTGAGAGGAGGTTGTGGCATAGTGGTATTGTCACCGGACTGGTATTCCAGAGACCCAGGATAATGTCCTTGTCTGGCCTACATGTGACTCCAGATCCACAGCAATGTGGTTGACTCTTAAATGCCCTTTGAACAGTTAGGGATTGGCAATAAATGCTGGCCTGGCTAGCAACACCCACATCCCAGGAACGCATAACAAAAACAAGATCCTGGCATACAGGTCAGGGCAGTTTCCACAGTATGGAGGAAGTAGATGAGTTATTTTTTAGATTCGTTTTCAGAATTCTTTTAAAATTTTGTAAAGTTACTTAGCATAACAACTTACAGCTAGAGAAAACTTGCAGCTAGAAACAGTAGATTTGCAAATTTGGCCCTGGCTATTGCTGACAGCACAGAAAGCCATGGAGAATTGTACCACTTTCAATTCTAGAGGTGAAATGTCATATATCAGCTTTCCTGTGTTGACAGTTGATGCCACTCACACTTGCACCTCCTACAGGGTGCAGCACCAACTGCCAGGTTCTAAAATGATCTGAAAGCAGATATTTATTGGGTTTGCTTGTTCAAAATTCACCAAATTTATGTTAATGGTGCTGCAAGTGTCTTTGTGAATAGCAATGGGAGCATATGGTTCTTTCTCTTACACTGCCCATAGGGAGCTGAAATATTGGAAGGCAAGTCAGTTTTTTGCTGGGCAAATCTTTAACTCCTACTTACTGCTTTCCCTCTAGCCAAGATCAGAAGCTCACACTTTTGGAAACTATGAGAGTGAGCCTTTTATTTTGCCACTTTGTGACACTGAGTCAGAATGTTGTTGAAAGGAGCTGGGCTAATGTTAAACATGTTAGCAGCCAGAAACAGCTGTAAATATGGGAATGGTACAGTGCATTATCCATTGTTACAGTCTTACTATCACTGTCACATTAACTCCAGCTGCATTTGCTGATCTCAGCATTTCAGTGACAGCTGCTGCATTTGTGTATAAGTTGCAATATGCAGATCACTTCACTCAAACATTACTAAAATCATGATCTAGTAGGAGTCAACTTACAAATATTCAGAGAAATAAGAGTCTAAATTAACTCCATCAATTGAGCTTTAGCATGTAATAACAGAACTATTATTCAGCTTCAATTAATAAATATAAATTATTCAGAAAGTGACAAATTGATAGATGCAACATTAAGGAGGAAGTGAAGGATAGTTTCCAATATTGAGACACCAAGCTAGTTATAACCTCGTGGAGTATAGTGACTAAATAAGGACATTATTTTCATGTGCTAATTCAAACATTGTTATATACACAGATATTTGTATTTGTTTAAGTAATGTGCATGAAAGGGGGCTTTAAAAGGGCATTATAGGATGAATCACTCACCATATTGCCAACATTGTTTTACACAATGTACGAGTTTTATCTTTGTTTTGATAATACAAGAAACACATTCAAGGACTATTTGCTGGAACATAGTTTTTCCACTGAAGATCAGAATTTTTCACATTCTGTTCTGGGTTATTCCAAAAATTGCACAGGACTCGAAAATTCTCTATTGTAAAATTTTCATTAAAGATGTAGCTTCTTAATGAAAAAAGATCTTTTGTAATTATACCGTGATGATTTAAACTACATCAAAATACATCATTGCATCACTTGCATACAATGTCGCCACAGTAACACACCGCTCTACTTCCTTCTAAGATGGAAGATAAGAGGGCACAGATTGAAAATAAAAGCTGTGGATGCTGGAAATCTGAAATAACAGAAATGCTGGAAAAATTTAGATCTGGCAGCACCTGTGGAGAGAGAAACAGAGTTTACGAGTCCATATGATTCTCCTTCGGACTCTTCATTTTCAGATTGAAAATGCTTGGCAGAAGAATGAAATGCAAAATGAGGAAAATCTTTAGGATTGTAATGCTGATAGCTCGGTGGACACAGATTCAATAGCAGTTCCCTTCAAAATGGGATTGGATAAATACTTGAAGGAGGAAAGAAACAGGGATATGGGGGAAACAGTGGGATGTGGGATTAACTGGACCCCTCTTTGAAAGAGGTGGCAGAAAGTTGATGAGTTGAATGGCCTCCTCCTGTGCTGTGTTGTGATTCTATCAGAAAGTTTGCCCAACAATTTAAAAAGACATGAAGATGTCTACATCGGCAAAGTGGTCCAATGTATGGGAGTAAGAGTTCATACTGACTGGAAACATTAACTGTTTCGATCTCCACGGATGATGCCAGACCTGCTGGGTTTTCTGTTTTTATTTCAGATTTCCAGCGTCCGCAGTATTTTGCTTTTATATTAATGAAGCCAATGTCCCTGTTGTGTTGGAGACTGTCTAGTTCTTACAGAGCCACCCCATGCTTTATCCCAGATTCTTCACTTTGTTTACCTATTGACAAACCGAGCTCAAACTCTTTCGAGTTATCAACAGTCACAGATTGCAACCCTTTCGAGTACAATCACAGTTCTTGGTTTCCGGGAGTGGGACATGAACCCACAACCCTCTGATTCAAAGGTGAGGGTGCTATGAACTGAGCCACAGCTGACACCTCCGGCCCCCAAACCGAGCTCAAGAAGCAGCCAGTGTGGGGTTTAGATTAATACACTTGTTAACTGGAGCTCTACCCCCTCCCGAAAATGCTTGTAACACCGACTGAGTAAAGACAAGAGTTCATCTTCCTTTACAAACTTTTCATCCCACCTGAACTGGCAGAAGTATAACTTTCAGCCCACGGTTACTTCCAACACTTAAACCCTTCCACCGTTTGATATCCACAGTAACAGACGCTCTTTAAAACATAAATAAAAGCTGCGATTTTCTTTTCTGTCTAGTTAGAGCGACAGCACATGTGAGTTTAGATATTTAAAAAAGATAAAAACCATTCCCGAATCACCGAATTAAGCTCAGATGACACTTTCCCCACACAAAAAAAACTTTTAAAAACGCCACCAAGTCCCGAGCAATTTGAAGGAGGGAGGGAGGGGGGGGGGAGGCTTAGCTCTCTGCGAGGTCCCACCAGGAAATCAAAGAAAATAGAAGCAGAAGTAAGCGGGCGAATTAACTTTCACAGGTCTTCGAGCGCTTGGCTTGGCTCACTTAACAGCCGATCAGTTGTTGAGACGCGGCTTCCAAAACTTTCAACGTGTCAGAAAGTTTAAGAAAAGAGTGAAACTTACTTTCTGGTGCAGAGCCGCAGGACGTTACCCATTGCCTTCTCGGTGCTGGGCCATGGACGCTCCCAACCCGACTGCAATTCCGCGTCAATTGCACCGACTGGAGTTTGCGACTTTTCGCGTTTCCTTGTTTACTCTCAGGTTTTTTTTTGGGGGGGGTTTCGGCGCAGCGGACAGGGTGACAACGACAAAACTCACTGTGGGGATTAACCCGCAGAGCAACGTACCAAATAATCTGGAACCCAAAAAATAAAAGGCTTTACATATTGGAGTACGACAGGTATATCATTCTTTCCACCCAGCATTATTCGGATCATTAGTTTCTTTTTTATTTAAAAATTAATTATTTCCCATTTTCATTTAGCTGCCCGTCGAAGTTATATCTCTGCACATGTTATTTTTTTCCACAATATTTTAGTTTTGAGTGTAAAATCGCCTGGCAGCAGAACGAACTGTGCGAGTAAAATTATTTGGGTCATGTTGGGAACTTTGTTTAACCTCTCTCCCTTCTTTTCCAAGTTTATTTAATCGCTTCTTTTTTTTTCTGGCCTCAGCAGAGGGCGTCCTTTCCTCTTCAAACTGGACAGATGAAAAGCCAAATACTGCCGATGCTGGAAATCTGAAATAAAAAGGGAAAATGCTGGGGGTGGGGTGGGGAACTCAGCAGGTCTGGCAGCATCTGTGGAGAGAGAAACAGGGTCAACGTTTCGAGTCCCTATGACCCTTCTTCAGAGCTTAAGAAACCCAGTACTGGGAATTCGCTCCAGGCCTAAAAAACGAGCGATATCTGTTAGAACAAAAACAAAAATACCTGGAAAAGCTCAGCAGGTCTGGTAGCATCGGTGGAGAAGAGCACAGTAGACGTTTGGAGTCCTCATGACCCTTCAACAGAACTAAGTAAAAATAGGAAAGGGGTGAAATATAAACTGGTTTAAGGGGTGGGGTGGGGGACAAGTAGAGCTGGATAGAGGGCCAGTGATAGGTGGAGATAGCCAAAAGATGTCACAGACAAAAGGACAAAGAGGAGTTGAAGGTGGTGATATTATCTAAGGAATGTGCTAATTAAGGGCAGAAAGCAGGACAAGCAAGGTACAGATAGTCCTTGTGGGGGTGGGGGTGGGGTGAAGATGACTTCGGAAGTCGGAAGATGACTAGGCACTTTACAGCCTTCCAGACTGAATATTGAGTTCAACAATTTTAGATCATGAACTCTCTCCTCCATCCCCACCCCCTTTCTGATTTTTCACCCTCCTTTTTGTTTTTTCCAATAATTTATATAGATTTTTCTTTTCCCACCTAGTTCCATTATTTTTAAATGTATTTCCATCCATTGTTTTATCTCTACCTTTTAGCCTTTTTCGATTCCTTCACCCCACCCCCACTAGGGCTATCTGTACCTTGCTCGTCCTGCTTTCTGCCCTTAATTAGCACATTCCTTTAGATAATATCACCACCTTCAATACCTCTTTGTCCTTTTGTCTGTGACATCTTTTGGTTATCTCCACCTATCACTGGCCCTCTACCTAGCACTTCTTATCCCAACACCCCCCTCCCCCGCCCCCTTAAACCAGCTTATATTTCACTCCTTTCCTATTTTTACTTAGTTCTGTTGAAGGGTCATGAAGACTCCAAACGTCAACTGTGCTCTTCTTCACCGATGCTGCCAGACCTGCTGAGTTTTTCCAGGTATTTTTGTTTTTGTTTTGGATTTCCAGCATCTGCAGTTCTTTGCTTTTATTTCGATATCTGTTAGGCCGCCAGTTACAATGCAGTGCCTGATATTCAGTTTCATTGCCATCCTGGAACTGCCTCCCCAACAGCACTGTGGGTGTACCTATACCACATGGACTGCAGCGGTTCAAGGAGACGGCTCACCACCACCTTCTCAGGGGCAATTAGGAATGGGCTGTAAATGCTGGCCTTGCCAGCAATGTCCACATCCCAAGAACAAATAAAAAGAAAAATTGTAAGTCTCCTTGTCCACGTTGACCTACATTGGTTCCTGGTCCTGCTCTAACACTAGCCATTTCAAATTCTCATCCTTATATTTAAATCCAAACATGGCCTAGTCTCCCCCATTATCAAACCTCCCCCAGTCTTACATACCCCCTCCCTCAGAATTCTGTACTGTCCTGACTCAAACCCGATTTGTAGTTCCTCTCTCTTCACCTCATCTTTGCCCCACTCACTGGAATTTCTTCCATAAACTTCTCAGTTTCCTTCTCCTCCTTTAAGATCCTCCTTAAAATCCACATTCGGCTTTTGGTCACCCATCCTAATACCTTTGGCTCTGTGTCAATTTTTATCTTGTTATTTTTGTGTCTCAGGATGCCTTTCAACATAGGCACTACATAAATGCAAATATAATGTTAGTTGGGTTTAGCTGGTATAACTCTCAAGGCCCATTCTAGAGACCTGAGCACAAAACTCCAGAACAGTATGGAGGGAGTGCTGCACCGTCTGAAGTGTCAGCTTTCATATGCAATGTGAAGCCAAGACCCTGTCTGCTATCTCAATTGGATGTAAAAGGTCACATGGTGCTATTTGAAGAAAATCGGGGAGTTTTGCCTGGTATCCTGGCCAATATTCACTACTCAACCAACATGACTAAAAGAGATTATTTGGTCATTAATCACATTGCTGTTTGTGGGATCTTGTGCACAAATTGGATGCCATATTTCTTCATTACAACAGTAACTATTCTTCAAAAAGTACTTTATTGGCTGTAAAGCACTTTTGGACATCTTGAGCTTGTGAAAGGTGCTATATGAATGTATGTCTTTCTGACTTTTTTATTCATTCATGGGATTTGGGCTTCACTGGCTGGTCCAGCATTTATTATCCATTCCTAATTGGAATTCCTAACCTTGAGAAGGTGGTGGTGAGCTGCCTTCTTGAACCGCTGCAGTCTGTGTGCTGTAGGTACACCCACAGTGCTGTTAGGAAGGGAGTTCCAGGATTTTGACCCAGCGACAGTGAAGGAACGGCGATATATTTCCAAGTCAGCATGATGAGTGACTTGGGGGGGGAACCTCCAGGTGGTGGTATCCCCATCTATCTGCTGCCCTTGTCCTTCTAGTGATAGTGGTTGTGGGTTTGGAAGGTGCTGTCTAAGGAGCCTAGGTGAATTCCTGCAGTGCATCTTGTAGAGGGTATACACTGCTGCTACTGTGCATCGAGGATGGAGGGAGTGAATGTTTCTGGATGCGGTGCCAATCAAGACAACCACTTTGTCCTGGACGGTGTCCAGCTCCTTCAGTATTGTGGGAGCTCACAGGCAAGTGGGGAGTATTCCATCACACTCCTGACTTTAATTATTGTTTTTGTAAGAACGATGCCTTAATGATCCTAATGATTCATGTAGATACCATCCTTGCACAACTCTGGTGGTGATGCAACTCTTGGGTTGGTATTGATAGGTGATAATTACTGAAATGCCTGAGAAATTATTCCACACTTAGCCACAAAGAATTCCAGCAATACAATTGTAACCCTTTTTTAGAGTTACATTTGAACATTTCCCTTGGAAAACTGGAAACCGTGCAATCTTACCCTTATCTTGAGAACATGCTAAAAGGCTTGAGTAAATTATGAATATGTGTTTGTAAAATTTGTTTCCTGTGTCAATATTTTCTTACACCTAGGTAACAGCTGGAAATGCTTTTGAAACTGGGTGCAGTCATGCCTAGAAGTGCTGTTAAATTGAGAATGTTCTTACCTTGCAGGACTCCCAACACTAGGAGATGCCATTTTCCCTCTAAACTCCATGCATCAGTTCCATTTGCAGCCAGTTCCAATTGCAGCCAGTTCCTAAGCGTCTTTGCCAAAAAAATACACAGAAGCAAAATTGAGTCTGTCTGCCCTATCAGGCAGTGCATTGCAAATCTTAACCACTCATTGCATGTAAAAGCTTTCCTCATGTCACCTCTGACTTTTGCCAACCACTTCAAATCTGTGCCTTCCAGTTAGCAACCCTTCAGCCACCAGAAACAGTGTCTCTTTATTTACTGTATCTAAACCCCGATTTTAAACATCTCTTTCAAATCTTCTCTTTGTCTCCCTTGTCCTGGGGAGAACAAGACCAGCTTCTGCAGTCTATTTGTGTACCTGTTATCCCTCATTGCAGCAAGTGGGACTATCTGCATGGTTATTTGACAAAGCCAATGCAAACTCATTGGGCCAAATGGCCTCCTACTGTGCAATGCTGCTCAGTGATTCTATGAAAATACTCAAACTGCAATATTTATGTGTCAACAGGAATTAGTTAACAATAGCTCCTTGATATCTTTTTGAATGAAATAGCTAAACTGGTTTTTTGACTGCAATCACAAAATACACCTCTGGGTTAAGCTATTTACCCTCAAGGCACCCATGAAGATTACCATGTCCTCATTGGAATCGGAGAGTAACAGGACAGGACTGGAATATTTAAGCTGTGGAACCGCTGCTTTGTAAACCCAATCCTATTGAAGCAGTCAGACATAAGGTTATCAGCACTCGTACCTTGATAGGTGGTGTGGTGGGATAGCGGGTGGAAGTAGTCATACTCTCTTTTCCTCATTATCTACAGGACTTCTCAAGAAAAACCTACAACTAGAAATTACACAGCCTCGTTTTAACCCCTCATCTGAAACTGTGAAATCCAAAGTAGAAATTCTTCAGTTACAGTTTAATAGGAAAAAAAAAATTACGTTTAGCTGTCACACTCAGGAAGTCCAGAAATTTGCCTGTTTTTATTGTCAGCTACTCCAAAGACTTGGACAATGGTCCAAAGCATGCTTTTGGTTTAATAGATGCGAAGGTCTGGCTGTGAAGGGGTTCTCTAAGGAGGAATCTCATAAGTTGCGAATACCCAGATAAAACAATGCACCTGAAATTTTTTTTATTCATTCATGGGAGGTAGGCATTGCTGGTAAGGCCAGCATTCATTGTCCATCCCTAATTGCCCTTGAGAATGGTGAGCATCCTCCTTCAAGACAACTGAGTGCCTTGCTGGCTAGTTGGAGGGTAGTTAGGAGTTAACACATTGCTGTGGGTCTGGAGCCACATGTATAGGTGGGGGAGATGGTAATGTAGTGGTAATGTCACTAGACTAGCAATCCAGAGGCCCAGACTAATGCTCCGGGGACATGGAATCAAATCCCGCTCATCGTATAAAAAAATTGTTCCTCATGTCATCTCTGAGTTTTGCCAACCACCTCAAATCTGTGCCTTCCAGTTAGCAACCCTTCAGCCACCAGAAACAGTGTCTCTTTATTTACTCTATCTAAACCCTGATTTTAAACATCTCTATCAAATCTTCTCTTTGTCTTCCCTGTTCTGAGGAGAACAAGACCAGCTTTTCCAGCCTATTCATGTACCTGTTATCCCTCATTGCAGCGAGTGGGACTATCTGCATGGTTATTGGACAGAGCCGATGCAAACTCAGTGGGCTGAGTGGCCTCCTACTGTGCAATGCTGCTCAGTGAATCTATGAAAATACTAAAACTGCAATATTTATATGAAACAACAGGAATCAGTCAACATTAGCTTCTTGATATCTTTTTGGATATCATGGCAGCTTGTGGAATTCAAATTCAACTAATAAATCTAGAATTAAAAGCTAGCCTCAGTTATAGTCACCACGAAACCATTGTCGATTGTCGCATAAACCCATCTGCCACCCTTACCTGGTCTGGCCTACATGTGACTCCAAGCCAACCACAGTAATTTGATTGACTCTTAATTGCCCTCTGAAATGGTTTGGGAAGCCACTCAGTTCAAGGGAAATTAGGGATGAGCAACAATTGCTGGCAATGCCCACATCTCGTGAAAGACTGAAAAAAAAGGCCAGTTCAGGCAAGGACAGCAAATTTTGTTCCCTAAAGGGCATTAGTGAACCAATCAGGTTTTTAAAACGATCCAGTAGTTTCGTGGTCACCGTTACTAGTACTAGCTATTTTTTTAAAACCCCAGATTTATTTAATTAATTGAATTTGAATTCCACAGCTGCCAAGATGGGATTCAAACTCACGTCTGAATCATTAGTCTAAGCCTATGGGTTACTGGTTTAGTAACATAACTAATATGCTGTCATTCCCATGTCAAAGATACAATTGGGTATAAAAATGATGGGAAACAAAATGAGCTGGTCCATCAAATCAATCTCATACCGTAACACAATCTCCAAGGAGAGGAATAAATCACAGAAAATACACTAGATGGGGCAGTGATTCCAGGGTATGTCACATATCCGTCCTCCTAGTTTGGGAAATAGTGTGTTGGGTGGGAGTACCGTCAAAAGCAATGTCAGAAAGCGAAGGAAAATGATAGAATGGTTGAACTGTAGTGAGAAGACTGAAATAACAGCAATGCCTATTTCTTTGTGAAAATAGCAGTAACTTGAATAGAGAATGGTGAATTCCTCTGCAGTTCATCATCTGAAAGAATCCGATGTTCTGCCACTTCCCTGCATTATTTTGCAACATCGTGGGAAAAAAGGTTAAAACATCAGTTTAATATAAAAAATTAATAGTGTAGAGGATTCCAGGCATGAATTCCCCCGTGGGTTTTGAATGGTTTAACAAATCACTCAACCTCTTACCCACTAACATGAAACAAAATGACTTCTATTTCAATACTTCTCCACAGGGATGGTAACATAGGGATAAAATTGCTGGACTGAACTAGTAATCCAGAGGACCAGACTAATACTCCAGAGACTTGACTTCAAATCCCATGAGGTGGAGTAATTTATATTTAATTAATTAAGAGATATGGAATAAAATGCTTGCCTCATTAAGAATGATCATGAAGCTGCACATTGTTGTAAAAGCACCAGTTGGTTCACTAATGTCCTTCAAAGGAGAAAATCTGCCATCCTTACCCGGTCTGGCCTACATGTGACTCCAGATCCACAACAATGTGTTTGACTCTTAACAGCCCTCTGAAATGGCCTCTTAAGCCACTCAGTTGTATTAAACTGCTACAGGAAGGTTGAATAAAACCGCCCAGACCACGAAGGCAGCACCAGACATACCTAATAATGTGATGCCAACCATGGTGAAGCTATAACACAGGGTTACATGCATGCTAAACAGCAGAAGCAGCATGCTATAGACAGAGCTAAGTGATCCCATAAACAACGGTCAGGACAAAGCTCTGCAGACCCATCCCACCCAGCCATGAATAGGGCTGGTGTCAGGAAGATATAATAATTCTCATAATGTTATTGGAATTTATTGTAAAATAGAGTAATGGTGGGATGTGTCTGTGCCTGACTTAATTGCATTAGAGGCAGCTAGTCTGGGTGCTTTGATGTAAGAAGAGAAGTTAGGTTTGAACTGTTAATTAGATAAACATGAGGATGTTTAGAAGTTTAGGTATCAAGGGAACATTTACATTTTTAAATAAACCCGTCTCTCTCGGTGTTTTCTCTCTCTCGGTGTTTTCTCTCTCTCGGTGTTTTTTCTCTCTCGGTGTTTTTTCTCTCTTGGTGTTTTCTCTCTCGGTGTTTTCTCTCTCTCGGTGTTTTTTCTCTCTTGGTGTTTTCTCTCTCGGTGTTTTCTCTCTCAGTGTTTTCTCTCTCTCGGTGTTTACTCTCTCTCGGTGTTTTTTCTCTCTCGGTGTTTTCTCTCTCTCGGTGTTTTTTCTCTCTCAGTGTTTTCTCTCTCTCAGTGTTTTCTCTCTCTCGGTGTTTTCTCTCTCTCAGTGTTTTTTCTCTCTCGGTGTTTTCTCTCTCTCGGT
Organism: Cetorhinus maximus; assembly: GCF_964194155.1. NCBI lineage: Eukaryota > Metazoa > Chordata > Chondrichthyes > Lamniformes > Cetorhinidae > Cetorhinus > Cetorhinus maximus. Next base: position 216,131,365 of record NC_135880.1, read on the forward strand.
GTTTTTTCTCTCTCGGTGTTTTCTCTCTCTCGGTGTTTTCTCTCTCGGTGTTTTCTCTCGGTGTTTTCTCTCTCTCGGTGTTTTCTCTCTCGGTGTTTTCTCTCTCTCGGTGTTTTCTCTCTCTCTGTGTTTTCTCTCTCTCAGTGTTTTCTCTCTCAGTGTTTTCCCTCTCTCGGTGTTTTTTCTCTCTCGGTGTTTTCTCTCTCTCGGTGTTTTCTCTCTCGGTGTTTTCTCTCGGTGTGTTCTCTCTCTCGGTGTTTTCTCTCTCGGTGTTTTCTCTCTCTCGGTGTTTTCTCTCTCTCTGTGTTTTCTCTCTCTCGGTATTTGCTCTCTCGGTGTTTTCTCTCTCTCGGTGTTTTCTCTCTCTCTGTGTTTTCTCTCTCTCAGTGTTTTCTCTCTCAGCGTTTTCTCTCTCTCGGTGTTTTCTCTCTCTCTGTGTTTTCTCTCTCTCAGTGTTTTCTCTCTCAGTGTTTTCTCTCTCTCTGTGTTTTCTCTCTCTCAGTGTTTTCTCTCTCAGCGTTTTCTCTCTCTCGGTGTTTTCTCTCTCTCGGTGTTTTCTCTCTCTAGGTGTTTTCTCTCTCGGTGCTTTCTCTCTCTCGGTGTTTTCTCTCTCTCGGTGTTTTCTCTCTCTCGGTATTTTCTCTCTCGGTGTTTTCTCTCTCTCGGTGTTTTCTCTCTCGGTGTTTTCTCTCTCTCGGTGTTTTCTCTCTCGGTGTTTTTTCTCTCTCGGTGTTTTCTCTCTCTCGGTGTTTTCTCTCTCTCAGTGTTTTCTCTCTTGGTGTTTTCTCTCTGTCGGTGTTTTCTCTCTCTCGGTGTTTTCTCTGTCAGTGTTTTCTCTCTCTCGGTGTTTTCTCTCTCTCGGTGTTTTTTCTCTCTCGGTGTTTTCTCTCTCTCAGTGTTTTCTCTCTTGGTGTTTTCTCTCTCTCGGTGTTTTCTCTCTCTCGGTGTTTTCTCTGTCAGTGTTTTCTCTCTCTCGGTGTTTTCTCTGTCAGTGTTTTCTCTCTCTCGGTGTTTTCTCTCTCTCGGTGTTTTCTCTCTCTCGGTGTTTTCTCTCTCTCAGTGTTTTCTCTCTTGGTGTTTTCTCTCTCTCGGTGTTTTTTCTCTCTCGGTGTTTTCTCTCTCTCAGTGTTTTCTCTCTCTCAGTGTTTTTTCTCTCTCGGTGTTTTCTCTCTCTCGGTGTTTTCTCTCTCTCAGTGTTTTCTCTCGGTGTTTTTTCTCTCTCGGTGTTTTCTCTCTCTCGGTGTTTTTTCTCTCTCGGTGTTTTCTCTCTCTCAGTGTTTTCTCTCTCTCGGTGTGTTCTCTCTCTCGGTGTTTTCTCTCTCTCGGTGTTTTCTCTCTCTCAGTGTTTTCTCTCTCTCGGTGTTTTTTCTCTCTCGGTGTTTTCTCTCTCTCGGTGTTTTCTCTCTCTCGGTGTTTTCTCTCTCTCGGTGTTTTCTCTCTCGGTGTTTTCTCTCTCTCGGTATTTTGTCTCTCTCGGTGTTTTCTCTCTCTCTGTTTTCTCTCTCTCGGTATTTTCTCTCTCGGTGTTTTCTCTCTCTCGGTGTTTTCTCTCTCTCGGTGTTTTCTCTCTCGGTGTTTTCTCTCTCTCGGTGTTTTCTATCTCTCAGTGTTTTCTCTCTCAGTGTTTTCTCTCTCTCGGTGTTTTCTCTCTCTGTGTTTTTTCTCTCTCGGTGTTTTCTCTCTCTCAGTGTTTTCTCTCTCTCTGTGTTTTCTCTCTCGGTGTTTTCTCTCTCTCAGTGTTTTCTCTCTCTCAGTGTTTTCTCTCTCTCGGTGTTTTCTCTCTCTCGGTGTTTTCTCTCTCTCGGTGTTTTCTCTCTCTCGGTGTTTTCTCTCTCTGTGTTTTTTCTCTCTTGGTGTTTTCTCTCTCCCGGTGTTTTCTCTCTCTCAGTGTTTTCTCTCTCTCAGTGTTTTCTCTCTCTCAATGTTTTCTCTCTCTCAATGTTTTCTCTCTCGGTGTTTTCTCTAGAGGGAGTGAAATGTGTCACCAAGCCAGGTGAAGTTTAGAAAGAGTATGTTTAATTTTCTCAACGATTACTGGTAAAACTTAGAGCTATGAGAGATTTTTATTATCAGAAAGATAAAGTCCAAGGACATAGGGCAGGACTTTGCCCTTTGTGGGGGTGCTTGACGGAGGTTGTCAGAAAGCCGACCGCTGCCCACGATCGTCTCCGCATCACAATTTTACGCAGGCAGGCCAATTAAGACACACCCAGCATGGAACGTGAGCACTGAGCGCTGCCTTTGCGGGCGGGGGGAGGAAGGCGAGCGGGCCTAGTGCGCAATTCGCGCATGTGTGTGAAAGAGCGCTTCAATCTCCCTGAGGCACAGAGCTGCCTCAGGGAGATGAAGCGCTGTTTTAAAAAAATAAAATAAATAAACATGTCATAAAACATTTATTAATTTTGCTTCCAATTTCCACCCCTCCATCATTTTCACATGGGCCATCTCTGATACTTCCCTTCCCTTTCTTGACCTCTCTGTCTCAATTTATGGTGATAGACTGTCCACCAATATTCATTACAAGCTTACCGACTCCCACAGCTACCTCGACTACAGCTCCTCACACCCCGCTTCCTGTAAGGACTCCATCCCATTCTCTCAGTTCCTTCGCCTCTGTCGCATCTGTTCTGATGATGCCACTTTCAAAAACAGTTCCTCTGACATGTCTTCCTTCTTCTTTAACTGAGGTTTTCCACCCACAATGGTTAACAGGGCCCTCAACCATGTCCAGCCCATCTCCCGCGCATCCTCACACCTTCCTCTCCCTCCCAGAACCATGATAGGGTTCCCCTTGTCCTCACTTATCATCCCGCCAGCCTCCGCATTCAAAGGATCATCCTCCGCCATTTCCGCCAACTCCAGCATGATGCCACCACCAAACACATCTTCCCTTCACTCCCCCTGGTGGCATTCCACAGGGATCGTTCCCTCTGGGACACCCTGGTCCACTCCTCCATCACCCCCTACACATCAACCCTCTCCCACGGCACCTTCCCATGCAACCGCAGAAGTTGCAACACCTGCCCCTTTACTTCCCCCCTCCTCACCGTCCTAGGGCCCAAACACTCCTTTCAAGTGAAGCAGCATTTCACTTGCACTTCCCTCAATTTAGTCTACTGCATTCACTGCTCCCAATGCGGTTTCCTCTATGTTGGAGAGACCAAACGCAGACTGGGTGACCGCTTTGTGGAACACCTTCGGTCTGTCTGCAAGCATGACCCAGACCTCCCTGTCGTTTGCCATTTCAACACTCCACCCTGATCTCATGCCCACATGTCTGTCCTTGGCCTGCTGCAATGTTCCAGTGAAGCTCAACGCAAACTGGAGGAACAGCACCTCATCTTCCGACTAGGCTTTACAGCCTTCCGGACTTAATATTGAGTTCAATAACTTTAGATCATGAACTCTCTCCTCCGTCCCCACCCCCTTTCCAATCCCCCTTTTTCCAATAATTTATATAGATTTTTCTTTTCCCATCTATTTCCATTATTTTTAAATGTATTTCCATCCATTGTTTTATCTCTACCTTTTAGCCTATTTCGAACACTCCCCCCCACCCCACCCCCACTAGGGCTATCTGTACCTTGCTCGTCCTGCTTTCTACCCTTAATGTCACCAATAACACATTTCTTAGCTATTATCACCACCGTCAACACCTCTTATCCTGTTGTCTATGACATCTTTGGCAATCTCCATCTATCACTGGCCCTCTATCCAGCTCTACCTGTCCCACCACCCCCCCCTCCTCACTTCAACCAGCTTATATTTCACCTCTTTTCTATTTTTCCTTAGTTCTAATGAAGAGTCATACGGACTCGAAACATTAACTGTGTTCCTCTCCACAGATGCTGCCAGACCTGCTGAGTTTTTCTAGCTATTATTGTTTTGTTTCGGATTTCCAGCATCTGCAGTTTTTTGCTTTTATGTCATAAAACATGTTCCCTCATGTGACAGGGACATGTTTTTAATTAGTGCTAAATTTTTATTTAATGTTTATTTGCTTTAGGGAAGCTTATCCCGCCCGTGGATGAGGTTTCCTAAAAAATGTAAAGGCCACTCGGCTCTTTTGCCTGCCCGTCACGGGTAGTGAAAAATTCAGTGCAATTGTTAACTTAATGGCCTTAATAGGCCTTTTAATTGTTGCCGGGCGCACTTCTGGCTCCAGTGCGCACCCGCCAACCTAACTATCACAAGAGTGTGCGTTAACGTCAGCACGCTCAGCCAACGTCAACGCACTTTATTTCATGCTCCAGCAGCCCATGCCCACATGCCAAGCATAATTTTCTGCCTATAGTGAAACAACGGGAATTTGTACTCAAAGGAGAAAATGTGTATAAAGGAGCATAGGCTGTGTGTAAGGGTAGGCAGTCTAAGATTCAACAAGTGTGAAATGCCTTCAGCATCTATCCCTCAAATTGCTGACTTCAGGGACTGAAGTTAAGAGAACTCACTTTGCATTCAATTGTTCAGGGTATCGTTTACTTTGCCTGGGTCTTTTAAAATCTATGTGTTTTACTGATGCCTTAACGAAAGTGTAATTGGGAATCAGATTAACTAGGGGATTTAAAAATTATTGTAGCAGTAATTTGTAGACATATGTATGTGCTTACAATCTTTTCTTTTATTAATAAATGTTTAATTTAGTTTTATAAAAATCTCTTAAGACTTGGTGGCCTTATTACTGAATTCAAAGCCCACATCTCGAAACATACAAATTGAAAATAATTGTGACAGCTGTTTCAAGTTTCCCTCTGGGATTTGAACAGCTCAAACAGCTCAACATTTACCATCTGCTGTGTCATAACAGCTGGACAATTAAATAACTGGAAGAGAAGGCTCCATAAACATCCCCACCCTCAACAATGGAGATGTCCAGCACAGTGCAAAGGACAAGGTGAGGCGTTAGCAGCCGCCTTTAGCCTGAAGAGACAAATTGATGATCCATCTCGGCCTCCTACTGAGGCCCCAATATCGTAGATGTCAGTCTTCAGAGGATTCAGTTCTCTCCATGTGATATCAAGAAATGACTGAATACACTGGATGTAGCAAAAGCTATTGGCCCTGACAACATCCCAGCTGCAGTAATGAAGATTTGAACTAATCGCACCCATAGCAAAGTTCCAGTACAGATACAACACTGCAACACTGGCATCTACCGGACAATGTGGAAAATTGCCCAGGGCAATCCTGCCCATAAAAAGCAGAATAAATCCAATCCAGCTCCATCAGTATACTTTCAATCATCAGCAAAGTTACAGAAGATGTTGACAGCGCAATCAAGCAGCACTTACTCAGTGACAACTTGCTCCCTGATGCTGAGGTTGAATTTCACCAGCTCCACTTGTGTCCAGATCTCATTATAGCCTCGGTCTAAACAAGGATTAGAAAAATGAACTCCCGAGATGACGTGAGAGTGACAGCCGTTGACATGAAGGCCGCATTTAACCGAGTGTGACATCAAGGAGCCCTAGCAAGATTGAAATCAATGGGAATCAGGGCAAAACTCTCCACTGGTTGGAGTCATACCTAGCACAAGGGAAGATGGTTGTGGTTGTTGGAGGCCAATCATCATAGTCCCTGGATATCATTGCAGGAGTTCCCCTGGCTAGTGTCCTAGGCCCAATCATCTTCAGTTGCTTCATCAAAGACATTCACTCCAACATAAAGTCAGAAGTGGGGATGTTCGCTGATGATTGAACAGTGTTCAGTAACGTTCACATCTGCGCTGATGCTGAAACAGTGCATGCCCACATGCAACGTGACCTGGACAACATTCAGGTTTGGGCTGTTAGAAGGCAAGTACTATTCTTGCCACACAAGTGCCAAGCAATGACCATCTCCAGCAAAAAAGGAATTTAACCATCTCTCCTTGATGCTGAAGTTGCACAAGTGCTGAATTCCCTACTATCAACATCCTGGGGTTACCATTCACCAGAACCTTAACTGTACCATCCAAATATTGTTGCTACAAAACCAGTTCAGAGACTGGGAATTCTGCGGTGAATAACCTACCTCCTGACTCCCCAAAACCTGTCCACCACCTGCAAGGCACAAGTCAGGAGTGTGATGAAATACTCTCCACTCGTTTGGACAAGTGTAGCTCCAACACCACATTAAAGCTGGAAACCATCCAAGAAAAAGCAGTTCACTTGATTGACACTCCACCCACCAACTTAAACATTAATTCCCTCTGCCACTGACAACAGTGTGTACCATCTACAAGAAGCGTTGCCAAGTCTCCTTCAACAGCACATTCCAAACCTGTGACCTCTACTAGCAAGAAGAACAAAGACATATGGGAACACCGCCACCTTTAAGCCCCCCTCCAAGTCACCCACCATCCTGACTTGGAACTATATCACCGTTCCTTCACTATTGCTAGGTCAAAATCCTGGAACTCACTAACAGCACTGTGGGTGTACCTGCAGCAGTTCAAGAAGACAACTCACCACCACCTTCTCAAAGGCAGCTAGGGATGGGCAATAAATGCTGGCCCAGCCAGCGAAGCCCACATCCCAAGAACAAACAATAAGAAAAATTGTATGTCTCCCTGCCCATGTTGACATACATTGGCTCCTGGTCCTCCTTCAATTTCTTCTATTAAAACTTTTATCTGTGCATGTAATTTTTCCAGGTTTTTCTAAGTAAAATTCAATTTGCACCAAAATAAGAAATCAAATTTCTCCTCCGGCTGTCTCAGTACAGTCCCTGTATCTCTTTATTAAAGAGGCGCATTGCCTTTTCCTGTCTTGCCATGCAACATTCCTTGCAAACAGTGGTTTATGCTTGTGTTTCTCTGTTACTGGCAACTAAGAGGCATATGCGTGCACTCCTGTGTTACCAGCTGCCCCTCTTTAGGGCAAAATGGCAATATGAAGCCTCTACTGTGCATCTCCCCTGCTGTAATGGGCAGGAAATACAAAATGAATAGGCAACTGAATGCACAGAATTGCAGACATACTCCATCATCACATCACCTCATTCAGTGCTTACTTAGCAAATGTAGCAAACATCTGACCCCAAAATGTTATTGCAATAAAAAATCTGAATCCAGGATTGGCACGACATGTGAGAATGATCCAGAATTTGCAGCACCATTGATTTGGAGTTTTAATTCTGCTATTTGCTTCTTTTTAATAATTAATCCACATTGCATTCCTTAGCAATCATTTTCAGGCTTTCAAAGGTCAATTTGCCTGAAAGCATTCAGTGAAAATAACAGAGCTGGCAGTAGTACTCATTGCTCATTTAAAAATTGTTTTAAAGCATAAGTCAAAATGAATAGCTTGAATATGCTTATTTGATATAATAAGTGTAGATCTTAAAAATATTTGCCGACAGCTTAGCTCTTTATCATTGCATTCACACTACAACGATAGCATTGTTGCAAAACAATATTGCTTCCTAATGGACCTTCGTTATTGTGTATATACAGCATAAATTCAGAGCCTGGGTCCTACCTGACAACAGAGTAATTCATATCTCACAAGTTCATCATTAGTCTAAGTCCCTTTGTACCAACACTGCAATTGTAGGAGTAGCTTAGAAATATCTCAGGGTAAGCTCGTTTGTTTGCCACAGAAAAGCAGCCTGGTGTTTGAAAAAAGGATATAATTTGGCGTTGAATGATGTGGCATTCGTCTTTCTGACAGTTCAGCTGGGTACTGTGCATTTGCACTGTATATAACTAACTCCCATTCAATAACTATAGTCTTAGATAAATAAAATGTATATTTTCTCTTAATCAGAAACCAAGATTTGTCTTTTGTCTTTTAAAAGCCACTTATAAACGTACTTTTTATCAGAATACATTGAAGCAGCTAGGTGCAATATATTGGTGTAATAAATACCGCACCTTGGTGTGGTGCTATGCAAGTCTATCCTAGTCAATTTTCCCGTAGACCAGTTTTATTCTTCACCAGCCTGTCAGCTGTTGGAGGAAATATTTAATGAAGCTTTGTTCCTATGCAGAATGAAGAAAGAATATCAAAGTATCAGTGTATTTCTTAATAGCTGTTGGAAAGCAGCATTGGCAGAGGTGTGGAAGTGGGTTACCTAACTTTTGGCTGGGAAGTCGGAGGTGGAAAACATGGATCTATCAGAAGGCAAGAAAAACAACTTAGTAAGATTGGGTTGGCTTTGGAAGTGGATTGTAATGCACTGTTCAGTACAGACATGTGTCCACACTTGTGATTCCCATACCATGAATTGCACGATTTTATGAGTTTGGTAGTTATCACGTTTGGGGAAATTTTCTCTTGCATTTACCATTTTAAAACAGCCTCTGTAAGCAAGAAAACTCACATAGGTATCACTGTTAAATATGCTATGAATATTGTTTTGTACAGTTTCTCGTAATGTTCAAAACATGGAAGTGAGGCATTTTGTAAAAAGAAAATCAAACCACATTTTCAACATGGTCGGTCCATGCATGCATCAACCACAACCAAAATGGCAGCAAACTAACCTGTCATTGATCCCCACCTGATCCCACTTGATCCCGCAGGTAGAAAATATATAAGAGCGTTAAGTCACTTTTCAGTTTTTGCCTTCACTAAGGGGAAGCTCAAAATGTAACGTGGCAACATAATTGAAACCCCAGCTCATGATGGATACTGGGCATCGACCCATGTCTCATCACTCTGTGGTACCATCCATTGGAGCTCCAAAATACTGATCACCCTTTTGTATTGTCTAGATCTTTCCTGATAGGTACCGCATTTACCTTCTCATAACTTGTATGCGGGAGTTAACCTTAATTTTTTTGGATTTTTTTAAAGCTAATATGATGTCCTTATTGAAGACAATTCATCATTTTTGCTATTTTGCCTGCCTCAATTCTTACTGCAGATTATCACTCTTTAGCTTACGGGAATTGAAACATTCATTTTCCAATGAATTTATAAAATGCTGGAAGGCATTTACTTAATTTACTTCACCCTGCATGGATTTATCTACCCTGTTCGGAACCAGTACAGTGAAGTCACTTCCAGTCCAGGCTTTTTCTGTGTATCTCAAATATTGGCAGATTATAAAAAGGCGCGTTGTTAAAAAGAATTTCATTTCGCACATTAGTCATTTTGGAATAGCTGACAAATGGCTGGGGTTGGAATGCTGATATTCAGCATTTATGCCAGAGAAAGATTAAATGAAGAAGCCTATGTCAGTTGATAACATCATCAGTAGATTCAGATAAATCTGTTTTCTGTGAGAACTGAGTCTATAAACAACGGACTGACATTGTGCATTAGTATCAAACCACTGTTAATCACAACAGCCTATTTTTTCAGGGTGGATGACGAGGTTTATGTCCAAATACACAGCCAAGGTCAGGAAACTTCAAGCACACTAATAGAATGTCATTATTTCCATTTTTATCTCGTTTCTGCTCCATTCTGTTGTATCCCAGCCAAAAGAAACAAGCAAGTGTGTCATGGCATTTATATTTGTAATTTTTAGAAATGTAAAAAACGTTACACATCTAACAGTAGAATACAGTAAGAAATGCCTTGAAATACTGTGTACAATGCAAAAATTCCTCAAGGCACATCAGAATAGAACTTACACATTTTTTGCAAAAAGAACTAGCATTAGATATAATGTCATGTAAAATCCCTGCATTGATTTGAAGGAAATTACATTTAGAACAAAGTTTCTTTCATGACTATGGCCACTGGGCTGTGTTCCAAGTGTTTGCTGACACTGACTTGTTAAAATATTTTTTCAGGTTCCAACTGGGTTTTTGGGAGCAGGTGAGAAACAAATACCACCATAGCCACAGAAATTAGGGCAAGCCGTTAATGGTTCAATTGTTCATTGTTCATTCATTTGCTATTCCAGCAGAAGAGGTCTTACACCGTATGAGGAAAATTATATGAAATGATAATAGAAATAAGCACAAAACAGAACCAGAGAGTTGTAATGGTGTATCCATAAACATTCCTTGCCACCATGGTATCACCGTTACTATGCTGTTTGCATTAATATGTTTTAATGTCTCTGACGTACATCATATCTGCGATTTCCTCCCCTTCTGTTACTCCTTGCAGTTGTCCAATTTTACTGATGCTGTGGTTAGTACAGTGTTCCATTGCTGTCATCATGTCTCTCTTATTGTGTTGTTAGGCAACCTACAGTTAGCTTTTGCATAAATATAATTGTATTTCTACTTGTCCCTGTTAGTCCCATATCATACTTAGTACATAGCAATAATTTTTTCAACTTGTTGATAACAGGCTGCATCAGTTGACAATCACAGAAAAACAGCTGAGCTGCTGAATTGAAGACATTTCTGCACATGGCAGCAGATCTTGGTTAAACCCTCCTTAGATCTAAACAGGTGACAGGAACAGGAAGTGTGTGATGTTCTTGCGACCTGTTAGAAATAGAAGCTCTAAGATAAAAGCAAAAAACTGCGGATGCTGAAAATCCAAAACAGAAACAAAAATACCTGGAAAAACTCAGCAGGTCTGACAGTCTGACAGGAACGCAGTTAACGTTTCGAGTCCATATAACTCTTCAACAGAACTAAGGAAAAATAGATTTTTCCTTAGTTCTGTTGAAGAGTCATACTGACTTGAAACGTTAACTGTGTTCCTCTCTGCAGATGCTGTCAGATCTGCTGAGCTTTTCCAGGTATTTTTGTTTCTGTTTCAGAAATAGAAGCTCGGCAGAAGCAGCCACACGCAGATAGACAGTAGATAAAAACCCCACCAGCCTCCGCATTCAAAGGATCATCCTCCGCCATTTCCGCCAACTCCAGCATGATGCCACCACCAAACACATCTTCCCTTCACCCCCCCCCCCCCCCCCCCCCCACCACCCCCCAGCGGCATTCCGTAGGGATCGTTCCCTCCATGACACCCTGGTCCACTCCTCCATCACCCCCTACACCTCAACCCCCACCTACGGCACCTCCCCATGCATACGCAAAATATGCAACACCTGCCCCTTCACTTCCTCTCTCCTCACCGTCCAAGGGCCCAAACACTCCTTTCAAGTGAAGCAGCATTTCACTTGCATTTCCCCCAACTTAGTCTACTGCATTCATTGCTCCCAATACGGTCTCCTCTACATTGGAGAGACCAAAGGCAGACTGGGCAACCGCCTTGCAGAACACCTTCGGTCCGTCCGCAAGCATTACCCAGACCTCCCTGTCGCTTGCCATTTTAACACTCCACCCTGCTCTCTTGCCCACATGTCTGTCCTTGGTTCGCTGCATTGTTCCAGTGAAGCTCAACGCAAACTGGAGGAACAGCACCTCATCTTCCGACTAGGCACTTTACAGCCTTCCGGACTGAATATTGAGTTCAACAACTTTAGATCTTGAACTCCCTCCTCCATCCCCACCCCCTTTCCATTTCTTCCCCCTCCCTTTTGTTTTTTCCAATAATTTATATAGATTTTTCTTTTCCCACCTATTTCCATTATTTTTAAATCTATACCTTTTATGCCCTTTTAGTCTTATTTCACCCCACCCCCACTAGAGCTATCTGTACCTTGCATATCCTGCTATCCATTCTTAATTAGCACATTCTTTTAGATAATCTCACCACCTTCAACACCTCTTTGTTCTTTTGTCTGTGACATCTTTTGGTTATCTGCTCCTATCACTGCTTGCTTGTCCCTACAACCACCCCCCCACCCCCCCCCAACTTCTCCCCCCACCTCCCCACCATAAACCAGCTTATATTTCACCCCTCTCCTATTTTTACTTAGTTCTATTGAAGGGTCATGAAGACTCGAAACATCAACTTTGTTCTTCTCCGCCGATGCTGCCAGACCTGCTAAGTTTATCCAGGTATTTCTGTTTTTGTTTCAGACAGACAGTAGCCTAATTGCAACTCCCTATAACTCTCATGAAGGAAAGCACTGCCTCCTTGGCCTGTGGAGCTATAATGAAAGCTGACTTCAGAGTGAGACAAGTTTAAATGGTTTCTAGATGTAAAGGAGCATCATCCTCATGACAAATCTTATTTGTCTGTTTACAGATATGTTAAAAGATACTCTTCTGGCACTTCTTCCACCTTAGATCAAAAAGAAATTTGTTGCACACTTTTTAACACAGGTTATTATCCTTTATAGGGGATGCAATTGAGAAACCTTCACTTTGAACTTATTCCATGATGGTGCTCAGCTTACCCGTCATTTTCTGTGGAATTTTACAGGAATTGTAAAACCCAGTGTTTCCTTTGTGTTGCTAGCTCTTGGTTCTTCTTATCTGATCTTTCACTTAACTATTTTGTTTGTTTGACTAAGTTCTTGATACTTTTGTCAATTTATAATGAATCTGTCAAGGAATAGGAGGAATACTTGGGTATCATTTTCAAAATGCAATCAACATAATTGTACACTTAGCCCAACAGTGACACCTCCCAGAAGATTGATGCAGTCCCCATACCCATAGGAAACCACATGCTATAAATTTAATAAGGATGCCATAAAGCTGTGGCAATAACTGTCCGTCTAAACATTATATTATGTGGCCAAACTATAACCTACTATAATACAAACTTGTACTTTGACTCTCTTTATCAGTGTATTCAACCCGTGAACATTAAAAAAGCAAAGCTGTTCATTTATATGCAATACAGGTAAAGCAGTTTGAATCAATGATGCAAAAAAGTGCAATTGGCTCTTCAAATTTCTCATTTGATTGACAGTGTGGCCTCCTGAATTTTCCATTCTGATGGGACATCCAGCTGTCACAGTGAGGTTTTAATTAGAAATGATTAAGTCGTTGTTGAACCAGGGCAGATAAAGTTGAAAACAACAATTGGACAGTGCGGACCTCACATCTACTCCATTGCTAATGCTAGGGAACAAAGGAGATTGCTTTCTTCTGTTCCTTTGAAAACTTGTTTTCCTTCCAACAATGCTTTACTGTCTATAAAAAAATGGTCGTCTAGCAGGTTTTTTTTTACCTCCAGACTTCCATTTCCTCATCTCTTGCAAGGGAGGTGCTTTACATAAGAACATCATAAATATGAGCAGGAGGAGGCCGTTCAGCCTTTCAAAACTGCTCCAACATTCAGTACAATCATGGCTGATCTTTTCTCCACCTTCCCAATTATCCCCCTATCGCTTAATATCCAAAAATCTATCGATTTATGCCTGGAATATACTCAATGACTGAGCATCGACAGCTCGCAAGGGCTAGAGATTTCCAAAGATTCACCATCCCGAGTGAAGAAATCTCTTCTCAGCTCAGTCCTAAATTTTGATACTGTGAGACCTTGTTCTGGATTCACAAGTAAGGGGAAACATCCTCCCAAGATCTGTCCTATAAAAACCCTTAAAAATGTTATATGTTTCAGTGAAACCACCTCTCAATCTTATAGATTTATAGTCCTACTCTATTTAATCTCTCTTTCAAGGATAATCCCCTCATCCTGGGAATCAGTCTCGTGAACGTTTGTTGCAGTCCCCCAAGGCAAGTATATCCTTCCTTAGGTAAAGAGACCAAATTTGTACACAGTACTTACCAAGGCCCTATACAACGGCAGGAAGACTTCTTCACTCTTATACTCTAACCCCTATGTAATAATGGCTAATGTACCATTTTCTCTTTCATTATTTTATGAAGTCATTTTATGATAATGTGCTTTCTGAAGATACAATTTCTCATTTTTCTTTTTCTGGATGGATTTTAAAAAGCTGGGACCCTGTACAGACATTGGGAAAATTGTCCAGACTGCTGCAACACCAACTTTTGTATTCCACCAAGACAGATACTCAATCCTCTGAGGAGCATGAAAGACCCCATCCCCTGTTGATTCACTCCATCCTGAGACATCTCAGATGGCTCTGAGATGAGACATCAAAATGCAATTACATGTTCTGCAGCAGAAATGAGCTAGTAGAATTTTTCTGGAGTATACAGTCAGTGAGGCACTTCAAAGACCCCTTACCAAGCAAGAGAGGGAGGAAAAAAAAAGACAATGCTGGACTAAACACAGCGGATTGAAGCTGTGTTTCCTCTCTCTTTCTCTTGGAAGTGCTATGTCCAGTTTGCAAAATGACCATCCTGAGCAGAGAAACCAACTGCAAACCCCGAGCTCTTTTAAAACAAATGTGGAAATTTGCACCATACAGCGAAACCGAGGAGGACAGCTGAACAAAACGGCCGCGACGTTAAACCACCACATTGAGACCAGCCAAGGAAAAGCTAACCGTATCCTCCTTAGTTTTACCTTTCATGAACTGTAAAAATCCTATAAACCTATCCACTTTCTCTGCCACCTGTACTGATGTGTGTGTGTGGACCCAGATGAATGTGCGTGGCCATATGAATGGCAGGCATGTTTTACCTAGTCTTTTTAGCTCGGGAACTAGTTTCAACAAACTTATCTTGTTATTTAAAAGCAAAAAAACTGTGGATGCTGGATATCCAAAACAAAAACAAAAATACCTGGAAAAACTCAGCAGGTCTGGCAGCATCTGCGGAGAGGAACACAGTTAACGTTTCGAGTCCGTATGACTCTTCAACAGAACTAAGTAAAAATAGAAGAGAGGTGAAATATAAACTGGTTTAAGGGAGGGTGGGACAAGTAGAGCTGGATAGAGGGCCAGTGATAGGTGGAGATAGCCAAAATATGTCATAGACAAAAGGACAAAGAGGTGTTGAAGGTGGTGATATTATCTAAGGAATGAGCTAATTAAGGGTAGAAAGCAGGACAAGCAAGGTGCAGATAGCCCTAGTGGGGGTGGGGTGGGGCGAAGGAATCGAAAAAGGCTAAAAGGTAGGGATAAAACAATGGATGGAAATACATTTAAAAATAATGGAAATAGGTGGGAAAAGAAAAATCTATATAAATTATTGGAAAAAAAAGGGGGGGATCGGAAAGGGAGTAGGGATGGAGAAGAGAGTTCATGATCTAAAATTGTTAAACTCAATATTTAGTCCGGAAGGCTGTAAAGTGCCTAGTCGGAAGATGAGGTACTGTTCCTCCAGTTTGCGTTGAGCTTCACTGGAACAATGCAGCAGGCCAAGGACGGACATGTGGACATGAGAGCAGGGTGGAGTGTTGAAATGGCAAGCAACAGGGAGGTCTGGGTAATGATTGCGGACAGACCGAAGGTGTTCTGCAAAGCGGTCACCCAGTCTGCGTTTGGTCTCTCCAATGTAGAGGAAACCGCATTGGGAGCAACGAATGCAGTAGACTAAATTGAGGGAAGTGCAAGTGAAATGCTGCTTCACTTGAAAGGAGCGTTTGGGCCCTTGGACGGTGAGGAGAGGGGAAGTAAAGGAGCAGGTGTTCCACTTCCATTTGCATGGGAAGGTGCTGTGGGAGGGGGTTGAAGTGTAGGGAGTGATGGAGGAGTGGACCAGGGTGCCCCGGAGGGAACGATCCCTGTGGAATGCCACCGGGGGGGGTGAAGGGAAGATGTGTTTGGTGGTGGCATCATGCTGGAGTTGGCGGAAATGGCGGAGGATGATCAGTCGCCCAGTTTACGTTTGGTCTCTCCAATGTAGAGGAGACCGCATTGGGAGCAACGATTGCAGTAGACTAAGTTAGGGGAAATGCAAGTGAAATGCTGCTTCACTTGAAAGGAGTGTTTGGGCCCTTGGACGGTGAGGAGAGAGGAAGTGAAGGGGCAGGTGTTGCATCTTCTGTGTGGGCATGGGGAGGTGTCATAGGTGGGGGTTGAGGAGTAGGGGGTGATGGAGGAGTGGACCAGGGTGTCCCGGAGGGAATGATCCCTACGGAATGCAGTCAAGGGGGGTGAAGGGAAGATGTGTTTGGTGGTGGCATCATGCTGGAGTTGGCGGAAATGGCGGAGGATGATCCTTTGAATGCGGAGGCTGGTGGGGTGATAAGTGAGGACAAGGGGGACCCTATCATGTTTCTGGGAGGGAGGAGAAGGCGTGAGGGCGGATGCGCGGGAGATGGGCCGGACACGTTTGAGGGCCCTGTCAACGACCGTGGGTGGAAAACCTTGGTTAAGGAAGAAGGAGGACATGTCAGAGGAACTGTTTTTGAAGGTAGCATCATCAGAACAGATGCGATGGAGGCGAAGGAACTGAGCGAATGGGATGGAGTCCTTACAGGAAGCGGGGTGTGAGGAGCTATAGTCGAGGTAGCTGTGGGAGTCGGTAGGCTTGTAATGGATATTGGTGGACAGTCTATCACCAGAAATTGAGACTGAGAGGTCAAGGAAGGGAAAGGAAGTGTCAGAGATGGACCATGTGAAAATGATGGAGGGGTGGAAATTGGAAGCAAAATTAATAAATTTTTCCAGGTTCAGATGAGAGCATGAAGCAGCACCGAAGTAATCATCGATGTACCGGAGAAAGAGTTGTGGGAGGGGGCCTGAGTAGGACTGGAACAAGGAATGTTCCACATACCCCATAAAGAGACAGGCATAGCTGGGGCTCATGCGGGTACCCATAGCCACACCTTTTATTTGGAGGAAGTGAGAGGAGTTTAAGGAGAAATTGTTCAGTGTGAGAACAAGTTCAGCCAGACGAAGGAGAGTAGTGGTGGTTGGGGATTGTTCGGGCCTCTGTTCAAGGAAGAAGCAGAGAGCCATCAGACCATCCCGGTGGGGGATGGAGGTGTAGAGGGATTGGACGTCCATGGTGAAGAGGAGGCGGTTGGGGCCAGGGAACTGGAATTTGTTGACATGATGTAGGGTGTCAGAGGAATCACGGATGTAGGTGGGAAGGAACTGGACAAAGGGAGAGAGAAGGGAGTCAAGATAGCAAGAAATGAGTTCCGTGGGGCAGGAACAGGCTGACACGATCAGTCTGCCGGGACAGACCTGTTTGTGGATTTTGGGTAGGAGATAGAAGAGGGCCATCCGAGGTTGGGAGACTATCAGGTTGGAAGCTGTGGAAGGAAGATCTCCAGAGGAGATGAGGTCAGTAACAGCCCTGGAAACAATGGCTTGATGTTCAGTGGTGGTGTCATGGTCCAGGGAGAGGTAGGAGGAATGTCTGCAAGTTGACGCTCAGCCTCTGCGAGGTAGAGGTCAGTGCGCCAGACAACAACAGCACCACCCTTGTCAGTGGGTTTGATGACAATGTTGGGGTTGGACCTGAGAGAACGGAGTGCAGCACGTTCAGAGAGAGACAGGTTAGAGTGGGTGAGAGGAGCAGAGAAATTGAGACGACTAATGTCACGCCAACAGTTCTCAATGAAAAGATCAAGAGAAGGTAAGAATCCAGAGGGAGGGGTCCTGGTAGAGGGAGAATATTGGAGGTGGGTAAAAAGATCCATTGAACCGGAAGAGGATTCCTGCCCAAAGAAGCGAGCATGGAGATAAAGGTGGCAGAAGAAGAGTTCAGCATCATGCCGATCCCGAAATTCATTGAGATGAGGGCGTAAGGGTATGAAACTAAGTCCTTTGCTGAGCACTGAACGTTCAGCATCGGAGAAGGGAAGGTTAGGGGGTATGGTGAATACACGGCCGGGGCTGGGATTGGAAGACGGGATGGGGACAGAGGCTCAGGCAGGGGTGGAGGATCCTGGATGGGTGTTGGTGTCGATGAGTTGTTGGAGCTTGCGTTCCTTAGCACCTGAAAGAAAGAGACAAAGTTTCTTGCTGAGGCAACGGATGAGACGAAGAATAAAATGAAACTGGGGGCACGCGCAGCTTAGAAAAAGAGTGAGGTGGTGCTGCTGGAGGGAGAGGTCAAGTGTGTTCATATGGCGGCGCATGGCACTGATTGTGGATCTCAGAAAGCGACGAGGACAGCAGTCCGAGGAGCGTTGTATGTCCCGGAGATACCTGTAATCCTGGGTGGGTTTGAAACATGAGGGATGGAACTTCAGTTGAAATCCATGTGGGGTAAGTCAGAGATGGAAGTCAAACACTCCTTTCAAGTGAAGCAGCATTTCACTTGCACTTCCCTCAATTTAGTCTACTGCATTCGTTGCTCCCAATGCGGTTTCCTCTACATTGGATAGACCAAACGCAGACTGGGTGACCACTTTGCAGAACACCTTCGGTCTGTCCGCAAGCATTACCCAGACCTCCCTGTCGCTTGCCATTTCAACACTCCACCCTGCTCTCATGCCCACATGTCCGTCCTTGGCCTGCTGCATTGTTCCAGTGAAACTCAACGCAAACTGGAGGAACAGCACCTCATCTTCCGACTAGGCACTTTACAGCCTTCCGGACTGAATATTGAGTTCAACAATTTTAGATCATGAACTCTCTCCTCCATCCCCACTCCCTTTCTGATCCCCCGCTTTTTTTCCAATACTTTATACAGATTTTTCTTTTCCCACCTATTTCCATTTTTTTTTAATGTATTTCCATCCATTGTTTTATCTCTACCTTTTAGCCTTTTTCGATTCCTTCACCCCACCCCACCCCCACTAGAGCTATCTGCACCTTGCTTGTCCTGCTTTCTACCCTCAATTAGCACATTCCTTAGATAATATCACCACCTTCAACACCTCTTTGTCCTTTTGTCTATAACCTCTTTTGGTTATCTCCACCTATCACTGGCCCTCTATCCAGCTCTACTTGTCCCACCCTCCCTTAAACCAGCTTATATTTCACCTCTCTTCTATTTTTACTTAGTTCTGTTGAAGAGTCATACGGACTCGAAACGTTAACTGTGTTCCTCTCCGCAGATGCTGCCAGACCTGCTGAGTTTTTCCAGGTATTTTTATTTTTGTATTTTTATCTTGTTATTTGTTTAACTTAAGCAAACCTGTCTGAATAATTCTTTACAACCTCGAAGTGTAAATAGTGGGGCTCTTACATAATCGGTGAAGCACATCCTCTCTAAATTCCCTAAAAGACCCTGTTGCAGTCAAACATGGAGTGGGAGAATAGGGGAGTTATTTCACTCCTCCTCACGTGATCATAACAATGAAAACACCCCCCTGAGCTTTATTGTCTTTTTTCTTAAACATTTCCAATGCACTAACTTGCAAGCTCATCGCCACCACTATATTTTCACTGTATTGAAATCTAACCCCATGGGCAATATCTCATTCTCATCCTTTCCTGGGACCTTGAAATGATAGAACTGTTTACCACCCTTATCCTTTCCTTCCATCTGCAATCACAAGCTTTTAAACTCAGATTTGGTGTTGGTTGACTGTTGCTTTAATTTAATTTATCTTCTCATTTACTGTTTCATCCTTGTGCTGCTCAGCAAATAAAGGTTTTGGTTCTTTATCTTGATTTATCAATAAGTTCCAGGGGAGGCAGTGGCACAGTGGTATTGCCACTGGAATAGACCTCGGGTAATGCGTCTGGGGACCAGGTTTTGAATCCCACCACAGAATTCAGTTAAAAATAAAACCTGATGGTGATGGCCACAAAACGGTTGTTGTAAACAACCCATCAGGTTCACTTATGTTCTTTAGGGAAGGAAGGATATCTGCTGCCCTTACCTGGTCTGGCCTACATGTGACTCCAGACCCACAGCAATGTGGTTGACTCTGAAATGGCCTAGCAAGCCACTCAGTTCTCAAGGGCAGTTAGGGATGGGCAATAAATGCTGGCCTAGCCAGTGATGCCCCCATCCCATTAATGAATAATAAAAAAAAAAGTTTGCTGTAGAAGCAACGCTGCCATTTTCAGCATTCCAAATTCTGAAGGCTCCCAATTTAGGACAGCAATTTATGAACCTGACAGTTAAAGTGACTGTCATTGCATTCCACATATTTCCCTTATACAGATACGAAGCTTAAGGCAGTGAGTAATGTAACCATATTTATTGGAAAGATCCCTGCTTCCGTCAATAACATCTGGTAAATTAGCACAATGAGATGACAGTAGTTCATTGCAATCAGCCTACTGTAGCGCCAATAGCAGTACAGTCAACACCTTCTGGAGAGGAGGGGATGGGAGAAAAAAACAACACAGGGCCATTTCTCCTCTGAGACATGGTTTAAATCCATCTAGACATAGTACAAAACTGGTTTAATTTTGTATTAATTGCCATTACATTGAAAATCTGCTCATAGAGACTGCAGAATGGCTTGGGTAGCCAATGGAAAATGTTAATACAGGGTGCTTTCTTGAAACTGGTGTTAAGACATTTTGTTGAGGTACTGTAAAGAAAGCTTTATTTTGCATCTAATTATGTTAAACCTGATTTGAATGTACTTGATGTTGACTTATAGTTACTGCAATGGGAATGTGTTCCACTAACATTTCCCATCTGATTAAATATCTTTCCAGACAATTCACCAGGTGGCAATGGCCTTTCACCAGTCTATTACCATAGAAACTATTTTGTCTCATTCAAATATACAGTGAGGTTTGAATGCGTGTTAAACCAATGATGTGATAATGTTATTTAATGTTGCTATTTGATAATGTCATCTGAGATCTGTCTGCATTGTGAAGGAAATAACTTCCACAGTTAGTCACTCTATCCGGTTTAGCAGTTCATGACATAATAGCTTCATCTTTAAATGTTTTGATTATACTAGAGCTTCTGAAGTTCAGCTTTGGCTTCTGTACAACTCAGAGGTCTAAAAACAAAGTCTAATCTGAACTTTGGATTTTCTGAATTAATTCTGGGTGCCAAAGATAAAGTTGGTAAAATGATACTATAGTTAAAACTATTGCACCAATAGGATAAACATCACCATAGAGTATAAACCATGCATTTTCACATCAAGAATGCTGGTTTCATTTCACTGATTTCAGAATGATCAAAGATGCAAACATATGTGTGGATATCTGGCACTGATCATGATTAATGTTGTAGGGGATATCCTTTGGTGCAGAATAAGCATATCAGCTTGTTTTAACCAAATCACCTGATTGATGTGTATCTCTTGTGATCTAATGAACTTCTTGGTTCAGTAACCGAAACACGTAGTTAAATACCATTATTGGAAAACTTGTATCAGTACTGCTACCCGACACAGATGGGCCAGAACTTTCTGGGGCATGTAAGGGCATTTTCCATTAGTTAGACTTGCCCTTGCATGTTCTGATTTATAAATGCTTTGCTTGGCAAGTTGCTAAAGGTGCAAGCTGATAACATTGCAGCGAGAGACACCGGTCATCTGAGAACTGAGTGAATAGGGCAAGCAACTCTATATCTTCTTAACCAATCAGATTGAAGGATTGTGAAATTGACAGCGCAAGAACTGAGACAGAAGTCTAAGTTGCAGTGGGTGAATTCAATGTTCAATCAGAAAAATTCAATAAATGGAGAGAAAATGTTTAGATAAAAGAGAGAAGAGAAGAAAGGAAAAGTAGAAAGAAATACATTTAGATTTTTTAAAATCTCCAACAAAAATTAAAACCTGAAGGAATGAGACTTCATACATTTGACAGTTAATTGTTAGTGTCAGAGATTGATTGGGCATAATTAATACATCATTTACTAAAAGGGCACTTAAACAAAAATGGGACAGACTTAACATTCTGTGGTGAGTTATTTTGTATCAACTGTGCTAATAGAGCAACTTCTTGCTGTTCAATGGTGAGGCAGGCAGCAAACATGCTGTTTTTGCAAAGCTAACAGCGGAACAGCACATCTCTGATAGCAACTGTTGGATTTCCATGTTTAACCCAGCATATGCTTCACCTGAAGTTGCTGTATCATTTGCCTATGCAATACTCAACAATCTTGAGTGCATATAAATAACGGCGAGTGTCATTAGCCTCACAGCTATTAGGGACCAATGACATACTCATATGCTATAGAGATGAACAAACAAGCTTAGCAATGAGGTCAGGGGAGATGCTTAAAATACAGCCTATGGGGTAGAGAACTTGGCTGACACATCACATTCCAACACGCTGTGTACTGTGATTGAAATCTGATGACGCACAATTTCTGCTGTGTCAGTCCAGAATAATGCTCAGATATTTGACTTACAGTTAATGAAGCTGGCCATTACTGTTGCAGTTTCCTACTTAGTTAGGCCATGTCAATTTTAGCTTTCCTGCTTTCATTTTTCCTTCTTGGAAATTACATCAGCCACAGCTGAGAGGATGGTTAGCAGCCTGTTCCCAAATCTGTGTCAGTGTCACTTGGATTCAGTTGCTAGGAGACGGGCAAGAGCAGCCCAAAGATTCTTCCTTCGCCATCCTGAAATCATCGGATGCTGTTGACAACATAGGAGGCTCGGGTTCCAATTTCAAATGTTATTATACATCATCGGAACACCATGTTTGTTTTAAACAAAAACAACTTGCATGTATATAGTAATAGCACAATAAAACATCTTAAGGTGTTTTACAAATGTTATCAAACAGATTTTGGCACTAAACCACATAAGGAGATATGAGGCAAGATGACCAAAAGCTTGGTCTAAAAGGTAAGTTTTAAGGAGTGTCTTAAAGGAGCAGAGAGATTTAGAGAGGTTTAGAAAGGAATTCCAGAGTTTACAGCCTTGGCAGCTCGAGGCACGGACCCCAATGGTGGAGCCATTAAAATCGGGAATGCTCAAGAGGCCAAAATTGGCAGAGCGCAGAGATCTTAGGTGGCTTTAGGGCTGGACATCACAGACACGGGGAGAGGTGAGGCCATGGAGAGATTTGAAAACAAGGATGAGAATTTTTTAAAATCAAGCTGTTGCTTAACCAGGAGCCAATGTAGGTCAGTAAGCCCAGGGGTGATGGGGACGAACACACGCCCCATGACAACCTTCAGGACCAAACTGTCCATCCTGAGCCTAATCATTATTTTCTTTTTTTAAATTTCAGTATGCCATGCATTATTCCCTTGCCATAACATGATTACATGGAACAAAAACAAAAATACCTGGAAAAACTCAGCAGGTCTGACAGCATCTGCGGAGAGGGATACAGTTAACGTTTCGAGTCCATATGACCCTTCATCAGAACTAAAAAATATAGAAAGATGAAATATAAGCTGGTAAAGGGGGGTGGGAGGGACAGGTAGAGCTTGATAGGGGGCCAGTGATAGGTGGAGGCCAAGAAGAGACTGCCAAAGATGTCATAGACAAAAGGACAAAGGGGTGTTGACGGTGGTGATATTATCTAAAGGATGTGCTAATGGGGACATTAAAGGTAGCAAGCAGGACAAGCTAGTGGCAGATGGCCCTAGTGGGGCTGGGGTGGGGGGAAGGGAATGAAATGGGCTAAAAGGTGGAGATGAAACAATAGATCGAAATAAATTTAAAAATAAGTGGGAAAAGAAAAATATATTTGTTTAAAAATTATAAATTATTGACAAAAGGGGGATCGGAAAGGAGGTGGGGATGAAGGAGAGAGTTCATGATCTGAAATTGTTGAACTCAATATTAAGTCTGGAAGGCTGTAAAGTGCCTAGTCGGAAGATGAGGTGCTGTTCTTCCAGTTTACGTTGAGCTTCACTGGAACATTGCAACAGGCAACAAGGACATGTGAACATGAGAGCAGGGTGGTGTGTTGAAATTGCAAGCGACAGGGAGATCTGGGTCATGTTTGCAGACAGACCGAAGGTGTTCCGCAAAGCGGTCACCCAGTCTGCGTTTGGTCTCTCCAATGTAGAGGAGACCGCATTGGGAGCAGCGAATGCAGTAGACTAAATTGAGGGAAGTGCAAGTGAAGCGCTGCTTCACTTGAAAGGAGTGTTTGGGCCCTTGGACAGTGAGGAGAGGGGGATTAAAGGGGCAAGTGCTGTGGTTGCATGGGAAGGTGCCGTTGGAGGGGGTTGAGGTGTTGGGGATGATGGACCAGGTGTCCCGGAGGGAACGATCCCTGCGGAAAGCCGCCAGGGGGGGTGAAGGGAAGATGTGTTTGGTGGTGGCATCATGTTGGAGTTGGCAGAAATGGCAGAGGATAATCCTTTGAACGCAGAGGCTGGTGGGATGATAAGTGAGGACAAGGGGGACCCTATCATGGTTCTGGGAGGGAGAGGAAGGTGTAAGGCCGGATGCGCAGGAGATGGGCCAGACACGGTTGAGGACCCTGTCAACCACAGTGGGTGGAAAACCTCGGTTAAGGAAGAAGGAAGACATGTCAGAGGAACTGTTTTTGAAAGTGGCATCATCAGAGCAGATGCGACAGAGGCGAAGGAACTGAGAGAATTGGATGGAGTCCTTACAGGAAGCGGGGTGTGAGGAGCTGTAGTCGAGGTAGCTGTGGGAGTTGGTAGGCTTGTAATGGATATTGGTGGACAGTCTATCATCAGAAATTGAGACTGAGAGGTCAAGGAAGGGAAGGGAAGTGTCAGTGATGGGCCACGTGAAAATGATGGAGGAGTGGAAATTGGAAGCAAAATTAACAAATTTTTCCAGGTCCAGACGAGAGCATGAAGCGGCACCAAAGCAATCATCGATGTACCGGAGAAAGAGTTGTGGGAGGGGGCCGGAGTAGGACTGGAACAAGGAATGTTCCAAAAAGAGACAGGCATAACTGGGGCCCATGCGGTTACCCATAGCCACACCTTTTATTTGGAGGAAGTGAGAGGAGTTTAAGGAGAAATTGTTCAGTGAGAGATCAAGTTCAGCCAGATGGAGGAGAGTAGTGGTGGATGGGGATTGTTCGGGCCTTTGTTGGAAGGAAGACCATCCCAGTGGGGGATGGAGGTGTAGAGGGATTGGACGTCAATGGTGGAGAGGAGGCGGTTGGGGCCAGGGAACTGGAAATTGTTGATATGATGTAGGGTGTCAGAGGAATCACGGATATAGGTGGGAAGGGACTGGACAAGGGGAGAGAGAATGGAGTCAAGATAACAAGAAATGAGTTCCGTGGGGCAGGAACAGGCTGACACGATCGGTCTGCCGGGACAGTCCTGTTAGGAGGAAGTGTCTGCGAGTTGACGCCCAGCCTCTGCGAGGTAGAGGTCAGTGTGCCAGCCAACAACAGCACCACCCTTGTCAGCGGGTATGATGATTACATGGCCTGTTCTGACATACTTAGCATTAGCATTTCGTTAACAGCTGTTAAAAAGTATGTTATAGAATTCCAGGGTAACTCAGCAGCAATCTTCCCTGACTCCATGTAGATGCATCCATTAGACACCTCAGGGCGAGAGCTTGTTTCAGCCATTTTTCAACCTTATAATAGGTGTTGTGCTCGGACAGTGTACCAGCAGCCAGCGACTCAAGGCTCACCCAAAATGGACCTTATGGCATAATGCCTGCGAGCTGCAGGTGCCAATTGGGCAACTGGTGGCAATTCACCAGTTCCACAAGGGCAAAGTTTGATAAGGCTGGTCCAGGCATGATGAGCAAGGGATTGGGTGAGAGGGACAGAGGTGATCGGGAAAGGGGAAGGTGATTAGGAGAGGCCGAACAGGTGCTGGACATGGTCTTCAGCACTACCTGGACTCAGGAAGAGCACTCCTGGTTCCTCATTCCAGTTATTTTTTTTGAAACGATGTGCAGTTTTGTAGGCAGCCTCTAGGGATTGCTGATTGGGCTGCATGTAGACCTGGTTATCCTAAGCACAGCAAGCCTGACGCCAGTTGGGTTCAGGGATGCCCAGTTTCAGAAAGGGGGCCTCAGACAAAGCCCCCTTTCCTATATTTGCATATGCAAAGGTCCTAAAGCCTGTTCAGCTATAAGCCTGAATGTCTGTACCGCAACCCTTACCCATATGGTGGGCAATGTAATTCTGGCATGGAATGTGCACGTGTACACTGCCCACTATATTGGATGCATATGTGCCCATCTTATGCCTCCAAAATGGGCACAGACATTAACAAATTTGCAATATATATCCATGTTGGGAATTCCAGGTGCGGGTATTTTTTTGGGGAGAGGTGAAAGTCATAATGATCTGAATGGGGGCTGACTACATCCTCTTATCTACCTGTGTAAGTCAATAATTTATATCATGACTTTACTTTACCTTAGTAAGTTTCAATGAAATTACCTCTTAAATTAAATCCTTTAAACTGTAAGGTTTTGAGTAATCTGCGCTTCACCCAAGAATTTTATTTTTAAATATGTATATCAACTCGATGAATCAAGCTTTTGATATCTTGGCTGGTTACATTGATTCATGCTGGTGCTTCAGCTGCTCATCAAGGCTGACTAGATGAAACTCTTTATCATCAGCTGGGATCCAAAAATATGTCTGTAACAGCTGCAGGAGCTTTGTAAGTGAGACAGAATATTATTTTTTTTCCAGTAAGTTTGAGCTCATGTAGTATTTAGCTTTACACACATTTTAAACAAGTATTTTAATAGTATTGTCAACTTTACCCAACTGACCAGAAATGGAGGGTCAGTATGTGAAACCGCTTGCCTGTCTTCTCTACTGATGCTGCTTCATTCACTGAGTATTTCCAGCATTTTCTGTTGATGTTTCAGCATCTGCAGTGTTTTTGGTTTTTTTTGGAATTGTGCAGCATGTCAGTGTGCCAAGGTTGGAGAGCGAGGGTATGGCAGTAAACAGGGCCAGGCTGACGCTTTCAGGTCTTATCTGGCGCACTGAGCAGAGAGGGGTATTGAGTGATGGCTGTATATTTGTCTACGGGGAGGAAGTGAGGGTAAAACATCCAATGCTGACCTCATGCTAAGGGATTTAGCAGATCGAAGGAGGGAGAAGCTTAAGTCAAGGAGCAAAATGCTGGTAGAAAAGAAAAGCTGAACTTAGTCAGGCCAAAATATAGTATTTTTCGTCACATTCTATTAGCTATCAACTCTGTCATATCATCTTAACTGTGGAACAGAAAGAATAATAATTGGATAATGAAATATTCACAATTTAAGGTTCACAAAAACACCCACATTAACAACAAAAAATGTTAAGTACAAAGATTGGAATTTTCCAAAGATCCTTTATTGATTAAGCAGTGCTGAAAACGAACTGGATGTAAGAATGGAAGAGAAGAGGCAGGAACAATTAACCAGGTACAAAGGTGTTATGCCTGTGCCCCAGTCTCCCTGCAACCTAGGTGTAAGTGGAAAAGGAGCCTCATGAACTAGTTGGAGGAAAATATAAAGCATTAGATCTATTATGCCCAAAGGTTTTGAGAGCATCATCAAACATTCAGACATCACACTTATTGGGGGAAATTTTAACCTATCCCAGCAAACTAGGATACTGACAGGGCTGAGTGCAATACATTGCATCCCCACCTGATTTTACTCTCCATTGACATCAACAAGCAATATTAGGTGATTGTAAAATCTGATCCTGTGGGCCCACCTGATTTTACTCTCCATTGACGTCAACAAGCAATATTGGGTGACTGTAAAATCTGATCCTGTGGGTTTTCCAGATGGTGAGTTCATTTAAAGATGTCTCCAATGTGTATATAAATAGGACAAAAGCCAGTCCTTTCATGCTATTTCTTTCTGAACTGGAGCTGAGAATTTACAAGCACATTCCAATCTGCAAGCTTCCTTCACAGAATACCACTCTGATCTCAGGCTGTTAATTTATAGCAGTTAAATTTTGTAGCCATAAAGGACAGCTTAAACACAGCTTCATTATGATATTGAATAATATAATATTAGATAGCATAGAAACAATATGTTTCAGTCTTCTTCGCCACGTATACCATTCTTTCCCCAAAGCCTTTCAACCTTCTTTCAAGTAACTCTCTAACTCAATTTTAAAGGTGCTTGTGACATCTGCTCTTACTAATAGAAATCCTGTGCACGATCTGATTCATCATGAATATTACCGTCAAAGACCTAATAGGGTAAAAATAAATATGGACTAATATTGTGGTTAGGAAAAATATCAGCCAAAGTCATTGCAAAAATTTACCTTGATGTATATTCCTTTTAAATAATGTCTCCTATGCAAAACTAGATTTCAGGCATAAAAACAGAAAATGCTGGAAAAACTCAGCAGGTCTGGCAGAATTTGTGGAGAGAGAAACAGAATTAACGTTTTGAGTCCATATGACTCTGCTTCAGAGCAATATGGAATTGAAACATTAACTGTTTCTCTCTCCACAGATGCTGCCAGACTTGCTGAGTTTTTCCAGCATTTTTTTTGTTTTTTACACCTGGAATCTAGTTTTTCATAGAAGACATTATTTAATGAGAGAGAAAAACAGAGTTAACGTTTCGAGTCCATATGACTGCTTCAGAGCAATATGGACTCAAAACGTTACTTCTGTTTCTCTCTCCACAGATGCCACCAGACCTGCTGAGTTTTTCCAGCATTTTCTGTTTTTATTTCAGATTTCAGCATCCGTAGTATTTTGCTTTTATCTTAGATTCCAAGCATACTGAGGATAACACTAACTAAGGTCATCCAAGAAGCAAGAGATTGGGGATACATAAGAATTAGGAGCAAGAGATGGCTATTAGTCCACTCGAGCCTGCTCCACAATTTGATAAGATCATGGCTGATTGATTGTGGCCTCTACTTTCCTCTCTAACCCCTATATCCTTTGACTTCCTTGCCAGTCAAGGATCTATCTAACTCAGCCTTAAAAATATTCAGTGACCCAGCCAACACTACGCTCTGGGGAAGAGAATTTCACAGACTAACAACCCCCTGAGAGAAAAAAATTCTTCTCATCTCCGTCTTAAATGGGAGATTCCTTATTTTTAAACTTTGTCCCTTAGTTCTGGTCTCTCTCTTGGAGGAAAACATCCTTTCAGCCCCTGTCAAGCCCCCTCAGGATCTTATATAGATAGCAGTGACCACAAGGCCAGTTATATCTAATAGAAACTAAAACCAAATTAGTTGGTAATCAGGCAGTGGTTAGGTAGTATCATTTCCTCTGTTAATGAGCTTTCCCTTATCCCTGACTACTAAAAGACCACTTAGATGTGTCAGGAACTCAGAAGCCTAGTAGTCATCCATTTTAGCTGTACAGATGAAAATTACTTCACAGTAGGCAGCATTCTACCATCTTCCCCAAAGGCTAATGGGAAAAGAAAAGCCAAGATTATACTTTATTTTACTTCTCACCCAAAAGCAGAATCACAGAATCACACAGTGCAGAAGAGGCCCTTCGGCCCATCGAGTCTGCACCGACATGTGAGAAACACCTGACCTACCCACCTAATCCCACTTACCAGCACTTGGCCCATACCTTGAATGTTATGATGTGCCAAGTGCTCATCCAGGTACTTTTTAAAGGATGTGAGGCAACCCACCCCCACCACCCTCCCAGCAGCGCATTCCAGACCGTCACCACCCTCTGGATAAAAAAGTTTTTCCTCACATCCCCCCTAAACTTCCTGCCCCTCACCTTGAACTTGTGTCCCCTCATGACTGACCCTTCAACTAAGGTTCAATGGCTGGTTCAGTTCAGTTTCTGGTCAATAGTAACCCCCAGGATGTTGATATTGGGGAGTTCAGTGAACTTGTGTCCCCTAGTGACTGACCCTTCAACTAAGGGGAACAGCTGCTCCCTATCCACCCTGCCCATGCCCTTCATAATCTTGTACACCTCGATCAGCTCATCCCTCAGTCTTCTTTGCTCCAATGAAAACAACCCAAGTCTACCCAACCTCTCTTCATAACTTAAATGTTTCATCCCAGGCAACATCCTGGCAAATCTTCTCTGCACCCCGTCCGGTGCAATCACATCCTTCCTATTACGTGGTGACCAGAACTGCACACAGTACTCCAGTTGTGGCCTCACCAAGGTTCTATCAACTCCAACATGACCTCCCTACTTTTGTAATCTATGCCTCGATTGATAAAGGCAAGTGTCCCATAAGCCTTTTTCACCATCCCACTAACATGCCCCTCCGCCTTCAGAGATCTATGGACATGCCAAGGTCCCTTTGTTCCTCAGAACTTCCTAGTGTCATGCCATTCATTGAATACTTCCTTGTCAAATTACTCCTTCCAAAGTGTATCACCTCACACTTTTCAGGGTTAAATTCCATCTGCCACTTATCTGCCCATTTGTCCATCCTGTCTATATCTTCCTGTAATCCAAGACACTCAACCTCACTGTTAACCACCTGGCCAATCTTTGTGTCATCCGCAAACTTACTATCCAACCCTCCATATAGTCGTCTATGTCGTTTATATAAATGACGAATAATAGGGGACCCAGCACAGACCCACTGGATATTGGCTTCCAATCACTAAAGCAGCCTTCTGTCATCACCCTCTGTCTCCTACTACTAAGCCAATTTTGAATCCACCTTATCAAATTACCCTGTTTCCCATGTGCATTTGCCTTATTTATAAGTCTCCCATGTGGGACCTTGTCAAAGGCTTTGCTGAAATCCATTTAAACTGCATCAACTGCACTACCCTCATCTACACACCTGGTCACCTCCTCAAAAAATTCAATCAAATTTGTTAGGCTTGACCTCCCTCTGACAAAGCCATGCTGACTATCCCTAATCAAACCTTGCCTCTCCAAGTGGAGATAGATTCTCTCCTTCAGAATTCTCTCCAATAGTGTCCCTACCACTGACGTGAGACTCACTGGTCTGTAGTTCCCTGGCTTATCTCTACAACCCTTCTTAAATAGCGGAACCACATTAGCTGTTCTCTAATCCTCTCGCACCTCCCCCGTGGCCAGAGAGGAATTAAAAATTTGGGTCAGAGCCCCTGTGATCTCCTCCATTGCCTCCCTCAGCAGTCTGGGACACAAATCATCCAGACCTGGAGATTTGTCCACTTTTAAGCCTGCCAACACCTCCAATACCTTGTCAATCCCTATATCAATTAGCTTAAGAACCTCACAGTCTCTCTCCCTGAGTTCCATACCTTCATCCTCATTCTCTTGGGTGAAGATGGATGTGAAGTATTCGTTCAACACTCTAGCGATGTCCTCTGGCTCCACCCATAGATTTCCCCCTTGGTCCCTAATGGGCCCTACTTTTTCCCTGGTTACCCTCTTCCCATTGATATACTAATAGAATATCTTGGGATTTTCCCTACTTTTCCCAGCCAGAGCTTTCTCATATCCCTTCTTTGCTGTCCTAATTGCTTTCTTAAGCTCCACCATGCACTTTCTGTACTCCACTAATGCCTCCACTGATTTGCTCCCCTTGTACCTGCTAAAAGCCTCTCTTTCCCTTCTCATGGTATCCTGGATATCTCTGGTCATCCATGGTTCTCTGGGCTTGTTACTCCTTCCTATCACCCTAGAGGGAACATGTTGAGCCTGTACCCTCCCCATTTCCTTTTTGAATGCCCCCACCCCCCCACCCCCCGCCCCACTGTAGATTTCCCCACAAGTAGCTGTTCCCAGTCTACCTTGGACAGATCTTGCCTTATTTTACTAAAATCCGCTCTCCCCCAAT
Source organism: Cetorhinus maximus (assembly GCF_964194155.1). Classification (NCBI taxonomy): domain Eukaryota; kingdom Metazoa; phylum Chordata; class Chondrichthyes; order Lamniformes; family Cetorhinidae; genus Cetorhinus; species Cetorhinus maximus. Next base: position 216,162,441 of record NC_135880.1, read on the forward strand.
CCAAAACATTTTTTTGCAACTTGTCTATTTCTTTGTCGATAACAAGTTTAAATTGTATCATGTTGTGGTCGCTATTACTAAAATGCTTCCCCACCACCACCTCAGCCACCTGTCCGGTTTCATTCCCCAGAATTAGTTCCAGCACTGCGCCGTCCCTTGTTGGACCCTCTACATATTGGCCTAAAAAGTTCTCCTGTACACATTTCAAGAAATCCATCCATCCAAGCCCTTCTATCCCAACTAATGTTGGGAAAGTTGAAATCACCTTTAAATTACACTTTAAATTGAAAAAAAAGGCTCCTTAACTTTGTTGATGTTTCAACTTCCTTTTGTTATCTTTTAGTTCTTTTTAGTAGATCAGCTTTGTAGATTTTATGCAAAAGAGCATTTTATTTTGCAACAGGAGCACATTTTCAGTACAAATGTTGAACCAAATGAAGCTTAATGATACATCTGAATGTTAAGACCTTAGAAATTGTGATTAATATAATTCTGTGCTTTAATGAAACCATGCCTTAGGAAAAAGAAGTAATCTATTTTAATACATGTTTTTTTTTACATTTTAGTTTTATCTTTCAATTTTCCTCTTTTAAATGAAAGCGAAGATTCAAATTAGAATTATTTTACTTATAATTTTGGAAAAATATGTTTATGCTTGTTAATTTTTTTACAAATTCAGTTCAAAGTTTCATGTAAAGTTTCATCATAATAATTTAGTCCATCAAATACCCCATAGCATTTTTCTTCCAAAGTAAACTTGGACCATGATTTCAATAATTGTAGTTTATTCACGTCACTGAATAGAAACATGCTGCCATTCTATAAATCTCCCTTATTCTATTTAATACAGTACACATGCAATTAAAAAGTTACAAAATGTGAAGTATTTTCTGGCTTTTACATGGAAAGGAAAAGGTGTGCAGTTTAAAAGATACAAATGAACTAAAAGGATAGGAACCTATTTATATTAACAACTCTGAGCCTATCATGATAGTATCAAGAAATGACATGTTTATAAAGCCTCGTTAAAAATTATTTAAAAACTTAGGCCGAGAACTGCAATAAATGACATATTCCTCAGCGACCCTATTTACAGAGGACTTACTATCAATCAACAAATTTACTGTTGTCATTTTAATATCTGGTTCTGTGGGCTATAAATACAATGACAGAGGGCAATTTACAATCCATTAGCGACTCCATTTGTTTGTGTATTTGTACTCACCCTTGTCTTAATTGTACATGACAATATAGTGCTATTGCACTTAGTGGAATTAATGGAATGGTGTTTAATTGACTTTTACCCACATCACTTCTAAGAGTAAACAGGCATAGTTCATGTTAATACACTTAACCCATGTTAATTGTGTTTTTACCTCATTAAGGAGCAATTGAAGCATTTCTCCATAACTTCCAAAATATTGGTATTTTACAGAAAAGTGATTATTGATGTATAATTAGAACAGAAGGGAAGGAAAGTACACAAGGTCATCCAAAGCAGACAGAGTCATCTTCCAGGCCAAATGGATAGAGTTGCAAAGAGAGTGCAGAAAAACTCAGTGCTCAATCAATTGTTCCACATGCTACAAGAATCCTGATGAGGGTGTACTAGGACATAGGACATAGGTTTCAGTAATGTCAAGGCCATCAGTTATTTTACCGTGATACGGCATGTCAGCACTTGAGGGGTGGACTGAGCAATGGTAGCACAAATTCTCAGTAGTGGTGCAATTGAAGAACTCAAAATGAGGTAGGGCTGGTAGTGCCAATTCTCTGAGCGCTCTCCCTTCAAGAATGGCATCCCACTGGGAGCACAAAATTGGGGAATTCATTCTATAGGGACAACTGTACAGGTAGTTACCTGACCTGAGACGTTATCCCCCAAAATGACAGGCACTGGAAATGAAAACATCACTTATGAGCCAAAGACCTCCAATTTCAGGAGAGTCCCTGATCTGCAGTTTGAGCAGGAAAATATAGGTTACCATTTTAATTGGAGACCTTTGGTCAAAACCAATGAACGATCTCTATTAGAAATCTCAATCTGTATTTTCTCTTAGTTGTTGGTGGAATTGCTGTCTATTTTCTGCTTTTATTTCAGATTTCCAGAATTTGTCTTTTTCGCCTTTAAACACTGAATTGTATGACAGATTGTAGAGCTGATTTTAACTTCCAGAAGTGTCAGAAAACTGGCACTGATGGACCGAGAGTCCATTATAGACCCCACTGGAAAATCAGGTGGGCTGTACATAACAGCCCAATCCATGTCTGCTTGTTTTGCTAGCATCACTGAACATTAACCCTTCAGTGATTTAGCTTTTAACACATAATCTCCTATTAAGTCCAATTACATTTTATTGTCAAAGCTTTGAACATGATTGGCCTGTTCCATGTAATTTTTTTTTGGTTGGTGATAAGTTATATGAAAGAAACAGCTGGGAGCACTCCCAAGAATAATTAATTTCTTTTATCGCAAGTAAAAAGCGATAATGATTGCCATTACAGGCATGAAATAAAAGCATATTAGATATAATAGTCAAAGTATTTGTGGATAAATTTGGGACCCCAGTCAACAAGCTGGACATCAGAAATGCCAGAAAAGCTTCCCAGTGGCTCAGTGAGAAGTGTTGCAGTGCTCAGTTATAGAGAACATGCAGGTCCCAGCTTCAAGCCCTTATGTGTGCTTATTTAGCCAACAGATGTCCAAGGAGACAGGGCTCAGCAGTCCTGGGAGTAAGTTGGACAGAGGAGTCCTTAGGCTGGCAAGTGAGTTCAGGGTCAAGTTATGAAAGCCCCATATTTGAATAGCCTATTGTGTGAAGGAAGATCCTGGGAAGGTGGCTGAGGGCACCTTGTGTAAATGTGTTTCAATGTGTGTCACCTTCTTGCAGAGAAGAGGGGCAAAGGGTAAGAAATTGAAGGTATGAGTTAATCATTGTGTAAACCAGATTTCATTTGTGACAAATATTATTAATTAGGCTTCTAGCTTTATAAATACAGAAGATATCAACATGTGTTAACATTAGTCATTTTTTAAGGTTTATTTGCAACTTAAACTGACAATCTACTTGCAACCTAGTCATTGTAACAATTTGCCCTGCTTTCTCGAGTAGACTCAGATATATCAGCATATACCTGCTATTAACATCAATCATGTAAAGAGGGTCAGCGAGCTCCTTTCATCTTACTTCAGGAACTACTCTTATCCTTCTCCTTCTCTATATTGTTATTTGCCCCAGGCTTTTTTGCCACGGGTTGCGATTCAACGTTGATTTTCACGTTGTTTATTTTGGGTTGCACCTCATCTCCTTTTCTCTGCGCCTCAATGCACAGGATTCCATCGTGGGACAGTGTCGACCGAACCAGCAGAGGGTCCACGTCCAGGGGCAGGATGTAGGTGCGTGTGAACTCCCGGGAGATAAAACCGTGACTGTCCAGTTTCTGCGAATGTCTCCCAGACACCTCCAGCAGGTTGTCAACTGTCCGAACTGAGAGCTCGTCTGGCAGGAACTGGCAGACATCCAGGAATACCTGAAATTTATGATGCTTTGTTTCAATTTTTGAGAAGCCTCGGTCCAGCTGTTTATTGATCCTGGGTCTGATGTAGTAACCATGGTACAATGTGGGAGCTAAAATATCTTCCGATGACAAACCTGCAAAATGTATTGGAAGTTATCAAACTGTAAACAATAGAGGATGTAACTTTATAATATATTATGATGTCAGATGTTATATTATAGGACTAGCATATCAGATGTTATGTTCTGGATAGATTCATGATTAAAATTCATATTAGTTTTACATTCCAAAATCTGATTTGCTGTTCCATGAGGAAAATATTTCACCATTTCTTAATTACAAACCTTACCTGCCCTGGGTCCTTTTTCAGAACTGCACACACTCTGGTTAATAGAGTGTGCTTTCCGGCCCCAGGAGTTTACATAGAAACTAGGAGCAGGTGTGGGCCATTCGGCCCTTCGAGCCTGCTCCGCCATTCATTATGATCATGGCTGATCATCCAACTCAATAGCCTGCTCCCCGCTTTCTCCCCATACCCTTTGATCCCTTTCGCCCCAAGAGCTACATCTAACTCCTTCTTGAAAACAGACAATTGGGATTGTACACAAACAGCCCAGGTGTGCCACCCCACCCCTGAGAGAACAGGCACCTCTCAATTGCACAGCTCAGATCGCTTGCTAACTACAGTGTTGGGACATCGTGTGTGTGCCAACCAGAGCATAGTGTGCTGAGAGAGCACGCTCGAAATCTGCAAGGTTATGCAGACTGACTGGAGGCTGTGCCGGCAGCTCTGCATCATCCTCCAACATGAGTCAGCGCTTTCAGAGGAGGACAGACAATTGGGTTAAATTGAGAACAAAATCACCTGTATCTAACAAGGTAACACTCAATATTTCAAAAAAAAATCCTTCCAAAGTACACTGGACATGTTTTGCATGGCTCATTTCGTCAATGTGCTCCCAGTCGGTCTTCCTCCCTCCAGCAACCTGTCAGCGTCTGACAATGACAAACGGCGAACAGTTGTGAATGTTTCACTAAGTCTGGCTACAAATGTACTTAAATAAATAGAGGTTTGCTTTTTTTTCGACAAACTGAATTTCAGGCAGGTTTGCAATGGCCATGCTCAGCTTCACGGTTCAAAGCCAAAATAAACTTACCTTCCCCGAAGTTCTGGTCGTAGATTGTGGTCGGTGTGTCTTTCTCGTATTCTACACTCATAGGATAAGCGTGTGGGATTGTCTTATCTTCCATTGCGAGGGTCAGCTTGTGTGGGTGTGTGTGTGTGTGTGAGCAGAGAAGCACAAAGGGGAACTCTCGACTATCCTGCCTGCTCCTCTGATCCAGAAGATCAGACTGTGGTGACTGGGTGTCTGAAACCTTCGTGTCGTTTCTGTCAGGACATTCCTGAGGGAGGGGAGTCAAACTGGGACAGAAATAGACCAGGAGACTGAAGAGTCTGCAGCCTCCCTAAAAGAAAGGAGCTCTCCTCGGGGAACACACCACCACCACCACATCCTGAACCAGAAATTATACCGGTTATTTGTCCGACTGTGTTCTGCTGACATCGTCCTCTCATTCTTAAGTGTCGTTTATCCGTTAGGAAAGAATCAGCCCCGGACTACCTATCAAATAAAACAACTGGCATTAAAGGAACCGAGGGTAGAAGATATAATCTGCATAGGTCACAGTGACATCAACAACACTTCAACCATACTACCGAAAAATATAGGAATAGGAGAATAATCATTGAACTAAATGTGGTTAATAAGGATCTATAAACAAAAGGAGAACCAGTACTCCTTGATGGGGCTTACGAAGTTTCCATGGGAAGTGCAAGGCGGTGTACCGGACCCCTCGTGGATCAACATGACTGGCAGATGGGTATTTTAAAAAAAGCATTGTCCGAGGTACATTTGTTTCAAACTACGCCGTGTCAGATTTGGTACAAAGTCCGCTTCCAAGTACAATCAAAATCCTAGTCTCCGAGTTGACTATGAAAGGATTGCAGTGTGCCCACTATCCATGCTGCTTCACGTGATATCTTTGTATAAAGTTGTTTTTAATGTTGGTACAGCTCTTCTTCAGATGTCCCGCTTGCAAGCTAAATGTAATGAATTATTATTTTTTAATTGGGAGTTAATAATTACCCCGTGACGGATAATTATATCTACGAGTACAGACGGTCATGCATTAGTATAATATCATACACATGTATTACTAGATGTTAGTGACTTCGGTCCTAACAAAAGGTAAACAGCATGATCATTCTGAATTTATTTCCGAAGGTAGGGGTGCTGGAATAACATTACACTTGGGAAGGAGGTACAGGGAATCTAGCATTTTCTGAAATAGCTAATCTGTTCTGGTTAATTTTGCTTCTGTAATATGGAAAGATGTGTTTCTATGGGAAAATTATTTCCCCCTCCAGCCTTGTTCGTTTAAAATGCTTTCCAAAGAATTTGGAAGGGACAAACGATGGTGAGAATGGAATGGCCCAAGCCGTATTAAACATTCAGTCGTGAAGCAATGTGAAATGATACAGTTCAATGATTCCAGAAACTACGAATGCCCCTATAGGTGACAGCAGAAGCTTATCACCAGGAGTCTATTTATGGACTGCATCACTTCTGATTACCATCTTCACCGTTTTAACCCAACACACAGAGACACAAAAGAAACTAAAGTCTTTAATCATTAATAAAAACTGAAACATCATAATATTCTTCTCAATACAATAGCTTCCTTTTGAAATACCATGAGGTCATCTTCTGAGGCATTCTGAAAGCTTTGCCAGTAGAGGAAGAGACTGATCAGCAGAGCATTGTCCAGCTGTGCAGAGACTGGTCCACTGCTGGTGTCAATTCTAATCCTTCCCAAACACTAAATCCCTTGACAATGAAATCACATGACAGAGTCAATCAGCCTTGCATCAGTTTTCCAGAAAGTGCAATGGATTGGGTGTCATTGTGTATATAAAGGACTCAGATACCAACTAGCCTTCAAGCAGCTCTCGGAGTGAAGACAGCACAGCTACACTGAAATACATCCTCCTGCCTTAACCGGAAAGAGAAGATGGACATTGCAGTTCAGACTCCATGGCTACGGCGTTCCCTCATGCCAAACTCTCTCTTCCCCTCCCGCATCTATGACCAGCATTTTGGGGAGCATCTTGATCCTGACTTCTTCCCCAACTTCTCATCTATGGTTAGCCCCTTCTACTGGAGAATGCCATCTCCCTTGTTGAGGATGCCAAGTTGGGCACAATCTGGACTTTCAGAGGTATGTTCTGTGTATGTCTAAAGTTGCTGTGTCTTTTTCCTGTCACTTGACAGAAATATTTGTTTAACATGCAGCTTAACTATTCAAATAAAACTCTGTGAATGTATTGTCTGTTTTGTAACAATAATGAATGTGCCCAATTTTTCTGTGTGCATATATATGTCACAGAGAGGAAGATAATAAATATATGTATGTCGATATATTACATATATAATATATATGTGATAAAGAGGAAGACGTGGGGACATTGTCTCAAGGTAAAGGTGCAGCCATTTTGAACTGAGATAGGGAGAAATTTATTCACTCAGAGGTTTGTGAATCTTTGGAATTTGGGGGAGGTGATGGTGATGGAAAATGACGAGTAATCCAGAGACCCGGGTTCAAATCCTGCCATGGCAGATGGTGGAATTTGAATTCAATAAAAACCTGGAATTAACAAAAATAAATTAAAACGAAATCATTGCCCGTAAAAACCCATCTGGTTCACTAATGTCCTTTGCGGAAGGACATCTGCCGTCCTTACCTGGTCTGGCCTACATGTGACTCCAGACCCACAGCAATGTGGTTGACTCTTAAATGCCCTCTGAACAAGGGCAATTAGGGATGGGCAATAAATGTTGGCCCAGTCAGCACATCCCATGAACGAAATTTGAGAGGGCTGTGGATGCTCAGTCATTGAGCAAATTCAAGGCTGAGGTCGATAGATTTTTGAACTCCAAGGGAATCAAGTGAAATGGGAATCAGAGTGGGGTGGGGTATTGGAGGGAAGTGGAGTTGAGGGTGAGGCTCACCATGATCTTATTAAGTAGTGGAGGGGGCTGAAGGGGCTGACTGGCCTACCTCTGCTCCAATTTCTTAGGTTCTTATAATGAATATCTCTTTCTCTCTAGCTAATCAACATAGTTCATTAGTACAGTTAATGGTAAATGACAATTCATTCACAAATTGTTAGTGCAGTTGCTTCAATGATGCGTAAATTCTAAATTGGAACATCAAGGTCTGTTAGCAATTGCAACTTGAAATAAAGGAATATTAATGGCAACATTGATTTCCCATATAGCCTCAAGGCATCCCATGAGGACCAAAGGCTCGGATGTCCGGCTTTATTTTATCTGAACGCATTAATGCCTTAGAGACCCAAAATTAATAAAAAGAAAATCTCTGATTGCTGGGAACCTGAAATAAAACAGGAGAGGCTAGAAATGCACAACAAGAATCGTCAGCACCTGAAAAGAGGAAAGTTAGGTTTTATGTTTCAGTTGAAACACTTAGTCAGAACGGCTCTGACAAGGGATCGATCCCAAATCAAGACATTGAACTGTTTTTTCCCTTTTTAGTCATTGACAGACATGTATTGTATTTTTCATCATTTTCTTTCGTATTGCAGAGCCAATATTGTTCAATACAACACTATGGCTGTATCACTTTGAACAGCCCATGGCAACTTGAAAATGGATTGACTGCACAGTTCCCTTAATGGTTCAGCAAGTTTATCTGCTGTGTCATTATAGATTGGATAGATACATATAATTCTATTGGTATTTCTCATTAATGAATGCAATAAGCACAATGAATACATAACTTAATCGTCGAATCTTACAGCAAAGAAGGAGGCCATTCGGCTCATCATACCTTTGAAAGAGTTATCCAATTTATTTTCATAGTAATTCAATTTTTTTTTTGCTTTTCAAGCATTTATCCTTCTTTCTTGAAGGTTATACTGTCCGCTTCCACCACCCTTTTAGGCAGTATTTTCCAGATCATATCTTGCTGACTAAATATGATTTTCATCTGCTTTTTTTTTTGCCAGTTATCTTAAATCCTTGTCCTCTTCATGGTTTAAAACTCCAGTTAAACGTTCATTGTAAGTATATAGTGAAGTAGGTATATAGCAACATTGGCCTTAGTATTAGGGACTAATGGCATAATTGGTTGTAATGCCATCTGTGCACATACTGGACTAAGGTTTGAAGCCTGCTTCAGCTAATGGGATAAGAATCAGTCTCTTGTTGTGGCCTGATCTTGTGTTAGGTTAGTGAAGCTCAATGATACCAAGACAACTATGGGCATCAGCCTGTTCCTTCCATCCTCCAAAAAGAGGATACAAATATTGTCAGAAAATGTTAAGCCCAGATTAATTTTAATTTTAAAGAACAAATTGATAATTGGGGTTGACAAAGCAGTCAAAGTCTCATGGTGCTTACTGGACATATACCAAAGGTTGAACTATGGAGATTCTCCCTGATAACCTTGCATACCCTGGGCCTGTGCACAATGGGCTTTGCCAGAGCCAGAAGCAGAAATTCTCAGTTGCTGTAAGTGTGACTATTACATGTAGGGCATAGGTTTGAACCATGTTGTTTCATTTCTTATCTAAATGAAACCATTTTATGGAGGCATTAATTTCAAATAAGCATGAGTCGGCAAGCCAAGAATGATTAAATTTGGAAATCGCTGCATCAGGTATAAAATCTCACTCAAATGAACCATACGTCTAGTGGTCTTATGGTCTTATAAAGATGGCTGTGTTTGAGCAGTGCTGAAATTCTGAATTCATGTTAAGTTGCATTGTTGGAGCAGGGAAAATCAAGCGTTAAAGTGTGTCTGCTTGACATAAGTTGCAACCGATTGGAAAATGATTTGTTCCACAGCATTGCCATCCTTTAAGTTGAAAATTAATTTTAAGAAAGTTTTGAAATATGTTTTAAAGCATGACCCTTAGATTATCTGAGCACATCATGTGCAATCCTAGGAATAAGTCTTCACCTCAGAATGAGTTAACATTTCCCAACAATGTCTGTCTTTGTGCAATGTAATCTCTCTTTTCAGATGACTTTATTTGTCCCTTGCTCTGTGGGTTGAGTTTACATGCCAGAATGTTGTTTATGAAAAGAATGTTCCAGTAGGATCCATTGGAAGCTACCCAACAAAATACCATGGAACAGATTACAGCTAATAGAAATCATAACATTGTGCCCTCAACCATCCAGATATCTAAACTTAGCTAATTTGATTTAATTCAATAAACTTGAAATTCTCTGTGCCATTCTTCAGCCAGCTACTAGGAGGTGTGCAGGAGTAACTCATCCTTTAATATTTTTCCTCTTTCTCCCTCCCTGACTCAGAGGAAAGACTTACTCTCTCCAGTAAGAGTGAGCGCCTCTCCCTCATGATGCACCATAGATCAGATATATTTGACATCTCTGGAATCATTGCTGTGAATCTATGTCACAAGAGAAGCTCAGGATTTTTTAAAAATTGGGCCATTAAAACTCAGCCCTTTAGTGCATAATGCTAGAGAGTTTCTTCTCATTACCTTGTACTTGAGCTAGTAAGTGGCAAGTTAAATTGATGCCACATAAGTGCTTGGCAATGACCATCTCCAGCAAAAGAGAGTCTATCCACCTCCACTTGTCATTCAATGACATTACTATCGCTGAATCTTCCACCACCAACAATGCCATCGATTAGAAGCTCACCCGGACTAGCCATATAACCACCAGCCGTGGTTACTTGAGCAGGCCAGCGACTGACCTCCCAACTCCCCAAAGCCTCGCCACCACGTACAAGGCACAAGCCAAGTGTCATCTGGACTATTCACTTCATGTCTGGATCATCCAGGAAAAAGCAGTTTGCTTGATTGGCACCCCATCCACCACCTTAAACCTTAACTCCCCCCAACACTGGCGGCCTGTGCCTGCAGTTTTTACGACCTATCGGATGAACTCTAGCAACTCACCAACCCTGCTTAGACAGCTCCTCTTATGTCAGAAAAACTATGACTAGTGAAAAAATGTGTAACTTTGTTATCACGGCACATAATTGTATTTTGAATAACCCCAATGTTTTTGTCTCCTTTAAGCTGGTTGATGATTATTCCAAATGTTTATCACACTTTAATAAAAATCTTTATCCTACTATTTAATTCAAATTTACCTTTCAATCATCTGCACTTATACCCTACCTTTATATTGAGTTTTCCTGTAACATGGTTCAGTCTCTTAGTTATCCCCTGTTAATTTTTTTTCATTCTTGGGTTATGGGTGCCATTGATTTCCCATCCCTAGTTTCCCTTGAGAAAATGGTGAGCCTTCTTTTTGAACCACTGCAGTCTGTATGGTGAAGTCACTCCCACTGTGCTGTTAGGTTAGGAATTCCAGGATTTCAAGCTGGTGACGTTAACAGAATGTCCAAATCAGGCTGGTGTGTGACTTGGAGGGGAACTTGGAGGGGATAGTTATCCCATGTGCCTGCTTCCCTTGTCCTTGTAACTGTTGGAAGTCTTAGCTTTGGGAGATGCGGCTGAAAAAGCCTTGGCGAGTTGCTGCAGTGCATCCTTTAGATAGCACATGCTGATGGTGGAAGGCTTGGACATTTACTTTAATCTATGGAGTATATTCTACAAGTTTACACTCCCTGTGCATTGCTTTACACATTAAGACTGCATATCAGCAATTCTGGCATAGAGATCAGCAACACTAGGTGATTTTCTTCCAAGCCTGAATGCCTGTTATGCGCTTGTGTTGCAACAAATTCTACACTGGGAATGCTAACTTGAAACTAGAATCTTTAGGTTCAACAGTTTCATATCATTAGACAGTCTCGTTTTGCCTGATGGGGAAGAATTTTTAAAAATGCTCTAACTCTCACCAGGAAGTAAATTTAAGAAAAAAGCCATGTCTAATTATTTGTCTTTGAAAAGATCAATGCAACATTTGTGCTTGCAAGCTTATGTTGCTGTGGGTTTTATTAGACATGGAACATTCACAAAAGATTGTTAAAGTGTTTTGATAGTCTTAGTCCAAGTTTACTGGGAAATAGCTGTATTTATGTTGTTAATTACAGGTTGTATTATGTGACGAGTTACAAAGGACAATATAATCTTCTCATCCAGCCACAGTGGTTGAGACTTAAAGCTAATGAATAATTGACCAGATTATCACCCTGACCTAGCACATTTTGGCCCGCAACTGATCATGAACTGTACAATATTCTGAACGAGATACCAATGCCATTAGAGTTGAGCTATAGAAATTCATGATCCCAGTTCTGGTTAGTCATTTTATCACCTTCCGAATACTGATGACTAGAAAACAGCTTTGGAATTTGTCATTCATTCTTTCCTAAGTATACTCTCTCTATCTCTTGCAGTTGAGACTGGACAAGGATAAATTTACAATTCACCTTGATGTTAAACATTTCACTCCTGAAGAACTCCGAGTCAAAATTCTGGGTGACTTTGTTGAAATCCAAGCTCAGCATGAAGAACGCCAGGTACATCTTGTAATTTTTTCCTACGTTTCCTCCACCTTAGACTTGCCCTGTGTTTGCAGTCACTTTTGTCAGGTGAGAGAGTTTAATGGAGTACTGGTGGTCCGGTGTAAATTATAGGAGTCACACTTTGGGTGAGAGCCAGTTAAATGAACATGCCTGTTCCTTCACAAGGTGCTAATTTGACTAGAAGCTGAAACTGCATTTGGCTGATGATTAAAGATCTCATTCCTTATTTGAAACTAAGCTATAACCAGACTTCAAAATCATCTGAAGGGACACAAATCAAATTAGGCTCATACAATTTTGTACAAAAGCAGAGGATTTGCAATTCCTTGGAATACAATTTTTTATTGATGGAATGATTCCAACCAACTTACCAACTTGCTGCTCAAAGCTGTATTGGCGCTGGGTCGGTAATCACTGGAGCAATGCCAGGTGCTTTAACAATACTTTTAAATGTTCTTATTCATTTATAAAACATTTCTCAATTTGTCCAACCATCATGAAAAACTTTGAATTATGTTAGCATTGGTGTTGAACAAACCACTTTTTCTTTTAGGTAACTATGACGCCTGCTAAAAAAATCTCTGTAATAAAGTTAGTTGGCTCCCTGTAACAAGTCAGCAGATACCCCAATGGAGGCCAGTCTAAATTGAGGACTGGAATGTTTTCCCTCCACTGAGACGTAGCAATACGGCACTCCTTTATGCTGAACTAAGCCATCACATGCCCTGGCTGTGCAAAATTAAATATAGAATCATTCCTGGAACTCAGCTACAAGACTGTAATATGGTCAAGGACCATGGATAACATCAAAAATCGTGACAGTAAATAATGAACCTTTTGTTAGTATCTGACATTTCGTGATTGAATTTCACCCAGGCGATCATTGTGCAAGCCTGGGCCATTGTAATGATTATTGGCAAGTTATTTGGCTGCTATGGGCATCACAGCTGCATCTAATCCTGTCTTCACTACTGGCCACTGTTGTACACTTCCAATGGGGATTATTGGCTAGAGATCAGGAGTAGGAACCCTGCCAATTTTTCCATCCCGAACAAAAGGGCGCTGAGGGAAATTGTGGCAATGCTATCGCTGAGATCAACTAAATCAGTGCAAATGGAGCATTAAAGCAGTGATCTTTTTGGCCTGTGGGAACTTGCATTTATATAGCACCTTTCATGTCTTCAGGACTTCCCTTGGCGCTTTATAGCCAATTAATTACTTTTGAAGTGTAGTTACCATTCTTGTGTCAGTAAGAGTTGCTGATCCAGTGCTGTATATACTGAATTTTTTTAATAAATAATTGTCTTTTTTTGGCAAGGTCTGCTTCGTGCACTTAAGAGTCTCAACATTCAAGCAGGTTCCATTAAAACCAAAGCTTTTTAGAGTTGAATATGACATTTGGCCTAGACATTTATGCAGTATGGGAGAGGTATTCTATGATGTTGCAAGACTTATTTTCTCTTTCTGCCCACAGTCATTTACCAGTTCATATGCTCTGACAATGTATTTATACAGATTTGGGTTCTTGGAAATGTTGCAAAAAAATATTTATCCCTTGAAAAGGTGTCACTCTTTTTCTGAATTTTTCTCAGCTCTGAATTGCAAGCCCAAAATTCCAGTACAAACACCACCCAGGATACTTAGTATTTAAGATGGCTGCAAAAATAGTCCATGATAAATTCATGTAATAATAATGATTATTTCTAGACAATTACAAACATTCTGTGCTAAATTCCTACACTCCCACTAAGGAGTTTCACTTAAAGGGAGCACAGGGCAACTTTAATTTGTCTGTTTTGTGGCCCCCATTTTACACATTGGAGCATCAAGAAACTTTCAGAACGACACCAACGATAAATGTGAAATCCAATTTGAGAGACTTGGATCATCCAGAATTTTTCCTTACAGTTTATTTGACTTTTTAAAAAATGGTCAAGAGGAAATAGAATTCTTTTTTCAGAAAATCCTTAGAAGAGTTGATTGCCCGTCACTTTTAATACTCACTTGATCAAATCTTTTATTCTGCAGGATGAACATGGTTACGTTTCTAGAGAATTTCACCGGAAGTACAAGGTCCCAGCAGGAGTTGATCCAACTCTGATCACCTGCTCCCTATCAGCAGATGGAGTGCTTACAATCTCTGGCCCCAGGAAGGTGGCTGATGTTCCTGAGCGATCTGTGCCCATCTCCCGAGAGGAAAAACCTGTAGGCGCTGGACCTCAGCAGAAGTAGATCTTTTCTGTTCAGTTCAGTGCAAAATGACTTCAAGCCATTCAAGTATTGCCTTTCGCTTTAAGTGTAACATTTTTGTATTGCTATATAATCACACATTCCTTAAAATCTGTTAGCCTGCAATAAACATTTATCTTTACTGCCTTAGTGAAACTTCAGTTTAAATAAAGTCAACTATATGAATAACCCATTGGATAGTTCCTGTTTTTCTGCTTTGGTCTTTGTCTTTACTGGTTTGTAAAATAGTAAATAATACAATGCCCAAAATTAAATGTTATAAATTTACTGCAATAATATACATTGTTCATCAAACAGAGCAAAGGCTTTTTATTTGAGACCATCTCACAGCATCGCTGTAATCATTCGTCAGTGTTCTGTCAATGGTTATAATATATATCCTAACAAATGAATTACATGGGTGCATTTAGTCAGTACAAGATGTAGCTATTAAAAGGAATACATGAGCTAGACCAATGAAAAAAGCTTCAGGTAATAAAAGAAAAATACCGTCAATGCCAGAAATCTGAAAGCATCAGACTCTTGTATAACATCTTTTGTTTTGCTTAATGACTTTCTTTTCTAAGTTATTTTTGGAGCTGGCCATTTTGCAAATCATAGCTAGATATGTGAATGTTCTAGTCCATAACATCAAATTTCATAGAGAATTCAGAAGCCAAGGTACAGTTGTCTGAAAAGTGAGATAGTGTTCTGACTGTGTGATAGTGAGATAGGAGGCATGTACTTAAATCTGATTGTAATGACTATTTGGTGTATCACACAAGGCTTTTGAATGTTGGTGAAGAGACCATCGGATATGTAGACCAATAGTCATGTATAGTCAGAGATGGAAAATGAGAATTAATTGCTAAAGTTAAAGGGGAAAAAACTAATGGTGTTTTAAAAAAAAAGCTAGTCTGTGTTTTCAGAAATAAGAACATGCAAGAGCTTCAGCCTTGTTCACCCACCTTATCCCTTTTCAGATGATAACCACTTACAGCATTTTCTGTTCTTATTTCAGATTTCTAGCATTCAGTTTTAACTACTGTTAAGATAAATCACTATATCTTACAACTGATGTCAGCTCAAATTTTACTGTCTTATTTGTGTAGTTCCATACATGTCCTGTCCTGGAGAGAGTCCTGGACTCTCTCCCCTGTCCCGGCCAGTAGGCCAGTCACAGAATGGTTGTGAACCTGCTCATTGCCTTAGGCAACATAGGAAATAGAAGCAAGGGTAGGCTATTCGACCCCTCGAGCCTGCCCTCCCAGTTGAAGGAGAATGTATGATGAAGAAACATTTAAAAATTCAGATGCAATGTTATAAAGCATTTCAGAACAATGTTGTTCAATAGCTTGTCACACCTCTCATCACAGCCATAGCAAAAACGTACAAGTCAATCTTAATGGTTTATTGGGCTAACATTGACAAAATAACGTGCCAGAAAAATTTCACTCACAACCTCCAGTTACAGTTTACAGTCACTGTAAAAATATATACATCGTTTTCACCAATAAATTACAACTTGAAGTTTTGAAAAAGGGAGATCTAGTCCAAAACAAGTATATTTATCTGGTGTGCTGCATAGCATCCTCAACAAAACTCAGGAAAATTGCCGGCTTTTGATTATTTCAACATAAGAACTTTAGTTAAAAAAGCAATCATTCAATAATGAAAGTGACCAAATGTCCAAGCAGGTAATAATGGTAAAGCTATGTTTTATGCAGTTTTTACATATGATTATGAATCTGTTTACCACATTCCTGCAGGGTCATAAGTGGTAGAAATGCAAGTATCTTTGAAGCATGGAATTTATGAAGTAGCCCATTCCTGTTGCAGATTATTTAATATACTGCTACAGCTCATGGGTTCAATAGTCTGACACCTCTTAGTGGATCATATTGCACATTTCATCACTCCACATTTTGATATACAGTCATTACTTATATCTGGAAGCTGGCCATGGCCTGAGTCACAGATTGTTTACATATTAAATAAATCTCATAACTCAGGCTATCAGGTATATAATTCCCTATTTATTAATGAGCCATTTCAGTCCACTCTTTAAAAAAAAAACATTTCTTTTTCTTCTTTTGCAAATTTCATAATTTTGGGTCTTCACTGTGAGTGTTCTTCACTGCAGACAGCTCCACCCTGCAGGGAATGGAGGGCGCACAACAAGAGGCCAAGCTTGGTCCTGAAGGAGCTATTGTAGACTTGCAAGGTTCACAAAACCTAGCTGTGCACAGTCCTAAAGGAAGTTTTGTAGGAAGGTGATATCCACAAAATCCTGGAACTTCCAACTCCTTGCTTTTCATTGCATCTGAATCTGTCAGTGAGCTAGGATTTAGAGGGATGTAGGAGCCACATAACTGATACTTCTCTGCAGTCTCGTTGGTACCTAATGGAGCAGGGGGTCCACAATATTCTAACTGCTTGTTCTCCACTGTGTTCGAGTCAATGCTGGAGGGAGGATTCATCAGAATTGTAGGATCCACATAGTCCAACATGTAAGAGCTCTTTGGGAATGTTTTGGTATGAGGAGGGTCCAATTCTGGTTGGTGCGTAGGATAAGCATGGGGCTTTGTTTCAAATGCTGGAGGAAAGAATCATTTTGTACATAGTGATGTTCAAAGTTTCTTTTTTGTTAACCTATTTTTATTATATATTTCTCAGTAAAGAAAGGAACAGCATAGCAATGTGTAATCGCATACATGCAGATAAATGTATTGCTTACAATACCTCACATATAACTTCTAAGCCATATAATTCGGGCCTCTCCAAAGATTTAAACTCAGTGCCTCGCATAGCTGAAAAAATGGAAATGGGGAGGGGGAATTGGATTGGAGAAGCCCATTTGAAGAGCTACTCCACTGAGGTTCACCTTCTGCTCTCTAAGAACAACATAGCCACATGTTATAGTTGGCATCATTTCCAGGCAATATAATATTTGAACATATTACTAAAGCATCTTATACTTTAGCAATGATTTTAATCTGTTAAAGAGAAGGTTTAGTGATGAATGTTCAATGCATGAGGCATTCTAGGTACTCCCATCGTCTCTAAATGCCACTAACTTCTCTTAGCCCACAGTGTCAATTTCATGTCCTCGTTTTCGAATCTCTCCCTGGCCCTTCCCCAATTTAGTTTAATTATGCTTTATATTCCTGCACACAGCCTCAGCTCTTCGAATACCAGAATTCTCCTTTCCATTTGCATTCTCCTTTTCATCATCAGTTGGCACTCACTCAATCAATGCCCTCCTGTCCCAAGGAATCCCACGGTTTCATATAGGCTGACACTCATTTATTAGATCAAATTTAATTGTGAGAGTTTGTAGAGACCTGATAAGCATTGCAAATTCAAAATACAATGATCTTGTAATTAGCATCAGTAAATCCGATCTCTTCAATCGTGATAAGAGGCACCTGCTTGGTTGACTATTATTTGGTTACATTTTGAAGTGTACGATCAATTGTCTATTATCACTTACGCGCTTGCCGTTTCTCTTCCTTGTTATAGGAATCCCCATATATCGTACGATAGACATATTCATACTGCAAGTAAAACCAGCTCAATATATAAATAATTTCTGTGTTTATCTAATACGTTATACTCTTGAGAATTCCAGCATTTTCGTGCAATTTAATTATCTAATCAATTAAATTAGGCACCGTGAAATAGTACAAAAAAGTGAAAAGTTAGTTTCAAAATATTAACAGGGTTTTTTTATTCATTCATAGGATGTGGGCATTGCTGGCTAGGCCACTATTTATTGCCCATCCCTAATTTCCCTTGAGAAGGTGGTAGTGAGCTGCCTTCTTGAACCGTTGTAGCCCATGTGGTGTAGGTACACCCACAGTGCTAATAGGAAGAGTTGCAGGATTTTGTCCCAGCAACAGTAAAGGAATGACAATATAGTTCCAAATCAAGATAGGATGTGAACCAGAGGGGGTCCTGCTGGTGGTGGTGGTCCCACTTAGCTGCCACCTTTGTCCTTCTAGGTAGTAGAGGCCATGGGTTTTGAAGGTGTTGTCGAAAGAGCTTTGGTTAGTTGCTGCAGTGCATCATGTAGATGGTACCCACTGCTGCCGCTGTGCATCGGTGGTGGAGGGAGTGAATGTTAAAGATGGTGGATCAAGTGGGCTGCTTTGTCCTGGGTGGTGTAAAGCTTCTTGAGTGTTGCTGGAGCTGCACTGATCCAGGCAAGTGGAGAGTATTCCATCACAGTCCGAGCATGTGCCTTGTGGATAGGCTTTGGGGAGTCAGGAGGTGAGTTACTCTCTGCAGAATTCCCAGCCTCTGACCTGCTCTTGTAGCCACAATATTTATATCACCGAATCACAGAATCACACAGTGCAGAAGAGGCCCTTCGGCCCATCGAGTCTGCACCGACACTTGAGAAACACCTGATCCCATTTACCAGCACTTGGCCCATAGCCTTGAATGTTATGACGTGCCAAGTGCTCATCCAGGTGCTTTTTAAAGGATGTGAGGCAACCCGCCTCCACCACCCTCCCAGGCAGTGCATTCCAGACCGTCACCACCCTCTGGGTAAAAAAGTTTTTCCTCACATCCCCCCTAAACCTCCTGCCCCTCACCTTGAACTTGTGTCTCCTCATGACTGACCCTTCAGCTAAGGTTCAGTGGCTGGTTCAGTTCAGTTTCTGGTCAATAGTAACCCCCAGGATGTTGATACTGGGGGGGGTTCAGTGATGGTAATGCCATTGAATGTCAAGAGGTGGTTAAATTCTCTCTTGTTGGAGATGGCCATTGCCTGGCACTTGTGTGGCACGAATGTTACTGATATGAGCTAAGCAACTTTTATTTGGGAGGAATATTTTGTACAGGAATTGGATCTGATTTCCAAATAGTGAATTGAATTTAAATCTCCCAAACTAATCACATATGTATTTTCAGTGTCCCTAAAATTTTTAACACGGGCCTGGATTTTGCAATCTGTGACAAAGCTTCAATGCTCACCGCCAACCTCTAAGAAAGCTGTCCACAAAGTTCTAGCAATTTCTGTGGCACGGACCTCCTCTTTCCCATGTCAGTTTAAATCAAGGGGATCTCCAGGCAACTAGCAGCAATGATGAAAGCAAGCAGGCAAGCAGCCAATCACATTGAAGTATTCTCACAGACACCAAACCAGAAAATTAAAAGCATCTTATCCTTCACTTTGATTTTAAAAAAACCTCAGACAACAAAGTAAATGATGATGATTGGAAAAAGATATGAACTAAAATAAAGAAAGCAAACTTTAAAAGAAAGCTATTTTGAAAAAATATTTGAAGTCTGTATCATAATGGAGAAATTTGACATTCCGCAAATATAAAATTGCTTTTCAGGACCAGTGGGATTGTTTAGCACTAATTATTGTCACGACTCACTGGGGATAGTGCACTGTAATATCAAGCCCCATTGTTCCCCAAGCTGCAACAAATGTGAAAAAAGTTTGATCAAACCACCAGATTGCCCCAATTCTACCTAACTGTTTAATTTCGGTTAACAGAATATGAGCACCAGGTTTGTAAACTTAATAAATAAATAACTGTTTATTGAACAAACTGTCAATAACCAGTGGCAAAAGAAATAAATATCAACTGCCAGTTTTTAACTCTATAACCTAAATTCTACCCCATTCTTAAATCCCTCTATACACACAAACAAGACACATACGGCATAAAAAACATGGATTTTAAGGGTGGGATAAAACAGTTTAATAGCACCAATTCTGGAGTACCGGGTTCGATGGGTTGATTTTGATCGATGTCTTCCAAATTCCTTTCAGTTCTTGTTGATGACACAAAGTGGTCTTCCAACACTTTCAGTATTTAGTTCACTGGCTCAGCACTTGCCTTTCAATGTCTGTAACAGTGATTTTCCCCTTTGCCTCTTGATAGGGGTTTTCAGGGAGAGACCAGCTTATAGAGATATGAGAAGAAAAAGCCAGCTAGCTATTATTGTGGAACTACTGGGACCCACATAGGAGAGAGAGGTTTTGGGTTTTTTTCTTTTCAGGCTAGGAGCTATTCAGCTGCACTGCCCTCACAAAAAACCTGGTCATCTGGTCAGGAGCCAATTAAGACATTCTGCCAGGCAGCCCCCTTAGTCCAGGACTCCTTTCCGGCACCATCCTGTCTTTCATGGCACACTCTGTTCTAGGACCGCAACATTGTATATATCTCTCATCTTGTTCCAGTGGACATGTCTTTCAACCTGCAGCCATTGTAATTTTAATCCCCAGTCCAACAGAAAATAAAAAGATATGTTCTTTACAACAGTCCAACAGAAATAAAAAATATGTTTCTTACATTATGAACTTATTAAAAAACCCAGTTATGCCTTATTAAAGAAGAATTTTTCAAGGGTTTTTACATTGAGACCAGCACCATAACAGTGGAAGTTCACCTGAATTTGCACATTGGCATGGGGAGCGGGGTGCAGGAGTGGGCCGGGGGTTGTGGGGGGAGGGGGGGTGCCTCAACAGCGCACTCTCTGGACAGACATAGAATTACAGATAGAAGCTTCCTGGATTTCCAAAACAAAAACAAAATTAGCTGGGAAAACTCAGCAGGTCTGACAGCATCTGCGGAGAGGAATACAGTTATCGTTTCAAATCTGTACGACTCTTCATCAGAACTAAGGAACTATAGAAATGAGGTGAAATATAAGCTGGTTGAGGGGGGTGGGACAGGTAGAGCTGGATAGAGGGCCAGTGATAGGTGGAGGCAAAGAAGGGATTTCCAAAGATGTCATAAACAAAAGGACAAAGGGGTGTTGGCGGTGGTGATATTAGCTAAGGAATGTGCTAATGGTGACATTAAGGGTAGAAAGCAGGACAAGCAAGTGACAGATAGCCCTAGTGGGGGTGGGGTGGGGGGAAGGGATCGATCTGGGGGGAAGGGATCGTTAACTGTATCCACAGGTGCTGTCAGACCTGCTGAGTTTTTCCAGCTATTTTTGTTTTAGTTTCAGCTTTCCAGCATCCGCGGTATTTTGCTTTTATTTTCCTGGATTTCTACCTTATTCTCTAATTTGCTGTCAGTTTCAGTGAAAAAAATGACACCAAACACTAACAGTTTAACTATCATTGCTACCGCAAAATCCAACCCTTAGTTTCAAAAATCACTTTAAGACGCCAGTATCTACTAGGTCGAAGGCTGATTGTGCTTTCTCCCTCTATGCTCTAACCAGTTCAGTCTCTGCTTGAATCTATCACTATACTTAGCCCTATTCTCCTATTGAGTTGAGGGATAAATATCGGCGAGGACACAGAGTATCACCCTGTTCTTCTGCTCTCTCATTACTGCACTGGAGTGCTAGCCTAGATTTTTGGGACTTGAATACAGTCTTCTGACTCTGCAAGAATGTGAGACACAGCTAACATAGTAAAATAAGGACATAAGAACAAGTAGGAGCAAGAGTGGACCTTACGGCTCCTCAAGCCTGCTCTGCCATTCAATAGGATCATGGCTGATCTGCCTCAACTCCATTTTCATGCCCACTCCCCATATCCCTTGAACAAAAATCTGTCACCCCACTCTTAAATATACTCATTGATGGAGCATCCACAACTCCATGAGAGTAGAGAATTCACAATTCTTTGAGTGAAAGAATTTCTCTTCTTCTCAGTCCTAAATGATCAGCCCTTATTATCAGACTGTATCCCCATCCCCCCCTCCCACCTTCTAGATTCCCCAGCCAGGGGAAACAACCTCCCAGTGTCCACTCTGACAAGCCCCTTCAGAATCTGGTATATTTCAGTTCGATTATCTTTCATTCTTCTAAACTCCAGCGAGCATAGGCCCAAAATATATCCTCAATTTCTTAAAGGATATCAAAGTAAACTTCATGTAAAGGGTTATCAACTTTATGGAGAACACCACTCCTCTCACTATACAAATTGTTTTCAGAATCCTGTTTTAATTCAGAGAAAGGAAGTGGAAAGTTAATCCTCCATACTAAGAGTTTGCAACACGGAAGGCAGCCAAGTAAAACACTGATTACCTGTGTTGGTAAAGGCTTAATTTTCCTGATTTCATCGATCCCCATCCTCTCTTCGTACCATTTTGCTATGAGAGTTTGCGGAGTATAGCGGTTATACCCGTCAGGGTTATACACGTTGCGCAAACGGTCCGCTGGCCTCTGGTAAATTGGGCATAATTCTTCATTTGAGAGAAATAAATTCTGCTTGTCTGCTGCCATGGTGCTAATGTGAGGGTCTGGTCTGGGAAGAGCAGCTCTCTGGGTTATGGCTGTGCAATTAACCTGAGCAACAATGTATGATGTATCGGTTGCCTTGGTAATGGCATGTAATGACTGTCCCAGTACCCAGTTCTTTTGTTAATTACATCACAGAGCCAGCAAAACAAGTCACACACTGACTTCCAATTGTGGACAACCATAATGAACTACAATGTTGATTCACTGTGATTCTACTGATAATTGTAGAAATCTAAAATATCCATTACCCTATATTCAGTGATAGTAAAGACAGAAAATGCTGGAAATACTCAGCAAGCCAGGCATCATCTGTGGAGAGAAAAATGTTTAAGAACTAACTCTGTTTTTCTGCCCACTGATGCTGCCTGATCTGCTGAGTGTTCCCAGCATTTGCTTGTTTCAAAAAATGTAAAATTTCCAGAATATATCGCCGTCCCTTCACTGTCGCTGGTTCAAAATCCTGGAACTCCCTCCCTAACAGTACTGTGGGTGTATGTACACCGCATGGACTGCAGCAGTTCAAGAAGGCAGCTCACCACCACCTTCTCAAGGCAATAAATGCCTTGAATAATAAATAACAATAAATGCTGGCCCAGCCAGCGACACCCACATCCCGTAAATGAATAAACAAAAACAAAAACCTGCAGTTCTTTTGCTTTTGCTACGTTCAGTGATTCCTGGTTCAAAATTTGTTTTCAGAATTTTACAATGAAATAAACTCAAGTATAGCATCACTTCAATGTGAGGAGTAACTTCATTCCTATAACATCACTGAACCAAAATAAATAATTAAAACGCCAATAAAATTAGTAGAAATAAAGACATAGAATATAAAAGCAAAGGGTTTAATTCTAGAATGTTATGAAACATTGTTCAGGCATCAGTTGGAGTAGTGTGGATAATTCTGAGCACCACATTTCAGGAAAGATGCAGAAGCCTTAGAAAGTGTATTGAGGATGTTTATCAGAATGTTATAAGGGATGAGGGACTCCATGTCCGAGGAGAGGTTGCTGTTCTCCTTTGAACTGAGAGGGTTACTGTTAGGCAACTGTCTGTCTCAGGAGACTGCGACCCTCTCACTTCTGCATTGAGCATTGTCTGTTGTGGCTGTACAGGTTGATTCATGAGTGGCAGTCCCTTCTGTAGCTGGCACAGATGAATAGCACTGGCCCGAGGCCAACTGATGCTTTTTACTTCCAACGGGCTGTCTTTTCCACTGTCTGGTCATTGCTTTTGCCCTCTGCTTTTTCCACGCCCTTCTTAACTGCTTGTCTCCAGGTACTCCGGTCAGCAGCGAGGACTTCCCACGCATCAACTCCGAACACAGTCAATTTGAAGTTTCGCTTGCAGACGTCCTGGTACAGTAACGCAGATGTGGGCGACCTGTCGATCTCATGTGAGTAGCTAGCTCATCATAGAGCATATGTTTGGGGATACGGCCGTCATCTTTCAAAGAATTTCAAGAACACTCCACGTGGGAAGGTGTTGAAAGCTGATTTAATAAAAATCTTAAAAAGGGGGTTGGAGGGGTACCATTCTTAAGGATGAGGAACTTACTTGGTTATGGACAAAAAGCAGAAGGCGTGGGACAGTGTGATTGTGCTTTCAAAGAGCCAGCACAGGCATGATGGGCTGAATGGCCTCCTGTGCTGTAAGTTTCTATAATTCTGTGTAATCACTGACTAGCCACAGGTATGAGCACTGTAACTGATTTCACCACATGCACTAAGTTTAGTAGGAAACATCTTGGACACAACACAAGTCAATGTATCTGTATATTTACTTAAACATCAGCCACCATTCAGTGTGAACCTTTACAGCCTTTCTCTTAACCAAACTTTGGAATTAGGGCATGAATGTAACAGACATAACACATCTTAGGGCAGCTTCTAGGCGGTTGTACAGCTGTTGTGAACGGTACGTTGATGTAATCAGAGGTTTCATGCTGAGAATGTTGAATCGCATAACAAGATGAATTAGAGGCGTTCCCAATCTCTATCCAAATCCTCCCCATCTCTCCATCCAAACCCTTCCCTGTTCGCCATTCAGGCCCTTCTCTGATCTCCATTCAGAATACAGTTAGATGCTGTTTGCCTTTAGTTGTGATCTTCTGGTCATCATGATGCGGGGATTTGACTTTCCTGCCTGTAAATTCCACATGTTCTTAGGCCTTTCCCCATGACGTGCTCTGTGGAAGCAGTTTGTTATTTATTAGTTTGGTTCATTTTCCGCTGATGGTCTGGGGCGGTTAACTGATTATTCAAGCTGAGCATGATGGCTGCGACCCCTCTTCACATGTTGCTGATTTTACAGCCTTGTTAACACACCCTGCTAAAGGTAACCAAGGGATTAAATCACACAGAATGATCACAAAACTCTCACCCAGTTTGCATTTCACCCCATCATTATATCAACAAAAACAGATGCTTTTGGGGGCATCCGGATTACCTGGCTTTTATTTTTCAAATCAAAGGTGCAACTAGCTACATCTGGATTTACAGTTAGCCACATGTGGCCAGTGGCTACCATATTGGACAAGGCTGCTTTGGTAACATCACAAACTTTATGGTCTGTAGAATGGAATATTGTGGTGTAAATGACAGAGTTGGATTTATTGGGTAGACACTTGGCTAGTGGAAAAAAATAATATGGGTGTGGGAGAGAGGAGCTAAATCAAGAGTTGAGAATCCAAAAAATAAAAACAGGAGTAGGCTTGGAAAAAAGGAATGGAAGGATTTTTTTTTTTAAAAAAAGGGGGAAGAAAGAAAGAAAGAATTGAAGGAAAGGTATGCAGCTGGAAATAAAGCAGAGAAGAGCATAGAAACAAAGGTGCAGGGAAGAATGAGCAAGAGGCAGCGTGGGTTTGAACCTGCTGTCCTTTAGTAGCTTTACCACAATGGGCTTGTGTCGCTGTTTTTCCAGCGGGTAAGTTGGTGGGACGGAGATTGGAGAGAGACCCGGCCAGTAACTAGGGTCCCGGGGCTGCTCTGAGTGTTGTAGGTGGGATGTGACCGGCTCGCTGTGTGTTTTTGCAGGTCTAGGTTCTGGTCTAGGTCTAGATGGTCTTTGGCTGCGCTGGGCCTCGGAGCTTTATTGAAAGTTCCTCTGCCTTTGGGTGGCTGTGGAGAGCGAAAGGCCGCCCGGGGCTGCCGAGGAGGAAGTGTCGCGCTCCGGAGCGGTGTAGGGAGGTAAGAGTCGGAGGGGGAGAAACAGCATGTTCCTCTCGGACTGGACCCACTGCACAAAACAAGCCAATTATTCGGGGACCACACTAAATAGGCAAAGGGTGGCACCATTGCAGTGTTACACAGGCTGCAAGGAGTGATCCACTGGTCATTCATGAGAAGTGGGGGAAACTGCACTGCGTCTCACCAAGTTACAATTGACCTGGGTGAACTTCATGCTGCCTGGGTGTGTGAGATGTGAAGTGTCCTATTGTATTGTGCAACGCTAACAATCTTCATCCTGATGAGTGCAACAATTCAATAACGACTTTCATTTGTATAGAGCCTCTTTCAGGTAATAAAACACCCCAAGGTGCTTCGCAGGAATGGCATCAAAGATATTTTGACACCAGCCACATAAAAAAGATATTAGGACAGTGGCTCAAAAGCTTGGGTCAAAGAGGCAGCTTTTCAGGAGCATCTTAAAAGGGGTGATGGAGATAAGAGAGGTTTAGGGAGGGAATTCCAGAGCTTAGGGCCTCAGCAGCTGAAGATATAGAGCGGCCAACGGTGGAGCAATTAAAATGCTTAAAAGTCTAGAATTGGAGAAGCACTGAGATTTGAGGGTTGTGGAGCTGGAGGAGATTGTGACAGAGTTTGGGAGGGGAGAGGCTATGGAGGGTTTTGAAAACTAAAGAAATGAATGGAAAGTAAAGGTCCTTTCACTGATTGGCGATTCATCAGTGATGGACAGACCAGTTTGAGTTTGTATGGCTTTTAATTTATTAGAGAAGATGTTTGAAATGTTTGCCTGGTATTATTGCCTCCTCAGGCTCGAATAGGCAATGAAACAGGGAGGCAGCACCTTGCTTGTGGGCGAGGGGAACTTTTCCTTTGCTGCTGCGTTGTGTGATCGTGTGGACAGAAACTGCTGGATCATTGCAACCTGCTACGAAAGTGAAAAAGAAATAAAGAAGCATGAAAATGCAGTCGAAAATATTGCCCACCTGTTAGAAAGAGGTAAGGAAGCAGTCCTGATGGGGAAGGGGTGGTGTTTGGAATGCAGAGAGTGTGAAAAAAGAAAAATTGCAAAGGCTGAAATCTGAAATAAAAACTTGAACTGCACAGTAGCTCTGAAGGAGAAAGGCTGGTTAATGTTTGGTGGCATCTTTCATCCAAATTTATTTCACAAGTCAAGATGCTTAGGTGAAAAATAATATAATGTTATATTCACTTGCTTCAGTTGTACAGGGCATTGGTGAGACCACCTCTGGAGTACTGCGTGCAGTATTGGTCTCTGTTTAAGGAAAGACCTAAATGCATTAGAAGCAGTTCAGAGAAGGTTCACTAGATTAATACGTGGAATGGGCGGGTTGTCTTATGAGGAAAGGTTGGATAAGCTAGGCTTGTATCTGCTGGAGTTTAGAAGAGTAAGAGATGATTGAAACATATAAGATCCTGAGGGGACTTGACAGGGTAGATGTAGAGAGGATGTTTCCTCTTGTGGGAGGACCTAGAACTCAGGGTCACTGTTTAAAAATAAGGGGTCACCCATTTAAGACAGAGATGAGGAATTTTTTTTCTCTCTCGGAGGGTTGTGAGATTTTGGAATTCACTTCCTCAAAAGGTGATTGAGGCAGAGTCTTTGACTATCTTTCAGGCAGAAGTGGATAGATTCTTGATAAGCAAAGGAGTGAAAGCTTGTCCGGGGAAGGCGGGAATGTGGAGTTGAGGTTAAAATTAGATCAGCCACGATCTTATTGAATGGCGGAGCAGGCTCAAGGGGCTGAGTGGCCTACTCCTGCTCCTAATTCATATGTTCGTATGTATTGTTAGTTACCCATTTAGGAAGAATACAAAAAAGTTAAAGACAACACTGTCTTCCACACCAGAGTTAATTTATGATGTAACTTCCAGTTCAAATCTATAGTAGTTTCAGCTTTGAAACTGTCCAAAAGCTACTATAATGATTGTACTGCAGTAATTTGCACCTTGTCTCCATCCACCTTTTATTCCTTTCTTCCATTACGACCCTTTCTTGCCTTGCACCACCATCCCTTTTGTCATTTTTGTTCTCTCACTCCCCTACCTCTGCCTCACCTGTACTAGCTTAAAACCTGTTGCATTTTAAACTTCTTTCCAGTTCTGATGGAAGGTCATCGACCTGAAACATTAACTCAATTTTTCTCTCTCCGCTGCTGAGTATTTCCAACGTTTTTCTGTTTTTATTTTCTGTTTCTCTGCTGGGTTGCACGTGGTGAGAATTGAGGTATACTGTAAATAGTGGTCAGTTTGATTTAAATGCTTCTGATAGATGTGCACACCAAATAAGCTAACATCTTACCTAATCTGCCTGTAAAGGAGGTGTTCACTTGCAAGAAGATGGATGGAGAATGATTTGTACCTTGGGTGTTATTGTGACAACCTAATTTGGCTCTTAGATTTTCCTACTTAAATTGACTCAGTCACTGAAGCCTGCTTTAGTTCAGCCATCAACTGGAACCAGTTTGGCTGAAGTGCCATCTAACTCTACTCTCATCCCAGACAAGTTAAGGATTAATGGGTCACAAGAGAAATACCTACTTTATTCCAAAACTGAAACATCAGGCAAACATGATGGCAGTAAAATCATTAGTAACTGGACTATTATAGTGATATGTAATTTTTTTTAAAAGTTAGCATTTGGACTAGACATTGTCTAGATTAAAGTAGCCATCATAGCACCATTCATTTTAAGATAACACGGTGTACTAGCATTCATAATTATTTAAACTTCTAATTCCAGGATGTTATGCTGAAAAAAAGAAAATGGAAAACTTTTATGTAATATTTTTCTGAAGTAATTGTGAGCAAAACGATGGCTGTACAGCTGGACTTAGAGGAGTGATTAGGAGTTTATGAAATGTGGCAGCTCATCTAATAATGTAAAATCCTAATTGAGGTAGCACGTAGAGACATAACGCGGTATGGTAATATGGCTTATCAGCTAATTTTAATATAATTGATTGATTGTATATTGTAACCTTGGAGATGGGTGCAGCATAAGATAGCATATCTGTAATGTTCAGTTTTGAGGGTTAAAAATATGTACTTGGCAAAGGTTGTCCCTTCCAGTTTATATGGTAATGAAAGAAGTTTCAGTGATGCTCAAAACCTGCCACTTTATAATATAGACAGGAACCGATTACAACAGCATATTAATCCTTGACCATTATCCTTCAGGAGCAGAAGTTTACTTTCAAGTGGATTGTACCAACCTCCAAGAATGTCCATGCTTGAAAAGCAGGCTGCTTGACAGGATTATCTTCAATTTCCCTCACTGTGGCAGGAAGGCTGGGGTGAAAAAGAACAGAGAGCTACTGGCTAAATTTTTTCTGAGGTGAGTTTTGAAGATGTATATCAAAGTCTGCAATGTCCAGTGTTGCCTTAAACATTTTTCTGCTTAGTGTGCAATGATTGTGATGGAGCTCATGTGGAGAATCCTGAGTCCTGCTTTTTATTTAGATATATCTTATCTTCTTTTATTCAACATTGGCAGGCTATTTGCATATTTCTGTAACTGTGGTATATATGGGGTGTGGGGTATTAGTAAGAGAAAAAGGAGGGGAAAGGTCACAGTCACGGTGACTGTTATGATATGGCAGGTGGTATTTGCCAGGTTGACCAAATCCCCAAGGGAAACTTGGCCACACTGTCACAACAAATTTGCAATTTGTATTTATTATGAGAAGGCTTGAACACTGAAGTGAGAAGTAATGAGTCCATTACCACCTTTAGAGATTTTAAAGATTAATTAACAGAATAACAACAAACTTAAACACACACAAGATTACAATTACACGGTTATAACAGTTCCCAAAATTTCTACTTAACCAGACTCCCAACTACACACCCTTTAAGGCAACAGTCCAAATAGTTTCCAAATTTATAAAGTCATCCATCAATATTACCACAAGCACCCACTGGACAATGGAATTCCAAAAGCTTTTAACACAACTTTGGTCACTGGAACAGCAAACTTCTACAGGATGGCTAGAGGCTCCCCCCCCCCAAGTCTGTTTCACACATTCACCTTTCAAGATCTCACACGGCCACACCTCACACAGCCTTCCATCCTTCTTTCAATATATTTCTCCCTTTTTGATCTCCCTTTTTATCTCCCATTGTTTCCACTTGTCTTTAGAAGTTACTTTTCCCAGAATATAAAAATCTTTCAAGTTCTCATTATGGCCAGAACTTTTGGAAAAAAATCAACATAGTAACCTTGCCTTATTTATCTTGCCAGTTGTAAACATTCTCCATGTCCCTTTGAAAATCAAACACCTCCACTTATCTAAAAGTGAAAATTTCATTCACACCATATCTGCTGACCTCGCCCTAGCTTTACCCATCTCCATTTCAAACGCCTGTTTTACACCTCACTTCTTTGATCATATAAATCTTGCAGCCTAATCATCTCTAGTTTAATTAAATTAGACACACGCGCCGCCACCCCCCCCCCCCCCCCCCCCCCCCCCCGCCCCACACACCTGTTTAAAAATATCCCACAATAATATTAGGAAAAATATGATAATTCCTTGACAGTGACAAACCTCTTCAAAATTTCATTCACTCCACCAGGGAGTAGATTATGGGGCAGGCGGTGTCAGTTTTCCACTATCTGAGATGAATATTAAGTAACTTGATTGAGCATGAAGTTAGCTTGCTTGAGTGAGTTAGATAAATTTGAGTGGGGGGTCAAACCTGTGATCGAAACCCATGACATTCTAGCAACATGTCAGCTTCGGTTAACGTGAGTGGACAATGGCATCATAGGTAATGGGGAAGTCATTATGAGATTGAATCGCTATGTACATTGGTTTGTGAGTGAACAATATAAGCATATATTGGGAAGATGGCAATGTCAGGAAAAAGGACTAACTTGGAAGATGCATAGTTGGAACTGAAATGTATATTTGGTAATTGGAATTTTTCCCAAGTAAGATCATAAGAAAATGATGAAAAAAATATGATCAGAGATGATGAATAGAGTAAAGGCTAACCTTACTGCTAATGGCCGCCATGTTTCCTATAATGCAACATGATTATGCTTAAAAACTACTTGATTGGTTGGAAAGCACTTGAGAACTGTCTGAGGCCGTGAAAGGAGCTAGATACATTTCTGCAAGTAATTTATTTTAAGGAACATACAGCACAAGGCCATCTGTAACTAAAATGTAAGAATGTATAAATGGTGAAATATGTAAAGTGAAAAAACATCATTCTCTCTGGACAATGGCCATTAACTATCAAAAGCCTCTTAAACTGAAAAACAGATTTATTTAAATTTAAAGGTTTCCCACTTCATCCCCTTGCATATACTGATAAATATGGAGTTTGGTGACTAATATTTTTAATACCACGATTAAAAGTTTAGCTGGTAGCAATTTGGTGCAGTGCCTCTCTCTGTCCTATGATCTGTAATGACAAAAAGAATAAAGCATTTGATCTGACACCAGTTAGGTAGAATTGTTGGATGTTCCCAAGGGAGAATTTTAACTCTTGGCTAGGAAATGGTGAGACATACCGGCCACTGTCTGGGAGTTGCAGTGGGAGAGGCCAACTCCATTTTAACAATCAGACCCCAGTAACATCCAGTAGTGGCTGAAAGGGGCTTACAGAGAGAAGACCACTAGGTTCCTGTCCCAATCTTCAAGCATCTGAATTCTAAGCTTTACATTACCAAATCACTGATTCATTGTGCTACTATAGTCACCCTTTTGACCTTGGTCCTTAACCTCTCCCTCTCATGTTCTTTTCATGTAGTGTCCTCATTGTTCTTAATAATAACTTATAACATGATTTTACAATGGAGCAAGGCAAGAAGTTCAGCTCCAGAAACTACCTCAGCTGTTACAGGGATTGAACCTGCACTGTTGCTGCACCGCCATTTAGGCAACTGAGCTAACTGCACCCCATACCCACCAGCCCCCCGCCCAGGCCCTTCACCTACCTTTCCGAATTTAAATAATGTAATTCATGCTCCTTTAATGTAGCCTTTTGCTTCCTTTCATTGGCCTAAGGCCAAAAGGGTGACTAAGGGGGGTCAATGAATCAGTGATTTGACAATGATATTCGCTTTGCTGACAGTGGTGATAATATTGTTGTGGTTTTCCTTTTCAGTTGCGCAGGTATCCTAACTGCAAAAGGTGATGTTCACGTTACCCTATGCAGGGGTCAGGGAGGGACTGCTGCTGATCAGCCAACTCGAGAATGGCACAACAGCTGGCAAGTTGTCGCCATGGCTGCGAGAGCCGGGTTCATTTTGAGCAAAGTGCAGCCATTTGACTGCACACATCATTATGGCTACACAAGCACTGGGTATAGGTAGGTGGTTAGCAGGCTAATCAGTTCTCAATGTATTTTGCATGAGCTGTGTCTGAACATGGTTTCCTTATTCCTCATAGAATCTACAAAGTGAAGTATAGGTGCTGGAGCCAGGCACCTTCAGAAAATGTTAGTCATTTTAACATCATAACACTCAATGCTGTAGGTGACGTTTGGTGATTTGAGCACCAATGCCTGAAATTTCATTGTCCACTGTTTAAATGGGAGATGTTAATGTATTTATCTGAAATGCTTATGTTAAAATTCCCCCTCCCCATCTGCTGATTTAATTCTCTGTAAAGCTCTTACTAATGGAAACATAGACATAGAAGCATAGAAAATAGGCCATTAGGCCCTTCGAGCCTGCTCCGCCATTCAATATGATCATGGCTGATCCTCTATCTCAACCCCATACTCCTGTGCTCTCCCCATACCTCTTGACACCTTTCGAGTCCAGAAATCTATCTATTTCCTCCTTAAATATATTCAGTGACTTGGCCTCCACAGCTTTCTGTGGTAGACAATTCCATCGGTTCACCACCCTCTGAATCAAGAAGTTTCTCCTCATCTCAGTCCTAAATAGTCTACCCCTTATCCTGAGACTATCGAATATAACCACATATATAACCATACCTAGTAGCAGTCATTTATACAATGCTTTCCACATCCCAGGTGCCATGCAGCCAATGAACAGAGCAGCTATTCTGGATGTGGCAAAGTGCCACACAAAATGCTGAGATTCATTTTTAGGTAGGATTATTTTTGACCAGGACATTCTGCTTTTGTTAAACCTCCACCAGACCAGGCATTGGTTTAACATCTCAGTCGGCCTACATTATGTGGGCAAATCCTCATCCACACATTTCGCCACCTTCCTGTCATGGTGATAATGTTGACATTGAAGCTAAAGCTATCACTTAATGTCTCCACATGCGGTCATGAGACGCAGATTTCTCAAATTGCTTTGATGACATTCATTCCCTGGTAAAAGGTGTTCAATTGCATTTTTCTTCCAGGAGTCAAGATAAACCGTTTCATGTTGACCGAGCCCTGACCCACGTGTTCACCAGAAGCCTGCCCTTCAGTGAGATAAAGCCAGTTGTTATGGAAACCGTGACTGGGAGTGAGCGCCGCTCCTTCCACATCCCTGAGGAACTTGTTGAAAAGATAAACAGGTGGAGTCACAGAACTACACGTTGCAAAAATACAGATTTTGAGACACTGCTTAACTGTGACATGTGTTTATTTAAATATTGACTGAGACGGTGACATATCAAGACAGAAGGAAAATAACAAGCAAAATTGTGCTGTGCATTATTAGCGAATAATATAAGCTGGTTAACATTCCCATTAAAATAGCACAGAGAACAAATTCACTCACAAGACAGGAATTGCCCCCATTTGCAATCGGAGGTGAAAATAATTGACCCAAACATTGCACTATTTATTTATTCTATTTTAGTCTAAAATATTTAACGAATTACCCATGCTGGATCCACGTGGAATAGGCACTGTTGGAGAGCTGAAAAGCTTCTATTAAGTATTTAATTTCCTTGATTTCCTGAGAGGATCTGACAGCCTTACAACATCCCCAAAAAGCTGTTCTTTTATATAATATATAGCATCCAATTTGTTATTTGTTCACTTTTGAGTTCACTTACAAATTGATATGAACATTTCATTGTGGTGTGATAAGTTTCCTCCTCTAATGTTTCTGTCAGGCAGCAGAAGAAAATCTTTGGAAAAGCCTTGTGCAAGGGTGCAGACATTGGAGAAAAGTGTTGCGTGGATTCAAAACAATTATTTCACTCCCCAATTTGTATATTTTCTCATCTCTATGCATTTTTACCTTCAGTTTCCCTTTTTAAGCTTTAAATTTATTTTTTTATTCATTCAGGGGATGTGAGCGTCACTGGCTGGGCCAGCATTTACTGCCCATCCCTAATTGCCCTTGAGAAGGTGGTGGTGCACTGTCGTCTTGAACCGCTGCAGTCCCTGTGGTGTAGGTACACCCACAGTGCTGTTAGGGAGGGAGCTGCAGGATTTTGACCCAGCGACAGTGAAGGAACAGCGATATATTTCCAAGTCAGGATGGTGAGTGGCTTGGAGGGGGACTTCCAGGTGGCGGTGTTCCCATCTATCTGCTGCCCTTGTCCTTCTAGATGGTAGCAGTTGTGGGTTTGGAAGGTGCTGTCTAAGGAGGTTTGGTGAGTCCCTACAGTGTAGCTTGTAGATGGTACACACTGCTGATACTGTGCGTTGGTGGTGGAAGAGTGAATGTTTGTGGAATGGGTGCCAGTCTAGTGGACTGCTTCGTCCTGGATGGTATAAAGCTTCTTGAGTGTTGTTAGAGCTGCACTCATCCAGGCAAGTGGAGAGTATTCCATCACACTCCTGACTTGTGGATGGTGGACAGGCTTTGAGGGGACAGGAGGTGAGTTATCCACTGCAGGATTCCTAGCCTCTGATCTGCTCTTGTAGCCACAGTATTTATATAGCTAGCCCAGTTCAGTTTCTGAATGATAATTCGTTAACCTGTTCATTACTTTTGACAGTGTTGACCTTTGTTCTGCTATTAACAGAATCTTATTGCTGTTCGTGTGATCTTGCAGTGTGAAATCAGGTCACACATTTCCTACATTGTAACACTGATTACATTTCAAAAGTATTTCAATGGTTTAAAACCACTTAGGGACATCTTGAGGTTGCAAATGTACACATATGAATGCATTTCTCTCTCTCTCTCTTTTTTTTAATTACCCAACATTCATGGTTCAGGCTCACAGATAAGCAATGGTGAAATAGGTGAAGTACTGGAAGGCTGCGAAGAATTGTATAACAGCAAGACTGCTGTCCTCTAGACCAATGCTTTGTGTTTTTAATACTATCGTTAGCACTCCCTTTGCCTTGTGTTCCATAGCATCTTTGTCATTTAGTCTCCCCTGCTTTCTAACCTATCCCTGAACTTCTCCTTTATTCCACCTCCCCTTCCCCACGTTTTCAACAGCATAAAACCCATCATATTTCCCCCTCTCTTCAGTTCTGAAGGAGAGTCATATTGGAGTTAAAACATTATTTTTGTTTCTCTCTCCACAGATGCTGCCAGACCTGCTGAGTTTTTCCAGCACTTTCTGTTGTTATTTTGTTATTTCTGCTGACTTCCTATTAAATGTTGCTCAGATGGTGAGTGCTGTTATTCGCCTCTTCCAAGAGGCCTAACTACGATTAGAAATCTCCCCAATTCTCTGCAGTTTTCATCCTGAGGACAGCAGTCTTGCTGGTATACAATTCTTCGCAGCCTTCCAGTACTTCACCTAGTTCACCATTGCTTATCTGTGAGCCTGAACCATGAATGTTGGGTAATTAAAAAAAAGAGAGAGAGAGAGAAATGCATTCATATGTGTACATTTGCAACCTCAAGATGTCCCTAAGTGGTTTTAAACCATTGAAATACTTTTGAAATGTAGTCAGTGTTACAATGTAGGAAATGTGTGACCTGATTTCACACTGCAAGATCACACGAACAGCAATAAGATAATGGCTGGATTATCTGTATAAATGATAATGGTTGAGGAATAAATATTGGCCAGGACACCAGGAACAACTCACCTACACTTCTTAAAATCGTGACATGCGATCTTTTGCATCCATCTGAGGAGGGGTGGGGGGGGCAGATGGGCCCTCAGTTTATTGCTTCATCTGAAAGTGAGCACTTCAGACAGTGCAGCACCCCAACAGTACTGCACTGAAATACCAGCCTATATTATGTGCTTAAATGGGTGAACTTTCTGACCCTAAGAAGAGTTTCTGCCACTGAACTAATGTCCACTGAGGTCCCGCATTCTTATTTTATTCTGATGAAATTTTAACTCTGTTTTTTACTCACCACAGTTGCTCCCTGACCTACTGAATATTTCCAGAATGTTTTTATTTCAGATTTCCAGTATCTACAGCATTTTGCTTTTGTATTTAGTGTTAATGTTTTGTTTTGGCTGAGCCCCTCCCTTAAGTATTCACAGACTCTTTCTAAGAAACGTTATTCTGATGCCCCAAAAAGATGATAGAGTTCAATCTTATTGGCTTCAAAATCTGTTGGGGTGGTGGGGTTCAGTGTGGGGGGGGGGTGTGAGGAAAGGTTGGGTAATGGTTAAACTGAGAGGAGTACAAAATGCTGGCCTTGCCTTCAGTCATGTGTACCTCAGACTGACAACTGCTTCAAGGATCTCTACTTTTATGCAGCAGTCAGGAAAACCCACTGAAATGTCTTGCACTTTAACTGATGCAGCCTCGCGTAGCTAGAGAAGATGGTTTATGTGCAATCCCAGCTCTTGTTAGATGCTCGAATTCCTGCTAATTTCTAGAAGTGGACCTCAGTTATCATAGCTGCTGGTGTATCATTAATCAGTGTTACTGTGCACTAGAAGCAGCTCTGAGACGTCCAGTGACCACTGTGCGGAGATCACCCCACAATCTGGCCATGTGAGGCTCTTGTTCTTGGCCAGTTCATCCTCCCCGCACCCTCTTTCAGTTCGAGGACTGGAGAAATACGTGTCTTTTATAATTGTTCTAATGGAGTTTTTGATCATTGCAGGAATTTTCTTCAGAAAGGTTCAAACCATCCTGTAAATATCATTAACGAGTTGTTGAGAAAGCAGATCGCAGGTACAGCAAACGTACAGGAACTGGAGGACAACTTCCCTCTGCTACCAAAGCAATGCCTTCAGACTGATGACACCTGTGTAGAATTGGGTGTTTGTCAGGCTGAGCTTTATTGGGTTAGCTGTTCCAACTGTCAAGAGGACAAATCGAGAAGTACTGAGTGTGCACATGTGACTGAGCCTCAGTGCTGTGATGTTTGTATGCCAACGCCTGATCCAAGGTTTGGGAACCAGACAGGGCAGAATGTGGACTGCTGTATTATGAGACGGGCTGGGGTCCCCGATGTGAGTGAGGATTGCAGGAGGTACTGTCTTCGGCCCACTCTGACTGGATATGTGTACCATATTTTGCAAAGACCAGACTTCACAACAGGAGTAATCTATGTACTCAGTGGCACGGTTTTCAGGAAGTGTCCGATTACACCACAAACTATGCCAGTATTCCATGAAATGGTTTTAGTTGGTGCTTTTAGTGACAAAAAATCCCCAGACTTTTTAAACATATTTATGTGCTCTGTGGAGAGTGCCATTTCATTTCTCATAAAGTCAGCATCAAGTACCACTACGTCTGTGGACAAGAGCTTAGGGTCGATCACCTTTAAAGAAGAGGTCAGCGGAAAAAGTTGGAAGATTTGTTTTCGAGATGTGGAACATCCAGACTTTGCTGATCTAACTGTTGCAAAATTGGTTTGTATTCCATATAATCAGAGCAACAGTGAACTAAATATCTGTGTTGCTTCAATAAATCTTGACCTGCTATCCATGGCACTGTATCACATAAATGATTGGAGAATGCTATGGACATTCGATGAACGCTTCCTAAACCAGATTAGCGCATCAGAATTGAAACCTTTTTGTGGATTCTCACTCTACCCGCCCTCCTACCTGCATGATGTCAGCTTCTGGGTTGATGGGGATGGGAAACTGGATGAGTTGGAGCTCCATGCAGTTGTAAGGCGAGTAAGCAGGGATTCTGTGAAAGAATTGAAGCTGATTGACACTTTCTGGCATGCTGAAAGCAAACGTATGAGTTACTGTTACAGGCTAACATACCAGTCATGTGACAAGGCACTGTCCTATCAGCAAGCACTGGAAATGCAACTGCATCTTCGAGACGAACTGCAGAAAAGATTTCAAGTAACTCTCAGATAAAAAAAAACATTGGACCAAGTGTTTGAAATGTATTTCTTTACCTCTTGCAGTGCAGGATTGGCACTACACCCACTTAGTTATTGATACCTGTTATGTTTCAGGAAAATTACACTTGAGCAAATAAACATCAACGTTTGCAATATGCTTTTTGTTCTGTGGACTTAATTCATCACCTCAAATATCCCTCGCTACTACTCACACGCGTACCCCCTAATAATATGTCATCTTCATGTTAATTAATTCAAAATGCTGTCAGATGTGAACCAAATTTGGAAGGACAAATGTATAATTGTACTGCTGAATTTTCACAGTTGAAATGAAAATGAGATTAAAAGCGCCACACGATCAACACTATAGTGTAGGAAGTAATTCCTCCCCCAACTCTTTTTCCCCCCCCACCTCCCAAAATTACAAGTGTCTCACTAACTGAATCAGATAATCTTCTAGAGTTTGATTTGTAAATAGTCGTTTGGTAGTACAGAACTTTAGTATTGCGGAAAAAAGAGACATGTCGAAGTTTTTTGCTTTGTGCTTTAGGGCTGTGATTGATGAGCAGAGAGGTTCCTTGCAAAGATAGTTTAAAGCATTTCCATTGCATTTTATGCACAAAAGTAATACTGTATGTGCAGCTAATGGAAGGTATAGTGAGGAGAGAGGCTAGGTGAGTTTTCTTCCACCCAGAACTTTTCCTTGGGGACAAGTGGAAGCAGAGGCTGTTACATATTTCGAGGAAAGCATAGGTGAACATTTTAAGCAGAGAATAATTCAGGCCGGTGGAATTAGTTTTGGATTGATCTAGTAAAGAGATGCACAGTCAATGGCCTAAAGCCCTCTCTGGGCTGTAAACTTCTGCGCATTGGTACCTTAATTTGTTCCTGCATCATAGAGCACAAGGTAGGTTCAAGTGAAAGAATGATGCACCATTAGAGCATCTTATCATTATTCCTCAGAACATATCAACACACTTGAAGTACAATTAATTTCAAGTGCAATGACGTGTTGTAAAATTCCTGCATAAACAGCAATGAGATGAATGACTCATTAATCTGTTCATGGTGATGTTGGCTGAGAGAGGTTTGTTGGTCCAGAGAGCAGGAGAATAACCCACCCTTTCAATAGTGCAACAGGATTGTGAGAATACACCCTAATAGTTTAACATCTCAAACAAAAGATGGAACTCTGACAATGTTGCAGGGCACTATTGGTCTAGGAAGGTCCTTTTGGCTGATTTTTCTCTCATTGCTCCAGAATACCACGTCTTCACAAAATGGCTTTAATGTTCACTTGAACAGGCTGGCATCCAGTGTCCCTGGTGTAAGAGGCCAGTTGAGTGAGATGCTGACGGAGCTATTTTCTTTTGATATGAGAAGGTAAGGAAACAATTTTGGACAGAACCAGTGTTCAGGGATGAGATGGAGTGCGCTTGAATCTGCAAACCCAAGCAAGTATTGATAAATAGATCTAATTAATGAAGCCTAAAGTAGAATAGATGTTAGGACTATATGTTATGACTGGGTCAGGAGCAAGGCTATTGATGTGTGCAACAGACATGCTGCAGGATATAAAAACTAAAAACAAAAAACTACTGCGGATGCTGGAAATCCAAAACA
Organism: Cetorhinus maximus; assembly: GCF_964194155.1. Classification (NCBI taxonomy): domain Eukaryota; kingdom Metazoa; phylum Chordata; class Chondrichthyes; order Lamniformes; family Cetorhinidae; genus Cetorhinus; species Cetorhinus maximus. The sequence continues at coordinate 216,201,927 of NC_135880.1, forward strand.
AAAACAGAAATACCTGGAAAAACTCAGCAGGTCTGGCAGCATCGGCGGAGAAGAAAAGAGTTGACGTTTCGAGTCCTCATGACCCTGGTATTTTTCCAGGTAATTCTGTTTTATGCTGCAGGATATCCTCATCCATGACTGTTTTGGGATGTGAGTAGGATCATTAATTCAGGAGGGGTGCATAGGCATAGATTATCAGAGTTTTGTTCACGGAGGAAATGATGAGCAGCCTCCCCAGGACGGAAGCTCAATTTTGGGAAGAATGACAGGGGATAAAAAGTAGTAAAAGAGATAGAAATTTAAGATAATCTAGTCACTGGTTGGCTAAAGGAAGACAAGCAAATAGGGTCAGGTAGATCTCATACTAGTGAAATTGGTCACTACCTTATCTGTCACTTCTAGGGCATCCTGAATGGTGCTGGGGGATTGGACTGTAGTTCACATAATGCCAAGGCAATCTTTGAAAAGCGCTGTTGGAATCTCAGGAAAATACAAGTCAGTGAAATTACAAGTAAAATAGGAGACATTCTGAAATCTGATGGATTTATAAGAAGTTACCACAGATTTACAGGAGGAAGGTTTTGCCAAATGAACTTAATAAGAGTTCTTTGAGGGAATAACAGACCTAGTTTAGATCAGAAATTCTGCAGATGTGGTATATTTAGATTCCAGCAGTCCTTTTTAAAGGATGCTACATAAGCCATTAATGCGCAAGATAGGAAGGTATGGAGTTAAAAGCAATCCTCTGAATTGGACACATTTGATCAGACCAGTGAAAGTAAAGGTTATTGCAAAAGGCTCTTTGTTAACTCTTTGTGGCAGGGGTTCACTACAAGGGTGCCACTAGGAATGATGCTGCAGACATCGCATTTTATAGTGGATGTACTAGATTTGGAGGTGGGCACAGAGCCAGAGTGCTCTCTGATTATAGGCAACACCAAGTGGAAGCAGATGGAAGGGGGAATATGCAAAGCAAATATAAAATAATTAGAATAGGGAAAGTAGACTGGTGAATGTTAGATGGCATTTAATGTGAACAAATGCAAGGTAATGAGATTAGAACAGGGAAATAAATCTGAGAATATAAACAAAATGGTGTTAGACTATAAAACGTCAAGGAAAAGGATCTGTGATATTGGTGCAAAACTCACTGAACCAACCATGTATGGTGGTAATAAAGAGAACTAACTGATTCTTGAGGTATATACTCAAGCATAGAACACAAAGCTGATAATGAATCTGTACAAGACATTGGTATAATTACACTTGAACAGTTATGTACAAATTTAGTTGCTATACTACAATATTCAGGCATTGGGAAGCAGTGTAGTAAAGGTCAACCAAATTGCTTAAGGTTCAAGGCTTATGGTATCTTAGTTACAAGTAGACATTGAAGAACCAGGAGAAAAGTCTCAGAAATCATTCAACATTGTATAAATACATTGAAACCTAGTATGATGTAGATTACCAGAAGCTTTAGAACCAGGGGAAATTGTCTGGAACTTATAAGCGGGAAGCTTGCATTTAACTACATTATACAGAGAAGTGTAAATTTCTCCATCGTTAGATTAATTTCCAGGAATTCCTGATTTAACACCATAAGGGGCACCATCACCGAGGACTGCAGTTGTTCAAGGAGAAGACCCACTACCATCTTCTCAGGGCAACTTAGGATGGGCAGTAACTGCAATATTGCCAGAGCTGGTGGAATGGACGGGGCAGTGAAACAGATAGTGTGGAGAAATTTAGGAGAATTGGATAGATATTAAAGAGCAGATGATAAGTTTTTTTGGGGGTGGGGGAGGAATTGATCAGTTAAACTGTATCGTTTTCCTGAATTTTCCTTGTTCCTAAGATATTGAGGGTAAGCAATACCATAATTTTGAGGTCTCAGGAAAGAGCTTGAAACAGTAGGTTAGCTCTTAATTACAACACAGTTAAATGTCCTTAGCAGAGCTGCAATTATGTTGAAGGGAAAATTCACAAATTAAGGTACAAGGTGAAGCACAATATGTCAACTACCAATAAGAGCAAAAATGCTCCCAGCTCTGGTTACTTGGTGCTAAGGAGTCTTGGGACAGAAGAATGCAAGGTAAGACATCAATTTTCCCCCAAAAATAAATTACAGAAGTAAAACAATTATCTATATCAAATATTTAAATACAGTCGTTGACGTATTAAGTTGCCAAAAATAACACGCAGAACTTATTTTTGAAAATGGCTCAATGGCCAAAAGGAGCCTGGGAAATTCAGCAACAGGAGGCATCACATTTCGTTTTTAAAAGAGGTACTGCGCACTAGTAACGCGTCCGCTCTTCTTTGAGTGTACGTTTTGAGCCTCTCCGCCTCCCGTATTGGGGACGGGCTGAGCCTCGCCGGTCACCGTAGCCCCGGTTGGCAGGCAATGGCCTCGAAGCTAAGGCACCGAGCCAGCGGCAGAGGGGCAGCCGGCGGTGGCAGGCAGTCCCAGGACGGGAGCCTCCCTCCGGGGGGAGACAGCAAAGCGGAGGAGAGAAGCCCAGAGAGCAAGGATGGGTGAGTCGCCGGGAGAGGCTGTAGCCCGGTTCACGGTGGAGCCGGTGCATCGGCTGCAACCCTTGTCAACACTTTGCAACGTTCCCCTTGTCATTGAGCTGCTCGCCGGGGGCCGGCGGCCGGCACTCTCCACGGGGCTGCTGCTCAGTGCGCGTGTGCCAACTCACATTGCTACATTCATTCATTCTCGTTACAATTGTTTGTTACAATTGATTGTTGCAATGTTTTTCCTTCACTGTCACTCACTCCAGGGGTGCTTGTAGGACCCTTCTCACACAGGCAATTGCCCTCCTTTTAAATTCGAGATTTAAAAAAAATATGTAATATATATAAGAAAAATATACGAAATGGGAGTAAACCATTTGGTTCCTCCAACCTGCTCCATTATTTAATAAGATCATGGCTGATCAGATATTGGCCTCAACTCCATTTTCCTGCCTGCTGCCCCCCCATCACTCTTGGAGTCTAACTCAGCCTTGAATATATTTAATGACCAAACCCCCACTGCTCTCTGGGGCAGTGAGTTCCAAAGATTATTGACTGAGTAGGAATTCCTCCTCATCTCTGTTCGAGTGGGAGGACCCCTTATTTTGAAACTGTGCCCCCTCCCTAGTTTAGACTCCCGCACAAGGAGAAACATTCCTCTCTCAGCATTTACCCTGTAAAGCCCCCTCGGAATCTTCTGTTTCAATAAGGTCACCTCTTATTCTTCTAAACTCCAATATCGTTAAGATTTTGGTGAAGGATTAACAATTCTGGTCAGATTAGAGGAGATTTTCCTTTGTCTGTGCTGGGATACAGAAAATCCAGGACCCAGATCTGAGATAATCTCCATTTATTATATCCAATTCTAGCTGGGCTGGGTCTCTTCTCTCTTGAAAAAAGAGAATGCTGAGGGGTGACCCTGATTGAGTTCTTTAAAATGCCGAAAGGTTTTGATTGATTGGATACAGAGAGAACGTTCGCTCTTGCGGGGGAGAGTATAACTAGAGGCCATCGATGTAAGATAGCCACCGAGAAATCCAATAGGGAACTCAGAAGCGACTTCTTCACTCAAAAGAGTGGCGAGAATGTGGAACCTGCTCCCACAGGGAGTGGTTGAAGGGAATAGTATGGATGCATTTAAGGGAAAGCTAGACAAGCATACGCGGGAGATGGGAATAGAGAGTTACAATGGTAGATTTAGATGAGAAAAGATGGGAGGAGGCTCGACTGGAGCATAAACACTGGCATGGATTGACTGGGCCGAATTTCTGTGCCCTGTATCCTATGTAGCTACTGCCCTTCCTACCAATCTTGTGTCCTGTTTGCATTTTGCACTGTACATTACTATAAAAATTGCAGGTCTGTCATAGGCAATGGTCATGCTGGGTGCAATTGTAAGTGATAAATGAGGCAAATACTTTAATACTTAAAAGCAGTTTAGATTTGGAAAGGGAGGAAATAAAAAGTGGGGAGAAGATGGGGAAATATGATTAGTCGATAGTTCCAGTTAAATAGCCAAGGCTTGCAAGAGTGGAGTGGAGTGTGTTTGGAATTTCTGGGTCCCAGGTTTAGTCCTCAATCTATATTAAATCATCTTATTTTATTTGGGGCAGTACTGGGGGCATGACAACTCACCTCAGTATCCTCCAGGGGTGGGAATGAGGAAAATCAGCACCGAAGTTTGCTCCAGGATGCTTTGAATTGTCTCCAGTTCTACTCCATTAGGCACCAAAGGGTGGCTGCTCACTATAGAATTATACTGCCACGTTGAGTCAGCCCCTCATGGAGGGTATTGATTAAACCAAATCGTATAAAATGCTATCATACTTCTGCATGTGGGGCCTCGTTATGTGTAAATCGACAGCCTCAACCTTCAATTTTAGAAGGGTTTGGTCTAATGCAGAAAAAACGAACTGCAGGTAAATCTGGCACATTTGTTGGCATTAGTTCGCTTAAGCGGATGGGTTTACAGACTTGGTTGGATGTGTGGAGCTTTCAGCTCCCAAGAGTCGTTTCACAGAATCATAGAATGGTTACAGCACAAAGGGAGGCCATTTGACCCGCCGTGCTGGTGTTGGCTCTCCCAAGGAGCAATTCACCGAGTGCCAGTCCCCGGCCTTCCCCCTTTAACCCTGCACATTCTTCCTTTCCAGATAATCAATTCCACCTTGAATGCCTCGATTGAACTTACCCCCACCACACTCTCGGGCAGCGCATTCCAGATTCTAACCACTTGCTGCGTGAAAAAAATTTCTCCTCATGTTGCCGTTGCTTCTTTTTCCAATTACCTTAAACCCTCTTACCCTCTCGCTCTTGATCCTTCCACCATTGGGAACAGTTTTTTTTTCCCTATCTCCTCTGTCCAGATCCATAATGATTTTGGATATCTCTGTCAAATCTCCCCTCAACCTTTTCTTCTCCAAGGAAAACCGTTCCAACTTATCCAATCACATCCATGCAACTGAAGATGCTCATCACTGGAACCATTCTCGTGAATCTTTTCTGCACTCTCTCTACTGCATTCTCATCCTTCCTAAAGTGTGGTGTCCAGAAGTGGACACAATACCCCAGTTGAGGCCAAACCAGTGCTCAATACAAGTTTAACGTAACTTCCTTGTTTTAGTACTTTATCCCCCTATTAATAAAACTTAGGATGCTGTATGCTTTATTAGCCACTCTCTCAACTTGTCCTGCCACCTTCAATGATTAACACACACAAATACCCAGATTCCGTTGCTCCTGCATCCCCTTTAGAACTGGATTCTCTCCGCATTCTTCCTCACAAAATGAATCGCTTCATACTTCTTTCAGTTCGGGTCATGTTTGTTGGCTCACCACCCCCCGACTCCCCCAGCCCCCACCCCCAGCATTTCTTGCTCCCTGGCAGCCATTTGACTACAGGTTTCTGATTGAAATTGCTGATATTTTTCAGAGTGAACTTGCTTAGAAAGCACCAGCATCAGAAAGGTAGCTGTGCCGTTGTGGTTTGTTGCTGGATGCAGAAATTTACACGAGTTACATGGGTTGATACTGAAGTATGACACAAGAGGAATAATGGACCACACTTTTTTGTGTAATAATATGCTTGTTTGAATAACTGCGAAATAAGCAACAAAAGTTGGCGTTTTAAGCTTTTGGAGAACATTCATCTATCACGGGAATGGTGATGTGTGCGGGGAGGGGGGAGAGGAGGGGAAGGAGAATTAACTGTAGCTTGTAATAAAAGCTGAGTTAGCCACAATCTGGAGACTGCATACAAGCCTATTCAGATGGGGTCAGTTATCCCTGTTTGTACCAATGATAATGTAACACTGCTATGCTGTGTGAGTTTATTAGCTAAATCTATTAGCCTAAAGGACAGGTGTTAAATGAAAAATGTCTTCACCTGCAACATGGTTGTACAGCAACAGCTTGCATTTATATAGTGCCATTAACATAGTATAACATTCCAAGGTGCTTGCCTACTGCAGTTCGTCATGGAGAGGCAAGAGGTAGGAGGAAGGTCATGGCCTGTGAAACCCTTGCTGTCACTGATAATTGTTCATAGGAAAATATAACATTGCTTTAATCTCTCACACCATGGGGGTGCTGAACAGCGATTTCTTTCTCTCCTTTTCTGCTGCTGCATCACTATAGTGCTAAATTACATAGCTCAAAAAGGCCTGTTCAAATAGTTTCTGAATTACCGTGACACACCTAACCTAAATGGCAAATGAAAAAGAAAGTCACTGTAAAGAGAGACATGTTGCTGAAGCTTTTCGTCTTGCACTCATCAGGATAAACGCAAAAATGCCAAATTTCAAACGATCACACCAATTTATAACTACAGGAGAAAAGGATGTTGATTAGTTGGCAAGTCAACATTGATTGGCCGAAGCATTGCCATGGAGAAAGCAATAGGGATCTGTAGGCTCCCCAGGCTCTGGAATAATTCAAAAAAGGGGTAAGGCTCGAACATATTCCTTTTGTTTGCAGAGAACGGGTCCCTGTGTATGAATGAATGTTTCTTCTGGCAAATGATAAATGAGCCATGTTATGAGCTTGACTGATTGTCTTAAATTGGTTGTTAGCCTAGCCGTTAGCACACTCAGGGTTGTTCAGCAAGTGCTGCCCAATTGTGAAATTACATCTGACAGTAGATATTTTGTTTTGGGTTTTGCAAGCATGTGCCGGTTGACTATGGTCTGTACTCTGCCTATTATGATTCCATGATTGGGGCACTTGTAGGATGACTGGAGAATATTAAGGGCCATGCGTTTGGTGTGGTGTCATGAAATGGGATTATAAATTTGTTAGCAGGGTGGAAACAGAGAGAGTAGGAGTTGAGGTCAGTTTTTCAATGGTTTAAAAGCAGAAGCCATGTTACTTTTTGGCACTTACAATTGCAACAAGGATTCGTTTTCTCCGTGCTACTTAGAAAATTTACCAAAGTCAACCCTGCCTCTGCGTCTATACTTTGGAGGGAGCCCAAATGGAGAGACACTAACTTTGATTTTATGCTGTCAGTGACCCATTACAAGGACAGCATGACACCTCTCTCAAGGTATGAAGGGAATTCCATATGCCAGTGTCACCTTGTGGAGCCAGGGTGTTTGAGACCTTCACAGCTTAGTGATCTGGTTCAGGCCCTTACTCGAGGTTTGTTATCAACTTGATTGTAAAGCAGTGCCTGGATTTTGTGACGGGGAAACGGAGAATAACTGAAATTGTAAAGAGATTGCACTTGAAAGAGCTACACACTGTTGCTTCAACTGACCAATGCAGTTGGCACGCTTAATATGGTTTAAGTGGCACCTCAAATTTTTAATAATTAATTCACAGGATGTGGGCTTCACTGGCTGGGCCAACATTTATTGCCCATCCCTAATTGCCCTTGAGAAGGTAGTGGTGAACTGCCTTCTTGAACCGCTGCAGTCCATGTGGTGTGGGTACACCTACAGTGCTGTTAGGAAGGGAGTTCTAGGATTTTGACCCAGCGACAGTGAAGGAACAGCAATATATTTCCAAGTCAGGATGGTGAGTGACTTGGAGGAGAGCTTCCAGGTGGTGGTGTTCCCATCTATCTGCTGCCCTTGTCCTTCTAGATGGTTGTGGTCGTGGGTTTGGAAGGTGCTTTGAAGGAGCCTTGGTGAATTCCTACAATGCATCTTGTAGATGGTACACTCTGCTGCTACTGTGCGTCTGTGATGGAGGGAGTGAATGTTTGTGGAAGTGGTGCCAATCAAGCGGGCTGCTTTGCCCTGGATGGTGTCAAGCTTCTTGAGTGTTGTGGGAGCTGCACTCATCCAGGCAAGTGGGGAGTATTCCATCACACTCCTGACTTGAGCCTTGTAGATGGTGGATAGGCTTGACAGCTGCGGCATTAGCGACTGTTAACCATTTGCCTGATTACAAACGACTGTGTGTGATATGCAGAAGTGTAAGTGGTGGAGACTATTATATGATTGGAGATGCTGTCCTTTGAAAGAGATGTTAAAGTGAAGCCATTTCCTCTTGTTGAAATCCCCTGGCATGATTTGAAGAAGGGCAGGGAAGTCTCCCAGTGTCCTAGCCAATATTTATCCGTTAAACCATCAGCACTAAATAGACATCAGTGGATCACTGATCATAAACCAGTTGCCATATGTGCCTCCATAATAAATTTACATTCCAATAAGTGCTCCATCCTGTGAAGTGCCTTGAGTCATTTTAATCTGATAAGGTGTGATGTTAACTTAAGGTCTTTTTGTTACCTTTTTAAATAGTTTATTTCTTTTATGTACCATACCAAATCCTGTCATCCCTTTAATCTCATAGCTTGTGCCCAGTCCACTTTATTTCCCCTTACCTTCGATATTTACCCCTTTCCAGGCAACCAGGTGCTAAAGCAGGACAAGTGTGGGCACCCGAAGGTTCCACAGCCTTTAAATGTCTCATCTCTGCACGGTTCTGCGCAGCATTGCTCAGTAACATTTCAGACTGCGATGAAACGTTCAACTACTGGGAGCCAGTAAGTCTTTCAGAATCCAAGTTTTACAGTTGAAATGCGAGAGGCTTGTGAAGTCAGTGACTCGTATGTTTATTAAAACTACTATTCAGCTGAGGGAACAAATGTGAGATTTTAAAAAATTAATGTAACTTGTTTGCAGAAACTTTTAACTGTGTGAATGATTTTTCCCAGTTTAATTGCAGCGTGCAGTTTCTCAGTTTTTTTTTAATGCAGATTTCTTTCAGCACCGTAGGTGTTTATTGAACACTCCCTTGAGAATGAGCTTTCTTCTGATTCCCATGCCTTGGTACTTTATGTAGACTGTGCATCACAGTGTGAAGACATAGGTTGGTCCCTTTTGACATCCCACATGATGAGTTTCTGTTCTCAGCAAAAGACTGATAGTCAAAGCTGGAATGAGAGAGGAAAAGCCAGAAAAAATGCATGAGTAGACGAGAAGAGAGTTTGCGGCCTTTGCCTATCCTGACTGCCTAGGAAGTGATCTGTGGCACCAGTGAATGGTACAGAATAATGAGCCGAGCATCAAGACTGAATGTCGATTGTAACCGGCTAAATCGTGCCCCATAACAGGATCACAATTTGATCTTTTTGCAATGGGGTAATTTGGCTTTAGGTAAAAACGAGTGTAAAGTTTTAAGAAGGGTGAGTGGGGAAATGCGATCTGCTGTTGGGAGTTGATTAATCTTATAATTCATGTCTTCTTTCTTTGTTCCCAGACTCACTTTCTGCTGTACGGAACAGGATTCCAGACTTGGGAATATTCCCCAGTGTATGCCATTCGGTCTTATGCTTATCTGTGGCTCCATGTTTTACCTGCTTGGTTCCATGCAAAAGTTCTGCAAACCAACAAGGTACCTTGTTAATAAAAGACTTTCTGTTTGTAAGTTGATTGCTGGTCAATTACATTGATCCATAGAAGCATTGGGGACAGGGATAGGCCATTTAGCTCCTCACACCATGTTCTGCCATTCAGTTAGATCATGGCATCTCAACTCCCATTTTTTGGCCTTTGCTGCATATCTCTTAATACCCTCGCTAACAAAAATGATTTTTCAATTAACCCTCCCAGCTTCTGCAACTTGTTTTTTAGGAGAGAGAGTTCCAGATTTCCACTATTCTTTGTGTGAAGAAGTGCTTCCTGGCATCATCCCTATATGGTCCAGCACTACTTACAGGGTTATGCTCCATTGTTCTGGCTGCTCCAACCAGAGGAGTAGATAGAGAGAAACTATTACTACTGTCCTTCAGATAGAGCCCCACCTAGCCTTGCTTCTATTTGACTCTTGCCAACATTGCATGGTTGACTCTTAATACCCTTTGCAGTAGTTTAATGATGTCTCACACATCCCAGAAATAATGGGAATGAACTTAGAATCTACTAGCCCCTCTGGCATTCACATCCTCCAGAGCCATTGTTTCTGAAATCATGGTTTCTTGCTGCACAGAAGGAGGCCATTTGGCCAGCATACCTGCGCCAGCTCTTTGAAAGAGCTATCGTCCTATACCTGCTCTCTCCCCATACCCTTGCAGATTTTTCATTTTCAATATCCAATTCACTTTTTTGAAAATTACTATTGAATCCATTTCCACCACCCTTTCAGGCAGTGCATTCCAGATCATCATAAATTGCAGCATTAAATATGCTCCTCATCTCCTCTCTGGCTTCTTTGTCAATTATCTTAAATTTATGTCCTTTGGTTACTGACACTCCTACCAGTGGAAACAGTTTCCCTTATTTGCTCTATCAAAACCTCATAGTACGTTGAACACCACTATTAAATCTCTGTTTAACCCTTGTCGCTCTAAGTTGCCCAGTTTTCTTAGTCTGTCCACATAACTGAAGACCCTTATCCTTGATATCATTCTGGGAAATTTCCTCTGCACCCTCCCTCCCTGACATCCTTCCTAAAGTGTGGTGCCTACAACACAGTACACTAGCTGGAGTCTAACCAGTCATTTATGTTATTCTACCTGATGATGTCTTGTTACGATCCCTGTAGAGACCGATAATTTTTAAAAAGAGGTAGGAATTTCCTAGTGACTGACGGAAAGAATCTCATGACAATATTTCACATTTTAAGACTTTTTACTTTAACAAACAGATTAAAATCGACAAAGACTGAACATTACTCAATAGGCAAACAATATGCCAAATTACAGATAAGGTGCCTCTCCATAACTAATTAACACAACCAAAAACACGTTACAACCCATTTGGACGTTATGCCACGCTCTTAGCAGATATGTAGCCTTGACGATTAAGTCCCATACTTCTCCTTGCTTTTCAGCAGGCTCCCTTTTCCCTGCCACATCAAGGCGAGTCTTCCAGTATCCTTTGGAAGCCCCTTCACTCAGTCTTCTGAGTATCCTCGAACTGACGCTCAGCAGCAGGGCCTATTCTGGTGACTCCTTGGTGCTTAAATCTCCACAAGTTCCATCTTTTCAAACAGAAAATCTGTCTCCTTGTCTTCCTGCTCAGTGGATGATACAAAAGTCTTCCTCTCCGAGTATTTGAGCCTGAGTCCAGAAAGACCAGCTGCTTCTTTTTAAGTCAAGGTATGAAATCTATCACTTGATTTTCTATAGGTTTCAGCCTCGGTCCCTTTCCCCATGACAACTGAACCACATGGGCCTATCTCCAGACAGAGTTCAGTATGATTTTTACCGACCCCCATTCCAGGACATTTTGTTTTACCTTAAATTAAAGGAGATAGTTTGAAAACATAACCATTTAATAAAATCTCGCTTTCCTAACGATGTTGACACAAAAATTGCTCTTTTTGAAATGTAAAGCTTGAAGCATCAGCTATGCGTTCCTCTGCAAACCACATTAAAACGCATTGGTTCTGCTTTCTGCCATTTAAACAGTTTAATCTTGGCCCAAATTAATTGCCCAGCAAGGTTAGGATCTGGCGCACTGTTACTTTCAAAAATATTGATTCTGCTAACTTTAAACACGTTCATCACTGGACAAGCCCTTGTTTATATTATCCATTTTGTTCGTGAAACTGTATGTGTTCTCAGGTCACATTAGCTCATTAAAGATATGCAAACTTTGCTGGAATGAAAAGGAAGAGTGATGGACGTTTTAAGGGAGTTTACAGAAGTGCCATTAATGACATTATTATGAATACCACACTATATAAAGATCGGAGATTTTTTATTTATAATTTCAGCTCAGTAATTGACGTTTGACTTTGCAGCTTACCTTCATTTAATACAAAGTGTTTTCTCTTTCCAGGTTCTTGTCTTCTATTTCTTACGATGTCTTTTAGCCTTTTTCTGCTGCATTTGCGAGCTGTACTTTTACAAGTAAGTCAATGCATTTTATCTATTAGCTTAGACCTTTCCTGGGTTGATAATTTAAGAAAAGAATTGATAATCCTAGAAATTTGACATAAGAACAGGAAATGCAGGAAAAATATCCCATCAGGTAACCCAGCAGGGGTGAAGTAAAAACATAATGACCATAGACCACAATGATGTTTAGGTCATCAGAATTGTTGTCCAAACTCTCAACACACGCACCCACAGTATTAACCTATCCTTTCAGGTTTGTATTTGGAACTTTTTTTCTATCGTTTTAACTAATTGCATTTTAATTTGTTTAATGTACTGTCTCACTAAAAGTACGTATGCTGTTTGTGTTCTAGAGCTGTTTGTAAGAAGTTTGGACTCCATGTTGGTCGTTTAATGCTGGTGTTCATGGTTTTGAGTACTGGGATGTTCTGCTCAGCAGCTGGTGAGTAACTCCTGCATTTGGAAGCGAGAGTATGAAGTTAAATGCAAGCGTGAGAACGGCACAGCAAGAAACAGATCAAAGCTAATCTTCCTACTTATTACTTCATTGGGAAATTATCGCCGTCCCTTGATTTAAGGATGATTTCTGCTCAGTCGCGAGTTTCTGCCATGGGTCTTCATGAGATTGGACGCTGGGGACGGGGACGTGGGGGACCTTGTTGTTCGTGAAGGAAACAGTTAAACAAGTTCAATTGCTAATTGTTAGGTTGTTTGTCTAAGTACCCATTTGGTTGTTCAGCGGAGACTAGTTGTCTGTGTGGAGAGTTTTATGACAAGCAATAAAACTCTGCCTGAAGGAATCTGTCTGTCTTGGTTTCGGTCTCCATTTCTAAACAACTGTTGGAACTTAACAGTGGTAGCAGAGAATGGCTGCTGCTCGTAGGTAAAAGTTTGGAAACAGCTTTCTTTGGACAAAAGACTATATTTGGAGTTAACTTTAAGAGCAGAGTGATTTGGAGTCACTCAAAAAGAAAATGGCTGAATCAAAATGTAGAGTTTCGAGGTATGATTACCCACCGATGTTTTCTGTGAGTGAACGCTATGAGAAATGGAAGAATGAAGTTACTGTGTGGACACGGGTTACATCCTGGCCAAAGAAAAAAACAGGGAATGGCCTTGGCACTTTCGTTACCACACAAAAGCGAAATAAGATGCGAAGTATTTTCAGAGTTGGAGCCTGAGCATTTGATGAAGGTTTGGAAACATCAGATTTTACGGAGAAGATCTATCAAAAAGATGACTTAAATGCTCAAGAAGCCTGGTCCGATTTTGACAAATTTAGAAAGTTGAAAGAAAGTTCCACAGAAGATTACATAATGGGATTCAGTTATCTATATGCAAGATTGCAAAAGTTCCGTCTAGAAATTCCTCAATCGGTGTTGGTGTTCAAGTTACTAGAATGTGCCAAAGTATCGAATATGGACAGGCTTCTAGTTCTAACGGAAGTTAAGTTTGCAGAAAGACACCCGCAGCTAGAACAGATGTCAGAAGCTCTTTAAAAAAAAAAATCCTCGGAAAACATTCCTTTTCGGCAGCGTCCTTGGCACGACTGAGCCGTTCGGAGGTAAGACAGAAAATGGAGGATACAATGTTAACGGGATGGCGAGATCGTTTAGAAACAGGGCACAGGCATCAGTGCAAAAGGAGATTTGTAACTAGAAACAATGGGGATAGAAACGCATTGGACAAATATGGCAGGAGAAAAAAATTAGGGATTTACAAAATAAGAATTAACCTCAGAAATGCCCAGGGTGTGGTCAGTCGATGTTTTAGATGGGATTCAAAATACCATTATGCAATGAACTGTCCTAAACGATATAACGTGTTCAAAATTTAATATGAGACAGAAAACTCAGAAGAAGAAGGTGGAGATATTGATTGAAGAGAGGGCATTGTATTAGTTACAAGAAGTTTCAGCCCAGTGATCAATGTCTTGGTGGCAGAGTCCTTCAACTGTGTGGTGCTAGATAGCGGATACATGTCTCCAGTCTGTGGAATAGGCTGGTTAAAATGTTACTCGGACTCCTTAAATGACAACAACCGGAATAAGCTTAAAAGAATTTGAGAGTTCCACCACTTTTAGATTTGGAGATGATAATACCCTAAAATCTTTAAAAAGGGTAGTGATTCTGTGGTAAGATAGCTGGAGTCAATCATTTCATCAGCACCAATGTAGCGAAATACCATTACTGTTGAGCAAGTGCAAATGAAGTTGGGCATGGAGAATGAAAAGGCCATTATGTTTGGAAAACCTGTGGATTTATGATTTATGCTACCTGGACACTAATGTATTCCTTTAATGAAACCTAACTTTTCTACTAAGGAGGTTAAAATGTTATTAGCGTCAGGGGGATAGGAATTTAGAAGGCAAAAAGCAAATTGTGTTAAAATTACATCAGAAGTTTGCCCACCCTTTGCAGAGATTTAAAATTTTGCTAGGGGATGCAAGAATAAGGGATGGAGAATACATTAACTTACAGAGGAGATAAGCGATAGATGTGACATATATAAGAAATACAGAAGAACACCATCACGGCCGATAGTGAGTCTACCTTTGGAGAGGGATTTCAAAGAAGTTGTGATGATGGACTTAAAGGTGTGGGATAAAGAGAAGAACATTTATTTTACAATTCATAGATTTGGCAATGAGATTTAGCCAGACGACAATCATATACAGTGAAGAAAAAAAAATAATTGTGGATCAGGTATTGGAGAAGTGGATAGGCACAGGATTGGCACCACCAACGAAAAACATGGATGTAGTAGCTATGAATACAGCAGCAGAAAGTCCGTTTGGTGACGGAGTGTGTGAAAGGAATCATGCGGTTATAGATGAGAGGCTTCATAAAATATTGGCGGTTAGACCAAGCTGTAAATTAACATCAGCTCTAGCATGGGCTGTAATGCCAAGAGTTCACTGCAGATGGTTGGGGGCTATAGCCCACATCAGTTGGTTTTTGGTAGAAACCCAAAAATTCCTTCAGCCCTGAATGATCATTCCCCAGCTTGGGAGGGAGCTACGATTAGCTCCACCTTTCCTGAGCGTTTAAACGCACTACACCCGAGTAGAAGAGCGTTCCTTAAAGCCGAAATTTCAGAAGGAATTCGGCGAGCTCTAAGACACAATGTACGACCATCGGAACCATTTTCAATCAGGGAGACATGGTGTACTATAAAAGAGAAGGGCTTAAAGGGTGGAAAGGCCTAGGAGAGATTACAGGTAAAGATGGTAAAACAGTTATTTTACAACATGAGAACCAGACTATTCGGGAACACTCATCAAGGTTGGTTAGTAGACTATAAATTTGGGGGTTCGGAAAGTGTTGTAGGAAGGGATGAGGAACCATGTATTTCTCATACCCATATGTTGCATGATTGTGAGGACCAGGTAGCTGAAGTTGACAGTGTATCTGAGAATGGAGACAGTAATTTGGACAAAGAAGATGAAACGATTTGTCCCAGAGGACAACTGGAAGATTGTAGGTAGAGCAGGGAAGGCCACTGGAATAAAATAAAAACCGGTTAAACGTACGAGATAAAGGACAGGAGGTTGGGCCTATGGATTGAGAACATGAAGTGCAAAAACAGAAGGGCCGGAAACGCAGTATCAATTCAGACAGTGGGCCTGGGACTGACCATGCCTCTAGGAAGAGATCGCGAACTGTTGAAAGAACATCTATAAATGGGAGAGGGAGATCAAACAGTAACAGTCTGGAGCGTGATAGAAGGCAGGATAGAGGGCGTAGCTTAACAAGGTCAAGGAATGTGGCACAGACTGGTAATGCTACAAGGAGCAGAAGCCACGTGATCGAGAAATCTTAGTAACTTCAAACAAATTAGACGATAAATTTAATAAAGGCCAAACAGCAAGAACTACATAGTTGGAAAGAATTTGGGGTAAACACAGATGTGCCAGATAGGGGACAACCAGCTCTGTCTAATAGATGGGTATGCACGGAAAAAGATGGGACTTATAAAGCTAAAGCCAGGCTAGTGGCATGAGGGTTTGAGAAAAAATTGGGTACCGGGATATGAGTAGATTCACCTACGGCAGGGAAAGTTATGCTGAAGATCTTTTTAGCTCTATTAGCTACAAATGCTTGGGAATGTAAGTCCATTGATATTAAAGCAGCTTTTTTGCAGGGTCACCAACTTCAAAGGGAAAGAGGCGTATACGGTTTAAATGATGCCTCCAGAGTTTGGTATTTCTGTGAGGTCAGTTTTGTTAAAGTTGGGCTGTCTTCAGCTGGAAGCAGACCCGGCAATGTTTTATTGGCACCATGGAGGGGGAAACTTGCAGACATCTTTATGATGCATGTAGATGATTTTTTTTTGTCGGGTGGTAGTAGCGAACTTGAAACTATTGTCATTAATGGGCTCAGAATGGCGTTTAAAATTGGAAGTCAGGCTTCTGGTGCGTTTAAGTACATTGGATTGGAAATCAGGCAGAGCGGATCACACGTCCTTTTATATCAGCGATCCTATTTGGAGAACGTCAATCCCATTGTCATTAGTCATGATAGAGCCTCCCAGAAAGATACAGCGGCTTCTGAAACAGAAAAAGAGGAACTCGGAAGTCTAATTGGGCAACTCAGTTGGCTAGGCAAACAAACGAGACCGGACGTCAGTTTTGATGTTTTGGAATTGAGGACTAAAATGAACAATCCCAATGTTGAAGAAATCATTCAGGCTATCAAAACATTGACAAAATTAAAAATGGAGCAGTGTGTTTTCGAAACTCCCACCTTTGGGCGATGTTAGGAAAATGAAACTGATTGTGTTCAGTGATACGTCTTTTGCAAACCCATGTGATCGATTTTCGAGTGTGGGAGGATTTATAATATTTCTCATGGGGGGGGGAAAAAAGCAAATGCTGCCCTTTGGCGTGGGAATCTAAAAAGATATGAAGAGTTGTAAAATGTACGTTGGCAGCGGAGACTCTCGCCCTCGTTGAGGCGGTAGATATGGCTTCCTTTATATCAAAGGTGCTGGCAGAAGTTTTCAATGGAGAAGGGTATTTGGGAACGGTACCTATCGAATATCTTATAGATAGTAAGTCACTTTGGGGAAATGTTCACTCTACAAAGTGCGTTAAAGAGAAGATATTACGAACTGACATTGCAAGCTTAAAACAGATGCTCAAGAATAAGGAGATTGCCAAGATCAAATGGATTGATAGCAGCTACCAATTATCTGACTGCTTCACCAAAAGAGGAGCGAGCTCCATAAAGTTATTAGAGATCCTCAGAGAGGGATGTCTTTTTCTTTAAGAAAAAATACTCCTTTTGTGTGGACATATCTAAATGTGTTCTCTTTTCCTTTTTCAAGGAAGGGTGAATTTATTGAATGAAAAAATATATATTGATGTTTGTTATCACTGTTATTTTTTTGTGAATATATAATCTTAAGGGTTACTTTCTTTTTAAGAAGAGGGGTATCTGTTAGAGAAGAGAACAGTCAAAGAAGCTCAATTGCTAATTATTAGGTTGTTTAACTAAGTACCCATTTTGGCTATATAAAAGGGATAACAGCTGAGATTAGTTCCCTGTGTGGAGAGTTTTATGACGAGCAATAAAACTCTGCCTGAAGGAGCCTGCCTTGGTCTAAACAGCTATTGGAGCTTAATGGGTGCCACCATTGCGCACACGATCCTGACGGGTTGGTTGTCAGATTTTGGTGATGTGGTGAACCGTGGTGACTAGAATCACCTTGCCTTGCAGCCGCCTTCTACCTTCGCCGCCAATGCAATGCACGTTTTTCCTTTGCCTGTTCTGCCGTCGAGGACTTTTTGGAATGCACTTTGTCTGGCACCTTCCCCTGACCTTGCCACCTTGGGTGGCCTGACCAGGAGGAAGGAGCTCCCAACAGCATCGCTCAAGGGATCGTCAGAGCGTACGTACCTCTCCGCCGCGTTTAAGGTGGTGACCCATGGAGGAATTGGGAAACAGCAACTGATGTTTGAGTTTTTGGCTCCATCAGTCAGGCAGAGATGAAATCTTCTGTCTCTATGTTAGAAAGGGAGATAGCTTTTGGGTTCCTGGTCTTGATCATATCATGCGGGAAGGTGAGGTGGCTTTCTACAAAACCGGAAAGAGTTACTCTGGACGCTCTTGGCTAATCCCAGAAGTTGAATCAAGAGTAGCATACGTTCTTACCATGGGCAGCAGTTTGGACACCCCTCACGTTGCTGACACATTTGGCCTTTTCTTTAATAGCCATGAATATCAATGTGGTTTATTTGATGCTCTCTGTCTCTCTCTCTCTCCCATTTTCAGCATTCCTCCCCAGTAGCTTCTGTATGAACACAACTCTAATTGCAATGACTGGCTGGTTTACGGATAAGAATGCTGTGGCAATACTGGGAGTGGCAGCTGGAGCCATTTTGGGATGGCCCTTCAGTGCAGCTCTTGGGTAAGAATGTCTCGCTGAGGCACTTTGAAGTGGTTGAAGGTTGAAATTGTCTGGTGAGGTTGAAATTGTCTGACTTAAAGCTGCCCATCCTTGTGGAATGAATTCATTCAAAGGAGGAGGCCATTTGGCTGCAAGGCACGAGGAGGATGGGGGTGTGGGGGAGGAAGGGAGAGGGGACAGAGACAAAGGGTGGAAGAACCTGAACCATGCATTACAATCAGTTACACCCACCAAGAACAGATATGCAGAGTATAGACTTCTAATGCTGACACAAATTAACAGATCTTTTTTTCAAGAACATACTAGTTCAAATAAAATCATTTTAAAGAATTACCATTTTGTTTTTTTCTAATTCTTCCAATCCGTTGTTTCTACATGGATTATGGAGGCACCAAAGACAGACTGAGATAGGCAGTGTAAAGGAGCTGACTTAGTACCATTAATAATGCTTCGGAGTCAATTTTAAACGTTCACGTAGCTACCTGGCATTGTTGCATTCAATAAATCTTCCAAGTCAGTGCTCCTTTCTCAAAGTAAGAGTTTAGTCCATTGTGCCTCTTCAGTAGAACTATCCAGTCAGTTCTAGCCTTTCCCCATGGTTCTGAAGAAAGTCTTCCTTTTGCTTTTCCTCTATTATGGGTCCCACATTTTCTACAGAGTCTGAAATTACTATACTTCCTAAGGTTCTCTCAATGGACAGCAATTGAAGGATAGTAAATAGTGGACAGAAGCAGGGATAAGCAGGTCTGTTAAGAGGCAAATACCATGAAAAAGGGGTCAAATTTTTTTTTCCATTTCAAACATTTATACAATCTTCTTTAGAATATTAATATTGGATCTACTCATGTTCCTCACAGGCAATGCATTTGTCACGAAACTATAATAAGTTTCATAATATTACTGTGGTTTATTGTAAGGTAGGTTTATGGACGTGAGGAGGGAGCACTGATTTGGATAATTTACTGGATACAACGCCAGGTAGCTAAGTGAAGGAGTAATGATATTAACTCAGCTCCTGTACACTGTCTACCTCAGTCTTTGGTGCTTTCAGAATCCAGACAGAAACAACAGATTGCAAGAATTGAGCAAAAACAAAATGATAATTCTTTTAAAATGATTTTATTTGTTCCCTAATGTTCCTTGAAAAAAAAAGATCTGTCAATTTTTGTCAGCATTAGAAGTGTCCAACAGGAATATTTTACATATCTGTCCTAGCTGGATGAAACTGATTGTAATACACGGTCCTGATCCCTTCTTTCTCTCTCTCTCTCTCTCTCTCTCCTCCTGCCTTGTATCCATTGCATTGCTTTAGAAATGTGCATTGTGTTAATATTTATGTACAAGTTTATAATAGATTAAGTAAAAATCCATTAGATTTTGAAATAAAAATAAAAGATGAAGGACCAGTTAATGTTTATAGCCCGACTCAGATGAAAAAGAGGCTTCTCGTGTAAAGTCAACTGACCTCTTGTCTCCCTTCAGATGCAGGCAGAACGGTTGCATATTTCCAGCATTTCCCATTTATTTATTTTTTTAAGAACCCTTTATTCATTCTTGCGATGTGAGCATTGCTGGCAAGGCCAGCATTTACTGCCCACCCCTAATTGCGCTTGAGAAAGCGCTGCTAAGCTGTCTTCTTGAACCGCTGCAGGTCCACCCGCAGTGCTTTTTGCTGTAGCAGCGGAGTGGCTTGCTAGGCCATTTCAGAGGGCAGTGACGATTCAAACACACTGCAGTGGATCTGGAGCCACATGTAGGCCAGACCGGGTAAGAATGGCAGATTTCCTCCACTGAAGGACATCTGTGATCCAGCTGGGGCTTTTAATGATAATCCAGTAGTTTCATGATCATTGTTAATAAGACCAGAATTTTATTCCAGATTTACAGTAACAATTCTGTTATCCGGCACTCTACCAACCGGAATTCTCTATTAACTGGAATTCTGGGGCTGGTCTGTTTCTTTTTTTTTTTGATTGGCGATGTCAAACTCACCGGTAGTTGTTGTTATCAGCGACCTGTCCTTGCTCCTGTCTCAGCCTCCCATTGTTCTGCAGCAACATCTCCCCTCGGCGCTGCTCACTGTAATTCACGTGCTCCTGTGCCTCTGGTGGGACCTCAACACCCGCGTGATCGCCCTGGGAGTTTTCTGATCGGGCGAAAACGCGGAATTCACCTTACACCGTAGCTCACCAGCATATTTGATTAACCGGCACCTCCCATTCCCCGGGTGGATAACAGAGATTCTCCTGTGTTAATCAATAGAGTTTAACTTGCTTCAGGTGCTGTTGTGGGATTTAAACTCGTGTCTCGGGGGGCGATAGACCAGACCTCTAGATTACTAGTCCACTAACATTACCACAATGCTACTGTCGCCTTAAGAACCCATTGCATTTAGTCCTATAAAGAACATCTGTGTATGTATAAATATGTATAAACTCTTATTTTAAAATAAGGTGTTTTGTAAATCTAACCCCGTGACACATTTTCTCTTGCTTGTTAGGCTGCCAATAGCGTTTGACCTGTTGGTGCTGAAGAGGAAGTTCCAGAGTTTTATTATATGGGCAGTAGTGGCGTTGCTGCTCTTTCTGGTAGGTGCAGGGCCCAGAGGCTTGTCAAGGAGCTTAATCAAGAATTATGTGCAAAATGAGCCTTGTCCTAGCCCGAAGTATGGGTCACCCTTTGTGCTAGAACATTTATTCATGCCTGTAAGGAGCTTATTTGATAGATATTAGGCAGCTTGCCCCTGAAGCCCTTTCCAGGAGGGCACCTCTGGCAAGGCCATCATCTGTTGCCCACCCCTAATTGCCCTTGAACTGAGTAGCTTGGCCGTTTCAGAGGGCAGTTAAGAGTCAGCCACGTTGCTGTGGGCCTGGAGTCACATGTAGGGTAAGGACAGCAGATTTCCTTCCCTAAAGAAAGTGGGCTTTTACGACAGTTGACAATGGTTATCATCATCATTACTGAGACTAGCTTTATATTCTATATAAATTTAGTGGTGGGATTTGAACCCGTGACCCCAGAGCATTAGCCTGGGCTTCTGGATTGCTAGTCCAGTTAGTCCAGTGATATTACCACTAGGCCACTCTCTCTCCTGTTTCCGCCCCCCCCCCCCCACCAACCACCACCACCACTGGAGCCTCCTTTTCTCCCTTATTGCCTTCAGTTGACAAAGAGCCTTAATGATGGGGCTGACGGCACTGAACAATGTACAAAATACTTCCTGCGATACGAGCCCAATAAAGAGATTTTAGGACGCGATGAAACAAAAGCTTGGCCAAAGAGGCAGGTTTTAAGGGGCATCTTAAAAAGAGGAAAGCGAGGTAGAGAGAGAGACAGAGAGTTTCAGGGAGGGAATCCCTGAGCTTGGGGCCTTGACAGGTGAAGAGCAAGGGTGGAGCGAAGATAACTGGGGACACACAAGAGGCCAGGATTGGAGGAGCGTCAATATCTCAGTGGGTTGTAGGGCCTGGAGCAGGTGGCCGAGATGGGGAGGCCATGGAGGAAAGAAGAATGAAAACTTTCAAATCAAGGCATTGCCGGACTATGAGGACATATAGGTCAGTGAGCACAGGTTGAACCAGACGCCTATTTGGACTGCCTACTAATTTTTTTAAAATGAAGAATAATTTTACACGCTTGCTTTTGTGTTTGAGGATAAGGCATAGTGGCATATTTTGTATTTTGTTCACTGGTATGTGAAAAGGGAAAAATCTGTCTTCTTCCCTCAAGATTCCCAATTAAAGCACTGGGACTTATTCCCAATTAAAGCACTGGGACTTATTCCCAATTAAAGCACTGGGACTTATTCCCAATTAAAGCACTGGGATTTATTCCCAATTAAAGCTCTGGGATGTGTGCACGTTAGAACCTCTGTTTGCCCGATATGGCATAAACATTTTCTGTCGGGATGCAGCCTACTTGGCTAAACCCCGAGAACTTCTTAAAAACTAAAATAAAATAATGGCTCTCATCGTGTTTTTGGGTGCGTTGAAGAGGAAGTTCCAACAAACGGGCTTTAAGGATACTGCACAATGAGGTACCCGTGCAAAACTCTCTTCCCAACAAGTCCAGTCCGTCTCCTCAAACACCCTCTTGAGACATGGGGCGATGAGAGCTGAACTTGGACCTTTTCCTTCCTCCCATGAGATTTTTTGGCAGTTTCTCCCAGAGCACTCTTACCATTGCCTCCCTCCAAATTGCTCTTCCTAAGGCCACCCTGATGCATTTGTCACCTGATCTCCTATTGTGAGTTAAAGGGTTTACCAGGCTCTTGTCCACTCTGTATGATGCCGCTACATTTTTTATGCATTTTATATTAACCTTGGGACAGTCATTGCCCAGCTTCCCAGCCGCAAAGACCTTGGCGTACCCTCCTGTACCTTCTGATCAGGGTTGCATTACTTAGGAGGAACAACTCCTACCTCAGTTTCCCCCCTCCCCCACTGAATGCCATCCCTGTTCAAGGATGAGAACATGAATGAACGCTTTCATGCTCCTCTGTATTTTGGTGAGTCAGAAGGCTGAGACTTCAAGTCCCACTCCAGGACTTGAGCACAAAAATACCGAGGCGCTCTCTCACTGAGAGAGTGCTGCATTGTTGGAGATGCCACCTTTTGGATGAGACGTTAAACCAAGTCTGTACTCGAGTGAACGTAAAAAAAAAAAAAAAATTCCCATGGCACTATTTCAAAGAAGAGATAGAAAGTTCTCACCATGTCCTGGCCAATATTAACCCCTCAATCACAGAATCGCAGATTGTCTGCTCATCATCCCATTGCTGTTTGTGGGAGCTTGCTGTGCGCAATGTGGCTGCCACTTTTGCTACATTACAACAGTGACTACTTAGTCGGCTGTCAAGTGCTTTGGGATGTCCTGAGGCCAGGAAAGGTGCTATTTAAATGCAAGTCTTTTTCTTCACAACAAACTACTGAATTTACCTAAAAGTCTGGGTGTCTTTGTTTGTATTGCAGCTCCCCCTTGTGGTAGTGGACAGCTATTACTATGGAAAGATGGTGATTGCCCCCCTGAGAATAGTTATTTACAATGTCTTTACCCCACATGGACCTGACATTTATGGTAAGCTTTTGCTTGTGTGTATGTGTGTGTGTGCGGAATGTGTTTATGAAAGGCTTCTTTGTAAAAATGTGGTCAGATATTAAAAACAGCAATGTGTTTTTGTTAAAATATACTTACAAAAGTCACTGTGAGTTTGGCTTCGAATTACAACAGCTACCTTTGCTCAGTTTAATTGCTGCATTGTTTAAGGAGCTTTAACTGAATGTGTCCTGACGACTTTGACCCTCATGCTGCATTACCATTTCAGATAAAGGCAAGACGAACATGAGGGCAAAGTCTGTCAGCAATTTTTATGCCTTATGATTGATTGTGACCGTTATGCTGTTGGGTGCTAAACACCATTAAATCGTCATTTTAAAAGGGAACTGGAACCAGAACAAACTGAACTGAGGCCAGTTCTGTGTGGGGACGAAGTTCCCAAGAACAGTCATTGAACGTGTTGGGAATCTTCTCTCCAGATTTCACATTCTCTGCAGAAGAAAAAAATGAGGTGGTTAACGAATTAGAACAAATTAGACCAGTTACTTCAACAAAATATCTATTTTGTCTTGACAGTATGTTCTTGATAAATCATCAGCTTTTTTGCTCTATTATCCAAGAATTTGAATTGAGCAACGTTGAATAAAGGTACATTGTGTTTGGTTTTACAGTCAGATTTAATGAGACCAGATGGCTCAGTGAGTGAGATCATTTTCCTTTCACCTCTGCAGCCTGCAAGTAACAATTTTCTAATGGGGCATTAGTAATTTGAGCAGAATTCTCAGCAGAGCACTGAATTCGGTGATGGTGATATACCCAAATACAGATACGTTTTTATCAATAAATCCTACAAACAGTTGTTCGGTAATACAGAACTTAGAGAGTATTGCTGAAAAAAGACATGTCATTGAAGCTTTTTATCTTGCACACATCAGGTCAATTCGTAGGAACACCAAATGTAAAGGGAACAACAATTTATACTCCATGAGAAGAGAGTTGGTTGGAAGCGAGCTCTGACTGATAGAGGCATTGCCATGGAGAATGCACCAGTTAACTGATGACTAACAGTTAACTGCCAAGCTTTGTTTAAATTCAAACCAGGCAGCTGGACTCTGATTGGTCAAGGCATTACCCTGGGGAATGAACCAGAGAATGGCTGTCACCTACTTTGTTTAGTTGAAACAGGCACCCTCTGTCGCTCCCTTTACATTTGGTATTCTTGCGAATTGTCCTGTTGAGTGCAAGACGAAAAACTTCAATAATATGTCTTTTTTCAGCAATACTCAATAAATTCTACAGTGTATTTAAGTTTGATTTATAGAGACTGACTTGGAAATGGATGGTGAAAGTCCTTTTAGTAATTTGTGTTTAATTGGAAATCTTACTTGTGTATTTTCTACCCCAAATGTGAAATCCCAATTTTCAGAACACTAACCAGCTGTTAATATAGCTTGACAAGTAGACTAGTAGGTGAGCAAAATACTGAAGCTTTAATTTTCCTGTTGATCCTGTGTTATGAATATCATAATGCATGCACTAATATAATGGGAACAATTGCATTGTGGAAATCTGCATTACTAGATGATGATTTTGAAAGTAGGATCATTTGAAGAGTGTATTTCATTTTTTATTTCCACTGCATTGCACCACCTGACCACAGGATGGCTCTCTTGAGCCAAGAGCAAAGCTCTTGATATAAAACAGGGAAATATGCTGATTTAGCAGATCACTTGTAGTTGACCTTAGTGCTCCTGGGAAGTGGGGGAAACAAACCAGGGATACAACTCCTGATTGCATATGCTAGAATTTACGCAATGTGTCAGTCATGGCTCAGTTGGTAACATTCTTGCCTCTGAATCACAGAGTACCTGGTTCAAGCCCCAGTCCAGGGTTAGAATGCAAAAATCCAGGCTGACACTCCAGTACGGTTCTGAGGGAGTGTTGCACTGTCAGAGGTGCTGTCTTTTGGATGAGACATTAAACCGAGGTCCCATCTCTACGCCTGTGTGGATGTAAAATCCCCCACAGCGGTATTTCGAAGCAAGGCAGGGGAGTTCTCCTCGGTGTCGTGGCCAATATTTATCCCTCAATAAACATCACAAAAACAGATTATCTGGTCATTGTCACATTGCTGCTTGTGGGAGCTTGCTGTGTGCAAATTGGCTGCTGCCTTTCCCATGTTAGAACAATGACCACACTTCAGAAGCACTACATTGGCTGTAAAGTGCTTTGAGACTTTTCCAGTGGCCAGGAGAAGCGCTATATAAATGCAAGTTTGTCTTTTTTATATCCATGGGATGTGGGCATCGCTGACTAGGCCAGCATTTATTGCCCTTGAGAAGGTGAGAACCGCTGCAGTCCATGTGGTGTAGGTACGTCCAGAGTGCTGTTAGGGAGGAAGTTCCAGGATTTTGACCCAGCGACAGTGAAGGAACGGGCGATGTATTTCCAAGTCAGTGTGGTGAGTGGCTTGGAAGAGAACTTCCAGGCGGTGGTGTCCCCATCTATCTGCTGCCCTTGTACTTCAAAGGTGGTAGAGTTCACAGGTTTTGAAGGTGCTGTCTAAGGAGCCTTGGTGAGTTGCCGCATCTTGTAGATGGTACACACGGCTGCCACTGTGTGTCAGTGGGAGTGAATATTTAAGGTGGTGGATGGGGTGCCAATCAAGCGGGCTGCTTTGCCCTGGATGGTGCCAAGCTTCTTGAGTGTTGTTGGAGCTGCACTCACCCAGGCAAGTGGAGAGTGTTCCAACATGTTTCTGACTTGTGCCTCGTCAGGCTTTAGGGAGCCGGGAGGTGAGTTACTCGCTGCAGAATTTCCAGCCTCTAGTCTGCTCGTGTAGCCACAGCATTTACATGGATAGTTCAGTTTCTGGTCACTGGTAACCCCCAGGATTTTGTTGTGATGGTCAGTTGAGAACACGATCATGCTTGATTGTATTGCCTTCCATGGTCAAATAGCTTCCTGGCCATTACTGTCCGGGTTCATCATTGGAGAATGACCAGTGGCATGAACTCTATTCTGACAGTGAAGGTGTGTCGCAGCATGAGCCAGCATCTTCAGGGAAAGAAGGAGCATAAATAAGTTTTAATATACCATGTGCTAATGTATAGTTTTCTTGGGAACCAGTAAGCAGTTCCTGGATGATGGAATATGCTGAAAGACTCTGAAGAAGGGTTAATTTATAGGATTGGATTCTGCTGTACTGCTCTATCTTACCACAGGGTGGCGTCATTGAGACTAAAGCAAGGTTTGCTCTTTTATTTTAACCCATCACTCAAGGCTGAATGTTGATTTCTGCTTTAATGTTTCTGGCTATGCTTGCAATAATAGGAAAACGCATGATACAACAACAGCTTACATTTATTAGGCACCTTTAACATAGTGAAATGCCTCAAGGTGCTTCAAGAGCTCAGTGGCACAAAGATTGACACCGAGCTTAGAAAGGGCGCCAAGAGCTTGGTCACAGGACAGTTTTAAGGAGCCATTGGTTGCGGGATCTCTTAGCTCTATCGCTTGCTGCTTATGCTGTTTGGCACTCCTGTGTTATAGCTTCACCAGGCTGACACCTTTTTTTAAGATATGCCTGGTGCTGCTCCTGGCATGCCCTCCTGCACTCTTCATTGAACCAGAGTTGATCCTCTTGCTTGGTGGTAATGGTAGAGTGGTTGGTTGGGGGGGGGGGAAGAGAGGTAGAAATCCAGAGGGGTTTAGGGAGGAAATTCCAGCACTTAGGTCCCAGCAGCAGAGGGCACAGCCGCCAATGGTGGAGTGAAGAAATGCAATAGAATGGGAAGGGGTCAGAGTTCTCGGAGATTGTAATAGTTGTAAAAGGAAAGGGGGGAAGGTGATGGTGTAGTAGTATTGTCACTGGACTAATAATCCAGAGAGCCAGGGAAATGCTCTGGGGACCTGGGTTCGAATCCCACCACGGCAGATGGTGAAATTTGAATTCAGTAAAAATCTGATTGTTGTAAAAACCTATCTGTCCTTTAGGGAAGGAAACCTGCCGCCCTCACCTGGTCTAGTCTACATGTGACTCCTGATCCACAGCAATGTGGTTGATTCTTAAATGCCCTCGGATATGGCCTAGCAAACCACTCGGTTACATCAAACAGCGACAAAGTCTAAAGGGAATGGAACTGGACAGACCACCCGACATCGACCTAGGCACTGGAAACAACAATGGCAGTGTCAGCCCTGTCCACCCTGCCAAGTCCTCCTTACTAACATCTGGGGGCTGGTGCCAAAATTGGGAGAGCTGTCTCACAGGCTAGTCAAGCAACAGCGTGACATAGTCATCCTCACAGAGTCATACCTTACAGATAATGTCCCAGACACCACCATCACCATCCCTGGGTATGTCCAGTGACATACAGTCGGGAGCCCTGGGAATCCTCAACATCAATTGTGGACTCCATGTAGTTTCAAGGCATCAGGTGAAACATGGACAAGGAAACCTCCTGCTGATTATCACGCACCACCCTCCCTGAGCTGATGATTCAGTGCTCCTACATGTTGAACACCATTTGGAGGAAGCACTTGAGGGTGACTAGGACGCAGAATGTACTCTGGGTGGGGGACTCTCAATGTCCGTCACCAAGACTGGCTCAGTAGCGCCGCTACTGACCGAGCTGGGCGAGTCCTATAGGACATAGCTGCTAAACTGGGTTGTGGCAGGTGGTGAGGGAACCAGCAAGAGGGAAAAACATACTTGACTCTTCCTCACCGACCTGCCTGCCACAGATGTATCTGCCCATGACAGTATCGGTGGGAGTGACCATAGCACAGTCCTTTTTTTTTTATTTGTTCATGGGATGTGCTAGACCAGCATTTATTGCCCTTCCCTAATTGCCTTGTTCAGAGGGCATTTAAGTGTCAACCACATTGCTGTGGGTCTGGAGTCCCATATAGGTCAGACCAGGTAGGGACAGCAGATCTCCTTCCCGTGTAGAGACAAGTCCTGTTTTCACATTGAGGATACCCTCCATCGTGTTGTGTGGCACTACCACTGTGCCAAATGGGATAGATTTCGAACAGATCCAGCAACTCGAGACTGGGCAACCATGAGGCTCTGTGGGCCATCAGCAGCAGCAGAACTGTACTCAACCACAATCTGTAACCTCATAGCCTGGCATATCCTCCACTCTACATTACCACCAAGCCAGGGGATCAACCCTAGTTCAATGAAGAGTGTAGGAGAGCATGCCAGGAGCAGCACCAGGCATACCTTAAAAAAAAAGCTGTCAGCCTGGTGAAGCTACAACACAGGACTACATGTGTGCCAAACAGCATAAGCAGCAAGTGATAGACAGAGCTAAGCGATCCCATAACCAACAGATCAGCTCTAAATTCTGCAGTCCTGCCACATCCAGTCGTAAATGGTGGTGGAAAGTTAAACAACTCACTGGAGGAGGAGGCTCCACAAATATCCCCATCCTCAATGATGGAGGAGCCCAGCACATCAGTGCAAAAGATAAGGCTGAAACATTTGCAACAATCTTCAGCCAGAAGTGCTGAGTTGGTGATCTACCTCAGCCTTCTCCAGAGGTCCCCAGCATCACAGATGTCAGTCTTCTGCCAATTTGATTCACTCCACGTGATATCAAGAAATGGCTGAAGGCACCGGATACTGCAAAGGCTATGGGCCCTGACAACATTCCGGCGATAGTACTGAAGACTTGTGCTCCAGAACTTGCCGCCCCCTTAGCCAAGCTGTTCCAGTACAGCTACAACACTGGCATCGACTCAGCTATGTGGAAAATTGCACCATCTCCAACAAGAGAGAATCTAACCATCGTCACTTGATGTTCAATGACATTACCATCACTGAATCCCCCATTATCAACATCCTGGGGGTTACCATTGACCAGAAACTGAACTGGACTAGCCACATAAATACTGTGGCTACAAGAGCAGGTCAGAGGCTAGGAATCCTGCAGTGAGTAACTCACCTCCTGACTTTCCAAAGCCTGTCCACTATCAACAAGGCACAAGTCAGGAGTGTGATGGAATACTCCCCACTTGCCTGGATGAGTGCAGCTCCAATAACACACAAGAAGCTCGACACCATCTAGGACAAAGCAGCCTGGTTGATCGGCACCCCATCCACAAACATTCACTCCCTCCACCAACGGTGCACAGTAGCGGCAGTGTGTACTATCTACCAGATGCACTGCAGGAACTCACCAAGCCTCCTTCGACAGTACCTTCCAAACTCACAACCACTACCGTCTAGAAGGACAAAGGCAGCAGACACATGGGAACACCACCACCTGGAAGTTCCCCTCCAAGCCACACACCATCCTGAATTGGAAATATATCGCCGTTCCTTGAATTTTGCTGGAACTCCCTCCCTAACAGCACTGTGGGTGTACCTACACCTCATGGACTGCAGCAATTTAAGAAGGCAGCTCACCACCACCTTCTCAAGGGCAATTAGGGATGGGCAATAAATGCTGGCCTAGCCAGCGATGCCCACACCCCGTGAGCGAATCAAAAAAAGAAAAGTGGGTCAGGGTCTCTAGTTTTGGTTATCATCCAATAACACGTTTTAGGAAGTGTACCTGTGTGGACATGGAGTGAAGCCAATGCTGGGTCCAGGTGTGATGCCTCTATGGTTAAATAGTCTGCCGACCCTCACTCTTTGGTTTGACGGAGGGCCATTAGCCTTCAAGCTAGGGGGAGAACAATCTGGAAGAAGTCCCCTTTTTCTAGAAATGCACAGCTTCCCGATGATGTTTCTATTCATGAGGCTGTAGGGATTTTTTATTTTTTCTCACCCCCTTATAACTTTTGTTTTTCTGTGACCTGTATTGCATTCAACATCTCACTACAGAAACTCAGCTTGAAAATTAAAGGATTCAAACCCACCCCCCACCCTGCCCGCAACATATCTACTCTGTAGGCTGGAGGCAGTGTTACAGGGGTAACCACTAACGTTACAACCTGCTTTTCTGATTGTGGTTGTGTAATCCAAACTAATGTAGATTGTTTTTCCCCCCCTCCCCCCCACCGCCAAGTATTTATCCAATTCCTTTTTGAAAGTTAATATTCAATTTGCTTTCAGAAACCCTTCAGGCAGTGCATTCTACATCATAACGAAGTCACTGTGTTTATAGAGAAAAAAAACCCTGATCTCGCCTCTGCTTCTTTTGTTGATTAACTTAAATTGCATCAGGGGTGAGGGAGAGTATGCCGAAGGGCCATGAAGGCTCGAAACGTTAACTGATTTCTTCTCCGCCGATGCTGCCAGACCTGCTGAGTTTTTCCAGGTAATTCTGTTTTTGTTTGAGAGTATATACATGCAGCTTATACACACAGTGTCTTATAATCGTGCTTACATTAATAAAAAATATACTGTAAAGATTAGCTTCTACAAGAGCCTAAACTTCTACTGATCTTGTGGAGACTGCAATATTTTCGTTCCCAGATGGTGTTTTCTGATCAGTTCATAACATCGCAGAAAGAAAATCTTTCAGCGACTGATTTACATCTTTTGGAATCCAACAGCTTTTCCCTGATATCTAATCCTCTGAGCAGTGGATGAATAGACGGTAAATAATTAATTTCCAGGCTGTTTGAACAGGTGAATCATAATGGAGAGAGCAGGGCTGTGACACGCTGACCACTTAAAAAAAAACTGTGCGTCACTGGTTCAGTCAGCTGTCTCGGTGACGCATTGGTCCCTGCTCGTTTTCAAATCTGGCCTGTCAGCTTAAGCCATGCAGAACCTGCCGGGAAGCAGATCTTGGATGAGCTTCAATTATAAGCTGGAGGAGGAGAGTTGAATCATGACTTCCCCATCCCCCCCACCCCCCTCCCCTCTCCCTATTGCCAAGGTCGCGAGTAATATACTGTTCAGGAAACTCACTCCAGCCTCTGCGTGTGCTTGCTACCTTTTCTGATTGACGCTACGCCAAGATGTCTGATGCCCCTTGTGTAAAGGAGAGCCACCAATGGAATAGCAGTTGCATAACTTTCTTTTATAAATTACTCTCAGCCTGGGGAGGGAGTCCATGATTGCGGAGCAAGTTTGATAGGTCCAGTGGTCTTTGCACGTTCCAATTTTTGTAACGTTTTGAACCAATTTTCTTCCGCTTGCTAACTTGTCGACTGATATAAGCAGTTGACTGGAAGGGGCTGTAACTAACCCCCCTGTCCCGTGCCATTCGATTTCAGTAAATTGGTCTATAGTTTATTAGGGGACATTGATGTGAAATGATCCAAACATCGCTCAAAGCCCAATTTGACCAGTTACTTATTTAGCCTCCCGTAAGATTTTAAAAGTATCGCAAGTAATGCTGTAGACAAGGTCAATTTATATAGAGACGTAAACTACACAAAGAGTTTTAAATATTGCACAGGTTTCTGTAACATTCTTTACTTGGTGTGATCGTGGACTTTGCTGTGCATTTTCTTTCTTCAATAAAATAATTGTATCGCTCCTCCCACCTGTCTAGACCATCAATACCCAGAGTCTTGTTTGCGTTGATATGATTTAACCTGTGAATACCTTTTTAAGGGGAGTGATAATTATACTCGGTTAATTCCTAGATACTTTGGTTTTATGGGAAACTTATGACAACCAGGCATTCCTCAATTCTGGCCTCTTACCCAACCCCGCTTTCCTTTGGTGGCCCTGCCTTCAGCTCTCTCAGCCCCAAGCTCTGGAATTCCCTCACTAAAACTTTACCACCTCTTCCTCCTTATGAAGATGCTTCCTTCAAAACCGATCTCTTTGTCCAGGCGTTTTGTCATCTGTCCTTCTGGTGTGTGGCTGGGTTTAAAAATTCGTCTGATGACGCTGCTGTGAAATGACTCAGAAAATGTGCTAAAAGGCGCCATATAAATGCAAGTTATTGTTGTATTCTAGCCAGAAGCTGGGCAAATTCCCACATCGTTTAGTTGGGCATGTGACGCTGGGGTAGAACCTGAAGCAGAAGTGTCACCTGGGTTAACGAAAGCATCAGGAACTGCTGCCAACGAACGGAGTAACTCATTGAAGTCAGCCCTTTTGGCTCCTTGCACATCTGGTGATCGTTTCGGCTGCCCCTGAGCCCCTGTGAGCGCTGCCACACCCCCCCCCCTCCCCCCAAGACCTGAATTATTTCAAAATCACCACACCATTAATTTTTTTTAAAAAATTCATTTTCGTGGGATGTGGGTGTCACTGGCAAGGCCTACATTTGTTGCCCATCCCTAATTGCCCTGGAGAGCAGTTAAGAGTCAGCCCCATTATTGTGGAGTCACAAGTAGGCAGAGGATGGCCGATTTCCTTCCCTAAAGCACATTAGTGAACCGGATGGTTCAGGTTTTTGGACGATCGATGATCCTTTCGTGGCCACCGTCACTGAGGTGGACTTTTTCAATTTGATTCATTGAGTTTTAAATTCCACCAGCTGCCATGTCCCCAGAGCATTAACCTGGGCCTCAGCATTTCTGGGCCAGTGGCATTACCACCGTGTCACCACCTTCTCCTGTTTGGGAGAGGGAAAAGACACATTGTAAGCTTTAAAATCCTTTATTTATTCCACTAAATCAGGAAGTCAGTTTTGGCATTTATCTTTCAGTTCATTAGTTGTTTTTTCCTCTTTGCACCAACAGATGGTAGCCTGTAATTTAACACGTTTTCATGCTCTGGCATAATGAATGTGGTCTACTGGGGATTACTGCACGTTATCATTCCATTACACATAAAGAAACAAATTCCAAGTTTCCCTTCCTTTTCCATATTAACCTGGTACCATAACGTGTAGGGCTATAGAATTAATATTGGTGTCGTTACCCGCATTAGCAAGAGATGATTAAGATTCTGCAATTCTGAAGCACAAACTCTTTTGTTACAAGAGGGGGCCCATGTTTGTTTGGATTTTATTTTTATTTCAGAGGCTTCTCCCCCTTTTCCTCTCATTTCCCACCAATATCCTGAGCCACAAGCTAGTGTTATTTGGGAGGATAAACTGGTGGCTTGCCCCCAGTATTTGGGCAATGAGTGCTCCATCTTCGTTGGCAAAGTTCTGGGGGCAACCTAGGTCTCCCCATTCATTGTAACCCTCTTCCACACACCCACCCCCTCCTTTATACCAGTGCAACTGAGAGAGAGTTCAGCAAAAAGGCTGTAAGTATCTGATCCAATTTACCCTGTGGTTTCTAGGGTCAGGTACTATCTTTACTAATGGAATGTTGGGCTTTACGTCTAGAGGACTAGAATACAAGGGAGTAGAAGTCATGCTGGTTACACACACCTGGAGTACTGAGAGCAGTTCTGGGAATCACAACTTAGGATATATTGGCCTTGGAGGGCATACAACATAGATTTACCAGCATGAGAAATTGATTTCAAGAGTTGAATTACGAGGTGAGATTACGCAAACTAGGGCTATATTCCCTGCAGTTTAGAAGTTAAGCGGTGATTTGATCAAAGTTTTCAAGATCTGATGAACTGAGCGGTCACTTCTGCTGGTTGGGGAATCTAGGACTGGGAGGCCGAGCCCAAAACTTAGAGCCAGACCCCTCAGTACTGAGGGTAGGAATCATCTTCACCCAAAGGGTGGCAGAGGTTTGGAACTCACTTTTGCAAATAGTAATTGAGGCCCTATCAGTTGCTAATTTTACGATTGAGATTGGTAGATTTGTGTTAACCATGGGTGTTAAGGGATAGGGGGCAAAGGCAGATGTAGGGAGTTATTTCACAGATTCGCTGTGCCCTCACTGAATGATAGAACAGGTTTGAGGGGATAAATGACCTACACTTGTTCCCATGCTCCAATATTTTATTTTAGCTATGTTTATGTTCTTTCGAAGGCTTATTATAAATTTAGCTTAAAAGGCATGACTGTTGATTCTTTCTGTTTACATAGACACCAAATGTCAACCTGAGTGGTCATTGTATCCTAAAAGATTGTGGCCAAAATATGGCAAAATTCTATAGGATCAAATCTCTCGGGTTGGCTGGAAGGAGGTACAATGTGTCAATGTCTTATCAATTACATTGTTCAGGTTTGTTAGTGTCAGTTACATTGTTAAGGTTAAGAGAAACAGGCGATGTATTAATTGGCTTCGAGCACGTATAAATAGGGGATAGCTGGGACACTGGGTTGTGTGGGAGGAGAGCTGAGAGACTGAACAAGTCAATAAACTTTCTCAGAAAGTGCTGGAAAAACCCAGCAGGTCTGGCAGCATCTGTGAAGAGAGAAACAGAGTTTAACGTTCCGAAGAAGAGTCATATTGGACTTGAAAAGTTAACTCTGTTTCTCTCTCCACAGATGCTTCCAGACCTGCTGAGATTCCAGCATTTTCTGTTGTTAGTTTTGTTTTGCCCTGACAATTTTTGGCCAATTAGTCCAAGATTTTCCTCCCAGCACTTTTACATTCAAGAAAGTCCCTTGCATCACTGCTACCTCAAGCTCAAATAGATAAACTGATCATTCGCCTCATGTTTGTGGGATCTTACTGTGCACAAATTGGCTCTTTGTTTGGCTACAAAACAACACTTCAGGAATTGGCTGTGAAGTATTTTTGGATTTTTTGAGAATGTAAATGGTGCAAATAAATCCAAGTTTGTTCTTTGTTAACATATAGAACATATATTTTCTGTCTGTATTCTATCACTATGGATAACATAGAAACATAAAAAATAGGAGCAGGAGTAGGTCATTTGGTGCTTTGAGCCTGCTCCACCATTCAATATGATCATGGCTGATCCTCTATCTCAATCCCATACTCCCGCTCTCCCCCCCATACCCATTGATGCCTTTAGTGTCTAGAAGCCTATCTACTTCCTCCTTAAATATATTCAGTGACTTGGCCTCCACAGCTTTCTGTGGTAGAGAATTCCACAGTTTCACCACCCTCTGAGTGAATTTCTCCTCATCTCAGTCCTGAATGGCCTACCCCGTATCCTCAGACTGTGGCCCCTTTCTTTAGACCCCCGAGCCATGGGAACCATCCTCTTACATCCAGTCTGTTCATCCCTGTCAGAATTGTATATGTTTCAATGAGATCACCTCTCATTCTTCTAAACTCCAGTGAATACAAGCATGGTTGGCCCAGTCTCTCCTCAGACGACAATCCTGCCATCCCAGGAATCAGTATGGTGAACATTTGCTGCACTCCCTCTATGGCAAGTATATCCTTTCGTAGGTAAGGAGACCAAAACTGCACACAATACTCCAGGTATGGTCTCACCAAGGCCTTGTACAGCTGCAGTAAGGCATCCTTACTCCTATATGCAAAACCTCTTGCAATGAAGGCCGACATACCATTTGCTTTCCTAACTGCTTGATGCACCTGCATGCTTGCTTTCAGTGACTGGTGTACAAGGACACCCAGGTCCCTTTTGTACAACACATTTCCCAATCTATCAGCATTTCAATTATACTCTGCCATTCTGTTTTTCCTCCAAAGTGGATAACTTCACACTTATCCGCGTTATACTGCATCTGCCATGTATTTGTCCACTCACTCAACTTGTCTGAATCACCTAGAAGCCACTTTACATCCTCTTCACCACTCACATTCTCACCTAGTTTTTTCTCGCCAGAAAATTTGGAAATATTACATCTGGTTCCCTCATCTAAATCATTGATATATATTGTGAATAGCTGGGGCCCAAAACACTGATCCCTGTGGTACCCCACTAGTCACCACCTGCCATTCTGAAAAAGACCCATTTATTCCTACTGTGTCCCTTGTCTGTGAAGCAATCCTCAATCCATGCCAACACATTATCCCCAATCCCATGTGCTTTAATTTTGCACAATAACACTAATTTTGGTTTCCTTCCCCCTGACCTTTGAACCTCTTTGTAAATATCTTTACATATAAAAGAAGTTTTGAACTTTTTTGAGTAAGAGAAGGTTAAAGGGAAATGCTTTCATTTCTAATTATTATTGAGTGTACGTGCTTATTGAAGAACATTCAGCTTGCCAGCTTCCTCTACATCCTGGAAAGACATTGAACAGTTTGCAAACGTCTGAAATTTGACAGAAATTGAGCTTCTCTTGGGGCTACTGTTTTTTTTTCATTTCCAAATCTGAGTCAAAATGATTCACATCTAAAGTATTTAGCAGTCCCACTGAGAACTGGTGACAGAATATTCAGAAATGGATTGCTAAGGCAAATGTACACACCACAGTAAACGGAAAAGATAGAATAAAAATAAAAATACCTGGAAAAACTCAGCAGGTCTGACAGCATCTGCGGAGAGGAACACAGTTAACGTTTCGAGTCCGTATGACTCTTCAACAGAACTAAGGAAAAATAGAAGAGAGGTGAAATATAAGCTGGTTTAAGTTGGGGGGTGGGGGACAAGTAGATCTGGATAGAGGGCCAGTGATAGGTGGAGATAGCCACAAGATGTCATAGACAAAGAGGTGTCGAAGTTGATGATATTATCTAAGGAAAGAGCTAATAGGTGACATTAAGGGTAGAAAGCAGGATGAGCAAGGTACAGATAGCCCTAGTGGGGGTGGAGGGGGCGGTGGGGGGGGGTGCGGGGTGGTGGAAGGAATTGAAATAGGCTAAAAGGTAGAGATAAAACAATGGATGGAAATACATTTAAAAATAATGGAAATAGGTGGGCAAAGAAAAATCTATATAAATTATTGGAGGAAAGGGGGTGGGGATGGAGGAGAGAGTTCATGATCTAAAATTATTGAACTCAATATTCAGTCCGGAAGGCTGTAAAGTGTAGAATGCCTTTTCCTTTTCAGGCACATATAGAGTCCGAATAGTATAGCACAGAAGAAGTTTGGTATAGTTCACCCACATGGATTTTAGCAAAGCTTTGGTAAAGGTCCCACGTGGAAGACTGGTCAGAAAAGTAAAAGTTCATGGCATCCAAGGGAAAGTAACCAATTGGATACAAAATTGGCCAAAGGGTTATGGTCAACCGATGTTTGTGTGACTGGAAGACTATTTCCAGTGTGATTCTGCAGGGCTCTGTATTAAGCCCCTTGCATTTCATAATTATATCGATGACTTAGACTGGAATGTTGAGGGTATGATTAAGAAGTTTGCAGATGAAACAAAAATTGGCTGTGTGGTTGATAGTGGGGGAGAAAACTGTCGACTGCAAGAAGATATCAATGGACTGGTTGGTGGGGGGGGAGAAAAGTGGCAAATGGAATTCAATCCAAGTAGTATGAGGTGATGAATTTGGGGAGGACAAACAAGGCAAGAAATACACAATGAATGTTGAGAAATGTAGAGGAACAGAGACTTTGGTGTGTATGTCCACAGATCGGTGAAGGTAGCAGGAGAGGTAGATAAGATGATTAAGAAGGGATATGGCATACTTTCCTTTATTGGTCAAGGCACGGAGTAGAAAAGCAAGGAGGTTATTCTAGAATTGTATAAAACTCTGGTTAAGCCACTTAGTTTAGTTTAGAACATTTCTGTACGTTGCGTTACAGGAAGGATGTGATTGCACGAGAGGAGGTACAGAGGTGATTTACAGCGAGGTTTTCCCTTCCTCACAGGCACTGTGGGTATAACTACGCCACTTGGACTGCAGCGGTTCACGAAGGCAGCACCTTCATAAGGGCAATTAGGGATGGGCAACAAAGGCTGGCCTTGCCAGCAACACCCATATCCTGTGAAAGAATTTTTTAAAAATGTGTTGCCAGGAATGGAGAATTTTAGCTAGGAGGAAATTTTGGAGAGGCTGGGGTGGTTGTTTTTTTTTTGGAACAGGGGAGCCTGAGGGGAGATTTAATCGAGGTGTATAAAGATATGAGAGGCCTCGATGAAGTGGATCTATTTCTATCAATCAATAACCAGGAGGGCTCAGATTCAAACTAATTGGGTGAAGGATAAGGGGGGGAGGTTTTTCATGCAGGGAATGTTGATGGGGGTCTGGAACTCATCGCCTGAAAGGGTGGTCGAGGCAGAAATCCTTATCACGTTTTTATTAAAAAAAAGTTGGAAGCATTGTAACCTACATTGCTACAGACAAGAACTGGGAAGTGGGATTAAGCTGGATTGCTCTTTTTCTGCTGGCACAGAAATGACAATTCTTTTTGTGAGGAGGGTAGTCGGCCCAGCTGGTCTGTGCTGGCTTTTATTTTAAAAGAGCAACTCAGTTAATCCCATTTCCCTGGTTCTATCCCCACGTCCCTGCAATTTTTTCACTTTCAAATGTTCATCCAAAATTGCTTTAGAAAGTGACGGCTGAATGTGTTCCCACCACCACCCTGTCAGACGGCATACTCCAAATCCTGACCACTTGTTAAATTCTTTCTCAGTTCATCTCTGGTCCTGTCGAAGCCTGTAACTTCTTGCCTTACCACCTCCTCCTCCTTCAAAAGAAACTCTGGATCAGCCAAATCAGTCCCGATTCATGTTATCTTATTCCGACACCACAAGCTGGTTGTTGTGTGAAACATCGCTCGGACGCTCTTCAAGGTTGGAGCCATGGCATGGTGGTGGGGTGGAGCACACTGTGAATCAAATTCAAGCCAATTGGTGGAGCCAAAACCAGAACAAAGAGCTTTTCTTTCTTTATTGAGTTTATTGACTTGTTCAGTTTCACCGCTCTCCTCCCACACAACCCAGTGTCCCAGCAATCCCCTATTTATACGTGCTCAAAGACAGTTGATACTCATCACCTGTTTCTCTTAACCTTAGCAATGTAATTGACAAGACATTAACAACCCTTAACAATGTAATTGACATGACATTAACATACATGGTGTTTTATTCTGCATCAACCAACGCAATGCCTGGTTTGGTAAAGTCAGGATTACATACGAACATATGAACAAGGAGCAGGAGTAGGCCATTCAGCCCCTCAAGCCTACTCTGCCATATTATAAGATCATGGCTGATCTGATAGTAACCTCAAATCTGGATCCCACCTATCCCCGATGACCCTCGCTTACCAATAATCTATCCACCTCTTTGAATATTTTTAAAGACTTTGTTTCCACTGCCTTTTCAGGAAGAGAGTTCCAAAGACTCACAACCCTCTGAGAGAAAAAATGTCACCTCGTCTCCATTTTAAATGGGTGTATTAAATGGGGTTGCACCCCAACCCCATCCTACTTCCTGCCCTCATCCAACCTATGGGATTTTTGGGGTACCAGTGTCTGTAATATAAGCTTAAATTATAAACAAAAACAGAATTACCTGGAAAAACTCAGCAGGTCTGGCAGCATCGGTGGAGAAGAAAACAGTTGACGTTTCGAGTCCTCACGACCCTTCGGCAGAAGTTCTGCCGAAGGGTCATGAGGACTCGAAACGTCAACTGTTTTCTTTTCCACCGATGCTGCCAGACCTGCTGAGTTTTTCCAGGTAATTCTGTTTTTGATTTGGATTTCCAGCATCCGCAGTAGCTTTTAGCTTTTTGTTTCTAGGCTTAGATTATGTTGGAGAAAAGTGTGTATTACTTGGGGACAATTGGTTCAAATTTCTATGTGACAGAGTTCTTTCAGAAAGTAATAGAGGATGAAGGAAATCTGATGGATGCAGTTCATATGGATTTTACAAAAAAAGCCCCTTGATAAATTGCCGCCTGAGAGACTACTGCCAAAGATGATGGCACATGAAATTAAAGGGGCTGTTGAAACAATAATAGAAAAATAATTGGAAGCAAAAGACAATGACAGGAGCAAAAGGAGGTTTCTCAATGAGTAAAAGTGGTGAATTGTGTTCCAAAGAGGGCCATGTTGAGCCGATGTTAATTACTATATACCAGGCTTGTCCAATCTTTTCGCTTGGAGGGCCACGTTTTGGATTTTGTTTCGCTCGGGGGCGGGGGGAGGGGGTAGAAGCAACTCTGAGCATCCAAATCCTTTTCCTAGCCCTGGGCAGCCATCCCCAACCTGAGCACCCATCTTCCCCGGCCCGCCAACTCCGAGCACCCACCACCCCACCCTCAGGCCACCAGCTCCGAGCATCTAAACCCACTGCCTGTCCCCCAGCGTGCTGGCTCCCAGCACCCAACCCCCCTCTCCCCGCCATCCCAGCCCACCTCCTCTGCACTGCACCCCGCCCGCACAAGTTCTGAGCAGCCCAAACCCCCCCCCCCCAACCCCTGAGCATCTCCTGCGGTTGACTCCAATGACGTGGCGGGCTGGATGAAAATGCCTCTTGGACAAGCCTGCTCTTTACAGATTCGCTGTGGAAATTGTGAACAATATCAAACTTTATTAGTGAACAATTGGGAGAAAAGACAAATGGTAATGAAGATCATGAAACACTGCAGGAGTGGAGGGACTCGCATTGCGGCACAGAGGCAGCAGATGAAGCTGATTATGGGGAAAATCTGAAGTGATCCTTTTTTTGAGGAATATTGAAAAGAAACTCAGCTTAAACGGTACGATTGTAGAGTTGTGGAAGGACCTTGCTATGTCAATACTGGAATCACGAAAAGGTACTGGCACAAGTGTAGATACGGCATTTTTTAGTTTAAAAACAACAAATGGAATGCCTTGATTTTTGTACCGAGAGATATTGTACACAAAAGCAACACGTTGGCATTGAACGCGTACAAGTGCTCGGTTTGGTCTCAGTAGGAATGTTGTGCGACTTTTTGGACAATCTATTACAAGAAGCTATAAAAGCAACAGGCACCACATACATTCATTAGGACGTTACAAGGTGCAATAAATCACAGTTATGAACAAGAACCTGAAATTAGAGTGTTTTTAGAGTGTTGCTGAGACGTTCAAAAGGTTTTCCGATAGAGCCTGTAAGATTATGAAGAGTATGAAGACTAGATAAATAGCGAAAGATTGCTTCCACAGTTTGGTAAGATGCAGAAAGCACAGACATTTTAAGATAAATCATTTAAAGGCTCAAAGGAGGATGTTACATATAAGCTATTTATGCAGAGGGTGGTTGGACTGGAATCCTCTGGCACAAACTAATTGAAGCAAAGGTCGTAAACTTCTTAAAAGTTTACTATTTGCTAGTTATTTGGAAAGAGAAAGCTGAAAGGGTTTGGGAAAGGGTGGGATCAGACTGGGTTGCTCATGAAGAGAAAAACAGACTTGATGAGTTGAATGGCTAGTTTCTGTGCTGTGATGCTCATGCCATATGCCCCAAATGCGAGAGTTCCCTTCCTCTTCCTTGAGACTAACACATTTCCTCACCTCCACAGGCACAGAATGTCTCCAGGTAGTGGGAAGATTCATAATTTAAGATGTATCTTTTAATGTTAAGATATAGATGCTGTGTTAGTGGCCCCTGACTGTTTGCAGTGACCTATCATAAATATGGATTAGCTGATGTCACTTTTTTTAACAACTCCAGATAATCTGAAATTTAAAAAAAAACAGAAAGTGCTGGAAACGCTCAGCTGGCCAGGCAGCAT
The DNA here is from genome assembly GCF_964194155.1 of Cetorhinus maximus. Lineage (NCBI taxonomy): Eukaryota > Metazoa > Chordata > Chondrichthyes > Lamniformes > Cetorhinidae > Cetorhinus > Cetorhinus maximus. The sequence goes on from NC_135880.1 coordinate 216,243,521, forward strand.
CTGTGGAGAGAGAAACAGAGTTTTAATATTTCAGGTCAATGACCTTTCATCAGAACTCAAAAAGAAAGCAATGACAGAGAACAAGGTAAAGGGGACAAATTAAAATCCCATGGTGGAGAAGAACAGACCACCTTCAAGATGGACATTCCTGGAAGAGAAGCGGCAGTGAATTAAACGCTAACGGAAAAGCAAAATACTGCGGATGCGTGAATGCTAAAATGAAAATGGAAAATGCTAAGACTCAGCTGGCCAGGTAGCATCCATGTGGAGAGAGAAAAAGAGTTAATGTTTCCAGTCAATAATCTGTGTTTGTTGCCTATCCATTATGTTGGCTACTGCTTAACTCCTGAGGACGTCTAGTGGCTCGGTAGGTCATGCCACTGATCCAGTAGCTCCTGGTTCAAGTCCCGTTCCATGACTTGTTGGCCACGGAAGGAGCGATCAGGCCCCGGTTCAAACAGGTCGATAATCAGCCTGCTAATCCTTCCAACGCTTCTCCACTATTTCCCAAAGGGAAGAAGTGTGTGGGAAGATAGGGAACTCTTGCTGCCCCTACAAAAAGATACAGATAGGTTAAGTGAGTCGGCAAAGACCTGGCAGATGTAGTAGAATGTGGGAAAATGTGAAATTGCCTATTTTGGAAGGAAGAATAAAAGAGAAGCATATTATCTAAATGGTGCAAGAGTGCAGAGGGACCTGGGTGTCTTAGTGCATGAATCACAAAAGGCTAGTATGTAGGTACAGCAAGTAATTAGGGAAGCTAATGGAATGTTATAATTTATTGTGAGGGGAATTGAATACAAAAGTAGGGAGGTTATGCTTCAGTTGCACAGGGCACTAGTGAGACCACATTTGGAGTCCTGTGTATGTTATTGGTCTCCTTATTTAAGGACGGATGTAAATGCGTTGGAAGCAGTTCAGAGAAGGTTTACCAGACTAATACCTGGAATGAGTGAGTTGTCTTATGGGGAAAGGTTGGACAGATTAGGCTTGTATCCACTGGAGTTTAGAAGAGTAAGAGGCGACTTGATTGAAACATATAAGATCCTGAGGGGTCATGACAGGGTGGATGTGGAAAGGATGTTTCCTCCTGTGGGAGAATCTCGAACTAGGGGTCACTGTTTAATAATAAGGGGTCGCCCATTTAAAACAGAAATGAGGTGAAATTTTTTCACCAAGGGTCAAGAGTCTTTGGAACTCTCTTCCTGAAAAGGTGGTGGAAACAGAGTCTTTGAATATTTTTAAGGCAGAGGTGGATAGATTCTTGGTAAGCAAAGGGGGTGATAGGTTATCGGGGGTAGGTGGCATGCAGATTTGAGGTTACTATCAGATCAGCCGTGATCTTGTTAAATGACGGAGCAGGCTTGAAGGGCTGAATGGCCTACTCCTCCTCCTTGTTCGTACGTTCATATACTCCTGATGTGCCTGTCCTCTGAAGCTGGTTTGTGTGTGTGTAAAGATATTAAGTGTAGTTTATTTTTAGTGCCTTTTATGCTACCTTGGTTTTGTAACTGATGCCAAATGTTAATTTCAGCTCCTCCATGAATGAATAATCATTGTGTTTTTAAACCTGTTTCTCATTAGTGTGTTCCATTCTTCCAAATATCGCAGTTAGGCCACTTCTGAGCTAAGAGAAGAACATTTGAAAGTTTTTTGAGTCATTAATTTGATGTAACTATTTTTGAAAAGACCGTTTGCTGGTGATTTGTGGATCATTAATGGAATTACTGTAATTGGGCAAATGTAAAAAAGCGCAGAGGGCATTTGTAATGGTCACTTCACACCACCATTGAACTTGTAGTGCAAAGGGGCAGTTGGAGCCAGATCTGATTCCAGAGTGAAGCTCTTTTGCAATACTTGGGTCAGAAGAACACTGGAGATGGAGAAGATCTACTCCTGATTCTACTATTCAGTGTGATCATGGCCGATCTTGGGCTTCAACTCCACTTTCCACCAGCTCCCCACGTCTCTTGATCTTTGTCTATCCCAGCCTTAAATGTATTCAACAATGGAGCATCCACAACTCTCTGAGGTAGAGAATTCCAAAGGTTCGCAATCCCTTTGAGTGAAGTAATTTTCTTCCCCTCTAAGTGCTGAATGATCAGCCCCTTATCCCGAGACCGTGCACCACAGAGAGTGTAACTCGAGTGTGACAAAATGTGGAATGCAAAGGGCTCCGGAATAAAGATAAAAGTCTTGTTTTATGATTAAGAAAAATATGAACCTGGGAAATCAAAGTTAACTTTGTTCCTTCAATCGGTCTCATCATCTTATGGGCAAAGGTCAAATTCGAAGACATTTTGGGATAACTTGCTGGCCTGATGGGTGTGTTACTCCACGCCCCTATTCTCATTGGTGTATAGTGCCCCCTCTCCAGTTTATCTCCTCTCTTTTTCACTGTTCCTGTGATTTTTGTGTGTGCATAAGTGTTATATTTGGCTTAAATTCAAATGACAAAGGCAGCAGATTGCAAATCCATTTACTGTCTTAGGAACCATAAGTGAACCACTTAATCTTCAATTAGTCTGGCTTAGTTTCTGCCAGTAGTCAAGATAGGAAATGGCATGCCAAAAAAATGACTTCAAAATCTGTGCTCTTGGAAATCAGCTTGAACTTTTCAGTTAAGAATTTCTCTCCCAATTTCCTGCTTCTTTCCAGAAGGCAATGAGTGCTTTGTCAGCTGGTGTTCTGTCTCAGTGGATGTTCATGTATGCTAGTCGGCTGTTTGGCTGTGGGAGCAGCCCAGCTGATCCTGATCCTATCCTCCCATGACAGTAAGAATTTTTAACGATGAGACAATTTAAAGTCTCCATTTGGAGCATTTACACCAACAAGGTACTCGAAGCAACTGATTAAAGATGAATAATGTAGAATGTAAGATTAGAGAGAGACTCTGGACTTGGTGGTGATTATAACTTTTTTGAGTTAACCAGCTTTGCAGAATCTTTTCTTCGAGGTTTGGGTAGAACCTGAAAAGGAATGGATTGTAGAGGGTCTGGAAGGAGCATGCTTGTTGAACCAATGACTGCTTGTTCTTATTTTCCTCAATGGTACATAATTTGATGTCTAGCTTTCTTGTGGCTCAGTTCATAGCATCCTCGCCTTTGAATCAGAGGATTGTGGGTTCATGTCCCACTCCTGGAAACCAAGAACTGTGATTGTACTCGAAAGAGTTGCAATCTGTGACTGTTGATAACTCAAAAGAGTTTCATCTTAAACTTTAGAGGTGTCAGCTGTGGCTCAGTTCATAGCACCCTCGCCTTTGAATCAGAGGGTTGTGGGTTCATATCCCACTCCCGGAAAACCAAGAACTGTGATTGTACTCGAAAGAGTTGCAATCTGTGACTGTTGATAACTCGAAAGAGTTTCATTGTTTGCTAGTTGGCACAGGTGCCAATTATGGACTTTAATTGTCTACAAGCAAAGGCTTCAATTGGCAACACGAGCCACATCTGTAACCAAAGAAAATTTAACAAAGAATGTAGAGTGCTAGAGGCATCTCTGATCATTGTAAAGGGACTGGTATTGTTGACGCAGTTAATGTTTGTGTTGCAGTTTGTTCCCTGGTTAATGTGTTTTTAACATGCCTGGGCAGGTATGGGCCTGTCTGGTTGCGCAAATAAGACAAAGGAAACCTAATTTTTGCAGTGCAACATTTAATGCAAATTGGGCCAGCTGTAATATAAGCAGAAAATTATGGCTACTTGGGTTGATTAGAAGACAATGGCTTAACTGAGGGGCTCAATTGGTGTTCCACACCACAAGAACAGCTTATAACTGCATTCCACAGCAGATTGTTATGGTTCCTACTGTGCTTTGCAGTAGTTTATTAGAAAACGTCATGTAGAAGTTATTCAGCTTTGTGCCATTTATGCTAGAACACTCCATGCCTTAACACTCATACTGCATGATTATTATCAAAGAAATTATTGAGAAACAATTTCAAGTTGAGCAGGAAATTCTGTCTATTATAACAATGTATTAAGTCGTTCACTAGTCCCCTTTAGGGGAGGAAAGCTGTGCTCCTTATCCAGTCTGGCTTATATGAGAGCTTTCCTTGACTTTTAATTGTCAGCTGAAGTGGCCCAAAAAGCCATTCACCAAACTGCTTCCGAGAATAACCATCTTTGCCAAGCAAGCAGAAAGCCTGGGTGATTTTTATTTTTATTTTTCTATTTTTCCTCTCTGATTTTTTTCTTTCCATTTCCCTTCTTTTTCTTTTCCTTTCTTCCTTTACCTGTTTTGTTTCTTTTCCCCAATGCAGGATGCACGGGATTTTGTAGAGACATTACCTCTACACCAGCATCCCAACGTCCCCACCCCAGTAATGTTATTGGACTAGTAATCCAACTAATGCTCTGGTTACATGAGTTCAAATCCCACCATGGCCGCTTGTAGAATTTAAACTCAATTAATAATTATTAAAATGATTAAAAGCTACTCTCTAATAAAAGACCATGAAACTACCTATTGGTTTTTATGACAATCTGGTACACTGATGTCCTTTAGGGAAGGAAATCTGCCGCCTGTATCTGGTCTGGTCTACATGTGACTCCAGACCCACAGAAATGTAGTTGACACTTAACTTCCCTCTGAAATGGCCTGGTAAGCCACTCAATTGTACCAAACCGCTACAGAAAAGTTGAGAAAGAATAAAACCGGACGGACCACCCAGCATCGACTTAGGCACCGGAAACAATAATGGCACACCCTGCCCAATTGACCCCATAAAGTCCCCCTTACTAACGTTTGGGGGCTTGTGCCAAAATTGGATGAGCTGTCCCACAGACTAGTCAAGCAACAACCTGGCATATCATAATCGCTAGCCCCAGACTTCTCCATCACCATCCCTGAGTGTGTCCTGTTCCGCTGACGGGACAGACCCACTCGAGGTGGTGGCACAGTGGTATACAGTTGGAAGGGAAGAGCCCTTGGAGTTCTTGTTACTTGGGATCGCATGAAAGACTCGTGAGATTAGGTCAAACCTGGTCAAGGAAACCTCCTGCTGATTACCACCTACAGCCCTAATTCAGCTGATAAATCGGTACTTGCCATGTTAAGCACCACTTGGAGGAAGCACCGAGGACTGCAAGGTCATAGAATGTATTCTGGGTGGGGTCTTCAATGCCCATCTCTGAAAGGCTCGGTGTCACTGCTGACCGAGCTGGCCCAGTTCTGAAGGACATATCTGCCAGACTAGGCTTGTGGCAGGTGGTGAGGGGACCAACAAGAGGGAAAATCTACTGGACCTCACGCTCACCAACCTGCCCGTATCAGATGTATCTGTGCAATACATTATGGGTAGGAGTGACCATCATACAGTTCTTGCCAAGGTGAAGCCCTGTCTTTACATTGAGCATCCATTGTAATGTGTGCCATTACCACTGTGATAAATGGGATAGATTTGGAACAGATCTAGCAGCTCAAAATTGGGCATTCATGAGACACTGTGGGCCATCAGGAGAATTTTATACAACCACAATCTGTAACCTGATGGCCTGGCATATCCCTCGCTCTACCATTATTATCAAGCCAGGGGATCAACCTTGGTTCAATGAGGGGTGCAGGAGGGCATGCCAGGAGCAGCACCAGGCATATCTTAAAAAAAAAATGAGGTGTCAACCTAGTGAAGATACAACACAGGATTGTACCCATGCGAAACAGCAGAATATGCGTTAAGTGATCCCACAACCAATGAATCAGATCTAAACTCTGCAGTACTGCCACAACCAGTCGTGAATGATGGTGCACAATTAAATAACTAACTGGAAGAGGAGGCTCCACAAATATCCCACGCTCAAAATTGGGGGTGCCCAGCACATCAGTGCAAAAGACAAGACGGAAGCATTTACAAGTATCTTCAGTCAGGAGTGTCAAGTGGATGATGTATCTCGGCCTCCGGAGGTCCCTAGAATCACAGATGCCAGTCTTCAGCCAATTCAATCATTTAGCTGAATCATTCGTATATATACTGTGGTTACAAGAGCAAGTAAGAGACTGGGAATTCTGCAGTGAGTAACTCGCCTCCTGTCTCCCCAAGCCTGTCCACCATCTATAAGGCACAGGTCAGGATTGTGATGGAATACTCCCCACTTGCCTGGATGATTGCAGCTCCAACAACATGCAAGAAGCTCAACACCATCCAGGATAAAGCAGCCCGCTTGATCGTCACCCCATCCACCACTTTAAATATTCACTCCCTCCACCACCAGCACACATTGGCAGCATTGTGTACCATATACAAGATACACTGCAACAACATGCCAAGCCTCCTTCGACAGCACCTTCCAAACCTGTGACTCATACCACCTAGAAAGACAAAGGCAGCAGATGCAGGGGAATGCCAGCAACTCCAAGTTCATCTCCAAGTTCATCACCATTCCTTCACTGTCACTAGGCCAAAAACCTGGCCTTCCCTTCTTAACAACACCGTGGGTGTACTGACAAAAGATGGCCTGCAGCAATTCAAGAATGGGAATGTGGAACTCGAAACATGAACAGATCAGCCATGATCTTATTGAGTGGCGGAGCGAGCTCGAGGAGCCGAATGACCGACTTAAGCTCCTATTTCGTACGTTCGTAATGCAGCTCACCACCACCTTCTCGAGGGAAATCGGGGACGGACAACAAATGTTGGCCTGGCCAGCAATGCCCACGTCCCATGAAAGTAGGCGACCATTCGGCCCATTGGGTCCATGGTGGATAGTGCCTTGATGGGTGGCTAAAGCTGTACAGACCAGGGATCGAACTTGGAACGTTCTTGATCTGCATGGTTTAGCTAATTTCAATCCCAACAAACTAAGACACAAGACAGCGTCCTGCAGTTTTTCTTTTAATTGGATGTAGAATCTTGGCAGCTGATCCCTGCTTTGATACCCATTGCCAGGAAAGGAAAGGTTGGTTTCCATAGACAGCTATAATATCAGACCTTATGGTATGGATTAAAAATAATACTGCTATATATAAGGTGCGTGGGAGTGAGTGCATTAAAAATAAATGCAGCTCATGGTTGGAAGAACAGTGAATGGTTCCATCTTCACAAATGTGATGTTATCTTCAGCCCTTGACAGGATTATTTTCTCATCATTCCCACCCACCTATTATATTGTGTATAACCCAAGGTAACGTTGCATTTGACCTGAATAAACTGGAGCTATATTTATTCGAGGTGTGTGTATATTGCCACAAAATGGGGCAGTATTGACACCCTAAAGTTAACAAGGCCTGTACCCAAATGTAAGGGAAACATAGTAAGTGTGGCAAATCTGAACCAAATTCTAGAGGCATCAGGAGAATGCTTTGATGTCATTATTTTTAGAAACACAGCATTTCTTTGAAAATACTTCAATTTATATGGAATCTTAGAATAGTACAGTGCAGGAGGCCATTCAGCCCATTGAGTCTGCCCCAAACTTTTTGAAGAGCAGCCTAGCTAGTCCTATTACCCCACTATATCTCCATGTCCCTTCATTTTTTTCCCCCACCCTTCAGTTATTTATGCAATTTCCTGTTGAATCTGTGTTCGCTACCCTCTTCGGCAGTGCGTTCCAAATCCTAAACAGTGGTTGGGTAAAACTGTTTTTCCTTATGTCGCCTCTGGTTCTTAATCACCTTAAGTCTGCACCCTCTGTTTATGACCCATCAGCCATTGGAGTTATTAGAGTTTTTTTTACTCTAAACCATTCATGATTTTAAACACCGCTATTAAGTTTCCTCTTCGCCTTCTCTGCTGTTAAGGAAAATATCTCCAGTTTATCCATGTAACTCTAATCCCTCACCTCTAGAACAATTCTTGTAAATCCCTCCTGCAACCCCTCCAAAGCCTTCACATCCTTCCTAAAGTGTGATGTTTCAGCCTTTTGTATAGGTTTAGCATACTACTTTGTACTCTCTCTCTCTCTTTATTTATAAAGTACAGGATCCCATATTCTTTGTTAACCTATCCTGCCACCTTCAAAGATTTGTGTACAAATGCCGTGATGCCTCTGTTTTTGTGTCCCCTGTAAAATCGCACCATTTAGCTTGTAATGCCCCCATCGTTCTTTCTACCAAAATATATCATCTCACACTTTTCTGCATTGAACTTCAGATGCCAAGTGTCTGCCCGTTCCACCAGCCTGTCTTTGTCACAGAAAGTGGTTCTTATGACCTCGGAGTCCCAAAATTCATTTGCAATCCGATAAATACTTTTGAAGTTTGTCTACTATTCTTTTTCAGGCAAACGTGGCGGTGAATCTGCACACAGCGAGGTTCCACAAACAGCAGTGAGGTGAATGAGCAGTTAATCTATGGCTTATGTTGGTTGAGGGATAATTGTTGACCAGCCTCAAGAGAACTACAGCCCAAGAAATTTTCCATTACCTCTGCTCTCCGACAACCTTTTTAACTGCAAGGTCACATTTATTCAAACTCCGTGTGCCCATTGCATTAAGGCTCTTGGGTGGTAAATTAACAAATGTCAACTCATCAGATATGAGCCACATTGACTACATCACCTTTTTCTAACCTCTTGTATTTCTTCAGAGAATGCCATAAGGTTGTTCAGGCATGATGAGTCCCTGTGCTGACTGGCTCTGATTAACTCATATGTCCAAATATTTAGTAACTTATCCTGCATTGTAGACTCTAGTCCATTTGTGTTCTGTCCAAGGGCAGCTCCTAAATCATATGAGATTCTTGAGCCACTTATTGCAGAACAGTAGCTGAGGTAGTGAGCCTTGCCTTCCTTGTTTTGTTTAATTTTTGGTGTACCTTCTCCTAGGTGCATGGCTGCAACTAAGAGCCCCACCCTCCCTTATAATGACAGGAAGGTCACTTTCACACACCGATAAGACACAAGTACCCTCGCTGGATGTCAATCCAATATTCAGAACTAGCGCTTTGGTCTCTGTTTGCTGGGACTAGCTGGAATGGGACCTGAGCCCAACTCTTCTGACTTGGAGGTGGGAATACAATCACTGAACTAGTGAACTGAACTAGTTAGTTTAGACTCTAGTGTTAGCCTGGTGAACATCCATCTGGCAAAAGAAGAAGGTGGAGCCAGTCTGTCTTCAGCATAGGTTTATCACAAAATCCTGTCTAACATAAGTGCAGACTACTCTTCCCTTCCACACAATTACCCCCCTCACCTTGCCCCAGTGGAAACTGGTTGTGTCTTAACCATTCCCAGTGAGTATCAGCTGCTCTTAATCACAACTAGAGCATGCTCTCAATTGTCACAGCTTTTGCAACATTAACATCTAGTGGTTAACCAATAACTAAAGCAAGACTAACTGCTCTATCATTTTCTTTGGCTTATCCCTGTTTTTTTTCCAAGAGTTTCACATTTTTATCCTCCTGAATAATTTTCCCAAACACAGAATTTTGTAAAATGGGAGAGTCACCCACCATTATTTCTTTCCTAGCTTCCCCATATTGCTGAATTTCGAATGTGGTATCTATTTCTAATGCTCTTGTCTTTAACTATTCTTAGCCTCATCGCAGTTACTGCTTAAATTTGCTCATGTCTGTGCAGCAGCTACATTCCACACCCTTCATCTGCTTGTGATTTTATACCTTGCTCTCGTTAAGTGAAGGAACCAGCCAAGTGAAACCAAAGTGAGGTTTGTGTGTGTGAATTAATTTTGTGCTTCACATATTATTGTTAGGAAGGGCTAATTGGGGATTGGGAATAGAGCCAGGCGCTACTCATGTCCACACCCGAGGAGCTCAACCGTTGAGTCAGAAATGCACGAGGTGACATGCTCATGATAAGTGAGACTCTCCTACCCTGAAGAGTTCAATAAATGGAAAAGCACGTGTCCTTCCTGGCATCACTCAGAACTCCTGATAAGCAATGAAGAAAGCACAAACAACCATCTGCAGCAGCTATTTACACCAGCATGGACTCTCAAAACCATTTACCACTAGTGGCACCAAAGCACCTTCATGCATTTTTCCAAAGTCAAGGGATCCAAATCAAGACTACAGCAATTACAGGGGTAATTCAGCTATCAACAGGGGCTAAAATATTTTCTTTGGCGATGATTGCTCATGTCAAGAAGCCTCTGAAGGACAAATGCCACAAACAAAAGACTGGGTTCACAATTGAACAGATACTCCCACTCCAGCAGGTGATAGCCAAATGATGTCAATACAATAAGGCACTATATGTTGTCTGTATTGATTTAAATAAAGCTTTTGTTTGACTGAATAGAGCATGCCTCTGGCTCCTATTACAATCTCTAGTCATTCTTACAAATGTTGCATTATTAATCACTGAGTTCTATGCTTACAAAAGCAGCCAAATCCATATTGACAGTAAGCTTTCTGAGCTATAGTATGTCAGGAACAGACAAAAGTGGACGTGGGACGTACATAGAACATGACTTTTTTTTAAAAATCCGGACTTTTTTTTTTAAAAAAAAACAAAGCTTGGCTGAAACAGTAGAAAACCTCACTGAAACCCGATGAATCTTTGAGGAAGAGACATCCATCAATCTTGTCTTCAGGTTATCTGGAATAAGAAGAAAGGGCAATTGCTAGGATGCAATATCATTCCAGCTTCTCTCATACTAGAGAAAAATCCATACAAAAGCTAGCTCAGTGACACTACTCACTTAAATAGCACTATTTGCTTAGTGTGTACAGTGGCTCAGTGGTAGCACACACATGCAATGTTCTGTTGCAGAACATTGCATATTCAAGCCCCACTGCAGAGCACATAATCTTGGCTGACATTCCTTTGTGGTACTAAAGAGAGAGTTGCACTGTCAGAAGATGAGATGCCAAACCAAGATTTCGCCCGTCCTCTGGAGTGAATGCGCAAGATCCCGTGTCGCTATCGGAAGAAGAGCGGGAATGTTATCCCGGTGCTCTAGCCAACATTTATCCTTCAATCAGTTTTTAAAAATGTTATTTTCATGGATTGTGGGCATCGCCGGCCAGGCCAGCATTTATTTCCCATCTTGAATTACCCTTGTGAAGGTGATGGTGAACCACCTTGAACCGCTGTAGTCCATGCAGCGTGATTACAGTTTGGTCATTTATCTCCTTGCTATTTGTGGGAACTTATTGTGCGTAAATTGGCTCCTTTGTTTCTCTACATCACAACAGTGATTACATTTCAGATTTACTTCATTGGCTGTGAAATGCTTTGGGACATGCTGAGGTCATGAAAGGTGCTATATAAATGCAAGTTTGTTGTTCCTTTTTGCTTTCCAGCAGTGGGGGCTATTTTCCTGATTGCCACAGGTGCGTTCTCCTTGTGAGCTCCACAATGAACTCTGTATCCCATAGACGGAGATTGAGCATGAGTTGCAACCTCAAATTATGGTTCTGTGGAGCATTAGTAATAGCTACGTTTTAAATTTGGTTCAGAAGCGTGCTAACACATCAAAGTAATGAGTAGGCAAGTTGATGGATTCAGTTCTGGATTATTTCATGCACTAAAGTTTAAACCTCGGGACAAAACCTTAAATGAGACTGTATGGAATCAGCCAAATCAAGCACCGACTCCTCTGCTATTGACACCTCTTTCACCACGCCCTTGCAGTCTGACCCTGCCAGAGCATTCTCCATCTACATATCAATGCTGCGCTGACTCTTTTTGTGCCTGTAAATATACCTTTAAAAAAATTCAGGTAAATGTGACTGGGTCAAGTGGACAATGAGCATTGGTTGCACCAATTATCTCTGAAGTATAGACTTCTGTGTAGTTGTCTGAGATTTTGAGAAGACTCGAGAACCGTTCTGTTACCTTTCCAATGTGCCTGGTGTTTTTAATACAACCCACTTGAGCAGATGTTCTCAGTATAACTCACTGTCAGTCAGTGTCGGCCAGTGAGCACAGGGGACCAGTGTCGGTCAGTGAGCACAGGGGACCAGTGTCGGCCAGCGAGCACAGGGGACCAGTGTCGGCCAGCGAGCACAGGGGACCAGTGTCGGCCAGCGAGCACAGGGGACCAGTGTCGGTCGGCGAGCACAGGGGACCAGTGTCGGTCGGCGAGCACAGGGGACCAGTGTCGGTCGGCGAGCACAGGGGACCAGTGTCGGTCAGCGAGCACAGGGGACCAGTGTCGGTCAGCGAGCACAGGGGACCAGTGTCGGTCAGCGAGCACAGGGGACCAGTGTCGGTCAGCGAGCACAGGGGACCAGTGTCGGTCAGCGAGCACAGGGGACCAGTGTCGGTCAGCGAGCACAGGGGACCAGTGTCGGTCAGCGAGCACAGGGGACCAGTGTCGGTCAGCGAGCACAGGGGACCAGTGTCGGTCAGCGAGCACAGGGGACCAGTGTCGGTCAGCGAGCACAGGGGACCATTGTCGGTCAGCGAGCACAGGGGACCATTGTCGGTCAGCGAGCACAGGGGAAGCGGGGAAAAGGTAGGAGTTAAGTGGGTGGCCGTCCCAGAGCAGGCACAGGTGCAGAGGGCCAAATTACCCCTTTCCATAGTGAGATTTCATGACTCTGTGATCATCAGAGAATTGCAAAGCTAATAGCAAGATAAAACTATCTAAATGCCATTGTTGGCATTCCAAAGGGTAACCTGCGGCTGGCATATAAATGAAGAAAGGCAGGTCTTTTGAATTTTACAGCCCTGGCTCACAATGTAGACACAGCAGCAGGGTGAGGGCCAGTCTGCTGAAGGAAAGTGAGAGAGCAGCAACCAGGAATAAATGAACATTTCTCCGTCAGTTGCAGCAAGCTGTGCTCTTTCTGCTGCTCATTGTTTCCAACTCGGTGGGATTAACCGCAGCCACCGCTGTCGTTAATAACAAACCCTTCCAATGGTTTAATTTTTACAGCCTAGTCATTCATTTTATTGTGAGCTCATTTACAACCTCGATGGGGGAACATCATTTCACAAATGTTAAATTTTGGTTTCCTTTGCTACTCCAGATAGTTTTAAAAGCTTCAGCTCAGCACATGGATAAAAAAACTTTGGGTCTCATCGTTACTGACAACTTTTCCTGTTTATTTGCTCCCCTCTATTGTTTGTCAGTGTACAGTAGTCAGGAAAAACAGAAAATTCTGGAAATTCTTAGCAGGACAGTCAGCATCTGTGGAGAGAAAAGTGGTTAACATTTCAGGACTGTGATCTTTCATCAGAGCTGAGAAAAGTTAGAAACATTAACAGGTTTTGAGTAAGTGAAAGTCGCCAGGGGGAGGATGGGAAGAAGAAGAGAAGGCAACATCTGTGATAGGGTAGGAGGGCAGGAGAGACTAATTAACAAATGGTTTCATGGTACAAAGCCAAAGGGAGAGGCAATGAGACAAGCAAAGAAACAGAAGATGTCTAGATGAGGTGTGAATGGCAGGATAGCAGCCATCCAAATGTAAAAAGTGATTTAAAAAGAACCCAGAGAGAAAAAAACAAACCAGCAAGCAAACAATTCAACTCTCGGGTTGAGTTTGCCCACTACCATGTGTAATGGTATGGGATCTGCATAAAATTTAATGTAAATTTAAAGCCAGGAATGTCTGTGGCAACTCGATTGAAATGGCCGCTATTGACGATGTTTTTATACACAATGCGCAATTTCTTTAGTCTGTTTGCGTGATTATTTTCATAAGTTTTGTTTTAATATAAAAATTACTAAAAGAGGACTATAATCCCCAAGAGACCGGCTTGTTAAATAATCAGAAGATTCCAGTTGTACAGAGACATTCACATTTCTCAGTAAATTGGTTTAGAGGTATTTCATTTTTATTACTGGCATGGTGTTAGTAAGCCTTCCACACTGATGAGCACCAGCATTGCATGGTGTCGCAAGTGGAGTTGAAAGTGGAAATGCCACACTGGTGCATTAAGGGTTGCTCTAAGCTTAGTGTTGTGTTGTCAGGGATGTGTAAAGGTGGGTTTACGGGTCTTTGTCATACCTTACAGTTTCTGTCACTAGCTGAGAAGTATCTCAATGGATAGAAAGTTAGCACAGTAAATGACCTTGAAATTATTTCTGTCTTGTTCCTGAATTTGGTCCCACTGAACAAAAATTCTATTTTGTCTCAACTTGTGAAGATGATAATTGCTATTAACTTCAATATTTGTATGTAATCATCATACTTTTATGGTTAACTTCGAAAATTTTTTTAAAACTGTATTCTTGGATATGGGTGCTGCTGGCAAGGCCAGCATTTATTGTCCATCCCTAGTAGATCTGGAGAAGGTAGTGCTGCAATCTCCTGCAACAATGCTAGGTAGAGAGTTCCAGGATTTTGACCAGCAGCACTGCAGGTACAGCGCTATCTGTTCAAGTCAAGGCAGCGTGTGACCTCCCGGGGGGCAAACTGGACGCGACAGTGTTTGCAGGCATCTATTGCTCTTAAGCGCCTGGGTGGTGAAGGTTACGGGCTTGGGGGCATCCCACCAAAGAAGTGTCGGTGGTTACTGTAATTTGTCCTGTGGGCAGTACAGACTGCAGCAGTGGCGTGCTGGTGCTGGAGAAGTGTGTTTGGTGGAGGTTGGAGTGGGGAGAATCACACAGGCTATGACCAAAATGCCTAATTTTACCTAAAAGCGGAAAATGCACAGCAGGCCAGGAAAGAGAGAAAAATTAGATTATTGCTTTATTTGGGGTGACAGCACTTTCTGTTTGTATTCAGGTTTTCAGGAAGGAAAATAATTGAGGAATTCACACTGCATCAAGACACCAATAACTGACTCACTTGCTCAGAATAAAGGTCTTTGTTACTGAAAATAACTCCCATCCAGTCATTGCAGCTTGAGAGGAGCGTGACTAAGTGACGCGTTTTTATAATGATGCTTCTAAGAGACCAAAAACTAAAGCAGGGAAAAAACAGTGAACTCTCAGGACCCATTTTGAAACCATCTTAAAATTACATCTTAAGACGCGTGAAGGGAGATTATATTTAAGACAATATTTAACAATATTGTTTAAAATTCCCCTCAATTTTCATTTACTATTTCATGCATGCTAGAACGCAAGCAAAAGCTGACCAACAAAAGCTCCAAAACAAAATCACCCCAAAAGGTCAACACCTCAAAAATGACTTGGAATGTAAACTAGGATTTGCAACTTAAACTGTAGATATTCTCAACATTCCTTCACTGGTATTGGAGTGAGGTGCAGGGGGAACCTCAATGCACGAAAGTCCGAAAGGGAAAATCCAAATGTCGAAGACAGAGAATTTGTGCTGCGTTTCTTGGGTGTATGGCTGAGCCATGTCCTGCTAAATCTTTTATATGTGACATGTTCTGGGTTAGCTTTACAACGTTCACATATCATAATAGATCACCTTTTAATCTTAAAAGAGAAAGCATCATTTGGATTTTTACCTGACCAAGCAAGACTGACACTTCCCCGAATGTTACCTCGACAATCACTCTGACACCCAACCGCCTCAGACCTAGGACGTTTCACTGTCCTGTGTCAACCCAGCCTGACACTCTTCCCTCTTACCCCTGCTCCAACCCTGTTCAAGTTGTTACTCATCTTCTACCTTCCTCATTCAGGTTGTACTCTATTATTTGGCACACTGGTTCAAGCTGGCACTCTTCTCTCCCCTCCCTCCCCTTCCCTACCAGTTAATGCGGCATTCTTCCTCCTCCTCCCCACCCCAGGTGCTGCTCCCAACTTTTATACTTTTCCACTTCCCTTTCCTTATCAGCCATTGCCCCTGTCATTGCTATGCATTGCGCCTTCAATTATCATCCGTTGCCCCTTCAGTGTTATCTCTTGTGCCATCATTATTCTGCATTCATCCCTTCATTGCTATTCTTTACCCATTTCCTTCTGCTTTTATTTGCCATCTGAAAGAAAACCTTTTATTTCCAGCAAATGTTTTTCCCTCCACCCCACTTCAGTCTAATTGAGTGGACTGAGGATTTGCTGTCATCGAAGAGGTGCCTGTTTCTGATCCCTACTTCACGTTAGAGTTCCCTCTGGGATCATTGCCATTAGCGTCAGGAACTGCGTTGAGGTAGCAGGTTCCCGATCTAACCTGTTTGCTACCAAACTTTGGCAGAAGGGGGACAAGGGAGGAAAGAACATTGACTGTGACGGGAGAGACCTGTGTACAGTGAGAGTTGTAAATGACATAATGATTGGACTCCAATTTGGATGAGTGACAAATGATTGATATGACACTCCAAGCTGCAAATTTCTGTACTTGCTGTAGGTACTGTGATTTGCTGCTCAAGTTGCACAAATTTACCTTAAAATGCCCGCGAGGTAGTAAAAATGTTGCTTTCTAAGTGATAAAGAATTGCTTGGCCTGGACACTGTGAGGACTTCCCCTGCTTTTCATTGAATAGTGCTGGGGATCTTTAAAGTCGAATTCAATAATTGCTCGCCTGAATTATAGATTACACTTGGAGCATAGAGTCATCCTGGCTCAAAAGGAGACCATTCGACCCATTGGGTTCATGCCAGCTCTCTGTAGCGTATTCCGGCCATTCCCCATAGCCCTGCAAGTTTATTTCCCTCAAGTGCCCATCCAATTTCCTTTTCAAATCAATGATCCTCTCTGCTGCCATGATCCTTGTAGGCACAACTCTAACACAATGTTCAAAGCTAATGTGTTGGCTAATTCAAAACTATAGACCATTTTCCAAAAAAAAAACTTTTGAATGCAGACCAGGTGCAAATGTGTATTTAAAGTAAAACTATTTACCTTTCAGATGAGATGTTGAACATCTGACTTTAAAGATCCCCAGCACTATTCGATGAAAAGCAGGGGAAGTCTTCACAGTGCCCAGGCCAACATCACTAGACCAGATTACCTGGTCATTTATTACATTGCTGTTTGTGGAGTCTTGCTGTACAAATTGGTTGCTGTGTTTTGCCTGCACGTCAACGGTAACTACACTTAATAAGCAACTCACTGGATGTGGCTCACCTCAGAACAACCTGAGCCGTGAAAGGGGTTATGTAAATGCACCTTCTCTCTTTATTAGGGAAACCCCCCCCCCCCTTGATGAACTAAGTTGGCACATATGTGAGTGGAGACTGTAGCTCAGTTGCACCTTTCCTGACAAAAATAAATCTGTAAATATCATGCAGATACAGAAGGACTTGCATTTATTTAGCACCTTTCATGTCCTTCGAATGCTTTACAGCCAATGAAGATTTTTGAAGTACTGTATAGTCACTGTGTAATTAGGTGGTGAAAGTAAAAACCTAGAATTGAAGGCCCTGCTATGTTTGTTATTCTGCAATTTAATCCACTGAGTGGTTGGAGGTTTGCCTTTTACTAACAGCTCTATTCTCTATTTTACCTTCCTTCCAGGTACAGAACCATGGTCATTCTATTTCATCAATGGAAGCTTGAATTTCAATGTGGTTTTTGCTTTGGCTCTCTGTGCCCTGCCTCTAACTACCCTCATGGAGTTCCTGCTGCAAAGATTTAATGGTAAGGATCGCACCCAAATATGACCAGGGCTCATGGGAGAAAACTGTGATGCTGCATTATTTCCTTTTAAATCCTATTTGAATTTGACTAAAGCCAAATTCCCAAGCTGGGTTGTCTGAATCGATTAGGCTCACATCCTTAAACCTGTGTTATAAAATAAGATGACTTGCTCGCAAAATGATTATGGATGTATATCCTCTTTGTTGCTGCCTTGGATCTGTAGCCTTGCATCCTGTTAGAATTGCTCGTCTATTTGCTTATTTCAAAATCTTCTTAATCAATTGGCATTCCTTGAACTACAGAAGAGCTGGCATGTGAGACACAAAGTTGCCAAACCCTAACAATTTCAGCTGGACCACTATCTGCTTTTCTTTACATTCCCGTGACAGAAATGTGTTTGAGGAAGGTGTCTTTTTTTTTGTGCATTTACAAAAAGCTAAACTGAATGATGGTCCTCCATTATCCATTGGACGGGACCAGGCCTTTTTTCTTGTTTTCTCCATTCTGTTTCTGACTGCAGGTAGGTGCACCGACCTCTCTCGTTGCCTCTTGAACAGCTTCTTGTTGGAGTTGGTCCTGAGAGGAATAGAACCTTCTCACTCTGTTGATCTTGACCTTCATCTGAGCAATCCACAGGATGACATGGGGTTAGACTGTGGGGGAAAGGGTATCTATTAGCCTTATCTGCCAATTAGATAATTGCAGAGGGCATGACTAGAGGGAGAGAACTGAAGGGGCAAAATTAATAGATTTAGCTTCTATCCTTTTCATTCTTGAAAGTTTGCACAGCTCTGCAAATGATAAAACGCACGTTCTGGTGTGAACGGGCGAAGACAATCTCCTTTATGGTAACAAGTAGTAAAGACTAACCTGCTGATTTCAGCTGGAGCAGTATTAGGGCTGCCTTTGCCAAGGAGGGGTAAGAGTAGTCATGGTTCCAGCTTGCGAGTGGTGCTCATTGCTGGAAAGTGCGTGTGTGAGAACATCAGGCCAAGAATGAGCTTGGACATGTGGTGCCAGCACCCGCCCCTCCCTGTTACTACAAGCACAATGGGCCAATCGGCCTCATCCTGTTCTGCAAGCTTCTATGTTTCATTGTCAAAGCTTCCATGCAAAGAATGCTCACTTGGAGTTTGGTTTTGGAGTCCAAGGTCCCAGCATGAGTTCAGAAACCAAAAGAATTACAAATAAATAAAAGCAAACCTCTCTGCTTTATCTATGCACCAGAATTGTGCAAGTATAAAGATTGATGGCCTATAAACAAGGGATCGGTGTCTCTTGTTCCCCCTTACTATTCATGATAAAATTCGGCTGAATGTTCACTTCAAGGCATGGCTGAACACTCCACATTGCAGGCCATCTGATTGCATTTTACCCATAATATAAATTTAGAATGAAGCAATTAAGATATTTCTGAAAAGAGACACATGCTGCTAAAGCTTTTTGTCTTGCACTCATCAGGACAAATGCAAGAATGCCAAATTTCAAACAATCGCATCAATTTATACAACAGGAGAAAAGGATGCTGATTGGTTGGCAAGTCAACTCTGGCTGAGATATTGCTATGGAGAAAGCAGTGGGTGAATTATAGGCTCCCCGAGCTCTTGGGAAATTCAAAAAACGCACAAGGCTGGAACATATTCCCTTTGCACAGAACAGGTCCCTGTATATGAATGTATGTCACTTCTGGCAAGTGTAAGTGAGTTTGACTGGTTATCTTAAATTGCTTGTTAGTGTAGCTATTAGCGCACTCAGGATTGTTCAGCAGGTGCTGCCCAGTCACAGAATCACGTCCAACAGTATATGTTTGGTTTGGGCTTTGGAAGTGTGAGCTAGTTGAGTATGGTCTGTACTCTGCCTATTACTAACAATCAAAATCTCACGCTATTCAATCAAGGTGTCCAATCAAAAACCAAGTTTAATGCTGGTCTCCTTAAATTCTTTCAGTTTCTCTAAGTGAGGGTGTTTACTTCTCACTTTGAAATGGAGTTTCCTCCTTTTAGATTACTGCTACCTTCATTGACCTCTTCTCTTTGCACTTTATAGACTGTTAGTAGCAAGAGAGAGGAAGATTTTGCTATGTGATTTCCAAAATGGAAAACCACTAGAGAGCACTATTGGTTTATATTCCCCTTTCGTAATGACCTGAACGCATCCCATCTGGAATAGGCTCACAGATTAGGTTTAGGAATGTGATCTTTAAGCAAATTAATGAAAACCTACTTATTTTTTTTTAAAAACCTGAAGAAATGATCTTTAAATGTGCAAAGTAGGGAAAAAAAGAATGAATTTTTTTCAGTGCTGAAATGTCATTGTATTTAACCGAATATAAATGTTTTTCTTTTCATTATCTGACTTCAAAATACTGAAGTTTTAAATCGTCCATTTCTGATCTACACAAATGTTGGGTTGTGTAGATCTTGCTTTGATCGGGTGTGAGATGTCAGATATGAATTTAATATGCATACAGCACAACTGTTTGCTTAATTGCAGCTGTAAACGGTTCAGCAGAAAAAGTCCAAATGTAAGAACGTGAGAAATAGGAACAGGAGTAGGCCAAATGCCCCCTTGAACCTGTCATTCAATAAGGTCATGGCTGAGCACTAATGGTTGAAGCTAATAGTGCAGTAAAGGTGAGGCTAGACAAGCAGATGAGGGAGAAAATAATAAAAATAAAATAATATATAGTTACAATGATAGATATAGATGAGGAAGGATGAGAGGAGGCTTCAATGGGGCACAAACACTGACATGGATTGTTGGGCTGAATGGCCTGTCTCTGTGCACTTTCACTTGCACATGATCCACTTTCTCGCCTGTTTCCATGTCGCTTGATTCCCTAAATCTATTGATCTCTGTCTTGAATATACTCCATGACTGAGCATCCATAGCCTTCTGGGATAGATCATTTCAAAGGTTTAAAACGCCTCTTGATGAAGAAATTTCTCTTCATTTCTGCCATTAGGCAAGTGTTTTTTTTTTAAACCTGATTGGTAGTGTGTAGGGTGTGGGTCACTTCAGTACTTGCAGGTTTTGACCTGCAGCTGAAGTACGCCGAGAGTCTGACCCTTATCTCTGATCCTCCGAACACTGAACCTCCAAGAGCAAAGCATGCTGGATCTCTCTGTTAACCACCAGTTTTTGCTATCACAAGCTGGTGACTGGATTGGGAGAGGGTTTCCATCATGGTGGATAATAGAGATTCCATCATAGAATTGTGTGATCATTGACTTTCTTATTTAAAAAGAGCCTTTATATCGCCAATTTCCCATTTGCACTCCCCACCTACACAGCACCGATCTGAGCAAGCAATACTTCCTGGTCACTTCTTGATGTTGTACCTGAATCAGTCACTAGAGACACTCATGAGAAATCTAGGTGGTTGCTTGTCGGAGTTTCTGAAATTATAGTTTTTTTAGAGAAGCAGCTAGCCTGTCCTGAAAAACACAAAAACAACTGAAACAAAGCTTGGAACCGTTAATCATTCATTTAAATACTTTTTATGAGAAAAATAACATTTGGATTTTGATGCTGGTATTAGTCAAGGAATTTACCTTGCGTTGACCAAATGCCTTTCCATATGAACATAACATAAGAAGTAGGAGCAGGAGTAGGCCATCCAGCCCTTGAGCCTGTTGCTCCATTCAAGAAGATCATGGCTGATCTGACCTTGGCCTCAAATCCACTTCCCTGCCTGTCTATCTCAGATATAAAACAGAGTGCTGGAAAAACTCAGGAAGGCCTGTCAGCATCTGTGGAGAGAGAGAGTTAATGTTTCGAGTCCAACATGACTCTTCTTTGGAATTGTCTGACTCAGACTTGAATAAATTAAAGGACGCAGCCTCCACAGTTATCTGGGTTAGAGAATTCCAAAGACTCATGACCCTTTGAGAGAAGCAACCCCTCTTCATCTCCATCCTAAATGCAAAACCCCTTATTCTGAAACTATGCCCCTGGTTTTAGCTCCCCCCATGAGGTGAAACATTCTCTCAGCATCTCGCCTGTCAAGCCGCCTCAAGATTTTGCATGTTTTGATAAGGCCACTTCTCATTCTTCTAAACTCCAATGGGTATAGGCCCAATCTGCTCAACCTTTCTTCATAAGACAACCCCTTCATCAATGGCTTCAACCTAGTGAACTTTCTCTGAACCGCCTCCAATGTAAGTATATCCCTAGATAAGGAGACCAAAAACCGTACGTGGTATTCAAATAACTTTCTTTTTAGTGAGAAGAATCCTAGCCTTCTCAAGACTTCCAAAGAATAACGGATTCCGACTGCTCGTGCTTTTCTGCTTTAACAGGTGATCAGAGGGATTAAAAAGGGCCTTGATGTTAAATGGGTTCAGAAGCTAATGGGTGCATTGCCAACAGCCTGTCAGTAAAGTGAAGCATAATGCCTGGCTTTATCCTTTTAAACCCAATGTCACCTCACTGACATTTAGTAAATTGCTACTTATGTATTTGTCTTTCAAAGTGACCTCTTTGCTGTACGCTGTAAACAGGTCCCATCAGCGTAAACCCACGAGCACTCGGAATTGTTAGGTGATTGTTTATTGCCCTTCTGGTTAAGGTTAAAATGTTGGAATTATTTTTCAACCGATGTTACGAGCTCCAACTCAGTTTGAATAATTTCTCAATTAACTTCTCTTATTTTTAATGTATGTATAACCCTATGGTCAGGTTTATTAAACTTCACTTTGTTCTGATACACGCAAACTCTGTTCTTTCCTTCGATTTATTCTGCAGGCACTCTAACCACATCATTTTACTGGACCATAAAACCTGTCTTGATAAGTGAGCGCTAGAAAGGCAGTCCCACAGTCAATCCAGTTCATTTTACTAGACACTTGGTCGGTTGAATAAAAGAGCAAGTGACACCATCCAGGACAAAGTAGCCCGATTGATTGGCACCCCATCCACCACCTTCAACAACCACTTCCTCCACTACCGACACACAGTGGCAGCAGTGTGTACCATCTACAAGATGCACTGCGGAAACTCACCAAGGCTTTGACAGCACCTTCCAAACCCACCATCTCCACCACCTCAAAGAACAAGGGTAGCAGTTGCATGGGAACACCACCGCCTGCAAGTTCCCCTCCAAGCCAAATAAACACAAAGACATTGAAAAAATCGAAAAGAAAGAATAACTTATAATGCCTACCTAAAGATGTCAATCAATCAAATCCACATCTCCCCTTCTGCCTGTCTAAACAGACCCTTGCTGAGCTAATCAATTGGTGTGTCTTGGAGCTCAGCCAAACATTCACAGTGAGAACATCTAGTTTTGTTGATAAGGTTCCTCAATGGCTTCATTATGAATCCTTGGCATGGCTCCAAGACTCACTAATGGATTAGCTCAGCAAAAGTTCTGTTTCTACAGGCTGAAGAGGTATATTTGCTCAGGGTGGGGGTTGCGGGGGGTGGGTGGGGGGGTGCGGGGGGGGGGGGGGGGGGGGTTGGTGGTGGAGAGGGCAGCATCGAGGCGACATGGCTAAGACCTTCAAAAAGTACTTTTCAAATGTTTCCTGAATCTGGAATATGTCTCATGACTCATCTGAGGGGCCATGAACCATGAGCCTTTGAGAAACTGGACCAGATCCACTAAAATTGTGGGGATGTATGAGATGCCTATCCCCACAATACAACCGTCTAGGCCCGGAGTGCAGGGTATGGGC
This sequence comes from Cetorhinus maximus, assembly GCF_964194155.1. NCBI lineage: Eukaryota > Metazoa > Chordata > Chondrichthyes > Lamniformes > Cetorhinidae > Cetorhinus > Cetorhinus maximus. The sequence continues at coordinate 216,266,548 of NC_135880.1, forward strand.
TTGCTACATACGCTGGTGAAAACTGCCAACGCTGGGAATGGGGGCATGAATCCCAGAATCAGATCCTGCCTGCCATTTTTAAAGGCCTCCCAACTCTGCGAAAGTCCAGGCTTATGTATCTAACTGATGCTTGTTCATTTGAAATTGTCTTTAAAGAGAGAAACATTGTAGATTGTAGTGTGATGCAATGAAGTAGTGCAACTTTTGAAAATTATGAAAGGCATTGATAACATTAACAAGAATTCAAGAGCTAAAGAATATAATTTAAGAATGACAATTCAGTGCAGCCGTTAATGCAACAGTGTGAGGAAGTTATAGAAAAAGTCCATGTGATTGATAGATAGGGTCAGTATTGACTGTGGGATCTTTTGCGCCCACCAATGAGGGCAGATGGAGCCTTGGTTTAATGTCTATTCTACAGACAGCACCTCTGGCAGTGCAGCACCCCCTCAGTACCTGTATTACACTGGGAGTGTCAGCTTTGATTTTATGCTCAAGTCCTGGAGTGGGACTTGAACCCAGAAACTTGTGACACAGAGGCAGCAGTTGACCAAGTCAGCTGCAGCTGACACTGTGTGAAGTTACTTGTTCCTCCTCATCATTTTACAATTGCCACATTTCATGTCTCAAATTATTCAAATACTGTATTCCAAAGTGTATTTTTTTTAAATAAACCTATGTAATTTGCATTTGAATGAATCAGTCTAAATTGCTTCCATCATCTCCATAGGGAGTCTGTTCCATAGATTGTCTGCTCTCTGCAACATTGTTTTCATAGAATACAACTATGCTAGCTAAGAGAAATTCTAATAAAAAAAGTTATAAATTGAATGCAAAGTGACAATTACCGGACCATGTAATCCTGGATCCCAAACTCTGTGACTGTTAATAAATGAATGCAACACATCTTAAAGATTTCCAATTGAACAAAAACTTTGATAGGCAATGTGGATTGTCAGAGGTGAATTACATTTTTTTAGTTGCTTTCTAACACCCTATTAAAAGGCCAGTTATCCAAAATGCTACACTAGGGGTGTATACCTTATGTCTTACGATCATGGTAGACTAAAACTTACACTGTTAAAACTGCAAGTTTATTGCATCAATTTACTTTCAAAAGTTATACGCCAGAAAAACTATTTTCACCTGTCAACTTTTGTCTAAGCGTTTTTCTCTCCAACTTTCCCCCATTATTTGATGTAATGTTGACTCTTTCTCTTATTACAGTGCACAACCTTGGTCGTCCTTATTGGCTCACCCTTTCACCCATGTACATCTGGATCCTGATATTCTTCACTCGCCCTCACAAGGAGGAGCGCTTCTTGTTTCCCATCTACCCCCTCTTCTGCCTCTGTGGGGCAGTGGCTCTCTCTGCGTTACAGGTGAGTGTTTGGTCTGACCTAGATCCAGCCTACCCCCTGTTCTTGATAGGAGCTGGTTCAAGAGAGTTATTTTTATGAGAATATTTTACGCTTTTTAAAAAAAAGGTTTACCTCCAATTTACTTTACCTCCACCCCTTTAGTTGCCTGACTGATTAATTCATGCTGCAATATGAACCCTTAGAAAGTACTTCTCCAATACTCAGCCCACACAAGAGTGTTTTCCCACATGTGACCCTGCACATTAATGGTAGTTTACTGTGGACAGGAGGTACCATGATGCTGAGGATCCGGACAAATGCGAGGTAATGCATTTTGGAAGGTCTAATACAGGCAGGAATTACACAGTAAATGGCAGAACACTTAAGTGCATTGACGGGCAGAGGGATCTGGGTGTACAGGTCCACAGGTCACTGAAAGTGGCAACGCAGGTGGATAAGGTAGTCAGGAAGGCATATGGCCTGCTTGCCTTCATTGGCAGGGGTATTGAGTATAAAAGCTGGGAAGTCATGCTGCAGCTGTATAGAACCTTGGTTAAGCCACACTTGGAATATTGCGTGCAATTCTGGTTGCTACATTACCAGAAGAATATGGAGGCGTTGGAGAGGGTGCAGAGGAGGTTTACGAGGATGCTGCCTGGTCTGGAGGTTATTAGCTATGAGGAGAGGTTGGAGAAACTCGGATTGTTCTCACTAGAGCGACGGAGATTGAGGGGCGACTTGATAGAGGTTTACAAAATTATGAGTGGCATGGACAGAGTAGATAGTCAGAAGCTTTTTCCCAGGGTGGAAGAGTCAATTAGTAGGGGACATAGGTTTAAGGTGAGAGGAGAAAACTATAGAGGAGATGTGCGGGGCAAGTTTTTTACGCAGAGGGTAGTGAGTGTCTGGAATTCGCTGCCAGAGGAAGTGGTGGAAGCAGGTACAATAGTGGTGTTTAAGAGGCAGCTTGACAAATACATGAATAGGATGGGAATAGAGGGATACGGACCCCGGAAGTGCAAAATGTTTTAGTTGACGGGCAATATGATCGGCGCAGGCTTGGAGGGCCGAAGGGCCTGTTCCTGTACTGTACTTTTCTTTGTTCTTTGAGATCAAGCCTGTTTTCCACTACCACCTGAGCTTGTATGAAGTCACAGCAAGGATCACTGGCAGCATTCAGAAGCAAAGATCCTGGGCCATTTGCCACCTCTGCCTACAATGGGTGCTGCTTGCAATTGGCGCCTTCACTCTGGCCCTGGTTGAAGTTGGTCGAAGGCTGTTTGCCTCCTCTTATCACTCTCGGAATTGGGAACAAATAGGAGTGGACAGTAATTTCATCTAATGTCCCTGATTAATATATTCCACCCACGTGGATGGTAAGGATCTCTAAACATGGGAACTGAGAGGCAGTGGCCTAGTGGTAATGTCATTGGACTGGTATTCCAGAGACCCAGTAATGCTCTAGGGACCGGGGTTCGAATCCCACCACGGCAGATGTGAAATTTGAATTCAATAAAAATATAGAATGAAAAGTCTGATGATTGTGGATTGTTGGTTCACTGATGTCCTTTAGGGAAAGAAATCTGTTGTCTTTGCCTTGTCTGGCCTACATGTGACTCCAGACCCACAGCAACGTGGTTGACTCTTAACTAGTTCCTAGCCAGCGATGCCCACATCCCATGAATGGATACATAAAAAAAATTCTCTTCTGATATTTCTACTAGTATATATTGGAATTATACTACATAATTCTATTTACTTTTCCATGAAAGTTGCAAGCTGGCATTCTTCATCAGAAATGAGTTTAGCAATCCATCACCCAGTTCCCACGGGATGCAGGCCTGTGAACCTCTTGGATTTTTATGACAAACCAACAGCCTCATGGTCACTTTTACTGATACCAGTTTTTTTTATTTCTAGATTTAAACTGAATTCAAATTTTCAAACTGCCATGGTGGGATTTGAACTCACGCCCAGGGTTATTAATCCAGGCCCTGTGATTAACAGCAGTACAGTAATATAACCACTTAACCTCATTGCATTAACTACAGATTGAAACCTGTATGATCAGCTCTGTTCAATCAATAGGACACACTCCAATAGTGCAGAAAAGGTTGGTTAACTGTCCTGTGTGCGAGCGTGTGTGTGTGTGTGCGCCGTTTATGTATGTATGTGCGTGTGTGTGTATGTATGTGCGCACATATGTAGTTTGTATGTGTGTTTGTGTGTGTGTGTGTGTGTGTGTGTACGTTTGTGTGTGCGTGTATGGAGCCCTGCTTTCTGAATTCTGCAGTAAGTGATCCAATGGTAAGCCTCCAATTGGCTGCTGCACAGATGACATCTGCCACCACCCTGATACAGACAATATGGGCGAATAAACTACTCTTATTTAGATGATGCACCGCATTCAGCGCTCTGTGTGAATAGAGTAACTGGGAGTACAGTGGTGAAGTTACCCATGAACAGTGTGTTTGTGACAGATCCAGCTGCGATGGCTCAGTGAAATAATCTTTTTTTAAGTACTGGCCTCTGCACCTCTGTATTTAACGTGCCCACTTTTCCACAAAAATTGGCTGCATTTCAAAGAACATAAAATCCCCATGTAGAGTCACTTTATGTGTTGTGCATGAAAGACTAGATGGCAAAATTAGTATTCTGCAATCATCACAGGAAACATATTGGAATTCTCGAAACAACATGTCTTCAGTTCATACTGACACAAGAGGACAGTACCACATTACTCTTAGACGCCTGACTGAGTATAAATGAAACAAAGGATTGAACATGCTGTATCCACACAAAATACAAGTAATCCTGTTGTATTTTTTTTAAAAAGTGGATGATGGATTATGAACTATTATGATTCCAGAATGTCATTTTAAAAAGAATTCCATATAAAGTGTAGAATAATTTTCTATCTGATCACATGCTAGATTATGTAGCTTCAGCAAATGGTAATTAAATAAATAATTTCTCACTTCTGACTGCACTTTCTACACTCTCGATCCTGAAGGAAAAATATTCTGATCCTGTGAGTATCTAAATGGTCATCAGCTCACTGTTGTTTAACTCAAGGCACCTGTCTATTTAAGGGGTACAAATTATAGTGGAATCTAGCAGTTCAAACAAAGCCCTTGTTCATAGTGAGCTGCCTCTCTTCTGATTTTATGCACGTCCAAATAAGGATTGAAATCTTGGGCACTGTTAAAGACTTGGCTGTAACAGCAACAAATAACTGAGCCACATAGGCAGATATGGTCTGTCAGTGAGGTTGGCAGCAATCTATACCAGCTCAGGGTGAATCAATCAGATTCATCATTCCTGGACCCTATCTGATGATCTCTGCATTGCAGAATTTGGGTGCGAGCAGGACCATGTTTGGTCCATGTGCTTGAGTAGATCCAATACATTTACTGCCGGGGGCCCATAATTGATATAAAAACAAAAAAAACTGCGGATGCTGGAAATCCAAAACAAAAAATAAAAAATACCTGAAAAACTCAGCAGGTCTGGCAGCATCGGCAGAGAAGAGTACAGTTGACGTTTCGAGTCCTCATGACCCTTCCACAGACCTAAGTTTTGCTGAGTTTTTCCAGGTATTTTTTTATTTTTTGCCCACAATTGATAAGCAGCCAATTGACTGACCAGCATCTGTGAAACTACACTCCGTCAAGAAGTCAGAAGGACAAAAGAGAGCTTGGAGGGGAAAGAAAAGAGTATTTAAAAACCTGTTTTGCCAGCTCTCTCTGCAGCCATGAGGTTGATCTCTGGATTCTTTCTGGTTTGCAAAATCCTACTGTAAATTCATGAAAAGCTGTTGGGAAACAGGGTTATCTCAGCTTCTGCAGCTATGAAAGGTCCCTACTGAAATTATATTGTAAAGGGCTAATAATTACTACTTTTCTCCTTTTCCTTTTGTAATGCAATGTTTGACGTGATTGAAATAGGGAGGGGAACTGCAGATTTTCTCTCCATTGCTCTGTGGTACATTCTAGACAGATGGTGACAATTGATGAGTTTTGTTACAGAGCTTAGCGTTGAATTCTGTGTCCTGTTGCCACATTCTCCACAAACTTGCGCACTGTTCTGTAACACAGCTGCAGCAGAGGGAAAGCACTCCGTGCATTCCTGATGACATTCTCATTTTAATTTTTTTTTAAAAAAAGCTCAGTTAAAGTGGAAGTTGCTGAAAAGGTGAACACCTTCGGTCTGTCCGCAAGCATGACCCAGACCTCCCTGTCGCTTGCCATTTCAACACTCCACCCTGCTCTCGTGCCCACATGTCCGTCCTTGGCCTGCTGCATTGTTCCAGTGAAGCTCAACGCAAACGGGAGGAACAGCACCTCATCTTCCGACTAGGCACTTTACAGTCTTCCGGACTGAATATTGAGTTCAACAATTTTAGATCATGAACTCTCTCCTCCATCCCCACCCCCTTTCTGATCCCCCTTTTTTCCAATAATTTATATAGATTTTTCTTTTCCCACCCATTATTTTTAAATGTATTTCCATCCATTGTTTTATCTCTACCTTTTAGCCTATTTCGATCCCTTCTCCCCACTCCACCCCCACTAGGGCTATCTGTACCTTGCTCGTCCTGCTTTCTACCCTTAATGTCACCTATTATCACATTCCTTAGATAATATCACCACCTTCAACACCTCTTTGTCCTTTTGTCTGTGACATTTTTTGATTATCTCCACCTATCACTGGCCCTCTATCCAGCTCTAACAGCCCCCCCCCCCCCCCACCCACCCCTTAAACCAGCTTATATTTCACCTCTTTTCTATTTTTTCTTAGTTCTGTTGAAGAGTCATACGGACTCGAAACATTAACTGTGTTCCTCTCCGCAGATGCTGCCAGACCTGCTGAGTTTTTCCAGGCATTTTTGTTTTTGTTTTGGATTTCCAGCATCCGCAGTTTTTTGCTTTTATCTGAGATTTTCCAGCACTTTGTTTTTGTTTTATATCTCCAGCAAACCCAGCACTTAGCTTTTCATGTTGTGTTGCCGAAGCTTTTTGTCTTCCCATCAGGGCAAATGCAAGAATGTCAAATTTCAAACGATTACAACAACTTACATACAGGAGAAAAAAGGGTGCTGATTGGTTGGCACGGCAACTTTGGCCATGGCGTTGCCATGGAGAATGCAATGGGGAGTTATAGGCTTCCAAGCTCCATGGGAATTCAAATAAGGCACAAGGTTTGAACATATTCCTTTTGTTTGCAGAGAACGAGTCTCTGCCTTTTTTTTGTTTCATATTCATTCGTGGGATGTGGGCATCGCTGGCCGGGCCAGCATTTATTGGCCACCCCTAATTGCCTTTGAGAAGGTGGTGGTGAGCTGCCTTCTTGAAGCGCTGCACTCCATGTGGTGTAGGTACACCCACAGTGTTGTTAGGGAGGGAGTTCCAGGATTTTGACCAGTGACAGTGAAGGAATGGCAATATATTTGCAAGTCAGGATGGTGAGTGACTTGGAGGGGAACTTGCAGGTGGTGGTGTTCCCATGTGTCTGCTGTCCTTGTCCTTCTAGATGGTAGTGGTTGTGGGTTTGGAAGGTGCTGTCTAAGGAGCCTTGGTGAGTTCCTGCAGTGCATCTTTTAGATAGTACACACTGCTGCTGCCACTGTGCGACAGTGGTGGAGGGAGTGAATGTTTGTGGATGGGGTGCCAATCAAGCGGGCTGCTTTGTCCTGGATGGTGCCAAGCTTCTTGGGTGTTGTTGAAGCTGCACTCATCCAGAAAAGTGGAGGGTATTCCATCACACTCAGGACTTGTGCCTTGTAGATGGTGGACAGACTTTGGGGAGTCAGGAGGTGTGTTACTTGCTGCAGGATTCCTAATCTCTGACTTGCTCTTGCAGCCATAGTATTTATATAGCTAGTCCAGTTTCTGGCCAATGGTAACCCCCCCGGATGTTGATTGTGGGGAATTCAGTGATGGTAATGCCATTGAATGTCAAGGGGCGATGGTTAGATTCTCTCTTGTTGGAGATGGTCATTGCTTGGCACTTGTGTGGTGTGAATGTTACTTGTCACTTGTCAGCCCAAGCCTGGATATTGTCCAGGTCTTGCTGCATTTGCACATGGACTGCTTCAGTATCTAAAGAGTCGCATATGGTGCTGAACATCGTGCAATCATCAGCAAACATCCCCACTTCTGACCTTATGATGGAAGGAAGATCATTGAGGAAGCAGCTGAAGATGGTTGGGCCTAGGACACTACCCTGAGGAACTCCTGCACTGATGTCCTGGAATTGAGATGATTGACCTCCAACAACTACAGCCATCTCCCTTTGTGCTAGATATAACCCCAACAGTGGAGAGTTTTCCCCCTGATTCCCATTGACTCCAGTTTTGCTAGGGCTCCTTGATGCCACACTCGGTCAAATGCTTCCTTGATGTCAAGGGTAGTCACTCTCACCTCTCAAGGGCAGTCACTCTCTGTCCCTGCCTTGTGCCTTTTTGAATTACTGGATAGCTATAGTTCCCTGTGTTTTTCCCATGGCAGTGTCTTGGTCAATCAGAGTCAACTTGCCAACCAACCAAACAGCACCCTTTTCCCACTGTAGAACAAATTGTTGTGATTGTTTGAAATTTGGCATTCTTGCATTTGTCCTGATGAGTGCAAGATGAAAAGCTTCGGCAACTTGTCCCTCTGTTCAGCAATATTCAAGTTCTGTATCAGCAAATAATAGTAATAATAAATAATAATAATTGTTGAGTTTCCTTAACTATGGAATTATTCAAATGAAAAGACCATCTTATCTATAAAATATGTAGATGTACGAGAGGCAGGGAAAAAAATCTCAAAATATGTGTCAATAATTCAGTGACATTCTAAATTATTGCATATTTGTACTCTCCCAGAGCAATTTTTTCCTCAGGTTTCTAATTAACTAAAGTGCCATACCCCTCTCCTGCCAACCCATTAGGTTCAAACCTTTCTTGTATCGTATACTCTGTAGAAGCTGAGCCTACAGCAACAGAGGCCCGGACATTAATTTTGCTACTGTTACGAGATAAATTAATAACTCAGACTGAGAATTGAACCGGGGACCTTCCCTAGTTGCTGTGACAATGTTGGTGCCACAGTTTCTAGTAATTGTTTTTATAACTGAATGGCTTGCTTGCCACTTCTCAGCCCCACAATGTAGGCCAGACCAGGTATGGGTAACAACAACAAATAGCTTGCATTTCTATGGGGCCTTCAACTTAGTAAAACATGCCAAGATGCTTTACAGGAGAATTGGCAAACTAAACTTGGCACCCAGCTACATTAGGGGATTTTGAAATGAGGTGGAATTTAAGGGACACCTTAAAGGAAGAGCAAGGGCATTCGGGAGGGAATCCGGAACATAAGGCCTAGTCAGCTGAAAGCTCAGCCTACAATGCTGGAGCGATTGAAATCAGGAAAGCCCGAGCTGCCAGACTTAGAGGAGCACAGATATCTTGGAGGGCTGTGGGGCTGGAGGAGAGTACGGAGAGGGGGAGGGGTGAGACCATGGAGGGATTCGAAAACATGGATATGAATTTTAAAATTGGGGTCAATTTCGGTCAATGAATATGGTGTGGGCTAGGACACGGCATAGATTCCTTTGAAGCTGATTACTGAAACAGATGGCTTTTACAACAATCTAGCTTTGGTTGGTCATTTTCCTGGTGCCATCCCACAAATGACCAGATTTGTTGAATTAAATTTCACATGGTGAGATTTTTTTTCTTTATTCTTTCATGGGATGTGGGCATCGCTGTCAAGGCCAGCATTTGTAACCCATCCCTAATTACAGATGCTGGCCTTGCCAGCGATGCCCACATCCCTAATTGCCCTTGAACTGAGTGGCTTGCTGGGCTATTTCAGTTAAGAGTCAACCACATTGCTGTGGATCTGGATGTGGTCACGAGTAAGGGCAGAAGATTTCCTTCCCTAAAGGGTATGACTGAACCAGATGGGTTTTTACGACAATTGATGATATTTTCATGGTCACCATTACTGAGACTAGCTTTATATTCCAGATTTATTTATTAATTTAATTTAAATTCCACCCGCTGCCGTGGTGGGATTTGAACCCATTCCCCCAGAGCATTAGCCTGAGTCTCTGGGTTGCTTGTGCAGCGACATTACCACTACACCACCACGACTTCTGGGTTCTCAATCGCTCCATCGCTGTATTATTGTACCATTCCAGCACATGGCAGGGAGCTTGAGTACTACATAATCCCGCCATTTAGTATACTGTGCGTCTGCTAATCTTTAAATCCTGGGTTTAGTTTTTGTTGTTGTTTGTGATGTGCTTGAGCGTGAAAGTAAGTCCTACCCTGCAACGATGGGCACATGACATATGCTATCTGCCATCCAGTACAACTTCTGTAGGCGCATGAATAGGAGATGTAGAAGTGTGTGTGTGTGTGTGTGTGTGTGTGTGTGGTGCACCAGGATTCTCCAAACACGCCCCACCATCTCTGTCTGTATGATTATTTGAAACCTGTTGACTCCAAGCCGAGGACTGACTTTGCTGTGGCCTTGAGCAGTTCAAGACTGAGCATGTGTTCGCCATGGCCTGTCGCTGAGAAGACTGAATAAGGGCAGCACCTAAATCCATTTGAGGATTTTTTGAGCTTAGCGTAAACTCCCCAAATAAATATATTCAAATTAGAGGACAACCAGAATGAAATGTGAAATGCAGCATCGCACAACCCAAGAAATGACACTGAGTTTAATTATCTAATTAGGCTCTCTGTTTTAACTGCATTAAAAATGGGCAGGGTGAATATTTTTATGTTTCCCTTTGAATTTCTGAATATCTTCAGTCTGTCTCAACTTGGGAATTAATGAAGCATCAGGAAAGAAATGATTGTAAGCAGCTGTTTGTAAGGTAACTAATTTAAGGCCAAGGCCTGAACTCTCCCCCTTGGAGTGCGCCCGAAGTCGGCGTGGCCGGACGCGGGTGTGAAACCCGCTCCCGGCTGAGTTCGCGCTGTGAACACGACCTTACACTGAGTCGCCAATTAAGGCCCGCCCGGTGTGAAACGTGACTGCTGGATGTGTTTTCCATGCGTTGGAGTGGGAATGCACCGGGCGCCGGGTCCAATGGGGGTGCGGCGGGGTGTTCATAAGCAGAAGAGGCAGCTCCCCGAAGGCTGCCAGGAGCCGTGGGGAGGTTGAAGGAGCTGCTTTGAAGCAATCCAAGCAGTGTCCTGGTGTGCAGTCATTGCCTCAGCACCTGGTGGTCATAGAAGGCGGGAGGGCAAATCAGGTGGGCACTCTGCCCCCCCACCCTCCCTGTTTCTTAGATGCGCATCTGGGAGTGCTGGTGGAGGAGGTCAGTGCCAGACTGCATATCCTAATGTCAAGGATGGCAATCGAAGGCTCCCTCCCCCACCTGACCAAGAAGGCCTGGACGGAGGTCGCCTCCCAGGTCAGTGGGCACGACGTAGTGCGCCGCCCGTGGCTTCAGTGCTGAGCACCGCAGAACGGACGGAGGAGTTCCCAACTTGTGCATCCTCATGAGGCACCAAGGCGATGCACTGGAGCTGAAATGCCGCCGGCCAGCTCGCTCCTCCGGGCGCGGTGAGGCCGGGTCTCTGACGAAGGTAAGAGTGCAGGCGACAGTTGCATGTGCGGTGGGCACTGGAAACATAACGGGCTCCTCTCAACAGAAACTGAACTGGCGTAGCGAGAGAGCCCACTGAATGCTGGTGCCATCATGCAGCAGTTCTCCACTGTCTCCTCAGCCCGCCTAGCATGCATAGTGACGATGATGATTGAATGTACTGACCTTTTGCCTTCCTCCTGCAGATGCGCCATCTGCAGGAGCCATCAGCAACCCGAGAACCCCCCCTCCGCCATTGAGCTCCAAGGAAGACGTCACATCTGCTCCAGCATCACACCGTCTCTCTGAACCAGGCACTGGTGCAGATACTCACATGTCGGTAGGCATTGGTTCTTTGGCTCCGCAGGCAATGCACAGCAGTGAGGGCACATCGCACTCACATGAGGAGCTGGCAGAGAGCCGACAGTGGGAGCGCAGCTGGAGATCAGGACCATGCTGCGTCCGAGGCAGATGACGAGTCTCTGGAGTCGTCCATCAGGCGACAGAAGTTGGATGTACGAGGAGATCTGGCGGAGATCCATGAGGGTCTGCATGTCATGGTCTCCGTCATGGAGGAGTCCATGTGGAACATGAGTTCTGCGTTGACCCTTAACACCGAGTGCACAGCCTCCTCTGTGGAGAGAGTGGCGACTGTCAGACTCAGGGGTTCCTGGGGTTGCACTGGGATCTGCAAGCCCTCACACATGACTCCTGTTGCATCTCTCCTCGGCCTCAGTTCTTGGGTGACCTCAGGAGGTCACTGCCAGTGTGAGAGATGGATAAGGCACCTAGTCTCTCTCTGCTAGGTGCCCGTCCATCAATGGTGAGCATGCAGACGCAAACCCACCTCCTGCTGGCAGACAAGCTGCCTGTTGTCTCTATGGGCTTCTCTCGGGATGTTCTGGATCAGGGCACCAGCTCCTCTGTCTCTCTGCCAGTGGCCACTGCATCTGATGATGCCGCGACAATTGAGGAGTTCTCAGCTATGGGGATGGACTCCCCCCCCTCCCCCAGGTGGAGCCTGCTCGGACTCTGGTGGCCAGAGGACGACTGCCAAGGTCAGCAGTGTCAGCAGGCTGCCTCCAATGCCACTGTCAGCGATGGCGGTGGGGAGACCAAGACGAAGCACCAGCAGACATAGGTTGAAGGCACCTTGAGCACAACAGGAGCGTGTCACGGGTGACATTATTTACGTTAATTATTTTGACGCTTGTGTTTGGAATGGACACTTCATTTGTTCATGTGAAGTAACATGAAAATTTATTAGACTTAAATGGGCTGAGTTGGCTGGGTGGTTTGAATAGGTGCCGATGCAGCAAAGGCTTGTAAAAGTATAGTGTTATGTGGTACTGGCGAACTGGTTTGCGTTCTCATTTATTGATTGTGCCATTGGCTTGACGAGGCATCGATGCCTTGGATGTCTAGCAGAAGGTTCGCTGCATCAAAACATCCCCGGAGTTGCTGCCTCCATGAGGGTTCTTGTCCTCTGCCTCGAGGTCCTCACCCTGCGCCTCCCCAGGCTCTTCCTCTGAGCCATCACTTGAGTCATCCTCCAAGGCCTGTGGAGCTGCCTCGCTCTCCTCAGCCACCAGTGGGTCCCCCTTGACAGAGTCAGGCTGTTCAGAGTGCAGCGTGTGACAACTATGAGGGAGGCACGCACTGGAGGATGCTGCAGTGCTGCCCCTGACCGACTCCGGCATCTGAAACACATCTTCAGCAGCCCAATGGTCCTGTCCACCACCGCCCTTGTGGAGGCATGACTCCTGTTGCATCTCTCCTCGGCCTCAGTTCTTGGGTGATGGAGTGGGGTCATCAGCCTCCTCTTCAAGGGATCACCCAGAGCCAGCCATCCATCCACTCGTGCAGGACCCACAAACAGCCTTGGTACCTGTGAGTGTGCAAGAGGTAAGCATCGTGTGAGCTCTCAGGATAACAGGCACAAACTTGGTGAATCTGTGTCCTGTGGTCACAGACGATCTGAACATTTATTGAATGGAACCCCTTTCTGTTTATGAAAGCTCCAGGTTCACCTGTTGGCGCCTTGGTGACCCCGTGAGTGCACCTATTACACCCTGGACACGGGGGAAACCAGCCATCGCAGCCAAGCCTCCTGCTCTCTCCACCTGGCTCGCCTTGTCTGCCCAGAGGTGGATGAACACGCAGTCGTGTCTAAAGATAGCATCACTCAATGAGTTTGACTCAACTGTGTGCAGCTGATTATAAACCGCTGCACAGATACCCCCACTGAGCCCTGAAAAAAAACCCGAGGCATAGAAGTTGAGGGCCACTGTGACCTTCAAAGCCACTGGCATGGGGTGTCCGCCCACACAGTTGGAGGTGATTTGTGGACCTATCATGTGACATATGGCTGTCACTGTGTCCCTGGAGAGGCGGAGCCTCCTGTGGAATTGGACCTTGGACATCCGGAGCTGGTTGGAGCGCTGCCTGAACATTCTAAACACCGGTTAGTGGCATCATCGGTGTGCCCTCCCGCTGACCCTGTACAAACTGAGCCCGTGCCTCTCCTCTTAAAGACCCGTCCTTAGGACGTTACCCACGCCCATCTGGCCTCCTTTCCCTCCTGCTTCTTCCTCTTCAGTGGAGGCTCCACCGGTGGAATACACTATCCCTATTAGATAGGATGCAGAGGAGCAGTGCTTTGTAAATGAGGGAGCGCGGTGCTGCAATGCTCAGAGGAACCTTCCTGGGAAGATGAGGGCCTGAGACGCTGAAAGACAGGCTTGACAATCAAACAAGATGCAAAGAAACTCTGGGACAACGCTGTACTCACACAGCAAAGGACTGGCAATGACAGAGATAGTGCTGCTGCTCCGGGGCGGGGGCGGGGTGCGCTTTTATCCCGCCCGTGAATGAGGAAATGATTAAAATGTGATTTCCGCCCACCCGCTTTGATCATGCGCCGAGCTAAAAATCGCACGGGCAACGCAAAATTGCCGTCAATAGGCTTTTTAATGAACTTAATTGGCTCTATAACTGTCGGCCGTTGCTGCTCCGACTCCACGCACCCGCCGACCTCCATATCGCAGGCTTGCACGATGATATCGGGACACCAGCCTGACGTCATGTTGCACAATTTTACGTGCGTTCGTGACCTCGAATGCAAGATTCAGGCCAAAGTCTTCGAGCAACACTTTGCAATATGGTATTAATTCTTATTTATCAACCCTCGTTAGTATAAACTTACATACACAATGCAACATGTTGCAGTAGTTTTGCTGGCTCTGAACCTGGAGCACTACAGTAAGTGGCTGCTGCCACATTGCATGTGAAGTTGTAGAATTTAGTCTATTTTTGAGGTGTTAGCAGTGGCTTAGTGGTTGGCACACTTGACCGAATCATAAGGTGGTAAGTTCAATTCTTACTCCAGAGACTTGAGCGCAAAATCTTGGCTGACACTCTAATGCAGTACTGAACCGTTGGAGGTGCAGTCTTTAAAGACATTAAATGAAGGTCCTGTCTGCCCCCTCAGGTGGATCCTGTGGCCACTATGTGAAGAAGAGCAGAGAGGTTTTTCCCAGGTGGCCTGCCCAATATTTACCAGATACACCAACAGGGCTAAAATAGATAATCGGATTATCACATCGCAATTATTGTCAAACCTTGCTCTGAGCATTTTGGCTGCTGTAGTTTCTACATCACAACCGTGACTGTGCTTCAAAGGTACTTCTGTAAAATTTTTGGGTGTGAAGCACTTTGGGACTGTCCTGAGGCCACGTGCTGTATAGATTCAAATACTTCCTGTCTTTCTTTAAGGCTGAAGTTATGCTTTGATCCCACCTCAGGACAGTGGCTGGTCACGAGGGGCTCCTGACAGCAACTCCCGCTTTTGTATGTCGGACTGCGAATGTGCAGCCGTGAGAAAGCCGCTCGGGCAAATCCAGAGCTCGGCCCCTCAAGCCTTCCGTATGGCGAACGCAATCAGGACTGACTCTTATTCAAAACATTTATTGGGTAGGGTGGTGGGTAAACACTGGCATCAGATCACCAACTGCCCAGGATGTCATACAACTTTCGAACCTGATTTGACGCTGCCCTGGAATTATAGTCTAGTTGTGTGCATGTGCTGTAAGATGGACTCCCCACGAGGCTAACAACATCAAGATCATATTGATAAATGATGCAGAGGATTAATGTGTACTGTTCAGAAAGCACCAGTAAAATTCACTGTATAATACAAATCCATCAATCCCGAGTTATTTGTCATTTTTTACACAAATATGACACTTTAACTGCATCCCAAGAGAAGCGCAAAATGATTAACGATGAAAATAGATTTCAGGCGGCTTAAAAAGAATACAGACTCCAGCCTGTGGAAAATACTATTGTAAATGCCTGGAAACGATAATGAACAAAGTCCAAGTTGCAGCTATATTCTGTTTGCTCTTGTTTCCGTCAATAGATTCAGTGGGAGCAGAGCCAGTGGTGGGAAAGACTGGGTTTGACTTCTGGATAGAGCAGCCTTGTTGGGCCATTTTTTGCTGTCACTTCCTGCTAGTTAATTATTCAAAATCTAATGCCAGTCTTCAGATTGCCATGTTAATTTGCATATGGGCCAGTTAACATTGCATTGGTTGGCATGGATTGCAGGCAAGTAATTTTTTCCCTATGGGGAACTTCTAGTTCAACTGTGACCTATATTCCTGTCGACATAGTATTGTTAGAGAGAGAGTGGGAGAGTGACAAACCTCCCAACATCTCAGCTACCTGGCCCTTCAAGTACCATGGGTGGCAGAATCTGCAGATCTTGCATTGGACTTATCAGTCATCACAGAACCCATCAAACCGGAGTGGAAGCAAATTATCCTTGATCCCAAAGGAATGCCTAAGAAAGAGAAGATTGTTCCTGAACCCGCTGCTGTCCAAAAATGAAATAAACCAAAACTAATGCGCATTTTTAGTAGATCCAGCAGTGTCCATAGAGAGAGAAACAGAGTTAACATTTCAGGATGATGACCTTCCATCAGATTTGTTACCTCTGTTTCTCTCTCTACAGTTGCTGCCAGAATATTTCCAACACTCCCTGTCTTGTTTTAATATACATTTGATTTTCAGCATCCACAGTATATGGCTTTTGGCTAAAGAGAATATTGTTTTTTTTTTAAACTGAACACACAGTGCAAACCAAAAACCACAGTATTTTAATGACAAATTTTTTAAAATTGTCAATTACTACTAGCTGATTCATGCATTGTTCCATAAACAAACCAGAGGATAAAATCATGGACCTGCCTGTTTGAGAAGGTGGGTTCGAACACTCTAGCAGTCCGTTCTATATCTGTTGGGCAGCATGTTTATACTGTTCCTTCAGCTAGCATTGGCATAAAATGGAAATAAAAGGTCAGCTTAATGAACTGGACAGATGGAGTTCTGTTTAACAACAAATTCAGCTGTAGGGAAAAAAAGCTTCTCTCCAATCCTACAGTAAACCGTTAGCCATCTGCAGATGCAATTTAATCAGATGTCTCCTTCAAGATCCATTGGTCTAACGGAAAATGATGCAAAGTATTCTTGACAGTATATACTGTTGAATAGTGAGGTGCTTCTGCAGAGCAGATGGATTGAAGCAGGTACTATAGTGTCCAATGTAGTATTTGATAAGCTGAGAAGATCCTGTAGCTTGTAGCGTTAAAACACATTTCAGCTGCAGAATATGGGGATACATTCTGAATGTAAGGAAAATGAAGAGGTGTGTATTTATGATGCATTTGAAAATATTATAAATTTGTTGCAATGGATATATACGGTCAGGGAGGAATGATATTAAAGGGTAATAGCACACAGAGGAAAGGTTAATAAAGAGGCAATACAAAAATCAGGAAATGTACAGCAAGTCATTGAGCACTTGAAGGAAGAAGACTGTTCACTGATCCACACAGGCCTCCCTTTACCCAAATATTCCTTACTTTTCAATAGTAATTTTTTTGTTCTGAAATTGTACACCTGCCCCAATCCCCTCCTTCTGATTTCCATTTTCCAGTGTTTCCGCAAAGCGCTGGGAGGGCAAGGACACGGGCTTGTGTGAGAAAGGGACACAAAACAAGCCAATCGTGTACCCAAACACTCAACAACCTTTGACTCATTCTTTCTAAACATTGAGTACGATGCAACTGAACTCAGCCCATTCTCTGAGTAGAATCCCTGTTAAAAATGCCAAACCCATAAACTTAATCTGTCCTCTTAAAACTAATTTGTCTATTTGATGTGCTTCAATGATGTTGAAAATAAAGTGAAGTGTATGTTATACTGGTTGACTAAAGGTACTAATGGACTGGTTTTGATCAAGTGCCCTTGAAGGAATAGGAAAGGTAAGACTGTACAAAGTGCTCCTTCATCTCTCTCTTTATTTACATAAGATTACAATATTTCCTGCTTTAGGAGATTGACTAATTTTTGTACATAATTTCTAGCCTGGTGGAGGCTTACAATTTTGGACCTTCACTTTTGCCCAAGAGCTCCCCCAATCAGGTAGCTTAAGAGGCAGCCACTTGACAGCCCGAGCAGTGATTCAGATGCAAGCCAAATCTATTAATCAGGCATTGGGGGTGTGGGTGAGAGGAGTTAACTGACAGAAAGCGAGCTTGTTACTGAAATGGAACACCAGGATAAACGATAGTAACAACTTTTCCTGAGACAACCCTACCTCTTTCTTTCTCTTCTCTGTTTATATATTGTGCTTATTGTGCAGCCAGTTCTGAATATAATTGAATGTAAAGTCAGTATATGTGAGCCGTCATTATCAGTGCCTCTGCACTAGAGCTAGCAATGTGATGAAAATATGCATGTAATGGATGTAACTGCTTTAAGTCAGAAGGAACACGTTAATTGATCTTGAATATAATGGGCTTGTTATAACATGCTAGGAACAAACAAAAACTTTAAGATATCTATCACCATCTGGAATGTTCTAGGACTGTTCATTTATGTGGGCTTGAGTGCATATCCCTGATTTATAAGTCTGTTTTCCCTTTGTTTTGCACAAGTCAGTCACAATAAGCAGTATTGCAAGAATTGTACCAGCTTCCCACAATCAGGGTTCTGACTTCCTCTGAGGCTCGAAGTATCACTAAGAATGTTTGAACATGTATATGCTGACGTGTGTCAAATGTACCTGTATGCGCAGTGATGATATAAATTGTAAAAGAAGCTGGAGCATTTAGAGTGTCTGCCTGTGTGTCTGCCTGTCGGCCTGTGAGCCTGTCAGCCTGTGTGTCTGTCGGCCTGTGTGCCTGCCTGCCGGCCTGTGTGTCTGCCGGCCTGTGTGTCTGCCGGCCTGTGTGTCTGCCGGCCTGTGTGTCTGCCTGCCTGTGTGTCTGCCTGTCTGTCTGTCTATTAGGCTGCACACTGTACTTTACTGATGCACCATCTGCCGACTTGCATTGGTAGGTAGGTAGGTTGGTTAGTGAATTTAGTTCTGTTAGTTTACAATCTAAACTAGGGGTGCCCAAAATGCTGCCCGTGTACCACCTGCAGCCCTTGAAACCCTGGCAATCTCACTACTAAGTCCAGGCATCCTGGTTCTGTTTTGCATTTACAATTCTTATTTCATGGTTTATCTCATTCAAATTTTTGTGAATCTGAGGTTCTGATAAAGATGGTGCTTGGCATTGTAACCTCACTTGGGTAAATCATAACACTCAAGAGGTGTTGGCATCAGCAACCTGAGATAAATATTAACTTGGATTTAAATTACTGAGGGGATCGATTAATGATGATACTTTCCATCTTTTTACAGAAGTGCTACCATTTCTTATTCCAACGTTACCGTCTAGAGCATTATACAGTCTCCTCTAACTGGCTTGCTTTGGGCACTGTCATCCTATTTGGATTTCTCTCTCTCTCTCGCTCAGTGGCTTTATTCAGAGGTTAGTGGCTGGAGGTGTTTGTGGAGTTTAATGTGCAAAATAATGTTTTCTTCACTGCCCCCCTCCCCCTCCCCCTCCCCCACTCTATATGTGGCACTAAATGCTCAGCGTTTGCAAAGTGGATAAAGACTCCACCCAGACTTTGTGCAAAGTATGGTTCCATGTGAAATCTTTCTCAAAAGCCTCAGTTTCATTAAACATCTTTTTCTCATACTCTCCAGATTAACC
Organism: Cetorhinus maximus; assembly: GCF_964194155.1. NCBI lineage: Eukaryota > Metazoa > Chordata > Chondrichthyes > Lamniformes > Cetorhinidae > Cetorhinus > Cetorhinus maximus. Next base: position 216,285,611 of record NC_135880.1, read on the forward strand.
AAAGTTAAAGCTTGAAAATGCCGATCTAAAAAAAACACAACTGGTTGATCTCCCAAGGAGATACAGACAGGTAGTCAAAACAAGTACAGATTTCAGATGAATTGGAGTTAGAGGGTGGAGATAAGTAGACCACGCAAATGGCCACAGTTTTGTCCCCATTTTAAACTCTTGTATTCTGTCCATGTTTTTACATTTCCAAGATAAATCTCTATGCCTACGTTTATACTGGAAACTGCCTGTGTAAGCCAGTCACACTGTGATCATACCCTCTTGCCAGTGGTAGCGCTGAAGTTCCCAGTAGGATTGGGGGGGGATGTCCTCCTCATGATGCAAGTGGCTTCTGGCTGCATGCAAATGAGGAATCCTCCCACTGACCCTGAAAAATCTGAGATGGTCAGCCCTGCGGGGGTAGGGAGTTGACGTCAGTAGGAGCAACGGCATAATAGCTTCCTGCCTTTGGAATGTTGAGTTGCAGCCCATTATGTTTTGCACATTTTCATTATTATGTGGCAGTTTGGTTTAATCACTGCCAATTCTGTGGTGCTACTTTGGTTTTGCAGGGAACATAGGTCAAACTAACGTGTCAAATGCTCTAAAAGACTGAGGCACCCGGTTTGCATGTTGTAATGTCTTTTACCTGTTCTGAACGTCAGTCAAATGGGTCGCTAGGTCAAAATCCTGGAACTCCCTAACTGCTTCGCTGTGGGTGTACCTACATCATATGGACTGCAGCAGTTCAAGTAGGTGGCTGATCACCACCTTTTCAGGGGCAATTAGGGATGGGCAATAAATGCTTGGCCTAGCCAGCGACACCCACATCCCGTGAATGAATAAATAAAAGGAAATGAAGTTTTTCTCTGCCCATTCAGCCAAACATGCCTATGGTGTTCCATGGTTGTCCATAGGCATTGTCAACACTAACTTCAAAGCCACAGCTTCACACCATATGTTTCGTAACATTAAACTTGAGTTTTCCCACTCCCTTTAGGTAAGTTTTCCCAGTTTGTGGTTGTGCTCAGGTGCAGTGTGGTGTCGGAACCACACGAGTCCGAGATGGCAAAATCACAAATGGAGGTCAAGTTGTAGCCCTGTTTGTAGAATATTTTTTGAAGTGTAATTTAACAGAAATCTATTGTGATAATTATGGTTTTTAAAATACCATGTCCTTGGCTGAATGGATAGGTAAACTGCTCAGTTGGTTGCTGGCCGAAATGAACCAGCAAAGTCCCTGTCAGGACTCCATCTCTGTGCTGGGTTAGCTGATCCTGTGTTGATAGACTGCCCTTGGAGCTCAATGTTAGCCAGTGTTCCCAATCCTAATTGTGATCAGCGACTGCCGGAGTGTGCATTTAAATGTGAGGCTGTGATGCCCCAAGAGCCCAGATAACCAACTTGTTATCTGGGTTCGCGGGAAGAGCTATCCACTTGCGGCGCATGCACCAGAGGGCAGCTGGAATCACGTGGCCGCACGCACCCACTCAGCGGGGAGAGGGGAGAAGTCGGGCCTGGGGAGTGTGGTAAGACAAATCTGTCGCTGAAACTTCGTACTTGCAGCAACACCCATGTTGGTCGGGGACCCGCTGATTTGACTTGTGTGTTTGGAATTTTTCTTTTGTTTTATGAGCAAGAAGTTGGCGAATGATACCTGTCTATAATTTCTAAGATTCTCCCAGAAGACCAAGTAAATAGAGGTCTCAGCAGGATTGCCTATCATGTCGTCTCGCTGTTAATTCACAGGTTACCATGCCCCACTCGACCTTTATCCAGAATTTCACAGGATTGCAACAGACCTGAGCATTCATATGGTGCCTGAAGGGAGACCAGTCAATGTTTGTGTTGGAAAAGAATGGTATCGCTTTCCCAGTAGCTTTCTCCTACCTGACAAGTAAGTAACTCAGTTCTGTGGCGGTTAGACCTTATGGATTGGGTATTTTTTTTTAAAAAAAGGGCTGCTTTGAAGTCAGGAGACCTGGAAGAGTGGGTTTTCTGAAGGGCCTAGCCAAATTTGACAGCGGGGCCCAATCGGCGTTTTCTAATCTCTGTTTCCCGGCCACAGCCTGTCAGGCGGAGAGGCTGGATGGCTGTCAGTGCCAGGCTACAGTTGGAGAGAGATGGGGAGTGGGGGGGCGCGGGGGAGAGGGGAAATCAGGAAGGATGGAAGGGGGAATGATTGGACGCCAGAGGGAGGGTGGGAGTCTGGAGGAAAGATTGGGATTCCAAGCAAGCAGGGAAATTGGTGGTCGGAAGGCACGTTGGAGGCTAGAACAAGATTGCAAGATTGGAGGCTGGGGTCTAGTGAGATCAGAAAGGTTAGCAGGTTGTGGGGGGTGGTTGTGGGAATGGCTGTGCCCATGAGGGGGATTGCGTTGTCTGATCACAGAGGGTTTGTGAAGAGGTAGACAAAGTCCAGCAGTGGAAAAGCATTTACCCTCTGGATCCAGTAGTCCTTGTCTCCCCTTAGCTGGTGGGTTCCCTGGGGCCCAAAAAAACTCAGCCGCACGAATTAACTTTAAAATGGTAGCTAATACGCGACACAGCCTCATTGTCGTATTTAAATTGCTAATCTGCTTCCTGTGAGTGGGTTGACTACCCACCCCCTGTCCTGCCTCTGTCACAACCAGATGTGGGTGGGTTAGAGGTGTGTTGGGGTTGGGATTTAATTTTTTTGTATTTTGTCCTACTTCTTGAATCTATATAAAACCTGAAGACAGGTTTTAACATATCACTTAAACCCAATCTGACTATTTTGGGGAGTTAAAATTCAGTCCTAAGTCATTGCTGTTTGTGTTTAGCAGGTAGTATAACTGTCTAATGTGCTCTTTTTTCATTCAAGTCATGAAAATTTACTGAAAATCATTATTCACAAAGCATCAGATAAAATAAAAGTTAATTTTAGATCTTGCATGTTAAATGGTGAAAATGTTTCATATGTTACTATAGTTCTGTTAACGAAATATAGTTGAAGGAGACCACCTGATCTTTTTGAGAAGGAATAAGTTTGCTTAGGACTAGAATAGGTCCATCTTATAAAGTTGATTTTCCAGGCAACTTTTCTTGGTGGAAACATTAAACTTTATTTACCAGACAGCAGCAGCAGCTACATGTGTGCATCTAACTCTATAACTGAAGAAGAACTCTCTCCTAGAGGTTCCCCGCACTGCTAACTCATTGGTTTACACAGATCATGTGATCTCACAACACTGGATTATTCTTAAAGCTACAGCCCTACATTTATCAGAACTATAATTACTACAATTCATCTTTTTCTTTTCTAGAAACACAGAAGGCTAGGAAATTAGAGCATAGAAGGAGACCATTTGGCCCATCATGTCCACGCCATCCGAAAAAGAGCGATTCAGCCTAATCCCTCTTTCCAGCTCTTGGTTAAGGCACTTCAAAAATATATCCAAGTATTTTTTAAATGTAATGAGAGTTTCTGCCTGTACTATTCTTTCAGGCAGTGAATTCCAGCCTCCCACCAACTCCTGGGTGAAAATATTCCTAGATTTTTTAAAAAAATCTTTCGATCATGTGTAATTTTACCTATAGGCCCTGAGTTCTGTGGTGGTTTCAGCTAAATCGCCAAGTAACATGTTTGAGCATTCTTTAAAATACTCCTTTTCTTGTCACTCCTCCCAACACACAGACACTTGCGCACATTCAAACGCATACACACACACGAACTCACACACGTGCAAGTGCACACAGACGCAAACGCCTCATTTTTACTGTCAGCTGTATCTTCTAGTAGCAATTTGTTTCTATTTCTATTTTGTCTCAAGCGGCTGCATTTATATTACAGCCAAACAATCAGCGTGGAGATTTTGCACATCCCAAGTCAAGAACACACTTCCCAAAATCCCCTTCCACAAGTCACACGACATCCTAACTTGGAAATTTATTGGCTGCTCCTTTATTGTCACTCGGTCAAAATCCTTTACTAATAGTACAGTGGGAGCACCTTCACCACAGGGACCATAGCGGTTAAGGAAGGCAGCTAACTACCACCTTCTTAAGAGCCATTGGGAATGGACAATAAATTGTGGCTTTCCAGGTGACACCCACATATCTCGAGAATGAGTTAAAAATTATTTGGTTGGGTAGCTTGCGAACAAAGTTTGTAACTGGAAAGTGAATCAGGAAACAAAGGGGGGGAAATGCTGCTCGGGTTTTGTGCCAGCACTACTTTGGCTCAGAAGCAGGGACGTTACCCACTGTGATACAAGACCACCTATGTATTCTAAGAACTCCTACATATTATAAGTACCATCACGGGAATTGTTTGCAAAAGGAGAAAATGCTAAACATTCAATATCTGAATAACTACGCTGGTTTAATACTTTGGGTGCCGACCGTTCATCAGAAGTAAATGGTCTCGACACTTTTTCATCTAACTGCCAAACTCCTACTTAAAACAGAAAATGTTGGAAATTCTCAGCAAGTCAGGCAGCATCTGTGGAGAGAAAAAAATTGAGTTAATGTTTCAGATTGATGACCTTTTACCTGAAACTGAAAGGTCAGCGACCTGAAATCTCAACTCTGTTTCTCTCTCCACGGATGCTACCTGACCTGCTGAGTATTTCCACATTTTCTGTTCTTATTTCAGATATCCAGAATCCTCAGTATTTTGTCTTATTTTTTGACTCTGTATATTTTATCGAAAACTAAGTGAAGATTATTTAAAATGAAAGACTGTTCCTTCAGCATCCATAAGATACTAACTCTGCTGACTAATGGATCTGACTCATGGTGATTGCATATCTTGAAACTGGAACACAGCGAATTAATTCCCATCTACTGGCCTTGATTGTCCTGCCAAGGACTTTGTAATTTCAAAATAAAACTTTTTTAAAAAAAAGACATGCACGACAGTAAAGGAAGTATTTACTGAAAGTTTGAATGTGTTGTGTCTGCAGTTTGTTACATTTCGCAAGATTTATTTCAGCAATCTGTCGTGATAAGAATGAAGGATATTTTAAATTTTCCATTAACATTTACTTTTCCTTTTAGTTAAAGTTCTGGTTATGTTCCTTTTGCCACTTGGGGGAGAAAGCCCAATAATAGCCCAGGTTCTGAGTGAAGGAAGGGGACAACTGTTGGAGATCAGGTTTAATTCGACAGGAGGCCCATTCATCATGTGAGACATTCAACCAAAGCCCTTTCCCGCCCTCGTAGGTGAAACACCTTGTGACACTATTCAAAGAAGAACAAAGAGCTCTCCTGTTGTCCTGGCCAACATTGACCCCTCAACCAACACCAGCAATGCAAGCTAGCTGTTCTGAAAAAGGGTCAGAAGCTAATATGTTAGCTGCTCCGGACTCTCCAGAGATGCTGCCTGACCCGCTGAGTGTTTCCAGTGATTTTTCTTTTGATGTGACAATGGACCCTCCCTGTGCCAGTCCTGTTTTCTTCCCAAATGGAAGTCATTTTATCAACCTTGCAAAGCATGAAAGGATGAGTGAACTCTGCAAACCCAGTGCCTCCGGGCCCAGAGCTCAAGCAACTGAGCTACTGTGCTTCCAGATAGCAACTGTGTACGGTGGGACCAGTGACACCCATTCACCATCAAAATATGTGCAGAGACTGGTGATTTGTGCTTGGTGCCATTGTCAGTCATCGTGAACAAAGTGGAAGACTTCTACTTTGCTTTCTGTTAGTAAGAATTCCACAGCTACCCATTGTTTTATTGAATTGTACCGCTGAACACACAATCCTTGTGGTATTTCAACATCTCCAAAACACATACTATATAGATCATAGATTAATTTATTTGGTTTTCTCTCTGCTTGGTCTCGCGCTATCACATACTTTCCCCAGACTAAAGAAGAACTCAGATCTCCACTTCTAAAACCACCTGCGAGACTCCTGTTCAGGATGAGTAAGGCTCCAGCCTTTCCTCCTTTCTCGGTTTCTGTGTGCCCGGCCTGCACACCCAACACCTCATACTGACCCTAATGAGTAATAATTAGTACGACGGTGAAAACACTCCAATGTTTAAAAAACACTAAAGATTGAAAGCTTCATCATGTAATCCACGTCTGAATGAAGATCCAATTTTGCTTTTGTTTTTTTCAGCTGGCAGCTCCAGTTCATTGCCTCCGAATTTCAAGGCCAGCTCCCAAAGCCCTACGCCAAAGGACCAAAGGCAACTCAAATCCATCCAACAGACATGAATGACCGAAACCAAGAGGAAACATCCAGATATGTAAGTGAAGGGCTTTACTTGGTTGCTGTGAAGTTTACATTTATGAAGCTGAGGGATGTTAATGTGGGGAAATAGAATGTTTCAGTCTCAGATATCCAGTGTCCGGCATTTAGCACCACTAGGCAGACAGAGTTTGGGTTAAACATAAATTTCACTGTACTGTGCACCAACAATTCACCCTCCAACTCAACCTCAGATGAGCATCCCTCTTATAGGTGTGTAACATTTTCCAGTAACTTAGTGGCTTGAGCACCCTCGTTCTAGATCCTTCCACCAATGGGAATGGTTTCTCTCTATCTACCCTGTCCAGACCCCTCATAATTTTGAATACTTCTGTCAAATCTCCTTTCAACCTTCTCTAAGTAGGACAATCCCAGCTTCTCCGATCTTTCTACGTAACTGAAGCTCCTCATCTCTGGAAACATTCTTGTAAATCTTCTCTGCATCCTCTCTAATGCCTTCGCATAATTCCTGTCATCGGATCAGGGAGTCTCTTATTAACATACAGGGCATGCTGGCAATGCTTCAACCATGGATGCATCCCTTAACAGCCTTTTACCCTCATTCACTTGAAAACATTTGAATCTCAAAGTTTATAAAATGGTTTCCTGCTATCAGACACCAATGTCCTTTCACAAATGGGATATGCTGGTTTAATTATACTTTAATCTGTCAGATAACATGCTCACGACACACTTCGGCATCCTCTACAGATTTGCTTGGTGGAGGGTGTTGCACGCGGCAGCCCCATACAACCGAAGGAAGTGTCGGTACATGGACTCCCAAGATGCCTGCGTATTTTGCGGCCTTGTGGAGTCCATGGACCACGTGTATGTAGGGTGTTGTAGTTATTTGAAGAACCTTTTACTTGTGTCTTGTTTGCACTTCAGCCCCAGGCTCCTGATCCATGGGCACCCTGTGCGGAGGTGGGGCAGGGAGGGAGGAGGACCTCCTCGTGAAGCTGCTCCTGGGCCTGGCCAAGTTGACCATTAACAGTGGGGTTGGTGGGGGGTGGGGGGGGGGTGGTGGGTGGGTGGGTGGGGGTCATCCGGCCAACTATCTGTCCCTCTTCCACGGCTACGTTCGTGGCCGGGTGTCCCTGGAGGTGGGGTGGGGGGTGGGACTGGGGTGCTTTATTGACCCTTCTAATCACATTTTGATTTGATGTTGTAAGTTTCCTTTGTGATTTGTTTTTCCTTTGCAGTATCCCTTTAAGGGGCTGCCTCTTACTTTGTCCCCTGCTCTCTTTAGTTTATTTGGTTGTACTCAAAAGAGTTACAGAGTTGCTCTTCGTTAGAAAATGGTTAATGGGCAAACGAGATTTCACTTTTTTTTAGCTCCGCGGAAGATGTTTTTTGTGTGGGCTTTACTATGATGGTCCTGATGAAAATTGTCTTGTTCTTTTACTTTTCTCCACTCTTATGTTCTAAATCAGAAAGCCAGGTGACGCAGGATAGAACCAGAACCAATTTTTACACCTTTGTAAGCTTGTATTTCGAGATTCACCAAAATCCAAGCACCACACTCTCAGTCTGCTCCTAATTATGGGAAATGAATCCCCAGTTAATGCCCAGAACTTGAATACAAATAAACATTCAATGAATACAATTAATATCTTGCGCTGAACATCATGCTAAGCAGAGCTCTGCATGTGGCATTCAAATGGGCACTTTTTATGGGTGACCACTGACCATGAGCGTTAACAGAATGTTTCGTCATCATATCCAAGTCAGGTGCTTTCCTCAGTAATTTTTCTAAATCAAAAGTACTCTGTCCGAAGTCCATTTTTGGGTCCTAACTTTCATTTCTCAGGACTTAGGGGCTTTCCCTTGTCTTAGTGAGAAATGAGGCAGACCGAGCACATGCTTCAATCAGTGTCCTTTATTTCAGTATTGCAGTTTGTGTCACTTTGAGGCAATAGTTAGTGGTTGTGCTCATCGCTTTCGGACTGAATCGTATTTTTAGTTCTCAATGTAGCACCAAAAGCTTCAACAGCTCATCAATCCTACATCCAAGAGTGAGTCAGTCAGACTCCTGCCTCACCGAGTGTTTGCTCTTCTCATTAAATGCCTTGATAATTAAAATCTATTGACATCATCTGGCATCATGTTGAGGCCAGAAAAGCTTCTGATAAGCTTCAGCTCCGTGACTGAGGCTATCTCACTGTGAAAGATGCAATGGTGTAAGGCATTGAGTACAGAAGCATAAAGCATCATGCATATTTAGAGAAGTCTCATTATTACCTCAGCTGCCACATTATTCCGTGACAGACACCAAGATGTGTTGCCATGACAACACTTTGGTAAGAAGATTCATTCTAAATACTGATAGTAAGCTGATTTACATATTAAAAAAAAAAATCCTGAACCATTGGCGAAACAACTTTTTATTTCTGTGATTGCGTGCGAAATATTAACATATTAAATATTAGAATACAAAGATTGAGATTCAAGGTGGAAAGGTGATGCTGTGGAGGAGAGGCATCAATTTTAGTTTCTCCCTCGCCAACTTTCAGTTGTCTTTTATCATTATTACTTGTCATCTAATTTGCACAGCACTGCTGCACAAAACAAATTGCCTAAAGTGCCTTAAATCTTTGCGTTCAGGTGTTTTTATTTTTCAAAAGCTGTGTGATCAAACTTTTTCATATCCATTGTTATGTAGTAGCGAGAATGGAGAGCTTAACTGAGTGGGAACAGCTACTGAGCTACTGCGCAAATACAGTTGGTGTTATCGAAAATGAAACACATATACCAGCAGGATTCAGATAATCGCCCATTGGTGAGGGAGAAGCATGTCGGCAAAGTCTGAAAATTGACATTAAATTTAATACTGCCAGAGAGCTCTTGAGTTGCGTTCAACCTGGATCTGAGTGCTGCTCCTAGCTAGACTTGACAGCTCAGATCACTAATCTAGCACTGGTTGTAAATATCTAAACCCCAGATATTGAACAGTATATGAGAAGACAAGGAAAGTACGACAGTAAGGGATAAGTTTGCCAATCCCAAGGTTCCAGCTGGGATTGAGTTGGAAGTGGTGCACCCACTTTTCTGACCCTCTCTCTTTTTGTGTGTGAAACTGGGGAACTTACGCTTAAATTCCCAAATGCTGGTACCTTTTGCACAGGCCTGTTCTTTTGTTTACGCTGTCTTGTGTCGGCATCACAGACTAATATTCGTATTCTGCGGGGTCAGCTGTTGGACAGGGAAACAGTGAATCACATGGGACTGTTGTTGTATTGTCAGCTGTGACTCACTCTTGCCCCTGAGTCAGAGATTTTGGGTTCAAGTCACACTTCTGGGACAAGGGCACAAAATTCTAAGCTGATGCTCCAGTGCAGCACTAAGGGAGTGCTCACTGGAAGTGCCGTCTTTCAGATGAGACCTTAAAGGGCTTGTCTTATGTGAAAAGATTTGAGCAGTTTAGGCCTATGCTCGCTAGAGTTTAGAAGGATGAGAGGAGATCTAATTGAGGTATATAAGATGCTACAGGGGATAGACAAAGTAGACGTGGAGCGGATGTTTTTCCCTTGTGGGGCATTCTAGAATGGGAGGCCATAGTTTTAGGCTAAGGGGTGGTAGATTTAAATCAGAGATGAGGAGGAATTACAAAGAGTTGGTGAATCTGTGGAATTCACTACCTCAGAGTGCAGTGGATGCCGGGATGCTGAATCAATTTAATCAGGAGCTAGACAGATTTTTAGCTAGTGACGGGTTGAAAGGTTATGGGGAGAGGGCGGGAAATTGGAGTTGAGGCCGAAATGAGATCAGCCATGATCGTATTGAGTGGCGGGGCAGGCTCGAGGGGCTGAATTGCCCATTCCTGCTCCTAGCTCTTATGTTCTTAAATAAACCAGGGCCCCATCTTCCCTCTAGGATGGGCATTAGAGAACCCATTCGACAAAGAGCAGGAAAGTTGTCCCAGTGGCCTGGCCCATATTTATCTCTTAATTTGCATCACTAAAACAGGTTATCTGGTTATTAAAACATTGCAGTTTGTGGAAGATTGCTGTAAACAAATTGACTGCTGCGTTTCCTACATTACAACAGTGACTACACTTCAAAAATACATCATTTGCTGTACAGCGCTTTGGGGCTGTTCTGTGGTTGTGAAAGGTGCTATATAAATGCAAGGATTTATTTTCTTGTATTAATGATATGACCTTCACTATGCAATCTGTGACCATCATCAATCCTTGATGTACAGCTCAGATGTTTATTTGTATTTAACCTCATTACACATCATGGTTTGAAAACCGCTAATTACTTTCGACATTAGTGACGCACCCAAGATGATAACAAGTGCTTGACCAACCTCAAACCTGACGTTTAATTCTTTGTGGCTGTATCAGGTGAATGCTATGTTAGGAGTACACTGAAGGCATCTTGGTGGGCCTTTTCTATTAACCCCTTTCATATCAACGTGCAGCATTATGGAAGGCTCCCAACTCTATTTGCATGCATTCCTGGAGATTTAATTACATGAACTCCAATTGCCTTGCCCAATTAAACAGCCACTTTCCTATCAGCAATATTTTTATAATTATTAAACAAAAGTGTTGAGAGAAAATGGAATTTTTAAAATTGGCTCCATGACTTTTCTCTCATGTTGCTCACAGCTATGCAGGAGATTGATCTTAAATCGCAGGAGACACCATGACAATCCTGATATCCAGCAATACAAAATCCAGCACAGTCCCACCGGTTACTGTGGACGAATTTATGCTAATGATATTTGCTCGCTAGAGCGTTGATAAAAATTAAAAATCCCGAGTCGTATCACATCATTGCTCAGTGTCCACGGAGGAGAAATAAGAAACAGAACCAGCAGAGATTCAAAGAAAATGTCATATAACACACATAGCACTGGGCAGAGAGCATTGACCCAGTCTGAGGGTTAAGCTACTAACAAACAGCTGCAGTTCCACTACCTTGGTTTATAGTACCACCACACAGTGGAGTTTCCCAGCTTGCAATTCGCTTCCTCCGACCTACGTTTCCTGAGTTGTGGATGTGGCTTTGCGATTATTTTGCTGAGATCTGAAACCTGCGTTTGCAGTTGCAGAAGAAATGGAAGCCTGAAGCGAGTGAAGATTGCAAACTAGAGAGTAAACATAGCTGCTAATGCCTGCCATGAATGCAAATCGATAACGGATATCGCGTTTTGGCTGATATTAGCGACTGCCATTTTAACTGGTGTGTTCGTTTTAAACTGGTGGGGACTGGTGTAAACTCAGAGGTTAGGAGGTAATGGGTCTGCCAAGGAAACAGAGAAACTTACATTCTGTAACACCTTTCACAACTTCAGGTCATCCCAATGTGCTTTACAGCCAATAAAGTACTTCTTGAGGTCACTGTTATACTGTAGGAAACACAGCAGCCAATTTGAACACAGCAAGCTCCCACGTGCGGCAATATGATAATGACCAGATAATCGGATATTTAGCTCGTTGGTTGAAGGGAAATATTAGTCCAGACACCAGGTTGTGATCTCCTGCTCCCCTTCAAAGTGGACCATGGGATCTTTTATGTCCACCTGAGAGGAAAGATAGTATTTACTGCCTCATCTGAAAGATAGCACCTCTGACAGTGCAGCATTCGCTCAGTATTGCATGGGGAGCTTCAGCCTCGATTTTGTATTCGGGTCTCTGGAGTGGGACTTGAACCCCTGATTTTGCAATAAGCAAAATGCATTTTTAAAAAACGTATTCACGGGATGTGGGCATCGCTGGCTTGGCCAGCATTTATTGCCCATCCCGAATTTCCCTTGTTCAGAGGCATTTAAGAGTCAACCACATTGCTGTGGGTCTGGAATCACATGTAGGCCAGACCAGGTTAGAACGGCAGATTTCCTTCCCTACAGGGCATTAGTGAACCAGATGGGTTGTTTTTTTTTACAACAATCGGCAATGGTCATCATTAGACTTTTAATTCCAGATTTTGTTGAATTCAAATTCCACCATCTGCTGTGGTGAGATTCGAACCCCAGTCCCCAGAGCATTACCCTGGGTCTCTGGATTACTAGTCCAGTGACAATACCACTAGGTCATCACCACCCCATGAAATACTGCAAAATGAAAACTGTCAGGCAGGAATGTACCCATTGTCGTTAGGATACTTTGGTTATGGCACCAGACCGGTAAACCAGAGATCCTGGGTTCAAATTCTATCATGACAATCACTAATTCTGGAATTTGGTGGGTTGACACCACGAGCACCCTAAAAGTAAGAGTTAATGAGATCACCTGCAGGATTGGATTGGATTGTATTGCAGGAGCTTAGGGAGCCTATAGTTCCCCGTTGCTTTCTCCATGGCAGCACTTTGGACTATCACAGTCATCTTGCCAGCCAATCAGCACCCTTTTTTTCCTGCAGCAAAAATTGTTGTGATTGTTTGAAATTTGGGATTCTTGCATTTGTCCTGATGAGTGCAAGAAAAAAAGCTTCAGCAACGTGTCTCTCTCTCTCTCTTCAGCAATATTTAAATCATGTACTACCAAGTGACTGACTGCGTGAAGTCTAATGGGTTTAAGAGAGTTCAGAATGTAGGATAGCTATGATCTGGGGAAAAGCCAGCTCAGAGCTGGTCTGAGATTCGAACATGTGGTTTTTTTAAATTCATGGGATGTGGGCTTCGCTGGCTGGGCCAGCATTTATTGCCCAACCCTAGTTGCCCTTGAGAAGGTGGTAGTGAGCTACCCTCTTGAACCGCTGCAGTCCCTGTGTTGTAGGTACACCCACAGTACTGTTGGGGAGGGAGTTGCAGGCTTTTGACCCAGCGACAGTGAAGGAACAGCAGTTGAAGAGACCTCAAGTATAGTCAATTACTATACATCTTAGTGTGAGAAATGGATGTTTTTAAAAAATATTCTTGAGGAATCTTGTGTTATTCTGTGTGTGTGTGTGTGCGTGTGTGTGTGTATATATGATTTAATTAAGCTGGGCAGAAATTAATAGGAGACAGGCTGTCGGGGGGGAGATTTGAAACATGAGAAGGATAGAGGTGTTAGATTTGAGATGCAAGTAAATAGGTTGGATCTAACATTTGCAATTTTAGATAAGTGGGGAGTTGAATATCAAAGGGGATATCAGACACAAGAAACATATTTGCATCTTGCAGGAGTATCATAGGTAAATAGAAGGGCGGATATTATATTTTATTAACCCAAAAGCAAAGACAAGATGGAAACATGAAAGATCTTGTATTTGGAAGGATTTGAGTTTCAAAGAAGTGTGAGAACAATTGAACCTGAGATGAGAGGGGAAAACGGTAATTTAGAGTTACTGTGGAGATCTTGGGGGATTGTAGCTGTTTGAGCTGTTGGGCTGTTGAGATGTGAGATGTAGCAGCTGGAACTGTGGCTGAGAGAGGATGCAATTTGGATCAACCATCCAGTCAAGCCAGAAAAGTCTTGGGCTGCACGAAGCAGTTGTATTCTGAAGTTTGGATTTTCACAGCAGATTGGAAGAGAATTACAGGTCATGTGGTATGTCTTTATTGAAGCCACAGCAGTTTGCCTTGGGTAATGTTACTGGATTTTTTCATAGTTAAACATCTATATTAGAATGTTGCCTGGAAGGTGTTTACTTGTGGGTCTGACCAAGTAGAGAATCTTTTTTGGCAAAAACTTTTTATAAGACTAAGTTTAACTGTGTGTCTGTAATCTTGTGTGCTTAAGTTTCCTTTTACTCTTATTAATAAAACTTTTACTTTTTTTTAAAATCCCAAAAATGTTACTGGGCTTCTTACTGCTGAGATCAGTCCGTCCCCTTCTCGTTTTCAGAATACAAAAGAAAGGGTATGGCCCAAGTTTCCCTCTGGGATTTGGTTTCTGCAGCAATTAACATTGGCTGTGGTCATAACATTAGGATGACAAGTACAAAGCGATTTAATCTTTTGGAACCTTTTAAAGGAAACTAGAACAGTTCATGTTTTTTTTGTGCAAAGTGCATTAATATATTTTGGTCGTGGTCTGAGTGCAGGGCTTGCATATCCCAGAGACCAGCAGTTGCTCTTCATTTAACCTTCAGTTTATGTGAGATTTGTTCTCAAATGCTGCTTTTGGATATTTTCTCAGTTAAGTGTGTGGATGTCACCTTGCAATGCAGTGAACTGTAGAACTCATTCCACAGAGATCACCATCTGATGCACGTTGAATCCAGTATTTGTCCGAGAATGGTGCTCTGCATTACTGAATGAAAGGACACACAAATCTAAACAGCAAAGGAATCCAATTGTCAGCAATTGGTCCAGGGAGAGTGAAATGTGTGTGTGTTTGGGTTAAAGAATTCTACATAAAGCTGCCCTAATTCGATAGTGATGGGAAGATGCGAATTAGGCTGCAGATTTTTTTTACTCTATTGTGTAAAATTAAAAGCCTCCCCACGCCCCCCTTCCCCCCCACCCCCACAACTACCACCAACCTCGCCACGGGGAGGGCATTAAATTTCACCCCAAGTGTTGACAGGCTGTTCATCTGTGGGGTGCATCATAACTAAGCCATCCTCAGGTGACCCAAACATATGCGCACTGTTACTGGGCAGCAATCAGAAATCTGAGCCCTGGTTGTTTCTTTGTTGTCTCGTCTCCCACCCCACAAAAATGCAAGATTTCCATTTATATAGCGTTTCTCACGGCTGCCAGAGTTCTCAAAGCGCTTTATCAGTACAGCACTTTTAGAAGTACATTCCTGATTGTAATGTAGGAAACGCAGCTTCCAATTTACACGCAGCAAGCTCCCACCAACAGCAATGTGATAATGATTAGATATCTGTCTTTGTGATCTTGACCTGGGCATGAATATCGGCCCGGAGGCCGGGGATAAACCCCCCTGTTCTTCGAAATAATGGCCAGAATCTTCCGTGCGGGGGCGGGACCTGCTCGCCGACGCGTGAAATGACGCGCGGTGATGTCAGGCGTGCGTCCCGACGTCACTGCGCGTCATTCCGACCTTCAGTTCGATGGGCGCGCACCAGAGTCGGCTGCGCGCCCACTGAACTGCCAGAGACCTGTTAAGGCCGCTAATTAACTAATTAAAGTGATTGTCAGGGCTGCCCGTCCAACCTTAAGGTGGGATGAGGTTTCATGAGGTTTTTATTAATTAAACAAAATGTCTTATGAAAATTCATAAACGTGTCCTAGCTCATGTGACAATGTTTCCCCCCTCCTCCCCCCCCCGCCCGCACAGGTAGCGCTGAGAGCTTCCGGGTGCGTGTCACGCTGGGCGGGCCTAAATTGGCCTGCCCACGTAAAATGGCGGCGCGCAGCCAGTCACGGGCGGAGATCGGCGCTGGGACCGCTCCCGATCGGCCCGCCCGACGGGGAGAAAGTTCTCCCCGGTGTCACGTGGGATCTTATACTTCGACCTGAGAGGTGCCTTGGTTTATAATGCCTCATCCGAGAGACGGCGCCACCAACAGTGCAGCACTCCCTAAGTGCTGCACTGGATTGTCGGCCTTGACGTTTGTGCTCAAGCCCGGGGGTGAGATTTCTTCAATGCACAACCTTCTGACACGAGAGGTGAGAATACTACCCACTGAGCCACAGCTGACACTAGGCTGACAGAAGCCTAGAATAATTCTGTGGAATCTTACCTGCCTTTTGGGCTGTCACCAGCAAATGTATAAATCAGAAAGGGGTCAGTTTCGCACCGACTTTACTAACGCGACAGGGTGAGTTATGTAAATCAGTATGAGGGAGAGCAGTCTTAAGCTCCATGATCCTAATATTTCTGTAAAACTGTTCCAATCTCATCTTTTTAGTCCTTCTTGGATATTTGTGCAGTGGATATGAATCGCTAATTAGCTGTGCAATCAACTGTTCAAATGAAAGGGCTGCATACATGAACAGCCAAGCGATCAGTTGTATAATGGGCTGATTGCATTATAAGATGGATCAGACTTTGATATTCAAATTGGCTGCTGATAATGACATGATATGTAATGTCTGCACACGAAGGC
Organism: Cetorhinus maximus; assembly: GCF_964194155.1. Classification (NCBI taxonomy): domain Eukaryota; kingdom Metazoa; phylum Chordata; class Chondrichthyes; order Lamniformes; family Cetorhinidae; genus Cetorhinus; species Cetorhinus maximus. Next base: position 216,301,775 of record NC_135880.1, read on the forward strand.
TGGTGAATTTGTTGAGTGAATGATGTACCATTCTCTTACACTTTATGTAACTAAGGGACGTCAAGGTGTAATGCTGTATATAATTGCATGTAAGACTGGAAATTTAGGTCACTGTGGGTTGTTAGAAAGAGGCAGTTGTCTTATGGTTAAGTCAGTATGGTGAGGAGCGCGATAATAAAACAGCATCAGAGGCCCTGGGTTTAAATGATCGCAAAGTAAATTTAAAATGAATACTAGCAAGATTTGCTTTACCCAAAGAGTGGTAAAAATGTGGAACACCACCACCACAAAGTGTAGTTGAGGTGGATGCATTTAAGGGGAAGCTAAATATGCATATGACACAGAAAGGAGTAAAAAGATATGCAGATTGAGTTAGTTGGGAGGAAGCTTGTGTGGAGCATGAATGCTAATATCAACCAGTTCCTCTGTTGCAGATTCTGTGTAACTATCTAACATACTCTGCGGAGAATACTCGCCTCTTCCTGGGCCGGTTCTGTTCCCTTGCCTGTTCTGGCATTTCTAGCACTGTTTGCCCCTCTCTGGCTCACAAACATCCCCCTCTCTCCAGCTCCCTATCTGTATGAAGCAGTGTCACTGTGGAATAATCCACATACCTTAAAATCAAATGTCTTGTCCTCTGGGGAGCTGTGACCACTGGTGGGCTACCATTATATGTGGGCCACTTTTTCCCAGGCACTTTCGCTGGAAAGTGAGGCGGGGGTACTAACATTGCATTTTAATTTCCTTATATATTTAGCTTAAATCCTACTTAGTACTGTCCACGCGTGGAACATTAATAAAAATGGAAAGCCTTTGTACTATCAATAATGCATTAATAAGGATTTAACCATTATGTAAAGAGCAATGAAAAAATATAATTCTTTCCATAAATTAATCTGAGGTTATGAAGTAGACCTGCGTCAGTCTCCTTTTTTTAAAGAGATTATATTGCGTGGGACCCTACTGATGGGGAAAATCCGACTTGCTTTTATATTAACTTATAGATAAATCCCAGAGTTGGTGTTTCATTTGTACTGTGGGATCTCACTCGTGTTATATATAGTGAACGCTTTCTCCATGGCTTTGATTTAATTTAGTCGGTGAGGTAGTAAGCGGATTTTTCTAAAATTGGGAAATCTAGATGGAAGGTTGTACTACCGCTGCCCGAAAAAGCTGAAGGCCGAAAACAAGACGTAGGAACATTAGAAACAGGAGCAGGCCATTGAGTCCCCAGAACCTGTTCCGCCTTTTTAAATTGATCTGCACCACACCTCCAAGTACCCGTCCTAGGCCCATGTCCCTTGACGCCTTTACCTAGCAAAAAGCTATCAATCTCAATCATGAAAACTCCAATTATCCAAGCATCCACAGTCTTCAGGGGAGAGAATTCCAAATTTCTATCACCCTTTTGCGCGCCAAAGTATTGCCTGAAATAAAAACAGAAAATGCTGGAAAAACTCGGCAGGTCTGGCAGCATCTGTGGAGAGGGAAACAAAGTTAATGTTTTGAGGCGAATATGACTCTTCTTCAGAACCAACATTCCGAAGAAGTCATATTCTATTTCAGATTTCCAACATCCACAGTATTTTGCTTTTTATTAAAGTGTTTCCTACTTCTGCTCTGGGAAACGTGAGACGTTCCATACTGTTGAGTTTCTGGAGTGGAGTGATTTAGAGTAGCTGATGGTGCAATATGATTTTGACACAGCGATGCTGGAATTCCTTAAACGGCAATCCCAACAGCTGTGCCAGGTTTCTGTTCAGCAATGCCCTCCAACACTGATCCCCAAGAGAGTGTGTATGAGTGGTACACAGTGTGAGGAAGATTGCCTTCCTTGTTCACTCGAATCCATCTGGAGTAGTAATCATTGACGATGATAAATACTTTACCTTCAAACTCAAGTAAATCCATTCCCAGGAACTCCCATGACCTCAATGGAAAAGTGGAGAGTGACAGTAGTTTGCTCTGCTGTTGGATATTCATTGCAAAAGTATTGCGATTTGAGATTAGTTCTTCTGTAAAATGACTAATGCCTGACCAGCAGACTAACTTCTGAAACAAAAACAGAATTACCTGGAAAAACTCAGCAGGTCTGGCAGCATCGGCGGAGAAGAAAAGAGTTGACGTTTCGAGTCCTCATGACCATTCAGCAGAACTGAGTGAAGTTAGGAGAGGGGTGAAATATAAGCTGGTTTAAGGTGGGGGGTGGGGGGGAAGAGAAATTGGGGAGGGGTGAGGGGAGAGAGAAGTTGAGGGCGGGGTGGTTGTAGGGACAAGCAAGCAGTGATAGGAGCAGATAATCAAAAGATGTCACAGACAAAAGGAACAAAGAGGTGTTGAAGGTGGTGATATTATCTAAGAGAATGTGCTAATTAAGAATGGATGGCAGGACACTCAAGGTACAGCTCTAGTGGGGGGTGGGGTGGAAAGACTGACAGGGTATTACAGTTATAAATTTAAAAATAATGGAAATAGGTGGGAAAAGAAAAATCTATATAAATTATTGGAAAAAACAAAAGGGAGGGGGAAGAAATGGAAATGGGGGTGGGGATGGGGGAGGGAGTTTAAGATCTAAAGTTGTTGAATTCAATATTCAGCCCGGAAGGCTGTAAAGTGCCTAGTCGGAAGATGAGGTGCTGTTCCTCCAGTTTGCATTGGGCTTCACTGGAACAATGCAGCAAGCCAAGGACAGACATGTGGGCAAGAGAGCAGGGTGGAGTGTTAAAATGGCAAGCGACAGGGAGGTTTGGGTCTTTCTTGCGGACAGACCACAGGTGTTCTGCAAAGCGGTCGCCCAGTTTGCGTTTGGTCTCTCCAATGTAGAGGAGACCGCATTGGGAGCAACGAATGCAGTAGACTAAGTTGGGGGAAATGCAAGTGAAATGCTGCTTCACTTGAAAGGAGTGTTTGGGCCCTTGGACGGTGAGGAGAGAGGAAGTGAAGGGGCAGGTGTTGCATCTTCTGCGTGGGCATGGGGAGGTGCCATAGGTGGGGGTTGAGGAGTAGGGGGTGATGGAGGAGTGGACCAGGGTGTCCCGGAGGGAACGATCCCTGCGGAATGCCGCCAGGGGGGGTGAAGGGAAGATGTGTTTGGTGGTGGCATCATGCTGGAGTTGGCGGAAATGGCGGGGGATGATCCTTTGAATGCGGAGGCTGGTGGGGTGATAAATGAGGACAAGGGGGACCCTATCATGTTTCTGGGAGGGAGGAGAAGGCATGAGGGCGGATGTGCGGGAGATGGGCCGGACACGGTTGAGGGCCCTGTCAACGACCGTGGGTGGAAAACCTCGGTTAAGGAAGAAGGAGGACATGTCAGAGGAACTGTTTTTGAAGGTAGCATCATCAGAACAGATGCGACGGAGGCGAAGGAACTGAGAGAATGGGATGGAGTCCTTACAGGAAGCGGGGTGTGAGGAGCTGTAGTCGAGGTAGCTGTGGGAGTCGGTAGGCTTGTAATGGATATTGGTGGACAGTCTATCATCAGAAATTGAGGCATAGAGGTCAAGGAAGGGAAGGGAAGTGTCAGAGATGGACCATGTGAAAATGATGGAGGGGTGGAGATTGGAAGCAAAATTAATAAATTTTTCCAGGTCCAGATGAGAGCATGAAGCAGCACCAAAGTAATCATCGATGTACCGGAGAAAGAGTTGTGGAAGGGGGCCGGAGTAGGACTGGAACAAGGAATGTTCCACATACCCCATAAAGAGACAGGCATAGCTGGGGCCCATGCGGGTACCCATAGCCACACCTTTTATTTGGAGGAAGTGAGAGGAGTTAAAGGAGAAATTGTTCAGTGTGAGAACAAGTTCAGCCAGACGGAGGAGAGTAGTGGTGGATGGGGATTTTTCGGGCCTCTGTTCAAGGAAGAAGCGGAGACCCCTCAGACCATCCTGGAGGGGGATGGAGGTGTGGAGGGATCGGACGTCCATGGTTAGTCCATGGACTAACTTCTGGGCTTTTGCTTGACCTTTTGCTATTCTCAAGTGACCTTGATGAATTTTCTGGAGAATCTCAAGTTGAAGTGTTTTAAGAATGACTGATCTATCATTTGAAAACTAAGAAATCATCAATGATTGTGGGATGGTTTCTCTGCTCAAAGTACTGGCATAGTACTGTGTTGCTGGGAGTATAATCTGGTCATCCTTTCTGGCAGTCTTCCATTATTTGAATACTATCGTCATTCTAATGTTGTGTTTGTTCATCTCCTGTAATCTCTTTTCAGTAGCTGGTACGTGTTTGGTAATGACTGAAGTAAACACTTCCTCTTCCTTGATGAAATTCAAATCATCCATGATGATTCCTTTCACCAGTTTCTTGATAGTGCATAAAAATCAGATTAACTGGTGATTAATTTAATTTACTGCTCTTGGGATCTTGTTATGTGCAAATTAGCTGGAAATATGCAGAAAAGTTATTTTTTTATTCATCCATGGGATGTGGGATTCGTTGGCCAGGCCAGCATTTATGGCCCATCCCTAGTTGCGCTTGCAAAGGCGATGGTGAGTTGCCACCTTGAGCCGCTGCAGTCCATGTGGCGTAGGTACATCCACAGTGCTGTTAGGAAGGGAGTTCCAGGATTTTGACTCAGCGACAATGAAGGAACGGCAGCCAGGATGGTGACTGACTTGGAGGGGAACTTCCAGGTGGTGGTGTTCCCATCTGTCTGCTGCCCTTGTCCTTCTAGATGGTAGTGGTCGTTGGTTCGGAAGGTGCTGTCTAAGGAGTCTTGATGAATTCCTGCAGTGCATCTTGTTGATGGTACACACTGCTGCCACTTTAACGTGGTGATAGAGGGAGTGAATGTTTGTGGATGTGGTGCCAATCAAGCGGACTGCTTTGTCCTGGATAGTGTCAAACTTCTTGAGTGTTGTGGGAGCTGCACTCATCCAGGCAAGTGACCCCTGATTTGTGCTTGTAGATGATGGACAGGCTTTGGGGAATCAGGAGGTGAGTTACTCATTGCAGGATTCCTCGCCTCTGACCTGCTCTTGTAACCATAGTATTTATATGGCCAGTCCAGTTCATTTTCTGCTCAATGGTAACCCCCAGGATGTTGATTGTGGGAGATTCAGTGATGGTAATGCCATTGAACATCAAGGGACGATGGTTGGATTTTCTCTTGTTGGAGATGGTCATTGCCTGACTATTGCAAATGTTACTTGCCATTTGTCAGCCCAAGCCTGGATATTGTCCAGGTCTCGCTGCATTTGGACATGGACTGCTTCACTATCTGAGGAGTCGCGAATGGTGTTGAACATCATGCAATCATCAGCGAACATCCCCACTTTTGACCTTATGATGGAAGGAAGGTCATTGATGAAGCAGCTGAAGGTGGGTGGGCCGAGGACACTATCCTGAGGAACTCCTGCAGTGATGTCCTCGAGCTGAGATGACTGACCACCAACAACCACAACCACCTTCTTTTGTGCTAGGTATGACTCCAACCAATGGAGAGTTTCCCCCCTGATTCCCATTGACTCCAGTTTTGCTATTGTTCCTTGGTACCACACTCTGTCAAATGCAGCCTTGATGTCAAGGGCAGTCACTCTCACCTCACCTCAGGAGTTCAGCTGTTTTGTCTATGTTTGAACCAAGGCTGTAATGAGGTCAGGAGTTGAGTGGCCCTGGCAGAACCCAAACTGAGTGAGCAGGTTATTGCTAAGCAAGTGCCGCTTGATAGCACTGTTGTGTGACCCCTTCCATTACTTTACTGATGATGAAGAGTAGACTAATGGGGCAGTGATTGGCTAGGTTGGATTTGTCCTGCTTTTTGTGTACAGGACAAAGCTGGGCAATTTTCCACATATACAGGTAGATGCCAGTGTTGTAGCTATACTGGAATAGCTTGGCTAGGGGCTTGGCAAGTTCTGGAGCACAAGTCTTCAGTACTATTGCCGGACTATTGTCAGGGCCCATAGCCTTTGCAGTATCTAGTGCCTTCAGTCGTTTCTTGATATCACGTGGAATGAATCGAATTGGCTGAAGACTGGCATCTGTGATGCTGGGGACCTCCAGAGGAGGCCGAGATGGATCAGCCAGCCGGCACTTATGGCTGAAGATTGTTGCAAATGCTTTAGCCTTATCTTTTGCACTGATGTGCTGGGCTCCCCCATCGTTGAGGATGGGGATATTTGTGAAGCCTCCTCCTCCAGTGAGTTGTTTAATTCTCCACCACCATTCACGACTGGATGTGGCAGAACGGCAGAGCTTAGATCTGATTCGTTGGTTGTGGGGTCGCTTGGCTCTGTCTATCACTTGCTGCTTATGCTGTTTGGCATGCAAGTAGTCCTGTGTATAGCTTCACCAGGTTGACACCTCATTTTTTTTTTAAGGTATGCCTGGTGCTGCTCCTGGCATGCTCTCCTGCACACTTCATTGAACCAGGGTTGATCCCCTGGCTTGGTGGTAATGGTGGAGCGGGGAATATGCCGCGACATGAGGTTACAGATTGTATTTGAGTACAATTCTGCTGCTGCTGATGGCCCACAGCGCCTCATGGATGTCTAGTCTTGAGTTGCTCGATCTGTTCGAAATCTATCCCATTTAGCATGGTGGTAGTGCCACACAACACGATGGAAGGTATCCTCAATGTGAAGGTGGGACTTTGTCTCCACACTGACTGCGGTGGTGGCCACTCCTGCCGATACTGTCATGGACAGATGCATCTGCGGCAGGCAGGTTGGTGAGGATGAGGTCGAGTATGTTTTTCCCTCTTGTTGGTTCCCTCGCCACCTGCTGCAGACCCAGTCTAGCAGCTATGTCATTTAGGACTCGGCCAGCTCGGTCAGTAGTTGCGCTACCGAACCACTCTTGGCGATGGACATTGAAGTCTCCCAACCCAGAGTACATTCTGCGCCAATGCCACCCACAGTGCTTCCTCCAAGTGGTGTTCAACATGCAGGAGCACTGATTCATCAGCTGAGGGAGGGCAGTATGTTTGACCCCTTCATAGGGTCCTGAGTCAATGTTGAGGATTCCCAGGGCAACTCCCTCCCGACTGTATACCATTGTGCCACCACCTCTGTTGGGCCTGTCCTGCTGCGGGAGTGGTGATGGTGGTGTCTGGAATGTTATCTGTAAGGTATCATTCCGTGAGGATGGCTATATCAGGCTGTTGCTTGACCAGCCTGTGAGACAGCTCTCCCAGTTTTGGCACTATCCTCCATATGTTAATAAGGAGGATTTTGCAGTGTCGACAAGGCTGAGATTGCCGTTGTCATTTCTAGTGCCCAGGTCGATGCCGGGTGGTCTGTCCGGTTTCATTCCTTTTTTGTGACTTTGTAGTGGTTTGTTACAACTGAGTGGCTTGCTAGGCCCTTTCAGAGGGCATTTAAGAGCCAACCACATCACGTGTAGGCCAGGCCAGGTAAGATCGACAGATTAGTTTTCGGCAATGGTTTCATGGTAATCGTTAGGCTTTTAATTCCAGATTTTTATTGAATTGGAAAGACCATTTATGGAGTTCAAATTTCACCATCTGCTGTGGCGGAATTCAAACACAGGTTCCCAGGGCATTATCCTGGGAATCCCACTACGCCATTGCCCCTTTTCTATGTGTCTGTGAGTGATCTTGAGGCGGAATAAACTGGTCTTTTTTTTAATCATCTTTTTGAATTTGAAACAAAACTACACCCAGACCTGTAGGTGATGCATCTGCTACTGCTATGGTTGGCAGTTCTGGATCGTAGTGCACTAGAGTTTTAGGTGAAATTAGAAGATTTTTGGTCTTATCAAAAGCGTTTTATTGGTCCATGTTCCAGCACCACTGTTGTCCTTGCCTCAGCAGCTGTCTCAGTGGCTCATTGATTTCTGCTAAATTTGGTAGGAATTTGTCTACTTGGTTGACCATCCCAAGGAATCTTTGCAGCTCTGCAACGCTCTTGGGCTGTTGAAACTCTAGTCACCTTGGTTTTCTGTGGGTTGGCTGTTATTCCTGAGGGTTACACGATGTACCCTAGGAATTTAATCATTGGCTTTGCAAATTCACATTTTTCATTTAACTCAAACCTGTTTCCGTAAAACATTGTGGACTCCCCTCCCTCGCCAGCATGTTCTCCCCTTGAATAAATGTGCACAAGTAGGTGATCCATATGGCATATTATTCCCATGCCTTCTGGGGTCTGAGACATCGCTCTCTGGAATATTTCTAGTGCAGAAGCAATTCCGTATGGTAATCTATTAAAGCAATCATGACTGAATGGCGTTACAAAATGGTCAGCAGTCTGGACTCTTTGCCCAAAGGCAAATGCCAAAAGCTGCTGTTTGCATCTAATTTGGTGAATAGGCTACGTTTTGCTAATTTGGCAAGATTTTCATCCAGTAATGCCAACGAGTGGATGTGATTTGTTTAGTTGAGTCAAGGCCATGCCAGTTTTAATTGAGCCGTTAGGCTTTGAGCCTGTGACCATTCCAGAACACCGCTTTGTCAGTATGGTTACTGGAGAGAGAACCTCCGCTGTATGTAACATGTGCTCAGTTTCACTCTTAACTTTGTCCAGGTGTGGATGAGGGACTTTCCTTGGTGTGAAGGGGCAAATTGCTTTAGCATCAGCTGTTAGATTTACATGATATTTGGTCTTCGGCTTTCCTAAGCCTATAAATAATATTGGAAATTCATTCTTGAATGTGTTACTGTACTACTCGTCAACAGCTTCATCAACTTTGTAAATCAGCCTCAATGGTAAGCATGCCTTCCTACTTAACAACGATGATTCTTGGTTCTGTATGACATACTGAGGTTCAGTGATTTCACTGTCCTTATATTTTAATCTTGCCAGGTGTTATCCTATGACTTTCACTGTATTCCCACCTGGACCTTGTAACTGGATGGATGATGTCTGCAGTGAGATGTGCTTAAGCGATTTTACTGTATCACATAAGACTGAAACACCTGCCCCTGGGTCTAATTTAAACTCTGTGGGGCGTCTGACCACTGCTAGTTTAATGCTCCAGTAATTATTTTCTGTTTCATTCACTTCTCCGAGGGAAGTTATTGGCTTTTTCTGTGGTTCTTCCACTTGTATCTGGTTTTCCCTTGTTATTTTTTTCCTTTATTTTTGTGGGTTTTCTGTGTTTTAGATTGGCAAACAATTTTAAGATCTCCGCACTTCCTACAGCTGTGACACTCTGCACCCCTTGCTGGGCATTCTTCCCATTGGTGCAAGTTTCCCCCCCCCCCACACCAAGTGCATTTCAAGACGGCGATTGGCGAACTTTTCCCCGATTTCGCGGCTTCTATTTCAGTGTGCATTCTCTTTTCTGTCTGACATGTTGAATGGTCTCAGTCAATTATTTCCAAGGGACATCACTTCCGCCACGAACAACTGCCCTATGTTGCTTTCTGAGCTCGGTCTGTCACGCAATTTGTGCTGCCTCATTTAAAATTAGATCTTCCCTCGTTTGCAAGATTCTGATAGATCTTCATCTAGGACCCCAACTACTATCATGAATCAATTCATCCCTCAATATTCCATCGTTGCAATTATCTGCCAGTCTGTATAGGTCATTGATGAATGAAACCATGCATTCACCAGGATTTTGTTTTCTCTTATCAAATTTTGCCCGTTCAATTATCAAATTTTTTTCAAATGCTGAAGTACGACTTGAATGTCTAGAGGGCTTCATTGGAAGAGATTGAAGCCTCATCAGTCCCTGTCTCGCTATTATGTCATCGGCAATAGCTCCAACTACATGGAGTAAAGTGCTGATCTGATCCTTTTTCTTTTGTGAAAACCTGAAGCTGTTCTGTATCTGGAAAACCTATTTCTCCAGTTGCCCCACTGCTGAGCTTCAGAAAGGTTCTGGGAGTGGCAGTGTAGAATCCATGCTTGTCCCAAGCTCTGGACTTGTTGCTGCTTCACTGGCCTGACTTGTAGATTCCGGTCTGTGCTCACTGCTGTCTGGACTCCAGGTCTGTGTCTCAATTTGCATCAGCTGCACCTGCAATACTCCCAAGTTTTTCAGGTGAGTCTTCGATCAATTTTCTTTTTTTATCCTTCTTCCAAGGACCTGTCAGTCTGTCAAGTCTGTAGCCTTTTCTTGGAATTTTTCTGGGTATTTTACTCGCTGTTTGTTGCAACCATGTTTCATCTCGTGCTCGGGGTCTAGATGGGGTTCTTTAGGATTTGACTGCTTCTCTAAGAAAGCTACTTAAGACTGTAGTCCGTAAAAACCATTATTATTTACTTACAGCTCTATGTACATTGTGGTAACTCTACACAAGGTCGAACTTCTCCTTCCCTCCAGATCACTGTTACTTGGTCATGTGACATTGCACCATAGTTACATCAGCATCATGTACTTCTGATGTTAACCCTTCACTCTACAGTCGACATCTCTGAATTTAGATGATGTTGACTACTCTCATTTTCAGTGTGGTATTTAACAACTTGAGTATTGCTGAAAAAAGACATTTTGTCGAACCTTTTCATCATGCACTCATCAGGACAATCGCAAGAATACCAATGCCAGGGCAAACGAGAAATTTAACACACTGAGGATTATTTAGCAAATGTCCAATCGTGGAATCACGTCTAATGTTGGACACTGTTTTCAGTTTTTGCAAGCGTGGGCTGGTTGGGTATGGTCCGTACCTTGTCCATTGTGAACAGCAGCTGGGACATGCTGTTGGGTACGATCAGCCAGTCTTTGGGATGTATGGCCTACATACCTAGCATCACACTGGCATTGAAATTCATAAACCATGTTACTCATCAGGAGTATGCAGTATAATGTGGATAAGTGTGAAGTTATCAACTCCGTTAGGAAAAACAGAGTATTATTTAAGTGGTGATAGATTGGGAAATTTTGATGTAAGCAAAGCATGCAGGTGCAGCAAGCAGTTTAGAAGGCAAATGGTATATCGGCCTTCATTGCGAGAGGATTTGAGTACAGGACCAAGGATGTCTTACTGCAGCTTTTCAGGGCCTTGGTGAGACCACACCTGGCATTGAGAATCAAGTGCAGTTTTGGTCTCTTTACCTAAGAAAGGATATACCTGCCATGGAGGGAGTGCAGCAAAGATTCACCAGGCTGATTCCTGGGATGGCAGGATTGTCGCATGAGGAGAGATTGGGTCAACTAGGCCTGTATTCACTGGAGCTTGGAAGATTGAGAGGGGATCTCATTGAAACATACAAAATTCTGATAGGGGTGGAAAGACTGGATGCAGGAATGCTGTTTCTTATCGCTGGGGGATCTAGAACAAGGGGTCACAGTCTCAGGATACTGGTTAGACCATTTAGATGAGGAGAAACCTCTTCACTCAGAGGGTGGTGAACCTATGGAATTCTCTACCACAGAAGACTCTGGAGGCCAAGTCACTGAATATATTTAAGAAGGAAATAGATTTCTAGACTCTAAAAGTGTTAAGGGGTATGGGGAGAGCGCATGAGTATGACATTGAGATAGAGGATTGAATGGCAGAGCAGGCTCAAAGGGCTGAATGACCTACTCCTATTTTCTATGTTTACTCATTTGTGTGATAGGCAGAACATCTTTTTTGGCTTGACGGCAGCATACCGTTAGTGGTGAATATCACTTGTGTTGCTACTGCATAGTAGCAGCGTGAAACAGCTAACTTCACCTGTTGCTCAAATTTTTAAGATTGTCAGTTCAGCTTACAGTGTGACACATTTGCATGTACTATATACTACATATAATAATACACAGGGCCCTGTTCTTTGCAGACAGAAAGTAAATATACACACATTGCGCCTGTTTCAGCTAAACAAAATAAGTGATAGCCATTTGCTGGTTCATTCCACAGGGCAATGCCTTGACCAATCAGAGTCAACCTGCCTGGTTTAAAATTTGAAACAATGCTTGGCAGTTAACTGTCAGTCACCATTAACCTTTGCATTCTCCATGGCAATGCCTCTACCAATCAGAGTCCACTTGCCAACCAATCAGCACTCTCCTCTCATACAGTATAAAGTTGTTGCTTCCTCTGACATTGGTATTCTTGCGATTGTCCTGCTGAGTGCAAGATGAAAAGCTTCGACAAAATGTCTTTCTTCAGCAATACTCAAGTTCTGTACTACCAGACGACTATTTAGCAACTTCATTTTTTTTTAATAAACTTTATTTCGAGATCATCTATTACAAATAAATGACATATTGAAACAATAAAACAGTGAATGTTTGATAGTCAGGGTAGAACCATTTCTTTGAAATTAATTCCAATTGTATTAGTGTTGTAAATCATGCAAGACCATCTATTTGTGGGAGAAGAAAATTGGTTTTAGTTTTTTAAATTTTTCCTGTTTTTTAAAAATTTGTTCATGAGATGTGGGCATCACTTGCAAGGGCAGTATTTATTGCCCATCCTGTTCTTGCAGTATACAGAATACGGATTTTAATAATCGCACAAGCTATTTCAACTTCTTCGCCCGCTTTCTCTCCTCTTCTGAAGTGGGTGTGGCTCTGCGATCACTGACAACTCTGGTAATTTGTCTAACTGGCCAGCCAAATTGGGTGAGCCTGAACGGTAAATTTCAGCAGGCCATCAGATTGTGCAGGATGTCACAGCAGACTTTGACTCCACCTCCACATGTAAATGCTTTCGAGTAGATAGTGCTGACGGGGAGTGTGTACAGTGTTTCTAACCCCCTGTAACCCATAGGTGCTGAGGCCAGGTGTAGTATTTGACTGTGGCTATGTCTGAGATCAGCTAACAGCACAGATTGAGAATCATGCATGGCCCTTTGGCCCGGCGGTCTGGTGACCATGGCAACCTTGATTGCAGGTAGTGAACTGTTGTTATTCTGGAAAGGTGATTCTGGTGGAAAGAATTTTACATTGTGTGAACCTCCTACTCCCTCCAGTTCCACTTTATGATTGGAATATGTTCCATATGTGATTCACCTGCATCTTCAGAAAGGCATATAATATGGAGAACTATAACATATGTATGTGTGATTCTTTAACTCTTCATTGCACGTTGTAAGTTAGTCCATGAGATCCCGGTTGTATTTTATTGGTTGGATTGAGAGACTAATTGACTCATGCTGCTTTGACGAGATGGTCTCATGACTTTGTAACTTATGTACAGAAAAAGGAAATTCAAAAAAAGAGGGATAGTGCCTCAAAACTGGCAACCTCCAGACCGAGTCCATGCCGGATTTCAGATCTCGCTGGTTGGGTGGTTCAGGCTGGGCCAGCTCTAAGGTCACTCAGAGCATGGGAAAAGACAGGCCCTTGAAGCTGATGACTAGTCGGTGTGCCGCTGTGCCGGTGCAGCACCTGGCCCAACAAGTCAGTGAGTTATTTTACCCATTTAATAATAATAAAAAATCATGCATGGCATTTGAAAAAAATGGCTGGTTTTTGGACATCGTCGGGTTTCGGATAGCTGGATTTGAGACGCTATACCTGCAGTGGTATTCCATATCACACTGAATTGGAGCTTTTTAATGAAAATGAATCTTAGACTGAAGATCAAGCTTTGAAATGGACTGGAAACACAGAATCATTGAGAACGCTAACAATCCTTTATGAACAGGAGGAGGTGACTGTTCCTGCTGACTGGGCAAGTCGGAATGATGTAATCAATTATAATACAACCAAGGAGCTGGTGATTTATCTCAGAAGAACGTCCTTGTCACTCCCTCTTTTCTAACAGCACAACTCCGTTTGGAAAGTCTGCGACACACAGCTTGATTTGATTGACCGCGTTGTATAGGATGGGCATTGTGCATCGATTTAATCAATACTCTCTTTAACAAATAGGACTTGATGCTGATGAGTGTTTAATTTCAATATTGTGGGTCAGTGGCATTCTGCTCTTATTTGGGAAGACACTCGATCATTTCAAAAATGTAGCAGTGGGCATCATAAAGCAACTGAAATAGATAGTTGCAAAGATAAAAGCAAAATACTGCGGATGCTGGAAATCTGAAACAAAAATAGAAAATGCTGGAAAAACGTAGCAGGTCTAGCAGCATCTGTGGAGGGAGAAATAGCGTTAACGTTTCGAGTTCGTATGACCCTTCAGACTCAAAACATTAACTCTTGTTTTTCTCTCTCCACAGACGCTGGTATGTTTGAAATAGATGGTTGTCCCATTTGGTCCTCATGTTACTTGTCATTCCCTGCCCAACAACACAAAGGAGCAATGAGCTTTCAGGCCTCTGCCATTGCTACAATTCTTACTCGTTCCTATTATTTTCATTTTTTTCACCATTTTCCTATAAAAGCGTTGACATTTGCTGGAACGTAACACCAGAGATGCCAGCATTCAGTGGTCCAGTGTCTATTCCAGATGTGCAAGCCTGTTGTTAAATGTTTGTAAACTTCTTTACCAAGGAGGGTTTCGGAGCCAAGCCAAATCCTTCCCTCATGTGGGTACTGGCTCGGACAAGTCACTGGAGCATGAAGCCTGGCTGAATCTTCCATCATCAGCCCCACCTTCAGAGCTTTGGGGGTGGCTTCAAGGCTAATTATAGTCCCCTGGTGCCAGACCAGCCGAGGTCAGTTAATGTAACGGCAACTTGTACCCATAAAGCACCATGAATGTAGAAAAATATTCCAAGGTGCTTTGCAGAGGTGTAATCCGTAAAAAACGTTGCCGAGCCAAAGAAGGGGATATTGGGAGGGTGAGCAAGAGTTTGATAAAAAGCAGTGAGCTTAAGGATGGTCTTAAATATGGAGGGGTTGAGGGAGGGAATTCTGAAACATGGAACCTGGGCAGCTGCCCGTGGTGGGAGGCAGGAAGGGGGCAGAGATCCACAAGAAGCCAGAGTTGAAAGGAAATAAGTTGCTGGCTATTATGGGGCTGAGGGAAATTAGGGTGGGGCGGGGTGGGCTGGGCTGGGGTGAGGAGGAGGGTTGAAGCCATGGGAAGGGATTTAAGCAATTGGTTATAAATTTTAAATTTGAATCATGGGGCAGTGGGAGCAAGCCTAGGCTAGTGAGGGCAGATGAGCGTGTAGAATACAGCCAACAGTGTATTGGATGAGTTGGAGTTGACGGAGTTGGGAGGCCGGCCAGGAGAGTACTTGAATCGTGTCATTGGAGATGACAAAGTCAAGGATGAGGTTTTCAGTGGCGGATGGGTTGAAGTTAGGGAGAAAGCAGGTGATGTTATGTAAGGTGGCCTTTGTGAGGGAGAATACATGTGATCGGAAGCTCAGCTTGACGAGGATGTGTGCAACCTAGTCCGCCTGAGGGGATGGGGCAGTATGTAGAATGGGCTGCAAGAGTAAAGAGCACGGAAGAAGGCAATGACATTTTAGTGCGAGGAAATTGTGGCTAAACCAGGACTGGATGTGGTACAAGCAGCTTGACAATATGGAGGTAGCGGACAGGACAAGGAAGTTGGTAGAGCAGTAGTGGTGAGTGTCGTCAGTAGATGTATGGGCCGAAATTTTACCCCACCCCCCCCAACCATGGGAGCGGGCTGGGAAGCGGGTGGGAGAGTAATATCGGGTGGGATGGCAGGGTTGCCATGCCCATCGCCTTCCCATCACTGCTGACATTTTATCAATAGTGGGGAAGCTGGCAGGAAGTTTGCCTGCCCTTGGGTCAGTTGAGGTCCTTGGGCCTCCCTGCTACCACTGGCATTTTAGCAGTGGCGGCTGGACACCTTACCACCTAAAGAGGCCCTAGTAAAACCTGGCAGCCTCCCCATGGGCTTGTGGGGAGTCCCTCCAGATCGGGCACCTTGTGGCCCATGGAGGGCCCTCCAGTGGCAACGGCCACCCCTACTGGAAGACCTGTCCCCTGTCCTCGCTACTGACTTCGCACCTCACCAGGGCCTGGCTGATTACCCCCAGCCATCCCCGATCACACTTATCTGAGCTCTGGGGCCTGCTGCATTCTCTCCCCGCCACCCCCACTGACTTTCTGGTCGGTGGGCCGGGCCACCGCTACCCCGTAAAATCCCGACCATGGACGCTATTCCCAAGTCAGTGCTTAGTATTGTTGAGGAGCAGCGTGTATATGAAGAAGTTGAAGGATCATGGAGAGATCCTTGAGGGGCTTTGGAGGTAAGGGTACGGGAACGCAAAGATAGATCGTTCCTAGAGGTGTGTCTGCAATTGTATAAGTAAGAGTAGAACCATTTGAGCACAGGTCCATTGTGCTGGGCAACAGAGGAGATGTTGGAGGAGGATGGTGTGGTCATTGATGTTGGAGGCTGCAGAGAAGATGAAGATGGCTAATGCACCAGTGGTTACAGTCGCCAGAGGTTGTTGATTGTGACTTTGGTGAGGGCTTTTTTAGTACTACAGTAGGGGTGTAAATCCGATTGTAGAGATTGAAACAGAGCTGTTGGACTCCAGCCTTGGATCTTCTATTCTGTACGGCTGAACAGTGCAGGCAGTCCACTTATCCACTCATCATTGGGGATATCAGTGTCAAACCTGAACTCACCAGTAGAAGGCGTAAGGAAGCAGCCGAGAGTAAGTCATTCTTCAAACCATTTCCCTGTTCCTTTTGTTGAAGATAATCTGAAGTTGGGCTGTGAGATATTTGTACCCACACTTTGCTGGTCATCCCACATCAACATCACAGTGCAAATACGCTGCAAAGAAGGTTTTAGATACCATGGAAAACATAAATCATAAAAGGCATTATCCATTTGAAGTGAACATTAATCTATTTGCAATAAGTGTAAAGAATTGTGTAAAGGGGCAACTAAACATTTCTATTGAAGCTTGGTTTGATACTTATGAATAATCTTCAGTAACACAATTGTTCCAATACTTCCATCAAGCACATGGCTTTGTTGGTATATTTTCAGTTTAATGAACGCAACCTTCAAACTGAAGCCTTGGAAGAAGTTAAACACTTTCCATGCGTCAATGAAGTTTGGCTTGGGCTTGATTTTTGGGCCCAGCGAAGCATGGAAACGTGTGGGCACTAAAAGTGGCGCTGCCAACCTGAGTTGGGCTCCATCCATCTCCGAGCCGTTTTAGTGGAGGGGATGGATGGAGTTGCAGGTCTACCTGCCTGTTTATTGGCTGGAAGCTGATCTAAGTAATGAAGGGCCCCTAAAGGCCCTCGTATTTTCCATTCGGCCTCCAGGTTCACACAGGTGTTGGGGGCCAGTTTGGAGGCAGCCTCCTGGCGGTAGGCCGGTCAGCCTAGCGCTCCAGGCAGGCCTAGAGGCACTCCCTGACTACCGGGATGCAGTAGCAGCTGCTGGCCGGCCTGTAGAGTGCCTGCCCCTCTGTAACCCCACAGTGGCCTGGCTGCAAAAGCTATTTTTATGGTTTGTGTTTAAGGTTGGGGGAGAAGGCACCTGCATTAGCGCCTTCTCCCTCACTTGCCTTCCATTGCAGTCTGCTGCTGCTTTGAAACTGGAAGGCATCGTGCCCCCTACCCAAGTTTTCAAGAGCCCACCCACGGCCCTGAACAGTGAGCCCATCCTCTGGCCATTAATTAGCCGCTCTGGTGAAAAGCACAGTGGGTGACTTCCCCACACGGTGCAGGCTTCTGACAGGCATTTTGAGCTGACGGAGGGGGGTCAGAAACCTGCGGCGAAAATCTAGCCCAATGCCTGTGACCGCTTCACAGCACAAAGCAAACCAGGACATAATACCTAATATACAAAGGGAAGAAAAGGTTTTTAAGCGTTTCAGTGAAATGGCCTTTTGCAGCAATGATTTTATTTCCTTTAGCGATGTCTTTCCATTCACTTTGACGTTGATACTGACAGCTCATCAACTCCATCTGCATCAAACACCAATAATGACCTTCGGGTAATGAGAACTATTTTGTACCGTTTGCCCTCTTACTGTAAGGATGTGATGGAATATTTTTGTTTGTGTTCTATTCTAGTTTCCAGGGCTCTTCACCTTTCTTGTGGAGCTTGGCTAGCTTCAGCTATGGCCATTGTTTATCTTGTTCCAAATGTCAGCAAATGAACATAAAAGAGAAACAGTCAGAGCTCCAATACTTGTAAGATAAGAGATCAGTTGGCAGTGAGGTATGTGGAAGTAATTCAATCGGATACTTCTGGTGACGTCCTTCTTTGTAACTCAATAAGTTTAGAAAAATTAATACTCTGATTGAATTACCCACTTAAACTTGGTTTCACCTACTTGTTAATCTCCATGGGACTTAGGTGAATTGTTAAGTTATTCACTATGTGTGAAAGTTTTGAGCCCATTGTATCTTTCCAACATTGAATATTGTTATAGATGCAAAACATTATCTTAAAAAAAAAAGAGAAAGCAAGGAAATGAGTTCATGTTATTTTTCCTGACATTGGGGAACTTGGGAATTACAAGCATCTATCAGCCTACATGGAAACATCGTCAGCAACGGAATGTTTCCCTTAGTCGATCTCAGGATCTGGCTAAGAACCAATTGAGTTTGTCATGTCCTTATTTACTAGTGTGCCCTTACTGTTTGTTGCACTTTTTCTTCCCTCGCGCCTATTTTTCATTTTGCTGGGTCAAATGATACTGGAGATTAAGTCACTTTTCTTTTGCTTTTTCTATGCCAGTGACTGCTCCATGCCATTGTTAGTTTGTGCCAATGTTATGCTTTGGCTGAAGTCACCCTACGTGTCCTCGTAGCGGAGATCTTGACCCCAGATACCAAGTGTTCTCTGTTCCCTGTACCAGCTAATCCCTCATCCATAACCTTGTTATAATTAGCTTAGTTTACTTCTGCAAGTCTTTGTTTTTTTTCAACTCTTAATATATTTACAATACGACAGCCTTGAGTTTTACTTGTTCACAGAATCTCAGTGCAGAAGAGGCCCTTCGGCCCATCAAGTCTGCACCGACACGTGAAAAACACCTGACCTACCTACCTAATCCCATTTACCAGCACTTGGCCCATAGCCTTGAATCTTATGACGTGCCAAGTGTTCATCCAGGTACTTTTTAAAGGATGTGAGGCAACCCGCCTCCACCACCCTCCCAGGCAGCGCATTCCAGACCGTCACCACCCTCTGGGTAAAAAAGTTTTTCCTCACATCCCCCCTAAACCTCCTGCCCCTCACCTTGAACTTATGTCCCCTTGTGACTGACCCTTCAACTAAGGGGAACAGCTGCTCCCTATCCACCCTGTCCATGCCCTTCATAATCTTGTACACCTCGATCAGGTCTCTCCTCAGTCTTCTCTGCTCCAACAAAAACAACCCAAGTCTATCCAACCTCTCTTCATAACTTAAATGTTTCATCCCAGGCAACATCCTGGTGAATCTCCTCTGCACCCCCTCCAGTGCAATCACATCCTTCCTATCATGTGGCGACCAGAATTGCACACAGTACTCCAGCTGTGGCCTCACCAAGATTCTATACAACTCCAACATGACCTCCCTACTTTTGTAATCTATGCCTCGATTGATAAAGGCAAGTGTCCCATGTGCCTTTTTCACCACCCCACTAACATGCCCCTCTGCCTTCAGAGATCTATGGACACACACGCCAAGGTCCCTTTGTTCCTCAGAACTTCTTAGTGTCATGCCATTCATTGAATACTTTCTTGTCAAATTACTCCTTCCAAAGTGTATCACCTCATACTTTTCAGGTTTAAATTCCATCTGCCACTTATCTGCCCATTTGACCATCCCGTCTATATCTTCCTGTAGTCCAAGACACTCAACCTCACTGTTAACCACCCAGCTAATCTTTGTGTCATCCGCACAAACTTACTAATCCTACCCCCCACATAGTCATCTATGTCATTTATATAAATGGCGAATAATAGGGGACCGAGCACAGATCCCTGTGGTACGCCACTGGACACTGGCTTCCAGTCACTAAAGCATCCTTCTGTTATCACCCTATGTCTCCTACAACTAAGCCAATTTTGAATCCATCTTATCAAATTACCCTGTATCCCATGTGCATTTGCCTTCTTTATAAGTCTCCCATGTGGGACCTTGTCAAAGGCTTTGCTGAAATCCATATAAACTACATCAACTGCACTACCCTCATCTACACACCTGGTCACCTCCTCAAAAAATTCAATCAAATTTGTTAGGCATGACCTCCCTCTGACAAAGCCATGCTGACTATCCTTGATCAAACCTTGCCTCTCCAAGTGGAGATAGATACTCTCTTTCAGAACTTTCTCCAACAGTTTCCCTACCACTGACATGAGACTCACTGGTCTGTAGTTCCCTGGCTTATCTTTACAACCCTTCTTAAATAGCGGAACCACATTAGCTGTTCTCCGGTCCTCTGGCACCTCCCTGTGGCAAGAGAGGAATTAAAAATTTGGTTCAGAGCCCCTGTGATCTCCTCCCTTGCCTCCCTCAGCAGTCTGGGACGCAAATCATCCGGACCTGGAGATTTGTCCACTTTTAAGCCTGCCAACACCTCCAATACCTTATCACTCCCTATATCAATTTGCTCAAGAACCTCACAGTCTCTCTCCCCGAGTTTGATACCTTCATCCTCATTCTCTTGGGTGAAGACGAATGTGAAGTATTCATTCAACACTCTAGCGATGTCCTCTGGCTCCACCCATAGATTGCCCCCTTGGTCCCTTATGGGCCCTACTCTTTCCCTGGTTATCCTCTTCCCATTGATATACTTTAGAATATCTTGGGATTTTCCCTACTTTTCCCAGCCAGAGCTTTCTCATATCCCCTCTTTGCTCTACTAATTGCTTTCTTAAGCTCCACCCTGCACTTTCTGTACTCCACTAATGCCTCTGCTGATTTGCTTCCCTTGTACCTGCTAAAAGCCTCTCTTTTCCTTCTCATCGTAACCTGAATATCTCTGGTCATCCATGGTTCTCTGGGCTTGTTACTCCTTCCTATCACCCTAGAGGGAACATGTTGAGCCTGTACCCTCCCCATTTCCTTTTTGAACACCCTCCACTGCTCCTCTGTAGATTTCCCCACAAGTAGCTGTTCCCAGTTTACCTTGACCAGATCCTGCCGTATTTTACTAAAATTCACTCTTCCCCCAATCCAAAACATTTTTTTGCAACTTGTCGATTTCTTTGTCCATAACAAACTTAAACTGTAGCATGTTGTGGTCGCTATCACTAAAGTGCTCGCCCACCACCACCTCTTCCGGCTTCATTCCCCAGAATTAGGTCCAGCACTGCACCGTCCCTTGTTGGACCCTCTACATGTTGACCTAAAAAGTACTCCTGTACACATTTCAAGAAATCCACTCTATCCAAGCCCTTAACACTATGTCTATCCCAATTAATGTTGGGAAAGTTGAAATCACCTAATATAATTGCCCTTTTGTTATTGTTTTTACACACCTCCACAAATTGTGCACATATTTGCTCCTCAATTTCCCGCTGACTGTCTGGAGGGTCTATAATAAACACCTAACAATGTGGCTGTCCCTTTTTTATTCCTAAGCTCTACCCACAAAGCTTCATTCGATGCCCCCTCCAAGATATCAACTCTCCTTACTGCAGTAACTGACTCCTTAACTAATAATGCAACACCTCCTTCTCTTTTACCCCCTCCCCTGTCTCGCCTATGTCTATATGTATTCTATATCCCGGAATGTTGAGCTGCCAATCCTGCCCCTCCCTCAACCATGTCTCAGTGGTTGGTATATTTGGTGCCTTGTTAGTTTGAGTTGTGTGTTTTTCTTGTGTACCACCAGCTTCTTTGTATTTTAAACTAATGTTAGTATCAGTGGACCAATTCCTGTAATCCTCGTTGGAATGCTGTTGCTTGCATGAGTTCTTCCACAATCACAAATGTGCCTAACAACAGACCAGGAAGCAGTGACTAGGTTTCTCAAGTTGCTCCTAGACCTTTATACTCACAAATGCAGCAAGAATGTACATGGTAATTAAAGTTTTAAATTGCCACATACATAAAAACAGTGTTGCAGTTTTTTTTTTCTCTTACCCCTGCTTGGAGTATCCGCACTTCTCTCCATGGAATGCTGCCCATGATGTTCTGGGAGTAGGCTACCAGGAGGCATATAGTTTTTCTTCATTATGGCACTTGCAATATAAAAAATAAGAAGGTTAAAATCCCCTTGGTACAGCATTATAAGTGTTATTTGAAATGGTGTAAATCCCAAAAAAGCACTACATCTGCCAGAACTCCCATCCCCACCAAACA
The DNA here is from genome assembly GCF_964194155.1 of Cetorhinus maximus. Classification (NCBI taxonomy): domain Eukaryota; kingdom Metazoa; phylum Chordata; class Chondrichthyes; order Lamniformes; family Cetorhinidae; genus Cetorhinus; species Cetorhinus maximus. The sequence continues at coordinate 216,323,784 of NC_135880.1, forward strand.
TAAACACACACTTTTAATTGCAGCACAATGAAGATAGTGCCAGAATCCCATGCTGCCTGTCTACATTTCAATATTGACAAGCAGAATGTGCGCTTCACTAAAGCACTTTCAAATTCAACCTCCAATTTCACCCTCTAGTGGAAGTCCAAATTTGAATGTGGATCAGGATTACTATTTGGAATCGAAGTCGAATTCCTGATACACTTAAGGATTGCAGTTTCCAGGTCAGTTTAACAATGCACAGTTTCAACTTGTTGCTGTAAACTTACTCCGATTACTAGAAGTATATAATTAGAATTTTACTTTAAGGCTTTTCTCTCCTCACTGAACTTTGTAATACTTTTGTTGCAGGTGTGTGGATTACTCATTGAATCAAGCTTGGTGTCTATGTTCTGACTGGAAAATTATCCTTACCATGAAATTTCTTCCACAGAGTAGATCACCAGATTGGGAGCCATTTGCTAGTTATTTCATTGCAGCAAATGATGTGGTTGCAATTTAGACAATGATTGTCTCAATAAAAACTTACAGTAACTGCAATGCCCATTGTACCTTGTCAAAATACAACATCAGTATGAAAGTTTGACAATGCTGCATTATATTTTGCTAAAGAATACTCCAGGGAAGGATTACTTCTGTTTTTGAATCTGTGCCTATTAAGTGGTTGTTGATTATAAACGGTTGTGGAAATATTGGATTAAGGACAGAAAAAGGAATCTGGGAAGTGCCTTGCTTGCATCTGTGGCTCAAATTATTCATAAAGCAGTAACAACTTTGTGGCCTAAAGATGTAGACAAGATTAAATACAGCTCCATCATTGCAATAGATAACTTCCCCTCAAGGCAGCTTCTTTATGGACATTTGGAAAGGATGATAAATATAAACACTTCCTTATTGTGTTGTGTGTTCCATGGCCTAACACCAATGTTGTGTCTTGCACGTTCTCCAAATGATCCACCATTAGCTGCCTAAGCTCTAAGCTCTGGATTTCCTTGTATTAAACTTTCTGCTCTCTTCCTTCTTCTGCTCCTTTACAACACTCCTTACAACCTACATATTTGACCAAGCTTGAGGCACCTGTCCTATTATAAGAACTTAAGGAATAGGAGCAGGAGTAGGCCATTCAGCCCTTTGAGCCCACTCCACCATTCAATGAGATCATGGCTGATCATCTACTTCAACACCATTTTTCTGCACTATCGATCTCGGTCTTGAACATAATGGCTGAGCCCCCGCAGCCCTCTGGGGCAGAGAATTCCAAAGATTCACCTTCCTCTGAATGAAGAAATTCCTCTTCAACTCAGTCCTAAATGGCCTGCCCCTTATTCTGAGATTGTGTCCCCTGGTTCTAGACACCCCCAAACAGGGGAAGCATTCTTGTTAAATCTACCCTGTCAAGTCCTGTAAGAATTTTGTATGCTTGAATGAGATCACCTCTCATTCTTCTAAACTCCAGAGAATAAAGGCCCAGCCTATTTAATCTTCCCTCACAGGACAATCCCTCCATCCCAGAAATTAGTTTGGGGAAGCTTCGTCGCACTCCCTCCATGGCAAGCATATCTTTCCTTAGGTAAGGAGACCAAAACTGTACACAACACAGCAGGTGTGGCCTCACCAAGGCTCTACATAATTGCAGTAAGACATCTTTCCTCCTATACTCAAAACGCTGTTGTAATGAAGGCCAACATACCATCTGCCTTCTTAATTGCTTGCTCTCTTTATGGGTCACTGTTAAATTTTGTTTGATGATACTTCTGTGACGCGTCTTGAGATGTTTTACTATGATGGAGATATGGTATAAAGACAGATCATTTGTTGTTCTAGAACACTAGCTTAATATTAGAAAGAAAATATTCTGTTTAATACATCATCAAACATTGCAAAGAGCTTTGTATAGTTAAAAACCTTTTGGGAACACAATGACTGTTGTCTGTGCCATTCAGGAGCCACTTAAATTTGAATATGAATATTTCTAAAAAGAAATGGGTCCCTTTCTGGAACATAAATAGGAGCAGGAGTAGGCTATTTGGTAAACAGGAACAGTTTATTTTAACCACAAGGCAGGCAATTGATAGTGTGGCATTAATCATAAAGCTATTACTTGAAATCTAAAATAGAGCCAGAGATTGCTGGAAATGCGCGACAGGTCAGTTAGCACCTGACAACTAAAAACAGGTTTGGCAGTCTGGTCTGTCTGGCATCTTTCCGTTTGAGCTACCTATGTCTTTCCAGCTATTTCTTCTTTTCTCAGCAGTCCTGTATTATGGGTTGTCAACTCTTTAACAGCCATGTCTACGCAGACAGTCAGCCGGTCTAGTTATAGGGATGCAAAAGCTTTTTGAGTGCCTGCCAAACTTGATCTCTAAATTATTCTGTGGTGGAAAAAACAGAAGTAGGCTGGAACCAAACAGAAATCGGCTTTATGCCCGAATTAAGCAATGCAGCCACTTTGGAGCCAGTTAGTCTGTGGCTCTATGTTTGGCCCACTCCTTCCCTGTGGTGATGGGAGCTGTGCCGATTATCGGTCACCTCCCCGTTCAATGTGAGACTGGTTATTTGCACAGTTAATCATCGGGCTGCTTTCACAGATTGCTTGACCAGCAAAGAAAGGAGAAGGTGTCAAAAAGATCAGCGCAAGCATGATGAACGATACTGACTGAAGTAAAGACAAGGCTGGCTCCAAAGATTGTGCCGGGGCCAATTCATTTGTTGAACTTTGCAGCTTTTTTTGGAGACTTGCCAGTGGAATTGTAACCACGTGGAAATAATGCAAAGGATTTGTGGTTTCTAGAACCATTTAAGATAATCCTAAGAGAACATAGCTTCAGGGAAACCTTCTCTTTGTCTAACCTTTTTTGAAACATCTTGAGCTGGTGCTTCCAGGATATTCTAATTCAATAAAACGCACAATAAAAGCGATGCCACGTCAGGAGTTTTCTGGCTGACGCTATCTTGTCAATAGGCAAAGGTTTTAAACAGGTTTATTTAGAAGTAAGACCTTTTGCATTTTATTTGCTTCCGCAACAACGATGTCCCTCTCCGAGCTTTGTTTGCATGCACGTTCCAATATTAATCACCTGCAAGAAAAGAAATCTCGCCGAGATCGAACGTATTTGGTGCCTTTCACAACCACAGAGTGTCCCAAAGCACTTTGCAACCAACAAAGTGCTTTTGAAGTGTAGTCACTGTTGTCATGTAGGGAACTCGGCAGCCAATTAGCGCACAGCAAGCTCTCGGAGCGACTTGGCTGTAGTGTTGGGCGAGTTGACACTGAATTGTCTGGCTGCAGGCTGGGTGCTGTGTGGGTGCGGGAGATTCACCAATTATGGCAGCTGTGGGGGATACCTTGGATACTGGCAAGACAATTGGCATGGAGAGACATATGTGATATTATCCTGACTGTGAACCATCTGCATATTAATAGTCTGCAAGCTCTTCCTGTTACAGTAGACACGTGCTTTCAGTTTTTTTTCATTTTTCATGGGATGTAAGCATCATTGGCAAGACTGGCATTTACTGCCCATCCCTAATTGCCCTTGAGAAGGTGATGTTGAGCCACCCTCTCAAACCGCTGCAGTCCAGATGGTGTAGATGCACCTACGGTGCTGTTAGGAAGGGGGTTCAAGGGTTTTGTCCACTGGGCATATGGATATCATCCCTTGAATCCATTGTCGGGAAACCAACTGTATTAAGAAAATAACTCTGGTTCCCTTCATGCTGAGGGTATGTAGGGAAAATGATACATAGATATGTCCTGTGCAAATATGACCTGAAAAATGACTTCGTCGTTCACTTAACTGAAGCCTACAATTGTTAGAAGTACAGACACTGAGGATCAGTACTGACGATGCTTAATTGATAAGAATCTGACACTCCGAATCTTCTTAATGCTTTACACATATATTGATCTCTGAAAGTGGAACCTGTCGAACTAACCACTTTGAGTAAGTCTCAGAAAACAATACATGTTCAACTGGTCGATAAATTTAATACAACATCTTGTTAGCGATCAGCGATGCTTTTCTTTCAGAAGTCGAGCGTGCTCCGATATGCTTGCTGTTGATAACACCAACAGTTGCCTGCCATTTTGTGTGCTCTGTGTTGTCATTTACTCTCCTACAAACTGATGTCAAAAATGCACAGACTGAAGATTTTAAGATTGTTTCCATACAGGTTTTCTTTTGTGCTGAAGTATCTAGCTTATGTACAGGCAGAACTGATACACCCCAATTTGAGCCTCAGTCACCCTGTGCAAGTAAGCGTCTTGCCACATAAATGGAGCACGGGAAGAAAATCCAGAATTTTTATCTCTCCCCTTTTCCTCCAATTTCCTCGTTCCCCTTCTACCGCCTTCAATGCTTTATAACTCCTTGCAGCTCAGTGTGTGGTGGACATGCAAGTAAGTGTCCGTTTAAAAGAAAAGCCGATGAAGAAAAGAGGCCATTTGGACGTTCTTTCTGGAGCAGAAATCATAGAAATTTACAACTTGGAAGGAGGCCATTTGGCCCATCGTGTCTGAGTTAGCCTAATCCCACTTTCTAGCTCTTAGTCTGAGCTTTGTAGGTTGCGACACTTCAAATGCATGTCCACGTACTTTATAAATGTTATGAGGGGGTTTCTGGCTCTTTCAGGGGGTGAATTCCAGGTCTCCACCACTCTCCAGGTGAAAATGTTTTGCCTAGAGCAAAATATATCATTTTTTTTTTGGCACTTCAGATATCTTATGCCAGGAATCAGTTATGTTGCTACTTTTTAAATGTAACCTATTCGACGCCAATGTAATTTACCTTGAGGGACTGGTCTATCAGAAACTGGAGTCATGAGTCATCCCACCCGTGGGGGTGGTGGGGGGAGGTAAGTACATAAGGAAAAACCCCGAAGGCGCTGTAAGTAGATAAGGAAACACCCAGAAGGTTCATAGGGAGGGGAAGAGAAAGGGAAGCAGACATTGTTGCAGCTGATGGCTTGTATCATTATCAGTTATTGTTAAATACAATTTTACGTACATAATAATTTTGTAGCTTTGTGCAAAGTTAAAGGTCTTGTTATATCTGGTACTTGATTAGGTCTTTGCACAAGATTTTTTTTTATGCGGCATGGCCAAAATTGAACATCATATTTTTCGGATGACCAACGTATGATGAAAATGTGGCATAAATTCTGGATATATAGAATCACAATGGTTACAGCACAGAAAAAGGCCATTCGGCCTGTCATGTCCATGCTGATTTTCTGCAAGAATAACTCCACTGCCCCACCTTTTCACCATAGCCCTGAAAATATTTTCTCTTCGGGTAATTATCCAATTCTCTTTTGAAAGCCACGATTAAATATGCCCCCGCCACATTCCCAGGTAGTGCATTCCAGATCCTAACCACTCGCTGCATTAAAAAAGTCTTTCCTCCTGTCACTGTTGCTTCTTTTGCCAGTCATCTTCAATCTGTGTCCTCTGTTTCTCAACCCTTCTGCCAACGGGAACGGTTCCTCCTCACCTACTCTGTCCCGACCCCTCATGATTTTGAACAAGTCTTTATCAAGTCTCCTCTTAATCTACTCTTCTCCAAGGAGAACAGTCCCGGCTTCTCCAATTTATCCACGAAATGGGGATAAAACTGTGAAATTTCCTGCTGACCTCTGAGCATAATCAAGTGAAAATTCTCAGTTTTAATCTGGCTTCATGATCTACACTAGTGCATACGTAACAACTATCTGGATAAGACCTCATGAACAACACTTTGCATTTTTATGGCACCTTTAAAGTAGTAAAATGTCCCAAGACGCTTCACAGAAGCATCATCAGACAAAACTTGTCACCTAGCCACAAAACAATCAAACGGACCATTGGTTTATTATCCATTCAAAATGTGGCACGTTGGTCAATGCAGCACTCCATTAGCACTGTCAGAACAGTTGGCCTAGACTACATACTAAAGTCCTGGGGTGGAACTTGGTTCTACAACCTTCTAATTCAGAGTTATATTACTCGCTGAATACAGCTTGTGGTGTAACTAGATATTTGTAATCAATTATATCTTTGAACTGGGTGCATTAAAATGGGCTCAAAGTAACAAATTTATTGTGTCAACATTACAAGCAAGTTCATCTTTTCCACACACTGAGCCTTCATTTGCATTTTAAAGGTCAGAGATGGCTATAAAACACTGTTAGCGCTGATTTTCTAAACTTCCCTTCAAACGTGGCTCAGTGCTGGGATCACGGGAGAATTGAATTCGATCATTAATGTTGCCATATTTTGAGGATTACTACAGCATGTTTTAACTTGATCTTCTCAGGTTGATATCAAACAGTGCCACTTCTTGGTTGACCTCGATAGAGAGACAGAGACTCCGCGTGAGCCAAGATATTCTGCAAACAAAGAAGAATGGATGATCATAGCATACAAGCCATTCTTAGATGTCGCAAGGTGAGCTGATATTCTTTTAAACAACTAAACAGTTATGAAAAGGAGCCTCTTGCCAATGGAACTTTGACACAACAAATAGTGATTTTCCGTTTCGATGCAGTTGTTTTTCATGGCACAGTTGAGAATGCAATAAGTAGGGCAGGCAATTTGATTTAACATCATGTGAGAATTGGCATGGTTTTCTACATTTGTACATGTTGTGCAATCTGTTGTCCAAGTATCACAGATTTTGAACACTAAGCCGCAAAGGCAGTGAAAGTGCAGTTTCTGAGCAATAACAGATCGCTTGTCCTGAAACTAAGCAATGAATGTACATTCTGGTTTCTAAGTCTGGTTTCCAAGTTTTTTGATCTACTGCAAATATGTTGTTTTGTTACCTTTTGTTTATTCATTTATGGGACTTTGGGCATTGCTGGCTAGGCCAGCATTCATTGCCCATCCTTAATTAGCCTTGAGAAGGTGGCGGTGAGCTGCCTTCTTGAACTGTTGCAGTCCATGTGGTGTAGGTACACCCACAGTGCTATTAGGGAGGGAGTTTGACCTAGCAACAGTGGAGGGATGGTGTTATAGTTCCAAGTCAGGATGGTTTGTGGCTTGGAGGGGAACTTGCAGGTGCTGGCGTTCCCATACATCTGCTGCCCTTGTCCTTCTAGGTGGCAGAGATCACAGGTTTGGAAGGTGCTGTTGAAAAACCTGACAGGAGGGGGTTCTGACTGTTGTTGCCACAAACTGTTAACATACTTAGATTCATCTTAATATTGCTTTGACTTGCTTCATTGTTGACAAGCCTGATTGGTTTTCAGGTGATTACACCTAATTTACTGTCCAGTAAATCTGCTCTCTATATATGTAAAAATGTTTTCACTGTGTATTCTGACAGTCAACTAATATTTTGCTACACTTTCACTGGCAACAGAGTGGTACACCAAAACCAATCCTCCTTTTGCCCTAAGAAGGAACTCGCCTTAACAATGGTCTTAACAATGTCTTAACTCCCAAAGTGCATTAATGCAGCATTACTGCTCTGCAAAGTGCCTTATCCGTTATACCTCACATGGTGAACTTTTGATCTCAATTGTGTCGTGTTGGACATTGGCGATTGATACCTGTTCTAAAACTTGCTAGCTTTGTCTCGCAGGAGAACAGTGGGAGGAGGGGGTGGGGTGAGGCACAAATCTACAGCCTCCCTCACCCCACCAATATTTGACAGGGCTAGAGATGAAAGAGGAGCTGGCTACAGAGGTGGGCCCTTGTCTATATTATGAGCTCTGCTGCCGTAAGGATGAAGAGCCTCAGCTGAATGTGCACTTGGTACCCTGGAGAAAGCTGCAGATGCTTTTGAACAATTAATGCAATCCTGACCTCATGAAGGAAGCACCAGCAGCCTGAGATTCCAGATGAGTAGATCCTTGGTGTGGTTTGCAGTCCCTGAGACCTCGAACCCCGCGTTTGCTGGAGCCTGTGTAACAACTCCTGCAGGGGCTGCAGCCACAGTCACAATCCATTGATGAGCAATGCATATTTGAGTGACGGAATAAGAGAAATCATGCTGATGTGGTGCAAAGTTAAGCATTTCTTCGGTGAACTATAATCCTGTTATGTTGCTGGGTGCCTAGTTTCAGGAAACTGAAGGGGCATACCTGCTTAATTCAATACTCTCATGTTTTAATGGCAAATTAAAATTCAGTCCAGACTAAAGGTGACCAAAATTATACTACAGGCGTGCACATGCTGACCTCTGCAGGGGATGGGATTAAATGAAATTGTACACTCCTGTTGACCTAGACCTATATATTCCCTTTTTTTCCCTGACCTGATGCTGCTACATGCTTCTATCCTCCAGCCTCAGTCCAGTTTTGGATGGAAAGAAAGTAAGTCTTACATTTATAAAGCGCCTGTCATGATCTTGGGACATTCCAACGCACTCTACAGGCAATTAAGCATTTTTTTGAAGTCTAGTAACTGGTGTAGGAAATGCAGCAGCAGCCATTTTGAATACAGCAAGGAATGTGATAAATGAGTATTTAACCTGTTTATCAGTGATGTCTGCCACAACAGCGAGGTGAATTCCTCCCAGAAAGTGCAGTGGTATCTTTTACATCCACCTGAGGGCTGCTAACCTTCCAGGATTGGCCTGGAGTCTCCAGGAATTGAAGATCAATCTTCAAGGCACCTCCTGTGTGCATCCCTGGAGAAAAATCATTGGAGCATTAAAAAATATTGGGGTTTTTTTGGTCATTTTCTTTGAACATTTCTCTTTACCCTATATAAAAACATTGAAAATGGGTTTTAAAAAAAAACGCTGTTTGGCTGACAGTCAAACATCATCCAGTTGTGTAATGAGTCCTTTTGGTTTATGATTGGTGTAGGAAGGCAGTACATCACAAGGATGGATGTATCGGTCGATTAATGGCTGGAGTGTGGGGGCAAGTCATGTAATGAAACCTCCAGGAATACATTTAATCACAGTTGCCAACACTAGAGGGCAGACGGGTGCTTAGCTTAACATCTTGTCCGAAAGACAGTGCCGCACTCCCTCTGTACTGCCCTGGAGTAGCAACCTAGGATTTGTGCTCAAGTTGCTGGAGTGGGGTCTTGAACCCACAACTTTCTGACTGTTCTGTCATCTGATCCGCCTGTTCCCCAATGCCTCCTCTTTGCTTTTTCCATTGACAACCATTCCATTTCTTTTGGTGTCATCGTCATGAATGGCAAACAAGATTGGAAAGATGGTCAAGTCCTTCCGCAACTCAATGCTAGTCAATGCAAATGGACATATAGAGTTGGGGTGTAGGCGGTAATGCTGGCATCCCCAGCACAGATGGAAGCATTCCTGTTGATGTTAAACTTCAAGCTTGATCATTAAATGATCGTGAAGTGTAAGCCAGCACATTTATTCTGCTTGCAGTTTTCCCAGTTAATTCCCTTTGTCCCTGTTGTACCCACTCAGCAACCAGAAAGTCGACCAGCGACCACTGCACAACAGGTTTCAGTCAGTGGGAAGAGTATCCTTGGGGGGTGGGGGGGGAAAGAAAGGAGTGTTTATTCGACCTTCGTGAAATACTCCAGCTAGCAGTCTGGGCTACCTGAGGCAGGAGCTTCATTAAAACACCAAGGCATCTCATCGGTTTGTCAACATGTTGTCTCTGCTGCTGGGTCTTTGTCATTTTTCTGATTTATTTTTAGCATTTTTTTACAATTAGCTGTGTATCTGTTGACTACTCTGCTAAATGCAATAGGATGAATTGAAAAATTTTGCCATGCGCAAATTAAAACGGTAATTTCCATACGTCATATTTTTGTATGTGAGAGATTACAGTCCCCTCTTTTTGGTCTATTTCTGGCTGCCTTTTTTCCCTGATGTCCCTGGGTGTTTTTTATTCCTTCGTGGGATGTAAGTGTCGCTGGCTAAGCCAACATTTATTGCCCATTCCTAATTGCCCTTGAAAAGGTGGCAGTGATCTTCCTGCTTGAACTGTTACAGTCCATGTGATGTAGGTACACCCATACTGCAGTTAGGGAGGAAGTTCCAGCGACAGTAAAGGAACAGAGATATATTTCCAAGTTGGGATGATTCATGACTTGGAGAGGAACTTGCAAGTGCTGCTGTTCCCATGTGCCTGCTGCCCAATGTCCCTCTAGGCATTAGAGGTTGTGAATTTGGAAGGTCCTGTCGAAGGAGCCTTGGGGAATTGTTGCAATGCGTCTTGTATGATCTCTCACCATCTAGTTGCAGACTCCTCCAATACCATGAACCTCAACACTCGCAACAAGTCTCCAGGTTCTGCCCCCTGTATCCTAATTCACATTAAGCCCTATTCACCCATCATTCCTGTACTCATTGACCTACATGGGTTCCCAATTTGGCGATGCAACAGTTTTAAAAATCCTTATGCTTGTTTTCAAGCCCTCAGTTGTCTTGCCCCTCCCTAACTCTGCAATGACCTCCTGCCCCACCCCCCTCCAAGATCTCTATGCTGCTCCAATTCTGGCCTTTTGTGCATCCCACATTCTTAACCCTGCATCAATGACAGACATGCTAACAGCTGCCTAGGGCCTAAGCTCTGAGAAACCCTCTCTACCTTTCCCTCTTCCTTTAAGTTGCTCCTTAAAACTGACCTCTTTGACTAACCTATTATAGCATCTCCTTATGCGATAAGGAACTAATGGGGGATTGTGGCTACAAATGCACATCAAGTGCATTAGCGCTTCATCACTCTACACCACTGCACAGTGATCTAAATGACACTTCTACATTCCTGCAAATGTTTGCAATATTTTTGCTTTGTAAGTTTTCCTCATTAAAGATAACAGTGTGAATTTTCCATTTCCTGCTTCTCAGAAAAATTGCCATTTAAAAAAAAACTGCTGATCTGAAAAGGACCATTTTCTACATTGAGTAAACACTCAGCTCTTCCTCCATCAATTTTGAATAAGCCTTACAAAAAGAATATATTTTTTTCCTGAAGTATTTCCTGTGGTTTGAGTTAACAGTTACACGTGGCAGCCAGTGTTGCCACAAGAATTCCCAATTTTAGTTATACAATCGAAAAATGGCACAAAAAGGATCCTGATCACTGGAGCAGATAGGAGAAGCACAGAGGAATTGATTAGATCCAGCTGCCTAAGTCCTAAGCTCTGGAATTCTCTCCCTAAACCTCTCGTGTCCTTTAAAACGCTCCTTAAAACCTACCTCTTTGGCCAAGCTTTTGGTCGCTTGCCCTAACTCACCCTATGTGACTCCATGATGTAGTTTGTTTGATAATGGAACGGGTGAAGAGTTCTGGATCATTTTGTTACAAGTTGTCATTGTAATTGTTGGTAGAGAGCAGCAAGCAAGTCATCTTCCAGCCACTTAGTTGATGCACAACATGCAGTTGAAACGTTTGGCCTTAACAAGGAAAGATGACGACTGTTAAACCTAAATTGTATCAATTGGCAGGAAAAGGCTGATTTGCAATTCATTAGCTTGCGATAGTTAATGGGCGATGTTGCGGCAGACGTGCAACTCAGAGACTGAGAGTTCAAATCCGATCATAGCAACGCGTGAAGTTGAAGTCAGCAAATCGGGAGTGGTACCGGGAACCAGTGTTGTGAAATCTCCTAGAGAGAGAAACAGAAAATGCTGGAAAAAAACTCAGCAGGTCTGACAGCATCTGTGGAGTTTCTCTCCACAGATGCTGTCAGACGTACTGAGTTTTTCCGGCATTTTCTGTTTTCCTTTCAGATTTCCAGCATCCGCGGTATTTTGCTTTTACCTTGTGAAATCTTCTGTTTGGTTCACAATTCAGGAAAAGGAACCTGTCGCTCCTATCTGGTGGCTAGTGACTGACTCCTAATACCTTCTGAACTAGTTTACCAATCAATACAAGCAATCACTGGAAGCCCCACAACCATACCTGCAGGGCATCTCAAAAGGACAGAGAAGGTGATCTTGCCGACATGGTCCAAATGCTGAGAATAGGTTTTTTTAAAAAAAAGAACAAAATGTTTGTGTTTAAAAAAAAAACACAAGTAAGAGAAAGAAAGGTTAATGCTTCAGGTCAAACATTTCATCAGAAAAGAGCTCCATGTAGACTTATCGAATTTCTAGTGCTTTCTGCTTTTGTGATTTTGAATGTTTGAGTTTCCCTGTCCTCAGTGCAATAAGTTTCAATCTACATAGGTCAGATGAGCTGATCTAAGCCTTCTCTGAAAAGGCCATCGTAGTATTCAGAGGGAAAGCAAGCACGACAGCCTCAGTGGAGCTCAGAGCCATCAGGTTTCACGATAGCTGAGAGCAGCATCTTATTCCAGTTCCTGATGACAGCTAAGTCAGCCAAAGCCATCTGTGTCTCTTCCCAACCCCAGCACAGCTGTCTGATCTGACAGGAGGTGTTTGATGCAGCAGAGCCACGAGACCAGCCTTACTGCATGATTTGATGATGTTATTTATCTCTTGCAGCCGCTCACCAGCTCATAGTGTGGATGCGCGTCATGGAATTGTTTGATGGTTATTTAGGACATTTCCGTCATCGACTATTAAAAAAATGCAATTCTACAGATAAGAAAATCTATAGGACATCAGTGAGATACACTCAATTTCTTTCACCTCATTTCAGCTTAACTGTGGTGAATTCAAGACTGATTGCACTCTCTCGTATTTTTGCAATCAGGATACATTATCAAACTAATCCGGTGAATCTGGTTCCATTGAATGAGGGAATAATGTTGAACGTGCCCTTCCTCCTACATTGCAATGGTGACCACACTACTGCATTAGCTTTAAAGTGCGTTGGAATGTCCTAAGGTCATAAAAGGTGCTATATAAGGACATAAGAAATAGGAGCGGGATAAGCCACTTGGCCCCTTGAACCTGCTCTGCCGTTCAGTAAGGTCAGGGCTGATCGGATGATGACCTTACTTCGACTTTCTTGCCTGTCCCCATAACCCCCGATTCCCCTGTCAATCAAAAACCTGTCCAACTCAGCCTCGAATATATTCAATGACCCAACCTCCAGTGCTCCATTGGGGAAGAGACTTCCAAACACTTAAGACCTTCTGAGAGAAGAGGATGCTCCACATCTCCATCTTAAATGGGAGACCCCTTCCCTCCCCTCCCTCCTCCCCGCCTTATTTTGAAACTAGTTCTAGATTCCCTCGTGAGGAGAAAAAAACTACTTGGCATCTACCCTGTCAAGCTCCAAAATCAGCAGCAAAATTTAACAACAGCAGGTGTGTGAGTTTCATGCATGTTCCATTGCTCTGAAGTCACAACGGTTTCTCTGGCCTACTTGGGCAGGGTGGGGTGGGTGGGGTGTGGGGTGGGGCTCAAGCTACTTGGTGCTAGAACCAAACTTAGTGATCCAACCTAGATGCCTGCCACCAGCATCTAAAAGTTGGAGGCACATAGGGAAAGCACTTCCCAGTGAGACTCTTGATCCCTATTTTGTTTGTTTTAGTTGGTTGCCTCTCATAGAACCATAGAACACTACAGCACAGAAAACAGGCCATTCGGCCCTTCTAGTCTGTGCCGAAATATTATTCCGCTAGTCCCATTGACCTGCACCCAGTCCATAACCCTTTGGACCATAAGCAACCCTTTGGGACTGTATTTAACATATTTGGCTGCCAATCTTCAGCTGTTATTCTTTCCACACCATTTTGTTTTGATAAGTTCAAAGGGCACATCTAGCTACGAATTTTCACGAATGTCAAAGGTAAGCTCGCCAACCCTGGTTACTCCTGGATGTCTTGTCACATGACCTGCCCACAACCGCCCCACTTGGTCATACAGCCTTTTTTTTTCAATCCCCATCTCCAATATTTTTTGCAACTAATGGAAATCTTCCAAAGAAAATAAATTAAGAGCATAGTTTCTGTGGTGCCCTCATGATTTATTTTCAGGGGTGCTCACAGCAGTCCCCAGCAGATTAATCCTTCATTCCTGGAGACTCCAGGACAGTCCTGGAGTGTTGGCAATTGTAGTCAACGAGTCAGCCTGCTTATTCTCTTTTCAAATGTTGACAAACCTATTTATATCTTTTTAAAATATAGAGCTCTTTGCCTCCCCAAATCTCCTCTTCCCCCTACAATTTAAAGGCTTTTACAACCCAAACTCGGTGTCACCTAGCCATTTATTCTAATAGTTTTCTCTGGCACGATACTTCCAACCTTCATGCTGCTCTGCAGTCTGGGCCATAACTCAAAGCAGTGCCGCACGCAACTTTCAAAGTGTATTTGTTATGTCCTTGATCTATATAAATCGTTGCAGTCCTGGTGTTTTCTCCCCCCAGTTCAGGCAGGATATTAAATTGATATTCTTACTGCTCAAAGCAACTCTACTGTTCTTCAAGTACGGAACTCTGAACATGGTTGCCAACTTCATAGGATTGTCCTGGAGGAAGCAGGAATTAAAGATTGATCTCCAGGGCACTGATGCAAGCAATTTGTGAGAAAACTCATATTCATTTTCCTTGAATACTTCTGTTTACTAGTTATAAACATATTGGAGATTGATGGGGAAGGGAATGGTTATTAAACTCGGGTGTGGGGGTGGGGTGTGTGGGGGGAGGCATTGGAGGCAGGATGTGATACGTCCAGGAAAATGTCCAACTAGTATTGACAACCGTGACTCTGAGACATGCAAGAAGTTATCACTCAGCTCAACAGATTGGCTTAGGGAATGGACAACGGAAGGAAATGACAGTCCTAGAGTTGTGAAGTATGAACCGCATTTTAATTCTCAGCTTTCATAGATCAAACCAGATGTGAAAATGATTTGAATTGAAGACTCGCAGGTTGCACTTGTGGTGCACTTGTGACGAGAAAGAGTTCTCTTGCTTATTTTGTCTGTGTAGCTGTTTACGCTAACCTCAGTTGTGAGGGAGTGGACAAGCTGAGTGCTGAGCTGTTCACACTTAGATCTGAAAAGGTGAGTCTTAAATAAAGCTGTAAAGGGATCACAATTATACGAATCTATGAAATAGGAGCAGAGGTAGGCCCCTCGAGCCTGCTCCGCCATTCAATAAGATCATGGCTGGCCTGTTTGTGTTTTGAGTTCCACATTCCCATCTCTCCCTGATAACGTTAGATTCTTAACAAAAACAAAAATACCTGGAAAAACTTAGCAGGCCTGGCAGCATCTGCGGAGAGGAACACAGTTAACGTTTCGAGTCCGAATGACCCTTCAACAGAACTAAGTCAAAATAGAAGAGAGGTGAAATATAAGCTGGTTTAAGGTGGGGGGGCTGGTGGGTGGGACAAGTAGAGTCAGTGATAGGTGGAGATAATCAAAAGATGTCACAGACAAAAGGACAAAGAGGTGTTGAAGGTGGTGATATTATCTAAGGAATGTGCTAATTAAGGGTAGAAAGCAGGACGAGCAAGGTACAGATAGCCCTAGTGGGGGTGGGGTGGGGTGGGGGGAAGGAATCGAAAAAGGCTAAAAGGTAGAGATAAAACAATGGATGGAAATACATTTAAAAATAATGGAAATAGGTGGGAAAAGAAAAATCTATATAGATTTTAGCCTTTTTCGATTCCTTCCCCCCACCCCACCCCACCCCCACTAGGGCTATCTATACCTTGCTTGTCCTGCTTTCTACCCTTAATTAGCACATTCCTTAGATAATATCACCACCTTCAACACCTCTTTGTCCTTTTGTCTGTGACATCTTTTGGTTATCTCCACCAATCACTGACTCTACTTGTCCCACTCACCCCCCCCTTAAACCAGCTTATATTTCATCTCTGTTCTATTTTGACTTAGTTCTATTGAAGGGTCATTCGGACTCGAAACGTTAACTGTGTTCCTCTCCGCAGATGCTGCCAGGCCTGCTGAGTTTTTCCAGGTATTTTTGTTTTTGTTTTGGATTTCCAGCATCTGCAGTTTTTTGCTTTTAACCATAGATTCTTGTTGGGCAAGGGAACCAATCTACCTCTTCCTTAAAAATACTCAGTGACCCCGCTTCCACCGCCCCCTGAGGCAGAGAGTTCCAAAGTTACACCACCTGCTGAAAGAAAAGAAATTCCCCTCATCTCTGTCCTAGAAGGGCGACCCCTAATTTTAAAACAGTGCCTCCTAGCCCTGGACTCACCCACAAGAGGAAACTCATGCTAAGTCTGGCTTTAATGTGTTTTGGTGATCTCTTCCATTGCATTGTTTATTTATTGGCCGCTTGTATAATACATAAACGTTCTCTACTGTATCTCAAGCACAGGGTGATGTTTCTCCTGCTTTAGATGACATCCTGGTTTTATTTGGTTCTAAACTCCCGAATGAGTTGCAGTGATCCGGAATCTGCTGTCTGAAAGAGTGATGAAAGCAGTAGCTTTCAGAAGGGAACTGGATATGTACTTGAACAGGAAAAAAAATTGCAGGGCTATGGACAAAGAGCAGAGGTGTGGGTCTAATTGGATAACTCTTTCATAGGTCTAGCACAGATATGATGAGCTGAATGGCCTTCATTCTCAGCTGAGTGATTTTGTGAGGTGTGATTTTAAGACAGGCTGACTGGTGTTTTGTTGGTCGTTGTTAGTTTTGTTAAAAAAAAATTTGGAAGTCTTAAATGTACTGTGCTTGATTACAGGATTTTAGTACTGGACTAGTTCTAACCATATGCTGTTAATTCAAAATAAATGCTTGGGCTTCAGATGCCTTTCTTTTAAGTTAGTTACTCAACCATAGTATTTTTTTAAAATAAAGTCATAAAATGTGCTGCAACATTTCTTTTTAATCTGTTCATTTATTATGTAATGTAATGGCAATTGCGAAGCCCATAAGTAAATTAATTGCTAATTAAGATTTTCTTTGAAGTGAAATCAGTTCCAGCAGTCTTCGCATTGTCGCTAGTGGGAATATAGAGCACAGACTCCTTTAGATCAAATCGCCTGAACCCACAATTGAATCATTTGCATAGCGAGTGTGTCATCAGGTACATTGAGATTGTTATTGCGTTGGAGTTGGGGTTTCACTTTGAACTTCATATCAACCTCTGGTTCATACCCATTGCTTCTGCAGGAGGTTCAGCTGCACTATTAACATTCTTTCAATTTTCCGCTTTGCTTTTGTGATTTCGCGTTGAGGCTTCATTCAACGGATACTGGCAGCAATCCCCGCACCCCCAACACCCATCTTCATATCCCCATCTCCAACTCCCTATCCCCACCTCACTGTAATGACTACTCTAATGGATACTAAACAGTAAAATTGGGCAATCTACTTAATTGTGGGGAAGTTATCACAACTGATCCCAATTCTGTCTTTATCAGACACCCACATAAATATGCTTTTTTACTAAGGGCCATAAGATAACAATCTAGAGTCCTAGGTGAGTTCCAACTCCTCTTCATACTCACCCTGTACCAAGGAGGTTTTTTTTTAAATTTCATTCACGGGATGTGGGCTTCACTGGCTGGGCCAACATTTATTGCCCATCCCTAGTTGCCCTTGAGAAGTTGGTGGTGAGCTGCCTTCTTGAACGGCTGCAGTCCATGTGGTGTAGGTACATCCACAGTTCAGTTAGGAAGGGAGTTCCAGGATTTTGACCCAGCGACAGTGAAGGAACGGCGATATATTTCCAAGTCAGGATGGTGAGTGATTTGGAG
The DNA here is from genome assembly GCF_964194155.1 of Cetorhinus maximus. Lineage (NCBI taxonomy): Eukaryota > Metazoa > Chordata > Chondrichthyes > Lamniformes > Cetorhinidae > Cetorhinus > Cetorhinus maximus. The sequence goes on from NC_135880.1 coordinate 216,341,296, forward strand.
GGGAACTTCCAGGTGGTGATGTTCCCATCTATCTGCTGCCCTTGTCCTTCTAGGTGGTAGTGGTCGTGGGTTTCGAAGGTGCTATTGAAGGAGCCTTGGTGAATTCCCAAAGTGCATCTTGAAGATGTTACACACTGCTGTTACTGTGCGTCAGTGGTGGAGGGAGTGAATGTTTGTTGATGTGGTGCCAATCAAGCAGACTGCTTTGTCCTGGACAGTGTCCAGCCTTTTCAGGAGCTGCACTCATCCAGGCAAGTGGGGAGTATTCCATCACACTCCTGTCTTGTGCCTTGTAGATGGTGGACAGGCTTTGGGGAGTCAGGAGACGAGTTACTTGTCTCATGATTCCTAGCCACTGACCTGCTCTTGTAGCCACAGTATTTATATGGCTGTGTCCAGTTCAGTTTCTGGTCAATGGTAACCCCCAGGATGTTGATAGTGGGGGATTCGGTGATGGTAATGCCATTGAACAAGGGGGGCGATGGTTGGATTCACTCCTGTTGGAGATGGTCATTGCCTGACACTTGTGTGGCGCAAATGTTACTTGTTACTTGCCACTTGTCTGCCCAAGCCTGGATATTGTCCAGGCCTTGCTGCATTTGGGCATGGACTACTTCAGTATCTGAGGAGTCGCGAATGGTGCTGAACATTGTGCAATCATCAGCGAACATCCCCACTTCTGCCCTTATGAAGGAAGGAAGGTCATTGATGAAGCAGCTGACGATGGTTGAGCCTAGGAGGATGATTTTTACCCATTTTACTTTGGTGCTGTTATGGTGCAACGGATGGTAAATGCCGAGCTGCTCAAATTCCAGAGGGAAGCTTGAAACAGCTGCCACAACTGTTTTGCAATTTGTAGTATTTCGAAATGTGTGTCTTGAATTCAGTGGTAATAAATCTGATGTTTTTTTTACATAACTAAATTAAACATTTATTAAGATTTGAAGCACATACATAGGTCTACAAATTACTACTGCAATAACTCCTAAATCCCCTAATTAATATGACTTCCAGTTACACCCCTGTTAAGGCAACAGTAAAAACAAATACATTTCAACAGGCCCAGGCAAAACATACAATATCCTGAACAGTGATATTCGTAATGAGTTTTCTTAGCTTCAGTTCCTGTGGACACCAACTTGATGCATAGAAGCTGGAGGTTTTTCACACTTGTTAGACCATAGAATGCCTTCCCGTTACACATAACCTCATCTCCTTTATACATGTTTCTCCCTTTCTAATGTAAATTCCATTGTTCCAATATGTCTTTGCAACTGTACTTGTAATATAAATCTTTCATTGTACTCATACTAACAGTAACCTTTGGGAAGAATAAACACATTGTTGGGCTTAGCTTTATGGCTCGCTGTAACATCTTACCATCTGTTTGAAATTCAAACCAACCTAATTTATTGGGGAGAGGGCGGGAAATTGGAGTTGAGGCCAAAATAAGATCAGCCATGATCGTAATGAATGGTAGGGCAGGCTCGAGGGGCTGAATTGCCTACTTCTGCTCCTAGTTCTTATGTTCTTATTATGCTCTTTATCTAAAAATGCAAATGTTCTTCACACCTCACATCCTAAAATTTCAGGCATGTTTACATAATTAGCATTTCAAACCTAGCTTCCCCTTTGATAACTCAAAAGCTTCAGACCAGATGCCTCCAATTCAATTAAATCCCCCACACACACATCCACACAGAGAAACTAATCCAAGCCCCACTATTAACCTACTTTTACAATAAATCTCAATAATGTTATGAAAATTATTATATTTTCATTACAGGTGCACTGACCTAAATCTCTATAAGTGTTTTTGGCATTATTTCTTAGCATAAGTTAAGATATTTGACATTTAGTCAAATTGGAAGTAATTAATATACTTTTGGCATAATTAAGCATTTTGGTGAAACTTGATCACGGGCTGTAAGTGGGGGAGGGAGGTGGTGAAATTATAAACAAAGGAATTGCTGGACAAGAAATGACTTTGCGTCATCTCGTTCACCTTCTAAGTTGCTGATTAATCATAGCAATCAATCTCTGTCACGAGTCTGCACCAGATCCAGAGATGACACCAGGAAAACCCCAGTGATGGAGAGCTTTGGGAACCAGTTTTGCCTCCGTCACATGCTGCATTTACCACGTGCCTTGTTTCCTATTGCTCATATACTGTGTCTCAAATGATGCCCTGCACTAAATGTTATCCTGCAACAATTCTTCATGCCCAACCCCATCCTAAGGTCTTGAGTGTTCTGCTTTAAATCCTAGAAGGTGCAAATAAAATTCTATTGCCGGAATTAAATGGACTATTTCCTCATCATTATATCATCATTCTTAGAACAATGAGCTTCCAGGATATGTGCAAGTTATTTGTTGCTGTTTCTGTCTTGACTGCCCTATAGACCTGCACTTATATAATTTTCAAATTTAACAAATCACAAGGGATTTGGATTACTTGTCATAATTTATAAATGGTAAATTTTTAACAACCAAAAAAAAAATTAGACCCAACGAAAGTGGAATGCTGTTGTGGCAAATCACTGAACAGAAAATAATACTCATCCCCTTCAGGTGGACTAGTGAGAAAAGACCTTGCCTGATAGAATACCAAAGTACATAGGGCAGAAGGTACCACATTTGATTCAAAGTCTGTGCAAAGTTAGCAGATTTCAAATGAGACATTAAAGCAAGGCTCCATCTACCATTTCCAGTAGATGTAAAAGATTCCGTGGCACTGTATTGAAGAAGAGCAGGGGAGTTCGCCCCACTGTCTTGGCCACAATTTATCCCTCAATCAACATCCCGGAAACATACCATTTGGTCAATATGATCTTGCTGTTGTGTGAGCTTGCTGTGCACAAATTACCTGCCTCGTTGCCAACATTATAAAAGTGATGACACATTAAAAAACATTTCATTGGCTGTAAAGTGCTTTGGGACATCCTGTGATCATGAAAGGTGCAACGTAGTTCAAAATTCAAACAAGGTAAGTCGACTCTAATTGGTCAAGGCATTGGGCCCATGCCCCAAGGCAATGACTTGTCTGGTTTGAATTTAATAAAAAATAAATTGACAGTTAACTGTTCCCAGGTTCATTCTTCGTGGCACCGCCTCTACCAATCAGAGTCAACTTGCCAACCAATCAGCACCCTCTTCCAACGTAGTATAAATTGTTGTTCCCTTTGAGATTTGGTATTCTTGTGAATCTGTCCTGATGAGTGCAAGCTTTGATAGCATGTATCTTTTTTCCAGCAATACTCAATACTACATTATTCAGTGCTACAGTACTATTGGTATTGGTTGTTCAGTTACAAAGACTACTACTTTATCTCCCTTGCTCCACCTTTTTTTTTTGTTCAAAACACAATTTCTTCCCTTTTCTCCTAAGTGACAGACACTTATTGAGGTTTGGTTCCACAACGCTGGCAATTCTCTTGTACCTCATCCAAGTGCCCATTCTTCATATGCTGGTAGGTTATTTGACCATTAAGGCCATTGAAACCAAACCTGCTCATACGCAACCCATAAGAACATAAGACAGTAACCAATAAGAGCAGGAGTAGGCCATGTGGACCCTCAAGCTTGCTCCACCATCAAAAAGATCATGGCCAGTTGTGTACCTCCACTCCACATGCTCAGCCTATCCCAAATGCCTCGATTTCCTTGGTGACCCAAAATGTATAAATCTTTGTCTTGAATGTATGCAATGAGTGAAATTTGAAAGAGCTGTCTAATTAATCCTATTCTCCTGCTCTTTCCCCATAGCCCTGCAAATTTCGCCTTTAAGTATTTATCTTTTGAAATTTATTAGCGAATTGAATTCTATTACCAAAACAAGCAGTAAATTTCAGGTCACAACAACACATACCTTACTTATTTTTAATTCAATCCAACTATAGTTCCTTTGCCAATCCCCTTAAATACGTGTAGTTTGGTTATTGACCCTGCTGGCACTTGTTTCTCATTTACTCTATCAAAATCCTACAGGATTTTAAATATCTCCATCAAACCTCTTACATTGGGCCAATTGGCCGCCTCCTGTGCTGTATCGCTTCATGACTATTGTACATTGGTTAGTCTAGCTTCGGAATGATTACTGAGACATTGATATATTTAAACAACTGATTTATTTTATACAACTGATCTATATACCGCCATCCATGACTAGGTGTTACACTGGTGAAGCCATGAACATTCTCCCCCCCCCACTCTCCTAGTCAAGAGTTCTATTATCACCATTATGAGAGGTGCTATTTACAGATTTCCACACACTAACCCTTACAAACCCTAATACTACAGCTATGTTCTATATTGGACAGTCTAATGTGATGGACTAAGACCTTACACTGCACATTTTTATAAAATACATATGTATACTCATTGCTATTTCTAAATTTTAAATTGGGCCAATAATACCCTGAAAATGACTAAACCTATGTCTGTCTATGAACCCAGAACAAAAGAAGCCCGTTTGCAGTTTCAGGGAAACTCGCACCTCATTATATCTGAGGACCCACTAATGACCACCAGGGGACTGCACAGCCCAACTTCAAAGAGAACAATACAAAGGTCATTTGCGTCTGATAACCCAGTTGGCCCACAGGGGACAGAGGGTCTGCTGAGACAAAAAGGACCCCCTAAGCATTCCTCTCAACTCATAATGGCGAGAGACGCAGCCGAATTCCAGACGAGGGATACTCATCCTTTGTTGAAGATCTGGTGGAGAGGGGAGGGTCATGTGACTTAGGCCTCTGGCTTGTTGAACAAGTAATATTACCTTGCTGAGCTGAACAGCTCAGTCTGCTCTTTAACATCTGACTAGCAGCCACACACAGAAAGGAGCTCTGCCCACATTGGACACCTGGCCCCATCTACACTACTTCTGTTGGAAGTTCTGCACCATCGCCTACAAGACTGATTCATCTCTGCGTGACTATCTCACCTTGTGAAGTCAACATCACTGGAATAGTGAATTGTATAGCATCAGTTTTCAGCCCGCTGACCTCCATGAAGGAATACCTCATTGGACTTCAATTACGGACTCTTGAATCCACATGAGCCAATACTTATTTTCTGTGTTTTCTGTACTGCAAATTCTTATTTTCTCTATCCCTCTCTTCATTCTCTGAGTGTGGAAGTGACATTGCGAACCCTCCTCCCATGCTTGTGTATGTGCAAATAAACTAACCCTTTGAGTTCACCCTATCTCACGTTTGCTGTGGGGTTATTAATAGAAAATTGGATCACAAAAAAACCGAGGTGTCAGGAAATACACCAACACTTATAAAGAGGGAAACTAATCAAAACACCTTTCTGTTTATGGACAGGTGGTGAGAGGAGAAATTAGTACTATTTAAATTAACCCCTCTCCTGTCCATAACACTAAGAAGAATTTAAAACAAAAGGCTATTTCTCCATAATGTCTGCAAAGAAGGAATAAGTACATTCATTTAACAAATGGGCTGTCGATGATAACTATCTAGGCAGCACTTTAAAAAAATGGCCATTTGGGTAAGGCACTATAAAGCTACTGGCATCTCAGACTTCAATAGAAGATAATGCCTTCAGGAAAGCAGAGGGTGGTGACGGATGGTGTTGGAATTAGAAAGGGGAAACGTTTAAGTAAGCATGTTGAACCGTCAGTCAACTTTCTCCCCAATCACCTTTGATCAACAGAACATTCTATAAGCCAATTGAAAAAAAATTCTCAAGATACAGACCACCTCCCTGCATACCGTGAACACACAGAAAACAAAACAATTCAGCAAGAGGAATCTAGACTTACCCGACCCGTCTTCTAATCATCCCAGCAACTCCCTTCCACCCTTCGCACTGGCCCAGATCACGTGCCAGGCCCCACAGATGTCCTCCACTTCTTGCACACCCTCCTCTGATCTTCTGTGGGTCATACCTTCCCAGCTGTGACCAGAAGCTCTGAATCGAACAGATGTTCTGGATCGGACAACTGCTCCGACTGAATAACGGGCATCAACTGGAAACTTTCTCAATTTATTAACAGGCGGTGGGATTAAAGAGCATTCTACAATTCTGTACCAATCCCGTGTTGCTCTCACTGACTCATTTTCACAGATGGTACACAGAAAGAAGGCTGCAGCCCTTTAAAGGGTTAAGTAGCTGCCATAACATTCTATCCGCTGATGGCCGCTGGGATACAGCTGTCCTTGACACCATGGATGGCTCATTTATTTTGCAGGTGGGGATGACATGTGCACAATAGAATGCCAGCTCCCTGGAGTTTTGTGAACAGTTCTGCATTGTACTAAAGTTCTCACTTTGTTTTCCCTTTGCGTAATGGACATAATTACCATCTGCGTGTGATAAACAGCCATTCAGTTCATTTTGCATGGAGAATAAGTGTGCAAATGCATATATTAAAAGTAAAAATGCAGCATCTCTATAGTTGCCCAGTAAGAACCAGGAGCACATGTGTGATGCGCGCAGTTGCACATAATTTTACCACAACATGGCCTGCCAAGCAACAGAGGAAGGTAGTGCCTCATTTGGTCCATAGGATAGAAAGCTACACATATCAGTTTATATCTACATTCATGTCCCAGGATTTCAAGCCATACAATTGTAGAGTGGTAATAATGTAGCTGCACAAAGAGTTTTCAGGGAACTGTTTGGATTCGAAGAAAAAAGGCTGTGTGTAGAAACTTGACATTGTTAGCTGTAATGAATGTGCATGTGGGTTTGATCAAACCCGTTTCTAAGCTGGCATATTTTGAGTTTCGGTGATCGTCATCCAGGATATGCAACAGGAACCTCACTCGAGATTAAAACCAATATTTTGATACTGGTTGTTATGAGGGTACAGGTCGTAGAACAACCTGAAACAAAAATAAAAATACCGGGAAAAACTCAGCAGGTCTGGCAGCATCTGCGGAGAGGAACACAGTTAACGTTTCCAGTCCGTATGACTCTTCAGCAGAACTAAGGAAAAATAGAAGAGAGGTGAAATATAAACTGGTTTAAGGGGGGGTGGGACAAGTAGAGCTGGATAGAGGGCCAGTGATAGGTGGAGATAACCAAAAGATGTCACAGACAAAAGGACAAAGAGGTGTTGAAGGTGGTGATATTATCTAAGGAATGTGCTAATTAAGGGTAGAAAGCAGGACAAGCAAGGTACAGACAGCCCTAGTGGGGGTGGGGTGAAGGAATCAAAAAAGGCTAAAAGGTAGAGATAAAACAATGGATGGAAATACATTTAAAAATAATGGAAATAGGTGGGAAAAGAAAAATCTATATAAATTATTGGAACAAAAGAGGAGGGGGGGATCGGAAAGGGAGTGGGGATGGAGGAGAGAGTTCATGATCTAAAATTGTTGAACTCAATATTCAGTCCGGAAGGCTGTATAGTGCCTAGTTAGAAGATGAGGTGCTGTTCCTCCAGTTTGCGTTGAGCTTCACTGGAACAATGCAGCAGGCCAAGGATGGACATGTGGGCATGAGAGCAGGGTGGAGTGTTGAAATGGCAAGCGACAGGGAGGTCTGGGTAATGCTTGCGGACAGACGGAAGGTGTTCTGCAAAGCGATCGCCCAGTCTGCGTTTGGTCTCTCCAATGTAGAGGAAACCGCACTGGGAGCAACGAAAGCAGTAGACTAAATTGAGGGAAGTGCAAGTGAAATGCTGCTTCACTTGAAAGGAGTGTTTGGGCCCTTGGACGGTGAAGAGAGGGGAAGTAAAGGGGCAAGTGTTGCTTCTGCGGTTGCATGGGAAGGTGCCGTGGGAGGGAGTTGAGGTGTAGGGGGTGATGGAGGAGTGGACCAGGGTGTCCCGGAGGGAACGATCCCTGCGGAATGCCGCCGGGGGTGGGGTGGGGTGGGGGGGGGGAGGCGGGGCTGAAGGGAAGATGTGTTCGTAGTGGCATCATGCTGCGGTTGGTGGAAATGGCGGAGGATGATCCTTTGAATGCGGAGGCTGATGGGGTGATAAGTGAGGACAAGGGGGACCCTATCATGGTTCTGGGAGGGAGAGGAAGGTGTGAGGGCGGATACGTGGGAGATGGGCCGGACACGGTTGAGGGCCCTGTCAACCACCGTGGGTGGAAAACCTTGGTTAAGGAAGAAGGACGACATGTCAGAGGAACTGTTTTTGAAAGTGGCATCATCAGAGCAGATGCGACGGAGGCGAAGGAACTGAGAGAATGGGATGGAGTCCTTACAGGAAGCGGGGTGTGAGGAGTTGTAGTCGAGGTAGCTGTGGGAGTCGGTAGGCTTGTAATGGATATTGGTGGACAGTCTATCACCAGAAATTGAGACAGAGAGGTCAAGGAAGGGAAGGGAAGTGTCAGAGATGGACCATGTGAAAATGATGGCAGGATGGAAATTGGAAGCAAAATTAATAAATTTTTCCAGGTCCAGACGAGAGCCTGAAGCAGCACCGAAGCAATCATCGATGTACCGGAGAAAGAGTTGTGGGAGGGGGCCTGAGTAGGACTGGAACAAGGAATGTTCCACATACCCCATAAACAGACAGGCATAGCTGGGGCCCATGCGGGTACCCATAGCCACATCTTTTATTTGGAGGAAGTGAGAGGAGTTTAAGGAGAAATTGTTCAGTGTGAGAACAAGTTCAGCCAGACGGAGGAGAGTAGTGGTGGATGGGGATTGTTCGGGCCTCTGTTCGAGGAAGAAGCGGAGAGCCATCAGACCATCCCGGTGGGGGATGGAGGTGTAGAGGGATTGGACATCCATGGTGGAGAGGAGGCGATTGGGGCCAGGGAACTGGAAATTGTTGATGTGATGTAAGGTGTCAGAGGAATCACGGATGTAGGTGGGAAGGGACTGGACAAGGGGAGAGAGAATGGAGTCAAGATAGCAAGAAATGAGTTTTGTGGGGCAGGAACAGGCTGACACGATCGGTCTGCCGGGACAGTCCTGTTTGTGGATTTTGGGTAGGAGGTAGAATGCTCTCGTCTGGACCTGGAAAAATTTATTAATTTTGCTTCCAATTTCCATCCTGCCATCATTTTCACATGGTCCATCTCTGACACTTCCCTTCCCTTCCTTGACCTCTGTGTCTCAATTTCTGGTGATAGACTGTCCACCAATATTCATTACAAGCCTACCGACTCCCACAGCTACCTCGACTACAGCTCCTCACACCCCGCTTCCTGTAAGGACTCCATCCCATTCTCTCAAATCCTTCGCCTCCGTCACATCTGTTCTGATGATGCCACTTTCAAAAACAGTTCCTCTGACATGTCTTCCTTCTTCCTTATCCGAGGTTTTCCACCCACTGTGGTCGACAGGGCCCTCAACCGTGTACGGCCCATCTCCCGCGCATCCGCCCTCACACCTTCCTCTCCCTCCCAGAACCATGATAGGGTCCCCCTTGTCCTCACTTATCACCCCACCAGCCTCCGCATTCGAAGGATCATCCTCCGCCATTTCCGCCAACTCCAGCATGATGCCACCACCAAACACATCTTCCCTTCACCCCCCACCGGCGGCATTCCGCAGGGATTGTTCCCTCCGGGACACCCTGGTCCACTCCTCCATCACCCCCTACACCTCAACCCCCTCCCACGGCACCTTCCCATGCAACCGCAGAAGTTGCAACACCTGCCCCTTTACTTCCCCTCTCCTCACCGTCCAAGGGCCCAAACATTCCTTTCAAGTGAAGCAGCATTTCACTTGCACTTCCCTCAATTTAGTCTACTGCTTTCGTTGCTTCCAATGCGGTTTCCTCTATATTGGAGAGACCAAACGCAGACTGGGTGACCGCTTTGCAGAACACCTTCGGTCTGTCTGCAAGCATTACCCAGACCTTCCTGTCGCTTGCCATTTCAACACTCCACCCTGCTCTCATGCCCACATGTCTGTCCTTGGCCTGCTGCATTGTTCCAGTGAAGCTCAATGCAAACTGGAGGAACAGCACCTCATCTTCCGACTAGGCACTATACAGCCTTCCGGACTGAATACTGAGTTCAACAATTTTAGATCATGAACTCTCTCCTCCATCCCCACTCCCTTTCCGATTCCACCCCCTTTTTTTCCAATAATTTATATAGATTTTTCTTTTCCCACCTATTTCCATTATTTTTAAATGTATTTCCATCCATTGTTTTATCTCTACCTTTTAGCCTTTTTCGATTCCTTCACCCCACCCCACCCCCACTAGGACTATCTGTACCTTGCTTGTCCTGCTTTCTACCCTTAATTAGCACATTCCTTAGATAATATCACCATATTCAACACCTCTTGTCTATGACATCTTTTGGCTATCTCCACCTATCACTGGCCCTCTATCCAGCTCTACTTGTCCCACCTCCCTTAAACCAGCTTATATTTCACCTCTCTTCTATTTTTACTTAGTTCTGTTGAAGAGTCATACGGACTCGAAACGTTAACTGTGTTCCTCTCCGCAGATGCTGCCAGACCTGCTGAGTTTTTCCAGGTATTTTTATTTGTGTTTTGGATTTCCAGCATCCGCAGTTTTTTTGCTTTTATCGTAGAAGAACCTGATCCTGGGAGCACGTGTGCTGTGGCACAAATTGCAATGATTTGCATATCAGGCACTTGGCAGCCCAATCTCTCAGTCTCAGACCAACAGATGCTGCTATCATTGTCTGTCACTGGCTCTCTCTCCCCAGTTGCTGCTGGTTAATATGGTAAGATTTCAGAGTCACCTTCAACCATGTCTTAATAGTGCTTCATCTGCTCTCCTCTGTTACGATATCCGGACTGCAACTTGCCATTGAAAATAGCTTTGGGAATTCTGTGTGCTCCGGAGAGCTGTGGATGCTCAGTCGGTGAGTATATTCAAGACAGAAATGGATAGACTTTTTGCCGCTAAGGGGATTAAGGAATATAGTGCGGGAAGGTGGAGTTGAGGTAGAAGATCATTCATGATCTTATTGAATAGCGGAGTGGGCTCGAATGGCCGCATGGCCGAATGGCCTACTCCAACTCCTTATGTTCTAATGAAAGTAAGGCACTGCCAATCGTGAGTCAGTTCCCAGACTTCACTCTACCAAACCTGCTTCCCTTTGTATTGAAATAAAAAACAGAAATTGCTAGAAAACTCTCAGCTGGCCTGGCCACATCGGTGAAGAAAGAAATGAGTTAATGTTTCAGGTCAATGTACTTTCATCAGAACTGAAAGATGTTAGAGTTAATCAGTTTTTGAGCAAGTGCAGATGGAAAAAGGACAGGTTGGGGGAGGGAGGGCAGACAAAGAACAAATGAGAGAGCTCTGTTATAGAGTGGAGGGCAAGAAATGAAATAACAACAATGATGATGGTGCCAGGTGAAATGAAGTAATGAGAAGGGTATAAAACAAAAGTTGTGGATCTACAGGAGGTATAAGTGGCTACAGCAAAGTAAAAGAGGAGGAAGGAAGCAGGTAAACTGTAGCCTTTGAAAGGTTTGCCAGTAACCATTGTTTTTTGTAAGTATGCTTGATGTGCCAAGTGGTGCTCGAGTGTTCCTGTGAACTGTGAATTCACTGTGCTTGCTGCTGTCGTTTGTAGCCCAATATGATGCTCTGTGAACAGAGAGTCTATTGTTATTTTAACCAGGCAGTCATCATCAACACATTTGGCCTCTGCAAACTGCATAATACATAATTACTGTCAATGACAGTCGATCTCTGGTCAAAGTTTGCAGGTTACCACTTAGAGCAGCCCAACTGTCCCCTTTTACCAAACATAAACAATTAAACAAGAAGTCCAATGTAAAAACACTGCAGCTGAATTTATTAAGCTTTTGCTTTCACATCAGATTTCATCCACATTCTTTGGATGGAAACAAAATCCCTTTAGAGGTGAAGTTTTTAAACCCTTTTTGATATTTTGTTAGATGCCGGCCAATTTCACGCCCATCTGCAGTTTCTTAGTTGTGTACGTAACTGCCAGTGGTTTCACCTGTAGCCCCTGATGACCACAAGCTGCTGGTGGTATTTGTATTGGACCCATCCACAGGCTTGTCGAGCTGTCATTGGAGAACGGGCAACTGGAGTCAGACAGTTGCAAATATGAACTGTGGTAACTTCATGGGTAGTAAAAACGCGGTGAATCCAGCTCCAGAGAAAATACATTGGGGAATCGCTTCTGCTATAATATAAAGGAGAATTGGTAGCTTAACTTGCCAAATTTCCTCTCAATTTTAATCCAATTTCTTGCATGGAAGAGTAAAATAATTTTCATGCCAAGTTTTCAGATGTGCTTTTGAATATATAATGCCATTTAGGAGGTCACATGGGCAATGCAAGATGCATCTTGTGAATGGACTAATGATTGGCTGTCTGCACATTCTGACCTAATACGGTCACAAAATAATTGATAATAGTACAGAACATAGGAAGGCTACACAGGAAGCAAATTGTGTTCTAGTAATACTTTCTGATGATCATCACATAGGGGAATTGTACGTACTTGCATATTGGATTTAAAGCTCTCTTTAGTAGATTTATATTTGAGTCTTATGAGGTGAATGGTGTATTAATGCTTGCAAAGAGAGCATAGCATGAAGGCTGGTTTCTGTCCATAAAGGGGATTGTCCTAACTTGTGTATTACCTAAGGGAGTTTGTGGTCAAGATACAATAAGGACCATCAAGTATGAAATGAAATATGGCCATCAAGCCTGCTCCTTTTTAGTAAGCATGTAAAATCTGTCCATTCATGGATTCTATCCAACTGCTTCATTGGGTGTTTGACTGACTGAAGCCAGGTTATGGAAAGTTTCTCCCTTTCCTCAACGGTAACAATAACATCCTGTAACTAAAGGATCTCATGGGACGTTTTATTTTACCTAAACCAGTTGTTAATATTCCCCCAACTATGGGGAAAAATATCTCTTTGTAGGAAACATTTGGTTCCAATATAAAGTGAAATTTCTCCACTTAAGTGTTATCTTCATGTAGGAATATAGGAACAGGAGTAGGTCATTCACCCCCTCAAGCCCTATTCCACCATTCTGCTAGATCATGGCTGATCTATAACTAAATTCCATCTACTCGCCTTTAATATGAAAAGGAATTAAAAAGTTGACCTCCCTTCTCTTTCTGCCAGTTTTATGCCCTCTTTCCTCTCCTGAAGGCATTGACTTAAGGCTGGAATATGGGTCAACAAGTGCCAGTCACTGCTTGCTCATGCAGGTGACTGAACATAGGTGAAATTTGAAAGCAAGCAGTCTATTCAAAAGTGAAAGGACATCACAGGTGCGTTTCTGTCCTCATGGGACATCGATACTTTCTATCAGAGAAAAATACTGCAGATGCAGGAAATCTGAAACGAAAATAAAAAGTGCTGAAAATACTCAGCAGCTCTGGCAGCAACTGTGGAGGGGGAAGCAGAGTTAACATTTCGGGCCTGTGGCATTGAAGGGTTCTGATGAAAGGTCACAGATCCGAGATGTATTATCTGTTCTGGTTAAGGTTGCTGTTTAATGTTGAGGAGCAGGAACCCCAGCTGCTTTTCTCTCCCTCAACCACCAAGAAGAATTGTAACACTCCGCCATGCCCCAGCTAACCCACCATTGGCTGGAGCCTGAACCCTATCTGGGTGGTTCAGCTACTCATTCTCTTCTCAAGCCATCAGAAACCAATGGAGCATGCTTTAATGTCAATGTCACCTATATATATATATTGACAGCCCAAATGGACGTGTTTCACTGTTCCAGCCAATTATTACCAGCTTTGATTGATGCTATCAGACCCAAAAATCAAATTGTGATCAAATAAGCACATGACAATCTATCTGCACCCAATACATTCTGTAATGAGACAATTTATTTAATTATTTATTGATATAGATGTATTTCCAAAGAAAATAATAAAATCTTAAGCCTGCAAAGGTGAAATGAAATGAAGGGTGTTGCAGTTAATGAGACTCTAACCACGTAAAATAAAAATGAAACTTGGCTTACAGTTTGGTTCCATATAAAAGTGACATGTTGTGGTGAAGTTACCATCCTGTGGCCACCTGTTTTGACTTTATATTCTTAAAGAAATATTTTCCTACCGCAACTGACTTTAGGTGATTTATTTTGCAAATTATGATCGCTGATTAAATTGTGTGCACTTTGTCCTGTGAAAAATGTAACTAATGTTTCTGAAGAAAGTTATCCTGTAGTGCTTCTGTTGAAAGATTCATGTAGCATCAGAAGATGGAACTGTTGTCAAGGCATCATATAGCACTTCCAGGAGTAAAGAAGGCATGCTTGAAAATGACAGCCTGTCTGGATTATGTGGCTGTTGAGTTCATTAAAATGTTATCTAACTGAATGCTAGGGCTAAGCACGGAAAAATCTGTCTACAGCAAAGGCTTCTTGGTGGGAGCACCTTTGTGCCTTCAAAATTTTCTCTTCATCCAATTTATTATTATTAAAATAATAAATAATTATACAAATTGTCTCGTTGCTGTATGCTTATTCTTATTAAGCATACAGTAGAATGTATGGAGAATGAATCAGTGTCTGAACAAAACTGCAATTATCAGGGGTGCCAATTAACTGGCATGTCTTCGGAATGTTAATCTGTTATCAGATACTTTTATACATTCCTGTTTGTTCCTGACTTAAAAGTACTGTTATAACTGCTTGTCTCACACCCAGTGCTAAATGAGCAGCAGAAATGTGCTCCCACTAAGTATTGGAAGATTGAAGCTGCTGTCTTCGGGTTGTGCCACTGGCTCTGTGCCACTCTGTGAGGCCGAACCAGACTTTTTGCAACCTTGGTATCATACTTGACCCCAAGATGAGCTTCCAACCACATATTCATGCCATCACCAAGACTGCTATTGCCCAACTCAGCTCATTTGCTGCTGAAATCCATGCCCATGTTACCTCTAGACTTGTCTATTGCAACTTTTTCATGGCCAACCTCCCATGTTCTACTTGAATATAAGAACATAAAAAATAGGAGCAGGTTAGGCCATTCGGACCCTCAAGCCTACCCTGTCATTCAATAAGATCATGGTTGATCTGCCCCAGGCCTCAACTCCTCTTTCGTGCTAGCTCCTCATAGCCCTCAACTCCCCAATATTTCAAAAATCTGTCTACCTCCTCTTTAAATACTCTCAGTGATCTAGCCTCCACAACCCTCTGGGGTAGAGAATTCTAGACATTCACTACCCTCTGAGAGAAGAAACTCCCTCACATCTCAGCTTTAAATGAGTGTCCCCTTATTCTGTAACTATGTCCCCTAGTTCGAGATTCCCCCACTAGTGGAAACATCTCAACTTCTATCCTGTCAAGGATAGAATCTTGTACATTTCAATAAGATCACCCCTCATTTTCCTAAACTCTTATGAATAAAGGCCTAACCTGTTTAGCCGTTCTTGATAAGTCAATCCTGTGAATCAGCCTAGTGAATCTCTTTTGAACTGCCTCCAATGCCAGTATATCCTTTCTTAAATACCGGGACCAAAACTGTACATAGTGCTCCAGGTGTGGCCTCACCAACACCCTGTACAGTTGCAATAAGACTTCCTCATTTTTAAACTCCAACCATCTAGCAATATAGGCCAAAATTCTGTTTGCCTTCTTAATTACTTGCTGCACCTGCATGCCAACTTTTTGTGTTTCATGCACAAGTACACCCAGATCTCTCTGGGCTGCACCTTTTTGGAATCTCTCTTCATTTAAATAATAGTCTGCCTTTTGATTCTTCCTACCAAAGTGCATGACCTCACACTTTCCTACATTAAACTCCATCTGCCAAGTTTTTGCCCACTCAACCTACTTATCCCCTTGCAGATTCCTTATGTCTTCATCACAACATGCCTTCCCACCTATTTTTGTATCGTCAGCAAATTTGGATATGTTACACTTTGTCCCCCTCCTCCATGTCATTAATATAGATAGTAAATAATTGAGGCCCTAAGACTGATCCTTGTGGCACTCCACTATTTATGTCTTTCCATCCTGAAAAAGACCCATTAATCCCGACTCTCTGTCTTCTGTGTGTTAACCAATCCTCAATCCAGGCTAATACATTACCCCCAATTCCTTGAGCTCCGATGTTGGGCAATAACTTTTTATGTGCCACCTTATCGAATGTCTTCTGGAAATCCAAATACACTACATCTACCAGTTTCCCTTTATCAACTCTACTTGTTATATCCTCAAAGAACTCTAGCAAATTTGTCAACATGATTTCCCTTTCACAAAACCATGTTGACTCTGTTTGATTGCATCAAGCTTTTCTAAATGTCCTGCTATTTCTTCCTTAATAATGGACTCTAGCATTTTCCCAACGACAGATGTTAGGCTGACTGTCCTATGGTTTCCTGCTTTTTGTCTGTTTCCCTTTTTGACAGGGGTGTCACATTAGCAGTTTTCTAGTCGGCTGGGACCCTCCCGGAATGCAGTGAGTTCTGGAATATTTCGACCAATGCCTCCACTATCTCTGCAGCCACTTTCTTTAAAACCCTTGGATGCAGGCCATCAGGTCCTGGTAACTTGTCTGCCTTTAGTCCCATTAGTTTGTCAAATACTTTGTCCCTTGTTATAGAGACTGTTACAGGATCTTTCCTCCCATTAGCTCCTTGCTTATCTGATATCTTTGGGATGTTTATAATGTCCTCTACCATGAAGACCGATGCAAAATATTGGTTTAAATTATCTGCCATTTCCCTGTTCCCAATTCTCTAGTCGTATTCTTCAAGGGTCCCACGCTCACTTTAGCCATTCTCTTTCTTGGCCCTGCTGCATCTGTGTTAACTCACTTCAACTCCTGTTCACTCAGCACCCCTATGCCTACTGATCTATGTTGGCTCCCGGTTAAGCAGCAACTTGATTTTCAAATTCTCACCCTTGTTCCCAATCCCCTCCATGGTCTCTTCCCTCCCTATCTCTGTAAACTCCCCCAGACCGCAACCTTCCAAAATACCTGTGCTCGTCTAGTTCTGACCTCTTAAGCATCACCGATTTTAATTGCTGCACTATTGTCCATGCCTTCAGCTGCCTGGACCAAAAGCTCTGGAATTTCCTCTCTAAACCTCTCTACCTCACTTTCCCCTTTTTAAGTCACTCCTTGAAAACTGCCTCTGTGATCATCTGCCTAGTATCTCCCAATGTGGCTTGGTGCTAAATTTTGTTCTGTGAAGCGCCTTGGGACATTTTATTACATTAATGGTGCAAATTGTAGTTATTACTGCTTAATGTAATTCTTGATAAAAGCAACATATTCATATCTTCCGGTCTATTATATATAGTAGAAATTAGTAATAGGCTATGTTGTTTATGAAACAGGGTGTTATTTGATTGGTGAATGTTTTATGCCTGTTACATTTTATCTGTAGAGAAATTAGTTATGTCAAACATTCTGAGGAAAGAGACTTTACAGCACTTGTCAACTGGAAGCCAGTTCTTTTTTGCATCATTTTATACATATTTGAAAGATCAGCCAGCCGAAGACAAGACATCCTATCGAAGTATAATGACCCCACGCGCTGTTAATGCATAATACAGCTCAGCTAGGGTAATCTTTGTGTGTTTGGCCCCCAACATTTGAGTTAGGACTCGGTAGAATTGGGAGGAGATCGGGCTAATCCGACCTGTTCTGGAGAGTGCGTTCATACCTATACGTGTAGTGGGAGTGGGGAGGGAGGAATATCTATGGGTCAGATCAAGCTAGGCTGGGCATCCTGTACAATTGAATACCTGTTGGTGTCTATGTTCACTCATGTAAGGCTGTTGATATCCATGAAACTGTACAGCAGCATGGAGCATTACCTTCCAGCTAAGGAGGGAATGAAAACAACAACAACGTATATTTGTATAGGGCCTTTAACGTACTTAAATGTCCCAAGGCATTTCACAGAAACATTAACAAAGTATGGCACTGAGCCACCTAAGGAGATATTAGTTCAGATGACCAAATGCTTGGTCAGAGAGGTAGGTTTTAAGGAGTGTCTTACAGAAGGAAAGCGAGGTAGAAAGAATGCACAAGAGGCTAGAATTAGAGGAACGCAGATATCTTGGAGGATTTAGGGCTGGAGGAGATGCAGAAATAGGGAGAGGAAAGACTATGGAGGGATCTGAATACAAGAATGAAGATGTTAAAATCAAAGTTTAGCTCTACTGGAAGCCAATGTAGGTCAGCGATAGGCAAATGGGACTTGCTGCAAATCGCAACATGGGTAAGAGTTTTGGATAACAAAATCAAAAATACCTGGAAAAACTCAGCAGGTCTGGCAGCATCTGCGGGGAGGAATACAGTTAAAGTTTCGAGTCCGAATGACCCTTCAACAGAACTAAGTAAAAATAGAAGAGAGGTGAAATATAAGCTGGTTTAAGGGGGGGTGGGACAAGTAGAGCTGGATAGAGGGCCAGTGATAGGTGGAGATAACCAAAAGATGTCACAGACAAAAGGACAAAGAGGTGTTGAAGGTGGTGATATTATCTGAGGAATGTGCTAATTAAGGGTAGAAAGCAGGACAAGCAAGGTACAGATAGCCCGGGTGGGGGTGGGGTGGGGTGGGGTGAAGGAATCGAAAAAGGCTAAAAGGTAGAGATAAAACAATGGATGGAAATTCATTTAAAAATAATGGAAATAGGTGGGAAAAGAAAAATCTATATAAATTATTGGGGAAAAAAGGGGGGAATCGGAAAGGGGGTGGGGATGGAGGAGAGAGTTCATGATCTAAAATTGTTGAACTCAATATTCAGTCCGGAAGGCTGTAAAGTGCCTAGTCGAAAGATGAGGTGCTGTTCCTCCAGTTTGCGTTGAGCACTGGAGCAATGTAGCAGGCCAAGGATGGACATGTGGGCATGAGAGCAGGGTGGAGTGTCGAAATGGCAAGTTTTGGATAACCTCAAGTTTATGGAGGTAAAATAACTCTCAACTATAAAGAATAAGCAATCTACATTTAAGAGGTCAGTGATAATTAGCAGAGATAATTAAAGCCCCATCAGTTTTACAAGGTGAGAAATTCTTCCCACAGCAGTGGTCCTCGGACTAGAAGGAATGGATAGGAATCAGGGGTCAGTGGGAGAAGACTGGCTCTGTGGACTGGGAAGAGGAGCCGAGATAACAGTGTCAAAATCAAGGCAGTAGGGGAAGGATACCATTGTGAACTATTTGTTCTTAGGCAGTCACTCAGGATCAAGAATGACTTGCTTCCACCCTGGTTCGATAGGTTCTGAGATGGCTGATAAGTCCAGTGTGCAATCTGCAGGCTCTGCCACATGTGGGGCAGGTGAGGAAGGGTTGGGTAGATAGGTTGTTTGAAGTACACTCTCTCCAACACCTCAGTTTCACCTCTGCACATTCCTGGTGAAGTCTCTTGATGTGTTTGATGCCTTCCCGAATAAGCCTTCTCCATTTTGGTGGGTCACAAGCCAGGGTCTCCCAAAAATCGATGGGGACATTTGATCACTTCATAGATTCTTTGAGTACATCCCTAAAGTGGTTCCGCTGTCCTCCTGGGAGTCTCCTGCTGTGACCCAGTTCCAAGCAGAGCAGTTGCTTCATGTGAATCTCCAGTGTGAGCTGGAAGGGGTGAATTGGGAGTGCCAATGTGGCCTGTGCGGTGGATAAAGGGGAGTCCCAGTGTGAACAGGGGAGAAAGGATTCATAAACAATTTAAAGTTCAGTGAAATAATGTAACGACAGTGTAATAAGTTCCCACGCAAGTTATGAACGATTGAGAACTGCTGGGCCCAAGCTATTCCCAGAAATGGTGATGAGGACACGTTTGTCCTTATTTGTTTTTCTCGCTTTAATTAGTTCCTATGCTGAACTGTTCTTCCTTAACTGTGGAAGCTAAAAACATCTTAACTACCCATTTAATTAGTATGGCTCAGCTATACGTGACTTCAAAAATTGAATTATTTAAAATTCACTACATTGCACTGCATTCTACAAATTACACTCATGCTCAAAGGACCAGGTTTCTGACTCTGGAATGCTTTTGTTCAATACTGATGCATGAAGTGCGAATTTCTATTGATAACTTTTATTTATTTGCAGAATTGAGTAAAACCAAATTTACCTTTTTGGTTACATTGAGCATGTGTTCACGTCATTAGAAAGATAAGAACCTGTATTTATACAGCACCTTTCATGGCCTCAGGGTATATGAAAGCACTTCAGAGCAAGTGAGGTACTTTTGAAGTGTAATCATTATGTTGTAATATAAGGACTGCTGGCTGTAACCACCACAATATCATGTCACTAAACACCGACCCAGCTCCCCCATTCCCTCCCATACGTTCACTGATTTCTGTTGCCATCCACTTCCATAAAGGACCTTGTCACGGGAAAGTAGAATATATCTTAGTTGAGACCAATCCTGCCCTCACATGAACTCTTTGGGAATCAAATCTGGTTGAGTTTTTTTTTTCACCTTCCTTCCCGGTCTAACATTTCTGATGCCAATTGAAGCATCCCTACTTTACCTCCAGCTGAGATAACTAGCTCAGACCCAGCCTGTACCTGGGATCTTCCTGGACGGTGCAGCTCAGTTATGCACTTGTATTTCAGAGTTGCGTGGCTGCCTCTTCTGTGAAAATGTTATCAATAGAAAAATAAATGTGGTACTGTATAATAACTTAATGAATGGCCATATCATTCTGAAACATCTCCAAACACTGAACATGATTGTAGCGCAGAGCCCTGTCTGCAGCTCTCTCCATTGGGGAGGTGTAATTAAAGTTAGTTCGATAATAGCTACTGCCTGCAGTTGAGCATTTGTTAGCCTTAGTGCAATACACGACAGAAAGATGGTGAAGAGGGTGGGATAGAATTTTCTTTTACATTTCATTTGTGAAATTAAGGACTGAAGAACATTGCGACAAATTTTTGGGACTCTTAAAGTTCATTTTGAACAAGTTTGAGCAATTCGAATTTTTGCTCCATGTGCACATTGTCGTCAGAACCAGAGAACCATAGAAAACTTACGGCGCAGAAAAAGACCATTCAGCCCACTGTGTCTGCCTGGCACTGAAGGCATATTTGGGGACAATGAGGAAATTCAACACTAACAAAGAGGACTGGCAAAATTACGAACAAAGGTTATATATGGTTTTATGATTTGGTTGAAAGCAAATGATGAGGATAAAGACCATGATGGAGCCAGATGCTTTTGAGGTATCGAAGAGACCACAGTACTATGGGCGATGCTGAAATTAATAAAATTCTGGGCTCACATTATGTCATGACTAAAAATACAATGGCACTGACAGTTATGTTCCATCAAAGGAAGCAGTTGCCAAGTGAGACTGTTGTAGATTACATTCTTGCGTTAAAGAAACTCTCTGATCACTGTGGGCATAGCGTGGACTTCAGAAATTGACCTTAGAGGCACGTTTAACAGAGGCTTAAAGAATAACAAAATCCAGGCCAAGCTTTTGCTAAGGCAATAAACTGACATGGGAAGAGGCTGGCAATGAGGCCAAAGCCATGGAAATGGCAGAAAGAGAGAGCTGCTAATTGCAAGGGAGGTTGAGAGCTGGCAGGGGAGGTCCCAGGATTTCAGCAGGATCCAGGCCACTCTCAGTATCAGAGTCAGAAATTTAGATGCTACTGTTGCCCTGGTAGCTACCAACCATTTTAATGCCCCCATTCCCAGTCAAAGTGCTATGCCTGTGGGAAAGTCAGCCACATCCAGACGGAATACAGGAGTAAAGGAAACGGTAATGTTCCAGGTCGTGGTAAAGCTCCGGACCACAGCCGTATACCAAGTCAAGGTCGTGGTAGATCTAAAGCTGATTCAGGAGTCTGGAAATCCTCATAGGATAGATCTGGAAACAGAAATTGACATTATCGAGCAGGAAGATCAAGAAGTGTACTGAGTCAGAGAGCACGAGAAACAGCACTTGGAATGAGAGCGATAGGGCTGAAGATACTATTCCAGCGCCCACAGTAAAAATGAAAGTCAGAGAGTCACAACTTACTTCCATCGGTAATACAGCTGCAGCCTTGTCTGTTATCTCGGATGGTGAGTAGAAGAAATCCCTGAGTCACATTCCCTCGCACAAAACTGGTGTGAAACTGACTAGTTATTCCAATAACAGTATTCCAGTGCGAGGTCAAGTTAGCGTTAGGATGCATCATCATATTTCAGTCTATTAAATTGCCATTGGTAATAGTAGGAGGGAACAAAGTCTCCCTGATGCAAATAAATTAGCTTAAAAAATAAGGTTAAACTGGGCTGAGTTATTTACAGCAGGAATGAATAAGCATGTCTGACATTGAGAAAGTACTAAGAGAGCACAGAGTGGTCTTTAAGCAAGGAGGACCAAATGATAAACTTAGACATCACAAGACTGAAATCAAGATAAAGGATAATATACAGCCGATATTTTGCAAGGCTCAGCCAGTGCCTTATGTACAGTTAGAAGCAGTAAGTAAAGAGCTGACTAGATTAGAAAAAACATGGTCAAACATAAGAAAACCATGGGAATGAGTCCATGTCAATTTCTTTGAAGTGGAAGGGAAAGAGTTACCTTGTTTTGGTCGATAGCTATAGCAAGTGGATAAATGTTGAGTCTATGCCCAATACCACAAGTGCCAAAATGATTGAGATTCTGAGAAGTTGGTTTGCAGTTTACGGATGTTGGTATCAGATAATGGTCCACAGTTTATGTCAGAAGAGTTTGAAATATTTCTGAATAAGAATGGAGACAAACAAACTCTAATATCACCATATCACCCAGGATCAAATGCTGCTATAGAAAGAAGTGTACAGATTGTGAAGAGGTCTTTGCAGAAGTATTTCCTAGGTGGCAAACAAGGCAGTAATTTCCATGTTTCTCTTTGACACAAGCTAGACAATTTTCTATTCTCTTACAGAATATCCCCACAGTCTACAACAGATTGCTCACCCAATGAGTTAATATTTAAACACGCTCCTAGAACAAGATTTAGTTTGCTTAAGCCTGGCTTCAATAGTAAAGGAAAAGAAAAGCAAGACAAAGGGAAGATGAGTCAAGATACACCAGGCATGAAACTTAGAGAGTTGAGTGCTGGTCAGACGGTCATGTGAGAAACCACTGAGATGATAAAGAGGAGTATGTGATTGCAATTAGTCTCTTTACAGCAACTCCATTCACATACCTAGTGAAGATTGAAGAGAGGGAATCCATCAGTGTCATATAGACCATTTGCATGAAAGAAGAAATCTGACAAAGAGAGAGCATGATAAACCCCCTATGGTCCAAATTCCTCCTATAGTACAAAGTGAAAGTCAAAAAGAAGCTGAAAGTTGCCAGTATTTCAGAATCCACCAGCAAAGCAAAGTGAGTTGGGGTCTTTGAGTAAGACAAATCAATCAATGTCACAGTTCCAACCATTTAGTAGAGCTGATAAACAGAAATCAAAGTTCAGGTTTGACACAGCCAGAGATGTTGAGTGAGCAGAGTCAAGCTAATGGAAATGTAAGGAGTTACCCAGATAGAAAGGGAAAGAAACCAGACAGGTTAATTGAACCTATTTAGGAAGGAAAAAGAAAAATGTTGATCTTTTCATTATTTAACAAAAATTAAATGATATTTTTGTTAAGCACATACTGGTGTTAAGGAAAAACAAATGTTTTTTATACATAAGTTACTCTTAAAATGTTGGTTATATATGTTTTAGTTGTGATTACAGGAACAACAAATTTGCAACCCAACTTGTTAAATTTCAGGTATTGTTGATATTGGTTTAGTTATACTGAATTCTGGGAAATTATGTACATGTATCATTTTGCATTTTAATATATACGTTTTTAAGTTTTTAATTCATTTATGGGATGTGGGCAACTCTGACGAGGTCAGCATTTATTGCCTATCCCTAATTGCTCTTCAGAAGGTGGTGGTGAGCTGCCTTCTTTAACTGCTGCAGTCTCTGTGGTGTAGGTACACCAACAGTGCTGTTAAGGAGGGAGTTCCAGGATTTTGACCCAGCGACAGTGAAGGAACGATGATATATTTCCAAGTCAGGATGGTGAGTGGCTTGGAGGGGAACTTCCAGGTGGTGGTGTTCCCATGTGTCTGCTGCCTTTGTCCTTCTAGATGGTAGTGGCCGTGGGTTTGGAAGGTGCTGCCTAAGGAGCCTTGGTGAGTTCCTGCAGTGCATCTTGTAGGTGATACACAGTGCTGCCAGTGTTCGTTGGTGATGGAGGGAGTGAATGTTTGTGGATGGGGTGCCAATCAAGCTGGCTGCTTTGCCCTGAATGGTGTCCAGCTTCTTGAGTGTTGTTGAAGCTGCAGGCAAGTGGGGAGGTAGTGCAGCATAGAGCCCTCTTTGCTGCTCTGTTGGGGAGGCATAAATAAAGTTAGTTCTATAATGGCTTCCTGCAGTTGATCATGTGTTACATAGAAATATAGAAAATAGAAGCAGCAGTAGGTCATTCGGCCCTTCAAGCCTGATCTGCCATTCAGTACGATCATGGCAGATCCTCTATCTCAACGCCATACTCCCGCTCTCTTCCCATACCCCTTAACACCTTTAGAGCCCAGAAATCTATCTATTTTCTTCTTAAATATATTCAGTGACTTGGCCTCCACAGCCTTCTGTGGTAGAGAATTCCATAGGTTCACCACCCTCTGAATGAAGTAGTTTCTCCTCATCTCAGTCCTAAACAGTCTATTCTGTATCCTGAGATTGTGACCTCTCTTTCTAGACCCCCCATCCAGAGAAAATATCATCCCTGCATCCAGCCTGCCCAGCCCTGTTTGAGTTTTATACATTTCAATGAGATCCACTCTCATTCTTCTAAACACAGTGAACACAGGCCTAGTCAGCCCACTCTCTCCTCATACGACAACCCTGCCATCCCAGGAATCAGTCTGGTGAACCTTCACTGCATTCCCTCTATGGCAAGTATACTGTTATGACCGATGCAGTTGGTTAAGTGGAGTTATTTAAAAATCCCAGAGGGAAACTTTAAACAACTGTCATAACCTACAATTTTAAGTGTTATGTTTGAGATGTGACTCTAAATTCAGGAATCAGGCCATTAGTTCCCGAGGTTTTACATTAAACTAAATGAAACATTTTATTAATTTACACAGGTTAAAAATATATGTATATACACATGGCTACAAATTACTACTGACATAACTTTTAACAAATTCCCAAACTAATCTCCAGTAAGGCAACAGCAACCCATAGACTTACACCAGGCAAAGCATTTTCACCTAACAAATTCAAAATGAGGTTCTTTTCACTTGGTTCCTGTGGAGCCAGTTCGAGGCTTACAGCTGCCTTTTGATCTCACATTGCCTCTGCCCAGCACACCCGAAAACTACTGAAGTTACACCTACCAGCCCCTTGAATATTAATTCTCATTGTATCAACAACCTCTGAACTAAACCCCTCTAACAATAAAACCCTTTTCATAGTACCAACTTTATTAGTAATATAAACATATTGCTTGGCAGCTGCTGGATAAGCATCAGTTTTTACCCCACTTCTTGAATGCTGTATTCAAAAAATGCAAATGCACGCTATCTCTCTTACATATCGAAACTAGTACCTGTCAAAGCATCCAGACCAGCTGGCTTTAATCCAATTAAGACACACCCACAGACTAAACCTCTATTTAAAAGAAAAATATTTCCCAATAATATATATATTAATAGCTTCATGACAATATCCTTCCTTAGGTAAGGAGACCAAAACTGCACACAGTACTCCAGGTGCAGACTCACCCAAGGCCCTGTACAACTGCAGTAAAAACAGTGTTGGTCTTACTTAGTGCAATGTACAACAATGATGAAAGAATGAATCTTTGAAATGTAGTGACTATCGTGTATAAGTGAACACAGCCAGAAATTCTGCACCACAGACAGTCAAATGTATGATTAGTTAGGCTGTTTACATGGTGGTATTGTATGAGGGGGAAATGTTGGCCATGACACCAGGAGAACTCTGCTCCTCTTTGAATAGTGTCACAGATAGGGAGTAAGGGGCAATGGTCTCCTCTTGTTACATGTATCATATATTAAAATTGTAAACCAATTCTTTAGAAATTGATTTATAATTGAGTTACTCTACAATCCATGTTACCATAATGTCCTGTGCCCTGTCCCCTATACCCCTGGTATTTTTAACACCTTCTTGAACAGATGGAGCTATGCTTTCAGATCTCAGATGAAGGATGCCACCTCCTACAATGCAGCATTCCCTTGGCATTGCAACAGGGCACCAGCCTAGCTAGGTTGCAATGCCGCGTGCTAGTCAAACCCACAACCTCCTGACTTGAGAGGTCAGGGTGCTACCTAGCAACAGAGTTAAACTGCAGTAACCTTCGCTTCAGCAATACATTTTGTAGGAAGCAGGCTAAAGTGTTAGTTACACAGTGGAATTACAATTTGAACAGAGGAAGTATGTTAAAACCTCAAGTTGTTAAGATTAGTTAGCTTGGGGTTGAATTCTCACATTAGCTTCAATGGGGAATTGTCCAACATCAGCAAGAATAACACCAAGTGAATGAATAAGGATCTTTATGTGATCGTCATATAACCCAGAACTGAACCAGCTCCAGTATTCTACAGACTACAGCTTGCAACATAAAGAGAATTTTTTAATCTTAAAGATTAGCAAATAGCAAGAATACTGCTAGAACCCAATTAGTCAAAACAAGTTGCAATTTTAAGTGCATTTCATGTTCAATTGTATATAATACTGTATCTCCCTGGGATTTGGAACTGACGCTTGTAATTCTGTGCAGTGGGGTAGAAGTTGAATTACTGACGCAAGTAGTGAAGAAATAAAGCAGGTACTCATATCACCAGCTAAACAAAGCATATCTATGTTCACTTTGCTTTTCCCAGAGTAAGATTTTAACCCTTAGGAGTGTAAGTCACAACATTTGTTGCACCAACCATGCTGAATTCCTGCCCATCCTGTCAGCTTTAGCAAGGTGCCCATGGTAAGCTGGGTGCTCCAGTTGCAATCGCATGTGCACACCGTTGAGCGCCTGATCTCAGTTGCGCTGCTTCTGTGAGCCGAACCTGAGGTTTGTTTGCGCAGCGAATTAGGGAGAATCATCCTAACGTCACAGTTGCAACCGACCTAATGGCAACCCAGAAGGAAAGAACAGTCTGGACCAGTACTCTTATTTCCCAGTTTTTTTTTTGGTCTAGAACTGCCACAGTACTGGATTGGCAGAGGCCCGAAAACCAGTTGCTTATCCTCTTGGTTACAGAAAAGGTATAGCCCAAAGATACCAAAGGAAAGAAAGAACAGGCGCTTTGGGTTAAAACTTGAAATCCAGAAAGATGAAATTGTTTATATTGAAAACTAAAATAATGACCTTTTATCCTGGCACCCTGTTTTCCATTTTATAAATACTGTAGCACCGATCTCAAACGTTTAACATTTTTGCTCTCTGCAACAGCCTTTACTGGCTCACCTTAGAGAGGTCTTTCCTTCTTGCTGAATCTTAAACGTTTAAATCAGTTTTAACTTTTACTACTTTACAGTTTTCTTCTCACTTGCCTGCCACATGACTTGAACTGTGAGCACACAACAAGAGGGCACAAGTGAACAGCCTCCAGCAAGTTTAGAGGCAGAACAGACATGTCGTTGAAGCATGTTATTGTTCTGCCAATTAACCCCTTCCAAAAAAAAAAGGCTAGTAAGCCATCTGATCGCCCCCAGCGTTGGCAGCTCTGCCTTCAGACGGCTAGACTCAACACACTGGAACTCGCTAATCCCCTTCCACCTCTCTCACGTCCACCCCTTTACTCTTTCACAGCCTCCTCTGATCAAAGTATTGTTTCAATTATGACTATGTAGCGCTGTGGGGCATTTTTCTAAGTTGAAGGCATTCTAAGCACAAGTTGCTGTTGATATGGAGTGGGATGGAAAACATAAAAGTAAATATAGAATGAAGTGACCAAATACAGCAGAGAGCATGATGGTTTCCAAGCAGCTGAGACTATGGAAGTGACATCTGCAGCTGGCTAAGAGTGAAATTGTGAAGATGAAAATTTTGGAGGTGATGGAGAGAAATTTTGCAGATCTTTTTGTTGGGTGGTCAACTCATTTAATTGGAGTCCTTAATGCAGCAGGTTGTGAGGAGTGGCTTGATCGCCTCCTAGTGTTCCATGTTTCGTTATTTCACCCCCACATCATTCCTGTACCAAGAGGAGACTGGCCAGCAACCTGCCCAAAGACTTCTGCCATTGCATTTCTTGAGCTGACCACTAGGAGCTGCTCAAGAGTATCCTGGATACACCAGTCCCTCCCAGATGCGACAGATCAGACAGCTTTGCCGTGTGGGAAATGACGGAGTGAAACAGTTTTCTGCCAATTTTCTCCAGCATTTTTTTTCCTGCTCCCTCTGCACCTGAAGCCACCCTTTGGTACCTCATCCAGGTGGCTATACTTTATGTATGAGCCTTAATAATGAATATCAACAGGCTTTTCCACCATATGTGGCACCTGGATTGGCTGAGGAAACTGTGTCCATGCATGCATGCCTTAGGAAGGCAATGGGGGTTACTAAACATCAAACAGGCAAGGGAATCTCGCCAGGTTTTCCCTCATTAATCTACTGACACTAAGAACAGCAGCTGTCCCCTTACAAACACCCCAACTAAGAGCTGAGCCCAGACCAGAGTTTGAGCCAGATTGACACCCCATTGACCTTTATAGCCTAGGTACTGATTGGACAAACTCTCTGATCCATCACCAGACTCCTATAAAACTATTTTAAAAAGGACAAGTATATCTTGGGCAATTTCTGACCAAAGAAAGCCCCAAAGCCACCAGCATTTGTCTGCTCCGCATGACCTTCAACAGTCTCTGGCTTAAGCCAATGCTGTCTACATAATACTACCCCAGCAGATGCTTGTAATAAAATTACATGAAGTGAATACAGGATGTAGAAAATACCTTTTCAGTGTTCCCATATGTTAGTTTGAAAAATAATTCCTAAATCTCTTACTGTGTGCGTCACCAAAGCTGGCTTCACATTGATGATCCACGCCACACTTTTAAGTCAAAGCTACAATGATCAGGTCACTGCCAAAAGCCTAACTTCGAGGCATTACTTTCAGTTTTACTTTCCTCTTGCTGTCTCAAAGAGCAACATCCATTTACCTCTTTCCCCTTTCTCCCCAGCCCATTCCTGCACCCACCCCCCCATGATTGTAAGCCTTCAAATAGGGAGACATAATTGTCTGTATTTAGCGTCCTGTTGAAGGATACCTCATTGACAACAGGTTAGGAGACTGTGAATCTGCGGTGCCTTGTTTCCATGTAGATAAGAATGCAACTGGCCAAGGAGTAAAGACAAGGTTCATTTTAATTTCCTTTCTGCCTCTCCAGACCATGACTGCCAGTGGCAAAGGGAGCAGATAGATGACCTTCTCTCAGAATACGCTCAAAACAGAACAACAGCAGCCACTAGGAGCACTCAAAAACAACTGGCAGCAGCTCTATTCTGATTTTCCTTCTCTTACCTCCACCCTTCCTCAATGTGGAGGCAGTGTTGCCAAAATTCATGATTCCGAAAGAGAATTCCAACTTGGTATCCAAGTAATAGTGTCAGAGTTGTGCCAAAGTACAGACAAAGAAGTTGGCTCTCATTCTGAATCTGCCTGCTATTGGCCACTTCATTTTCAGGTCCTAAGGTCTGGAATTCCCCCCACTAAATCTCTCGCTCTCTCACTCTCTCTCTCTCGCTCTCACTCTCATTGAAGATACTTTGTAAAACTTAGCTCCTTAACCAAATTCTTGGCCACCTGCTCTATTGTCTCCTCCTTTAGCTCAGTGTTAAATTTTTTTGACCCGATTCAAGAGTCACAGATGTTGGAATTCCTGGAGAGCGACCTAGTGAGGTGAGACCAGGAACGCTGAAGCAGAATTGTGGCCATGACCCTAGCCCATGCAGCACAATGTCATGGCTCAGGGCTATCCAAATAGATGCAACATTTGTAGGGTTCTACACATTTGAGACTCTGAGACAAAAAGTGTTCTATTTGTGAACAATCTGCATCGGTAAAAGATTTTGATTCTGAAATCATTGGTGCCTCATTCAAAAAATATCGCAGAATACCCTCTTATTGTGCTTTGTTCAACATCCCACTCTCCTATGATGATAAGATGATTTTTTTTGTAAGCTGCTACTGTTAGAAATGTAGAAAATGTGAGTGAGGTTTGGTACCTAAAGGGTTACATGTGAATCTGAACCATGACAACCACTTTATCTGTGTTTCCCCCTGGTACCAAGAGAACATTAACCAGCAAATTGAGCTGCCCAAATTGTGTTTGATTGACGGTTTGGAAGTCATTTTAGTCTGCAGAAAGCATTAACCTTTTGACAGTGATTGCGGAACTCCACCAAGAACTGAGCCAGTATCAGTTAATTAGAAATATACACAGGAATAGAGCAAGTTCGATGGTTGTGTATATCCCTTCAGTTATAAATTGGAAATGTGTAGCAACTTACTCTGTAACCGTTGTGCAATGCTCCCCTGATGGCCCGGTACAGAAATCTTTCATTTATATATTCGTACGTGGGATGCGGGAGTCACTGGCTGGGCCAGCATTTATTGCCCATTCCTAATTGCCTTTGTTCAGAGGGCATTTGAGAACCAACCACATTGCTCTGGGTCTGGAGCCACATGTAGTCCAGACCAGGACGGCAGATTTCCTTCCCTAAAGGACGAGTAAACCAGATGGGGTTTTTACGACAATCGACAATGGTTTTATGGTCACCATTAGACTTTTTATTCCAGATTTTTATTGAATTTAAATTCCACCATCTGCCATGGGGTGGGATTTGAACTCAGGTCCCCAGAGCAGCACCTTGGGTGTCTGAATACCAGTCCAGTGACAATACCACAATGCCACCGCCTCACCTTGCACTAGCTCCTATTTAGTCATACAGAAAGATCCTGGTTTCGATCCATGGTGTATGCTGAGCTGACTAATCTTGGGAAACTGCTGCAATTGACTTAAACATCTGAGCCTTAAGAATAAAGGAGGTGGCGGAAATGCTATTGGTGACTCCTGCTGCAGACTCTGCGTGCACGGGTTTTGGGCATGGACATCATCACCAGACTTACGTGGGACATTTGGCCACAAGGGGAGGCGCAATGGGTGGTTGGCACCAGATCAACTGACCCTGTGTGAGAAAAGGGGATAAAAATTGGCTTTCCAAGATCCTTCCAAGATGGATGTCGGACAAAAAGGTCAGACAATCTCGAGACAGTGGAGGGGTTGAGAGTGGGGCTGATGAGGTGAACCTGGGGGCCATCAGCCTATATGTGGAAAGTGACAGTGTGATGTGTCTGACGAGGAACAGGAGAGGGAGTCACCAGAGGTAACGGTGCAGGAGCGGGAAGAGAAGCCATTGCAGATGATTCTCGCCTACAAGTGGAGAAATGAGAATGGAACTAGGTGAGTGTAGCCCCAGCTGGCTAGATGGTGGCGGAGAGGCATGAGAGGAGGATGGTGTGGTCAGCTGTGTTATTGTTCATAATGTTATGGTCGAGGAATATGAAGAGGGATCATTAACCCCTGTCACAGTAACGTAGGACGTCATTTGTGACTATGGTAAGAGCCATTTTGGTACTGTGGCGGGGGCAGAAATCTGATTGGAGGGGTTCAAACGTGGAGTTGGGTTTGCGGCACAGAACGAGGAGTTTAAATGAGAGGTGAAAGTGGAACAAGGTGAAAATGCTCAAAAGAGCAGAAAGTGTCAGGGGGACAGACCAAGGTTGGGTGATAAGAGTCACTCTGTCACCTTGGCAGGGCGAGTGGGAAGGATACACAGGCGGGAAGGCTTCATTTACGGGCAAGTTGTCATCACTGCTGAGCCAAAGCAATGTTGATACAATCATCCACAATAAACTCATGGATGGTGAGTGCCTTGTTCTCAAGTGAACCAAAACGCTGTAGAGGGAACAGTGATCCACTGGCAAAGCCCACAGGATCAGCACTGAGGGGATGAGCCGAATGGGAAGGAGATAGAAAAGAGCCCCCCACCCCACACAGCCAGCACACTGGTGGGAAGGTCAGTGAGAGAGTAGGATGGGGTTGTTGTTTGTAAGGAGGCAGCATTACGTGCCTCGATGGGCCTTTCAGAGGATGTCAAGAGAAGCACAGGGGAGAGATGTGGACTTATCTAAGAGGGAATCAAGTCAGGATAGCGACAAGGGAGTAGGAAGGGCGAGGAGTGGGGTAGGGATTTGGAAGGGCACTAGACCTGAGAGGGGAGACATGAAAGGAGGCATGACAACAGGAAGGATGGAGTGTCAGAGGGATAAAGAGAAAAAAATATTTTTTTTTAAGAAAAGGAAAAAAATGTAAGAATGGAAATAGGGGTGTGGGTCCAGGGTGGCAGCCAAAACACACATGCGAATAATCACAGAGATAACTCTAGTTACACAGACTTGGCTATGTAGCAAGATTAGGATACAGATATCCTGGTAGTAAGCGGGGAATGGAAGCAGGACAATAGGAGGGAGTCCAGAGTTAAAATCAGAGGTCCTGTGGTCAATAAAGATGACGTAGCTAGGGCGGAGTCAACGTAGCGCATTGACAAACTGACGTCCAGATGCAGAGACAGGTGTAGCAGGCACGTGGGCCTGGAAGGGACTGTATCGGAGGATGCCACCACTGCAGGTATTTCCATGGGAATGAAGATTCAAGAAGCTGTGTGGGCAGAAATTGGAGCTCACCATATGTTCCAGAAGCAACGAAGAAATGTACTTTGGCTCAGAAGAGTGAATCCCTGGCCAGAAAGCAGACTATGCCCAAAGCTGAAAATCCAGCAGGCCAACCATAGGCTTAGTAGGTAGCTGTGGTGGTGGAGGTTGGGGGGGGGTGTGGAAATCAGCTGAACAAAATTACTTTAAAATTTAAGTAACTGTGCAGCAGGTCAGACGCAGCAGCTGCGTGTGTAGTCCAGTGCAGAAATCTAGCTGTACCGAAAAGTCAATAAAATTGGAAACCAAAGTTGAGAGGGAAAAAACCCAGCACTCGCTGTGGGAAATCCAAGTCCAGCATGGTCTGGCGGAGGAGTGAGGGGGAGAGGCGTGCGCTGGGCGGGCAGTTTAAACTAGCAGTTAGCCAGTAGTGAGGGCTAAAATTCACCCAGTATTAAAGCTAGCGCAACTTAAGCAGTGGAAGATAGGAGGTTGAGGGGGAAAGGGCAAAGGATGGCAACGGATGGTCAAGATTAGAAATGCACACGTGCGGAGCTCCCGAGAGAGCTGCCTGTCCAGTAAGTGCATAAAATTAAGTGGGGCCTATTGCCAATATTAAAGGCCTTTTAAATCTTCCACTCCATTGTCAGAGCTAATTATTTTTTGTGCTGACTGCATTATGGGATGTAGAATTTAAAAGATGTATAATTTGTTCCGATATATTCCAG
This sequence comes from Cetorhinus maximus, assembly GCF_964194155.1. Classification (NCBI taxonomy): domain Eukaryota; kingdom Metazoa; phylum Chordata; class Chondrichthyes; order Lamniformes; family Cetorhinidae; genus Cetorhinus; species Cetorhinus maximus. The sequence goes on from NC_135880.1 coordinate 216,374,587, forward strand.
CATAACTTGCATAGGAAAATTTCTGCCTAGCTGTCTGTCTGTCTGTGTAATAGGTGATTGTAAGCACTCGTTGCTAATTATTTTGAGAACTCGTTCCTGTTAAGAGACCTTGTTATTATTGAGCCTATTCAGGAAGGAAAAGTTTAATTTGTTTTTTTTTTAAGAAGGAGGGAATATTATCTCTTTGGCTGTTTTAAGTATCTATTTCTCTTGCACGCTATGGACTTCCCCTGTAATTCACACCCTTTCCTGGCAGGCCACCCACTCACCTGGCATTGTCTCACTTTTTAAATCTTATTACCTTCCCCCTGCTCTATTGAAGGAAGGAAAAATAGAAAAAAAAAAAGTCACTACGAAAGAATTGACTTTTGAGCAGCCTTCATTAAGATGGAACTTTTGTTTATATGGAGCCTTTCACAACCTCAGGATGTCCCCAAAACTTCACGTCACTGAATGAAGTACTTTCTGAAGCGTAGGCACCGTTGTAATGTATAAAACATGGCAGATAATTTGTGCACAGCAAGCTCTGACCACACCTAACTAGGGTGCCAGTAGAAGTGCCAAGGGAGGCAATGGCCTAGTGGTATTATTGCTGGACTAGTAATCCAGGGACCCAGGGTAATGCTCTGGGGACCCGGGTTTGAACCCTGCCACGGCAGATGGTGGAATTTGAATTCAATAAAAACCTGGAATTAAAAGTCTAATGACCACGAAACCATTGTCGATTGTTTTTAAAATCTCATCTGATTCACTAATGCCCTTTAGGGGAGGAAATCAGCCATCTTTACCTAGTCTGGCCTAAATGTGACTCCAGACCCCTACAGCCATGTGGTTGACTCTTAAATGCCCTCTGAAGAAGGGCAGTTAGGGAGGGGCAATAAATACTGGCCTAACCAGCGACGCCCACACCCCCTGAATGAATAAAAAAGAAATTGACCTTCAGTATTCCCGTGATAGAGTGGCAAGGAATCACAATCAGCCTGTGTCCCCAGTGCAGTCACCTGAGGCTCTGCTGGAAAGTTCACATATGAAGGGCATCTGACGAGGACATGATCGGGCCCTGCTGGGATGCCCCATGTGTTCAGATAGCTACTGACACTCCCCGTCTAAGTTGCAGCGTGATAAAAGGCCACTTTGGCAAGGCACCTGAGGGCTATCTGTAGCCGCGGAACCTTATCCAATTGTAAATTAATGACGTCGAGGGAGGGAGCAAACAAAATACCACCCTTGCATAACGAGCGTTGCTGAAACGCTTTTGCTATGAGGGTTTATTAACAAAGAAAGGAGCAAAAAGCATGGGGAGCATGTGAAGCATAGAGAGTTTGACTTTGTGTCATGTGGAAGACTTGGGTACATGTACTGATATTTAAAAACTCTTGCTACCTTTGCCGTGATAAATATGAAAATTGTTCTGTGCCCCTTGCATCTGTCGTGGCCAACGGACCGGCCAATAGTAGTGCAGCACCTCGAGCTCGCCAGACATGGGCCTGTCACTCCTTAAAGTACTTGCGTCATTCAGGCCTGTTTGTTCCCTCAGGTGGCTGAGGGAAGGTTGAAGTTGGCTGGCTATTGATAAGTGTAGGTCAGGCACATTAGTATGCACTGCACATGCTGGTTCCATGTGAATGCCACTGCTGGCTCTCTCTTTCTTGGTAAGATTTCCCTTCCCCCGTCGGTGGGGGGTGGTGGGGGAGGGGCGCGTGGAGGAAGCCAGAAAAAAAAAAGAGAAATAAAAATTCTGTTTTAAAATCTCTATGAACGACACACAGCTTGATCGAAGAGGCTTCTCAGTAGGAAGCACCAGGAGAGTACGTTGGGTTACTATGGTGACACTCCTCATTTGCATGCCACTGTGCACCTTGACAACCTCAGCATTCACAGATGCTCTCCAAGGAGATCGCTCCAATCAATTTTATTTATTCCAACAAAGAAAATAAAGGTCCATGTTTTCAGCAGTGCTCCCCGAAATATGTAAAGTATATTAAAGTTGTTTTTTATAAACTCATTTTTTCCCGCAGAAGTAACACTTTCCCGCTGGAAACGTTTGGCCGCATTGTAACCAGACACCTTGAATAATAGGAGAAGTCAGATGTGAAGGTGACGGAACTGCACGTGATTCTTACTCGAAGTGATTTTTCCAGCTCTAGTCCATGTTTCCCTCTCTCGTTTACTCTCCTCCTGCACCCCTGGTTTTATGCCGAAGTAGCCATTCTTTCTGTGTGAACCTACATCGAGGCAGTCAGCCGGACGTTTAGCTATCCTGTCCTTCACAGCTGAGCTTGATCCTAACGCCCATTGTTTTATTCATTCATAGGGTGTGAGCATTGCTGGCAAGGTCAGCATTTGTTGCCCACCCCTAATTGCCCTTGAGAAGTTGGCGGCGAACGTCCTTCTCGAACCACTCAGTCCATATAGTGTAGGTACACCCATAGTGCAGTTAGCGAGGGAGCTGCAGGATTTTGACCCAGCGACGGTGAAGGAACGGCCAGTACTGCTGGAGGTAGCAGTGCCTCCTGTCTCGTACACCGAGCCCTGATAATTGCTGGAAACAATTAATGACTTGTGGGGAAATTGTAACAGGGTGTTAACAGGCAAGTCGGTGATGAGTGTTTACATACTCTATGCTCCTGTGCATGTTAATTAGTCACAGTGCTGTTTTCTTTTTTCAATTTCTGCTCCTCTGAAGACGTCGGTTCCGATACCCCAGCCGACTGCTCATTCGTGAGCCTGCACAGTGAACCAGCCTATTCAGCTGTGGAGGTCATCACATCCGAACTCAATCCTATTCAACCTAATGTCAACGTTTGTGCATTTTTAGCTGCAGTCATTGGACGGTAGTTAACAGTAGGAACAAAAACAGGAAATGCTGGAAAAACTCAACAGGCCTGACAGTGTCGAAGGAGAGCGAGGCAAACTTAACATTTCGAGTCCATGTGACCCTTCTACAGAGTCATACGGACTCGAAACGTCAACTCTGTTTCCCTCTCCACCGACGCTGTCAGACCTGCTGAGTTTTTCCAGCATTTTCTGTTTTTTGTTTCAGATTTTCAGCATCCCCGCAGTATTTTGCTTTTAAGTCAGCAGCAGGACCTCGGCTGATCCCACTCCCTTGCCAATAGAGTATTGAAATCGTTCGTAGCCGCTTCATTGCTGCCACCAGTGGGTTCAGATGACTCGGCATAAATTGGGAAACAAACCCGGAAACTTCTAACCTATATTGCTGAGCAACAAGCTCCGCCCACGTGTGCTTTAAAATTACAGTGGGGTTTGTAACTAAGTCATTAGGATCCTAACTTGCTTGGGAAAGTGCCCTGCTATTTGTTTCAGGATGTCCAGTGGTAGCCCTGTGAAAGTCTGTGTTCTTTTAGTTGGGGTTAACTAGGCTGGGAGAAGGGGGTAAGACCACCAACCCCATATTTAGGCTCTTACCATCTCAATCATGCCAATTTTCTCAAGTGAAAATTGGCCCCATTGCCTATTAATGCAAGCAATAATCAAACAGCTCTCACTCTTTCTCTCTCTATCTTTTAATTATGCTTTGGAACTGAAGGATTCTGTATTTCTATGGTGTAAAACAGTGAAGATTTAGAACAAAAGCAAAAATACCTGGAAAAACTCAGCAAGTCTGGCAGCGTCTGCGGAGAGGAACACAGTTAACATTTCGGGTCCGAATGACCCTTCAACAGAACTAAGTAAAAATAGAAGAGAGGTGAAATATAAGCTGGTTTAAGGGGGGGGGTGGGACAAGTAGAGCCAGTGTGTCCGATCCCCCCTTAAACCAGCCTATATTTCACCTCTCTTCAATTTTTCCTTAGTTCTGTTGAAGGGTCATTCGGACTCGAAACGTTAACTGTGCTCCTCTCCGCAGATGCTGCCCGACCTGCTGAGTTTTTCCAGGCATTTTTGTTTTTGTTTTGGATTTCCAGCATCCGCAGTTTTTTGCTTTTATCTTAGTGAAGATTTAGAGATTGATTCCTACATTTAGTCAACAACTCCGTCAATGATCAGGATGGTAGATGGCGAATTAGGCAGAGCTTGGTCTTTTTGTATTCTAACAATTCCTATGTTTCGTAGTAAAACAGCCTGACCGTTTGATTTTAAAAACATCGTTTTTTTTGGTGGGTTTGAAGGAGTTAACTTGCACACTGAGTCAAAGAACACATGACCCACCCAGCATTCCCGCCTGATAAATTTAATGAGGTTCCATTTCACCAGAATGATGAAACGTCACAGTAAATTAACGGTAGGTTAGCGCTGTGTGCCTGATTAGAGCAGTTCAGAGTGTCAATCAACTAATTAAACCATTAAACATGAATGCAGACGAGCTGTTGTGAAAGAATACACTTTTTAACCATTGTTCAACAATTTACGTTTAGTGGGGGAAAAAAATCTCGTCAACAGCGGGTGATAGAACAGAGGCCACTGTATTCTTTCCCCCCCTGTCATCACTGATTATCAGCCAAGGCTTGCATGAAATCAGAGGAGAGCTTTTATTTTTCAAAAGAGGTCGAGCCCAAGGCTACAATGAAATATTTAACTTTGGCTTTCTTCCCAAATAGTTAGTAAACTGTTGTGTGCGCACAAAAAGAAATCATACCCAACACTGGATGAATTGCAGAGAACTATGAACAACTCAGCATGGGAGCATCGACTTTGTAGTTGTTGCATCTTCAGACCCCCTCAGTTGAGTTAGTGCCTTGGGGATCCTCTTGCATCCAAACCCCTATCCTACACAGGGGAATTGAATGAATTTTTGACATACATGAATGTAGGTGGAATTTACCACATTCAGCTAAAAATACCAAATATTGAAAACTAATAATGCCTCTTTTACCATTTGAAATATTACAACAGTAATTTACACTTCTGGATTGTACCTGAATAGACATTAAGCAAAGTTAAGTAGCAGATGGGTGCAGAGAAAGGTCTTTAGGAGGATTTGCAAAGCAGGAAGTAGTTGAGGAGGCAGTGGGTGCTGAGCTAGGGAGTGCCAGAGCCTGAGGTGACACTCGGTAAGGTTGATGGCATCCGACACTGAAGCCTATAGGTGTTAATTGTTGGTGAAGAGGGTGGGTTAGCTCACCCAGGGTTTAATGTCAGACAGGGATGGAGCAAGTGGTAACAGCCCTAGTAACGGGAGGAGTAACAGAACAGAGCATTCTTTGCCTAACTTGCACTGGCCACAGAATTATCATGAAGTTATGAAAACATGGAAGACACACATTACTAGTGAATGTGCTTTTATTTTTTGACCTGTTTTTTGATGCATTGAACAGGCTTCTGTCTGAATGTTGTGTTCCTCAAAGTCCAGACTGTCTAATGTAGGAATGAGCCGGTTTGTCACATGAGTCATTTACTGCTAGCCCAGTCAGTTTTTTGAAATTGCCACCAGTTGATTGCTTAAGCTGTAATCCTTTTTTAAAGTTGAAATCCAAAACCTCATCCACCAAAGAACCAGTTGCTGTCCACTTTACATATTAATAATGGTCAGCCCTATTAGTAGTAATAGTGACCTGCCTAAGGTAGGTCTTCTGCTCATTTCTCCACACGCTCAGATAACTGCATAAATCAGGAAGCTGTTGTCTAAGATGCCCTGCTGCTCTGGAGATTTCACGATAACAATATCTTGTCAAGAGACTCAGCACTGAAATACATGGAATGGCATGAGCCTGCTGTACTTATCAAATATATATGCACTAAACTTGACAGAAGAAGTTAGGTCTTGTCAATTCCAGTATAAATTCCCTTAAAAAGGCATGTTAAGTCTTAATTACTGCCAAACAACTCTCCAGCACTGAAAACTAAATTTAATAAGTGTGGAGTTTCATTCCTTCAGATTTTAATAATTATCGGAGATATAAAACATAAATTTAATTTAAAGGAAACGTTTTTCTCTCTCTTTTATTTCTCTCTCTCTGTCTCTTAATGGAGTCTTTCTTTCCCCCTCTTTATTTTGCTTTCTGAACCTGAAATTGAATTAAATGTTCCAACATACACTTGCTGGTTCACCTTCTGCTCTGCTCATTCAGAATTCTTCAATATGATTATTTAAAGGGATGCAGTTTCTTGCCCTTTGCAGACGGGTGTGAGGCTTTAAGAGGCTTTTATTCTGCTCGCTCTTGTTCATCTGTTTGTAAAATCTGAATAGAATTTGCATCTTTAGAACTTCTGTTGCCTTAAAATAAAATAGTGGAAATGCACGGCCAAAATATAGGTTAACATTTAGGATGTCAATTTTGATAAGGGGTCCTACTTGATGGCACATCCCTTCCAAGTCAGAAGGTTGTGTGGTAAGACCCCACTCCAGGAACTAAGCACATAATCCATGTTGACATTTCAGTGCTGAATTGAAGAAGTACTGTCATTCAGCTGAGACACTAAACCAAGGCTCTGTCTGACTCCTCTGTTATTATCTGCTGCTGTAAAAGTAAAAATGTCATGTCACTGTCCAAAGGAAAGAAGTGAGCTCCCCAGTGTCCTGGCCCACATTCCTTCCCTTAACCAACACCACGGAGAGCAGTTCCTTTGTTACCTCTAAACTTGATTATTCCAACGCACTCCTGGCCAGCCTCCCACGTGCTACCCTCCGTAAACACGAGGTCATCCAAAATTCTGCTGCCCATCTCCTTACTCGCACCAAATCCTGTTCACCCGGCATCCCGATGCTCACTGACCTACACTTTCTCCCAGTCAAGCAATGCCTTGATTTTAAAATTCTCACCCTGGCTTACAAATCTCTCCATGGCCTGACCCCTTCCTATCTCTGTAATCTCCCCCAACCCCAAAACCCTCTCAGATATCTGCACCCATCTAATTCTGGCTTCTTGAGCATCCTTGATTTTAATCACCCCACCATTGGCAGCTGTGCCTTCAGCTGCCTGGGCCCTAAACACTGGAATTCCCTCCCTAAACCTCCCAGCTTCTCTACCTCTCTTTGCTCCTTTAGGATCACTCCTTATAACTTCCCTGCCTGACTAAGCATTTGGCCACCTGCTTATATACCATCTTGTGTATCAAATTTTGTTTTATAATGCCTCTGAAGCACCTCGGGGCATTTTATCATGTTAAAGGTGCTATATAAATACAAGTTTTTTGGGATCTTGCTGTGTGAAAATTGGCTGCCATTTTTGGCTACAAAACAACTGTGGCTACGTTTCAAAATGATAGGAAGCGCTTTAGGATGTCTCAAGATAGTGAAAGGTGTTATATAAATAATTCTTTCCTTACTTAAAAAAGCAAATCTCTTTCTGTTACAGACTCATCTTTCAGTGTCTTGTGTTTTTATCTTAGATTTCCAGGAATTGTGGTTTTTCTTTTATAAGACCATAAGACATAGGAGCAGAAATTAGGCCAATCGGCCCATCGAGTCTGCTCTGCCATTCAATCATGGCTGATAAGTTTCTCAACCCCATTCTCTCGCCTTCTCCCCGTAAACTTCGATCCCCTTACCAATCAAGAACCTATCTATCTCGGTCTTAAATACACTCAATGACCTGGCCTCCACAGCCTTCTGTGGCAATGAATTCCATAGATTCACCACTCTCTAGCTAAAGAAGTTTCTCCTCATCTCTGTTCTAAAAGGTCTTCCCTTTACTCTGAGGCTGTACCCTCGGGTCCTAGTCTCTCCTACTAATGGAAACATCTTCCCCACGTCCACTCTATCCAGGCCTTTCAGTATTCTGTAAGTTTCAATCAGATCCCCCCTCATCCTTCTAAACTCCATCGAATATAGACCCAGAGTCCTCAAACGTTCCTCATATGTTAAGCCTTTCATTCCTGGGATTATATTTGATGTTCTTTTTTCCCTTATTCTCCATTCATTATTCATTAAAAATAAATCCTGATCATGAGGCACCATTTCTAATTATTTTTTTCCAGAATGTACCATAATATCAAGGGCTTTGCTCTTGTGGCAGCCTGAGACTTCAGGGAGATGGTGGCATGCTGGTAATGTCACTGGACTAGTAATCCAGAGACTCAAGCTAATGCCCTGGGTTCAAACCCCATTCAATTAATAAATCTGGAATATAAAACTAATCTCAGTAATTGCGACCATGAAACTATCATCGATTGTCGTAAAAACTCATCTGGTTCACTGACGTCCTTTGGGGAAGGGAACCTGCCATCCTTACCTGGTCTGGCCTACATGTGGCTCCAGACCCACCGCAATGTGGTTGACTCTTAACTGCCCTCTGAAATGGCCTAGCAAGCCACTCAGTTCAAGGGCAGTTAGGGATGGGCAACAAATGGACGCCTATATCCAGTGAGAGAATTTTTTTTTAAAAGGCATGGAAAATGGCCTTTGTTTTCTCTGTGTGGAGATTCCTTTTTAACATTCTGATTGCAATTCTCTGCTTTATTGGATTTGCCAAACATTGTCCCCTGCATAATATCTTTGAGTGGCACAGAAGCAAAGCTGAAGAGCTGAATTCCTTGAGTCGGCGGCTTCTGAATCCTCTGGAGGTGATGAACTGCAGGATTTCAAATGAAGAACTATCATTGCTGATGAAATTGAGTTTTTGGTGGCATAATTATGCGATCAAAAAGAAATGTGACAAGGTGACTTTGTGCCACAGTTCTCCGAGGTACTTTCAATTGCGGTCGATTGCTTTTCAGCATCAAACTTGTTTTAATAAAAATACGATTCAAACTCTCCTCGAGGCATAAACATTCTGTCGAATGAAAGCACCAGGCTAAGTTCTGACTTAACCTTTTCAGTTCATCCAGCACAATTAATGCAGACGGAGCCAACTCACATCGGGGTCCCTGACTCTCAGAAGCATATCCAAAATGAGTGCTGCTCAGTCACGCTTCATAAACAAAAAAGTGATGCAGAATTCATTTTACAACAATAAATAGAAAGAAATTAAAAAGGGTGTAGCGCAGTTTCTTTCTCAATGTTGTGGGGGCGGGGGGGAAAAAAGGACCTGCCTTCTTTTCCTGATGATATTGCCTCTTGTTGGGGCGCCGTTTTATAGATGGCAGCTACCCTTTGGTACTTCACACAGTTGGGTTTAGCAGGATATTGGCCTATATCCTATTGCCCTCATGTAAAAGTAATATAGCATGTTGTCATTCTGTATGGACACGACGGCTTCCCAGCATTCAACATCTGTAATAGCTGTAGGCAAAGAAAAGCTGTTTCCATTAGCTGATGGCACAATAGGTTACATAGATTTGAGGTTTTGGGCAAGAGTTACAGGGGAATGTGAGGAGGAACCTTTTTTCACGCAGCGAGTGGTAATGACCTGGAACTCGCTGCCTACGAAATGGAAGCAGAGACAATGAATGACTTCCAAAGGAAATTGGATGGGCACTTGAGGGAAGCAAACTGGCAGGGCTAAGGGGAATAGAGCAGGGGAATGCGACCGGCTGGATTACTCTGCAGAGAGCCGGCATGGACTCGATGGGGCAAATGGCCTCCCTCTGCGCCGTAATGACTTTATGGCTCTCTCAGACTCTGGGCGGGATTTTCCGCACCCTCCCGCCGCCGGGATCTTCCGGTCCCGCCGCGCATCAATGGACTCCTGGCAGGGACGCCACCACGCCCACAGCGGGTCCCACCCAACGATGGGGCCAGAAAATCCAGGCCTCTGTTTTTTTTTAAAAATTGTTGATCACACGAATCATGTTAATATTTGGGGTGTAAATAATGAAATAGGCTGACCTGCTGTGCATTTCTCACATTTTCTATTTTATTTCCCAGCATTATATATATATATATATATATATAAAAAATGCCTTTGTTTTTTTTTCTTGCAGTCATACTTTCTTAATGTTAACTTTATTGGCAGAAGATTACATAAGGAAATATTCAGAGTTCAGCCACTGTTTCTGACTTCTCTCTCCTCGTCTCGGTCAGGCTGAAACCTTATGCTGTTCCATTAGCAGCAGGAAGGTGGCGTAACTTCCCACAGGCTGAGGGGGTCAAAAGGTTGCCTGTCAGATACTCGTGCAAGTTGTCCAGATTGCAGCAGCATAGTTTTACGGAGATAGACCTGACCTTCCGTTATCCCAGGATCTTGACCGTGTGGATACTTGGGCCCGGCATTGAGCGCCGTCCTTGGTTCACTCTTTGTGCTGCAACGAAACTAAGCTAATGTTTGAGTTGAAGACAATTTTGTGCAATTGACATCTCATTGAAAATTTGACCCTTCTATCGGCTTACACTGCAGCCACAGACAAGATGAAACAAAACATTCCTGGGGAACACAGCTGTGTTTAAGTTTGCACTGCTATTTAATTCCTTTCTGTTTTTAATAGGAAGTTATGCTGTTCATGTAAAATGTTAAATCTATGTTGTGTCCTACAAACAGCTTAAATTTTTAACTGAGTTCAATAGAATGGAGTCCTAGCAAAAGACATTTATTAAATAGAAATGAACAATGATTAATTTGCAATAGCGATGCGTATATATAATGGAGCGATAGTTGTGCATGTAAGATATTGGACCTTGTGTGGCATATCTTGCTGTTGACAATATATCCTAACTGGATGCTGACAGCTGCTGTCGATTGCCATGTACTTAGACGGTTTACAGATTTACCATCAGGCATTTTCTTTTTTTTTACTTATAACATCACTGTTAAGTTTAAGGAACACAGTAAAATGTTTACAAAAAGATTCAGTTTATTTCAATTTTTTGATTTTTGATTGACCAGCAGACAGAGTTCTTCCAGCACTTTCTGCCTTTATTTTAGATTTCCAGCATCTGCAGTATTTTTCTCTTGACTCTGCAATAATTATTCAGACCGGTGGACGGAAGCTGTTTCACTTTACAGTGACAACTGTTAAGCCCAAAAAAAATCCTGCTTGATAGAATTTCAGCTCTATCCACCACCTTCCCATCTTAACCTCCCCCACCCGTCCCTTCTATCTCCAGAAACACATCTGGTTGCCCTTGAGCTAATTTATGCTTCTTTAAGTGAAAATAGCTTTGCACCATGATCTCTTGCTCTCTATCTCTCTCATCTTGAAGGCTTGACTATAGTGAGAAAGGATCTCTCCCTCAATCTCGTGAAAACTTCGACTGGGTTACATCAAAGTCTCTTTTCCAAACAAAACATGCCCCAACTTCCCTAAACCTCCCTCATGGCTTGAATTCTGGATATCCGGAATCATCTTGGTTGATCACCTTTGTACCTTTTCCCAGGAAATTTTGTCTTCTCTGTGATTAGGTGACCAGAACAGCATACCAGCAACATGTTTAAGCGGATTTCCTGTCTGAGTGCAGTGATGGCGTCATTCACTTTAATTAAGGCCATAGTTAGCCTGTAGCTACAGTGACTCTGTGAAGCCATTTCACTTCACATCAATGCTAGAAAATTGTAGTGCAAATTCTTGGCATTGCTGGCATTGGATTGTAAAGGCAGCCTTCTTTTGATCTAGTGTAACCTCCTTCAACAGCTGGAATCTGTAAAAAAAAAAAATAAACTTTTAATTGGGTAAAAAGAGATTATAAACATCTCATAAGTGATTCTTCCCTTGTTAAAATATCAATCTGCTCTCTTCTGACTTCTTAAAAACTTCAGTAACGCGATCAATTCTTCATTTAAAAGTAGGCTTAATTTGTTATCTTAATTTTTCTTCACACCCTCCTCTCCTAAATCATTGAATCATAGAATAGTATGGGCGCAAAAGGAGGCCATTCAGCCCATCGCTCTTTCAAAGCACCAGTTAGTCTCACTCTCTCCCCGTATCCCTGCAACCTTCCTAATGATGTTGATTCACTGCTGGTGAATGATGTTGATTCACTGCTGCTGTTTACAGAGGGGGCAATTCCTACACTGCATGCACCTTCTGTAGGTATTTCCTACACTGCAGAGGTACCTTTATTCACCTGTGAGTCTCCACTGCTGTTTGACCGCAGGTAGGCATCACAGCCTAGACCCACTCTCCTCCTTAGCTCATTGCATGCACCTTGTTAATAGTCACTGGCTAGCAATCCCGTTCTCTTGGACAATTGTCAGTCTTTCAAAGGTAGGCACAGGGAGCCTGATTCTTTTTATAGTGTGTGGGTAAGGCCAGCATTTTTTGCCCATACCTAATTGCCCTTGAACCATTTCAGAGGGCAGTTAATTGCTATGGATCTGGTCACATGTAGGCCAGACCAGGTAAGGACAGTAGATTTCCTTCCTTGAAGGACTTTAGTAAACCAGATGGGTTTTTACCACAAGTTGCTGTGGCTGCCTTTACTGAGACTAGCTTTCAATTCCCAGAGTTTTCATTAGCTGAATTTAAATTCCACCAGCTGCCATGGTGGGATTGTGAACTCATGTCCCCAGAGCATTTGCCTGGGCCTCTGGATTACTCATCCAGTGACATTACCACTTTGCCACCATCTCCCCTCCACCAGTGCCTGGCTGAGATCAATTACCTCAGCGCAGACTGGAGATCGGACCTGGAAGCTTCCCGTTCTGTATGGACACAGCTGTCTACTGGACACAGCTTTGAAAGAGAGTGAATGCAAGGTTATAAAATTGATCCTCATGTTTGTTTTTGAAAATAAAATTGGCTGGGAATGTTAAGGCATTGGCAAAGATGCAGTGGAGATTAGTTATAATGGTACCAGGGATGAGGGACTTTAGTTATGCGGAGAGATCGGAGACACTGGGATTGTTCTCCTTAGAGTCAAGAAGATTAAGGTAGGATTTAATAGAGGTGACCAAAATTATTTGAAGGGTTTTGATAGAGCAAACAAGGGGAAATAGTTTCCACTGCCAGATGGGTCATTAACTAGAGGACACAGGTTTAAGATAATTGGAAAATCAACCAGAGGGGAGAGATGGACAATTTTCTTTTACACAGTAAGTTATGATGCGGAATTCACTGCCTGATAGGATGGTAGAAATGGATTCAATAGGAACTTAGAAAAGGGAATTGGATATAGGAAAAATCTACAAGGCTATGGGGAAAGAGAAGGGGAGGGGAATAATTGGATTGTTCTTTCAAAGAGTTGACCAAGTCACAATGGGTCCAATGGCCTCCTTCTATGCGATATGATTCTATGACTAGATTCCCATATTTGTTTTTGTAAATAAAATTGGCCAAGTCCATCCCCTCAAAACACAGGGTGTGCACATTATAAAGCACTTTGGTAAGTAAGGTTTGCATTGAAGTACCGTGCTGTGTTTTGTCATGGGGGAGAAAACCTTATCTGATTACCTACAGTCATTCAGTTAAACATTCAAGTGAGGAAGATTAGTTTTTGTTGAAATCTGTAATATTTTTATTTGATAAAGTTGGACTGTTGGTTAGGGCCTGGGGTGGGTGGCGAAGGATGTTGTGGGCACAGAGATTTATCAGGATGATACCAGGCTTGAGTGAATTCGGTTATGTAGAACGATTGGAGAAGCTGGAATTGTTCTCTTGGTGCAGAGAAGGTTGAGAGGAGATTTAATAGAGCTATTCAAAATTGTGAGGGGTTTTGATGGGACAAGTAGGGAGAAACAGTTTACATTAGCAAATAGATTGGTAACCCAAGGCTATAGCTTTAATATATTTGGCAAAAAGCCTAGAGGGAAAATGAGAAATGTATTCACGTAGAGGCTTGCTAAGATCTGGAATGCACTATCTGAAAGGGTGGTCGAATCATATCCCATAGGAATTAACCAAAGACAATTAGACATGTAGTTAAAGAGGACTAATTTTCACGGTTGTGGGGTGTGGGACTAAATTAGACAGCTCTCCAAGAATCAATGTGGGCTCGATGGGCCGAATGGCTGTAAGATTCTATGAAACAAAGAATAGCACCTGGGTTCAGGTGTAGTGCAACATTAAACAATGGATAGGCAGAATCACACAAATCAAGGAGTAGTGGGGAAGGGTGCCGACACCTTTTTATGGGGGTCAGCTACCAGGGAAAGCCACTGAAGCTGCAGTAGGTTTAAGAGAGACCCGTTACTTATCTCACCAAGGAAAGGAGAAGTGATTTGGGGGGTCAAAAGTCTTTGTGGTTCACTGAAATCGTTTGGGTCTAAACAAAATTGTTACTGCTTTCAGTGATGAGCTGGTTAAACAATGAGTCAGATAAAAGCTGTATTCCATTCAGAGCAGACAGACTGTGAAATCCGTTGTCAGGATTTCCCTATTGTAATCTTGATGTTGAATTTGCTGCGACACTGTGAGATCTCCCGAATGTCTGTACCCAGTAGAACCTTAATGAGTGTAGTGCTGCATAAAGCAAATTGAGACTGTGTACGATGACAAGACTGATTTTACAGTCTCCACAGCTCAAGCTTAATTTCTCTGTGTGCAGCCTGGCAGCTACAATTTTTTCGTTGTCAGTTTAATGTCAGATTGATTGACTGACAGGAAATAAAGCTACTTACTGTTCAGCCAAGTTTTCATTAGGAAATAAAGCAAGCTACACAAGAACTTTATACATACGCGCACACGCACACACAAAAACACACACACATACATATTTTTATATTTTACACACACACACACACACACACACACACATTTTTATATTTTACACACAGACACGTTTTTATATTTGCTCATGGGATGTGGGTGTCACTGGCTAGACTATTGCCCATTCCTAATTGCCCTTGAGAGGGTGGCAGTGAGCTGCTTATTGAACCGCTGCAGTCCATGTGTTGTAGAAACACCCACAGTGCTGTGAGGAAGGGAGTTCCAGAATTTTGACCTAGCGACAGTGAAGGAACGGTGATATAGTTTCAAGTCAGAACGGTGTGTGACTTGGAGGGGGACTTCCAGGTGGTGGTGTTCCCATACATCTGTTGCCTTTGTCCGTCTAGGTGGTAGTGGTTAAGGGTTTGGAAGGTGCTGTCGAAGGAGCCTTGGTGAGTTGCTGCGGTGTGTCTTGTAGGTGGCACGCACTGCAGCCATTGTGCGTTGGTGGTAGAGGGAGTGAATGTTGAAGGTGGTGGATGGGGTGCCAATGCAATGGGCCGCTTTGTCCTGGATGGTGTCGAGCTTCTTGAGTATTGTTGGAGCTGCACTATCTCAAAGGTGTGGTAATTCTAAAATGACAGCATGTTATCCAGTGTCTGCCTGTACAAGCAGGGCATTGTCACATCAAAGATACCAGTTTGACCGATTCAGACTGCCCATCCTCTCCATACTTCTGGCATTTCCTTGCTGTTTCACCTGGTAAAGCGGAGCATTGATCGTGTCCACCTGTACTGAGTTCCACTCACTGGCGTCTGGATGTTGGTAAATCTCAAAATGGAAGAGATTATGATTTTCTGGGGTTGCCCGGAATGCTTTTTTAAACACCATTTTGCTGGAGCCACAGTGCAACCCGTGCGAAGCTGAGATTACCTCCGAAAGTGGTCTCTCGATACTTGTCCGAATGCAGTTCACTCCTGAATTGCAGCACACAGGTTAATGTTAGCTCCGTTTTAGGGAAAAAAAAACTATAACATTTGTCTCCTATTTATTTAAAAAATAATTATGAAGAGAATTCAGAAGACCAGCTACACTGTAAGATGAAATTTTTGCACCTTATTCTCCTAGATTCACCCTTGCAGACTGTATTTTGAGAAGGTCCACGTGCAAAAAAAAAACCAAATCAGTGACTGTTTTCCGATTTCCAGAATAGGGCAAGGATAAACCTGGAGCTCAGGACTGTAGATTCCAGAGTAATTGTAAACGCTCTGATGAGTCACATTGTTTCTGGAACCCCATGGACATTGAGGCCAGGGACTTTATTCCCATATTTGCTCTTGTGGCCCTTTTTAAAATAAAAGACATTAGGAAGAAAATTAAGGGAAAAAAATATTTTTTTGATAAATTTAAAGTTGCCTTTCTCCCCACAGTAGATTATGTGCTGCTGGGAACAGAATCTTACAAATTTGAGGAAAAATGGATATTAAAACCTCGAGTGCAGCAATCACCAAGTTCCGATCCCCTAGCGACTGTGCGGGGAACGATAGATAAATGAAGCGATCCGTTAAATTTATTATTTTCTGTTGTTATTTGGCAGCATGTTTTAAAATGAGAGGAAAGTCAATTGCAATTCTATGTATGCTTCATTACCATAAACAACACAGTGAATTGGATCTTAAGGAGAGATGGTGGTAATGTCACTGGATTAATAAATCCAGAGCCCCAGGCTAATGCTCTGGGTGAAATAGGTTCAAATCCCACCGTGGCACAGGGTTAGCTAAACCTCCTGGATTGGCCTGGAGACCCCAAGAATCCCATCGAATCCCATCAATCTCCAGGACACTGTCATTGGGACATTAAAAAAAGATTGGGGTTTTTTTTTGCCATTTTATTAGAACATTTCTCTTTTCCAGATAGAAAATGATTGAAAATGGGAAGAAAGAGCTGTTTGGCTGACAGCCAAGCATCGTCCAATTAGATAATGAGCCTTTTTGCTTTCCAATTGGCATAAGAAGGCACTGTGTCACAAGGATGTGTGTTTTGGCCGACTGATGGCTGGAACATGGGGACAAATCATGTGATGAAACCTCCTGGAGTACATTGAATCATAGCTGGAAATCCTACTATGGCAGATGGTGGAATTTAATTCAATTCATAAAATCTGGAATTGAAAGCTAGTCTCGGAGCATGAAATTATCAACGATTGTTGTAAAGTCCCATCTTGTTCACTACCGTCCATCCTTCGGGGAAGGAAATCTGCCGTCCTTACCCGCTCTGGCCTGCATGTGACTCCTGACCACAACAAATGTGGTTTACTCTTAACTGGC
This sequence comes from Cetorhinus maximus, assembly GCF_964194155.1. Taxonomy (NCBI): domain Eukaryota; kingdom Metazoa; phylum Chordata; class Chondrichthyes; order Lamniformes; family Cetorhinidae; genus Cetorhinus; species Cetorhinus maximus. The sequence continues at coordinate 216,391,272 of NC_135880.1, forward strand.
CTCCGAAATGGCCTTGGTTCAAGGGCAATTTTGGGATGGGCAACAAATGCTGGCCTTGCTAACGACGCCCACATTGCATGAAAGCATGTATTAAAAAAAATCCCCCCTCATTACTGTAACAAATGTAAAAAAGCAGTTTCTCTCTTGCCATCTTGATTTTCTCACTCTCTCCCGAGTCTGGAACCTTCCCCAACTTGTCTTTGTCTCTGTTTCAGACTTGCTCACCCCCTGCTTTTGCTCATTGCTTTTCAGCACAACCCCTCTCTCCTGTTGCGCAGTCAGTTCTTTTTGCACCTTCGGGTCTGACCCTGGAGTCTTCCCCCCCACTCCATTTATCCATCTAGGCTTCCCATAATGCTCGCCAAATAGGGTTACCAACCCACCAGGATTGGCCTGGAGTCTCCAGGAATTGAAGATCAATCTCCAGGACACTGCTGTGTGCAACCCTGGAGAAAAATAAGCGGGACATTAAAAAAGTTTTTTTTGTTATTTTCTTTGAACATTTCTCATTACCAGATTCAAAAAAATATATCGAAAATGGGAAAAAAAAGCCAAGCATCACCCAGTTGGGAAATGAGTCTTTTTGCTTTCCAATTGGGGTAGGAAGGCAATATGTCACAAGGATGGGAAGCGTTGGCTGACTAATAGCTGGAGTGTGGGGGCAAGCCATGTGATGAAGAGCTTTGTACTGTAATGCATGATGGAAAGTTGGGGTGTTTTCAGCGTTGTATTGCCGGACCAATCTCAAATTTATGAGAGTTTAACTGATTTGCGGTGATTTTAGTTTTTAAAAAAAGTTCCTAAATAGAAATAGGCTAAAAATGCGGCTGTTGGTTAGGAGGTGTATGCTTGTAATGTCTAACTCTGTAAATAAATATAAAAGTGGGTAAAGATTGGCTACAGTTCTATCCTTTACCAACTGGCTTTCTGGAATGGAACACAACATGCCCTCTCCAAAAAAAATAGTATAAGCCAGGCCTTAAATGTAAATATGATGGAAGTCCTAGGCAAGTGGAAGGGCTTAAAACAAATAAAACTCCAGAGTTAGGTGGTATTTATCTCACAACGCTGAGACTGACAAGGATATTTACGAAGCACTGCCAATTATTACAAGGAAATCAATGGGCTGAGGTATCAGTTGATTGAAAACAGGCTAATGTAGTGCGCATATTCAAAAAGGATGACAAAACTGACACAGGCAACTATGGGTTATTCTTCAATTCTGTGTAAAATAATGGAATTGATTATCAGGAGAAGTTTATTACTTTTCTGGTAGTATAACAAAGTCTATTATGTTCCAATCTTACCAGTTTCTGAAGAAAGGTCATCGACCTGACACGTTAACACCTGTTCTTCCTCCAAAGATGCTGCCTGACCTGCTAAATATTTCCAGCAATTTTTGTTTTTATTTCAGATTTCCAGCGTCTTCAATATTCTGATTTTTGGTAATCAAACTGTTTTTAATAATAGCTTTAGCTGGTCTACTGGAATAATCATACTTTTGAGTAAATTTCCATGATTACACTTCACGGTGAACCCTTCTACCAGCCAAACTAGGAGGTGAAATAAGGGGACCCCGAATTCTTGTGAGTTGATTTATGGACTGGGTTGAATGTGCTGAAAATCTACAACACAATATCTTCCCCTAATATCACAGTGATTTCCAGTATACCTACGGATGCAATGTGTCCAATTCTGTGCTCTAGAGAAGGTGTAAAAAAAGATTTACAAGAATGGTTCCAGGGATGAATAACTTCAGATTAAATCGTGGCTTTCGGAAGGGAATCGGATCAGTACCTGAAGAAAGAACATTTGTAGGACAGTGAAGAAAGGATCAGGAATTGGGAATAACTGGGTTGCCCCACAGACAAGATGGGCTGAATGGCCTCCTTCTGTGCTGTAAACATTCTATGATTCTATGAATCTATGATACTGCAGGTATGCATTTAATCACAGTTGGTAACCCTATCGTCAACGTGGTATAGTTTCAGAAAACAATAATAGACTGCTCTAAAATATCTGTCCATAAATTTGTGTTGGAAGAGCAGGTGCTAAACTAAAAAAAAATATAAAATGCTAATGTGTTGTGGAACAATTCGAAGGGATTGAATTCCAACTTCTCTCTCAGTACAGATGAGCAGCTGTTCCTGAAGTCAACATTCGTTCCTCACAAAAGCAAAATACTGCTGATGTTGGAAATCGGAAATAAAACCAGAAAATGCAGTAAATACTCAGCAGGTCAGACAGCATCTGCGGAGAGAGAAACAGTTAATGTTTCAGGGCTCCAATGAGGGGGGTCATCAACCTGAAACGTTGGGCTGAATTTTACATGCCCCCCCCCCTTCCCCCTAGCACCCCCCCACCTACTCCCCCCCACCCCTCCCCACCTCCCCCCACCCCAACCCCTTCCCAGGAACAGGAACAGAGTTGAAAATGCCTACACCGGTCGGTGTGCTGGTTTCTGGAAGCCAAGAAAGGCACAGCCATTTTTTGAGAGGTGGGTTCTGAGCGGGCAGGGCTACCCACCCCCTTGGGTAGCCAATTAAATTCTTTAAGGAGGCCAACTAGGATTTTCCAGTCAGCCTCCATTTTCCACATTGGTAGAGGCCAGTTTAGGCGCTTGGAGGTGAGTACCCCAAGGCAGGTCGGGAGGGGAATGAAGGGGGAGGGTGGGTGCAGCACTCCATAGGCAGCTCTAGACACTCTCATTGCCAACCTGCATGTGAGAAAAGCCACGTGTTGCCCTGTACAGGGCCCCTCCCCACCACCCCCAACCCCTACAATGGTGGCCTGGCTGCAAGAATAATTTTTTCCTAGACTTTAAAAAAGTTGACGAGAGGACAGCACCCCTCTCTGTTACCTACCTGCCAATACAGCCTACTGCTCCCCTTAATCAGGGCAGCCTCTGATTGGCCCTCCAAGCAGCTATGAGAGCCTGCTCATTGCCCTTAATTGGACAGAAAGCCTATCTCTATTCCAATTAACGGAGCATCTCTGGGAGAATCCCAGAGCAATGCTTCCCTCTGGGGACAGGTTGGGATCTGGAAACAGTCCCTGCCTCTGTTTCCCTCCCTCATTGGGAAAATCTAGTCGGTTAACTCTGTTTCTCTCGCCAGAGATGCTGCCTAACCTGCTGATATTTATAGCAGTTTCTGATTTTGTTCCTTACAACCTGGGGTCCATACCTTTTAATTACTCTGACTTTTGCAAAAGTACCTATTCTAAGGATAAAAATGACCCATAATTAAAAAAGTGTTGGAAATACTCAGCAGGTCAAGCAGCATCTGTGGAGAGGGAAGGTCTGTGACCTTCCATTTCTGATTTCTAGCATCCGCAACATTTTGCTTCCTATAAAAATACCGCCTTGCTGGAATTCCTTCTCTGGGTTTAACAGTTTTGTTGCAGCGCACAATACATTTTAAAATGACGAATGTTACAGGCAGAAGTTTACAACCTAAAGGCAGCATTTATTTACCACAATTAATGATAAGCATAGAAAACACCAAATAATAAAAGTACATATTTCTGCATAACCGGGGCATCCTCAGCTTGTCCACAATGGGTTAATTAGCATTAACAAGCATGACTTCTTATTTAGCCGAAGCCTTATTTCTCCTGTAAATTGCTTTAAGAGCGTCACGAGCCCTGTAGCATCCCAGAGAACCTGCACCCAGCTGTGGTCTGCTGCTAATTCCCATTAAGCCTTAAAAGATTATACTCGCAATGAACTCAACCTTGTGACTTTTACAGAATAAATTTGTTAGAAGGGATCATCTGAAGCAGATGCTGCTGATTCATTTCGGGTCATGTTTAAAGGCATCAGGCTTTCGCCACGGGTCTACCTTCTGAGTATTGGGCCCTCAAACGGTCTATCATTATTGCTATTAATCTTCTTTCAATTTTGCTTCCCTCCTCTCCACTGACAGCTCCTGATGGACAGTTCCACAGTGTCTGGGGCTCTCCAATCGACTGTTTTTCTTCATGGCCAATCGGCAGGTTTTTTTCACCTTCGGAGAGCACCACCACTGTTTTGTCCTGAGGTCAGGATCTAGATCGGTTTATTTAGGGTTAGCTTGTTATCTTAAGAACGCTGTCAAAGACTGTTATTCGTTAAAAAAAACACTCTTGTTTATTGACAGATCTGTGTACATCTCAGTCTCTCAGTCATGTGACATTGCATCAGCAGTTACATCAATATCAGGTGCTCCTGACGTTAACACTTCACAGATTCCAATTCTCATCTGGAGTGCAAACACATGCATTAGAGCTTGGGTCAGTACATAGCGATCGTGAGTAACAGCTTTGGCTCATATTGCAGCCACTTATGATGGGAATTACACTGCCTTGGCTGAAGTCAACAAGCGTCATAAAAACTGGAGTCGAAACTGGAACTTTCCTTGATGCACGGCTCTACAAAGTCTCAGTTGGCAACACTCTCTCTCACCTCCCAATCACAAAGGTTATAGGTTCGAGCTCCACATCAGGGGTGGAATTTTTACGGTCCCTCCCGCCAGCGGAATTTTTCGGTCCCGCCGAAGTGAATAGACTTGTGAACGGCTCGCCACATCTTGCGGCGCTGCCCCTGCTGCGACCGAGCCGTAATATTCCTCCCCAGGACGTAAACACAAAATCAAAACCCTGGATGCTGGAAATCTGAAATTAAAACGCTGGAAATGCTCAGCAGATCGGATAGCAGCTGCGGAGAGAGAAAAAGGGGTGAACGTTTCGGGTTGATGACCTTTCGTCAGAACACCCAATTCAGGCTGACGCGTGAATGCAGCGCTAAGGGAATGCCGCACTGCCAGAGGTTCCAATTCTCTCAGAGGAAAGGTTAGATCATTATTGCTGAGAAACGGGTGCTGATACAAACCATCAGAAATTGATATGCTGCTTTAAACAAAACCAGTTTATGGAACCTCTGAGTCCCGATAAATCAATGTTAATCCTGCAGGGAAGGATAACAACATTTCAGTTGAGTCCATACTAACACCAGTTGTTCCCAACAGTACAAATAATAACATTCTCCTCTCCAACTATATCTCCCCAACATGTTTGTGGATACTCCATCGTTTAATGCATTTAAGGCTGGGATAGTCAGATTTTTGGTCTCTCAGGAATATGGGGAGCCGGCGGGAAAGCGGGGTTGACGTCCAAGACCAGCCTGATTGTATTGAATGGTAGAGCAGGTTCGACGGGCCGAATGGTCTACTGCTCCTATTTCTTTGTATATGTGCTGCAAATAATGTCTTGGGACTTTAGCCGCATCTAAAATTTTCTCCAGCATCCCTTTGCAGGCAGTCCTTATAGGTATAAGTCCCATTAGTTCAGAACTGGCATCATGAAATTATGGCACGCCCAAGCCAGAATGCCAAGTCCATTATATGGACCTTGCAATCTAATTTACCAGTGTTCCACATCCTGTCCGCATACTCTGTAAGCCCCCTTGAAAAATGCCTTTCTGGAAACCCAGCTACCACAATCCCCTTGGAGCTTGGCCTCGCTTTCCAGAAATGTTATTAAATAAACAAATCTAGGGGCAGGCCGTGGAATATCACTGGACTAGTAAATCCAGAGACACAGGCTAAAGCTCTGGGGACGTGGGTTCAGATCCCACCATGGCAGCTGGTGGAATTTAAATTCACTGAATTAGAAAAAAAAAAATCTGGAATTAAAAAGCTAGTCTAATAGTGACCATGAAACCATGGTTGATTGCTGTCAAAACCCATGTGGTTCACTTTAAGGAAGGAAATCTGCCATCCTTACCTGATCTGACCTACATGTGACTCCAGACTCACAGCAATTTGATTGACCCTTAGATGCCCTCTGAAATGGCCTAGCAAGCCGCTCAGTTCTATCAAACCACTACAAAGCCTAAAACAGGAATGAAACCGGAATGACCACCTGGCATCGACCCAGGCACAGGAACGACCCTGCAAAGTCCTCCTTACTAACATCTGGGGGCTTATGCTAAGATTGGCAGAGCTGTCTCACAGACTAGTCAAGCAACAGCCTGAGATAGTCATGCTCACGAAATCTTACCTGACAGACAATGTCCTAGACACCACCATCACCATCCCTGGGTATGTCCTGCCCCACCAGCAGTACAGACCCACCAGAGGTGGCAGCACAGTGATGCACAGTTGGATGGGAGTTTTCCTGGGAGTCTTCAACATTGACTCTGGACCCCATGAAGTCTCATGGCATAAGGAAACCTCCAGCTGATTACCACCTGCCCCCGCCCCCAACAAGCTGATGAATCAGTACTCCTCCGTGGTGAATACCACTTGGAGGAAACACTGAGGTTGGAAAGGGCACAGAATATACTCTGGGTGGGGGAGTCCAATGTCCATCGCCAAGCATGGCTCGGTAGCGCCACTACAAACTGAGCTGGCTGAGACATCAAGGGCAAAGCTGCTAGACTAGGTCTGTGGCAGGGGGTGAGGGAACAAACGAGGGAAAAACCTATTTTGCCTCATCCTCACCAATCTACCTGTTCAGCTACATCTATCCCTGACAGTATTGCCAGGAGTGACCACCGCAAGTGCTTGTGGAGACAAAGTAGCGTGTTCACATTGAAGATACCCTCCATTTTGTTGTGTGGCACTACCATTGTACTAAATGGGATAGATTTCAAACTGATCTAGCAACCTAAAACTGGGCATCCATGAGATACTATGGGCCATCAGCGGCAGCAGAATTGTACTCTAATTTGTAACCTCATGTCCAGCATGTCCCCCACTCTACTGTTACCATAAAGCCAGGGGACCAACCTTGGTTCAAAGAAAAATGCAAGAGGTATGCAAGGAACAGCACCAGGTATGCCTAAAAATGGTGTCAATCTGGTGAAGCTACAACACAGGGCTACTTGCATGCCAAACAGCAGAAGCATCAAGTAATAGACAGAGCTCAGCAATTCCCACAATAAACAGATCAGATCACAATCCTGCCACATCCAGTCATGAATGGTGATGGATAATTAAACAACTAACAGGAGGAGGAAGCTCCACAAATATCCCCAGCCTCAATGTGGGGGAACTCAGCACATCAGTGTAAAAGACAAAACTGAAGCATTTGCAGTCATCTTTAGCCAAAGTGCTGAGTGGATGATCCATCTTGGCCTCGCCCTGAGGTCCCCAGCATCACAGTTGCCAGTTTTCAGCCAATTCTAATCACTCAGTCAAGAAACAGTTAAAGGCACTGGATCCTGCCCTGACAACATTCCGGCAATATAGTGAAGACATGTGTTCCAGAACGAGCCACGCTCCTAGTCAAACTACAATGCTGACATTTACCCAGCAATATGGAAAATTGCCCTGGTATGTTCAGTCCACAAAAAGCAGGATAAGTCCAACCAGGCCAATTACCACCCCATCAGTCTATTCTCGATCATCAGCAAAGTGATGGAAGGTATCATTGACAGTGCTATCAAGCGGCACTTACTCAGCAATAGCTTGCTCATCAATGCTTAGTTTGGGTTCTTCCAGAGCCACTCAGCTCCTGATGTCAGTACAGCCTTGGTCCAAACATAGACAAAAGACCTGAACTCTAGAGGTGAGGTGAGAGTGACTGGCCTTGACATCAGAGCAGCATAGCATCAAGGAGACCTAGCAAAACTGAAGTCAGTGGGAATCAGGGGGAAAACTCTCCGCTGGTTGGAGTCATACCTATCACAAAGGAAGATGGTTATGGTTGTTGAAGGTCAATCATCTCAGTCCCAGGACATCACTGCAGAAGTTCCTCAGGGTAGTGTCCTAGGTCCAACCATCTTCAGCTGCTTCATCAATGACCTTCCTTCCTTCATCAGGTCAGAAGTGGGGATGTTTGCTGATGATTGCACAATGTTCAGCACCATTCACAACATCTCAGATACTGAAGCAGTCCCTCTCCATATGCAGCACGATCTGGACAACATTCAGGTTTGGGCTGACAAGTAGCAAGTAACATTCACACCACACAAGTGCCAGGCAATGACTGTCTCCGACAAGAAAGAATCCAACCATCTCCGCTTCACATGCAATGGCATTACCATTGCTGAATCCCCCATTTTCAACTTCCTTGGGGGTACCATTGACCGGAAACTGAACTGAATCAGCCATGTAAATAATGTGTCTACAAAAGCAGGTCAGAGGCTAGGAATTCTGCAGCAAGTAACTCACCTCCTGTCTCCCCAAAGCCAGTCCACTATCTACAAAGCACAAGTCAGGAGTGTGATGGAATACTCTCCACTTGCCTGGATAGTGCAGTTCTAACAACATTCAAGAAGCTGGACACCATCCAGGACAAAGCAGCCCACCTGATTGGCACCTCATCCACCACCTTAAATATTCACTCCCTCTGCCACCAATGCACAGCGGCATCTACAAGATGCACTCCAGCAACTCACCAGGACTCCTTTGACAGCACCTTCCAAACCCACAACCTCTACCACCTAGAAGAACAAGGGCAAAAGATGCATGGGAGCACCACCTGCAGGTTCCCCTCCAAGCCACACACCATCCTGACTTGAAAATATATTGCCACTGTCAAAATCCTGGAATTCCCTTCCTCACAGCACCTACGCTACATGTATTTCAGCGATTCAAGAAGGCAGCTCACCACTACCTTCTCAAGGACAATTAGAAATGAGCAATAAATGCTGGCCTAGCCAGTGACGTCCACATTCCAGTGAGTAAATAAATAAAAATTATTTACAGCATTAAGTCACGCCCCAAAAATGGTGACACCTAGGGTCAATCACTTTGGAGCATCACATAACTCAGCATGTTTTTCACTACAAGGGCATCTACATGAACTGCTCTAAGCAGATTGCTTCCATCTGTCAAAGCAGTTCAGAAGTTAAACATTGTTTTGCGTGGAAAGATGCAACAACAATAAACTTATTGGGTAAACTGACTTGTGACTTGCATCTACATTGTTTTGCAAGAATGCCAGAAAATGTACCTTCTACGCTTCACCAAGCAAAGATGCCATGGCCCTAACATTATTCAGTGGGCAATACTAGGGCTTAACTCATTCCTTTGAAATTTTTCTCCCTGCTATCTTCATAAAAGTTTTAACACATGTAACGTATATGATTTAACTCACCCGTTAAGATAGGGGGGGAAGAGAATTTAAGACAGACAAGTATTTTTTTGGGATATGCCCTAGCACTCTGGGGGAGGGTTTAAACTAGATTGGCAGGAGGATGGGAACCTGAGCGGGAGACGCAAGAGAGAAAAAACAAAGATGGAAATGAAAGATAGAAAAGTAAAAAAGCAAAAGTGGAAGGCAGAGAAAACAAGGGTGAACAACAAAAAGGGCCATAGTACAAAAAAAGTGTAAAAATGTTAAAAAGGCAAGTCTAAAGGCACTGTATCCGAATGCATGGAACATTCACAATAAGGTAGACGCATTAATGGTGCTAATAGATGTAAACAGGTACGATATGATTGCAATTATGGAGGCATGGCTGCAGGGTGACCAAGGCCGGGAAATGAATATCCAAGGGCATTTGATATTTAGGATGGACAGGCAAAAAGGAAAAGGAGGTGGTGTGGTGGTGTTAGTTAAGGATGAAATCAGTGCGATAGTAAAAGAGGATATTGGCTCAGAAAATCAAGATGTCGAATCAGTTCGGGTGGAGCTGAGGAGCAACAAGGAGCGGAAGACACTAGTGAGAATTGCCTATGGGCCTCCAAACAGTAGTGATAAGGTAGGGGATGGCATTAAACAGGAAATTAGAGATGCATGTAACAAGAGTGCTACAGTAATTATGAGTGACTTTAATCTACATATAGACTGGGCAAACCAAATTATCAATAACGTTGTGGCGGATGAATTCCTGGACCGTGTACAAGATGGTTTTTTTAGACCAGTACGTCGAGGAGCCAACTGGGGAACAGGCTATCCTAGATTTCGTATTGTGCATTGAGAAGGGGCTAATTAACAATCTTCTTGTGTGTGGCCCTTTAGGGAAGAGTGACCATAACATGATAGAATCCTTCATTAGGATGGAAAGTGAAGTAGTCCAATCCGAAACTAGGGTCCTAAATCCAAGCAAAGGAAACTACAAAGGCATGAGGGGTGAGTTGGTTACAATAGTTTGGGGAACTTCATTAAAAGGTATGATGGTGGATAGGCAGTGGCTAATATTTAAGAAATGAATGCAGGCATCGCAACAGTTATACATTCTTTTCTGGCGCAAAAACACAACAGGAAAAGTGGCCCAACACTGGCTTACTAAAGAAATTAAGGATAGTGTAGATCCAAAGAGGAGTCAATAAAGTTGCTAGATAAAGTAGCAAACCTGAGGATTTGAAGCAGTTTAGAATTCAGCAAAGGAGGACAAAGAGGTTGATCAAGAGGAGAAAAATAGAGTATGAGAATAAACTTGCAAGGAACATAAAAGCGGACTGTAAAAGCTTCTATAAGTATGTAAAAAGGAAAAAGATTAGTGAAGACAAATGTAGGTCCCTTACAGTCCGAAACAGGAGGATTTATGATAGAGAACAGGGAAATGGCAGAGCAATTAACCAACTGCTTCAGTTCTGTCTTCACAGAGGAAGACACAAATAACTTCCCAGAAATACTAGGGAACCAAGGGTCTAGTGAGAAGGAGGAATTGAAGGAAATTAGTATTAGTAAAAAATTGTGCTGGAGAAATTAATGGGATTGAAAGTCTATAAAGCCTCAGGGCTGGATAATCTACATCCCAGGGAATTAAAGGAGGTTACCATGGAAATAGTGGATGCTTTGGTTGTCATCTTCCAAAATTCTATAGATTCTGGTAAACTCCCGGGAGATTGGAGGGCAAATGTAACCCCACTATTTAAAAAAGGAGGGAGGAAGAAAACACGGAATTATAGCCTATCATAGTTGTCGGGAAAAAGCTTGAGTTTGTTATGAAGGATGTGAGAACAGGACACTTAGAAAATATCAACAGGATTAGACAAAGTCAAAATGGATTTATGAAAGGGAAATCATGTTTGACAAATCGACTGGAGATTTTTGAGGACATAACTAGTAGAGTAGATATAGGAGAACCAGTAGATGTGGTGTATTTGGATTTTCAGAAAGTTTTATATAAAGTCCCACATAAGAGGTTAGTGTACAAAATTAAAGCACATGGAATTGAGGGTAATATATTGGCATGGATTGAGGATTGATTAGCAGACAGAAAACAGAGTAGGAATAAGTGGGTCTTTTTCAGAGTGACAGGCGGTGACTAGTGGGGTACCACAGGGATCAATACTTGGGCCCTGGCTATTCACGATATATCAATGATTTGGATGAGGGAACCAAATGTAATACTTCCAAGTTTGCTGATGACACAAAACTCACTGGGAATGTGAGTGGTGTGGAGGAAGTAAAGAGACTTGAAGGTGATTTAGACAAGTTGAGTGAGTGGACAAATACGTGGCAGATGCAGTATAACATGGATAAGTGTGAAGTTATCCACTTTGGTAGGAAAAACAAAATGGCAGGGTATTATTTAAATGATGATAGATTGGGAAATGTTGATGTACAAAGGGGTTTGGGTGTCCTTGTACACCAGTCACTGAAAGCAAGCAGTTAGGAAGGCAAATGTATGTTGGCCTTCATTGCAAGAGGATTTGAGTATAGGGACAAGGATGCCTTACTGCAGCTGTACAGGACCATGGTGAGACCACACCTGGAGTATTGTGTGCAGTTTCGGTCTACTTACCTAAGAGAGGATATACTTGCCATAGAGGGAGTGCAGCAAATGTTCACCAGACTGATTCCTAGGATGGCAGGATTGTCATATAAGGAGAGATTGGGTCGACTAGGCCTGTATTCACTGGAGTTTAGAAGAATGAGAGGAGATCTCATTGAAACGTATAAAATTCTGAGAGTGCTGGACAGACTGGATGCAGGGATGATGTTACCTCTGGCTGGTTTCAGGGGGGGAGTCTAGAACAAGGGATCACAGTCTGAGGATACTGGGTAGGCCAGTCTGAGCATACAGGGTAGGACTGAGATGAGAAATTACTTCACTCAGAGGGTGGTGAACCTGTGGAATTCTCTACCGCAGAAGCCTGTGGAGGCCAACTCACTGAATATACTTAAGAAGGAAACAGATAGATTTCTATTCACTAAAGGCGTCAAGGGCTATGGGAAGAGAGCGGGAGTATGGCATTGAGGTAGAGGATCAGCCATGATCATACTGAATGGCGGAGTAGGCTCAGAGGGCTGAATGGCCTGCTCCTGCTCCTATTTTCTATGTTGCTATTTTTCCAAATGGGTATCGTACCAGTGAAGCAATAGATGTAAGTGGAATGTGTGTTTTTCTCGCTTTATAATTGGCAATAAATGCTGGCCCAGCCAGCGAAGCCCACATCCCATGAATGCATATAAAAAAAAAAATCACGTCTGTTTTTCTTTTGTTGAAGTTGAGAGACAACAGTGAATATATCCCTTCTGGCCGGAATGAATTTTATAAACTCTACTTCAACTGAATATGTAGTTTTTCTTCGTGAATTACTATGCCTGCCTTGTATATGAAAGAAAAATTTAAGACAACACCATTCAGTGTTAATGAAGAATTGCCCATGAAAGGTTATCTCACCTTTCCCTTTCGTATATAATAATCAACCTGCTGCGTATCTCCAACATCTACTGCTCTGACATGAATTTCAGTATTTGCTGTATTAAAAATTACAGAAGGCCTTATCAACCATGCCAGCTCTCGGACAGAGCTTTCCACTTAGGTCCATTCCCCTCCCCTCTCTCCATACCCCTTTAATTCATGTTACTGGCAATGCAAATACACTGTTAGCAGTATGTGAAATGAAATTAATGAAATAATTCTTTGTATACAATTTAATAAGTTTAGGAAGCTGATAATTGTAGGGTTCGCCGAGTGTCTGTAGCATGTCTATATGTCAGACACATTGAATCCTGTATTGTGCAGGAGTGTATTTGATCTTTTCAGGATATAAAGCTGTTTGCAACATGCTGGGAACCAGCCACTTCACAGCACAGAAATGGAAGCCTGTGCTTCTGACCTCACTTGATATTCAGCTCACACTTGGGTGCAGTATAATTAATGTCAAGCGTACTGAGTGTGCTGTTTTCTAATAATCCGCTGCACATTGTCACTTAATAAACTTGCAATGTTAACTAACAGTCTTTACTCCTTCAGTGGAGACTCTGCCTTGCTTCAAAGGCACGGAAATTCTGTCCATCGATATCTACTGTGATCTTTGCTTCTGCCTAAAGTACTGAGTAAAAGAGAAAAAAATGCCATCTACAAGACAGTGCCTCATTTCAGTGTGTTCCAATAAACCATGGAGTGAAGATTAAACATTTTGTTATCTCAAACCTGAGATTTTCTTTAGCTCCTGGGCTGTGAGCATTACTGGCAAGACCAGCATTTATTGCCCATCCTTAATTATCCTTGAGAAGATGGCGGTGAGCCCCTTCTTGAACCAGAGCAGTCCACGTGGTGTAGGCACACCCATAGTTTCTGTAGCAATTTGAGTGGCTTGCTAGGCCATTTCAGTGGGCAGTTAAGAGCCAAGAGTCACATGTAGGCCAGACCGGGTAAGGATGGCAGATTTCCTCCTTGGAAGGACATTAGTGAACCAGATGGGTTTTACGACAATCCAATAGTTTCATGATCATTATTAATTATTATTATTTTATCCCAGATTTATCTATGAATTGAATTTAACTTTCTTCAACTGCTGTAGTGAGACTTGAGATCTTGTCTCCAGTGCATTAGGCCAGACCTCTGGATTAATAGCCCAGTAACGTTACCACCATGGGGAGATGTTGGAGTAATGGTAATGCCATTGGGCCTGTAATCCAAAAGCCCGGGCGAATGCTCTGGAGACATGGGATGGAATTTTCCGCTTGTGCTGGCATTGGGCGTCATGGCAGGCGGTGAGCGAATAATATGGCGGGAAAGCCAAAAATCGGTTTCATGATGTCGTGAAACTAGTTTGCAATTATCTGCTCCGCCCGTCAATGGCGGCCCACGTTTCCTGCCGCTGCACGTCAGGACCTTCATTGTAATACATTGAATGAGCCCACCTCGCCAGAATCATTCCCCCCACCCCATGATGGATCATCCAGGCATGTTGGTGTGATTGCACGGCCGACGTGTTTCACAGCTGAACACAAGCGAAATATACCTGGCGAACTGCACTTCACTCGGGACTTTGAGGCTTGTTTGCTCACCTTGCTTCAGGCAGCACTCGCAGTCATCAGTACCAGGCTTCGCAGGCAGCACCGCATCACTTTTAGAGGGGCTCATGGGCAGGTCTGTACTTACAAGACCAGCCGTCAGGCAGGGGTTGGCTTTTCAACGACTGCAGGGCTACGGCTTGCTTAAGGCAGGGGGAGAAGTGGCCTCAGGCAAGGGAAGAGGTTGCAGGGCGAGGGCATTACTGGTGAAGGGTTGTATCCCTGGGTGTGTGTTGGGCCACATGTTGATCTGTGCAAGTGGCCTCAAGAGGTTGAGGGCTGAGGAGGCAGTCTCCAGAGGAAATGAGTCCAGATGGGTGTGTGTGAGAGAGTGAGTGGTGATGTCCCTTGAACTGGCAGTGAGTGAGTTGCCAGTGATTGTGATGGACTTGTGAGTATGTGAGTTGATGAGATGGTTGCTTTACCCCGGCAGCATGGATGAGATAATTCATCTTCTTTCTGTACTGGATGGCGAACCTCTCCTGTACAGCATTGGCACTGACCACCACTGCCACTGCCTCCAAACTGGAGTGGTGACACTGATGGACCTCCTGCAGCCAGAGCAGAGGTAGAGGACATCCCAGTGGGCTCCAACGGTATCCAGAAGGGCTGCAGTCGTCTTGCCTTTCGGGGCCATGTCTTCTGTGCAGCAGCCTCGGGCTGGGAGCACTGAGAGGTGTGTGCGCAGCTGCACTTTAAATACGCCCAGCATGAGGAAGCGGAAAGGTGACGGTGTGGCAGGCTATTCAGAGGCCGCCCGGGAGTGAAACGGCATGTTTCCCGGGAATGCATGATTAATGAACCGGGATTGGGACGATACGGTGTGAAAACTCGTCATTGCGGCTGGAGGCTAAAACGTCCATTTTTGTGCCCACAACCGCACTTAGTGTAAATCTGGGACGATTCCACCCACGGTCTGATATCCCATAGCAGCTGGTGGAATCCAAATTCAATCAATAAAACTGGAGTAAAGCTAGTCTCAATAATAGTGAGCATGATAACAGTCATCGATGGTTGCAAAAACTCACCTGGTTCACTTTAAGGAAGGAAATCTGCCATCCTTACCTGGTCTGACCTACATCTGACTCTTAACTGCCCTCCGAAATAGCCTAGCAAGCCACTCAGATGGATGGGCAACAAATGCTTGCAACACCCAGCCATGCCCACATTCCCTGAAAGAATTAAAAACATGCTCCTACCCCCTGCCTGAAAGAGTAGAGGAAGGAGTTTCAGTGTTAAGAATTCAATGTGCACTTGAAGAGGAACATTTCAGGGCTATGGGGACTACTTAGATAGCTGTAGTACACAACTGGCACAGGCTCAATGGGCCCTATAACCACCTATTGTGCTGCAAGATTCTATGAGACCACTGCCTTGCAATGTATCAATTTGTGGTTATAGTATTTAACTTTTGATATCTCTAGGACTGTTTTTACTTTACAAGGTAATTTATTTGATTCTGAGGTTTTATATGAGCAAGTAATGTAAGGCCTGAACTCTTGAGCTCCTTCAGAGGTAACTATTTTATTTTCCACTTTGCTTCATGTTTTTGCCAGTGAATCCACTTTGTGTCCCCTGACAATCTGCAACATTGCAGCACAAAAATACTTTTGATAAATGTTCTACGAATATTCTTTTCAGCAGAAAGAATTGCAACAACACAAACTTGAATAAACCCACATTCTATTAATTTACGTAAGAAAAGTTATTTTGGATGGAGGGTCATGTAATATTTGGAGGGCATACACGTTGTACCTATGGTGGTGGGGTAGTTCCTCATTGCGCTTGAACTCAGAGCCCAGGCACATTCCTGTAGGAGCAGGCATAGGCCACATGACCTCTCGAATCTGCTCTGCCATTCAATAAGGTCATGGCTGGCGTCTCTCCACTTTCCCACACTATCCTCATATCCTTCGAACCCCTTCGTGTCCAATAATCAGTTGATCTCAGTTGGAATATATTCAGCGACTGAGCATCCCCTGCCCTTTGGGGTAGGGAATACAGAGATTCTCGGCGCTCTGTCCTCATCCCTGTCCTAAATAGCCAATCCCTTATCGTGAGACTAAGGCCCAAATTTTCACGGACACTGAAGGGGTCTCCGACTTAGCCAAAATGACGCCGGAGCCCCAATTCCGGAAGTTCTGCCCCCATGTTTTTGCCAGGGGGTGGGGAAACAGGCATGGGTCGTAGTTTGCACATCTAGTCCATGAAGGCAGCTGCATATGTAAAAGCGCAGCTGCCTCAAACAGACGCAATTTTAGTTAGTGGGATGCGTAAAACATGACTCATGAGTGTTGAACGTTTGAGCCAAAGGCCTAAAGCTGCCAGTGACATTGGGAGATGCAGGGTACCCCTTTGGATAGGACCAGGTACCCCTTTGGGAGAGGTAAGGTGCCCTTTGGGAGAGGTAAGGTGCCCTTTGGGAGAGGTAAGGTGCCATTTGGGAAAGTAAAGTGCTCTTTGGGGGAGGTCAAGTGCCCTTTGGTACTGTTAAAAGTAGACATGAATGTGCATAAAAAGTGGATAAATTCATTGGAACTATCAAGATGTCAAGGCATTTAAATCCCCAAGCCCTTAATTTTAAAAAAACAGCATGCTGTGATTGCTTGCAATTTCACTGTCTATTGACATAAGCCTGAGGGTTATCGTTATAGAATTAGTGTTGCATGACTGATTCCACAACCTAGCATTTTCACAGTGGGGACCTTCAAAGTTCACAGTTTGATTGACAGCTCTGAGTGGTTGATGTGGGGCTAGGAATAAAAATGCTTGATTTCATTGGGATTAAGTACTTGAAGGAATGTAAATGTATTGAATGGATTTTTATCAATGAGTGTTTTTTTTAAATTGTGAAGTCATCAGTAGACACTTAGAAGTTTATTTTATTTCATCTCAACATGGCTTCTGAGATCTGTCCATGGTGGATACTGGGTAAGTTGGCATGAAGGGTGTAAGGGCAAAGGGGTGGGTGCGAGGCATGGATTGGCATGAGTTGGCAATAAGTTGGAATAGGGACTGTAAAGGGCCATGGGTTGCAGAGGGGCATAGCTTGGAATGGAAGATATGAGGCACCATGGGGGTGTGTGGGGTGGGGGCAAGAGGTGACATGAGTTGGCATGAATGGGCCATGGGGAATGTGTGGGGGGATGGTGAGGATGTGGGAAGGCTGAGGGCTAGAGGGCTCTTTTGGGCTTTACTGTTTTTTTACAGCTGTAGAAAGTCCCAGAGCACTGAGCTGAGCCTTTTAAACAGCCCACCTCAACATCTGGCAGCCCCACGCCTCCCCCACCCACCCCCAGAATGAAAACCTAACTGTCCGAAGCACTCTCTCCCAAGTCAAGTTTGTGGAATTCGAAATTTTCCCAACTCGGGTGTGAAAATTCGGCCTTAAGACTGTTAGTTCTGGACTCACCAGCGAGGGAAACGGCTCCTCAGCATCTGTTCCTTCAAGCGCTCTCAAAATCTTATACGTTTCATTGAGATCATCTCTCATCCTTCCAAACTCCAGGGAACATAGGCCCAATCTTACACAGTCTCTCCTCATAGGACAATCTTCTCATCTCAGGCTGAAACATGTAGAAATCAGAGCATCCTGGAAGGCAGGGTTGGAAAAATTGTTGCTGCATTTTTCCCCAAACGATGCTCGCGATTGCTAGTTCAGGGTAGCGTTGATGGAGGCTTGGGAACTAGTCTGTGTCTCACTCATTCTCAATCACAGTTGATAAATGGCCACCAAGATCAAAGGGGGAAAAGCTAAAGAATTTGTGAGGGAAGGGATGGTTGTAATTGTGAAATTCTGAAGTCGTTAGCTAAATCCTTGATTAAATCTATTTATTCTTTAAAATTCCATGGGGTGTTAGTGTTGGAAGTCTAGTGGTTGATGTTAAATGCCAATGCAGCTAAATCGATCTGGACCATTACCAAATCAGAAATAGTGAAAGATAAGATAAGAATCTTACTAAGGCTTTGTATTCTGTTTTGAAGTAGAGCCTTCAGAAATGTAGTTACTTATTCAGACTGATTTCAATTTTTTCTCTAATAATTTGGGCTTTGACAACAGATTTGAGTTAAGCTGTACTGCTGTCCTCTTCCCTTGAATACAAAGAAAATGACCTTGGTCGCCTTTTGAGCGAAGACTGTAGGTAATGTCGAAGGATTTGCTGATGTTTTGTGCATTGGTTCCATTTCAAGGGAAAGCCAAAATAGCTTGCATTCCTTACAATGTCATGATTAATGGTGGGGATTCTGAGCTGATGATTTAATTATTTTTGATTTCAGGTGCCCAGTGCCAACGTCAATGACTTCCCACCAGCAGCACTACCCACCCCCCAAACCCCCGCAGGTTAGATATTGCAGGAGAGGCATAGAATAAAGCATCCACTATTGCTTCAACAAGCTATCTCAGCCCCTTATCCTATTTCCCATACCTGCCCACCATTCAAAGTGAGTTGGCCAATTTAATACAAATTTGTGATGAAATCTCTTCATTTCTGCCTGAGAGGTGGAGATGCTTCCCTACTTTCCCACCACCAGCAGGGACCTGAGATGAAAGGGGCTTTAGTATCACAAAACCCCCATCAAATTAGTCTTGGATTTTGTACCAGACATTCGTTTGAGGTCTTGGTACCGCAGTGGGTAGCGTCCCTGCCTCTGAGTCAGAAGCTCCAGGTTCGAATCCAACTCCAGGGCTTGATGGCCATGGAAGGCGCATTCATAACGCGTCCAAAGAGGTTTGTGTACCAACCTGCAAATCCTTCCAAAACACGCCAATGGCCAGCAGTAAGAGTGGGAGAGATTCCTGGTCAGCCATGTGATGGAAGGAAAGTTAGAGTCTCTACCATCACTATCCACAGCTTCAGACTACAATGCGCATGTAAAAGTGTATGTTGCCACAGCAACTTGGACTCCCTGAGTGAACTGTAACACACACACCACTACCAGACATTAAGGGCATAAATTAGGAGAAATTTGGTTGCGTTGGCTTAAACTCAAAAGGGTCTTTACAACCAATAGAAAGAGGAGATTTCCATTTCACCTGTCCAAAGTGAATTTGAGCCCAGCTCCCATAGTTGAAAGACCCAATATTAATTAAATGGATAACCCAGACTCCAGTATTATTTATTTTTATAACAGAGTGAAATCAAGACAGACTGGTCTATGAATATTTATCCATCCACCATATTGTGAACCTTGTGTACCATTCTCCTCTATCTCTAGGTCTAGAATCTCCTCCTTAAACCTCTCTATCTCAATTTCCTTCAAGATCTCCCTCTGTGACCAATCATTTGGTCACCTGTCCAAATATTTCCACATGTGACTCAGTGTCAAATTTGATTTGTCAGCACTCCTGGGAAGTGTTTTGGACTGTTAAAGGCGCTGTACAAATGCAAGTTGTATTTTGTTGCATGAATGCTTACTCAAGGGGTGGTGGGGGGGTGGTGATGCCAGTAGTCTCATCAACTATTGGGAAATTCGGCCAAGTTCAATTCGATCCTCACCCAATATCCACATTTGCACTCTCGGCAAGTGTTGCTAATTTGCCACCAACCCTCCGCTCCCGATGACCTGGACCCCTGAGACTGTAACACTCTTCATCACTCCAGCTGAGGCGAGTTAACTCTGAAAAGAGCCAAACCTGAGTTTATACTCTGTTCAGCACAAGACTAGCAAAGCCGGTGGCAAGCTTGGTCTCAGTTCGCCAATGTGTGACTCAGGTCACATTAACATAGTCCAGCCTTGGCTCCTGGCAAGAATGAAGGGAGGTGGATAGGACTGGTGTGAGTACGACATGTGGCTGCAGGAACAGTCCCCAGCCATTAGATGAGTGGATCAGAAGGGAGAGAGAGATGATCTGAAAATGATTGCAGTTGAGCCAGGTAAAGCTTAGTTTGGAGGGGGAAGTCCAGTGTTTCCTTATAGGACCTGGAGGAACATTCCTATAAGGGATACTGAATGCATAACCAGCAAGTAGAAATAGCGACCAGGTCTCAACTACATCATCAAACCCTGACCTTTGAATCTCAGCAAAGCCTTCAGCCGCCTCACACTCCCTCTAAAATATGCCTGTCAAAATGGACCATTGCACATGGCTGACAGAAATCTGGTGTGTTTCTACCTGCCACGTGTTTAATGTTATTCTTGTCATGCATGGGAAGTGGTTGTGGGGGCTAAAATTGGGGCTCAGCGATCAAGCATGGGCTTTCCTTATTTGTATGGCTGAAGGCTCCACTGGGCAGTACATTTATTGTTTCAGCTCATGCTGCATAGCCAATTGTTGGTGCCAACTTCCACAGTGGCTGATACAGGGTTTGTACATGTTAAATTGAGGGCTGAAACAGAAGGAGCCATTTAGATACTTTTGGATTAAAGCAATGTGTCAGGAGACAGTGAATACTTGTTATGTTAGGGAGCCATTCGCAAGCTTAATTCCATAAGGTCCCTCCTTGTAAAAGAGACAATTGATCAATCCATTGGAGAAAGCACAGTTTCACGTGAAAACGCTGATGAAATGTTTGCTGTTAGAGAACGATGATGTATACAGACAGTGACAACGGTGGAGTGAGACATAAGCATAAAATACCTTTTTGTATACAACACTGGTTCAGCTTCAACTAGAGTATTGCATCTGGTTCTGGGCACCACACTTTAGGAATGATGTGAAGGTATTGGACAGAGTGCATAAAAGATTAATGAGAATGGTTCCAAAGGATGAGAATCTTCAGTTACGAAGATGGACTGATGAAGTTGGAACATAGGAAATGGAGCAGGAGTAGGCCATTCAGCCCCTGGATTGTGCTCCACAATTTAAGAAGATCATGGCTGATTGTCCATCTCAAAGCCGTTATTTTCCCTGTATCTCTTGACATCATTAATATCCAGAAATCTATCGATCTCTCTCTTGAATGTACTCAATGACTGAGACTCCACAGCCCTCAGGGGTAGAGAATTCCCAAGATTCACCACCCTCTGAGTGAAGAAATTCCTCCACATCTCAGTCCTAAATGGCCTACCACTTATCCTGAATCCTGTCCCCTGGTTCTAGACACCCCCCAGACAAGGGAAACATCCTTCCTGCATCTACCCTCTCAAGCAGATGTTGGGGTTGTTTCCCTTAGAGAAGGGGAGGTTAAGAGGAGATTTAATAAGGATATTTAAAATCATGAGGAGCCTGGACAGAGTAGGTTGGGAACAAGTGTTCCCATTGGTGGAAGGGTCAAGAACCAGAGGGCATGCATTTAAGATAATTGACAAAAGAAGCAGTGACGACATGAGGAAAAACATTTCACACAGCGAATATTTAGGGCCTGGAATGCACTGCCTGAGAGTGTGGTGGAGGCAGGCTCAATTGAGGCATTCAAGAGGGAATTGGATTATTATGTGGAAAAAGTGGAAGAGTGGCACTAAATAAATTGCTCCTGTGGAGAGCTAGCACAGACACAATGCACTGAATGGCCTCCTGTGCAGTAACAGTTCTGTAATTCTGTCTATTCTGCTACAAAAATTAGTGTCAGAGTACAGAAATGTGTAGTATTTGAGTATTTTCAAAAGTAGACAAATTCCATATTCAATATTCTGGTCTTTGTTACCAGAGTTTCTAAAATGTGCAGTGAAGCCTGCCTCCTGACTCCAGGTCACCATCCATGTGAGCACGGCCAGGCAGTGAGTGTTGGTCCAATCAGCCACGTTCTTACTGAGTGACAAAACAAACTTGAGCTACTGAATGGCCAACTTCAGTTCCTATGGCAGTGCAGCTGAGCTCACACGTGTCCCCATTCAAAAACATATTTTCTAGCCAGAATCAGGAACAGGAACAAAAACAAAAATACTTGGAAAAACTCAGCAAGTCTGGCAGCGTCTGTGGAGAGGAGCACAGTTAACGTTTCGAGTCCGAATGACCCTTCAACAGAACTAAGTAAAAATAGAAGAGAGGTGAAATATAAGCTGGTTTAAGGGGAGGGTGGGACAAGTAGAACCAGTGATAGGTGAAGATAACCAAAAGATGTCACAGACAAAAGGACAAAGAGGTGTTGAAGGTGGTGATATTATCTAAGGAATGTGCTAATTAAGGGTAGAAAGCAGGACAAGCAAGGTACAGATAGCCCTAGTACCTAGTACCTTGCTTATCCTGCTTTCCACCCTTAATTAGCACATTCCTAAGATAATATCACGGCCTTCAACACCTCTTTGTCCTTTTGTCTGTGACATCTTTTGGCTATCTCCACCTATCGCTGGCCCCCAGCTCTACCTGTCCCACCCCCCACCCACCCCACTAAAACCAGCTTATATTTCACCTCTTTTCTATTTTTACTTAGTTCTGTTGAAGAGTCATACGGACTCGAAACGTTAACTGTGTTCCTCTCCGCAGATGCTGCCAGACCTGCTGAGTTTTTCCAGGTATTTTTGTTTTTGTTTTGGATTTCCAGCATCCGCAGTTTTTTGCTTTTATCAGGAACAGGAATCCTGGCTGGTTAACTGACAGTGACTGCACTTCAAAAAGTACTTCATTGGCTGTAAAGCGCCAAGAGATGTGGTCATGAAAGGTGCTATAGAGATGCAACTCTTCATATCATCAAATAAGCATTTGTGTCATGCCACTATACTGTAACAATAGTTCAGTTAGGATTTTATGCAGCTTTGGTTAGGTGGTGTCTGGCATCCCATGCAAATTCCAATGATGTTGCTAGGCTGCGATGGAATTTGAAAGTCAGAGGATTTATTGCCTGTCGGTCATAGTGCACCACAGCTACCGTGCGAGAAGATGATGTAAAGCTGGTAAATGAAATAACAATTTTGTTTTTTTGTGTGCGTGCAGGGTTTGGTGTGTGTGTGTTTTTTTAACTTAAATTCATATCTCAT
Source organism: Cetorhinus maximus (assembly GCF_964194155.1). Classification (NCBI taxonomy): domain Eukaryota; kingdom Metazoa; phylum Chordata; class Chondrichthyes; order Lamniformes; family Cetorhinidae; genus Cetorhinus; species Cetorhinus maximus. The sequence continues at coordinate 216,414,315 of NC_135880.1, forward strand.
CCCTGCAGCTGAGTGCACTGTTACTAAACCAGTGGCAACTGGGACAGGCGGAAACTCTCTCATTAACGTCATCAAGTGCAAGTGAATTCTCAGACGTAGAACAATTCATTGCGCTGATAAATGAACCTGGTAATTGAATTAGAAAGCACACTGAGCCTTGCACTAATTATGCGGTGCAGACAGCTGCTTTGTCATTGCCATTTCATTATATCTCTGTAAAGTGCAATGTTATGGCATAGGCAAGAAATAACAATCTTTTATCTCATTGGGAGAGACTGATCTTGCACAGAGAAAGCAGCTTGACCTCCAAGTGTCAAATCAGACTGCACCATAAAATCGTGGTGTCAGAACATTGGCCTTCCCCCACTCCCCATCACCCACTCACCCAGCCTTCTTTCCTCTGTTTATTTTTTTTTTGCAGATTTTCTCTGTTCCCCTCTCCTAAAAGCACCCAAATCTGGCTGAGGTAGGATTCCGATGGCATTGGCAGCCTCCTGCATCTGAGATAGTCAGTGTTGGCAGGCTAGTTATCTGTCTACAGAACTGAGCCCCAACCAGTTTTAAGATCGTATGCAAAGTAAGCATGTGCATTTGCAGCTCCAGTTACTGGATAGCGGTCAGAAGTGTCGAATTTGACAGATTTCTTACATCTACAACCCCACCCCACCCCGCCACCCACCCAATCCCAACACCGCCTCCCACTCTGAAAATTTTAAAACTTTACAGTAATATAGCAGAACTGGTTCAGTCAGCAAGTGATATGGGAGGGGGTGGGGGGGGGGTCAACGTCCTTCATGACCCTGGGTTTCAGTTGGAAGTTGCTGTTTATTCCCTGGCTCCGTGCTTGGCTGAATACACAGCAGCGCTCAGTCAGTAATTACTGGGGAATGAGTTGCAGCTTCAAATTGGCATTCGGTGAAGGCAAAGATGGCAATCTGGTGGCTGATGTTAACTCAGCGCATTGCGGGGATCCATGCCAACATGAGTTGCCAGGTGTCCCCAGTGATGCGGAAGGCTATGCGATGCGGCATTTCTCCTCAGGACTCAGCACTTGTTAAATGGTACTTAAAAGGAGAAATAATTTGCACTGCAAAAAGCACTTCTTCCTCTTTTAAAACAAAATACACCTAAGGTGAAAGGATGAAGGCCAGCATTAAGGACACCACTTAAAGTTGAAGGGAGTAAAGTGGAAGACAAGGCAAACAAGGAAGTAGAGATTCAGTGAGATCAAGTTTGGAGTTTTAGGGCCTGTAGACTGTAGGACAATGGAAAGGTACATGAGGGTAAAGAATCCTACAAGGAATACGGAAATTGCTGGGAAAACACAGCAGGCCTGACAGCATCTGTGGAGAAAGAAACATAGTTAATGTTTGAGGTCGATGACCAGAGAAAGAGCGTTTCTTATTCATTCATGGGTGTAATTGGCAAGGCCAATATTTATTGCCCAAGCCTAATTGCCCTTAAGGAGGTGGTGGTGAGCTGCCTTTTTGAACTGCTGCCGTCCCTGTGGTGAAGGTATTCTCTCAGTGCTGTTAGGGTGGGATTTCCAGGACTTTTATCCAGCAGCGATGACGGAAGCGCTGATATATTTCCAAGTTAGGATGGAGTGTGACTTGGAGTGGAACTTGCAGGTGCCATGGCTCTTGTCTTTATAAGTGGTAGAGATGTGGATTTGGAAGGTGCTGAGGAAGATTCATCAGCGAAGTAGTAGAAGGGGGTTATCAACAGTGCTATCAAGCAGCACTTACTCAGCAATAACCTGCTCATGTTGCTCAGTTTGGGTTCCACCAGGGTCACTCAGCTCCTGACTTTTTACGGCCTCAGTCCAAACACGGACAAAAGAGCTGAACTCGAGATGTGAAGTGAGAGCGACTGCCCTTGACATCAAGGCAGCTTCTGACCAAATGTGATATCAAGGAGCCCTGGCAAAACTGGAGTCAATGGGAATCAGGAGGAAAACTCTCCATTGGTTGGAGTCACACCTAGCACAAAGGAAGATGGTTGTAGTTGTTGGGGGTCAGTCATTTCAGTCCCAGGACATCGCTGCAGGAGTTCCTCAGGATAGTGTCATCATCAGTGACCTTCGCACCATCATAAGGTCAGATGTGGGGATACTCACTAATGACTGCACAATGTTCAGCACCATTCGTGACTCCTCAGACACTGAAGCAGTCCATGTACAAATGCAGCAAGGCCTGGACAATATTCAGGCTTGAGCTGATAAGTGGCAAGTAACATTCATGCCATACAAGTGCCAGGCAAAGACCATCTCCAAAAGTGAGAATCTAACCATCTTCCATTGACATTCTGCATTTTGCTGAATTCTGCATCGCATGCATCGCTGAATTCCCCCACTATCAACATTCTTGGGTCACCATTGACCGGAAATGTAACTAGACCAGCTATTTTAAATACTGTGGCTACAAGGGCAGGAAACCTGTGGCGAGTAACTCACTTCCTGACTCTCCAAACCCTGTCCACCATTTACAAGGCATAAGTCAGGAGTGTGATGGAATACTCTTCACTTGCCTGGATGAGTGAAGCTCCCACAACACTCAACAAACTTGACAGATCAAATCAGCCTGCTTGATTGGCACCCCATTAACCATCTTCAACATTCATTCTCTCCACTTCTGATGCACAAAGGCAGCAGTGTGTACCATCTACAAGATGCACTGCAGAAAATTAACAAGTTTCCTTCGACAGCACCTTCTAAACACATGACCTCAACCGCCTAGAAAGATAAAGGCAACAGATGCATAGGAACACCACCACCTGCAAGTTCCCCTCCAAGCCACTCATCATCCTGATTTGGAACCATGACGATGTTCCTTCATTATTACTGGGTCAACATCCTGGAACTCTCTACCCAACAGCACTGTGGGTGTAGGTACATGTATTGCAGCGGTTCAAGAAGGTGGTTTACCACCACCTTCTCAAGGGCAATTAGGTATGGGCAATAAACGTTGGTCTAGCCAGTGTTGCCCACATTCTGTGAACAAATAAAAAAAGCCTTGGCAACTTGGTGCAGTGCATCTTGTATACGGTGCACACTGCTGGCACTATGCACCAGTAGTGGAAGGAATGAATGTTTAAGGTGGTGGATGGGCTGCCAAATACCAGGTACTTTGTCCTGACTAGTGTTGAGTTTCTTGAGTGTTGTTGGAGCTGCACTAATCTGGGAAAATAGAGAATATTCCATCACACTTCGACTTGTGCCTTGTGGCTTTGGGGAGTCAGTTAGATTATGTTTGACTCTTGATTTCAACACATTTTAAAATGCAGGGAGGAGAGAATTGTGGGTGCACCATCCTTTTATTTTAAGCAACATCAGAGTGTTACTATACAGCATCCCTAGGAGAGGGTTAAAAAAAAACACTTTACACATGGTGGTAAGTTTCCATTCCAATGGATGGAATGTACATTCCTCCCTGGAATAAGTGGCTATTATTACTGCAGTTTGGCCACTCCAGCATTCCCAATTTTAGTCACTCCACCACTGGTGCCTTCAGCTGTCAAGGCCCTAAGCTTAGGAATTTCCTCCTTAAATCTCTCTGCCTCTCTCTCCTCTTTTCAGCCACTCTTTAAAACCTACCTATCTACTTATGTGGCTGGGTGTCAAATTTTCTTTGCTAACTGCCGCCATGGAGCACCTTGGGATGTTTTACCAAGGCGCTATATAAATTCATGTTGATGTTGCACCAAACGTAACAAAAATAAAGTACAATTGAAGAATTCAACCTGACTGTCACAATCTGCTGCAGCACCTAGAGCAAATTGTTACTGCTTAATTGATTTAGCAAAATTGAGTGATAAACTTATAAGTGTGATAAGAGTTGCTCATCTGTACAGGGCTAAGCAACTCATTGCTTCACTGGCTGACCTCATATCTACTTTGTGTGGAATAAATCATCTGATGCAGTTCGGAAAGGGCTCACTGAAAATGCATATTAAAAATAGATGATACACTGAGTCCGACTAAAACTGTAAATGACACTCAGAACTAAATAGAAGAGAGCTGAACGTCATTGACAACATCAGCAGCAACGTATTTCAGCAGCATGTTTGGTAGAGTGCAATCCCTTACAGCAGACAAAATGGCATAGGTCAACGGTATTGAGAGCATCAGATAAATGTCTCTTCACCTCAAGTCATCAAAGCAGGGAAGCAATTGCTTTCAACTGTTCATTTCTTGAATGTCCCTGAGCGGGTCCTTACTCTTGAGTGCCTTGGTGTGTTTTGCTATGTTAAAGGTGCTATATAAATGCAAGTTGTTTTTGCTGTTAAACACAATGGAACCACACCACATCCTGACTTGGAAATAAAAGCAAAAAACTGCGGATGCTGGAAATCCGAAACAAAAACAAAAATACCTGGAAAAACTCAGCAAGTCTGACAGCATCTGGGGAGAGGAACACAGTTAACATTTCAAGTCTGTATGACTTTTCACCAGAACTAAGGAAAAATAGAAAAGAGGTGAAATATAAGGTGGTTTAAGAGGTGGGGGGACTTGGAACATGTTCATGACTTGGAAATATATCGCCATTCCTTCACTGTCACTGGGTCAAAATCCTGGAACTCCCTTCCTAACCGCACTGCGGGTGTACCACATGGACTGCAGGGGTTCAGTAAGGCAGCTCACCACCACCTTCTCAAGGGCAATTAGGGATAGGCAATAAAAATGCTGGCCTAGCCAGATATGCCCACATCACGTGAAAGAATTTTTTTTAAATTGCTGTTTGTGGGAGCTTGCTGTGTTCAGATTGGCTGCCGTGTTCCCTACATTACAACAGTGACTACACTTCAAAAGTACCTCAGAGGCTGTAAACCAATGGGACGCCATGTGGCCATGAAAGGTGCTATAAAATGCAAGTCTTTTTTATTGAAAAATAATGCAAAGTAACAAAGGAAAGAGGAGAAAAACACGCACTTTAAAAATATAATAGAACCCATAGAGCGGTTCCATTTCTACCCGTCTCCTCTACAAGTCTTTAACATCTTTTATTTCCATCTTATGCCTCCCATTGTCTCGCACCAGTACCACTTCTTTCATTTAACCATTTCCTGTTGAGAACTTTATATTATTCATATTGTTTCAGTCACCGTCAGCTATCTTCCAGGAACGCTTGTTTTAGAGAGTTCTCCTCTTCTTTTCAATACGATTTCCCCTCGTCTTTTCTTTCATTCTGTTCACTACCTTCATTGTTTTCACTTTGCCGTCATTATTTTGGCCATGGATTCGCTGAGACTCGTTTCCACGGTCACATTGTTTTTCTCAGCACCTGACTTGCTGCAGGTAGATTCCAAAACTAATGTCACCCTTCCTGTTTTGGACCCACCCATGATCACCGATACCATTCAAACTTCCACTGGTCACTTCATGAAATCCACTGTGTGCCACTAGACTCAGGCTCTCAGCCCCTCTCTCTTCATTCTTGACCAGGTCCGCCTCATTTCCTGCTCTCGTGCCCTCACCCCGGATGCTTCTCTTGCAACTGTGTTAGGACCCCTCCCTCCTTATCCTCACCTTCAACCCCACCGTTCTTTCCATGTGATGGGTTATTTTGAACTCTATCCACCACCTCCAACATGCTCCCACTACCAAACGTTTCTTTTCTTTTTCCGTCCTCTCGTCACGTTCCAAAGGGTCCAAACCCACCCCCCATGACATCTTGGGCCTGATTTTAACTCTGTGTAAGTGAACATGTTTCAGTGGGTTAAAATTGGGCCCCCTGTTTCATTCTTCTAGCATCCCAACCTTCGCCCGGCATTTTCCTATTCATGTGTAGGAGATTTTGCTCCATCTTATTCACTCCCTGCCAAACCACCACTGACGCCAAAAACTCTCCCAAGGTAAGGCAGCAGTTTACACGTTACTTCCTGTAACCTAGCCTGCTGTATTCACTGCTCATAGTTTGATTCCCTCCACAAAGAATGGGGGGTGGGGGAGGCAAAGGCAAATTTGGTGACCTCTTTGCGTAACTCTTCAGTTCACTCAACAAGTGTGACTTTGAGCTCCTTAACACTTGACAGTTTAAATCCCTATCCTGCTCCAACCCCTAAACCAAAAACAAAGTAACTGTGAATATTCATTTTCATTTTTTAATTTTTTTCATTTCATTTTTATTTTTTATCTGCTTATTTTATTTTTTTATTTATTTTCATTTTTATTCATTGTTTTACCCCTATCTTTTATCCTATTTTCTATCTTTTTTCCCACCACCATCCCCTCCTCACACCCCACCCCCACGAGGGCCATCTATCACTTGTTCATGTTGTTCTTTCCAGAGAGCTTACCCTTATCCTGCTATTATCACATTCTGCTTTCTGACCTTACTGCCACTATCAGCACCTCCTTTAGCCAGTATCACTATCATTAACACCCCCTTTGTCCTTTTGTCCATGACATCGCTGGCAATCTCTCCTTTGCCTCCACCTATCACTGGCCTTCTATCCAGCTTCACCTGCTCCACCCCCCCTTAAACAATATCAAAATTTCATCACATTTTCACTTCTCTTTAGCTCTGAAGAAGAGTCATATGGACTCGAAACATTAACTCTTTATTTTTCTCTCTCCACGGATGCTGTTAGACCTGCTGAGTTTTTTCAGCATTTTCTGTTCTTGTTTCAGATTTTCAGCATCCGCAGTATTTGCTTTTATCTTAGTGAATGCTGGAACTCTGAAACAGGAAGTGTTGGGAGTTACTCAAAATGTCAGGTGGCATCTGACAAGGGGTCATTGACCTTAACTCTGATCCTCTCTCTTCACAGATGCTGCCTGACCCACTGAGTGTTACCAGCATTTTCTGTTTTTATTCCTGCTCTGATCACACTGACTTTGGCCTGTTCTGATGAATCTCAACACAAGCATGAATAGCACCAATGAGACACTTTACGATGGATTTTATCTATTTAAAACCCTTAATTGTAGCCCTCACTTTACGCTTGTTGGAAGGGAGTGCTGCATTTTGAAAGGAATGGGTTGCGACTTGGGGTGGGGACCATTTATTGGAACACAGAACTGATCTACATCTTTGGTGGCAACCTGATTTTTGCTTCTTCCTTCTAGATTCCAGGGCAGTTAGAATCTTCTCCATGTCTATGTTATTATTTTTTAAAAATTTCTCTCATTATGCTCCTTACTGCCTTTAGCTAATATCACTTCTGCTAAAGTTTTATTTGAACACTTACTGGCCAGCTGGGGTGCGTGTGTGTGTGTACACACGCGCACGCACATGTGCACACAATTACTCCCTGCCCTTTCTCTTTGTTCCTTTTCTTTTGAACTGCTATTCATCTGCAATATTCTATCCAGTTTTGCTGCGAGGTCCACATCTGGAATATTAACTTCTGAATCCTCCCCAGAGATACTGTGCAAACCTGCTGAGTATTTCCAGTATTTTCTGTTTTTGTTTCACTTTTTCAACAGGGACTGTCTGAAATCGTATTCGTGCTGATGATTCGACATGTTTTCCCCTTGCATCTGGAATTTCAACTTAAGAGCCACTTTTTTGGGAAGGTAGATGTTTAGAGAGCGGGTGATTGTATCAATGCCCTAGCCATGAAATCCCCTCAAGGATTGACTGTCTCCTCATCTTTTGTTCCATAACATGTTCCCATTTGTTCTATAAATGTCCCTCAATTATTCATACATGGTCCCCGCTTGTCCATTTAATTACTGCAGTGAATTTCTCCTCTTTATAGAAGGGCGATTGGAGGCATCTTTATTTTAAGGGTAGCAAACATGTTTATATGTGTATGTGGTAGGATCGCAGTCTTAATTTTGGAAATCAGGTCAGTCAGCTTCTGAAAGATACTCACTTAAAAGACCAAGAGGGATTTGATAGATTTCAGCTAACTGTGTGGAGAAAGTGAAAATCTGGAAAACTGGTAGAAAGCAGATTGAGGAAAAAGACTTATCATGACCTCGGGATGTCCCGGAGCACTTCAGAGCCAATGAAGTACTTTTTGAAGTGTAGTCACTGTTGTAATGTAGGAAGCACAGCAGGCAGTTTGCGCACAGCAAGGTCCCACAAACAGTAATGATCAGATAATCTGTTTCTAGTGATGATAATTGAGGGAGAAATATTGGCCAAGGCACCGGGGAGAACGACTCTTGAGGACCGATATCAGAGAGTTCTTCATTTTGATAATCAATACAGTTTTTATTATTCAATCTTCGGATGTGACTATTGCTGATAAGTCCATCATTCATTACCCATCCCCGATTTCCCTTAACTGAGATGGTGAGGTGCTTTCTTGAACCACTGTAGTCCATGTGGTAGTTACACACACATACACTGCTCTTTTTCTCTGCAGTGGTTTGCTAGGCTATTTCAGAGGGTAATTAAGAGTCAATCGCATCGCTGCAAGTCTGGAGTCACGTGTAGGCCAGACCAGGTAAGGATGGCGGATCTCCTCTCCTGATGGACATTCATGAACCAGATGAGTTTTTATAGCAGTCCAGTAATTTCATGATCATTATCAACGAGACTAGCATTTTATTCCATATTTGATTGAATTAAAATGCCCCAGCTACCATGTTAGGATTTGAACTCATATCTTTGGAGAATTAGTCCTGGCCTTTAGCTTACTAGTCCAGTAACAATACCACTCTGTTAACATCCCCCTAATCAAATCATTGGTTGTCCAAGGCTCCTTTAACAATGCCTTCGAAACCTGATACCTCTACGACCTAGAAGAACAAAGGGCCACAGTTGCATGGGAACAATGCCACCTACAAGTTCCCCTCCAAATAACACACTGTCCTGATCTGGAAACTTATCACTGTTCCTTCACTGTCACTGGGTTAAATCATTGGAGCTCCCTTCCTAACAGCACTGAGGATGTACTTCCAGCACGTGGACTGCTGCAGTTCACAAGCTTGCAAGCAATACCCACATCCCAGGGAACAAATTTTTTTTAAAAGTAACAAGCTGTTAGACATTGTAATGGAGGAAACCATAATAATTGTGATGATTTGAATGATCTCCGTCAACCCACGTCTACATTGTTATCTAAGGTCCTTCCTGGATAAATGTCCGACAGCGCTAAATAGGGAAAGACCAACCGGTCCGTGTAGCCTGTTCCATTGTCGTGATGCCTCTGTTCACTGACTACCCACCTGGAGCCAGGTGATGTCTTGAAACATTAGCTCATCTTTCTCGGATGCAACTGTTCTTTTTCAATGTCAGCGTTTTATCTTAGCTTTCCAGCTGAGTTGCCCCTTCGTGGCATCACACATGAGGAGCGAAGACCAAGCGTAGTCTTCAGATGAGGCAGGGTCAGGAGGCACGAGGATAATTTCACCAGGGCAATTAATTCATTGGTCAGTATTTTACTGCCCCGTTGTGGCGTGGCGGGGCTGTAAAATGCGGCGAGCCTCTCAAAAGCCCACTGACCTCAGCGGGACCCTAAAATCCCACCGGCGTAAAATTCCACCCGCTCCCAATGTTAATTTATTCCTCGTCTCTGATGTCTTTGTGTTTCTCCACCTTGCTGCCTCCTTTCAATCCTTTTTGAAAATATGTGGCAGCATCCACTTCATTCCTTTATCTCCACCACTTCATCAAATAGCCCAAATAGACGTGTCAGGCGCAACTTGCGTTTTTACAGATGTTGCTGGCTACCGCAATTTACCATGTCTTTCTAAATGAGCATTCATTTTATTTGATATTGTTTGAAATCTAGAAACCTATCTACTCCTGATGTTAAGCTGACTGATCTGTAGTTACCTGTTAGAGGCACTTCTGTTTCTGTGTAAATTTGGCTGAAATGTTTCTTTGAAAATAATAAACGCTATTGAAAGACATATGCATAAAAGTTAACATTTGTGTTGTGCGCGTCATTGTATAGCAACATGATAATGTTGTGCTAAAAGGTTACAGTTACAACGTGCAGGCAAAGGATGTTTTCTTGGTGTTCAGGTTACATGATCCAATGTACGTAACACTGATTGGGGTGGGGTGTGAGTTTTAGATTATTGTTTGCTGACTAGTTCTGCTGTGAATGTTTTTCAGAAGCAGGAGCTTTGTGCCAGAAGTAATCCCCCCAGATTTTGTTTTTAAATGATTCCAGCATGGCTTGTGATTGCAAATTTTTAACGAGGCAAAGCCCCCTGAACCCCGAATCATGGTCCATTTAACGGAGTGAAACCCGGGCAGAGCATGAAGGAGCCTTTGCAGGCGCAGAGACAGAAAGTCTGGTAGACCTTTCAGCATCACTTCAGACTGCAGATTTGGCATTCATTTCATCAATTAATCAAGTGCTGCACATTGTGTTTTCCTCTTAGCAACTCACTAGATTTGCGTCATAACATGCAGTGCTCTGTGTGAAAAACAGAGCCATCATAAAGGTCACATATTTGCAAGATTTTATGTGTATGTGCAGTGGGCTGGGGGAGGGGAGAAATGATGCGTGTTATAAAAGATTAATAGTTTCGGTTTTCAATGATAAAGATATGAATGCATTTTTTTTTACATAAAAAAATACTAAACATGGCTCTTTGCTGTTTGTGGTTTTAAGGAAAATCTTGGATTTGCAGCTGCTGTTGTCATACTCTCTGTTAATTCCCTTGCTGTCAACCTTAGAGTTCCTCAAAGCAGCTGTTTGGTAAAAGTCTTTGGGCGCAACAGGTAGTCTGTAAATAATAATAATACTTTCATTTATATAGCACCATATAACATTAAAGTATATATCACAGCGTTTTGTGCAATTAATTACTTTTAGAATGTGGTGACTTCTTTGAAAAATACTTCTCAGGATACGGGTGATGCTGACAAGACCAGCATTTATTGCTGGCTCTAGTTGCCCTTAGGAGGCAGTGGAGGCTATTGTTGTGAACCACTGCACTGCACTGTTTAGTATTCTTTGAAGCAGCTGAATGACTTGAGAAGCCAAGGCACAGTCACATTGGTGTTGGACTAGATTCATGTATAAGCCAATTCAGATAAAGACTGCGGTTTCCTTTCCTGGAAGACAATCCGTATCAAACCGTGGTTCAGCACTCTCGCCACTAAGTCAGAAGGTGATGGGTCAAACCCCACTCAGGGTCTTGATGGGTCAAATCCAACTCTCGGCTCTTGAGCACAAAATCTAGGCTGACTCTTCCGGAGTGCTGCATTGTCAGGGGTGCCGTCTTTCGAATGCGATGCCAGACCGAGGTCGTGTCTGCTCTCTCAGGTGGACGTAAAAGATCCTATGGCACTATTTCATGAAACGAGGTATCTGTTATTCTCTGTGTCCTGACCAATGTTTATCCTCAATGAACATCACTAAAACAGATCATTTATTTGTTTGTTGTTTGTAGAACCTTGCTGTGTGCAAGTTGGCTGTCGTGTTTTCTACATTGCAACCCGGTAGAGCTTAAAAAATGCTTTGGGGTATTCTGAAGTTGTGGAAGATGCTATATAAATACAAGTCCTTCTTTTTATTGAACCAGCTTCACGGTCACATTTTACTGATATTTCCAGATTTTACTTAACTGAATTCAAATTCTCAAAATGCTAAGTGGGATGTGAATCAGTGCAGGCAGAGAGAAACAAGTTAACTTTTCGAGTCCGTATGACTCTTCTTCAGACTCAAAACGTTAACTCTGTTTCTCTCTCCACAGATGCTGTCATTTTTTGATGAATTTTTCCAGCATTTTCTGTTTTTGTTTTAGGTTTCCAGCATCCACAGTATTTTCCTTTTATATTATTATTAGTGCAGGCCTTTGGGTAACTTGTGTCCAGTAACATAACCACTCCACTACCATACTCGATGCATAAGCAAATTACACAAATGCTCCGTGTCAGCAATATCTCCACAAACAGCAATGAAGTGAATGACTAGGTATTTTATTTTTGTGTTAATTGGATGAGGGAAGCATGTTGGGCAAGACACTGGGAGAATTTCCTGGTCTTAAAATAATGCCATGCAATTTTTAACATCCCCAAACACAGAAGAAATTTGGGATTAATGTCCGATCCCAAAGGTGCCTACAGAAAAGGTCAAGGTTGTGGTTCAGAACTGGAATTTCTGTACTGCTTTGCTTTAAGCCAGCGTACTGAGCCATTGATTTCAATGTGTGGTTGCTGATAAGAATTGGGTAAGAAGAGAGCAGTTCTCTCATAAGTTAGGCTGACCGTAATGAAGCTGTCTGGCTCTTAATGTACCGCTAGATGATGTCAAAGTTTTAAACTGTGCGCTGCTTATCCTGATCTACAAAGACTTCATCAAACTCAGCACAGAGAATGTGCCAAGATAATGGGGTGTCTTCAGCCAGGACTCAATATTGTAGCAGCCTATAAACATATTTAGCAGCAAGCAGCAAAAGTGAACTTAACACGCCCTGCCCAAAAAAGAACGACTGAGGTATTCTTTAACAAAGAATTTAACAATTTAGTTCTAGTTTGGGGTTGAATGGAACTTAACTTTTATAAGGAAGCAGTAATGGGAATGAGAAAATGGGACGTTGACACAGTGTGGGTAGTCCTCTTGGTCTGGGGTTAAGGAGTTAAGCATTACAGAGGGAGATTTATTCAGTGGAAGGTCCGTTTTATATCTGACTCTAGTGCACAGTGCTGGTGTGACCTGTCAAAAGTGCAGATATTCCATCTTTCAGATATCTTCATGGTATTTTTTTCCTTTAACTTGAAAATTGATTTGCCTTGCAGCTTCTTGCACATGTGAACTGGTCAAGATTTGTTTTGGGTGGTGTTAGTTTGGCGTAAAATGAGATTTAAAATATTTCTATGGGTACCATTGAACCTGTACTTTCAGGCAGATACAACAACTACAACAATTTGCATTTATATAGCATCTTTAATATAGTAAAATAGCATCACGAGTGTTTTATAATTGACACCATCTACATAAGTAGATATTAGGACAGGTCACTGGTCACAGAGGTAGGTTTTAGGGAGTGTCTTAAATGGGAAAAGAGAGGTAGAAGAACAGAGAGGTTTAGGGAGGGAACTCCAGAGCTTTAGGGCTTAGACAGCTGAAGGCATGACTACCAATGGTGGAGCAGTGAAAACCTGGAATGCACAGAAGGTCAGAATTAGAGAAGCACAGAGGATTGTAGGGCTGGTGGAGGTTACAAAGACAGAGAGAGGCGAAGTCATGGACGGATTTGAAAACAAGGATGAGAATTTTAAAATCAAGGCACTGCTGGACAGGGATCCACAGGGGGCAGCCGGCCCAGCCCATGCGACTCTGTGCAAATTCGGACATGAGCAACAGAGCATGTAGCCCACATCATGTGGCCATGACCAACAGCTAGTACTATGCAATGTAATTTCTGTACAGCTAACACTTGCAAATTCTTTATCGTTCCCTTCACCTCATTGTTAAAAGAAAGAGGTTTCTGTTCCTGGAATTTAAATTTAGGAATCAATAGGCAAGTACCAACCTCAACACAACCATGGTTTAGTAACTCGCTCCCTAATTTATCACTTGAAATATTGCAAAAATATAAATCAATTTTAAAAGTCTTGTACAGCTTACTACAACCATCAAGACATTCCCCATGCTGCAAATCTTTTTCCAAGTTGTAAAGTAGATTTACTTGTATTTAAAGTCCCATTGAGTCACAGTGCCATAAATTTAGACAAGAGCTTTGACAGTATTTTTGGAGTATTAACTGAGTCAGTTGTGAAGGAAGAAGCTCATTATTCCTATATCTAAATCAAGTATTGAAAGAGAAAGCCATTGAGAAACAAAACCATGTTCAGCAGACTTTGCACCCACAGAAGAGTTTATGTATATTATTACAGTGAATGCTACTGAACCACTGAACTCTGCTAAATGAAGTTAAAAGGAAACCCAATCCTGTGTCCTTTTTACTCAGCACTATTTCAAAGAAGTGCAGAGCATTTTCTCCAGTGTCCTGTCTAATATTTATTCCTCAGCCAATATTACCAAAGAAAAACAGATGATCTGATCGTTCTTATTTTGCTAATGGTGGGACCTTGATATCCACCGATTGGCCGTTGCATTTCCTAGTGTACTTCATTGTCTATAAAGCACTTTGGGATGCGTCCTGGCCGGGGCATGGGAGGTTGTGTTATGCATTCAAGTCCCAGTCCTTGCCAATAAGAGTAGGACTTGAACCCACAAACGTCTGATTTAGACGTGACAGTGCTACCGACTAAACCACAGCTAACCCCTAAAAGACAAAGACTTGCATTTATATTGTGCTTTTTGCAACCACTGAACTTCTCAAAGTGCTTTACAGTCAACAAAGTACTTTTGAAGTGTAGTCGCTATTGTAATGTAGGAAACACAGTAGCCAATTTGCACACAGCAAGCTCTCACAAACAGCAATGTTTTTGTGATGTTGTTTGAGGGATCAATATTATCCAGGACACCAGGGATAACTCCCCAGTTCTTCTTCAAAATGGTACCATGGGATCTCTTGCATCCACCCGAACAGAGAGATGGGGCCTCTGTTTCACGTCTCATCTGAACGACAGTGCCTCTGATATTGGAGCACTTCCTCAATACTGCACTGAAGTGTCGGCCTTGATTTTCGTGCTCAAGCCCTGGAGTAGGACTTGAATCCATAACCTTGTCAGTGAGAGGGGCTACCAAGCTACGTTGGAACTATGTAACCTCAGGACAAGATGGACGAGAAGAAACTGAGAGCAAATAAAGAAATAAATTAAACCATTTGATTAATACCAATGTTTTGTACTCATGGCCGTGAGGTTAGCCTTCAGTCCAACTTTTTGCGTAATACTCAAACCGTTTGGCACCATTAAAGATACAGTGTTAAAACTGGCAGATGGACAGGGTCACTGAAATAGGGAAAGTTCTTTCAGCTGTCAATGAAGCATTATGAATTGAAACAGCCTTTATACAGCATTAGAGCGGAATCTGAAAGTTAGAAAAAAAAGCACAAAGTTTAAACTTGAATCTTTTAGCTGTCAAAGACTATAATGAACAGTTATTGAAGGTATGGAGAAAATGGATTTCCCACTGCATCTGTAAAATCAACAGATGGACAAATGTACCAACTGCAGCATTATCCCCCCCTTGACGTATTCATTACCGACTAATCTTCCCAACTCAGCTGTGTGTTCTTTGAAGCTTGGGAAGTTGTTTTACTTGAGGGTCATTGAAGATTCGTGAAAGAATTGAATAATTTGCCATTCCTGTACAGGAGCAGGTTGAATCAATCTGCTTTCTTGATTTGATTAGTCAGCCTTGGTGGGCCCATGGGTTTTACTGAAAACCCTCTCACTTGCTCTGCAACTGATTATATAGTTAACATTTGCACGTCAAGGTTGAATATTAATTTGTAGATGTTATATTGGTTCCACAAAATGAATAATGATGCATAGGAGCTTAACATTTTTGGAAGTTAGTGTTAAAGAATGGAGCACGTTACCATTTTAATCACCCAATGTCAGCACCAAGCTTACCCAAGTTAGCTACTTGGTAACACACACTCTATACTGTCATGTTAACAAGCCTTGGGCCCAATTCCAGTCGAGCAATGTCAATGGCAATTTTCATTTATATAGCACCTTAGGCAAGACATAGTTCCAAGGTATATAATCAACCAAAAAACAACTCCAAACCAAAGGAGAGATCAGGCCGGGTGACCAAACACTTGATCAAAGAGGTAGATTTTAAGGAGCGTCTTATAAGAAGAGAAAGAGATGGAGAAGGGAAGAGGTTTGGGGAGGCAATTCCAGAGCTTAGAGGTTAGATGACATTTCCATTTCTACATCAATCCTTCACCCCTCCTTCTATTAGTGAGATTGCTAATTAAGGAGAGTTTTGTGCTGGGGGTTCTGTGAGCCCTCTTCCACCAGGGCTTAGATTTAGGCTACTCAAACTTATTTTGCCAGCAGCAGAAATAAGGAGACTATCACGGCACGGAATTTGATTCTTTCCTGAGATGAACAACCTGTGTTATAGCCCAAAGCACCAACCAGTTTCCCTATCTGTGAGAGATTTAAGTTTGTGTGTTTATACTTCGTCTTCCCATTGCCACAAGAGTGCAGCCCCCAGCTATCTCCATGGACACCAATAATTTAGGAACAAGAGGAGGTCATTAGCCTGTTGAGTCTGTTCCGCATCATTCAGTGAGATCTGTGACCTAATTCCTTACACCCGCCTTTGCCCCATATCCCTTAATACCTTTGGATAACAAAAATCTTCAGTCTCAGATTTAAAATTAACACTTGATCTGGAAACAATTGTTTGTAGAAAACCTTGTGAGTACAAGTGTTTCCTAATTTCATTCCTGAAAGGTCAGGCTCTAATTTCTAGTCCTAGACCTAGACTTCGCAACCAGCAGAAAAGGGTTCCCTCCAGCTATCCTATCTGTTCCTTTTGAAACTTTGATCAAATCACCCCTTAATCTTCTAAATTTCAGTGAACACAGCCCTAGTTTGTGTTGTCTCTCCTTGTAATTTAACCATTTGAGTCTAATTATCATTCCCACGACCTCTGCCACCTAGGACAAGGGCAGCAGATGTATGGGGTAACCATCGCCTGCAAGTTTCCCTGTCATTCTGACTTGGAATTAAGGGCAGGATTTTCGGGTCTCCGGGTGGGCCTGGGAGTGGCTGGGAAACGGCCTGAGACCCCGCGATCGGCTCCCGACCGCTGAGAAGCTAAGCGCAGGTGCGGGGGAGCGGGCAATGAAAACTTCCCGAAGGCAGAGAGCTGCCTCAGGGAGCTGAAGTAGTTTAAACCAATGAATGAAGTTTTTAAATATCCAGAAAAAGTGTCCGCACAGCAGACTCACTGACCTCAACATGTATAATCTGAAAAATTCTGCCGCAAAATTTAAAAACAAAAATTTAATTACAGAAACCTCATCCCACCCATGGCTGAGGTTTCCTCTAAAATCCAAAAGCCACCTGGCCGATTCGTCCGCCCACCAACCATAATGTTAGGCGTTAGCAAAAAATACAGGTTAATTAATTGATCAATGGCCTTAATAGACCTTATAACTGATGGCGGGCGGGCTGCCGACTCTCGCGCACGCCCCCCGACCGAAATATTGCGCGAGTGCGCGATGATGTCGGAACACTTGCCCGATGTCATCGCGCGTTATTTCACGCTCCGGTGCGGAGCGGAAAATCCTGCCCTATATCGCCATTCCTTCACCGTCTCTGGGTTACAATCCTGGAACTCCCTTCCTAACAGAGCTATGGGTGTTCCTACAACACGTGGACTGCAGCAGTTCAAGAAGGCAGCACGCCATCACTTTCTCAAGGGAAATTAAGGATGGGCAATAAATGCTGGCCTAGCCAGTGAACCCCACATCCCATTAATGAATTTTTTAAAAAATTCTGGTAAACCTACGTCACACTCCCTCCAAGGTCAATATAGAACTGTGCCTAAAATTGCTCACATTGTTCAGCTTGTGGTCTAACCAGCACTTTGTACAACTGAAGCGAGGCTTCTATTCAGTCACATTCACCAACCAAAAAGAGCGTGCAGCTCTGCCCTGCTTAAGTCCGACATTCCCCGCTAACAAACCCAGTAGGGGAGAGAGCTTTTGTGCGCTGCATGTAATGAAATCTAAAACCCGCCCTTACATTTTAAAAAAGAAACATTAATTATTCCGCTACATAAGGCACACAGAGGAAATCTCCTCCCTTCTCCCCCCCCCCCCCCAGAACTGAATGCAAGGAAACAAGTTCTACTCATGTACAATAATGGTTCAGTGGGTACATTCCCCTCCTTTGTTGTTGTAATGAGCCATTGAGATCAGGAAGATGCTGGGTTCTATTCCTAACCCATGCTGCATGCGCTAGAGAAAGTTGCCAACCCTCTAGTATTGTCCTGAAGGCTCCAAGATTTTTTAAATTCCCTGGGACGTTGCTGCGAGCAACCAAGGCAAAACACCATTGGGGCATTTCTTTTTTTTTAAATGGTGCATGTTTCCCAATTTTCTTTGAATATTTGTGCTTTATGGTTATAAGCAAATGTTGCAAATGCAAGGAAAGTTTATGCGATCTGGTGGAGCAGTTGGAGGTGATGTGATATAATCCCCAGGAAAATGTCCAACCCTAGCATCAGCACATCAGGAAGGAAAAGAATAGGAACCAATAAAACTTTAAATTACCCACCACGCCACCCTTTTTAATTCTCATTGTTACTGATGTGGCTGAATGCATTAAGTCTTTTCTGACAAAAACGTCTTGAGTGTAAGTTTCCACTAGTTGGAGATACTTGCGACAGTGGATGGAGTTAAGACTTGGCTGCGTCCCAGCACTGTAGTGAAGAAAAGGCAGTAAAAGAATAGGGTATATACAATAGCTTGATCTAATGTCATCATTGATTTGGAATAAATCAGTAAATCCACTAGCAGGAAGGAGAACTTTTCAATGTGTAACCGGCTAAATATTTGTATTAACTGCATGCCCTATGCAGATAAAACCCCACTGTTGAAGCCGAAATATGAGACCTACCCTTTGAGCATAGGGACGCCGTTAGTCTTAAATAAAAAGTTTATGTTGTAGCAACTTCAACTTGTACAGCGAAACATATCCTCTTTACTCTGTCACGCTAGTTTACTGTACCCTCCAGTAAAACATTCGGGATGATTGCTTTTCCATTTGTCAGACGGTTGTCAGTATCTGTACAGAAATCTTCTTTTAATATGCTGCATAATGAGGTCATGACTCTAGCTGCGAGGATTCTCAATGAACTCAGTGATGTTTGAAACATTTTGCAGTCTCAGGGTATCTTCCTGTCTACCCAACAGAAAAAAAAATAAAGCCAGTGGTGTGTACATTTAAATTCTCATTTACACTCATTACGTCTTGAATTTAAACCTCTTGTGATTTTGGATTAAAGGATGACATGCAGGCTTTTTAGGTAAAAGGTGATTAATATAATCAGGTGGTTTCAGGGCCTGTTGGCCTTTGCTGTTGTTGAAAGATTGTTAGTGTGAATCTCATTTTAATAACCACCTCTGGGGCTGTAATAAAGATGTCTAATATAGATTCAAATGTAAATCATTAATTTACTGCTAAGACTGATGTGTCTCTAAAGACAGGCTTCACTCAATTTCCACAACTGCCCAGAGTGCTGCAGGCCTCTTAAAAATAAAACCAGATTGAAAGCCTTTTCCAAATACTGAAAATTATCCAAGTGAATTGCAACTCAAAGACGTTTCTTTGCGCAGTGCCAGATTGTATAAGTCCCATTAATCAGTTTTTGAGCATAAAAGGAATGTTCCTTGTCTCCAATATGCCTTCAGACAGAATGCCTTTGTAACACATAGACCTGTGATGTTCAGCGCATTGGCAATGTTGCTTTAAAGGTGTTTGGATTGCTGCATTGCGTCTCAACCTCATGTTCAAATCCCTCCATGGCCTTGCCCCTCCATACTTCAGTCAACAGCTACCCCCCCCCCACAATCTCCCTGACCTCTCTGCTATCCTCCAGCCCGTCCCCACTTCCTCTGCCCCACCATTGGCGGCCATGACTTCAGCTGTCTGGGCCCTAAGCTCTGCAGTTTCCTGCTCAAACCCAATCGCCAACACCCCAAATGTACCGCAATGCATTTGAGTCCAAAGAATAAAGACTGGAGTTATACTGCCACTTTTACGTCAACGAGCTTCACCTCGATATGCAAATGGCGGCCTGGAGGTGTGGCCTGCTCTAGTTTCAGAACGTGCGAAACAAAATGGTATTTGGCCTCCTTGAGAAGGCCGCCTCGCGCATACTTCTGGCATTCCAGTGACCGTGGGGAGTATAACTTGAGTGCAAGATAACAGGTGCTACTGGCAGTCTGTTGAACCTTCTGGCATTTTATAAAGAGTCTTTTTAATTTCGTGTCTGTGCTCTCAGCATTAAAATTGTGTGGACACGTGCACTCATGGAGCACTGCTGACAGGAAGGAGAACATTTGCAACCCAAAATCGAATCGTGATCTTGCTGCCTGCGCGTTGCATTTAGGCCAACAGTGTAACCTGACTGAAACCTGAAAACTCCACATCGTACATCTGTGCATAGTTTCTTTATTATTCTCGAGCGTGCAGACATTTTTTTTAAAATTCATTTTCGGGATGTGGGCGTCACTGGCTGGGCCAACAATTATTGCCCTTCCACTGATTGCCCTTGAGAAGGTGGGGGTGAGCTGCCTTCTTGAACCGCTGCAGTGCCTCTGATGTAGGTACACCTACATTGCTTTTCATCACCTCGTACGGTACTGATTCGGTATGAGGCACATCTTATTTTTAAGCATGTTGCCTATTTTGAAGCATTTCATTCTT
Organism: Cetorhinus maximus; assembly: GCF_964194155.1. Lineage (NCBI taxonomy): Eukaryota > Metazoa > Chordata > Chondrichthyes > Lamniformes > Cetorhinidae > Cetorhinus > Cetorhinus maximus. The sequence goes on from NC_135880.1 coordinate 216,434,546, forward strand.
AAGAGTAATTGCCACTGCATTTACTTTAATCGCTTTACTTTTGTTTTTACTTTTTGCCCTCATCGTTCTGACTCTCGCTGCTGACAGTTCTAGCCCTGCTCCTTGCAAAAAAAAGAGGACTGAGGAACTTAACAGAAACAAAAATCCCAATTTAAAATTGTGGATATAATAAAGACATTTCTGCTGAAATCGAGCCACTCTGAATTACAAATCGGGCTAATGTCTTGGACTTCATTCATTTCTGTGATGTGAATCATAGAATGGTTACAGGAGGCCATTCTACCTGTCATGCCTGTGCTGGCTGTCTGCAAGAGCGACTCAGCCAGTTCTACTCGCCCGCCTTTTGCCCAGAGCACTGCAAATATTTTCTCTTCGGACAATTATCCAATTCTCTTTTGAAGACCATAAATCTGCCTCCAGCACACTCTCAGGCGATGCATTCCAGATCCTAACTACTCGCTGCGTAAAAGAGATTTTCATGTCAACGTTGGTTCTTTTGCCATTCACCTTAAATCAGTTTCCTCCGGTTCTCAATCCTTCTGCCAATGGAAACAGTTCCTCCCCGCCGACTCTGCCCAGACCCCTCATGATTTTGAGCTCTATCGAATTTCCTCTAACCTTCTCTTCTTCAAGGAGAACAGTCCCAGCTGCTCCAATCCATTCACTTAACTGAAGTCTCTCATAATTCTTTTCTGCACCTTGTCTAAAGCCTTGACGTCTTTCCTAAAGTGTGGTGCCCAGAATTGGACTCAATACTGCAGTTAAAGCCAAATCAGTATTTCAGAAAGGCCCACTGTAACTTCCTTACTTTTGTTCTTTGTGTCTGTATTTATAAAGCCCAGGACCCCGTATTCCTTATTATCTAAAATTGGTATGCGGGGACTGGACCCCGTATCCGGAATCTCCGGACCGGACATGTGCCGGATTTGGGGATCTTATGGATTTTGGGTCCTAGGCCTAGCATGTACTTACAATACAGAAAATGATGTATGAAAAACAAAGAATAAAAGGGTTTTATTCAAATTGCTACCCAGGGTGCCAGCTTAGAATGTAGTCGGTTTTCAGGATCTTCCAGATTTTGGGATCAGGTACCTGTAATATCAGTCGCAAACGCTATTGGACTGTTGGCCTGTATTTAGCATTGCTCTGACAATTTCTACCCCTCCAAATCTGGATTAGCATAAAATGATTTTAAAAAACTTAATGTTAAGGCACTTTAATGCAACTATAGAGATTGGAACAAAGTATTCACTTTTAGATCCTAAGCAGACCTGGCTTTAGTGAGATTATCGAACAGAAAAATTACAAATTATTACCGCAGCAGTGACAGGACAAGTACACATATTTTTTAATCAGAGTGTAATTGCTGCAATGTAGTTTTCCCAGTCGACATTGAATGATTTTATATGGCAGCCATGTGCTCCACGGATGGATTATCAAACTCTGATATTTGTATCAGTTAAATGGCGCATCACCTGTTGAGCAGCATTAGGAGATCATTAGAGAATCATTAGAATTAGGCCTACCTTGCTGGGAGCTGGTGCAGAATGGACCTGCGGGAGACAGTCGGGAGCTGAGGAGCGCTTACAAATACAGACCAGGGATCGCACAGCGGCCTACCTTGCTGGGAGACGGAGGGGGATTTGCGGGAGGTGTGCGGGAGACAGTCAGGAGCTGAGGAGTGCTCTGTTTCAGCTGCTGTGAGGCAGCTAGAAGGGAGGGAAAGAAGCAACTGTGACATCACAGGAAGCTAGTAAGCTGATTGGCCGGTAAGTGCTCAGTCTAAGGGACAGTGTGTGAGAAACCAGCTTAGGGCAGGCGAGTTCAAGTAGATCTATAAATAAAAAGAACTAAAACTTTAAAATAATAAACCAAAATTTAAACAAACATCTAAAACATACCTTGCAGTTAAGAAGCATATAACCTTTAGTTGTCAGTGGTACTAGCATTCAATAAACACACTAAATTATAGGATACGTGGGAAAAAAGTAATTAAAGTGAATTAAATAATATAAATTAGAATGGCAGCACAGGTGTTATGTTGCAGCTGTGAGATGTGGGAGCTTTTGGACGCCAAGGCGATCCATGACAAACACATCTGCAGGAAGTGTAAGCAGCTTGAGGAATTCCGGATCAGGATTATTGACCTGGAAGCTAAAATGCAGACACTGCGCAACATAAGGGAGGGAGAAATACCTGGATACTTTGTTCCAAAAGACAGCCACACCTCTTAGAAGAAGGCCATCTGTTGTGGTCAGCAGTGAGGGACAGGAGGATGTGACCGTCAGTGAGGCAGGTAATGGGACCGAGCAGACAGTAGTGGAGGAGCCTCAGACTTTGCAATTGTCAAACAGGTTTGAGGTGCTCACAACCTGTGTGGATGAATGCGAAGTCTGCAAGGTGGTCATGGCACTGTGGTACAGGAAGCCGTTCAAGCGGGGTGGGAGGGTTGGCAAAAGGAATGTAGCGGTAGTAGGGGATAGTATAGTGAGGGGGATTGACACTGTTCTCTGCGGCAAAGAACAAGAGACTAGACAGCTGTGTTGCCTGCCCGGTGCCAGGGTTCAGGACATCTGCTCAGGGCTGGAGAGGAACTTGCAATGGGAGGGGGAGGATCCAGTTGTTGTGGTCCATGTAGGTACCAATCACATAAGTAGAGCTAGGAAACAGGTTCTGCAAAGTCAGTATGAGGAGCTAGGTACCAAATTAATAAGCAGAACCTCAAAGGTAATAGTCTCTGGATTATTACCTGAGCCATTTGCAAATTGGCATAGGGCAAATAAAATTAGAGGGATGAATACGTGGCTCAAAGATTGGTGTGGGAGAAGTGGATGCTGGTTAGTGGGGCACTGGCATCAGTACTGGGGTAAGTGAGGGTTGTACCGCTGGGACGGTTGACACCTGAACCGTGCTGGGACGAGTCCTCACAAATCACATAACTAGGGAAGTAGAGAGGGCTTTAAACTAAACAAGAAGGGTGAGGGATCAAGCTTGGGTAGAGGTAGCAATTCAAGGTGTAGAGTCAAGACAGGAGAGCAAAATAGTAATATGAGAAATGAGGGTCAGAGAATGACAGGAAGGGGCAAGGAGAAAAAGCCTAAGAATACATCAACAGTCAAATCTAAATGTTACAAAGGTAACAAAAAGTCAAAACTGAAGGCGCTATCTGAATGCACATAGCATTCAAAACAAAGGACATGAGTTGATGGCCCACATTGAAGGAAATAAATAAGAGGGCATTGGTGCAATAGTTGGAGATGACCTTGCTTCAGGAGATCAGGATGTAGAATCGGATTGAGTGGAGATGACGAATAGTAGGGGGAGAAAGTTATTAGTGGGAGTGGTCCATAGGCCCCCTAACAGTAGCCACAGTGTAGGGCAAAGCATTCAAGAGAAAACGTTGTGTACTTATGATAAAGGGACAGCAATAATTATGGGTAATTTTAATCTACACATAAACTGGAAAAATCAGATTGGCAGTAGTAGCCTGGATGAGAAGTTCTTAGAATGCTTTTGAGATAGTTTCTTAGAGCAGCATGTTCTGGAACCATCCAGGGAGCAGGTTATATTAGACTTGGTATTGTGTAACGTGACAGGATTAATTATTGACCTCAGGGTAAAGGCACCCCTAGGTAGCAGCGCCATAATATGATTGAATTTTACATCCAGTTTGAAAGGGAAATGAGTGGATCTAAGACTAGTATCTTAAACTTAAATAAGGGTAACTATGTGGGGATGAAAGCTGAGCTAGCTGAAGTGAACTAGGAAACTAGGCTAGAGGATAGATCAATAAGGAAGCAGTAGCAGACATTTAAGGGGATATTTCAGAGTATTCAGAATAAGTACATTCTACTATAAAGAAAAATTCCAAGGGGAGGACCCAACATCCGTGGTTAACTAAGGAAGTTAAGGAAAGCATCAAATTTAAGGAAAAAAGCATACAACTCTGCAAAAGTGAGCAGCAGGACAAATGATTGGACGGAATATAATGTATGACTAAAAGATTAATCAGGACAAAGAAATAGAGACAAAGAGTATGAGAGGAAGCTAGCTAGAAATGTAAAAATGGATAGCAAGAGTTTCTATAGGCACTTAAAAAGGAAAAGAGTAATTGAAGTGAGTGTTGGTCCTCTAAAGAGTGTCACTAGGGAGTTAATAGTAAATAATAAGGAAATGGCCAAAGAGATGAACAAATATTTTGCTTCTGTGTTCACTACAGAGGATAAAAAAAACATTCCAGTAGTAGCTGCAAATCAGGAGGTGAACGGGAGAAAGGAACTTGGTGAACTTGAAATTATTAGTGAAACGGTACTGAGCAAATTGATGGAGCTGTGGGCTGCCAAGTCTCCGGGTCCCAATGGACTACACCCTAGGGTCTTAAAAGAGGTGGCTAATGAGGTAGTTGATGCGCTGGTGTTAATTTTCCAAAGTTCGCTAGATTCTGGAAAGGTTCCATCGATTGGAAAGTAGCAAATATAACCCCTCTATTCAAGAAGGGAGGGGGGCAGAAAATAGGAAAACATAGACCTGTTAGCTTGATGTCTGTCGTGGGGAAGCTATTAGAATCAATCATGAAGGAGGTTTTAACTGGGCACTTAGAAGAGCTCAAGGCAATAGGGAAGAGTCAGCATAGTTTTGTGCAAGGAAATTCATGTTTAACCAATTTATTGGAGTTTTTTGAAAGAGTAACATGCGCAGTGGATAAAGAGGAGCCTGTAGACATCCTGTACTTGGATTTCCAGAAGGCATTTGATAAGATGCCACATTAAAGATTATTACAGAAAATATAAGTGCATGGTTTAGGGTGTAACATATTAGCATGGATAGAAGATTGGCTGGCTGGCAGAAAGCAGAGAGTATGCATAAATAGGTCTTTTTCAGATTGGCAGGATTTGATGAGTGGAGTCCCACAGGGGCCTGTACTAGGGCCTCAACTTTTTACAATTTACATCAATGACTTAGATGGAAGGAGTGAAGACATGGTAGCTAAACTTGCAGATGACACAAAGATAGGTAGGAAAGTATGTTGTGAAGAGGACATGAGGAGGTTGCAGATGGATATAGATAGGTTGAGTGAGTGGGCAAAGATTTGGCAAATGGAGTTTAATGTGGGAAAATATGAAGTTGTTCACTTTGGCAGGAAGAACAAAAAAGCAGAGTATTACTTAAATGGAGAACGGCTGCATAAGTCTGAGGTGCAGCGGGATCTAGGTATTCTAGTACATGAGTCACAAAAAGTTAGTATGCAGGTACAGCAAGTAATTAAGAAGGCCAATTGAATGCTATCCTTTATTACAAGGCACATCGAATACTGTGTGCAGTTTTGGTCTGCTTATTTAAGGAAGGATGTAAATGCATTAGAGGCTGTTCAAAGGAGGTTTACTAGATTGATACCTGGAATGAGCGGGTTGTCTTATGAGGAAAGGTTGGACAAACTGGGCTTGTTTCCACTGGAGTTTAGAAGAGTGAGGGGCGATTTGATTGAAATTTACAAGATCCTAAACTGCCTTGACAAGGTGGACATCGAAAGGATGTTTCCAGAATCCAGAACTAGGAGCACTGTTTTAAAATTAAGGGTCGCCCTTTTAGGACAGAGATAAGGAGAAATTTTTTCTCTGAGGGTGTGTGACTTTGGAACTCTGCCTCAGAAGGTGGTGGAGGCGGGGTCATTTAATATTTATAAGGCAGAGGTAGATAGATTCTTGTTAGGCAAGAGAATCAAATGTTATTGGGGTTGGATGGGAATGTGGAAACTGAAACGCAAGAAGATCAGCCATGATCTTATTGAATGGTGGAGCAGGCTCGAGGAGCCGAATGGTCTATTCCTGTTCCTATTCCTTAAGTTCTTATGTTCTTATTACGACGGGATATCTGATTTGCTGCTATTTTCATTGTCATTAATAAAGTCCAATTCTCAGCAATTGCATATTTCAAAAATATGGATCCCAGGAATTTTGTTAGCAATTCAATCATCTCGACACAAAAGAAGAGATTTCACCCATTTTTCAATAAGAATATTAGTCCTTTATTCTTTGTACATGCATACACACAGGATTTAATTTTAAGTTGTCTGAAGTTTTAACATGTGAGGTCTTGTGGCGCAGCGGGTAGCAAACCTACCTCTGGGCCAGAAGCTCTGGGTTCAAGTCTCACTTCAGGACTTGATGGCTGTGGAAGGTGCATTTGTAATGTGACCAAACAGATTGATTATCAGCCATTACGTTTGATGGCAGGCGGTAAAAGCGGGAGAGGTTCCTGGTTAGCAATACTGCAGAAGGTAACGGCAAATCACTGCAGTACTTTGTCAAGCATAATCATGGACCAATCCAATGGAAGTCCATGGTCACCAATGCCCTCTTAGGGCACGGCACCTGAAGGAGGACAATCGAATGTACTTCAAAGTTCAGCTTTGCCCTGAAATTCCAGTCCACCTGGCTAGTAATTTAGTAATTCTCTATAAAGGAATGTGAAAGAGATTATTCGTATGTAAACAGTGGCAGTAGCCTGAGTACGTGGACAGATCTGTTTCTCTCTCTACAGAGGCTGCCTGACCTGCTGAGTATTATAAAGTGTTCAGAGCTCCGAAGTAAGCCATTTGACCCAACAACTCCTTGCCAGTGCTTACGTTCCACATGAGCCTCCTCTCAGCCCTCTTCATTTAACCCCAAACCCTTCCACTCTTTCTCCCGCATGTGCTTGTCAAACTTCCCCTCAAATGCATCAACTCTATTCATCTCAACCACTCCCTGTGGTAGCGAGTTCCACATTCTCAACACTGGGTAAAGATTGGTCCCTCCTGCATTTCCTATCGGATGTAATAGCCACGATCTTATATTTATGGCCTTTAATTTTGGTCTCGTCTGTAAGACATCTCTTGACAAACCCTTATCTAATCCTCAAGACCTCGATCAGGTCACCGCTTGGTGCTGCATTTCCTGTTTTTATTTTGCTTTTGTTTTACGCGGAGAGACAATTCCTAATGATTTTATGTTGTAGATGGGAACACTACCACCTGGAAGTTCCCCTCCAAGTCACTCACCCATCCTGACTTGGAAAGATATCACTGTTCTTTCACTGCCGCTGGGTCAAAATCCTGGAACTCCCATCCTACCAGCATTGTGAGTGTACCTACATCACATGGACTGCAGCAGTTCAGGAAGGCAGCTCACCACCACCTTTCCAAGGACAACTAGGGATGGGCAATAAATGCTGGCCAAGCCAGCGAAGCCCACATCCCATGAATGAATTAAAAAAATTAAAGTTAATTAACATCATTGATATGATAAAAATTGGGTATATTTTGGTTCATGACATGTTTTAGCTAGAACCTGAACTTTCATATTAAAGAGAAGCCTAAATTTTACTTATTTTGATTTGAATGTGAGTGTTGAGTCTAACCCTTGTTTCTGGATCAATCATTGTAATTTCCCACCCATTGGGAACCATAACTCACTCTGTTTTTTAGTGTTTCAGTCCTTTAAAATCAAAGGTTTAATGATCCTGTGCTAATTTGCTTTACACTTTGACTATGAACAAATCTAGTGATGAGCAGTATCTTAAGCACTTCATTGTGCGGTTTATCATCTTCAAACCTCAAACATGATTTATCATGAAAAATTTAATGTATCTTCTGGCATCAAGCAATTAAATGCTGTGAAATAGTCACAATCACTGAGCATTCTCTTATATATATGGAGGGTCTCAGACCTGCGCTGAATTACAAAAGCTCATTAATCAAACTTATTATTACAAGGCCCATTTTGCAAACTCGATTACAGATGAAGTGCATTGACAGGCAAGTCCTGAATGAACCAACCCACCAGCTCTCGCACTGTCTGAACAAAGTGCAAGATGGGAAAAATGAGTTCCAGGCTCTAATCAACTGACTGTAAATTCAGACAGCTGCTTAAATTGCTCCAACTCTACTCTGATGGTTTAGCACATTATCTGAACCCATCTGAGTATTACAAATTTAACCCAATTAAATTACAGCTTGTGACTAAACTCCCGTGTAACTGTTGCTTCCTCTTTAACTCTTAGGGTGCTGAACTCCCTTTGCACATTTTTCTATTTCTTAACCATTTGCCGATTCATTTCCAGCATTGACTCCTTTTACTCTCTTAAATGCACAAACCTCAGTGAAAAGTCAAGGCCCAGAGTGCAGGATGTTAAAAGATCGGAAAGACGAGAGGAGAAATTTAAACTCCTGTCGGAACTGGAGTTCAGATGAAGGCAGTGGCCTTTCTGCACATTTTCCAAAGCTGCGCCACTTTAACCGCAGTTGTTTCCTTGGGTGGTTGAGGTGCTTAATTGATTCAAGTGTAAACCTCACCGCACCAACAACAACTTATATAGCGCCTTTAATGTAATGACACATCCCAAGACGCCTCCTCACAGGAGCATTATAAAACAAAGTAGGACACTGAGTCACATAAGATATTAGATCAGATGACCAACGGTCTGGCCAAAGTAGATTTTAAGGAGTGTCTTAAAAGAGGAAAGCCATGTAGGGAGGCAGACAGATGTCGGGAGGATTTTCCAGAGATTAGGGCCTGGGCAACTGAAGGTGCAGCCACCAGCGGTGGAGCAGTTAAAATCGGAAGAGGGCAGAATGAGAGGAGCACAGATACCTCAGAGGGTCATGGGGCTGGAGGAGGTTGCAGAGATAGGGAGGGACGAGGCCATGGAGGGATTTGAAAAGAAGGATGCGAATTTTAAAATCATCAACACATACAAATCAGGGTCCACTGTCATTCGGATCCTGGTGCAATTTTAACTACCAACTGAGCAGAGTTTTAGCCACAGACACCCAGCGAAAGCGCTGTCAGGTAAAGCTTAGAACTTAATCTTTGTGGGACCAGGAACAATGGGCTCTTCTGGGCCCCACAAAGAAAGTTGCGGCAGTGCTCCCCTTCAAAGGCCCAAAGCCAGCTTGCTGCTTCTATGTGCCCACTCTGTACTGGTTGGCCCTTTGACCTGTCCTCCCAGCTCCTGTGCAGGAGTCCCACAAAATTCCCAGCGATTTTCCACCTGTGAGTTAAAATCCCACCCCCGCCCCCCTTCTCTCCACCCCACCCCCACCACCCATTCCCCCTACCCCACCCCAACCTTACAACCAAGGAATGAAAAAATGATAAATTAGGAAAAAAGTGGTTCAGTGCTGCCTAGCCTGGGTACTGAAGCCCGCAGATCCTAGGCAGGATAGCAATATGTCCATAGCTTTGAGCTCCTGACTTGCAATGAATGCAGAGCTATGTGGAAATTCAAAAGATCACTTAGTTCTTCAATTGATCTAAGAAATATGTCATCTTATCATTTTCAAGCGAAGCTATTGCTGTAATCCTGCCCCTTGTTTTGGCTGTATTATTACGGAAAAGCTTTCCTTCAGAACTGCCTGCAGAGTACTGAATCAAAGATCTGTTTATATTCAAACAATATCAAAGGAATGCCTTCATGGGTAAATTGATTTTCTTTTTCTGATAGACAGTAAGGTTGTTACAGTATAAACAAACTTGATTTTCAACTGGGCTGAATTTTCCACAGCTCCCTATGTGGGTGTTGAACCCACGCATGGCATTAGCGCGCTCACAGAACGCGGCCTCTTAATTGGCCGGACAATGTCGGGGAGACATCTTGACAGGGTTTCCCGCTACTTTCCCAGCCCACACCACCTCCACCAACACATCTCCACAGGCCAGGAAAATTCACCCCATTATCTAAAAGGTAAATGTCAGCTTGGTTCAGTTGATAGTGCGTTCACCTCTGACTGACCAACCTATGGGGTCAATCTCTTGAGACAAGCATATAAGCCAGACTGACACTCCAGTACAGCACTAAAAGATAACACAAGCCAGTTACAGTAGTTCACTTAATTACAAGGGAGAGGATACACCTCCTAGTGTCCTAGCCAACATTTCCCCAGACCATCACCCCCAAAAATAGACTAACTGAGTGTCACAGTTGGACACACGTACTTTTAATGGAGCAAAACCTTGAAGCTACTGAATTTGTATTTTTAGAACAACGTTGCACCATGGGCCTTATCCAGCTTCTTCGCAGTCCCTCTCTTTTATTGTTAAGAATTGTAATGTAAGTCACTTACAACCTCTGCACATTTAACTACCTGGATTTCAGCTCCAGCACCTCAAAATCGCATTCCAACATTGCAGAATCCGCGAATGCATAATCAGATGTCCATCTCTGGGTCATTTACGTCATTGGTGTTTGTGGACAATGTGATTACCTTTGTCTAAATGATGACAGTTGCTGGCCTTCAGTGTGATTCATTGTAGAGAATCACCTCTATATTGGCAGCTGCAGGTTTTTTACCCCCTCCAGCTTCCTGCTGGGTTCTTCCTTGTGTTTCCTGTTGGTGTTAACGTTTTTATGGAATGCCATTCCATTGGTGCTCCGTCAAAGTGAGCCCAGACATTCAAAGTCAGCAGATTTTCCAACCACGTCCATACGTACGCAATTCCCGGAAGAGGTCATTGAACGGAAATTAGGAGCTGGAGCTGAAACCCTAATTTTCGCTAATAGCGGTCTCACCATTTCCTTAGCTGAGGTCCACTAATGCAGCGCAAGTTATTGAAAGTTAGGCTCAATAGCTCATTACACCAGAAAATTAACTTACCACCTCATGAAAACGGATGGCAGGATAGCAAAGAGCCTTTCCAGCAATTTAACATGAGATTCCATTTCATTGGGTCCCAACATTGCAGGGCTGTACTCACTACTGAATAGAAACTTGTGCTCCTACCCCATTTCAGTGCGATACTGAGGGAGCACTGCACAGTCAGAGATGCGACATTTGGTTGAGATGTAAACTTGTGCCCCTTCTACCCCCTAAGACAGATAAAGAAGTTCCCATGGTACCGCCTGGGCCAATATCTATCTCTCAGTCCACATAGTTGAAAATAAAGACCTGATGTCATTGCTGTTTGAGGGTCAATTCTCCAGGGCTTCAGCACAAAAAGCTGACACTCCATTGCAGTACCGGGGGCGTGTAGCACTGCTCGAGGTGACATTTTTTCAGATGAGATGTTAAACTCGGGGCCCAGCTGCCTGCTCAGATGGACGTAAAAGACCCCATTGGATTATTTCAAAATAGAGCGGGGGATTATTCCCGGTGTCCTGGCCAGTATTTATTCCTCAATCAACGTTGCAAAAGCAGATTATCTGGTCATTATCACATGGCTGCTTGTGGGAGCTTGCTGTCCATAAATTGGCTGCTACATTTCCCACAACAGTACTACACCTCAAAAGTACTTCATTGGCTATAAAGCACTTTGAGACATCCATTGGTCGTGAAAAATGCTATATAAATGCACGTCTTTATTTTCTTCCTGTGTATGGACTAGCTGCTGTGTTTCCTTACATTATAATTCAATACTTCAAGAGTATTTATTTGGCTGTAAAGCACTTTGGGACCTCCTGAGGCCGTGAAAGATGCTATATAGATGCGAGTTCTTTCTTTTACTGTAAGCAGCCATCATCATTGCAATTCTTAATTACTTTCACTGCTGTTTGTACCTTTTTAGAATTTGCATACAATTACACTGCACTGATTCCATTTTGGTTTTTCTTGTGTCTTAGGTCATCACAGCTCTTCCGCGCTTTCTACATTCCCATTTTGTCTGAGCAGTACACAGTGTATGCAAACTATACGATTCTCAAACCCAGGAGATCAAAGCCAGTGCGGAAAAAGAGTGGAGGCTAGCACACTGCAACTGCAAGAGAGAGGAAGGGAGGAATCTCAATCAGAGACACTGACTTCCAAGTTCTGTACTCTCTCGTCTCGGTTAATGAATTAGATGTTTACATTTCTTGCCTGTCCTGTAATAATGTAAGAAAAGTCCGTCGTGTGCACTGCCTGCATCTTTCCTTTCTCGTCCGTTCTCTGACAATTATTGTGACTTTCGGGCAAGACTGTGGACCATCTGCTATAGCCCACAGAGGATAAATTTAAAATGCATTCCACATATCAATAAACAAATGTGTGCGTCATTGTGTGTTTTTCTGGAGTGATAGTGGTACGTTCCCATCTGCTTCTGCCCAAACCAGCAGCTGGAGTCCATTCCGAAGATTGTCAGAACAAAGGCTGTGTCTTCAGATTCAGCTTTATGCAGCCAGGAGTTTCTTGCCATCGTGATCTGGGCATTGGTTTCTTTGCTAAGTTTCCACATTTCCTTTACTGCCTAATGGTTAAAAGAAAAAGTGAACTACGATGTAAATAAAATTATGTTGTGCTCCATTGAAATTTCTGTGACATTTTATCCTAAATTGCTGTTTGATTTGGTCTTCCCTATATCACCAGGGTTGAGGGAGAGTAAAAGCCTGAACCGCGCACAGCTTAATGGCTGCTGTTAGAGTTGCTCCAACACCTGCTAATATTGGCAGGGCTGCTTCAGTATCCTCTGCTGGTCTGCTGCTGGGCGGTGTCCAAGCTAACAGCTTCAACCAGAGCTGGTATAAGTTTAGCATAGTGAAGACATGCCACCTTTGAACATTGGTTAGGATTCAAAATTGGGGGTCTTAGGTTGCTTGGCTGTCCTATCATGTAACCACCACAAGAAGGTAAATGATCCTGTGCATCCAACAGATGGAATCGATAAGTGCTTGCATATTTTCTGGAAATATCCTTTAATATTTATTGTCTACAGTGCTGAGGGCTGGGAGGTACAGTACATTAGCACTCTGATATTTCATTCTGAGCTCTCAAGTGATTGAATCTAATATTGAAACATGACCAAAAGTTCTCTTTCTCACTCTCTGCCATTATGATTGAGTGAACTGACTTGGGAACAATTCCAACCAACCCCCTTAAAAAATCTCCCCCTTTGCCAGAAATAAATGAGAAATAAACTTGGAGCAACTCAGCCAAACTCCTTGTAGGTGTGGGCTGCAATAACATGAGTGCCCTGAAATACAACTAACCTGCTTATCTCATTCAGGGAGCCTGGCCGTTATATTGGAATTTATTCAGGCAAGAATGTTCTATCTGCCACATGTGTCAGAAAGAGAGCACTTCTCTTCACCTGCCGGGTTACTGGGGGTGGACTAGGACATATTGTCAACATAATTCATACCAGTTGCTTGGATTATCGTTTTGATGTTGGTGGAAGATTTCATAATGTATATGCCCCCTGTGTCCTTTCTATTTGGTACAGTTTTATTGTTATCCAGTAGGGTCAAGCAAATGAATCTGCAAGAGGACAAGCGGTTGCAAATGTCTGTGGTGTATAAGAAGACTGACTACATAAAATATGGATGGAGGACAAACACACTGGCAAGTCCTCCTCTAGTAATGTGAAACCTAAACAAAGTAGTGAATAATTCAGGGCTGGGCTGTAGTTGCAGATGTACTGGTGCCTATCTGAATGTAGAATATTTACAACCTTAAAAAGGCAACTTAGGAAAGATAATGGAATGGTTAGATAAAACGATGGGTTTGGTGGGAAGGATGACACTGGAATCAAGACTGAAGGGGATGGAGCAAAGCAGTGAAAGCATTCTACGATAAAGATAAAGGTTTTAAATTAAATGCAATGGGGGATTGGGAGCCAGGATAGGTCAATGAGGATGCGGGTCATGATTAATTGCAATTTAGTGTGGGACAGGTTGTGGCCAGCTGCATTTTGGGCAAGTTAAATTTATGGAAAGTGTTTAATGGAAGGCCATTAAGGTGACACAGCTGTGAATAAACATTTAAGCACAGGGGTTATGGGGAGGTTTCAGGTAGGCAGGTAGGTGTTGCTGCCGAGTTGGGTGTAAGCAGCCTCCGTGACGAAGAGGATGGAGTTCAATTAAGGTGAACAGACATCAGCCTTTTGCATTCATAATGCACCAGGAAAATATCTGGATACAGAATAAAGAAAGCAGTCATCACCTAGTTAAATGACCATCAGCTCTATCTGGGCCAGAACCTCAAAACAGGAATCCTCGTCCTTCCTTTATATTTCTATTCATCAGTCTTTTAAAAACCAAACTTGACCATTCCAAGTAATTATTTCATGATTTATCTTGTTTTCTTGTTTATCTCACTTATTCTCAACTTTCATCTAGGTAACCTTAGTTTCTCAATTTAGAAAATAGCTGTGCTTAGAACTATAGATAACTCACACTAAGTCCTGTTCACCCACCACCCCTCTGCTCACTGACCTACAGTGGCTCCCCAGTCTGGCCTTTAAAATTGTCATTCTAGTTTTCAAATTCCTCCATGGCCTTGCCACTCCCTACAACCTCCTCCAGTCTGCCAACCCTCTGAGATCTCTGTGCTCCCAATATTGGCCTCCTGCCCAACTTGCAATAATGCATCTCTGGTAAGCATGCCTTCCGCTTCCTAGGCCTTGACCTCTGGAATTCCCTTCGGAACCTCTCCACCACTCCTCCTTTAAGTCCTCCTTAACACTAGCTCTTTTTGGCCAAGCTTTTGATCAAAGCTAGCCAAGCTGTTCCAGTACAGCTACGACACTGGCATTAGTTTATTTAGTTTGTACTCGAAAGAGTTACAACATTGGCATCGACACGGCTATGTGGAAAATTGCCCAGGTACATCCTGTACACAAAAAGGACAAATCCAGCCCGGCCAATTACCGCCTCATCAGTCTACTCTCAATCATCAGTAAAGCGATGGAAGGGGTCAACAACAGTGCTATCAAGCGGCACTTGCTTAGCAATAACCTGCTCACTGATGCTCAATTTAGGTTCTGTCAGGATTACTCAGCTTCTGACCTCATTACAACCTTGGTTCAAACATGGACAAAACAGCTGAACTCCTGAGGTGAGGTGAGAGTGACTGCCCTTGACATCAAGGCAGTATTTGACCAAGTGTGGCATCAAGGAGCCCTAGCAAAACTGGAGTCACTGGCAATCAGGGGGAAAACTCTCTGCTGATTGGAGTCATACCTAGCACAAAGGAAGATGGTTGTGGTTGTTGGAGGTCAGTCATCTCAGCTCCAGGACATCACTACAGGAGTCCTTCATGGTAGTGTCCTCGACCCAGTCATCTTCAGCTGCTTCATCTATGACCTTCCTTCCATCATAAGTCAAAAATGGGAATGTTCGCTGATGATTGCACAATGTTCAGCACCATTCACGACTCCTCAGATACTGAAGCAGTCCATGTCAAAATGCAGCAAGACCTGGACAATAGGCTTGAGCCGACAAGTAGCAAGTAACATTTGCGCTACACAAGGGCCAGGCAATGACCATCTCCAACAAGAGAGAATGTAACTATCGCCCCTTGATGTCCAATGGCATTACCGTCACTGAAGACCCCATTATCAACATCCTGGAGGTTACCATTGACCAGAAACTGAACTGGACGAGCCATGTAAATACTGTGGCTACAAGAGCGAATCAGAGTCTAGGAATCCTGCGACGAGTAACTCACCTCCTGACTCCCCAAAGTCTGTCCACCATCTACAAGGCGCAAGTCAGGATTGTGAAGGAACACTCCCCATGTGCCTGGATGAGTGCAGCTCCCACAACACTCAAGAAGCTTGACATCATCCAGGACAAATCAACCCACTTGATTGGCACCACAACTACAAACATTCACTCCCTCCACCACCAACACACAGTAGCAGCAGTGTGTCCAATATACAAGATGCACTGCAGGAATTCACCAAGGCTCCTTAGACAGCACTTTCTGAATTCATGACTGCTACTATCTAGAAGGACAAGGGCAGCTGATAGATGGGAACACCACCACCTGGAGGTTCCACTCCAAGTCACTCACCATCTTGACTGCCGACCCTTTACTGTTGCTGGGTCAAAACCCTGGAACTCCCTTCCTAACAGCACTGTGGGTGTACCCAAGCCACTTGGACTGCAGCGGTTCAAGAAGGCAGCTCACCACCACCTTCGCAAGCACAACTAGGGGTGAGCAATAAATATTGGCCCAGGCAGCGAAACCCACATCCCGTGAATGAATAATAAAGTAACTTGTCTGCATATTTCTAGCTAATTTGCACATAGCAAGATCCCAAGAGCAGCAAATGAAATGAATCACCAGTTAATCTGATTTTTATGCTATTGGTTAAGGGAAGAATGTAGGCCAGGACAATAGGACAACTCCTTACTTTTCTTTGAATAGTGCCCTGAACAGGCAGATGAGGACCTCAGATTTACATCTCACCCAAATGATTGCCCCTTCAACAATGATGCAGTCCCTTGGTACTGTACTTGAAATAGTTGGTGAGTGGAATTTCCCAGTTCTTAGCCAGAGTTAAATTTTATTTTTTTTAAATAAAAGCAATTATCTTTACAAGCTTCAAAAAGATGAACAAAAATAATGGAATGCTATTAAGAGGAAAAAGTCAAGCCTATAAAGGAAATCGAATTTGTTACGTACTGGTGGTTTTCCTACAATAAACAGTTTCAAAAGTAACTTGACCATATGGCATTCAAATATTAAAAAGAAGCCCCCCGTGACATGAGAAGGGAAGTTCAGAACACATGGCCATTATGCTTTGAGAGGAAAGAATGAATTATACATTTGGTTAGAAAAGAATATCCAGTTTCAGCCTGAAACTTACTTTGGATAAAAGAATATCGACTTACTGGTACTGTGATTAACACTTACATATTTTATGAAAGTACAATTCAGGACACATGTGTCCATATGTAAATATACACAATATCCACCCTGATGTATCCAAATGTATATATCTACAGATCGCTCTGCCTCTCCTTAAAACCTACCGCTTTGACGAAGCTTTGGTCACTTTTCCTTATATTTTAGTGGCTCTGTGTCAAATTTTATCTGATAATTGTTGTTGTGCAGAGCCTTGGGACATTTTAATATGTTAAAGACATTATAAAATCTACGTTGTTGCTATATTGTTCTACTCCAGGATGAAGCTAACCTATAGCTGTCTGAGTGATTATAACTTTGCTGTTTTTTTAAAGGTCTGTTTGTCGCTGCCCTGGGCTATTGCTGCTGTCTACTTTTTTAAATCGATTGAATATCAGGAAGTTCAATTTCCTCTGGTAATAGATTGATTAATGTATTTGAGTAGAATTCTTTTGTGTGTTCCTTGATAGTTGTCAGCCTGCCAAAAATTAACAGGTTAACAATGGCATAAAAATAAATAACATAGAAATTTCACTTGCCTGCATTAACCAACCCACTACCAGAGAAAATAAAACATCCCTTGTTGCTTGAAGCACTTAGTGCCTATTTTTAGTGGGTCAAGTGGGCCAATAGTCTTAGCAAGTCCAGTCATTTGGTCTGCAGCCAACTGCACAACATCTACACCAAGAGAGCTCAATGGCACCAGGCTTCTCTCAGTTCCATTTGGCGCAGGAGTCACTTGAGGCTTGACGTAAATCAACGTATAGCTCTCATGTGATCTGCATCTCTTGTTTCTCCGTTCACATCAGTGAGTGCTGTGTTTTGTGTAAACAGGTCATCTATCCATTTCTCACTCAGCTTATCTACAGTTGATCAATGACTTTGGTTGCCTGACCAAACCTTAATGACTTTTTTCAGGATTCATTAGATCTGGTAGCCCAGCATATGAAACTAAGCATTACAAAAATTGACTCGACAGCCTTGGTTTTGCTTTTAAGCAGAATGACTGGGTATGTTCCAGCTCCAGGTGTCCCAGGGACCAGTTCCTTTATAATGTGGAGTGTGTGTCAGAACTCATGGAAAAGCAATGCTGCACATTGAGGATCAGGGAAAGCACATACTAGCAGATAATGCAGAAACTGCATCAGTACAGGCAGTTAAGAGCTCAGCTCAGCCTTGATTGCATACACCTTACTCCAGAAGGATTCAAATCCCAGTCCCACATATTTCAGACTAACACTTCAATGGACTACTGAAGGAATATTTTTGGAGGTGCCATCTTTTGGATGAGATATCTGCCCTATCAGGTGGACATCAAAGATCCCTAAGCGCGCTAATCGACAAAGAGTTCTCCCGCTGTCCTGGCCAATATTTATCCCTAAATCAGTTAAACATCTGTTTGATTGCTTGTTTGTGGGAGCTTGCTGTGCTCAATTTGGCTGTCGAGTAGCATACGTTATAAAAGTGACTGCATTTATTAAGTACCTCATTGGTCAACATAGGACTTTGGGGCATCCAGAGTTAATCAAAAGTGATATAAACATGATCTTTATTTCCTTTGCTGTGATATAAACACTTGGTTTTATAAATCATCCAAGTGCATTCATCTGATTCTGAAATTCATGGAACAGACCACAGCAGAATTAGACACCCAAAGGTCCTCTTGCACCCTCAGAACACCCTGAAGCCATCGTAGCCAGTAAATGTATTTACAAAGTGTAGTCACCATTCTATACACAAATGTAACCAATTAATGACCAGATAAAAACAGAATTACCTGGAAAAACTCAGCAGGTCTGGCAGCATCGGTGGAGAAGAAAAGAGTCGATGTTTCGAGTCCACATGACCCTTCTACAGAACTACACTGAACAATTTCTCCTTTAACTCGTCTCACTTCCACCGATGCTGCCAGACCTGCTGAGTTTTTCCAGGTAATTCTGTTTTTGCTTTGGATTTCCAGCATCCGCAGTAGTTTTTTGTTTTTATCTTTGTAATGACCAGATAACCTGATTGTGGTTAAGAGAAGATTGTTGCTCTTCATAATAGGATACTTCCTGTTCATTTTCCAATAGAATTGTTTACATTCATTGTGCAGGTGGCACCTTGTTTTAGCATCTCATCCAAAGGGCTACACTTTTTCAACCACGGTGGTCCAACTATACTGCTGAAGCACCAGTTTATGCATTCAATGGCAACAATAACTTTTGCAATTATATAGCACCATTAACTTAGGAAAACACTCTTAAGGTCTTTCAGAAGTGTAATCAGATAAAAATCGACACTAAGCTGAAGAAGTAGACATTGGGACAGATGAGTTAATGCTAGAGAGTGCCTTAAAGGAGCACAATGAGGTGGAGGGCAGATGAGATTTAGGGAGAGAATTCCAAAGTTTACAGCCTCATGTTTACAGCCTTATGAGTGAACTCATAATCTTTGGTCTCAGAGAAAAGAGTACTTCCATCTGAACCAAGCTGGCACTTGGAGTCTGTGCCAGTTCGTATTTTTTGAAAAGGAATTGCAGAGGGAAATTGAGGATTACAAAACTGTTAGCAAATCTGTCTGGTCCATTTGCAAATTCAGAAGAGGATGTGGAGATTTGGTGGTGGTATTCCATACTTTAGGTAGTCAAGCATAGAATGTGGAAGATATGCAGGCGTGATAGATCAAACAGACTTTTCTCATTCAACCTTACTGATATTCTTGGCATTGTCAGTCCCAGAATGTGTTGAGTTTCACGCTTAGCAACTTTTGGCAGACGACTACAGTTCAGAAAATAAGTGCACCAGCGTCATAGAGTCCAGTGTGTTATTTCTGGAGTAACATTGAGAAAAGAAATCATGTCCCAGCTAACTAAGACAGCAGATATTTAAAACAAAAATGTTCTCTCCTTTTTCTCATGAAGTTGCTGATTTAAGATCCAGCTGTGCCCTCAGTATCTCATCCAAGTGTCTACATGAGAAATTTAACTTTTGGCAGGCCAATCCACTAGCAGGGTTATCACAACCAAGACAATCCTCGTTCATAAAGGAGAAGAGAGAGGTGGAGATGCTGCGACGTTAAAGAAGGAAATTCCAAATCTTAGGGCTTTAGACAGCATGGCAAATAAATGATTTGTGTATTTTGATCTGATGGTAGTTCTACTTTTGGCCCAAACTAATTAAGCATTCTTGAATGAGATCACATAGAGAAATTTTTGCCTTGCATTTCCCTATTTTGTCCTGGCAATGTGCTGCTCTCACAAGTAATCTTCCTATTGCCCTATTGCCCTAATATAAATCCCCATTTCCCAAACCTTTCATCCTGTGAGTAAGATTAGTGATTCTGTACTTTCTAGTGGGCAGTTTAGCTTTCTGGGCTCATAGTCATTGTGAACTGGGTTAAAACTGACCAACCGTCCATAGCTCAGTGACTACAGGTATAATGTGACTAAGCCAGCTACACCTAGCAACAAGGTCTACATCTAATTCCCAGATTGTACTAAGACAGCTCTTCTCAGCCGGGAGGAAGTTAGGGCACTGTAAATAACATGATCTTTCCCTCCTCCAGGGCTGGGAGGGAGATGGGTGTAAGGAATTATCTAACATCTTACTGATGTTGCAACAACACACTACAGCATGAAATGATGGGACAAAGCCTGTTTCTGCATTTCCCACACAGACAAGATCATGATCTCAATTGTACTATATATGGGAGTTACCATGTGTGAAGTCACGCACTTCTCCAGAAAGAGAAAAACAAAATCCATAGGATCAAATAGAATCATAGAATGGTTACAGCACAGAAGGAAGCCATTCGGTCCATTGTGTCGGTGCTAGCTCATTGGAAGAGCAACTCACCTAATTGCTCTTTTCATTTCTTTGTGGAATAAGATAAAACCAAATCACCTAATTGAATTCTTTTGGCTGCCTCTTGTTGGGGAACATTATAAAAGGAGAGAGCTCTATACTTAATTCCAGTGTGGTCGACATCCCACAGCTAGAAAATGAAGACCTTGAGGGACATGGAGCAGAAAGTCTGCCGCTGGTGTTGGCTGATGAGGGCTGTTCTTGAGGCCTTCACTCTCATAGCTTTCAAGTGGTAAAAGGGAACGAACCAAGGCTCCTTTGACAGCACCTTCAAATTGCACGAACACTAACACTTAAAGGACAAGGGCAGTGGACCTAAGGAAATGGCACCACCTGAAAGTTCCCCTCCAAGTGACACAGTTACTGTTGCTGGGTCAAAATCGTGGAACTCACGTGGATGTACCTACACCACAGACAATTGTGGTTCAAGAATACGGCTTGTGAACACCTTCAAAAGGGCAATTAGGGATAGGTAATAAACGCTGGCCTTGCCAGTGACACACACATCTCATGAATGAATTAAAAAAAGCATCAGTTATTAAAAATGAAAACTTGACATCATTGAAACCCACACTCATGAATTTGCTCGTAAAATCAATTCTGGAAACCGCTGACAGGATTGGTTTTATTTCCTTGTTGCAAGTGCAGAGTGTAACAGGAGACAATGGCTCATCAGAAACTTGGCAATATCCTGGGAAACTATATGTCTGAGTCAATGCATCATGGAATTCCCAGAAACAAAGCTTTACTGTGTTGCTATTTGACTAGTAGCCATTTATAATTTCACTCCCTAGCTTGACGGAGCTATATCTCACCAAGTGTGGCAGTTTTCACAACATGTTTCACAACATGCTTCACAAAGGGATAGAGAAAGAATGCATATGAACATTAAGAATTTTTTTTTTCCTTTTTGCCACCACTGTCCCCTCCCCCCATCCCACCCCCACAAGGGCCATCTGTCATCTGTTCATGTTGTTCTTCCTAGAGTGCTTACCCTTGTCCTGCTATTATCACATTCTGTTTTCTGACCTTAATGTCACCATCAGCACCTCCTTTAGCCAGTACCACTACCATTAACACCCCCTTTGTCCTTATGTCCATGACATCTTTGGCAATCTCTCCTTTGCCCCACCTATCACTGGCCTTCTTTCCAACTTCACCAGCTCCACCCCCACTTAAACAATATAAATTTCATCACATTTTTACATCTCTTTAGCTTTGAAGAAGAGCCATCTGGGCTTGAAATGTTAACCATGTTTTTCTCTCCACAGATACTGTTAGACCTGCTGAATTTTTCCAGCATTTTCTGTTTTTGTTTCAGATTTCCAGCACCCACAGTATTTTGCTTTTAAATTTAAAATCTGATTCTGAGCACTTCCTGGGCTCATTAGTACAGCAAAGACACAACACATAAGCAGAATGAAATAATTTTCATTAATCAAATGCAAGTCTTTCTTCTTTCGAATAGAAGACTGATTTGTTATTTCCAATGAACTGGTGGCAATGGAGAATAGCTTTCAGTGAGGGATAGGGTAGCTTTCAGTGGTCAATAGGTGATAGGCTGTTGTCTAGTTGCATCCCAATCCACTGTATGCTGCTTTTTGGCATTTTTGTTCAGTATATTACCACTAATAAACTGCCCCATTTTCAAACTTAACAGACCTTGAAATGACAACATGATTTTTGTTGCTGAATGCCAAGATGTCAGTGCACACAGAATCCATATTCTACTAGATCATAAATCTGACGTACCATTAACATCTGTGCAGGTAACTGAAGTTGTCCCCGGAGGTAGAGTGAAGGAGCTGAATTTGTATCAACAGAGCCAGTCAGAAGCAGACTATGCCTATTAACATGTCACCCACTGAGAAGGCTGAGACCATGACCTAAAACCATAGCTAAGAAAATATATAAAAAGATTAATAAGACCATGAGAAAGCAAACAAAGCACGGGGGTTCATTTCTAGAGAGGTAGATTGAAAAGCAGAGAAGCTATGTTTAACTTATATATAACCTTGGTCAGACCACATTTGGAGTACTGTGAACAGTTCTGGTCTCCATGTTTTATAAAGGATACAGAGGCACAGTAAAAGGAGCCAAGATTCCAAATTCCAGAACAGAGATGTTATACATCTCAGGAAAGGATGTACACGTTGGGCTGCTTTTCTCAGGAAAGAGAATTAAGGCTGAGTGGGTGAGGGGTGGGGGCTGGGATTGGGGTGGGGGTGGGGTGGGGGGGTTCAGGGGGTGAAATGATAAAAATTTGAAAAGGTTTTATAGAGTAGACATAGAGGTGTTCCATTTGCGGTGGGGAAGATCAACACTTGGAGCCATAACTTTGAGATAGTCACTAAAAAAATCCAATTGGGAATTCAAAAGAAATTAATTAGAATGTGGAATTCACCAGCACAAGAAGTAGTTGAGGCAAGTAGCGTTTAACATTTCAAGGGAAAGTTAGATAAGCACATGAAGGAGAAAGAAACAGAAGGTTATTCTGATCGGGTTCGATGAAGAGGGCTGGGAGAAGGTGCATGTGGAACATAAATACCAGCATTAACCAGTTGAGTTGAATGGCCTGTTACTGTGCTGCACTGTGTAATTCTGTATAAAAATTCATTAGGCTCAAATTGAGGGAGAGGAGGACTCTGCCAATGCCTCATCAAAGCATCATTTCCTTCCCATCTGAACCCTCCAGAAGTCCCACTGGCCACTTTCCCCCACTCACCTGAGGACAATGCTGAAGGGGAGCAGTACCTAGCCTTCCAGTCAATTTTATTCCATTCCACCCTTCTTACTGTCTCTTCCTAGGTTTATTTGGTGAGAAATGACATAGGCCCAGGGTAGCAGCAGTAAGACCAGTATTTTGTAAATGGAGGGTGAGGGTCTGGCCCCCTCCCTCTCTCTCTCTCTCTCTCTCTCTCATTCTACCTCTCTCTCTCTCTCTCTCTCCAGTTTCGCTCTGACACACTTTCAAGGCCTTGGCAGTCTACAAAACTGGTAGACTTCTTCACCTTTTCTGCCCCGAGCCTCTTTCTCCTATTCAACACTGACAGGATCAGTCTTAAATGGGCTTCCCTCCAGCAATCCGCTTTCTATGGCAAACAGATCATGACTCAGGAAAAGGGGGTTAGGCTTAGGGTGGAAACAAGTTGGGGGTCCCACCTCTTTGCACCTAGCTCCATCTTAAAGAGGACAGTGTCACTAGACTTTTCAACCATAGGGGGAATCGCAGTATCCATCCTGTCTTCCTCGCTTGATGTCCACACATGCACGTTTTCAAGCAGGGTTTGTCAGATGCTCACCTGGTGTAGCATGGCTGATTTACTTTTCTTTCCCAAACCCAGAGATGCAGAGACCATATGTAGCATTTAGAAGCATAGAAACTGCCCCTTGAGCCTGTTCTGCCTGTTTAATGAAATCATGGTTGACATGTATCCTAACTCCATCCCTCCATGTTGGCCCCATTAATAGCCTTTACTTGCAAAAATCTATCGATCTAGATTTAAACTTATAAATTGAGCTAGCATCCACTGCTCCTTGTGGGAGAGACTTTCACACGTCTACTGTTTTGTGTGAAGAAGTATTTCCTAACTTCTCTCCTGAATGGCCTGGTTCTGATTTTAAGGTTTAATTCCTCTGGTCCTGAAGGTTTCTCTCTAGCTACCCTATCAATTCCTTTCAAAATCCCAAAAAACCTCAATCAACTCCTTAACCCTCTACACAAACTTAGTTTTTTTAAAAATCTCTTCTCATAATCTAACCCTTGGAGCCATGGTAATATTCTGGTGACTCTGTGCTTGTACTCCTTCAAAGGCCATTGTACAGAAGCTGTGGCTTCTGTACAAAATGCTCTGCAAGTGGCCTAATCAAGGCTTTGTAAAACTTAAGCAAAACCTCCTCCCTTTAAAGCCTTTCCCTTTAACAGGCTAATATATCCTTAGTCTTTCTGGGGCTTTTTTTATGTACCTGATTATTACATTTTGATAATCTATGTACATGAACCCTTAAATTTCTTTGGACCGCCACCATTCCTAACTTTTCACCATTGAAAAATACTCGGACCCATCCTGTTTTGATCCAAAATAAATGGGCTGACTCTTGCCAAAGTGTAGAGGACCTTAGGCTGTATGTCCACAGATGCCCAAAAGGATCATGAACGAGAGGGCACAGATTGGTAAAAGAAGCAGAAGTAACATGAGGAAAAGCTCTCATTCATTCATCATGTGGTTAAGATCTGGAATGCACTGCCTGAGAGTGTGTTTTTTCCTATTCATTCTTTCATGAGATGTGGGTATCTTGCCAGCAGTGTTGCCCATCCATAATTGTCCTTGAACTGAGATGGCTTACTAGACCATTAAGAGACAATTACATTGCTGTGCATCTCAAGTCACATAGGCCAACAACAATCAATGATAGTTTCATGGCTACCATTACTGAGAATAGCTTTAGATTTTTTATTAACCCAATTCAAATTACACCAGCTACTATGGTGGGATTTTGAAACCATATCCCCAGAATATTAGCCTGGATCTGTGGATTACTAGCTGAGTGACATTACCACTACACTATTATGTCCCCATAAGCATGGTGGAGGCAGCTTCAACTGAAGCATTCAAAAGGGAAAGAGGCTGAAGATGAAAAATGTGCAAGGTTAATGGGAGGAGGTAGGAGAATGGCACTAATTGCCCATTCGGAGCACCGGTGCAGAAACAATGGGCCGAACACTGTAACAATTCTGTGATTCTGAGATCCCTGAAGGTAGCCTTACAGGTAGATAAGGAGGCATATGGGGTACTTTCCTTTCTTGGTTGGGGCATAGATATGAGAAAGGAGATTATGCTAGAACTACATTAAACATTAGCTAGTCCACAGCTAGAGTAATATGTACAGTTCTGTTCACCACATTCCAGGTAGAATGTGATCACACTTGACAGGGAGGAGATTTCTGATGATGGCTCCAGGAATGGAGAATTTGGTCATGAGGAAAGATTGAATAGGCTGAGGTCCTTTGGAATAGAGGGGGGCTGAGGGAAGATTTAATGGTGGTGTATAATATTATGAAGGGCCTAGCTAGGATAGGAAGGACATATTTTCCTTAGCAGAGAGGTCAATATCCAGGAGGCATAGATTTAAAGGATAGAGGGACTAAAGGGGAGTTGGGAAATTATTTCACCCAGAAGGTGGCAGGGGTCTGGATCTCGCTCCTTGAGAGGGTGGTAAGGGCAGATATCCTCATCACATTGGATGTGCATTTGAAGTGCGCAACCTAGAGGCCCATGGACCAAGAGATGAAAAGTAGGATAAAGTTGGATAGTCCTTTTCCAACAAAAGTTCAAATTGGTTTGTTATACACGACCTATCCTTTATAAATCCATGTTGCTCTCTCTCTCTATTCAGCTTAAATTTCTCTAAAAGTGTTCAGTTTCTCTCTGTCCTTAACTGTAAATTCCAATAACTTCCCTTCAATATACGTAAGTCTAACAAGTCTATAATTTTCTGGTGTCTCTCTCCCTTAACACAATTAATATAATGCTGTTCAAAGGAATGCAAGATTTCAGGGCCAACGCACAATAGAATATTTCAGACTCGGGGGTAGAAATATGGATTTGTGTGCAATATTGCCATACTGTTTGTGTCAAGCTACCATCTTTTGAGACAAAACCCAATTCTGTTGCATGCGGTGAGCTCGCAAAAGGTAATTCAAACACATTTTCCCAAAATGCCACTTCAAGTCCTGCGGATTAAATGTTCCCTTTAATTCATGCATAACACTAATGCATGGAATGAAAGACATCAATTGCTCTTGAAGTTTAACTCAGCCAGCAGAACATAACATCTAATCAAACATTGAATGCTAAAGGGTTGAACAGATGTTTTGCCATTTGTTATGACCCTCTCCCAGGGTTGCCCTGCTCTTTGAAGCCTTTACATTCTACATTCACAACCTTGAACTTTATGCAAAATAAATCTATGCCACACCAACTCATAGAGCGTGTAAAGCTTCTGGTTGACTAATTAATTACATCTCCTGGGAGCAGAGAGTGAATGATTCAGGAGCTTGTTTTAGCTTATGAAGTAAATTATTGCACTTGCAACCTTACAGCCATCAGCTCCGAGGGTTTAATAATATGACCACAGTGTTGGTCAAAGTACTACTGCTTGAAATGTTTTCCCTCTTTTTCAATTAAGCTTGTTTGGAAGTGATGGGTAGGTTTGTTGCTTGTTATCACATCAATGATTCAAAGATCATCTCTTTTCTGCATATTTCACTCTCTTTGTTCTTGTTACTGGGCCCTCTACACATCCTACATCTGGAAAAGTAAGCCAACAGTCAGAGATTACAACTTCTGTCACCACTTTCCTGACACATATTTGTTTGTTGGGTTAATAACTCTTCAGGGAATATTTTTTCTTCCACACACCCAGAAGTAGTTCCATTCTATACCTGCAATGATAGTCTGAGACGGTTTTCATTAATGCTGAGGAAATTAAGGTGTCATTTGATAAAAGTGTTTAAAATAATGAACTGGTGGGATAGAGTAAATAAAAAAATGACTATTTTCAATGTTGAGGTAGTTGGAACAAAGCAAAATAGGTAGATGATTAATTAAGGACAGGAAGCAAGAGATACATTTTTGCACATTAAGGCTGCGCACTGCACCACTGGGGTTAGTGGCTGCACACACTATGCTGAGATAGCTGGTTAAAAGTAAGGGGAATGAAGGGATAGGATTAGCTCTACTGTTCCCGTGTCATTCTTCAATGTACAGTGTGATTCCCAATTAAGAAACACTGAGATGCAGTATGTCTCAATTAATCTCACTTAACTTAAATTCAGGAACTACCAATCCAGATCCAAATATATATAAGATAAAAACAAAAAACTGCGGATGCTGGAAATCCAAAACAAAAACAGAAATACCTGGAAAAACTCAGCAGGTCTGGCAGCATCGGCGGAGAAGAGCAAAGTTGACGTTTCGAGGACTCGAATTTTGTTCCAAATATATCTAATTCACAGATTCCCAGTTACTTTCCACTTGCCCTGTGTTATGCAGAATTTCAATCAGCTCAAACATTTCCCATTCAATGTAAAGAATGTCTAAATCATTTGAAGACTGAAAAAGAATTTCAGCTACCAGATATGCTTTCAAAAGTCAAAGTGTTACAAAAAAAATTATTATTGATCTTTGGACACTTTAAGCAGTCAGTATAGATGATATCCTCAAGAGTACTAGTTTAAAGGAATCTGCAATTGTTAACCTATTTAAAATAAAGAGGCTAATGTTTTTAAAATGTTCTGAGTTTTGCAGAACAAAAGCAAAAGAGTGTTAAAATTAACCGTGCTTCTTTGTAACAGGCCTTTTGAGATTGATGGTGATCGAGGAGAACATTAGACACAAGCCTTTCATCACTGGTGCCCGAGATTCATAGCCAGCCAAGAATGTTAGTTCTGTTAAATTTCTGGTGGCTGTAAGGTTTCTATGTGGAAATAAGATTATCCACACTCCAGTTTCTGGTGTTCACAACTGGCACACAGCTACATGTAGAAAGACCACAAATGAGCTGATATGGAAAAATGTAGCCCTTCAGAGACTGGCTTCAGGCAGTGAAAGCTTTTCTCTGCATCTACACAGAGTGAGACTGTTTGAATATATGACTCTTATCCAAGTATTAAATATTTTCAAAACAAAAATAAAAATACCTGGAAAAACTCAGCGGGTCTGGCAGCATCTGCGGAGAAGTTAACATTTCGAGTCCGTATGACTCTTCAACAGAACTAAGTAAAAATAGAAAAGGGGTGAAATATAAGCTGGTTTAAGGGGGGTGGAGGTGGGACAGGTAGAGTTGGATAGAGGGCCAGTGATAGGTGGAGATAGCCAAAAGATGTCATAGACAAAAGGACAAAGAGGTGTTGAAGGTGGTGATATTATGGTGATGATATTACCTTCGGTCTGTCCGCAAACATGACCCAGACCTCCCTGTCGCTTGCCATTTCAACACTCCACCCTGCTCTCATGCCCACATGTCCGTTCTTGGCCTGCTGCATTGTTCCAGTGAAGCTAAATGCAAACTGGAGGAACAGCACCTCATCTTCCGACTAGGCACTTTACAGCCTTCCGGACTGAATATTGAGTTCAACAATTTTAGATCATGAACTCTCTCCTCTATCCCCACCCACTTTCCGATCCCCCTCCTTTTTTTTCCAATAATTTATATAGATTTTTCTTTTCCCACCTATTTCCATTATTTTTAAATGTATTTCCATCCATTGTTTTATCTCTACCTTTTAGCCTTTTTTGATTCCTTCACCCCACTCCATCCCCACTAGGGCTACCTGTACCTTGCTTGTCCTGCTTTCTACCCTTAATTAGCACATTCCTTAGATAATATCACCACCTTCAACACCTCTTTGTTCTTTTGTCTATGACATCTTTTGGCTATCTCCACCTATCACTGGCCCTCTTTCCAGGTCTACTTGTCCCACCTCTCCTTAAACCAGCTTATATTTCACCTCCCTTCTATTTTTACTTAGTTCTGTTGAAGAGTCATACGGACTCGAAACGTTAACTGTGTTCCTCTCCGCAGATGCTGCCAGACCTGCTGAGTTTTTCCAGGTATTTTTATTTTTATTTTGGATTTCCAGCAGTTTTTTGCTTTTATATTAAATATTTTCAAATTGTTCATTACAAATAGCAGAGAAACACAGCAGCCAATTAGCACATATAAAGCCCCCCAAAAAGCAGTGAGGTAAACGACGCAAGAATTCGTTTTTCCGGTGATATCATTGAGGGCTAAATGTTCGCTTGGACATCGGTAAAATTTTCCTTCTCTTCTTTGAATAATGTGTGGGATCTTTTACGCTGAGAGGGCAGAAAGGGTTAATGTCTTATCCAAAAATTGGGACCTCCAACACTGCAGCACTCAATACTCCATCGGGCTTGCGTACCCAAGATTCTGCACCCAGTTGTACCACTACATCCAAGCCGTCAAGTGGAAAGACCCTCAGTAACAGTCAATCTGTCACTGCTGCAGTGGTATTTCCCAAACCTGCCCCTTCGTTAATGTTACTAATGTCAGGTCAGACCTACAGAGGCCCTTTCACCCACCAATGGCTCCAACTGATGAAAGCAAAATACTGCAGATGCTGGAAACCTGAAATAAAAACATAGAGCTCTGAAGGAGAGTCATGCAGACTCGAAACGTCAACCCTGTTTCTATCTCCACAGACCTGCAGCCAGACCTGCCGAGTTTTTCCAGCATTTTCTGCTTTTATTACTGCTCCAATTGAATTGCAAGTTGATCAGTAATACGTTGGAAAAAAATAGTCGTGTCATCCATTTTCCGGTAATGTTCATTAACCCATTTTAGAGGAGTATGAGATTCTTAGTGCAGAGCTGAACATGGCTGAATGAGCTGTCCATGCTTTGTATCAGCATTGCTCCACTTTGTACTTTTTCACTGAAATTAGTAATAAGGGGGAAATACAGTAACAAAATTTTGAATTGGCAATTAAGAACACATTCGTGCTAATCTACAATCATACACTGGGCTTTGAGGTAACCTATAATAGTTTTTAATTGAAGAGAAGTGAACAAGAAACTTAAGCAGTGCGGGATTACATCATCTGAAGAGGTAATTTACCAGAGTTACCATGGCGAGGGACCCAAAATTAATATGCACAATCAACATTACTGAAACCATCATCACTGACTATATAAAGAATGCTGACAATATCATAGAAACCTGTTATCAGGGGTTGCTGAACCCAATAGAGTGAAGGGGCTGGATTACATCAACAGAACCACTACAATGACACAGGTCAGAGGCTCATTATTCTGTGACAAGTAACTCATCTCCTAACTCCCCAATGCCTGTCTACAAGGCATAAGTCAGGTGTGTGATGGAATACTCTCCACTTGCTTGGATGAGCGAAAATCCAACATCACTCAAGAAGCTTGACACCATCCAGGAAAAAGCAGTCTGCTCGATCGGCACCCCAGCAACCATCTTAAGCATTCACTCCCTCCCCTACCAGTGCACAATGGCAGCAATATGTAACATCTACAAGATGCACTGCGGAAACTTGCCAAGTGTTCCTGGAAAGTACCTTCCAAAACCACAACCTCTACCACTGAGAAGGACAAGGGCAGCAGATGCATGGGAACACCACCACCTGCAGCTTCCCCTCCAAGTCACAAACTATTCTGACTTCAAGCTATATTGTTGTTCCTTCGTTGTTGCTGGGTCACAATCCTGGAACTTCCTCCCTAACAGCTCTGTGGGTCCTTTTTTTAATATTTGTGTATGGGGTGTGGGCATCACCAGTAAGGCCAGCATTTCTTGCCCATCCTTTGAGAACAGTTAAGTCAACCACATGTAGGCCAGACCAGGTAAGGATGGCAGATTTCCTTCCCTAAAGAGCAGATGGGTTTTTACAACAATCAATTGTTACAATTACTGAGGCTAGCTTTCAATTCCAGATTATTTTATTTGAATTTAAATTCCACCAGCTGCCATGGTGAGACTTGAATAAGTGTCCCCAGAGCATTATAATATAAAAGCAAAATACTGCAGATGCTGGAAATCTGAAACAAGATCAGAAAATGCTGGAAACACTCAGCAGGTCTAACAGCATCTGTGGAGAGAAAGACAGAGTTAACGTTTCGAGTCTGTATGACTCTTCTTCAAAGCATTAGCCTGGCCCTCTGGATGGCTAGTCCAGTGACATTGCCACTATGTCCTCATCTCCTCACAGGATAGGCTGCAGCAGCTCAAGAAGGCAGGTCACCAATGGCAAATAGGGGTGGGCAATAAATGCTGACATTGCCACAGGTGCCCACATTCCAAAAAAAAAATGTTATTAATCTGTGATGAGCCTTTGGTCAAGTTGTGGGACTAGAGAAACTGGGGTTACTCTCCTTAAAGCAGAGAAGGTTAAGAGGAGATTTAATAGAGGTGTTCATAATCATGAAGGGTTTTGATAGAGTAAATAAGCAGAAACTGTATCCATAACAAAAGGGTTGGTAACCAAAGGACACAGGTTTAAGATGACTAGCAAAGGAACAAGAGGTGGGATGAGGATTTTTTTCCCACCCAGTAGGCTGTTCTGATCTGGAATGCCCTGCCTGAAAGGATGGTGGAAGCAGATTCAATAATAAATTTCTAAAGGGACTTGGATAAACACTTGAGGGGGGAAAAGTCGCAGTGCTCTGGGAAAAGGGCAGGGGAGTGGGGGCTTATCTGACGAAGAGTTGGCATTCGCTAGAAGGACCGAATGGCCTCCTTCTGGTCCCACCCACCGCGGGACCGGAACTTCCTGCCCAAAGCCAGCGGCTGGTCCGTCAAATTTTCTGTCCCTCCCGCGTCGATGCCCACTATGGGAGGGACAGGAAAATCCCAGCCTAATGATTCTATAACTGTGGAATGATTAACGCAGGGGGACTTGCATCATCTGCTCATTCAATTGTATACATTTAATTAAGCTCCCTAACACAGTTAGCCAAAGCATGGTTCCTATATCTCACTGTTTAAAGAAAGGGGTTACACAAAACGCATGCACATGTGTGTACAGAAAGTGAAAA
The DNA here is from genome assembly GCF_964194155.1 of Cetorhinus maximus. NCBI lineage: Eukaryota > Metazoa > Chordata > Chondrichthyes > Lamniformes > Cetorhinidae > Cetorhinus > Cetorhinus maximus. The sequence continues at coordinate 216,466,552 of NC_135880.1, forward strand.
AATAAATACATAAACAATGCAAAAATATAATCCAAATAGACAATTATCTGGTATTTGTTTAAGTTTATATTTCAGCTTCTCCTCTCCTCTCCTATTGGCTCTCTCACTGGGGTACATTTCCACAGGCAACAATGTTAAAATATTCGAAAATTCAGCATGGGCAAGGTCACTTGACACTCATTGAACTGTTTTAATTCTGGGACCCTTTCAGTCCACACTGAGAGTAGCATTTGTTTTATGCTGGGATGCATAATTATGACGTGCATGGTTTTTTTCTTTGGAAGTGAACAGATAGCAGCTGGAATATTACTGAAAGGCCTGCGGTATCAGTCAATATTTATGTCAGTGGCTGATCAGGAACAAAGATAAATTGCACAATGAGAGCCACGTAACTTCAGCTACACCACACACTGATGGCATGGAACGATTGGGCTTGGTGACGTCTGCCAGCTTGGCCCCAGGCTACCTAAAGAACGTCAGCTTCTACAATGATACTCAAAGCACTGCTAATCGGTACAGCAGCTTCCATCTCTCTGAAGATCTGATGGAATATTACCACCTTTAAGGGTCACTTCACAAGTTCATTGAAAACTGCTTCCAAATGTGTGGTGTTTAACAACACTGACCAAAAGTACCTGCTTTAAATTCTTTAGTTGGAAGCATTTCGTCAGTGGTGCCAACAGTAGCGTTTTAGATGAATACTTTTTTGTCAAGTACTAAACAGGAAACCGATGACTCGGATAAATGAGTGAACCAGATGGGCCCTGAAGCACCTCAAAAGGATAGATTTTCAAATACAATGCAAATATCTTTGCACATAGGAGAACGTTTAGTGTTAACAGAACTTAATAGAGAATAAATGGGTGTCAGCACAAATATATGAATACTATTTAATTTTTACAGATTTCAAGCCCCTAATTAACCATTTGCTTGCCAGCAAGAAAGTAAACAGTGAGGATTGGGCCTATCTGCTCGACTACTTCAGCCTCCTCTCCTTTTTTGGCATTCCCTTCCCAACCTACTCCCCACCCAGGTTGCATTCTAGTCTGGAATCAAGTTGTGGATGAACCAAGACTTTGCCCAAGTTGATGCACAGTGAGGTAGTGGTAATGTCACTGGACTAGTAATCCAGAGGCCCTGGCTAATCCTCTGGGGACATGGGTTCAAATCCCACTATTTCAGCTGGCGGAATTAGAATTAGTGGTGACCATGAAACCATCATTGACTGTTGTAAAAACCCATCATTAATGCCCCTTTAGGGAAGGAAATATGCTGTCCTTAACTGGTCTACATGTGAAATCTGGCCTATGTGTGACTTCAGACCCAAAGCAATGTGGTTAACTGTCCTCTGAAAAATGGCCTAGCAAGGCAATTAGAGATGGGTGACAAGTGCTGCCCACACCCCTGTTTAGCCCTAAACTGAACTTCAATCACCTACCTCGGCCTTTACTGCACTGCTGCTGAAATCCTTTCATTATCTTCAGGCTTGACTTCCCCAGTGCCGTTTTGCCACCATCTTAATCATAAAGTCTTACTTATCCAAAGCTCTACTGCCCCATCCTGTCCGTAGCTTAACTTCAGCTACACAATTTAATTTGTGCTTGCTTATTTTGTTACTCCTATCCTCACCAACTCTAATCATTCCCTTTGCCCCAACACATTCAGTTCACAATTATCATCATTTTCAAATCCCTCAATGGCTTCACTCAATTTCTCTCTCTGACACTCTACCATCCTACACTCCTGTCCTTGACCTCCCCCCCCCATCAGCCTCAGAATTGCAGCCAGGCGAGAAGCAGCCCTTAAGTGGCCATTAATTGGCCTCAGTTTGATGAGGGTGAGCAGGTCACTCTCGGCCTCACCTGCCCCCTGTAAAATTGCAGACAGGTCAGGGGCAGGCAGGTAGGCAGCGGGAAGGCCTACCGGGGAATTTTGTGGACCACCCCTTCCCTTTGCAAACCGCTCAGCGGATGCCTGTAAATTTTTTTTCCCAATACGTGCGAAGATTGGCAGCATAAACCTGCATCTTTTTTGCAGTATGTTGATAAATTAACACTGTAAAAGCAAATTCCAGAGATTGGTTGGCACAATGTTGTGTCATTCTAAGGCTGTGTTTGAATCCAACTTAGATTGTCTCCTCTTATTGATGGATAAAAAAAATCCTAAGTGAAACAAATTTGGAAGCCTCTTAATCCAATGGCTAACGGGAACTCACATTGTCTCTAAATACCAAACCCAGAAAAGTTTAAAGGTTAATAAGTGGAGAAGGAAAGTTCAAACTTCAGCAGGTGCTGTCCTCCAAATGTTCAGATGAGGTACATTGTAGAGGCTGAGCAGAAAGGCTTTGCTCTATATGGCTTATTTTCCAAGTATGTGAAACCCTTAGGCTTTCCAACACGAGTTGGTAGCTGATGAGTGTGTCAGTGCCTCCATGGAAAATGATCCCTATATAAAGCCCACATATTGGCTGAGCTGGTAGTGCTCCATGTGATACAGGAGCAAAAATAGGCAAGGGAAAAAGAATTCCCCATCGCTGACGTCAACATTAATTGCAGAAAACTTACACATTGAGAGGGATAAGTTTAAGCAGTTTCACACAGAAAGGTAAACATCATGGATGATCAACAACACTCAAGAAGCTCAACATCATCCAGGGCAATGCAGCCTGCTTGATGCCATCCCACCACCATCTTACACATTCACTCCCTCCACCACCAGCACTCCATGGCTATAGTATGTACCAGCATCAAGCCTTCTTCAACAACATGTTCCGAACCCCGACCTCCAACATCTAGAAGATCAGGGCAACGGGCACATGAGAACACCACAACTTGCAATTGCCCCTCCAACTCGCATCCTGACTTGGAACTATATCGCCGTTCCTTCATCATTGCTGGTTCAAAATCCTGGAACTCCCTACCTAACAGCACTGTGGGTTTACCCACACCACATGGACTGCAGTGGATCAAAAAGACAGCTCACCACCGTCTTCTCAAGGGCAATTAGGGAGGGATAGGCAATAAATTCTGGCTGAGCTAGTGACACACACATCCCATGAAAGACATAAAAAAAATGTTCTAACAGCTTGAATGCGAGAGGTACATCACCTTTGGAACAAAGCGTTTATACCCCAAGGCTAAGCTTTCCTATTCAAAAATAATGCATGACAAATTCTCTTAACAACTTTTAAAATGTCAGTGCACCTTTATGTCCCTGACAATTTGACTTGAAAGGTAGGTAACCTTTGATTATCAAGTATTAAGCGATAAACAGCTACTTTAGCAGCCAGGGAAGCAGAATCAAGAGAAATAAACTCAGGATTTCATGGCAAGGTGCATTAAATCTGAAGTGTTGATTGTTGGATAACCTCCTTTGTGCATCCATCTATGCAACTATTACTGTTCCATATCCCATAAAAGGGTTTGGATACATCTTGTAATTCTGTATTTATTGAGCTATGGGGTCTTCTCAATCAAGGATCATGCTTAGAGAACCTCCACAACTCTTCCACACCAGCTATTGTGTTTGTCAATGCAGCGTTGCAGAGATGCTGCAATTTGGAAGAAAAAGCCATTCGATCCAGCCTCGGACGACTGGTCTCACTCAGTTGAACACGTTTTTCTTCCAGGTGAATGACATTGCGGGGGAGGAGAAGGGGCATTCGATCCTTCTGTCCATGTGTAGGAGTAATTTGAAATTTGTTGGCGCTCAGTGCCACAGAATCCAAAAGGTTTGATGACTTAGTGAACCTCAAAGAAATCATTATCAGCCCAAGCTACCAGTGACCATACAAAGATTTAAGTTCAACTCAAGAATCAGAGCTGTGGGGGAGACTGTTGCTTCTTATGTAGCAAGTCTGGGCCAATTAACTGAATACTGAGAGTTCAATCAAAGATATGCTTAGAGATCAGTTGGTGTGCGGTATAAACGAAAATTCGATTCAGAGGAGATTGTTCGCAGAAACAAATCTCGATTTTCCGAAGACGTTCGAAATCGCTCTTGCAATGGAAGGTGCAGCGTGAGACTCAGAAGCCATTTGAGAAGCGCAAAATGGCGCCATCCTCCATGCTGGGTGGGGAGCTTCAACCAAAAAGAGTGCAAAAGTACAGAGCTTCATTCCAAAGTGGGAAGCAGCCACCGCTAGTGGGCAAATTAAAAAGGAGATCTCAGCAGCAAAAGCTTGGCATCATACTAACAGAGATGGAAGTAGACAGCCCTGTAATGAAAGACAATTTAAAAAGATTGAATGTTTCTTCTGCCATTGACATAGACACCTCATGGGAAATTATGAAGATAGAATCAGGCAGACTGTCAGGCAAAGGCAAAGACACAATGAGATAAACAGCATTGAAAAGTCTGAAGTAATAGATGCTGATATCTATTCACTATATAATTTAAAGGTAGGAAGCGGAGCCTATCTTTATAACCATGAGAGTGAATGAAAAGCCTATCAGACCGGAGGTCGATACTGGTGCAACTACTACGGTGATTGGAGAGCATACTTTTCAATACTTGAATCAGGGAGAACATAAGCTGAATTTAGAAGAAACTGTCAAAGAATTAAAGACTTATACAGGCGAAAGAATAGAAGTCAAGGGCTAATGCAAAGCCTTAATAAACTATAAAGTTCAAACAGAGAGGTTAGCCTTGAAGGTAGTAGCAGGCAAGGGGCCTAGTCTCCTTGGACAAAACTGGCTGAAAGAAATTAAATTGGAATGGAATGAAATTTTCCAATTAAGATCTAATGGACTTGCACAGTTATGACAGAAATTTGCCTCAGTTTTCAAGGAAGAAGTTGGAAAAATTGAAGGGCTACAAGCAAAAATTCATGTAGATCCTGAGGCAACACCAAGATTCATGAAGGTAAGACCTTATAAGTACCTTATGCAATGCAGGATAAGGTAGACATTGAATTGGACAGATTAGAAAAGCTGGAAGTGATACAACCAGTACAATTTTCAGAGTGGGCAGCCCCAATTGTACCTGTTCTCAAACCTGACTGAAGCATTAGAATATGTGGGGACTATAAATTAACAGTCAATAAAGTGGCAGAATTGGATAGACACCCAATACCTAAAATTGAAGATTTATACACTAAATTGGCAGGTGGTACATGAGGTTAGATTTGAGTCATGCCTACCAGCAATTGGAATTAGAGCAGGCATCCCAAAAGCTTGTGCCGTATTCCAAAGAACCATGGAAAGTTTACTACAGGGATTGCCCTATGCTGTAGTCTATCTTATCGACGTTCGTGCAACTAAAGAAATTGTCTGGAAGCTAAATTAGCACGATTTCTATCCCACTATCGAACCACCCTTCATTCAACAACAGGTGTCACACCTGCTGAACTCTTAATGAAATGCCGTCTCCATTCGAGACTGAGCCTAATTATGCCAAACTTGGGTGGGGTGGTAGAAAGAAGGCAGGAAAATCAGAAAATGGGACATGATTGTCACAGTCTGGGCAGAACATTTCATGTAGGAGAGAAGCCATTTTCCCTATGACAGATGTTAGGCTAACTGGCCTACAGGGCAGAACCTTCGGCTCAGCGAGCGGGGTCGGGGCCCGCTTGCCGAGGCATAAAATGACGCACGGTGACGTCGGGCGTGCATCCCAACATCACCTCGTGCCATTTAGATTTTCAGTTTGGCTGCGCGCCCGCCAAATTGTCAAAGGCCTATTAAGGCCATTAAAAAAGCCGATAAAGCAATTAGCTCAGCTGCCTGTCCAACCTTAAGATTGGCAGGGGGCAGGCGAAGAGCCCAGGTGGCCTTTGGATTTTTCATGGAACCTCATCCACAGGCGAGATGAGGTTTCATGAACATTTTTAAAGTGTTTGAAAATTTTAAAATAAAATTGATGGGCATGTTCCAGCTCTTGTGATAGTGGAGACCGAAGCAAAACACCTGTTTAATTCGTCCGCCTACTTTCCATTATCAATTCCCCAGACCCACTCTCTATAGGACCAACACTCACTTTGTTAACTCTTATCTTATTTAAATATCTCTAGAAACTCTTATTATCTGTCTTTATATTACTAGCTAGCTTTCTCTAATACTCTAATTTATCCCTCCTTATTCATCTTTTTGTCATTCTTTGCTGTTCTTTATATCCTTTCCAATCTTCTGACTTTCCACCTGTCTTTGCATAATCATTTGCTTTCTCTTTAAGTTTGATGCTGTCTTTAACTTTTTTAGTTAACCACGGGTGGTGGGCCCTCCCCTTTGAATTTTTCTTTCTCATTGGAATGTATATATTCTGTATATTCTGAAATATCCCTTTAAATATCTGTCACTGAACCTCTTTTGACACATCCCTTAACCTTGTTTGCCAGTTCACTTTAGCTCTACTTTCATGCCCTCATAATTGCCCTTATTTAAGTTTAAAATACTAGTCTTGGATGCACTCATTTCTCCCTCAAAATGAATGTAAATCTCAATCATATTATGATCACTGCTACCTAGGGGTGCCTTCACTAGGAGGTTATCAATTAATCCTATCTCGTTGCTCAATACCAGGTCTAATTTAGCCTGCACTCTGGGAGGCTCCAGAACGTGCTGTTCTAAGAAACTATCCTGAAAACATTCAATGAGCTCTTCATCTACGCTACCTTTGCCCATCTGATTTTTCCAGTCTGTATGTAGATTAAAATCCCCCATGATTATTGCTGTACCTTTCTGGCAAGCTCCCATTATCTCTTCTTTTATACTCTGTCCTACTGTGCAGTTAGTTAGGGAGCCTGTACACCACTCCCATGAGTGATTTCTTGCCTTTATCTTTCCTCATCTCAGCCCAAACTGCTTCTACATCCTGAATTTAGTTCATCCCTCGCTAATGTGCTAATACCTTCATTAATTAACAGAGCCATCACCCCACCTTTTCCTAACTTCCTGTCCTTCCTAAATGGCATGTATCTTTCAATATTCAGGTCCCAATCTATGTCATCCTGTGGCCATGTCTCTGTAATGACTATCAGATCATACTTATTTATTTCTATTTGTGCTATCAGTTCATCTGTTTTTTGTTAATGCAACGTGTGTTTAGATAGAGCCTTTAGTTTTGTCCTTTTATTATTTTTGTAGCATCAAGCCTTATCTGTTGATTTACTCTTAGACTTGTACTCTCTGTCCCTTCCTGTCACAGTCTGTTTATTGTTTCCCATATTAATACCTGTCTCTCTTGCGTTGTCTCTACTCTTTGGTTTACCACATCTTCCCAAATTTGATCCCTTGCCCCCACTGTTCAGTTTAAAATCCTCTCTACTTCTCTAGTTAGGCAGCTCGCGAGGACATCAGCCCCAGCACGGTTCAGGTGTAGACCGTCCCAATGATACAGATCCCACTTTCCCCAGTACTGGTGCCAGTGCCCCACAAACTGGAACCCACTTCTCCCACATCAGTCTTTGAGCCACGCATTCATTTCTCTAATCTTATTTGTCCTATGCCAATTTGCACATGACTTGGGTAATAATCCAGAGCTGGCACCAGCACTGTAGTACCTTTGAGGTTCTGCTTCTTAATTTGGTGCCTAGCTCATCACACTGACTATGCAGAGCCTCCTTCCTCACCCTGCCTATGTCATTGGTACCTACATGGACCACAACCACTCAGATCCTCACCCTCCCACTGCAAGTTCCTCTCCAGCCCTGAGCAGATGTCCTGAACCCTGACACCGGGCAGGAAACAAAGCCGTCTGGACTCTCCCTCTTTGCTACAGAGAACAGTGTCAATTCCCCTTACTATACTGTCCCCTCCTACCACTACATTCCTTTTTGCTTCCCCCACTTGGATGGTTTCCTGTACCATGGTGCCATGGTCAGTTTGCTATGCAGCAGGGATGATCCTACTTAGAGCAGAGAAGGTTAATGGGAAATTTAATAGAGGCGTTGAAAATTATGAGTGGTTATGATAGAGTAAATGAAGAGAAATTGTTTCCACTGGCAGGAAAATAGGTAACCAGAGGACACAGATTTAAGACGATTGGAAAAAGAACAAGAGGTTAGATAAGGTGATTTTTTTTTATTCAGTCAGTTGCTATTTTTTTGGAATGTATTCCTCAAAAGGGTGGAGGAACGGATTCAATAGGAACATTCAAAGGGAAATTCAAAAAGTACTTGAAAATGAAAAATGTGCAAGGTCTATGGGGAAAGAACTGGTGAGTGGGACTAACCAGGTGGTTCTTTGCAAGAGCTGGCATAAGCATAATGGACTGAATGGTCTCCTTCTGTGCCCTCTGATTCTATGATAGGCTTGAGAAGGAAGCTTCATGATATCTGTACAAATTACCTGCTTCTTCATTTTAACCAAACTCCTCACCCAACTTGTTCTCATTCACACCCACAGTCACTCCACACAGTGCATATAGGAAACCCCAATGAAGTAATTGTGGTTTTGTTAAATGTTGGACTGTACCTTTAAGAATAGTCCTGTGACGTAAGATCACATGATCTGTGTAAACCAATGTGTTAGTAGCACGGGCTACCTCCACGGTCAGTGTAGAGATGGAGATGGAATTGAAAGCACACGTGTAGTTGCTGCCATCTGCATTGTAAATAAACCTAATATTTCCACTTAGAACGTTGTCTGCAGATCAACTCTATTACAAATAGGTGACTCGGCCACACTACAACAAACTGGCGACAAGGATAAATCAGGATAAACCAGAATCAGTACAGTAACTCACCCAGCGATTGTAAGTATCAACGTCTGTTTAAAAGGACAGAAGATGTACTCACTCAAAATCCCACAATTTGGTAGAATCGATCCTTTTGAGCCAGCCACAGACGATTGGCCTCAGTTTATAGAACGCCTCGCATTCTTCTTTCAAGCAAACAAAATCACGGGAGAAGAGGAGGCGAGCGATCTCTTGAGCGCTTGAGAGCAAAATCTACTGTTTGATTCGAAGTTTGACAGCACCCAGCGCCCCACATTTGAAGAATTCAGAGAATTGGTTGTCCTCGTGAGGGGACGTTTTCAACCAAAGCCCTCAGTTACAATGCAGAGGTTCCGGTTGAACTTGCGAAATAGGTGAGGCAATTGCTAGCTACATAGTGAATTTGAAGCAACTAACAGAACATTGCGAGTTCAGTGAGACTCTGAACAACATGCTCAGAGATTGTTTAGTGTGTGGTGTGAAAGAAGACGCTATTCAGAGAAGATTGCTGGCTGATGTGAATCTGGATTTTAAGAAGGTGTTAGAAATAGCGCTGGCCATGGAAAGCGCTGTAAATGATTCACAAGCAAAACGTACTCCAAATTGGGCGGGAACAGTCAGCCAAAAGGGGCGCGAAAAAGCGAGACTCCACCGTGAAGCAGGAAACAGCCCCCCGCTAACCGAAACATAAGAAGAAATAATTTAGCAGCTAAATCGAAGAACAACTTTAATTGATGTGGAAACAATCAGCCTGTTAGCGATTGGCAGTTTAAAAAAAGTAGAATGTTATTTTTGTCACAGAAGTGGACATGTAATGAGACAGAACAGAGAGATTTAAAAAGGCTTGCAAACAACAGAAGAAACCCAATGCATCTACAGTGTAGAAGAGCCTGAAACAACAAATTCTGACATCTACTCATTGTTTAAAATGAAAGTTGGGGAGACAGAGCCAATATTTGTCACAGTACAAGTGAATGGTAAATCAGTAAAAATGGAAGTAGACATAGGATCTTCCACTACTGTAGAACACACTTTCAGATATTTAAATAAATTTGGAACATCTTCCAAGTTGAAAACATACACAGGCGAAGAAATCCAAGTGAAAGGTATCAGCAGAGTGACTGTCCATTATGGAAACCAATCGGCACAGCTGCCAGTGATGGTATCGAGAAGCAGAGAACCAAGTCTTCTAGGGCGAAACTGGTTAAGGGAAATCAACCTTGATTGGCCAGTGAGATTTCAAAGGAAGCTGGAAGAGTTCATGTCTTGAAAAAGGAACAAGACAAAATATGGCAGAAAGAGCCTGGAGAGTTCAAGGACCGCAACAGGGTGAAAAAGTAATGTGTGAGGACTCAACAGCCTGAAGAAACGCAGTCCCTCTCAAACAAAAACATGGAAAAACAGCAGAAGGAACTCAAGGAGACCCTAATGAATGCCAGAGTTCAAGACAAAGTGAGTAACCTTCGCAAGGAAAAGGAAAACCTGTTGATAAACCTTCAAACAAGATTCCCTCAGGTCAAAGCTTGTGCCACTGGAAGAGTACGAAGAGAAACAGAAAGAATTCAGCTTCTCTCTGAACAAACTAAAAAACCAGTTGGCAGAGAAGACACATCAATGTTCAAGTTTCCAGGAGGCAGCCATCAAATAAAAGAGACAGGAGAGCCGAAGAATCAGCTAAATAAAGTCAAAGAGACTTTGAAAACAAAAATTGGAGGGCTTTCCAAGAGTGAGCAGATAAACCAAGTTTTGGGAGACTCAGCATCTGAACTAAGACAAGTTGAGGTTTCACCTGAGTGCAGCCTGGCTGACAGCGAAGTAAAAATGAAGGACGAGACTAAATTCAGTGGTAGAGAAAAGGAAGAAGTTTCCGAAATTGCAATAAAATGGTGGCTGGTAGCATCTATAAACACTCGAAAGAGGCAATAAACAAATCATCGAACTGTGCTTACTTTGATATTATTCCAGTCTCTCACAATGGTTTACTGGATGATGATATTGAAGATAAAATCATAGAGGTACAAGTTACTTCCAAGGCCTTATCTGGAAAGAATTCTAGATGCCGTGGACAAACATGAAGAAGTTAACGGGTGATTCGTTGGAGACCAAACTTGCACGATTTCTTTTCCACTACAGAATGACCCCCCACACAATGACAGGAAACGTACAGAATTGTTGATGAGATGCCCTCTTCGGACAAGACCGAGCTTAATATTTTCAAATTTGGAGGGGAAGGTGGAGAAGAGTTAAGGAAACCAAAAAGCTGCGCATGACTTGCATAGTCGTGAGAGACAATTCACTGTTGGAGAGGCAGCATATGTGGAGAATTGCGATGGAGGACCAAAGTGGTTATCGGGTACAGTAAGTTCAGTGACCAAACCATTATCATACCATGTGGAAGTGGAAGGCTGGATCACCTGTAAGCATGTGGACCATTTAAGAAAAAGAGAGAGACCACAACAAAATATGGTTCCACTTGTAGCCATTCCTGAACCAGTGTTTCCTGTTGTAGATGCTCAACCAAGGACTGACATGTCTGATGTCTCTATCAGAGTGGAAGACATTGAACTGCAAGTGCCCACTGAGGTACCTGGTGTTCATGCAGTCCCAGAGAATGTGGTTCCTGAAAAAGAATCTGAAGTTGTGGAGCTGTGACATTCCACAAGAATCAGGAAACCACCTGAAGGTTTGAACATGCAAATTTCATGACCTGTGTAAATATTACAATGTCATGAGATAAATATACCTGTAAATTCATTACGCACAGCAAGGTTAAAGGGGGAGAATGTAATAATTGTGGTTTTGTTAAATGTTGGAGTGTACCTTTAAGAATAGTCCTGTGATGTAAGATCACATGATCTGTGTAAACCAATGTATGAGCAGCGTGGGCCACCTCCACAGTCAGTGTAGAGATAGAGGTGGAATTGAAAGCACACGTGTAGTTGCTGCTGGCTGCATTGTAAATAAACCTAATGGGAGGAATTTTCCCAAATTTGCATTAAGTGCCAGCCGCAATAGCGGGTTTTCACGCTGTATTGTCCCAAACCCACCTCATTATTTATGCACTCCTGGGAAACACACAGTTTCCATGGCGGGTGGGCTCTTATTCACCCGCCCGCCATCACCCCCGCTGCATCACGCCAGGCGCCATGTTTAAAGTCCAGCTGCAAGCACACATCTCAGTGTTTCCAGCTCACCACTGCTGCATGCAAGACATGGCCCTGAAACTGAAGAAGATTGCAGCCCCCAGGTTTAATGATGAGTCTCTTGAGCAACTTTTTGATGTCGTGGACTCCTGCCGGGATGTCCTGTACCCCGCTGTGGCCGCAGGATGGGCAGCAATGTGACCAGTCCGCAGTGGCAGGGGTGGTCAGCACCAACATCCTGCAAAAGAGGACAGCCACCCAGTGCCGCAAGAGGATGAAAGATCTCCTCTGTTCCGCCAGGGTAAGTCACTCTTTTCATCACTCTCAACTCACACACTCACAAACCCATCACACATCCACAGGGCTCTCACTCACTGCCAGTTCAAGGGACATCACTATTCACTCTCTCACACTCACCTTCATTGTCCTCATTCTATCCATGGGACCACTCACCACTCACACATGCCAGGCATACTTGTCATTTGGCCTGGCAGGCATCCTGCTTACACTCTCTCCATTTCTATTCATGCAGGGCAAGCTGGCACACAACAACAGGGAGAGGTCACTTACCGGTGGCAGAATGCCCGAAATCAAGGTCCTCAAGGACTTTGAAAACAGATCCTCCAGCTGGCCGGTGAGGATCTAGACCAGTCAGGTCTGTGAGGTCGGTGCTGCTCTACCAAGTGAGGATCCAGCAGTGCAACATCCATCAGACACCAATGCCGTGAATGATGTAGGTGACTCCAAGAGTGTCTGACCCATCTGACTCCCCTCTTCCTGTGACCTCAGCAGCTCCAGCTCCACAGGCTGAGGAAGGTGTCACTGCCACACAGCAGGACCCTGAAAGCAGGCCGGGGCCCTACAAGTCTCAGCCCTCCAGAGGACGCCCACCAAGGTCATCACAGACAGGGTGTCACAGTCAGCAGGCTACCTCCACCTCTGCTGTGGATGTCCGGGGAGCACCAAGACGTAGCAGCGGGGTTAGGAAAGTTAAGGAAAATTAGTTGCACAACCTGGGCACAGGTGTTGATCACCTGTAGATATTGTTCATTGTTGTCAATAAATTCCCAAGAATGTCTCCCTGCCTATGGCTCCTTGTTCTGATGAACAGTGTTCTTGTCACTCAGATGTGAAACCTTTCTGCACAAGATAAAGGCAGGTGTCTCAGTCCAGGGCCTCTTCCCTGTGCTTTGTGCAGCCTTCTGACTAAAGTGATGGTCCAGCCTCAAACTCTCTGGAAACATTACTGATGCCTGCACCTCGGTGGTTTTTGTCATTGCTGCCGGAATGTAGTCGGCAGGTGCCACAGAGTTCTCTCATACTCTCTGTGTGCTCTCAGCACCTTTAAGGCGGGGCTGGCCCCCATCTCTTTTCAGCATCTGTGACCAGTGATACTGTGCTCCAGCTCCTGAAGGGCCCAGGTGCTGAAGGCGGACAAAACATCAGAAAGTTTCATGGCTGCATCTCAATGATATGATCCTGATCACAGAGTGCAAGTGGGTTGCCCTCGGCCAGACAGGAGTCAGACATTCTCAGAGGCTATGTGAAGATTTATGGAGCGTCCTCACTGCATGTTGTCATCATCCTCCTGCGATCGAGTGTCTATTAGGGCCTCCACTGCGCCTCTATGACAGGAGCATTCTCACAGAGGGTATTCGCGCTGCCATGTGGAGTCAAACATTCACAAATGTGATGTGAGGCACTATGGGGTCACCTCACTTCATGTTGTCATCACCCTCCACAAATTTAGCAGCTATGAAGGCCTCCCACGTGCCTACCTCATCTAGTCAGTGTGAGGGCCTCATCCCCATCATCGTCACCTCCGAGGACCTCCTCAGCCCCATCCCCATTGGCGTCCTCCTCATCCGAGGAGATTTCCAGCTCCTCCGTCTCCTCCTCAGCCAGCTCCTCTCCCCGTTGCAATGCCAGGTTGTAAAGGGCGCAGGAGATGACAACAATGCGTGACATCTTCTGTGGGCTGTATTGCAGGGCTCCACCAGACCGGTCCAGGCACCAAAACTGCATCTTCAGCATCCCGATGGTCTGCTCCACCAAGTTGCGAGCTGCAGCATGAGCCTCATTATAGCGTTGCTCTGCTGCAGTCTGAGGCCTCCACACGGGTGTCATCAGCCACGGCCTCTGTGTGGAGCCCTTGTCCCTGAGGAGCCAGCCCTGCAGCTTCTGTGGACCTTGGAAGACTCCAGGGATCTGCCACTGACTGAGGATGTAGGCGTCGTGCACACTCCCTGGAAACAGTGCGCATACCCGCAGGATGCGTTTCTGGTGGTTGCACACCAACTGCACATTCAGCGAATGGAAGCCCTTGCAATTGATGAAGTCCACTGAGTATTGCGATGGAGATCTGAGCGCCACATGGGTGCAGTCGATCGCACCCTGCACCTGTGGGAAACCCGAGATCTGGGCAACTTCAGTCGCTCTTGTATCCTGGCTGTCCTGGTCTGGGCAAAATGCAGAAAGTTGTGTGCCCTTGCAATGATGGCATCCGTGACTTCATGGGTGCAGTTACGTGTGAAGGCTTGTGAGATTCCACAGAGGTCACCTGTGGAGCCCTGAAAGGAGCCACTGGCTTAGAAATTGTGCACTATGATCACTTTCACAGCCACTGGCAGTGGATGCCCTCCATGGCCCCGTGGCACCAAATCCTGCAGTAAGTGGTAGATGTGACTGACCAGTTCCCTAGACATTCGCAATCTTCAGCGACACTGATTCTCGGTCATGGCAGGTATGAAAGGCGATGTCTCTAGACCCTGGTTGTCGCCAGGCGCCGGCCTGTGACAGCTTCTGTGGCTCTTCAGTGGTGTGTGCGGGAGCCCCAGCCACTCCTTCTTCCTGAGGTAGCTGCTCCTCCCTCTACGCAGCCAGGAGCCTCCGTCGCTCTCTCCTCCGTTGTCTTTGTGCTCTGTAGGCCAACAGACATGCAGCTCATTCACTAGGCTCCATGATCCTGATGTACTCCTCCTGCAGGAGGAAAGAAAGAGACACGTTGTCAGCTTGGCTGTACTGAGAACCTGTCCTGGTTAAGTGTGACAGCCACTTAATGCTTCCCGGAGAGTGCTGACCACCACTTGGATGGCCAGAGATTAGTGCACTGCATGGCAGCTCTGTCAGCTTGAACCATGGGGGACACTGGTCCAAACCGGGATGCTGACATTGCAAGGGGCTGTGAGCACCTGCAGCAGTGACTGTTACATGGCCAGCTTTAGCGAGGAGATTGTACAACGTGTGCAGTCCAACTTCTCTGCATCTGCTAAAGTGCTCATGAATTTGCAGTCTGTACCTGAGGTGAGGGTAGGGAAGCAGATCTGGAGAACGTAGCGGCACTTTGATGCCTCTGCGTTGCTTGAGTGGGCAGGTAAGCTAGGAGCTTGACCCCCAATCATTTCAATGTGGCTGCGCCTGAACTGTCTCGGTTGCAGCCTTTCTACAGGTTTCCCGAATGCGTGGCCCCTTCTCTCACCCACCCTACCCAACCCATGAATGATTGCGTGGTATATTCAACAGCAAGGCTGCACTTGCCCCCTGCTCCCCCTCACCCTCAAAATTCACCTCTGAGGCAGGGCGACACTTAACCCCGACCCCCCCCCCACACCCCCACCCCTCCCCAGCGCCCCTGAAGCCTGCAAAGCAACAGGCGACCCTGGCGAGCTCTGCAGAACATTGCTGCGCACCCAGCTCCAGTTCACTCAAAGTAAAGGGCACCAAGTGCACGTCGCCTCTGTGCTGTTGTGAAATACGCTGGCGCACTTTCCCGCTGACCTGGACGGACAATCCAGCGGGGCTGCAAGAGCCTGGGGAGGGGGAATGGCCTGATAATGATATGCTGATGTATTACAATGAGGTTCCCAACGACTGATGGCAGGAAACGCGGCCCGACATCGGTGGGCTGAGTGGACAATCGCAACCTGCCTTCCTGCCATTGTGAAACCGATTGCGTCATATTGTCCACTTATGCCACCTATCACGCCCGCCGCCAGCAGGCATGGAAAATTCCACCCAACGTTAGAAAGTCGTCTGCAGATCAACTCTATTACAAATAGGCAACTCGGCCATGCTACAACAACCTTGCACTTTTTATCTATCACTCACCTTGGAGTTCTCGGCATTTACATTGAATCAGAACTTGTCCAATAAATAGGGCAACCCTTGTGTTGAAATACTTCATGGGCATTTACTACAGAATCAATTGATTGGAATAGGGATGAATGCAAAAGGACTGGCTGGAAAATGTTTAAGCACTAATGTATTAAATCAACCACGTTACGATCTGGAGATTTTTTAATGTTTGTTTTTCATTTTCAGTACCAAGGATATATTTTTCCCAGGAATTTCTGGTCCTTGTGATTTAATTCCCACTGTTTGGTTCCTTTGCCCAGGGAATTCCATTCCTGGGGTCCATTTTCTCCAGTGAATTCTGATCCTTATGTCCATTTTGCACAGATAGGTCAGAGCCAAGGATTGATCGTTCCCAGGGAACGTGGTGGCTTAGACCGATGGTCAGTGCTCAATTTCTTTTGACTATCAAGTCAATTATTGAATTGAATGGCTTAAATTACCCAATGGATATCACGCTGCTGAGGACACACATCTTTTTTCTCCAGTGGTCAACGATTGAAAATCAGATGTAGGACCATCAAGTCCGACGGAACTTTAGATCCAACATTTTTTGCTGTATTTGAAAAATATAAAAGAGTTATCCTTTACCCCAGCTTTAACTTTATTAACAGAAATTCGGTAATGATATCTTATGCAATATGTAAATGAAGTGATTGAAATTCCCTGTATGTTTTGCTGGCAGGTTTTTACAAGCAGAATTCCGTGCGTACACTTTGCATTGGTTAGTATGCAATGTGTGAGGAGCAAAGAAGCTTCATCTTGTTTTATAGTCAGCGCAAACACAGGAAAATGAAACAATTACTGAGGGTGCAGCAAGGAACTAGTCTGAGCTGATCATTAAAATAATGTGGAAAGCAGCTATTGTGATTTAATTCACTGGCAGCTATTGAAGAGACTGCAATCTGACAATGAAGGAAAGGAGCCTTATTTTAATTTTTTTTCCCCCTCCCCCCCGCCCCCCGCAAATCCTGAGCTTTTGAGGCAAACACCATGGGGCAGAATTTTATGCCTCGTGGGCGGGCGCGCACCTGACCCAAACGGACGTGAAATAGCGCGAGATGACGCTGAGTGAGCATCCCGGTGTCGTCCCGCACGCGCGCAATCTTCAGGTCGGCGGGCACGCGCGGCTGTCGGGAGCGTGCCCGCCGACAATCAAGCAGGCGATTGAGCCCAAAAGGAGGCAACTGAAAGCGGTTTTTCGTGGCCCGTCCACTTTTACGGTTGGCGGACGGGCCAATCGCCCAGGCAGCCTTTACTCAAACCTCGATCCAGGGCGGGATGAAATCTCCGTGGGGAAATAAAAATAAGAGGAGATATCTGGGGACTGTGTTTTTATGAGTTACGCTTTCAGGCGCTGATTGTGCTGTGTGGACGTGGTTTGCAGCATTTTTTGCTGTTTCGTCTATTCTGTGGCGGCCTGCAGCTCCCTGAGGCACCGGTCTGCCTTCAGGGAGCTCAGTGGAAGCGCTCGCCAGCACCCGCTGGTGCCATCGTCGCCCAGCCTCTTCCCGCTCCCCACCGGCAGTGCTGAGCCTTTCTCAGCGCCCGTTTCACGCCGGTTGGCCGTTACTGGCTGTACTGAGTGCAGTCACCAATGCATTTCATTTTTGACCTTGGATAGGTCTGACGCAAGGAAACCTAATTTCACATTAGTGCTTTCTTTTATTGGCTCAATAACTCTGTGCAGTCTCAGTACTGAATGTGCGTCATAGACCGACAGTGTAATAAATGTGTAGCTCCCACTGGACCAGACCCCTAGCTCCTACTTCATTTCTGTTCATCTACCATCTTTTAATTGACACTGATTCACCACAGCGACCAGTAATAACGGCGTGTGATAACCCCCACAGGAAAACCACTGTATCGCATTAACTGATAGGCTTCCCATTACTGCAGGCAAAATTCAATCCTGATCCAATACGTAGCTATCATTAGATTTATGAAACTGATGGTAGTTTCTCACCAAGGCTGAAAAGCCAATTTTTAAGATAAAAAAATATAATCAGCCCAGTCTGTTCCCAATAAGTCTCACTGCTTTCAGCAGACAAAAACCTTGCCCCTTATCCTGCCGGCTAGAAAGCTTCCCATGAAAAGGTTCCTTTCTTTAACCTCCAATTTTCCCCGCTTAACTCCTGAAGGCACTGACTCATACAAGGGTTCAGTTCAATGTATACTGACTGCCCTCACCTCACCCATTAGCCCTTTGCCTTATGTGTCTGCCTTGGCTCTGTGGAAAGCACTCTTCCTTTTGACCCAAAGGGTTGTGGGGGGTTCAAGCCTCCCTCCAGGGACTGGAAATATATACTCCAACACAGTACTGAGAGAGCACTCCACTGTCAGAGATATGATCTTTCAGAGGTGTTGTTAAACTAAGGCCCTCTCAGGTGGAGGTTAAAAGATCCTATGACACTCTTTGAAGAAGAGCAGGGAAGCCAGCATTCTAATCAATGTTTAGCGCCAAAGCAGATTACCTTGTTTCTTGACCCCAGGACCTCCCAACGTGTTTTACAACCCATTAATTACCTTTGTGAGCTAAGTCACTGTTATAATGAAGGAAACATGGCAACTAATTTTGCACACAGCAAGGTTCCACAAATAACAAGGTAAAAATGATCGGGTTTTTTAAGTGTTCGTTGAGGGATGAATATTGACCAGGATACTGGTGAGAACTCCCATGGTCTTCTTCAAAAAGCACCATATGGAACCTTTTATATCCACCTTGAAAAAGCAGACAGGGTCTCGGTTTAAGATCTCATTGAAAGAAAGCATGCCCGACAGTGTAGCACTCCTTCAGTACTGCACCCCCTCGGTACCAGGATGGAGTGTCAGCCTAAAGTTTTGCACTCTAAGCAAATGGTTTGCCAGACAGCCTTACACAAAGGCAAAGGCCATCCAATCATTGGCATTAACTATTTGATCATTTTCTGCTGGAAAACTGTAGATCTTACTCTAAAGACTAAATGATTACTGCTGCTTTACGAGTACTATCAGATTGTTACATACTGCTTAGTTGTTACACATGCTTTGCTTAAATATATAACCAGCAATAACAATTTTAAACTGCACGCAGAAGCAGATTGCAAAATACCCAAGCTGTGGTCTATGTGCAGATTATTAATATATTCCTATAAAGAGCATTGACACACAGATCTTGCAAAGACATTTCCAATATGTTTCATGCTGAAGCAGCACTGTCGACACTTCTGAGTAAAGGATAAAATTAATATGGTGCACTTTATTAAGAAAAATAAATGTAAATGATTTGTGTGACCATATTTATCTAGTGTCTAACCAGGTGATCATTCTGTACTGACAACCAATTCCTACAACAAAGATGAGAGAGAAATCTGTTGAAGCAGCTCAAAACTGAATATATATATTATATCTTACTTAAAATAGTTTGTTCACTTCCATTGTGAAAATGCAATGTATTTCACCAGCAGTCACCATGGACCTGCAAGCCAGACATATATTTCAGTTTATTTATTTGTCTTTGAAAAATCTAAATGCACAGGTCTTTTGAGAATAAATATTTTGTAACAGACAAGTTATCATCAACAGGCAAAGGACATTTAGTGAAAAGCGCTCAAAGAACAGATAATAGAATGTGTGGGCAAGAGATGCAAAAGGTTGCAAGCGGAATGGTTCCCTATCACAGAACAAATGTCATGAGTAAATATAATTTCAGTACGGGTTTTATGCAGACTAAGTGTAGATATTGCACTTCAAAGATAACCAGATGGTGTTGCATAGTTGTGCTTAAATATGTGATGATATGCTCATGAGAAAGGATGCAGTGCAAGGAAATGGAAGAGGTACTTATTGAAGTCCTCAGCCAAAAGCCTCTAAAGAATACCAGGGAAACCACTTAAGAAAGCTTGGTGCATAAACAGGGCACTTGCTCTCCTCAGTCTGCTCCTGCCACAGGGCATGTCATGGACTCTATGCATTTAACCCCCGAAGCATTTCTGGTAGAAATACTGATTCAACAGCAGGGATTACTGTGTACTGTGTAGATTAAAAAGTCCCATTCCCAGTGTTTATCCATCACACTAAATTCAACCTGGTGAGTTGTCACAGGCTCAGTCTGAAAAGGAAACTCATGGTCGAGTTGAATTCACTTGCTGTGTGCACCAACACCACCAGCAAGTTGGGGTGGGGGGGGGGGTGGGAGGAAGGGACAGAGTTCAAGAAAATCCAGCCATTCGTTTTAATTGTGTCAAAATAGCATCGGCATCATCAGCACATCAGCAACCAGTTAAAGAAAATGCTATAGTTTCCATCGAAATTCAGAACCTTGAAAAATGTCCACCAGTGACATTTGAGCGAAGGTCCCAGTGTGAGGCAATGGGCTGCATTTGTAAGGTTTGTACATATGATTTTACTGTAACATTAGCACGAGACAAAAGCAGGAATAAATCAAAAAGAAAAGACTTGCCTTTATATAGCGCCTACACTGTCGGATGTGCTTTCTTTCAATGAGACCTTAAACTGAGACCCTGTCTGCCTTTTCAAGATGGATATAAAAGATCCCATATGGTGCTTTTTGAAGAAGACCATGGGAGTTCTCACCAGTATCCTGGTCAATATTCATCCTTCAACTAACACTTAAGAAATCCAATCATTTCTACCACAGGATGTGGCAAAGTGCTTTACAGCTTCTGAAGTACTTTTAAAATGTAATCACTGTTGTAACACAGGGTAGTCAGCAGCCGATTTGTGCACATCAAGCTCCCACAAACAGCAATGTGATAATGATCAGATAATCTGTTTTTGTAATGTTGATTGAGTGGTGAATATTGTACAGGCCACAGAGGATAACTCCCCTGTTCGCCTTCAAAATAATGCTATGGAATCTTTTATGGCCACCTGCAAAGACAGACAGGGCTTCAAGTTTAACATTTCATTGCAAAAGACAGCATCTCTAACAGTGCAGCACTCCCTCAGTAATAATTGGAGTATCAGGCAAAATTTTTGTGCTCAAGCCCTGGAACCTGCAACATTCTGACTCATTGGTGTCAGTGGCACCAACTGCGTAACAGCTGACACAGCTGTCGCCTGTAGTTCAAGTCACCTGTAGTTCAAATTTGGCAACACTCCATTAACATTATTACCCACTGATTTTCAGTTAAAGTGGATGTGTCACCCAGCGATATTTTGGAATGCAGGAAAGAGCGACATATTGTGCCAAATATACAAAATGCTTTAGCGACTCCACATGGAGTTTACAGGGAAATTGGCTGCTGGAATTTTACAATGATATACGTGTTTGACACTTTAAAAGATAGAGGTTCAATGATATGAATGTATTATAATGAGACACGGATGTTCTAATCAATTCTTATCGATGGTACGGGCTGTGATTTGTAGGGTGCTTATTTTTAAAAATATATTTTAGCAGTCTTGAATAAGCTTTTAACATTCTTTCAGAATGGATGAGCATGATTTATGTGGTCATAGTCAGGAAAAATATAATCCAGTACTGAATATCTCAGAATAAAGAAGCAATTCACCAACTTTATAATACACTCTTAAGTACACTGAAACATTTTACAGTTCTAGTCAGTTGTTTCGCATAATCACATCAGCCACTGAAATTTTACATTGTCTGGTAATGTGCTTAGGCATGTTACTCAGGTTAGTTATATACAATATGTATGATGTTTCTTTATTTACTCCCGGTTCAGTCAATAACATTAAGAGTCAGAAGGCTGTTGGTTCAACTGTAGTGCACAAATCTGGGCTGACACTCCGGTGCGGTACTGAGGGAGTGCTGCACTGTTGGAAGTGCTGTTTCTTTTGAGGAGACAATAAACCATGGTCCTGTCCGCCCTCTCAGGTGCATATAAAAAAAAATCCTATGCCACTATTTCGATGAAGAGCAGGGGAGTTGTCCCTGGTGCTTTGGTCAATATTTATCCCCAGTCAACATCATAAAACCAGATTATTGGTCATTATCACATCGCTGTTTGGGGCACAACTTGGTTGCTGTATTTCCTACATTACATTTCAAAAGTACTTCATTGGCTGTAAAGCATTTGAGACGTTCGTTAGTCATGAAAGGTGCTTCACAAATGCAAGTTTTTTTTTTCTTAATGCATCCCAACATGACCCTCATGATATGTTTAGAACTTACCTATTTAATAGATACAGACACTTTTCCTCCCTGGAGTCCTCCTCTTACTGCTTGCCTCCAGCAGGTGACAACTCCTGCCGATGCCAGCAGTCCTTTAATAAATTAAGTTTAACCTCTGTCTAATCCGAGGTAACTCAAGTTGGCTGGGGGCAGCAGTAAGAAATACAAAACAAAAGCAAAAATACCTGGAAAAGTTCAGCAGGTCTGGCAGCATCTGCGGAGAGGAACACAGTTAACGTTTCGAGTCCGAATGACCCTTCAACAGTTCTGTTCTGTTGAAGGGTCATACGGACTCGAAACGTTAACTGTGTTCCTCTCCGCAGATGCTGCCAGACCTGCTGAGTTTTTCCAGGTATTTTTGTTTTTGTTTTGGATTTCCAGCATCCGCAGTTTTTTTGCTTTTATCTTAGTAAGAAATACAGCTGGCCTCAATGTTCTTGGACTAGGAAATGAGGGGAACAATTCAGGTAGGATATGTAACTCTTGATTATTGTAGTGAAGCCTGCTGGAAAATGCATGTGTGTGGATGTTAGGTTTGGCTAGGATCTGATTCAATTGTTTGAATCGCCTATCACATGAAGAATAGCCACAGGATCCAACTTTTTTTTAAAATTTACTCGTTCATGGGATGTGGGGGTCACTGATAAGGCCAGCATTTGTTGACCATCCCCAATAGCCCTTGAACTGAGCATCTTGCTAGGCCATTTCAGGCGGCAGATAAGAGTAAACCACATTGCTGTGGGTCTGGAATCACGTGTAGACTAGACCAGACCAGGCAAGGGCAGCAGATTTCCTTCTCTAAAGGACATTAGTGAACCGGATGGGTTTTTACAGCAATTGATGGTAGTTTCATGGTCATTATTACTGAGACTGCCTTTAAATTCCAGATTTTAAAAAATTAATTGAACTTAATTTCCACTAGTAGCCGTGATGGGATTTGAGCCCACGTCCTCAGAGCATTAGCCTGGACCTCTGGATTACTAGTCTAGTGACATTACCAGAGGGAAGAAAACTAGAAAAATTGCATTAAAGATAAACCATTGTGAGCATGTGAACGATAATTCCATTTATAATAATGGAATTATTTGGACTGTTTTACACAGAGATTGCTGAACTCTATATCATTATGTGGGAAATGAGCTTGTGAGATAGGGCAGGTTAATTTTAAGTTTACACCATTGCTCAGGAGGTTGGCAGAGTTGGCATCCAGCATAGCTATCATCTTCGATTATGTTTGGCACTAAACTCGCTGATCACATCACTAACCTGTCAAGTGAAGCAGCAATCATTATTAGAGGCAGCTCATGAGCACAAGGTTGCGCACATTCTAAGGAAGATACCGGAAGTGTCAGTAGCATTTAAGCACTTTATTCAACATCAAACAAAGGTAAATGACACCAAAGACAAAGTGAGATCTGGGATATTAAGTTTCCTCAGGAAAGATATGGAGTTCAGCATCCAGCTTGCTCAAGGCTGCGCCAAGTTGAGACCATTCACAAGGGGCCCTGGGCTGAATCTTACACACATATATAGCCGGTGGATGGGAGTTGGATCTGGAAGTGTGTGGAACGCCAACTCCCACCCCCCACCCCCACCTTTGAGCGATGTCAGATAATACATGTAGCGGCGAATTAACGGTTGCCTGGTGGAGAAGTCAGTCTTCAGCAGTGACCCATGGTGAGCAGCACGCCCAATCAGCTATGAAAGATGAGGCATCTCTGGGGACAGAGGGGCACAACATGAGCCCCTGGCAAGGAGCTGTGGCAGATGCACCAGAAAGCATTCTTTGGCCACTGAAGAACTTTGTGTGGGAGAATTTAAATTCCAGTGAATATTGCAATAGGTAGGAGCTCGCCAGGGAAGAAAGAACATTTGAATGTAGGTGACCCATGTCATGTTGTTATACTGGTATGAACACCAATTGCTCATAAGGGATTGTGTAAACATGTTGCGAGTTCATTTATTTAGAATAGGCACATGAGAACATTTATACATAGGTAAAAAGCTTGAAGGCAGCAGCAGCAGAGATGGTGTGTGTTTACTCTGCTCTAAGGCAAAAGTGAAACTATGACTGGACCACATGACACACTTCCCTTCTAGTGATGCCATGCTGCTATCCCTTAAAGGCATATTGCAACAACCCATTCCCCTGATGAATAGCAAGTGTTTAGGGAGCTATTCAGAATCAGCTCTTTAACTCTCCTTGTCTTTCCACAGATGGCATAGAGAATGGAGCCAGGAGCTAGGGTGGGCCCAAGACCAAAGATGACCCTAAGGCTTGACGATGACTCCGCGCTAAAAGTGACAGGCAGGAGGTCCTCATGCCTGCTGAAGGGGAGAGGACGTCTCCCAGCTAGATGAAAGCAGCCTGGATGGAGGTCACAGCAGAGGTCAGCAGCCTTGGGGGTCATCCAGCGAATCTGGCTGCAGTGCCAGAAAAGGGTGACTGTGTCGTTGTCCTGGAGATGAACATAGGTGTGACGCGGTTCAAATATGGGATTGTCTTATGTGATGCACAAGTCTGTAAGGCGGCATGATGCAGACATGTCGCTCTGCATGGCAACAGGGGTTATGGAAGTGGTGGGGCGGGGGCACTGCAACACGTGTTATTTGTCAAAGAGCACTGAGAAATGTTGGCCGCTAACAAGGTACGTATTGGCCACACTATTGAAGGCCTGATTGTAGCACAGAGTCATTGCTATTTCCCTCTTTACTTCAGGAGAAGAGGGTGCACAATGCCTGAGAGAGGAACAGGACTCAAGGTGATGCACCAAATTTGACCATCCTGACAGCCATTGAGGAGGAGGTTCTGGAGTTTGCTTCCAACGACTGGAGCTCGGCCATAGGTTGAGGCAAGGTTGGAGGAAGGCCCTAGCATGGTGAGATTCCAAGCGCTCAGATCTACAATGTCAGAAAATATTGCTAAAGGGACTGGGGAGGGGAATGTGATTGAAACTGGGGGAGCTGACAGGAAAATAGCATTGATGGTTTGTGACTTCAGAGGCTTGAAAAATTTGAGGAGCAAGACATGCCTCTATGTCGAAGGGTCTAGGGTTCAAGCACTGGTTAACATCTCCCAATGCTTCCAGTGTTTGCAATGAGGAAGCATGTCACAGCAAATTCACCTCAAAGGATGGAGATGCCTCTAACAGTACAACATCAGCGGCTGCAGAAAAAAACTCCAAGGGACCAATTGTATCCTCTGAGGAGGATGAAGAAGCCTCAGTGGGTGCAGCATCAGATCTTTGCTCCACACCTTGCATCATCGCAGATACATGCAGTTCGATGCGTATGCGTGTTTTGGCTGTAATGGATAAACACACTGGCGACAGCAGATAATAGTCACATGTACAGCTGCCGGAGACTGAGATGGAGCAGGACACTGCCACACGGAGGAGTGCTGGAGGTGACCTGGATGCTGAGCCCCAAGATGATGATGAGCCTCTTGGAGTCATCTGTCAGGCAGCAGATGCTGGACATACAGCATGAGGCGCGTAGCGATGCGGCGGAGATACCAATGGTGTTGTGCATTCTGACACAGAGTTTGGAGGAGTCCAGCCAGGCCATAAGGTGTTGCGATCACCCACTCTACAGAACACATGGCTTTCTCCATTGAGAGACTGGTGACTGTCATGGAGAGGCAAACTCAGTAGCTCACTGATGGGACACTAGATAAGCATTCTGACCTGTACTCTATCGTCTTGTCTCTGATCTCCGGGGCCCGGAGCCAGAGAGAGATTGGGATGAGGAGCCGGGAGTCACATTCAGGTCCTGGTCCCTCTCAGGAAAGCAGGGTCCTTATGGTGGCAGATAAGGAGCTGATAATGTCATTGGGTACTTCAATGGGGCTAGCCACTTTGTTGCCCCTCTGCCATTGGCACAGGTGCCTCTGAGTGCCCCAGTGACAGATGAACATTCTGCCACTGTGCAGAAGACTCCCAGTACACCAGTGCCCTCGTGGCCTCAGGCGATCAGAAGACAGCCGCCAAAGTCATCCCAGGCAAAGAGGCATAACGGTCGACAGCCTGTCTCCAGCAGAGCCAGCAGTGAGGGCAGAGCAGCATGCCAAAGTACCCAGAAAAGAATCAAGAAAACCCCACACTAGTCACACATGGGTGCCTTACTTATTGGTGAAATGTAAACACTGGTTTGATTTATTGTGAACGTCAATGAGTTTTCTTTTCACATGATTCTTCAGCTGCATTTGTTCATTATCCCTCTGTGTGATGTGATAGATTTGAATTGGATTTCGTAGCTGCTGTTATGGGAGATTGTGTTCATGTGGGTCCCTCTGCTCGACATTATGCGGTGACTCACATTGCCCTTATGCAGCCCTGGTGTTTATGACAGGAAGCAAATAGGAGAAGGTGCCAAGGGCCAAGAAGTTGTTATTAAGTTGGAGACCATCTGCTATTGGAGTCTTCTACATATCAGAGAATCTTTTGTCCTATGGGCATCCAAACCCTTCCGCAGACCAACTTGACAGCTGCCTGGTGCAGCTCACCCTTCCGTTCATCAAAGCCGTCATCTGAGAACTGGGTTGTCTCCATCAACCCGTCCTCCGATAGGGCTTCCCCTCTCTGGAGGGCCAGGTTGTGCAATGCATAGCAAACGATGACCATAAGGGACACTCTCGCAGGTCCATATTGGAAAGCGCCACCTGAAGACATCCAAATCGGATCTTGAGCTGACCAATGGTGATAAGGTGTCACATCAAAGGTTACTACACAAAATTAGAGCTCATGGAGTAGGTGGTAACATAATAGCATGAATAAAAGGACTGGGTATCTAACAGGAATAATGGGTTTCAGATTGGCAAGCTGTAACTAGTGGAGTGCCACGGGGATCAGGGCTGGGGCCTCAACTATTTACAATCTATATCAACAACTTGGAATCGAATGTACGCATGTATGTAGTTAAATTTGCCAATGACACCAAGATGTGTAGGAAAGTAAGTTGTCAAGAATAGGTAGAGGGTCTGCAAAGGGATATAGATAGGTTAAATGAGTGGTCAAAGAATTGGCAGATGGAGTAAAATGTGGAAAAATGTGAACGTGTCCACTTTGGTGGAAAGGATAGAAAAGCAGCATATTATTTAAATGAAGAGAGTGTGCAGAATTTGGTGGAGCAGAAGGACCTGGTTGTCCTGGTACATGAATCACAAAAGGTTAGTGTGCAGCTGCAGCAAGTGATTGGGAAGGCAAATGGAATGTTGTCATTTATTGCAAGGGGGTGGAATATATAAGTAGGGAAGATTTACTGCAGCTGAAACAAAAACAGAAATACCTGGAAAAACTCAGCAGGTCTGGCAGCATTGGCGGAGAAGAACAAAGTTGACGTTTCGAGGACTCGAAACATCAACTTTGTTCTTCTCCGCCGATGCTGCCAGACCTGCTGAGTTTTTCCAGGTATTTCTGTTTTTGTTTTGGATTTCCAGCATCCGCAGTTTTTTGTTTTTATTTACTGCAGCTGTATAGGGCCTTGGGGAGACCACTTTTGGGATACTGTGTGCAGTTTTGGTCTCCTCGTTTGAAATAGGATATAATTGCACTTAGAGAATGTTCACATGACTCATAAGCCATAAGACGTAGGAGTAGAAGTAGGCCATTCGTCCATCGAGTCTGCTCCGCCATTCAGTGAGATCATGGCTGCTCTGATAATCCTTAACTCCACTTTCCTGCCTTTTCCCCATAACCCTTGATTCCCTTACTGATTAAAAATTTATCTCAGCCTTGAATATTTTTAACGACCCAACCCCTACAGCTCTTTGCGGTAAAGAATTCCACAGACTCACTACCCTTGGAGAGAAGAAATTCTTCCTCATCTCTGTTTTAAATGGGTGACCCCTTACTCTGAGATTATGCCCTCTGGCCCTAGACTCTCCCACAAGGGGATTCAACCTCTCAGTATCTACCCTGTCAAGCCCCCTAAGAATCTTATATGTTTTAATAAGGTCACCTCTCATTCTCCTAAACTCCAAAGAGTACAGGCCCAAGCTACTCAACCACTTCTCATAAGAAAATACCCCCATTCTCGGGATCAACCTAGTGAACCTTCTCTGGACTGGCTCCAATGCTAGTATATCTTTCCTTAGACAAGGAGACCAAAACTGTTCACAGTATTCTAGGTATGGTCCAATTAGTGCCTTGTATAGTTTTATCAAGGCTTCCCTATTTTTATACTCCATTCTCCTTGAAATAAAGGCCAACATTCCACTTGCCTTCCCCATTACCTGCTGAACTTGTATGTTAGCTTTTTGGGATTCATGCACGAGGGCTCCCAAATCCCTCTGTGCTGCGGCTTTCTGCAGTCTTTCTCCATTTAAATAATATTCAGCTCTTCTATTCTTCCTTCCAAAGTTCATAACCTCACATTTTCGCACATTATATTCCATTCGCCAAGTTTTTGCCCATTCACTTAACCTGTCTATATCCCTCCATGGACTCTTTGTGTTACCCTCACCATTTGCCTTCCCACCTATTTTTGTGTCATCTGTAAATCTGGCGACAATACATTCACTTCCCTCATCTAAGCCATTAATAAATATTGTAAATAATTGTGGCCCCTGGGATTCATTCCTGGGATGAAGGGCTTATCTTATGAAGAAAAATTGAACAGGTTGGGCCCATACCCACAGGAGTTTAGAAGAATGAGAGGTGATCTATCAAAACATATAAGATCCTGAGGGGACTTGATAGAGTGGATACTGAGAGGATGTTTTCTCGTGTGGGAAACTAGAACAAGGGGACACAGTTTAAGAATAAGAAATCTCCCTTTCAATAAAGAGATTTCAAGGGGTGGTTAGTCTAGGAATTCTCTTCCCCAGAGAACACTGGAGCTGGGTCATTGAATTTATTCAAGGCTGAGTTAGGTAGATTTTTGATAGACAAGGGAGTGAAGGGATATGGGGGTGCAGACACGAAAATGGAGGTGAGACCACAACCAGATCACCCATGATCTTACCAAATGATGGAGCAGGCTCGAAGGGTTGAATGGCTTACTCCTGCTCCTAGGTCCTATGTTCCTATGTGCTATGTTCAATGGTCTGCTCAATGATCGCCCTGGTCGATATGTGGCTGTCATTATACCTACACTCAGGTTCTGTCTGTGGATTCCTTACAGGAGTCATCAGCCATCTTTTTAACAGACGTCCTTTATCACCGAGCAACCAGCCATCCAAAGCCGGTAAACATCCCTGGTACCTGGGAACGTCCAAAGATGTATGAGTCGTGGCTACTTCCCGGGGAACGTGAGCACACCTGCATTATTTTTTGATTGTGATCGCACACAATCTGCATCTTTATTGAGTGGTATCCTTTTTTGCTTTATGAATGCCCCCAGCTGTCCAGTTGGTGCTCTTATAGCTGCACAAGTGCAATCAATTACCCTTGTTTTCATGGAAATCCACCTATGGCTGCAAAGCCTCTGGCTCTTTCTGCTTGACTTGCGTTAACATATGTAAAAGAGAATTAATGGTATATGCACTGAAACATGGCATCCATGAAGACCTTAATGCAGTGATGTGCTGCAGGCTGGCTGATCCCACTAAGGTCTCCACATGCTGCCTGGAATGACTCCGAGGTGAAGAAATTCAATGCCACTGTGACTTTTAAAGCTACAGGCATCAGGTGGCCACCCACACAAGTTGAGGCTATCTCGTCGGAAAGCATTACAAAGGGGTGTATCTCTTGATAGACAAAGTCTTCTGAGGCACTGTCGTTCTGACATCTGCAAGGAAGACATCCTGACCCTGTACACTCAGCTGGAAGGGTAGGGTCTTTTCCCGCCTGCCGTCTGCTGCTGCCTCCCCTCTGCAGCCCCTTGCTCCACAGCAGGTTTTCCAACTCAGCTCATGGCAAACCCGCGCCCGGCCAGCTGATCCCCTCCTTCTCCATCTTCTGCTCTCCTCCTCACTGGAGGTGGTGCCTCCAACAGAATAGACAAGTCCCATACCAGACACCCATTTATAGCACAAAAGGTGCAGTGCTCGATATGAGAGCACTTCCTGTTTTCCCCTTCCCTGAGGAAATGCCTTGATGCAGATGTAATTGTTGTGAAAACCAAAATTTGCAAACCTAGCTAAGTTTCACAGCTTCAGCAGAAGACTCTTCAGCTGAAAACAGGTATAGGCCCTTTTGCAACCTTTATCCTTTTCAACAGTGTCTGTAAAATAGAGTGTCCTGCCCACTGACCGTATTCCCCATGCACCCTCCGCATTAAGGCGTGAGCAAAGTTTTATTGCAGTCAATTGGCTTCCAAACAAGCTGAATGGCTTGTTCATGTGGCTTTTAAAAATGGCGGGTGGGCTTCTGACCTGCACGGCGACATTGGGTTCACAACCCGCCCCCATGACACCAGATTTTACACATCCGTGAGACTACGGTAGACCCACTTTGCAAACATAAAACTCAGCTCGTTTAGTTCCACAGCTGACTGATGACAAATGTTAGTTGCAGTGCTTCAGAAACCAAGATATAATGAACAAGTTATCCAATTATAGGGCTCTGCTATTTAAACAGCAATTTTTTAAAAACAGAGTTTCTTTCTTGTTCTTTTGATTAAATGCAGTCTTTCGAGTTATTCTACGTGAAGATGATTTTGTGCAAAAGTTGATTCTCCCTCCCCTTGATTTTTACATGAATAGGGAAGACATTCCACTTACTGTAGAAATAGAGTAATAATCCCCTCATAGAAAGACATATTTGGGTAGACCAGTTGGTATCTAGGGGGTTTTTTTAAACAAAATTCCTCCACTTACTTCATCGACAGGTCCCTCCAAATAAACAGAAAAAGATTTGCCAAACACCTGGAAATAATACTCCTTTAATTTCTGCAATATTTATTACGACTGCTTGGGGAGAACTTAGGAATTTATGGTAAACGTGAGGGCTTGAGGCCGCAGAAAGGATTATGAAGAATAGGATTTGTTTCCTCAATCCTAGGCTGGGAGAAGTAAGATAACACTATAATAGTCTCGCATCTAAGTATTTGGTAAACAATAGGCTATCTTGAACAATTTGCAGCAATACATGTGTTTTGAGAAATTTGCAAATGTTCAAGAACCCGTTTGTCCATTCCTATAAAGTCTTCAGTTCACCTGTTTCCAAAGTAGGCTTTGTTTACTTTAAATATAATAAGAATCAAAGAAAATCGGAAATAATCAATATAAAATGACAAGACATGAAACTTGGCTTGCGCCCCATCCACCACCTTAAACATTCACTTCTTCCACCACCAGCACCCAGTAACAACATGTATGTACCACCTACAAAATGCACTGCATCAACTCGTCAATGCTCTTTAAACTGCACTTTCCACCCCTGGCCTCCAACATCGAGAAGAAAAAGAGTAGCACACACATGGGAGCAGCAACATCTGCAAGATGTCCTCCAAGTCACATGCCATGCTAACTTGAAAATATGTTTTGTGTTCCTCCGACCTCAGTGAATCAGAATCCTGGAACTCCCTTCCATGGGCTGCAGTGGTTCAAGTACACAGCTCACCACTGCCTTATTCTTATATTCTTATGTATCTCCTCAAGGGTAACTAGGGATGGTCAATAAATGTTGGCCTTGCCAGCAACGCCCACATCCCATGAACAAATAAAAAAACACTATATGTATATGTGTGTTTGCACGTATATATATATATATACACATATATGTATTTGTATGTGTGATTATATATATTTTTATATATATATATACACACACATATATCAGTTAATGCACATACATTATATTGCTTAAAGTTTGAAATGTTCACTTTTCTTTCCTTTCCATTGCAGGCTCTTCAATGGAGTGATTTGCTGAATAGAAAAGGGGCATTGGCTGTAATTCAGAATTGCTCACAAGGAATGCAACTGGTGAATAATCTACCACCAGTACTGAGGGTCTGGATGGTTTTATTTGGTCACAGATCTTGTGCTGCTAGAATGTTGAAGCAGTTGCAAATTCTGATACACAAAGGTAACAAGCCTACTTTTGGCACATCAGCATAAATGAATGCATTTACAGGAAGAGTCAGATACTCAAGATTGCACTGTAGAGAAGGTTTGGCAGCAGAAGATTGGATGTAACTTTTTTTTAATTCATTGGATATAGGCATCATTGGCTAGACCAGCATGTATTGCCCATCCTTAATTGCCCTTGTTCAGAGGGCATTTAAGAGTCTACCGCATTGCTGTGGGTCTGGAGTCACATATAGGCCAGACCAGGTAAGGACAGCAAATTTCCTTCTCTAAAGGGCATTAGTGAACCAGATGGGTTTTTACAACAATGGTTTCATGGTCATCATCAGACTTTTAATTCCAGATTTAGTAATTGAATTCAAATTCCACCATCTGCCATGACAGGATTCAAACCCAGAGCATTACCCGGGGTCTCTGGATTACTCGTCCAGCAACAATACCACTACACCACCACCTTTGTGTGCCTCTTGATGCTGCATCAAAATTAAATAACACAACGGTCAACACTGGACACATCGGGAGTGAGATCAGACAGTGAAATTGATGATTAAATAAGGCAGTACACACTGTAAGATCTTTTAAACATATGGGCCAGAATTTTTTTTAGCACCTACCCCCCCCCACCCCCCACCTTTCCCGCGGTGCAGCAGTGCCAGAAAGCATTGAAATCTCCATTCAGGTTGGCGGGGGCAGAAGATCCCACCAGCTTGAGGGACTGGATAATTCTAGCCATGAGCCTAGAAATGATTATTGCTGATGGTAATGGACAAAGACCTCATGCATTTTATGATATTCTCTTGTCTGTCATATGATGGAGGTGTTAATTTGTTTGTTGTTAACACTTTTATTAAGCTGGCAGATAAAGGAATGTCACATGAATGTGTTAAGCCTTTGTTAATATCGTCCAACGGTTATTTTTGGGCTGTGATGCTCTGTTTAATTTTGACAGTAATATATATCACAGCGTTCTATTAGCTTATTATGTTACAGTGAGTTCTGTCTTTAAAACAGTCAATTAGGTTGCATTCCAAATGAATGAAAATGGTCTAATTTAAACAGAAATGTGAAAAATCAGGAAATAAAACATTTGAAAAAGGTTATTGAACACAATGAGTATGTTTCTAAATCACAGGCATAAGGCATGATGGGTTAAATAGCCTTCTTCAATGCTATATGATTCTATGATTGGAAAAGAAAAAAAGCTTATTAACACAGCAGGTGAATGCTAAAGTAAAACAAATTAGGGAACTTTGCTTTCATTTCCAGTTACCCATCTGAGCCTCACAACCGAATCTCCAGTTAAGGGACTAAATGGAAGCAAAATATTGCAGATGCAGGATATCTGAAATCTGAAAAGGAGTTAAGTGGCATGGGCATCTTAAATGATCTTTGCTGGATACTGTTCTGTGGGTGGTTAGCCATCACACTGTTATTTCAAGTATAACTCGCTTGTAGTGGGACCCACAACTGCAGCAGAAGATATGCATCTTGTCCCTATAGTAACAGGCTCTCATTTAATGTTGTTGTCTTTACACTGTTCCTTTGGACAGATTAGTATGAAGCAGTGGAAGGATTCTCAGGCTGCTTAACAGTCGACAGGCCACTGCATAAATGTAAATCTGAAGAAGATATAGTAATAAGAGAGGGAAAGACCCGTGAATCATAGCAAGTACCTCTTGACAGTCTTTCAGGGATTCTCCTCTTCTTCCACAAGTCTCATATCGTGGTTTCCAATGGGGGTTAACAATCTGTGAATAGGGCTATGGTAATTCATGGAGGCCTGCCTCCTTGCCTTGCCCCATGCTTGATGTGGATGGTGTTCCTCAAGCTATATATAACCACTTGTGACAGAGTTGCCCAAGGTCCCTCATGGGTGCTATGGCTAATTAACGACATTAGGTAATCACTTTGCAGAAATAAATCAGTAGAGAAATTGTCACTAAGATGCATGAGAAGAATTTGTTTTCAGAAAAATGGGTCAGGAAAGGCCTCACAGTAGAAAAAAAAGTTGTCTTTGCAGCCCTTTACATATCCTTGTCTGTACTTCCTATTGTTTACCAACCCTGGATACCCGGTTGCAATGGGCATTGATACCTTTCAGTACTGACCTTGGTAAGAGACCTGGAAGACCTCATAGCATTAGTGACTTACTGGAAGCAAACACTAAGCTACCATCCCCACCCATATTAGTGTAAGTGTGCACTAGGCATTGATGAGACAGGGACCTGTTACCCACTACGCGAAGGGATTTTTGGGCCAGTGCAATTAGATTGTGGAAAACACGAGCGCAAGTGGTTTGGGGCATAGCTCACTTACTTGTGATATTTTGCACTGATTTGGCCAATTCTGTCTGGGTTGAGCTGAAAACAAACCACTGGAAACAAGCAGGAGCTCAACTCCCCTGGGATTCTGACACTTTTAAACTCAGCCTAATGCTACAAAACTGGGTTCACACAAGTGTTAAATCAGGAGTAAAATTGACACTGTCATGATCGATGAAAATAAAAGCAATTTTTTTTTGGAAAGGAAGCTCTGTGGAAATTATGACTGCATAACAGTGCAATCTAGAAGGTTTTGAAAATTTGTGAAAGAGGTACAGAATAATAGATAGCACAAAGTGCATACAAGGCCATAACCTAATATAACAAGGTTCAGCTGAGGTCAGATAACTGTCAACTGAACCTAGCGCTTAGATTAAAACCTTAAAGCACCACAGCTATTAGTTACTTACATTAATTGAAATTTTAGCTCTTTATTAATTTGTTTGTTCATCACATTTTTTTTTACTCTGGGGCTGTGGCCCTGCTGACATTAATTGCCCATTCCTAGCTGCCCTGTGAAGGTGATGATGACTTGTTGCTCTATGTCTTGTAGTTGAATGAAGTAAAGAAAAAGCAAAAGGTCTTGTGTTGGCTGCAAGGAATTATTATTGGGATCTTTTTTGCCTTCTAAATTGAGAGACCTAGGTTAAG
This sequence comes from Cetorhinus maximus, assembly GCF_964194155.1. Taxonomy (NCBI): domain Eukaryota; kingdom Metazoa; phylum Chordata; class Chondrichthyes; order Lamniformes; family Cetorhinidae; genus Cetorhinus; species Cetorhinus maximus. The sequence continues at coordinate 216,501,559 of NC_135880.1, forward strand.
GGTCGAGACTGGCAATGCAGGAGACATCACAGTTGTTAAGGCCTGGGAAAGAAATATATTTTTTTATTCATGGGATGTGGGTGTCACTGAATAGGCCAGCATTTATTGCCCATCCCTAATTGCCCTTGTTCAGAGGGCATTTAGAGTCAACCATATTGCTGTGGGTCTGGTAAGGACAGCGGATTTCCTTCCCTAAAGAGCATTAGCGAGCCAGATGGGTTTTTACAACAATCGACAATGGTCATCATTAGACTTTTAATTCAAGATTTTTTTATTGAATTCAAATTCCACCATCTGCCGTTGCAGGATTTAAACCTTGGTCCCCAGAGCATTACCCAGGCTCTCTGGATTACTAGCCCAGTGACAATACCACTATGCCATCACCTCCCCATTTCCCCAAAATGTGGTTAGTCAAGCAATGAAATGAATAAACAGGTTTTCCAGGCTGCTGTAGTTTCTCAGGCATCACTTTTCCTCCAACGCTTTTTCTTTCCCTGTGGTGAAGGCATTACTGAACAGGCAAAGCAGCACTCCTTGCTGTGATATTGAAGGTGCTCATGACATCACTGCTGCAGTTCTCACATGAATAACCTGTCTCAGGAAGACTCTATTTAAATATTTCTTCCTTCCTTCCCCCAATTACAGTAGACCCAATGGATGGTATGATCGTATTGCATTAGATCTTCAGAGGTTAGTGTTGGGGCATGTTACCTCCGTTTAAAAATATATCAGTCCTGGCTATATGTGGGCAGAATGAAATAATGGGAGATTCCACAAATCTCTGGCTGCCAACTCCAGAGTGGCATTGGGTAGAAGGTTCAGTGTAACTGTCCAACTGCCTTCTCAGCCAGAGAAGGATATATAGCATGGCAAAACAAAAGGACAGAAAACAGGAGAAAGGAAAGGAAGCATCACGTTCAAATATCCTTGTATCACACAATACTCTCGTCAAAATAAAAGGCAGGCAATTAGACAACTTACACCTGGAGTGATCAGATATAGATGGGCAGAGTAGAATAGAGATGGCAACATGAGGCGTAAGCTTAAAGGGGCCCAAGTTTCAACACAGTTATGTATACTTTTATGAGTAACAGATATTAAGGTTTATATATAGTTCCAATATGAATGGTTATCACTCCTAATGGCCTTGCCTGTGACACCTATCTCTTAGTGTCCTGAGCATAGGTCACTAGATAGCCAGTGGAGACACTCAATTGGTCAGATTCACCTGGACTCATTGCACTGTAAGAAAGGCTAACTTGACCATAGATGGCATTCTCTCTGTAGCCCATTGTGCACAATACAAGGTGTTGGAGGTTGTGACAGACCAGTCTGATATGTCGCTTAATATTCCTAATGGGTATTGCTTGCCACTTCTGAAAGAAGGGTACAGAAGTGATGTTTTTATCTCTTCCTCAGTAGAGTACAGCCCTGACTGATTTCGGGAGCCACAGGATTGGAAGCAGCATCTTCACATTGCCTTGTGCAGCAACCTAGCAACCAAGAGGGAAAAACACATCTTTATCGTCTTCATAAGGATCCTATTGAAGAAGCTGCACATTTCATAAGATTCATACTTTGAATCACAGAATCTAATTGGCTCCAACAGGCCAGTTTTAAAATCCGATAGGATCATAAATTTTTAAGTGTCTTCAATTAAGAACTATAGTTAAAAACATATTAAAACATGTGAGTTAATTTGGAGATTGACGCACATCTAGTGGTGCATTCTAATTGCAAGACTGGGAATTTGCAAAACACTTTATATTGCAATCAAACACAAATTCAATTCAAATTACCAACAGCACAATTTTACACTACTGATATTTTGCTTTGATAGGTCCTAATGGTATAAGATTTAATTACCACCAGCTCAGAAAATGGGAATGAGTCCATTTTCTCTCTCCATGCTGTTCATTTGCTAAATTATAACTTTCCCCCAGGTTATGGCAGAATGCTGAAACGTGAAGTGTGTCATCTCAGTAGGTGAATACCTACACGGGTCATTAGATGCCAGAGTATTTGTACTCACAGGAGAAACAATAGCAGATGATAGTATCTTGAGCTGTATTCTGCTAAATTGCTTAATAATGGCTGATCACAGAGAAAAGAATAGTGTGGGAGGCTTAAACTCTCCCTGGGTTATGCTGCTAAATGGCTTCGTTAGGGCAGGACTGTCCAAACTAAAGCCTGTAGGCTATATGGTCTGCAGGCTCTGGTAATCTAGCAACCAAAGCCTAATCACTTCAGCGTCTTATTCGTTGGTTGTCCCTCCTTAATTTTCTGGCCTGCAGGTTTAGCAAAGGGCTATTCTTAGCCCCTAAAATAAAGGCAAAATACTGCGGATGCTGGAAATCTGAAACGAAAACAAAAAATGCTGGAAAAACTCAGCAGTTCTGACAGCATCTGTGGAGACAGAGATAACGTTTCGAGTCCGTATGACTCTTCTACAGGTCGGGATTCTTAGCTCCATTGTCTCAACCCTAATAAAACCTGTTATCATTAATGGGTTGAAATGTATGTAAATTAAGGAGAGGATGGATTTAAACTTTGTGTGGGGGCTCACAGGACTCCATAGCATGTATCTAAGTAACTCATAAAGACAAGAAACACGTCTCAGCTGGTGTCACGTAACAGGTGATTTCGGATGGGCTGCCCATTACACCCAACGCCTGCCTGTTAATCAGTTCCATTGGAGTCGGTGGAATTAAATCCCAGATGCAGTGTAGAATGGGCGGCCGATCCATTACTGCCCGTTTTGCGCCTGAGATGAATTTCAAGTCTAAAAAGTTCAGCTACCCGAGCCTAGATTTTGTTTTGTGTCTTTTCTGTCAGGGTATTTTACTGAGCAAAGTTCTCCTTTGATTTATTTTCCTTTCATTTTTCTCCTTTACTTTTGTCCAGCTGGATGGAAGCACAAGCCCTTTCTCATGCCCTTGAAACTGGCGTCAAGAAGGGGCCAGGAACTGGTCTGACTTGAATCTGTCAGGATTGCTGTTTCTCCATTGTCCCTTTTCACTCTGTTCTCCAGTTCCCTCTGTTTTTCTGTCTTCACTTGGCTCAAAACAAGCCAAGCTCTAAAGACACGCTGCCCATTTATCCAATTTCGCCCAAGTCAGTTCCAGGATTAAGAACCAAGCAGCAGTTACGTTCTCTTTCACAGGGATAGAGGAAATTCATAGCACATGCATCTCGTCTACTCTCACACACTTAGTACTACTAGCTGGTTACTGAACAACATTGTCATGCACCTTGAAGCAGGTTACCAGTTCTCACACTCAGCAAGGGAATGAGGTCAAGGACATAGAGGAATAAAATGCTTTCAAAGGGATGTTTTCCAAAGCCTCAGTGGCTAAACACACTACATGGTGTGCAACACAGACCAGGCCATCCCAAGTTTGATCTCTAGTCTGGGTTGAGTTGGCTGATCTGACCTGGGATGAAATTGAGAAAATATAATTCACCTTAGTTCCTTCAGTCTGCGCTGGGGGTGGGAGTAGAGAAAAGAAATCAGTAAGGTTCCCACTGCAAATCATTATCAGTAGCATCAAGCAAGAACAGAAGTGGCTCTGTAGTAAAATAACTTGTCAGCATATAGTCTCCAGGCCTCCACATAAATGTTGGCTTATAGGGTGCAGTTCCAAAGGGTTGCCAGCACCTATAGGATTGTGCTCCATCACCATGTGGCACCCATGCACTACACAGCTCAGTGATTCAATGCTTACTGATGAATTTAGTAAAAAAAAATGACATTGATTACAAAAGCAGGGAAGTTATGTTGAACCTTTATAAAGCTCTGGTTAGGCCCCTACTAGAATATTGCATCCAGCTCTGGACACCACACTTGAGGAGGGATTTGAGGATCCTTGAGAGAGTGCAAAAGAAATTTACAATTGTGATTCCGGAGGAGATTTTAGTTACAAGGATGGGTTGGAATATCTGTGGTTGTTTTCCTTGGACAAAAGGGGATTTGATAGAGGTGTACAAGATTGTGACAGGTTTGGATAAGATAGACAAGAAAAAAACTGTACTCATCCTGGTGGTGGCAGGACCAGGGGGCACATGTTTAAGGTTTAGGGCAAGAGATGAAGGGGGTATGTGAGGAGGAACTCTTTTACGGAGCGAGTGGTAATGATCTGGAACTCGCTGCCCACAAGGGTGGTGTAAGCGGAAACAATCAATAACTTCAAAAGGAAATTGGATGGGCACTTGCAGGAAATAAACCTGCAGGACTAGAGGGATCGAGCGACGGAGCGGACCTGAATGAACTCCTCCGTGGAGAGATAGCATGGGCCTGATGGACTGAATGGCCACCATTTGTGCCATAAATGACTCAAGGTAAATGACTCCAATAATTGCCAAATTAGCATCGTATTAACATTGTGGAAGTTGCAGTTTATTACAGTGCATACACTCACCAGTGGTCTGCATTGTCGAGTGTGGAGGGATTGCTCGAAATATGCTGCACAGAGAACTCTGACTAAAAACTTCTAATCTGTCTCTTCTACTTCTCTTTCACTTGAGACTTAAACACGTTCACAGAATCATTACAGCATAGAAGTAGGCCATTCAGCCCATCGAATCGGCATTGGCTCTCCATAGGAACAGTTTACCTAGTGCCATATCCCCCTGACCACCTTTGCTCCACATCCCGGCGCATTCTTCTTTTTCAGATACGAATCCAATTCCCTCTTGAACCCCTCTATTGAACCTGCCTCCACCACACACTCAGCCAGTGCACCCCAGATCCTAACCGCTCGTCGCATGAAAAAGTTTTTCCTCATGTCACCATTAACTCTTTTGCCAATTATCTTAAATCTGTGTCCTCTTGTTCTCGATCCTTCCCTACCTACTCTGTCCAGACTCCGCGTGATTTTGAATACCTACATCCAATCTCTTCTCAACCTTCTCTCCAAGGAAAAAAACAACTCCAATTCTATCCTAATTCTTAAACAATACCCAAAACATGTCTTCTGCTCTCTCCTTAAACATTTGTAACATGCCACCATACTGACTTGCATTTTTACGGAGAATGTATGAATATGGAGAAACATGAAAAATCCCCAATCTTTATTTGCTGGCAAGAAGTTATTTTTTCACCTTTTACAGTTCCTTTACAGGCTAGAGAGCCAATGCTACACAAAGCTCTGGTGAGACCTCACTTAGAGTAATTGAATTCAGTTCTCGGTACTGAGCCTCAGGAATGATATGTTGTCTTGGAGGGGGCGCAGTGAAGGTAATCCAGATGACACAGGGGATAGGATGGTTAAATTGTGAGGATGGGTTGCATAGACCAAGCCTTGCATTCCCTTGAACATACAAAATTAACCTGTGATCTACTTGAGGTGTTGAAGATGATCAAAGGATTTGATAGGACAACTAGAGAACCATTTCTTCTGGTGCAGGTGTCCAGAACAAGGAGGGTGAAACCTTAAAATTAGAGACTATTTGGGGTGACATCACTTCTTCCCACAAAAGGTAGTGGAAATCTGGAACCCTGTCTTTTAAAAAGCTGTTCAGTTGTGAGCGCTCAATTAAAAATTTCAAAACGGAAGTTGATCGATTTTTGTTAGGCAAAGGAACTAGGGGTTATGGAACCGAGGTGAGTAAATGGAAATAAGGTACAGATCAGCCCTGATCTAAGGGAATAGCGGAACAGGCTTGAGGGGCAGAATAGTCGACATCTGTTCTTATACTCTTAAATCATTCCCAAAGCTTTTAAGTTACTCCTTTCCTGTTCCAATGGTGGGTAAGCCTTAAAATTTAATTAAACTTTTAAGTTTTGCTGACAAGATGTCTCGAACGGTAAAGTACAGAGGATAAGTAATGGGAAAGGGTAGATACTTAGCCCCTGGACTAAATGAAGGTGGGCTAAAAATAATGAGTGAATGGGAGGGTACTCACTGCTCCCAATTGAATAATTTATTTCTGGAAGATAAAAGCAAAATACTGCGGATGCTGGAAATCTAGACAAAAACAAAAATACCCGGAAAAACTCAGCAGGTCTGACAGCATCTGCGGAGAGGAATACAGTTGATGTTTCGAGTCCGTATGACTCTTCATCAGAACTAAGCAAATAGAGAAATGAGGTGAAATATAAGCTGGTAGAGGGGGGTGGGACAGGTAGAGCTGGATAGGGGGCCAGTTATAGGTGGAGGCTAAGAGGAAATTGTCAAAGATGTCATAGACAAAAGGACAAAGAGGTGTTGACGGTGGTGATATTATCTAAAGAATGTGCTAATGGGGACATTAAGGATAGCAAGCGGGACAAGCTAGTGGCAGATGGCCCTAGTGGGGTTGGGTTGGGGGGAAGGGATTGAAATGGGCTAAAAGGCGGAGATGAAACAATAGATCGAAATAAATTTTAAAATAGGTGGGAAAAGAAAAACATTTTTTTTTAAAATGATAAATTATTGGAAAAAGGGGGATCGGAAAGGGGGTGGGGATGGAGAAGGAAGTTCATGATCTGAAATTGTTGAACTCAATATTAAGACCGGAAGGCTGTAAAGTGCCTAGTCGGAAGATGAGGCGCTGTTCCTCCAGTTTGCGTTGAGCTTTGCTGGAACATCGCAGCAGGCCAAGGATGGACATGTGGGCATGGGAGCAGGGTGGAGTGTTGAAATGGCAAGCGACAGGGAGGTCTGGGTCATGCTTGCGAACAGACTGAAGGTGTTCCGCAAAGCGGTCACCCAGTATTTCCGTATACATGAAGCTCTCTAATGATTCAAGCTTAGACTTGATTGTACCAGGATTCACAGGATTCATACAACATAAAAGGCAATTTTTGGTTCTTCCACTGCTGGGACTTGAGCTTGAATCTAACCTAGAATGGATAAAAGCTTCTTCTAGTTAAAAAAATACTTAATGGCGCTAGGCAGGGGTAATGTAGATTTTTCTTTACTGACACAGACCCAAAGCATAACATTGTACTGAATTGGCAGGCTCAAGGTGTTTTTACATTTAAAAGTCACAGATAATGGCAAACGCATGGCGCACTATCTGCCAGCCAAACTTAGCAAAATAAACTTACTGATTTCCTTTGTCCAGTGGCAGCATGGAGCCATTTCTTTGTGGATCTTAGTTGCTTCTGCCAGATGTGCTGGCTTAAGGCTGATGTGCAAGTGGCTCATCAGCCCTAGCAAGGCAGCATAGCGCTGGTCATATGAAAACAGAGCTGAAATGCTAAGAGCTTCATCAGAGAAGTGGTATTGACGGATCACTGAGATATTCACATCGGTGCAGTTAGGAAGCTCTTCAGAAACTGACCTAGGCTTGGGGAGGCCTTCACCTACAGTTGACGGTGCTGTACTTGATCTGAAAGGACTCTGTACCAGCACTCTGTGTGAAATGGGAAATCACACCATTCACTCATATTGATGTTCCTTACCTTGATTACCACAAAACCATTGCCAAAAGCATTAAAGAATGCTTGTGCTATGCAGATATGGGTCAAGCTGATCCAACTGCTAAGCTATCAATTCTTTCAATTTGTCTGCTCACCTCAATTCCCAGCTACAAGATGATTCAAATGCATTATTACTCTTTATCTCCCCTGTCAACATTCTCTCCACTTATCGTCTCTTTTCCAACCCAACCGACACCCAGCACAGGCCCACAGGGTTGTGAACCCATGAGAGAGGCAAAAACCGTAGAAAAACTCAGGGCCAATAAAGGCGGGGCTGGAAAAAATAGGAAATTCCTCTGCGACCCCTTCCACTATCTCAGGTAATAAAACTAAGCCTTCACATTTACTATACGCCTGCTAACTATAAATCCACTGAACTTTTATAGAGCACCAATGCCATTGAACCATATCCCCTCTGTCCTTAATACCCACCACCTTGACTAAGCCTTTGGTGAACTCCTGATATTTGATTTGATGCTCATTTTCTGATGACTATGTGAAGCACTTTGGGATATTTTTCTAAATTCGAGGTGCAAATTGTTGGGGATAAATCACAGCATGCATCAGGAACCTCAGAAGGAGTGAGAAGAAAGGAAAAGGTTACAGGTGGAACAAGTTAGATTATTTGAAGTATTGAAATTGTGACCTAACCTAAAACGTAATCTATGATTTGAGAAGAGAATCGGCACACTCGCAATTTCATATATTGTTCTGAGTTAAATAAAATGAAGTAGTTAGAATCTGAATTCAGTGAGAGATCGTCTAATTGCAATTGTTTGATTGTTTGATTGAAGTACATAAGACCCTGAATGGCCTTGACAAGATGGATATCGAAAGGATGTTTCCTCTTGCGGGTGAATCCAGAACTAGGAGGCACTGTTTTAAAATTAGGGTGTCGCCCTTTTAGGACAGAGATGAGGAGAATTTTTTTTCCCACAGAGGGTTGTGCGACTTTGGAACTCTCTGCCTCAGAAGGTGGTGGAGGTGAGGGTCATTGAATATTTTTAAGGCAGAGAGAGATAGATTCTTGTTAGGCAAGGGAATCAAAGGTTTTCGGGGGTAGATGGGAATGTGGAAATCGAAACACAAGAAGGTCAGCCATAATCGTATTGAATGGCAGAGCAGACTCGAGGGGCAGAATGGTCTACTCCTGTTTCTATTTCTTATGTTATTATGTTTTTATGCAGCAGGGTTACTGGCTCACTCTTTACAATAGTCTGACAAATTGCATTCAATGCTGTTCAGGCAACACTTATCTTTTCTGTCTATGATTTAATTTTTTCAGTCTTTCTGTCCGCCACATGATGCATACCACGTGTGTGCACAGCAACCTTGAAAATAATAATAATATACGAATAATCCTTATCCATTAACTAACCTTTCAGCAGACGATGCATTAAACAGGTACATGTTGTTCTGGGTGAGAGTGGAAAGAGGTTATTGTTTCCAGTGGGGCTCAGTGTTGAAAAATGTCGTTTACAGGAGTCTGGCTCACACTCTAGCCTGACCTGCACAAAAATTGCAGGTGCTTCTATTTTTTTTTTTTAAAAACCCATGAAAATAATTAATTGCATTGAGTCTCATTTTGTAACATCTTTTCTTCTTTTCCACTGTCACCCAACTCAGGAAGGGGCCGATGCCCCACTTCTGAGGCATCAGCCTGTTTCACTGAGAAATGAATGATAGGCTACGGATGAGAGCAGTGACTTGCTCTCCCAAATATCGCCTCGATATCAAGCACTCGCTTGGGGTCAGTGTTATCAATCTCTCCCAAGAGCGCAACCCATTTTCCTTACGATCGGGAGTAACCACCCAATATCCAGTCATTATGATAGTGTGACTCAAAGAACGTAACAATTAATATTCTGGTTATATGAACTGGACACTATAATTTCACATGTGCATTTCTCCAGTCTTTAAAAGGTGGACTAATTACCATTTTAACCATGAAGGTTAAATGTGAAAACAGGTGGTTTACTCTACAATTGTTAAGGGCAGGAGCAGAGTAACTTTTATGTTAAATCTCACCATACTTTGGGTTAACTTGACATCACTCCTCATAAAGAAATAATATAATGCCCCTTTCAACTGGATAAATATGAGTTTTGTTGTCATGATTCTGCTAATTCTAATGTCAAATTTGTTTTCTGTCTCCTAGAGTTGCCAAATCTGGACATATTCTTGGAGGTTACATCACATATCATGCCTCCCACCTCTACAGCTGCCATTGGTCACTCAACATGTCCATTCTTACGGCACATCACCTTCCTACACCAATAGGAAACTGAATGGACTCTTCCTTACCCAATTGAATGATTCTTCACTGTCAGTCAACAGCCTATTTTCCCACCCCTGATTGGTTTATAATTAATAAACAAATGCGTTCAAAGAAATCTTTTTAAAAATGGCATTGCCTGATACTTTTTCTCTTGGGTTTGCTCACAGCAGTGCCCTGGAGATTAGGCTTTTAATTTCTGGAAATGCCAGGGTGATCCTGGAAGGTTGGCAACCATACTTGTCTCCCTCAAAAGATCTTTGCAAAAACTGCTCCAGGCCATGTTTTCACTTGTCCCTTTGTTATGGCTGGACAGGAAGCTTTCAGCTTGACCTCTGACCCTCAAAGAACTGTCCCTATCTGGGGATTGGCTGGTGGGGCTGACCGTTGACTCAGCCAGCACGTTCTGCCAAAATAGCTTTGCTAACAGATTTTTTAAGTGACAGATTCAAGAATGGATATTGTCAGCATGACCGTAAGAGAGCAGGAAGCTAGAGGAATTTGCCAAAATCTAGTTTCAACTTGGAATGACCTAACCTACAAAACACTTCTTGTACTTCTGCCAAGAAGTCAATTAAAAGATAACGAATCACAAATCCAACATTTACAACCTCTCCTATTTATCAACATGAAGAGTGGAATAAAAAGTCCTCTGGAGATTTAACGATAATAAATATGTAACTAATAAATGCAATATTTTTTGTTAACCTTGACCTATTGAGTGGGTAGTTAAGCTTTAACCCATTTATTCTCTCAATGCTTTGATTCACAAGCTCTTGATTCACAGTAGAGTTAGATTTGCAAATGGCGATGAGGAGCTATTGTTGGTAGATACATTCATGGCACTGGGTCACTCTGATCAGGAAAATTGTAGGTTTAATCATTGGGCTGCGCTGAGTTAGCTGGTCTCAGTCAGGGCATTGGTAGAAACACTATAGGGAAGAAGGAAAAATTTAGCTAAGTTTCCAATTTCTAGCCCTTACTGAAATTGCATTTATGTGGACCTCACATAAGAAGAGTTTGAGGTTTGCCTGTAATGCCCTCCTGTTGGCTGCCAGCTGACACACTGTCTAGACCCACACTTTGTGATGGAATCTGTGGTTTCAAAGCTTGTGTTTTTTGAGACAGACCCTAATTGAAAAGAGAAACTGAGGAAGGAAACTGACCCTTCCAGTTACTAAGGAAACTTAGGCTGAAACTGAGAATGGAAACCAAAACTTCTGGAAAAACTGAAGCTAGTTGAAACCATATAAAAGGACACAGCCATCAGAGCTCAGATGATGAGTCCAGTGGTGCAGTACAGGCAGGGTGAAGAAAACAGAGGCAATATTCAGAAACTGAGAATAGGCAAACATATAGTTTTTGCATAAAAGCAAAATACTGCAGATACCGGAAGTCTGAAACCAAAACAAAAAATGCTGGAAAAACTCAGCAGTTCTAACAGCATCTGTGGAGAGAAAAACAGAGGTAATGTTTCGAGTCCATATGACTATTCTTCAGAAAATGCTGGAAAAACTCAGAGCTCTGAAAAAGAGTCATACGGACTCGAAACATTAACTCTGTTTTTCTCTCCACAGATGCTGTTAAACCTGCTGAGTTTTTCAGGCATGTTCTGTTTTTGATATAGTTTTTGCAGCTGTTTCTGTAACTTGAAGATAACATTGGTGGACCTATGTCGTCAGGTTCTGCAGACATGTGCCATTTTTGGTAAAGATAGTGCCCATGGAACTTGGGTTGGTTGTGTGTTGCTGTTGGCTGGGGATCAGGCTAAATGCTGGAAGAAGAGGAGCTGAAATTCTTTATGAAGATGACAGAATTCTGAAGGACTTTGTGACTGAGATCGATGACATATGTGCTAGGTGGACTGTTGGGCCAATTTGTAAGATCTGTCTTAATTGTATCTGCCATTTAATGTGCAGCTTATAGTTTGTAAATGACTGAAATTTGCCTGTTAATCCATGTTTAACTTAGGCTGATTATGGGTTTTGGAGTTTAAGTGATTACTTAAGGTATTATTTAACGTTTGCTTTGTTTGACTTTTGTACAGTAAAAATTCTATTATTTTAAGAAGTGCAATTGTGAGGCTTCATTCTTTCAGTTAAATAATTGGGATTTTGGATTTAAAAAAAATTAAGTTACTGGTCTCAACCAACATCGTAGCAACATGAGGAATAGCAAAGGTTCAAAGGCTACCAGCGCCCATTGAAATGTACTCAACATGAGCTTGCATTTACAAAAGAGGGGAGAAATTTGAAAAAATAAAGTACAAAGTTAAAAGAAATTGCACAATTCTAAACTTTTGTGGTGTATCATTCACAAGGGGCCAATATGCTGTCAACAGTAATGGTTATCTCCAAGATTTTGTTTCATTGTCTTAAATTGGGAAGTTAAGATTCAAATTGGCCATAGGCAAATTTTTTTCTCTGGATGAGTGAAATCAGACAAAAATTGCCACCAAGCAGGTGACTGAAAGCATAGTCAAAGAGGTAAGTTTGAAGGAGTGTCTTAAAGAGGAAGCAGTGGAGAGGGAAAATGAAGGATTACAGCAGAGAGTATTTCCTACAACCCTTATTATGCAAAGGATTTCAATTTTTTATTAAACATTCAAAAGAAAAATAAATATTAGCCTTTGGGTTCATTTAAGTCAAGGTCAGATTATTAATTTTAAAACAATATTTCTTTGGTAAATGTGAGTTAATATTATCAGACATTCCAATTGGGGGTCAATATTTGCATTAATTTAACAGTGCTGGTTTGCATTAGAACAGTTTAAATTTGGCACAGTACCAGGTTTAAAACCATTGAAGACTTTCACCCTCAGGATCACTTTGAAACTTCAAAACTTTTTCAAAGAATTATCATAGCTTTATTGCAATGCCCTGGTGGCAAAGTTTTCCTGAACAAGTGTTTGGCAAAACTTAATGTTTTTACAGAGACACCAACCCTCCTGGAGAACAACTTGCATTTATTTACATCACTTTTAATACAGTAAACACTATATTTCCTGCGAGGGCAAGGTTGGCCACCGATGCATAGAATCCAATGATGTCATTTCCAGATGACGCAAATCCGCCCTCTTTTCGGCAGTCCTTAAACATTCCGTGCTACCGAGCACTCGGGGCGCGTCCACTTCCCTGTCTCTGTCTTTCCTGCTTTCTCACTCTCGCCCCAGCCATTTCTGAATAAATTTCTAAAAAGACACCAATGCAATGCTCTTTCCAGCCTTGTCTGTGATGTTTGGGGTGAGCAGTGGATGGATGGGATTGTTAAAAGTGTTAACTTGATGCTGCAATATTTTCAAGGGCCAGTGATGACCGAGCATGAGCCCTGCTGTACATTGCCCCTTATAAAGATGGCAGCCACAAATATAACTGGCAGCAAAACACAGTCCATAGTAAAACATCACAAGGCCCTTCAGAGGAGCACTATCTAACAAAAGTTAACAGTAAGCCACACTAGACGATGTTAGGACAGATTTTTTTTTAAGAATCACCTTAAAAGAGCAAAGAGAGGCGGGGAAGCAGAGAGGTTTAAAGAGGAAATTGGAGAGCTAAGGGCCTAAGCAGCTGAGGGCACGGTCACCAATGGTAGAGTGATTAAAATCAGCGATGAGCAAGAAGCCAGGGTTGGAAGAGCACAGAGATCTTGGAAGATTGTTGGGGGGGGAGGGGGGGAGGAGAGAGAGAAAGAGAGAGAGAGAGAGAGCGGGGACTGGAGGAGGTAATAGAGATAGGAAGGGAAGAGGCCACGGAGGGATTTGAGAACAAGGATGAGAATTTTGAATTCAAGGCATTGCCAAATCAGGAGCCAATGTTTGTCAGTGAGCACAGCTGTGATAGTTGAACAAGATTTGGCAGAATTAGACTATGGTTAACAGGACTGACCTGGGATCTTCATGAATGGATGCGCCACAGAGGAAAATGAAAGGGTCAATTAAGCAAAAATTGTGCACTTTTTTCCACTTTCTTTGAACACTTTCATTCATTAGTTACAAGAATGTTGGATGACAAAAAGTGGTTTGAATGATGGGGGAGGGTGGTAGGACACAGTTAAAGTGCAGGAGAAAGGCATGTGTTTAAATCTCCACAAATACATCCAAAAATGTTGGTAATTTTAGCTGTATCATGTTAAAGTAAATATCATGTTGGCAATAGATGATGCATTTATACAGTAACTTTAACCTATGAATAAAAATAAGGGGTGATCTTATAGAGGCAGATGAAGTATTAAGCTCTATTTAAAAATATATAACTCTGAGTACTGCTTCAAGTTAAGCTGCAGAAGACAAGAGGAAAGGTACAAACTGGGAATAACAAGTTCAAGAATGATCACAAGACCATTACATTTGAGGAAGGCCATCTTATTCATCCATCCAAAGAGTGTGCATTGCAAAACCTGTCTTTAGATTAATCTAGGATTTCTGTTTCTAGCACTCTTTCAAGAAGCCTATATATCTATTGACCACTCTATGAAGAACATCGCCGCTATATCAATCTTAAATTTACCATATTCCGATGAGCCTATGGCCCCATGTTTTACTCTCAGAATTTAAAGTAATATTTCAGATTTACACTTTCCATACCCTTAACAATTTTGCATACTTCAAGAAGATTAGTTTTCAGGTCCCTCCCTTCTAGGGTGTAAAGTCTACATTTCTCCAGCTTTGTTTCACAGAGCAGATCTTTTACACCAAGGAGCAGCTCCATGACTGCACTGCCTCTAGAGTGTTCCTTGGTGATCAGAAATGGTCACAGATGATCAGTGCATTATATAATTTGATCATAACTTAACCTGATTTATGTAATGGTGCCCCCAACTAGTTGTGTCAATATTCTATGGCTTTATTCATTTGTTGTTGTTGCTCTGTAGCCTTTGAGCATGTTTAGCATGGAATCTACTACAAGAGTCTCTTTCAACCTCATCCATAGCTATTATAACACCACATGCTGTGATCAGTACCTGAATTGGTGCTCTAGGTCGCTAGTTGTGGCAATAATTCCAGCATCAATCAAGAAGCAGTTAGAGCTTAAAGCGAAGGTATTGCAAGTTTGTATGGAATGATGAAACATAACCATAAAGCAGAACATTAATGTTCAAACCTATGTTTTTAAATGCAAGGAACTTGACCAAAATAACCTGGTTCGTGTGCGTTAGTTTACAGGTCAGATAATGTGTATGCATTTTTAAAAATTCTTTCATGGGATGTGGGTGTCGCTGGCTGGGCCAGCATTTATTACCCATCCCTAATTGCCGTTTAGAAGGTGGTAGTGAGCTGCCTCCTTGAACCGCTGCAGTGCACGTGGTGTAGGTATACCCACAGTGCTGTTAGGGAGTCCCAGGATTTTGATCCAGCGACAGTGATGGAACAGTGATGTATTTCCACGTGAGGGCGGTGTGTGGCTTTGAGGGGGACTTGCAGTTCCCATGCATCTGTTGCCCTTGTTCCTCAAGGTGGTAGAGGTCGCAGGTTTGGAAAGTGCCGTCGAAGGAGCCTTGGTGAGTCGCTGCAGTGCATCATGAATATAGTGCATACTGCTGCCATTGTCCACATTTGGTGGAGGGGGTGAATGTTTAAGGTGTTGCCAATCAAGCAGGCTGCTTTGTCCTGTTTCAGGTTTCTTGAGTGTTATTGGAGCCACACTCATCTGTGACTTTTGGTTTGCTGAAGGAATGCTTATTTTCCAAATAATTACTCAACTTGATAATTTACTTCGCAGTGTTGTCCGGATCTTAATGAAAATACTCCTGTAGCTAAATAAAAGTAACTAATTTAACCACATGTGGCTGATTCCTCTGCCCAACTGAATGAGAATGCAACTGAGTGTGAGAGGGAAACTGGAAGCGCACTAAAACACAGTAAGGACCAAAGACAAATATTCATGTGGAAACAGTTAAGTTTCATAATGGCCAGAAGTGTCCTCTCCTTCCTGCAACATCAGGAATTGTACATCCACATCCCAGGGTGAACTGCCTTCAGTACCTCTGCATCTCCCCTGTGGTAAAGCTAATATCAGAAGTTCAATATTTTCATGGACACAAACCTTTGCAATGCTGCTGAAGAGGAGATTCAGCACAACAGAGATGTGCTGCTAAGTGGATCTCTCCTCGCTTTTCATTAGTAGAATGTGGAAATTTAATAATATACATACTGGAAGCTACATATAACAATACAAAGGGCCCTGCGCTTTGCAGACAGGAAGAACATGTACACACATTGCACCTGCTTCAGCTAAACAAAATAAATGACAGTCATTCGCTGACGCATTCCTCAGGGCACTGCCTTGACCAACAGTGCTTGGCAGTTAACTGTCATTCGCCATCAGTGGTGCATTCTCCATGGCAATGCCGCTTGCCAACCAATCGCCATTCTCTTCATATACAGTATAAATTGTATACTCTTATATTGGTATTCTTGGGAGTGTCCTGATGAGTGCAAGATGAAAAGCTTAGACATGTCTCTTTTTTCAGCAATACTCAAGTTCTGTACTACCAAATGACTATTAACATACATAACATTTAAAAGGACTCAACACTGTACTATGTAGAATTATGCAAGTAGTTTGTGGTTGTGCAGTTTTGCATAGATGACTGTGCATTTACCCTTTTTGAGTTTCTCTACTTCAGATTACACAGATGTTGTGATGGCTTCTGACAAAATCTTAACTGGATCTACATCTCAACCCTATATATCCTTAAAATGCCGTCAGTCAATTCAGCAAAGGGATTTATTTGCTGGTGGTTTCATTTTTTTCCCAGTTAATGTAACTTTTAGTATCACTATAGCAGATGGGCTGCGATGGGGTGGAGAGGGGTATTAGTACAGAGGTGGAAGTAGACAGTAGTTGGTAACGGAGAGGATATGAGTTTGAAAGTTCAGTTCATGGTCAGTCAGGACAGGTTGCGAACAGTCTGGTTCAGCCTAAGAGAGTGGTTAGGGAGGTGGATGGAATGCAGTTTGTGACAGGGAAGAAGATAAAATGCAGTAAATCTCACAATGTTGGATCCAGGTGCAGGTTTAACTGTTTTGAATTACCAGAATGTTCCCTTTTGTTTAATGCATCCATCCAGATGGCATAATCAATGCACTTCATATGTTTCTTTTTAAACTGTTTTGATGTAATTTTCTGTCTTCCTCTAGTCATGCTAGTTCCTCCCTATTGCTGTACTGTTACACAAGTGCTGGTCACTCTCCAGTATCTCATCACAGTCATGCGTGTACAAAGTGTTGACAGGTTGTCCAAATGAAGGGGACAGCACAGCCGAGCCTGATCCGATATTTACCCAATACTCACTTCCCTCACTTCCAGGTATTGAGAGTAGGAGCCCTACACTTCTTACCCTCCCTGACCCAAGGGCATTGCGACCTGAATTGCCCCTTTGCTTAGATCAGTTACCTCATCACATAGAGGATTTTCCAGATTTAAGTAGCTCAGTTAGGTATGAGTAAACCTCTAAGGCATTAAGGAAACTATTCTATTTTTAAAATCAGATAAATGTTTAACATTTTTATTCAGCAGGCTAATATTTTATGCAAATCTAAAAAATATACGTAAAAATGCTGCCAACTGTTGTAAAACATTTAAAAACTAGCATGCATACACAGATCTATTTTGTTAGTATGTTGTTTATTTAGACTGCTATTTAGGTTCCCAGGCCTCTACTATATATATGCGAACCACTGGTAATTTGCCAAAGGAACACACTTCCATTTATATATTACCTTCCACATCCCAAAGTGCTTCATAGCCAATGAAGTACTTTTGAAGCATAATCATGATCATTTTATGGCCAAACATGGTAGTCAAGTTGTGCCAGAAACAGAAAATGAGATTCATAATCCATGTACCTTGATGAGGTTGGTTGAGGATGAATTCCTTCTACATGCATTTGAACATGCAAATTGAACCCCAGTTTAACATCTCAGCTGAAAAACAGCACTTCCTACATTACAACACTCATTCAGTAGTGCACTTAAGTGCAAGCCTAGATTACATGCTGGACTTGAACTCACAACCTTCTAACATGGGCAAAATGGCTACCAACAAAGCCAATCTGAGATTCAGTGATAGAGCTTAATCCCTTGTGGATGCTCTATCTAAGGCTTCCCACAGCAACCCAACTGGCAAACAAGTACTCACCAATGAATGGAGCAAAAATAATATCTCTCCCCTCTGTGCTACATCATGTTTCAAATTCATGAGCAAGATTAATTTACATTTTTATAGGTTTTTAAATAGGTTTTTTTTGTAAATGCCAATTTGCTCTGGAGGAGATATTGAGTTGAAATAATAATCCAGCTTCCCTACACACTGGCCAGGCTCAGTAATTCCTCCCAGATCATTCCCTGATGTAAATATGAAATAGTTACTATTAAATCTCACAAAGAATTCAAGAGAAACTTCTTTAACGAGAGATTGCTTGGAACATGAAACGTGCTGCCGAAGCTGTCGAGGTGAATAACACAGAAGCAATTAAGGGAAGGTACGTCTGTACACGAGGGAGAAGGGAATAGAAGGTAATGCTTGTGAAACAGAAAATTCTGGAAATACTCAGCAGATCTGGCAGCACCTGTGGAGAGAGAAACAGAGGGGCCTGTGACAGAACAGAAGATTATCAGAAGTTTCTGCTGATTGGTTTCGGTGAGGTATGGTGGGAGATGGCTCATGTGGGCATAGATCAGATAGGGCAAGTGGCTTGTTTTTGTGCTGCGATTTTGATATAATTTATGATATTATACCAACGCCTGCTCTATGAGCTAATAAAGCATTTTTTTTAAAGAAACAAAATGAACACAAAGTAAAAAATTAAATTTAAATACAATGGCGATGGCAAAGGAATTTGACCATAACCTGGGTCAGAACTAGCAATTGCAATACTGGTCACTAGTTAAGAATCAGCTCGTATAATTATTAATGAATTCATTCTCTAATTGATGCACTTCAGAAAAGCAAATATGCAGCTCCCTATATAGCACTGTACAGCACCAGTGGATTCAATCTCTTGGCAGCCTGATTGAAAGAAACATTAAGAAGTAATGAATAAAGCTCTCCATGAAAGAGCCCTTGAACTAGGATTATTTAAATAAGTTGATTTTAAAGGCAAATTAGCCTTTGTGCAAGTGCTCTCAACTCACCTTAGCCTTATGATAAAATGCACCCTTAAAGCAAAAAGGCAAGTCTGCAAACAGAAAAACTTCGATATTTCAAAAGAGATCATAAGAGGCTGACCTCTTCAGAATTCACCAAGTTCTAGCTACTTGAAGAACTATTCTTAAAATGCCCTGATGACACAATGCAGTCAAGTACCAGCATCCTGCAGGAGAGGTGGCAGGGAGGCTACTCTCCACGTGAAACACTTCCTCATAGAAGTGGGGGGCGGAACAGAAGGAGGAATCAGTCGGGGATGGTCTCAAAAATAGTTACAATGCAATTGGGAGACACTAAGGAGCAGATTGTATGAATATTCTTTCCTACAGAGAACAGGGTGTAGAGATAATTAGCTCAAAGATCACAAAGAACAAAAAAAGCAGGTAGCAGAACCTAAACACTAGTTATTCAATGGTTGGGTTGTTAGTTAAATTTTAGTTAGAATAGTTAAGTGAAAATAAATGAGAAATGTGGTCGTCTGATGTGTAATATACCTTTAAGAAGAATGTTATAATGGAAAATCACATGATCTTAGTATCCAATAGAAGAGTAGCGCGGGCCACGTCAATAGTCTATAGTTAGAGTCTGCATTGCAGAGACAGGCTTTGAGTTGAAAGCACACAAGTGCAGCTGTGGAATACCTTAGTAAATAAACAGAATGTGTTCCACCTAAGAACTGTCTGCTGGCCTACTCTTTCTATTGTACCAACTCAGCCATTGCAAAACAAGCATGCAACCCCCTGGTCCCATAAGTTCCCACAAACTGGGGACCAGGATCCAACAAAAAGCTACTCTACAGTACTCTGGGTTACTTTGCTTGTCTATCAGTCTCAGGGTGCAGACACTAAAATGCAGCCTAGTTTGGACAACAGACCTATTTTTCTAACTGTATCATGTGGTGACCAATGCAGGATTTCAACATTTTAATTGACATTGAGCACTGTATGGCATTGTACCACTGTCAGCCTAAATCTAGGGCTGAATGACTCCATCACTATGTTAGGGATTAAAATTAAGCAACATTTCATTCGCCGGTCACAGCAGTAAACTTGATGTCTGCATAAAAGATTGCTGCCAAACACAAAGGCAGTTTGTCACTCAGGCGACAAGCTCTAAGTGTGTCTGTCAGTACTGTCTCAACACAGTTTATGTGCAGAGAAGTTTGATTCAAAACAATTTCTCTTTCTAATATATTTTAATATAGTACAAATAGGACACTGAGGAATGTTGAAAATCCCACTCTATATACATGGTGTATAAATTTTAAAAAGTCACAGAATATCAACACCAATCTGCTCCATAAGGGTTAGGCTTTAAATATTGCATAAGCTTGGAGATAAAATGTTTTAATATTTCTCTCCGTATACCAAGTATGAATAGCATTCATCTGCTGCCCACTGGATGATTTGTTCTGTATTTCTGTGACAAAATATTTCCTGTATATTTACTTGTACAGAATAAGAGTTCATTTTCTTTAATTACTGAGTGTCGCTGTCGCACACAGTAACTGCCCTGTCGCCAGTCCTCGATCCAAGCAGCTTAAAAATACTGCGACTTTGCCAGATGCTCACCAACACTCATTTTACTTTAGTGTTGGGTGATTTATGAAGACAGGCTAATTACTGGCAGCTGATTTTATGGATGTAAATAATGTATTTTCTCAGAGAACATTAAATTTAGTTTTTGATAGTTATCACTGTGGAACACCATACCCTGTAACAGTTTAACCTGGCACCATTGTAACAATTACATTTAAGATTCAAATTGATTTTGATTTCATTGTTTGATGGGCTGGCTTAGAAAAGCACTAACAAGGCTGACTGTTCAGAGTGCATACCTATAGTCAGCTTTTGCTAGAGATCTTCTATCACACTTGGGCAAATCATACATCCTAAAGCACAAAATTGGGACAACTGGTTAACCTTTACAGCATGTTCTAGGCAGTTCACATCTCGAACACTGTCTGCAGTTTTGGTCTCCTTATTTAAGGAAGGATGGAAATGCATTGGTGGTGGTTCAGAGGTTTACTAGATCGATGCCTGGAATGAGCGCATTGTCTAAACAGGAAAGGCTAGACAGACTGGGCTTATTCCTACTGGAGTTTAGAAAAATGAGGGGTGATTTGATTGAAGTTTTATAGGATCCTGAATGGTATTGACAAGGTGGATGTGGAAAGGATATTTCCTCTTATGGGTGAGTTCAGAGCTAGGGGGCACTTTTTTAAAATTAGGGGTTGCCTTTTTAGGACAGAGATGAGGAGAATTTTTTTCTCTCAGAGGGTTGTGTGAATTTGGAACACTCTGCCTCAGAAGGTGGTGGAGGCGGGGGTCACTGAATATTTTTAAGGTGGACGTAGATAGATTCTTGTTAGGTGAGGGAATCAAAGGTTATCGGGGGTAGATGGGAATGTAGAATCTGAAACACAAATGGATCGACCACAATCTTATCGAATGGCAGAGCAGGCTTGAGAGGCCAAATGGCCTACTTCTGCTCCTATTTCATATGTTCCTATGTTTGTAATTTCATAAAGGGAGCCGAGGTAAAAAGAAAGTAAGAAGGAAAGAAAGAAGGGAAAGGAATAAAAAGAAAACAAGAGAGAGTAAAATTGAGAATTATTCAAGTACTTAGGTCAACTACATCAGTAATGCAGCAGGAACAGGTTGGACCATCACAAGATGCATCAGGCAACTGTCTGATTGAAAATACACTTGATCATTTCTTAGTAAAATTGCATGTTATTTTTTTTAAGCCAGAGGACTTATTCATAAGGATATTTAGATGAAAGAGAGGTGATCTGACCGATCAGATTCGAAGGGGCTTTATAGGGTAGACCCAGAGGTTGTTTCGCCTGGTTGTGGAATCTAGAACACTGGGGTCACAGGTCTCAGGTTAAGACATCAATCATTTAGGTCTGAGATAAGGAGGAATTTCTTCACTCAGAGGGTTGTAGATCTTTGGAATCTCCTACCCCCAGGTCAATCGTTAAGCATATTTAAGGCTGAGATAGGTTTTTGAGCTCTTGGGGAATCAAGGCATATGGGGAACGGGCAAGGAAGTGGAGTTGAGGCAGAAAATTAGCCATGATCGTATTGAATTGCAGAACAGGCTCGAAGAGCTGTGAGGCCTACCCCTGCTCTTATCTCCTATGGCCTTATCTGTCATCGATGGAAAAAGGACCAAAAGTAATCCAACATCCTGGGACAATATGACACTCGGTTCATGACATTGCTTTTAACACATAGGTGCAAGGTTCCTTTAAACTTGTGTGCGTGGTAGGCAGCTCAAGAGCAGCTTACTGTTGGTTGACGCTGCGCTTAGTGCATAATCAGAAAGTCAAATAACCACTGCAGATATATTTGGATGGTTCATTGGTAGGTAAGTTATTTTAGTTCACTAAAACGTTAAAGGCTATAAACAAGAAAACATTATGCAATATTCCTATGTTCCAGTGTCATTGCCTAAAATTCTTTGCATGCAACTTTTGAAGGAGTTAAATCATGAAGTAATTCTGCTGAAACATGCATTAGCCTACTTAATATCTATCACTTGCCATCAGCGTCCCAGTAGAATTTCTCCAAATTATGTCTGTGCTGCCAGCTATCACCAGGGTCAAATTTAAGATTTATCCTTGGAAGTTTAAAAAAAAATTCATTCACAGGATGTTATTGTCCATCCCTAATTGCCCTCGAGGTGGTGGTGATGAGCCACCTTCTTGAACTGCTGCAGTCCATGTGGTGAAGGTACTCCCATAGCACTGTTAGGTAGGGAGTTCCAGGATTTGACCTAGTAATGATGAAGGAAGAGTGATGGATGGTGTCACTTGGAGAACTTGGTGACGTTCCCATGTACCTGCTGCCCTTGTCCTTCAAGATGCTAGAGGTCAGAAGTTTGGGAGGTGCTGTTGAAGCCTTGGTGAGTTGCTACAGTGCAACTTGTAAACGATACACACTGCAGTCACAGAGTACCTGTGGTGGAGGGAGTTCACGCTTAAGGTCACAGATGGAGTGCCAATCAAGCTGGCAGCTTTGTTCTGAATGGTATCAGGCTGTGTAGTGTTGTTGGAGCTGCACTTATCCAGGCAAGTGGAGAGTATTCCACCACATGCCCGATTGTGTAGAGGTGAAAGGATTTGGGGTTGCAGCATTGTCAGGAAGGTGTATTAATTCTCATGATGTTATTGGAATTTATTGTAGAGTAAAAGTGGGGTCTGTGTCTATGGGTCTATGTCTGTGTTTATGTGTGACTTAATTGAATTAAAGGCAGCTGGTGTGAAGGCTTTGATGTGTCTGAGGATAAGTGAGGTTTGAAATGTTAAGTAGGTAAACATGGGGGAAGTTTTAGAATATGATTTTAAATAAACCAGACTAGCTTGGATTCAAAGAGAGGGAGTGAAACATTACACCTTGCCGGGGGAAGTTAAGAAAGTGTGTTTATTTTTCCCAAAGATTACTGGTAGACTTGGTACTATGAGAAATTTTTATTATTAGAAAGGTGAAGTCCAAAGACATAGTGAAACAATGAGAATTTGCATTCAAAGGGGAAAATATGTGTAAAGGAGCGATGGCTGTGTGTAAGGGTAGGAATTCTAAAATCTAACAAGTGTGAAAAGCCTTCAACATCTATACCTCAAGCTGCTTTCTACAAAGAACTGAAGTTAAGCAAATTCACTGGAAGATAAATTTGACTGGTTCAGGGTATTGTGTGTCACCTTGCCGGGGTCTTTTAAAATCTGAGTCTTGCTGTTGCCTTAACAAAAGTGTAACTGGGAATTAGATTAATTAGGAGATTTAGAAACTATCATTGCAGTAATTTGTAGACCTATGTATATTTAAAATCATTTCTTCTATTAATAAAGGTTTAATTTAGTTTTGTAAGAAACCTATAAGGCTTGGTGGTCTTATTACTACTGAATTCAAGGCATGCATCTCAAAATTTATACAAATTGCAAAACAGTTGTGGTAGTTTTTTCAAGTTTTCCTTAGGGATTTGGGCAGCTCAGCATTTATCATCAGCTGAGTCATAACAAGCATAACCATTTCTGACCTGATCTTGTAACCACACTATTTATGGGGCTGGTCCAGTTAAGTTTCTGGTCAATGGTAACTACCAGGATATTGATGGTGAGGATTCGCTGATAATGCCATTGAATGTTAAAAGCAGGTAGTTGGATTCTCTCAAAGAAAGTCATTGCCTGACACTTGTGAGGCACAAATGTTACTTGCTACTTATCAGCCTAAACTTGAATTTTGTCCAGGTTGTGCTCACATGAGCACAGATTGATTAATTATCTAAGGACATGTGAATGGAACTGCGGAATTATCAGCATACATTGCTACTTCTACTGTTGTGATGCCTCCCTTTGAAGTCATTTTCAAACCACAAACTTAAAGCATTAGACTGGTAAAGGTGGTGAGCAGATGGAATGGTAGGAAAAGAAAAAAACAGGATAAGGAGATCTACTGGAGGAAATAGAAATCTTTCTGTGCTGTGACTAAGCACAGCCCCTGGGGACCCAAGATTAAACACAGTGCTGCCCCTGCACCAGAGTCTCACCTCATATTGCAGCTATGTTTATGATTAGCAGAAGCCTGCAGACTGAAGCATATTCCCTCTCTGTTGTCAGCTGTTTTCCAACAGCTTGCTGTTTGCTTGGAAAAGGTCAGATCAGCGCAGCAGTCAGGAGATCAGACAGGACAGGACAGGGGAAATGGGAGGGGTGTGTGGGAAAGACTGATCAGAGAGGGGTGGGGAGTGGTGTTGCAGAGGATGACCAGGAGCTCAGCAAGAAGCACAAGGAGCAATACACAATGCCCCATCAGTCACCACAGCCCTCATTCAAAGAGCTTAGTTGGAGAGAATGATTTGCGACAGTGTGAGTACTCTGGTTTTTCTGTTCACCCATGTTGTCTCCCTGAGCATAAGCTGGCTCATTCAAAGACGTCACTCTCAGCACTTGCTAGAAATCTACGGATCCACTTGTGACATTACTGGAAAAAACTTCATCTCGAATGAAACATCACTAAACCAACCTAGCTAGTCAAATTATGTAAATTAGTCAATGCTGTGGATGTGTCAAATTCAGCCTCAGAGATAACATTCAATATGATCTTGTATCACCCATTAAAGAGGTCACATTTTTGTAGGGGCCCACAAGTCAACTCAAACATGGCCACTGATGAACTGCTTGGTGGTATGCAGGTGTTGCCTTCATGGCCCTATTGCCAATTCCTACATTTGCTGGTTCAAAAACAAAGTTCAGCAGATGCTGGAAGTCAGCTATAAAATGATGGCAACAGAAAAATCAAGCAGCAAGGGGAGCCATTCTGATAGGTTGTTGACCCGAAACGCTGATGCTGTCTGAATTTCCAGCACTGTGTTCTATCACACACCTGTTGGCTGGGAGGATGTTGGCAGTGCAGGCTGTACTTGACCACGTTAGTTTTGATTTTCTGCATTAACAGGTAGCTGTCATAGTCGCACTGCAACAGTTTGATTTGGCGAGCTGAGAGCTTTGATGCACATCTTTTGCAACCTACCTGGAATATCTGCTGTGCCTGGTGCATTAGGCCACTTCCCCATTGCATGTGGGGTAAAGCAGTGCAAAGTTTTTTTTTAAAAGCGGGGAGGGAATTACAGGCAGTCAGCCCAATGACAGGGGTGGGGGAATTTTTACAGCGCATAAGCAAGGGCAAAATTAAATGCATATAGAAAAGTCTAATAATTGAAAGCCAATATGGACGTATGAAAGGCAAATTGTATTTCACTAACTTGATTGAGTACTTTGATAAAGTAGAAGAGAGGGTTGATGAGGATAATGTGTTTGATTTGCTTATGGATTTTCAGGTGTTTGATAAATTACCACATAATACTTATTAGCAAAATTAAAGCCCATGAGATTAAGGGGCTTTATAAAATTAGCTAAGGGACCAAAAGCAGAGCAGTGAACAGTTTTACTGCCAGCTTCTCGGAGCTACAAAACAACCAATCTTGGTTATCCCATAAACATGCTGCATATGTACATTTTGTACAAAGCAAACATCAACAGAGGGAAAGCCACTGTATATGGTAGGGAGCAGTCAATGAGAGTGAAACCAGAACGTGCCAGTCTGAAAAAGTGTAAGCTTCAGGAAGAAAATGCAGCACTGAAGCTTTGCTACTCTAAAGCTTAATGAATATACAATTTTATTACAGCAAAAGCAAGAGTAAATTGGCACATCTTCAAATTTATATTCAAGTTAAGATGAGGTTTACAAGACATCAAAAAGGGTGCAATCTGCTATGGTCAACATGTCTCTCCGCTTTGACCCTATTTGTTGGAATTAATTTGCTACTTTAATTTCAATGGCAAAGTTTGAATTTAGCATTGTATGTTGGACTAGTTTAAAGGCAAGGTTAGCAAATGGTACAGCAATAAAATGCACATCAATTTTAAAAGGAAAACAACAGCAGGGAACAATTACAAAAAAACCGCATACCATGCACTTTTTATGGCTTTCACAGTCTATAAAAGTCACGAAGAATCTACCCATGCAGTTTTCTAAAGTTTGCAACACAAAACAAAGTTTGTCTTTTTCCACTTTATTCGGGTGAGAAACAACATAATAGTGTAATATACAAACTAGGGAAAAAAACATCAATTGGCAAATGAGTTAAATTCCGCCTATCATGATCTAAAATTGTTCACAAAGACAAATGTTGAAAACAACTTTCAACTGCAAAAATGCACGGTTTGCAGTATTGACAGTTTCCAAAACTCAAGTAGCCTCGTCAACTGGAATGACACGATTTCTTGTAGTTCTGCTCGGCGAGTCTCAGCCACAAGTTGGAAGGTCTACATAACTAATGAAATGCAATGCAGGCCAACAGGGGAAAATATTATAAAATTACTTAATACCCCACAATTTCTGTTGGCACCAATGTTAAGTTCATTGAAATGAATAAACTTAAGCAAAGGTGGTGGACATTTACTTTGTGTTGAAACCACGGCAATTCCTTCCCTATCCGATTAGAAATCTGAAGTTCTTAAAGATAATTGTGCCATAAGTATATGTAATCAACAATGATGGACAATAAAGGAAATGTGAGAAAGAGGGAAATACACAGCAGGTCATTGAGCTGTGGAAAGCGAAAAATTAACATTTCAGGTGGATTCCAACATAAAACATTAATTTACCTTTCTCTTTCAGGCAACAGACCTGCAGTATATTTCCAACATCTTCAGTTTTATGGTTAATGTTTATATTTGCCATTGGGATACACAAATCTTTTGTGGCGGAGGGGACACAACATGCTGGCAACTATTCAGTACAATTGAATTTTGGGATAGTGCTGGTTATATTAAGGGGTCACCTAAGTAAGCACCACTTAAACAATCCCACATCCCCATTTTTTTGTAGTCAACAGCTAAGCCTGTTAAATACATGTGTCGTCACTGGGTACACTACAACCAATGAAAATAAATAAATGTAGTTCACAATTACGATCACTCAAGCTAAATTTAGGCAGCAGTAAATCACAGAAATGAGAGTCCCCAATGCAGCCAAATTTCAGTGACTCTGTCAATGATACATTTACATTTTTCAAGGTTTTTTTTTTAAGGAATAGTGGAACACAAAGTTTTCAACGACGTCAGCACCAGCAGGAGGATCTTACTGCAAATTTGGAGAGATAACTTCTTGGATCTCGCTTTTTCTTTCTATGCCAAAGCAAGAACTAGATAAAGGAAAGAGAAGCACGTATTATTTTACAGATTTAATATTAAAAACAAAAACAAATGTCAGCACTGGCAACCTGAATTTAAAACAGAACATGATTGAAATGCACACTAGGTCAGCCAGAATTTAAAAAGGAGGAAAATTAGGATAACATTTTGGGTGCGATTCCAAAAATGGGTCCAAACTGAGATATTAACTGTCATTCTCCTTATGTTGGGCAGATCTCCTGTGCATTACAAACTAATTCACTATTTAAAATCATTACTGAACAATATTTCCTGTTGCTTCAAAACCTATCAGCTTCTACTCACTCTTTATCTGTACTTTAAATTTCTAAAATATTTGAATACAGCTAACAGGAGGAAGAACAGACAACAGGCTCCCTTTTTTGATGAAACACCATAGAATTTGTCAAAAAAGATCACCAAATTTAAAAAACAAACTTGCACTTGATAGTGTCTCCCACAACTCCAGGATGTCTCAAAATACGTGTATCCTATTAACCACTTTTGAATTTCAGTAATTTCTGTAATGTAGGAAAACGTGGCAGTTGCAATGGTCACATTAAGGTCCCACAAAAACCATTGTGACCCAATAAGCTGTTGCAGTCATGTTGGCTGAGGAAGAAACGTTGACCAGAATATGGAGAACCCCCCTGCCCTTCTTAAAATATTGCCAAGGCACCATTTACACCCAGCCGAGAAGGCAGATGGGGCCTCAGTTTAATGTCCAATCTGAAAGAGTACTGCATTGGGCCATCACCTGTTTAGTTGGTCTTAAACATATAACCTTCTGACTCAGAGGTGATTGCTACCAATGAACAAAAGGTGACAACTCTCCAAGATAATTTCAGCATTACAAGTTTTCTGATCATAAACTAGAGGCAGTTCATTTATTGATGACCCTTCCAAACATCGCTTTTTAGTTTTATTCAAGATTGTCTCCCTAGTTTTTCAGTGTAAACTGCATATTTTTAAAGAGAAGTTCCAATCTGGACGCTTTCAGAATTTCTAATCCATTAAATGTATTTCATCTCTATCTTTAGACATTCTGGGGATTATTCAATTCTTCCTCATACTTCAAAAGTTTAGTTACATGTAGTTTATTACACAGACATCATCTGATTAATTGATTCTAGCCTCATTTACCATCTACAGAGCATGCCAAAAGGATGCCACTATCATGAAATAAATCATGATTTGGAGGCATTCAGGAAGTGTTCAGCTTCAGAGATCTGGCAATAAGTAAATAAATAGGTCAATAATGCAGGTCTCAACTGCTTGAAGGAATCTCTATCTTGACACCAAACAGCATCCAAAGCAGCAACTTACCAGTTATAGCTTCCTGCGCAAAGTACTTAACGTCCATATCTTGGTCCTGACTCAGTTTCTCCAAAATTGGTTTGACTTCACTTTGTAAAGTGCTGTGGTTTTGAAACAACATTTTAGCTTTTGGAAACAGAGTAGTCTGAAGCAAAAATCAGAAGCAGCACTTTCATTTTATTCCATTGAAAGCCACAATGGAATGAAACCCACCCCGCCCCCAACTGGATATAACATTTTGATTAAAATTTACTCTAAATGTTCCTCCTCATCCCACCTTGACCACAGGTTGCTCACTCATCTGGAATCTGTCAGCTGACCTCAGCTGGATGGGAGTAATGCTGGAATTGGGCTCCTTTTCTTTGGGAGAGGAGATGGGAAGCAGTAGGAAAGAAAAAAAAAAAATCACCACCTAAAGGGTTCCTTTTAACATGGTGATGCCAAAGAACAGTCAGGAGGAGATTAGCATCCTGCATCCTTTCCTGACAGAACAATCTGGGAAACTGTATGATGTGCAACTAACCCACAGCTGCACACTTTTCACTATTACCACAAGTTAAAATTACCCCAAGGTTTTCATTCTTCACCAGTTGCAGTTCGATGGTCACTGACTGACAATGTGCATATAGAGTGAGGACATGATTAGATTTAACTGTAATTGCCTCTACAGTTAGCTAGCTAGCTGGCACACACACTCCTATGAATAATGGATAATTTGGCAGGTCTACTGGTACCTGCAGAATATATTACATTGTGGGGCCCTGATATCAGGAAGGGAAAGAGGCAGGGAAGAAAACTGGGAACAGGCAAGAGAGCCATTTATAAGCATTTCCCCAAACGGTTTGTAGAACTATAACCACTGTCAACAATTTCAACTAGGTCCACTCTCTCTGGAGTCTCAAGTTCCATTCCGCCTCAAGGAAAATCAGCTGCTCCCAGCACGAGAATGAGACACCATAGAACTGTTTAACCTCAACGTCAAAGAGATTCACCATTCTAGAACCTTTAGTTCTGAACCTCAGTTAATTTCCCACAAAACTTACTTAGCATCTAAAACCGGTCCTATTTTCTGCAGCGATTTAGCCACATTGAAGCGAACATTTGCCACCTGATCACCTGCCATCTGTAAAACCGTTGGCAACATCTGCTTTGCGGTGATATCCTGACCACAGGCTTCAGACAGAACCTGAAAATTCATAAGAAGCAATGTTCATTCAAAAGGGCATAAAGTTATTGATAATTTTTGTTATACTAATGCTTCTACTCAGCAGGGATCAGATAACATATGAATTATCAGTGTCCCAACAAGTTCCAAACACTTACAGGGACAAAGGACTGGAATGAACCACCACAAACCACAGATAGGCAGGAAATACCTGTTTCCCCAGCAATTACCAGGGGACACAAATTTAAGGTGATGGTAGAAGGGTTAGAGGGGACATGAGGGAAAGCTTCTTCACCCAGAGGGTGGTGGTGTCTGGGATCCGCTGCCTGATTTGTTGGTGGAGGCAACTCATTTAAAAAGGTACCTGGGTCTGCACCTGAAGTGCTGTAACCTGCAAGGCTACGGACCAGGTGCTGGAAGGCGGGATTAGAATGGGCAACTAGTCCTTTTATTTTTTTATTTTTCGGCCGGTGCAAACACGATGGGCTAAATTGCCTCTTCTGTTTCATAACTTTTATATGGTTCTAAACATCTGACCAATACAGTGCCTGAAAAGAGCTAGCCCCACTCCAATTTCCTAATATAATCAGCATTCCCTGCTCTCTACTGCATACATTCAACCCCCTCTTCACATATATACACATCAACACACCATTGCATTCAAAAGTAGCGTTCAGAAAAAGTTGTGGGCAAGCTTCAAAAGATAGCCAACTTTGCAAAATAAATACTTCTTTTAGTAAATAACATTAGAAATGACAGAATAGTAAGTCAACAAATGAAGAAATCTGATAGCACAAATAGAAATTTGATGGCTACAGCATCTAGGGACACTAGTTTAAATAACTATGGTTGATAAATTAAAACTAAAGCATGCCTTCCACATTTAGTTTTCCTGCAACTATAAAATTGCAATTTAAAAATAATGAAGGCTAACCCAGCCTTCCTCTCCTTATATATAGCTCTGTAATAAAGTCTCCATAAACATTAATAGCTACCTTTACACAAATACTGACAGGCACATAGAAATGGTTTTAATGGAATGTCTCTCTGACTAGTTAATTTCATTAAGACAACCCAAAAGGAAACTGTCAAATTTTCTAGCTGGGAGAAACCTAAGACAGACACCCCTTCATAACTGAGCTTTGAACTTGTCTTTTAGCTGATGGTCTAGAACTGTAGCTTAGCAAACTGCTGTCCCTTCACACTGGCAGTATAGCAACACCAGCACAGCAAGTTGGCATTCCACGATGAGACACACGTTGATGGATAGGTTAAACATGGTTAACTGATTAGTGCAGTTAAATACGTAGATAGAATAAGACACAACAGAGATCCTATATGGACGATAAAATAGAATTTGTTACTTGGCCACAATCCTGGAACTCCATTCCTAACAGCACTATGGGTGTTCCAACAACACATGGACTGCAATGGTTCAAGAAGGCAGCTCACCATCACCTTCTCCAGGGCAATAAATGCCAGCTTAGCCAGCAACACCCACATCCACATACCAAGAAAGAATTTAAAAAAAATTCAGAGCCTAAAGCTCATTATATTCAAGATTGAACTCAAATTATATTTTTACTGTACAGAATACTGTAGTTTTTAAAGTTTAACACAAGGTCTGAACATAATTATACTCACGTTAATGCAGAACAGTGTGGTCATTCTATGAAGGTAGTTGGGATCACTAGCCATGGCAAGGACTTTAGGCACAATAGTAGACTCTGCCCAGTCCTTGCCAAACTTCTCCACCAGTTTTGTCAAGTTGTTTGTAGCAGCCTCTCGAATGGCATATACTGGAAGAATGCAGAACCAATAGGTCAACCAGTGATCCGGAGTGACCAGGCATAGCTACTACACAGTTTCAAAGTAACAACTAAGTGGAAATTCTTCAGATTACAGAAGTATTAGTTTCCTGATTGCAAAGCCCACCTTGCTACCTCAGACCATTAACCTGTTCAATATAAACAGTGGTAAAAATAAATTCAGAGCACTTGGAAAAAGTAAAATGGATTAAAAAAGTGCCTAATACCAAAGTCAAAAGTTGCACTAAAAATGCTACAACACATTTAGTTCATGTATGGATCAACTCGTCTCAAATGAACGCAATGCAAAACTGTATTAAATAAGTACCAAAGAGCTGATTCAAGAGTGTGCACTAATGTAGCAAATGGTCATTGTTCAAACATTTCCAATTGGAATACAAAATCCAACGTAACTTGCATTCAGACAAGAGGTTCAAATCTAATTTGTGATCAAGATCTTTGGATTAAAACATGTTCCTGAGGTAGTTATTTTCAGTATTGCTGAAAAAAGACATTTTGTCAAAGCTTTTCGACTTGTACTCATCGGGACAATCGCAAGAATACCAATGTCAGGGGAAGCAACAACTTTATACTGTATGAGAAGAGAGTGCAGATTGGTTGGCAAGTGGATTCTGATTGGTAGAAGTATTGCCATGGAGAATGCACCAGTTAATGGTAACTGACAATTAACTGCCAAGCATTGTTTGAACTTTCATGAAATATGAAATTACTAATGGTTAGTTTTAATAAAATGACACCTGCCATTTTTGAGGAATTGATTCTTTTCCATGATGCCAACAGCTCTGCTAAAGATTTCCTTTCCCAGATTTAAACACAAAAATCACATTCTCCACATCTGATTTATGAAAATGACAACAAGTCTGATTACAGATTCCAACCATGTCAACCATGCAAAATGTCTCTTGACCGATCACATTATATAAATACATTTGAACAGCTGAAACGTTGGGAAATATTAAAATATTCTCATACAAAGTGAAGTACATCTGAGCTTTTAAGCTTAGGAGGGGCTTCTAGCATCAATGGAATACATAGCTTGTGTAGCTGTCACTCAAAGTGTAATAGATAAGTGCTTACAAATCTACAACTCTGTCTGGGTACACAATGTTCTTCTCATTCTCCTTCTGTCCCCAAGCTGACAGAGGTAAGTAGATATCAGCAACAAATTCATGTTTCACTGACACATTTATTCCTAACAGCTGAGAAAAAAAAAAACACCTGTCAATTATTATTTAAAACCAGAATCAGAGAGTTCATGTAGCGAGATCTTGTTACAGGTTCAGATCAATACTGGCACTGTTTCCTTCACACTGAACACACTCGTCACCATTATGAAATGCATGTCCTCCTGACATTAGTGTACACAGTCTAACCAAATCAGCCACTTCAGCTTTAAGGAATATTTAGCTGATGGTTGCAATTCCAGTTGAATTTTAGAAATCTGTTAAATGTGACAGTTCAAGTAATCCTCCCTCAGGTTTAGTACTGTCACAGTAATTTCTGCTACATCATAACGTGGTCTTGGGCGGAAGGCTTCCAAGGAAACCAACACCCCACTAAGATGGCACAAATGCTTCAATAATTTCCAGAGTAACCTTGTTCCTTTGTGCCAAAAGTCTAGATTTTATTTAAAACTAGCCAAATAGGACATCAACAAAGGAGCAAATGGCTTCTCCTTATATCTATGTTCTTCATCACATGAAGTATGTAATTCTATATGAAATAAGTTCTTAAATTTTTGGATAATGCAAGATACAGGGGCATTTATGAGATAAACTTCAGTTCATAAAAGGGAAGAGGGAGAAGAAATGGTTGTTTTATTTCACATACCTGAAATATGGATCTTTTTCAACATGAGCCTTTTCACCCCACCCCCTCCATGAGAGAAGGCATACATAGTAAAAATACTTGTACAGACCGAGAGGTATTAAATGTTTAACAGGTTATTTCATAGATGGCTGCACACAAAAAGGGAGGGCATGGAAATCTTCAAGATTGCTCTCTTAAAACTATTTCAAAGCTACAAAGGATGCTGATTAAATGAATGTTTTTTTCATTTATTTGAAAGAAGTATTAAGATGACTGTGGTACCCATAGAAAATATTGTGGAAAATGGCCTGAAAACAGTCTTCCACAAGATATCAATATACTTTTCATTTAGGGTTGTCAAGGAAACAATGCTCCAATGAAATTATCTATTGGTGTCTGGGTGACAATCACATATGCTCTTGCTCCTTCTTCCAAATTAAAGCTGCACTTCTGTTCACTAAGATCCCAGCTATACACAAGGCTGAGATGACTCAGGTATTAACCCTTTCAAGGGTTATAATAATTTCCTGTGCCAATTTAAAAGGTTTATCATGAGCTATCCCTAGCTGAGGCCACTATAGGTCAGAGAGAGTTCAGAATTTAAGGGTGACCTGATGAAAATTTACTGCGAATTTATTATAAATAGGTTACAATGTTATAATTCTGATGTTCAAAAAGACAACAAACTTTATTCTACAGCTCAATTTTTTTTCAGGTTTCACCGCAATATTTAGCGAGCAAATTCTGCAGTTGCAGAATTCCATAGGTGCAAACAGGTTGGGGGTTCAAGGTATTCAGGAGGTCAGTTTTCATGAAAATTATGTGGCAAGTCGTTCCCTGTTTGCAAAGAAACTGCACTGCATTTTTAAATGCAGCAATGTCACACCAAAACCTCCAGCCATTTGCACAATATTGTAGCAAAGGTAACACAGGGGTCTGCTTCATCATCAAAAATTCTTCCAGCTACTTAAGATAAAGCCCCTTTAAGGGTCAACAGTTAAAGCTTTGCTAAGCTCATCACCCTGGTGCCACATAAAGCAGAATCAAAACAAGTAATTTAAATTTTAAATGCTTCACCACAAACATTATCTCCTTTACATTTCATGGCTGTGTACCCAGCTTCCAGCACTGGAAGAATTCATTCAACATTTGCAAATTAAACATATAGACAAAGCCCATATAAACTACACTCACCATAGCAGCTCAACAGCTCTTGTGCCTAGCTATAGTTTTAATTTTAATTTATAACCAAAATGTGTAAAATAAGACATGGCATTACAAATATGTTAGGCAATGTGGGATCCAAGTGGTTTACCCAGTCTGAGCAAAGGAAGCAGCCACTGTATGTCATGCAATGTTTCTTGACCAAGGAGGGCAGCCTACTTCTATATTTGTCAAGACTATTTGAAGCTGCCACTGGGAGAGAGGAATAAGAACAAAGTTAGCCCCCTCTCAGAGGCGTGTTTTGGAAGCAACCTCGTCATTTCCTCGTCACTCCCTACGCTCCCCTTTAAGATCTGGAACATTCTGTGAGCAACTACAAGTATAAACCCATAGCTATCTATTCTATGGTACGCTGTTCTTGCATCAACACATTGCAACACCAGACTGTGTACAACATTCCAGTCCTTAAGATATTAAAGTATAATTTTACATTAATTCCACAGTACCAGTATGAATTCCTAACATTTAATTTTCCAATTAGGTTAATAAGGGGATGGAGAAAAAAAATTGTTTACTGTTTGAAACAAAGATTTTTAAAAATCTAAACATGGACTTCAGCGAAAGCTGCTGCTTTGCACGTCTCCCTAGTCTTGTTTACTGTTCTGCAAAGTGCTGATCTGTCAAGACTCCTCCTGAGTTGCCTGCAATTCCATTCGTCCAGCATGGGTTACTGCCAGTATCTGTGACACATTCCACAAAGAAAGTTTGCATGTTTACTGTAAATTAACCTTAACCAAACCTTTGACAGGAAGCCAACTGCCGCACAAACATTTGTCCTATGCATGGAATTTCAACCACCAGAATTTCAGTGGTGAGCTGCAACACAAGGATCTATGGGCACTGGATGAGATGTATTCAAGACAAAGGGCAATGGTGAACTACATCACTGACATTTTAAAAGGACAGTTTCTTAAAAAAAAAGTCACAGGGTTCAGTTCTCAAATGATGAGAAACTTCTGACTTTAGCAAGCAGGACATGAACAAGTCCAAAACACTATTGTTTCACAAACTTAGAAATTTAATTTCAGGTTTCACATTTCCATTTTGGACCATGCATTTGTACTTGTATTGTAATTTTTGGGTGGGAGATTGCAGTCATGAATGAGTATGGAATATGTCTAGTAACAATTTTTCTTTCTTGAAAAGAAGTACACATTAAGTACTTACAAAATATGCATAAAATGGTGAAAAGTATAATTTATAATACAGGCTGTTTATAGTACAGATATTTATAAGTTAATTGTAACAGACATTTATAAGGACATGAAGTGCAGCATGATACATTTGGACTAACTACTTTATAAAGTAGAGGGGATAGAAATAGTTTTTGGGGAAAGAAAGGCCACTTGAAAAAATAAGCCAACTCCATAATTCTGACAGATAGCTGAACCATTCTGGAATATTCAAAAATCTTTAATCTAAACTCAATTTACAACATTTATGATATATTCTTCTCTTATACAACTGGATTAGGGGTTGGAATTGATTTAACACTGTTGCCGCTTTCATCGTCTATTCAACTCATAACATCATGGAAACGTTGAGGTGTGTAGCCGAGAACTATTATGCCAGAATTAAAATCACAAATTTCCTTTGTATAGGCAGACTCTGACCATTAACCTATGTTAAAAAAACAGGATCCAGCTGCCATCTTCCTGACATTGTCCGGATAATTTTGAAACTGGAACTCCAACTTAGGATATGCACCATGAACTTAATCTAATAAAACAGGACTTGGGGGAGGTAGGGGAGTCAATTCTATAGATGGAAAGTACCAAAGGTGAACATTCCATGGCCACAGATGAGGAGTCAAAGAGCTAAATCAAAACTTGTATAACTTACAGTTTTACAAGTGGCTCAGCTTACAGTTAATAACATTGCGACAGCTCATTTCACCAATGGGACCAATATTTCAGTCAGTGATGGTTAGGTTGTCTCCCCCAAGCTAACATTTTCTACTCCCACCATATGAATCACAGAAGTGTCTCCTTGCTGGTTAAACCTCAATCAAAAGTCATCAGAGTTCAAAGTCACTTTGGCAAAGACCATATTAAGATAAAATACAAGAGAAATAGAACCTTATAGATCTCAGTCCAGAAAAGAATTGTCTTTAATGTTAAGAAAATTAAAAACTAAACCAAGGATGCTGAATAAAATGATTGAGTAGGTCTCAAGAAAATAACTAAACAGAACCAATTTGACAGCAAATGCAATGTTTTATCAAGACAATACTCACCATGATCCACCAGCCATGTCATGCACAAGGAGTTCAACTTCTCATCAAAAAACTCTACTCCCTAAATAGATTTTTAAAAAGAAGGACGTCAGGGTCAAAATATATCACTGAAACTCTAGCAGCCTAGTGTATCTCTTCAGTGGTACACAAAGTAATTCATGTGCTTCATGTGTTTCCCAAACATGTTCACTGGAGCTTTTTTTAAACTTGTTAAAATATTTGCATAAGACCCGATTAATATCAGGTGCCCAACAACTAATTTCAGTGCCTTAATGACAGGGCTGCATTGGAGGAACAATAGGAGGTCAAGCTATCCCAGTGAACTCTACAGGGCGAGGTCTGAATGAGTATGGAATATGTCTAGTAACAATTTTTCTTTCTTGAAAAGAAGTACACATTAAGTACTTACAAAATATGCATAAAATGGTGAAAAGTATAATTTATAATACAGGCTGTTTATAGTACAGATATTTATAAGTTAATTGTAACAGACATTTATAAGGACATGAAGTGCAGCAGTAGGCAGTAATGCAAAATATACTCACTTATGTTATTGCAGTTGTTTAAGGTATTTATATCAAGCATTATTTTGAATATCCTTAAATAAGTTGCTTAGCACCAGGGTAATATACAAGACTTCCATCCAAGATGGAAAAATACTTTTTAAAATGGCCCTCTCCCCTTTCTCAGGAAATGAGATGTTTATTTTTTGCTGCATGAAAAAGCACTTAAATATCTTACTGCAACAATGCAAACCCATTTAGCTACAGCAATTACCATCATGCAACTCCACGGTAGACATCCCAGTACCTAAATGATGTAGGGAACATCCAAATCTCATGAAACTGCTAAGAATTCTACCAGCACTGTATTATCAAGCCAGGCCCCTAACAGGAGATGCTTTTAATTTCATGACTTATTAAAAAATGACTAGTGCTGAGTTATTTTATTTGTGCTACATTGCTGGAATTACAAGTCCCAAATTTCTATGCCAGTGTAGCATCCAACTGGAACGTTATTCTGTTTCTTGTTTTTAAAAAAACTTCTACCCAATTGACTCTAAAACAGTTTCACTGTATACGTTCAAGATGTTCACATCTTGGAGAGGATTCAATCAATAGACAATCTAGGATTTTCCCAGAGTGTATGACTGCATAGTTGCACGATTCTATGATTATGAATTTCATATGGAACCCAATTAAAAACTCCCACGGGTATCCATGCAGCTGTATTTTCAATTATGTATGATCTGCGTACACAGCTTTCAGTAGGGCCACATAATTTATTTACTTATCAAGGCTTCTTGTTAAAACATTAATACTGAACAGTTGTGATAATGAACTACAAAGCACTGCATGACGGACAGGAAGTTTTGTTCATCTCCCTAATAAGAAAACCTTTCCATTCCACTATCATACGGAAACTGGCAGCTACTTGAAATCTTAGTTGCTGTTGGTCATTTCCTTAGAATGTAGGGTACACAAAAAGTTCACTTAATGGGTAATTATTCCCAAGAATCTGCTTAGGTTATTTCTTTTCAATCAACTTAAAACCTTGGCTATTTTTGGACAGAAACATTGGGAGATGACTTGGAATCCTATTGTAAGTGGCAGCTAGATAAATATTTCTGCTCTGCGATCGAGTTCAAGTCTGTAAGCTGGTTGTGGGAGAGCAGGATAATACTTTGTCATCTATCTGGCGGTCAGTTCTATAACAAGAGCTTGTCGGCAGAATGGAAGATGGCCACATCCCCAAGGATATGCCATATGGGGAGATAGCCTGTGCCAAGAGACCAACAGGCACCCAAAGCTCCAATTCAAGATGCTGTCAAAGGAGACATGAAAGCGCTCAACATCAATCACAACAAGTACGAAACTCCAGCTGATGACCCATGCAAACTGCGACACCAGTTGTGGACAGGAGTTCACCATGGCGATGACATATGGTTTCATAAGCTCCAAAGCAGGCGCCAGCCCTGCAAACAAGGCGTCGGCGAGATCAACCAGCACTGAAACATGATGTGGCTATAGTAATTATTGCTGACCCAGGTTTACCTCCTCAAAATCATATATATATATATATATATATATATTTATATATGAAAATGGAAAGATTCAAATGATGGACACACAATTTAAGTTCAGTGTATTTTCAGAATTTGTAAAAAGAGTTGCTGCCTTTCCAAATGATGTGAAATCCCTGACTGAGGAAAAGTGGAATTTGCAAGTGAAATCAAGTGACCTGAATTCAACAACATATTATGTTAAGGAATTATTAAATTGTGACCTGCTGGCTTTAGGATGATGGGGCTCTATATAAAATTAACCGTCCACCTCACTGAAGGACACTACACAGCAGTAAGCCTTCGGTGCTTCACCCCAAGTTCATTCTTGTTCAGGATGGAGGCAGGGAGTATTGACAAGCTACATGACTATAGCCAGCATCAGAACCAAACTCAACTTTGGCACCTCAAAATAAATAAATGGAGAAGTTTCTCAAGCACAGTAATCAGGAGCAGGAACTCTCCTAAGCCTAATATCAATTTTGGCAATGCCATCCCACATAAGATCAGCTAACGTTTGTGCAGAATAAACTGGAAATTTCTGAGTCTGTGTGCTGGAGGAATGCACAACCATGACTAAGTCTCCTTTTGCTGCTAAGAGAGCGAAGCCACTCATACTTGCACAAAGTCAGGTCTTTCACCAAATTACAAAAACAAAATAAATCAAATATAGGTGAATGTATCCTTTTCATAATTCAGATGGAGCTATTTTTCTGAAACAGCAGGAAGTTCCATATGGGAGATGCATTTTAAACAATTGTTAACAGGTCACAGAAGCATTTGGAAGACACCACGTACCAACTGTCCCGCAAGCAGAGGCATGTATTCTATTATTGCCAGACGCACCCTCCACTTGGCATCTTCTGCTAACTCCACAATGGCTGGCAGAAGGGATTGTGATAGCTGGCGAATTCCTATTACTTCGTTCACACAGTCCAGATTGGAGATGATATTCAAACGAACTTCAGGACACTAGAGGAGAAAGACATCTTACTTTGGCACAAATGATAAGCCAAGCAATTCAACAGTCCTTACCTAAAGGATGCTGAGAATGGGGGATGAGGGTTGAATAGAACTTGAGATAGATCAACAGTCAATTTTCCCTTCCTTTCTTCCTCCTACAAGAAATATCTAAACATTCAAAGTATTGACTCCTTGACAAAAAAAGGAGTAGAGATATGCCTAATATGTTATAAATGGACAAATTAGAGGAGCTTTTTCAAAAAGGTTCTTGAAATTATACTTTGCTTTAGGTTAAATTTTCCAGGTTGAACTTGCTGCCCTAGTGCTTTACTGATAAAACCCTTAAAAGAAAGTGAACAAGGTTTGCAGCCAATTGCAGAAATTAATCGTAAATGAGCCTTAATGAGTCACAGAAGCCTAATGGCACAATGTTAAACCATAGTGGCTGAGGTATGGATTTTCCTT
Source organism: Cetorhinus maximus (assembly GCF_964194155.1). Lineage (NCBI taxonomy): Eukaryota > Metazoa > Chordata > Chondrichthyes > Lamniformes > Cetorhinidae > Cetorhinus > Cetorhinus maximus. The sequence continues at coordinate 216,542,174 of NC_135880.1, forward strand.
GATACAGGTAGTCAAAAAGGAATATTTTTGAATGGAGTCTCAGAACAAGAGTGATACTTTGAAGTCATTTTTAAGCATGAAGCACAAGTGAGGGTTTTAAGTTTCTAGAGAAATGTAAGAGCATTCTTTTGCAGTCGGAAACTACACAAGAAATATTTTCATGTCGCATTCTCTTCAGTCGACATTTTTTTTCAAATGAGAGCCTTAAGAGGATAAAGAAAATAGCACCCATTGGGCACCTCAGTTTTCAACATCCTTCTTCATACTGATCAGCATTGACCACATGCTGATTAAGTAGTATGCAATCAGTACACAATAATTATGCATTTCCACTTTGTTACTACAGTCTACAGTTAAAATCAAATAATCTAGCAGCTCAGATTAAAGCCATTTTGAGATTTTTTTTGCACGATTCCATTTCAACTTTACAGATAATTTGAGTTAAAGTAACTCTGAATTAAGAAACAACCATTAAAAGATGAATATTTGGAATTTTTGTATGCTATTCATGAAACATCAAAGCTTTTTTTTTTAAACGCAGCTGGATTAACAAGAAAACAGGGTGCCCCATGTGGAAAGATCCATTTTAAGTATTTTGTAAAATGGAGAAAGTAAGCAATTTGAAAGTATGTTTATAAAGCTAAATTCACTTGCAACTGCATTGGGCAGAATATTTGTATAAAAGTTAATCAGGCCAAGTTTGAAGAGGACACACCGGATTTTAGAATAGTATTTTTTTAAAAATAAAGGATAGTCCCGTCATATCATTAAGCAATTCACCTTTAGCCAATAAACAAGATTCTGTAATTTAGCAGAACAATTCCGTAAAATTGTTCAGCACCATGGTCAGAAGTGCTCCCATGCAAGCCAATGACCATCTTATGAACGTACCAAAGATCAACTCTCAGCAATCAGCCAGTCTACAAAGGCAACTCTCTCCATGAAGGAGAGAGAAATTGGTTATCTATAGCTTGAGGGGCACCATTCCACAAGTGTGGGGCAAAGTGAGGTGGCAGAGCCTCCAACTCTAATCTGTCTGAAACTCATAACTAACTGCAAGCTAGAAAGAATCTATTGGTGACTGCAGTTCTTTAAATTCATTCAGCACAAGTGATAACATTTTGAAATGTTATGCAGGATGCAGCTACAATCAATTAGTAATACAGTATACAACTGCCAGATACATTTAGGTGGATATGGTTTAACTGCCATTTCTACCATGAATCTCTCACAACAATAACCAACATAGTGAAACAGTGCTATTTTTATATTTCATTCCGACATACCGCCATACTATCACATTAATCCGGGATCCGATATCAAGATAAGCATGCATGCCCTCATCACCTTCAGTTTTTGTCAAAGTATAAGGCTATTCTGTCAAGTTCCAGCATCTAGATGCATGACTAATAATTATTCAAGTGGTGTATTTATCCACAATTGCTTCATGGGCAGTAAAAAATTGACCAACTTTCATTTCCACTTTGAATAACAATAGCTTTTAAGCAGTATACAGCTAAACCAGTTTTACCAATCACCTGCGTGAAGTAGTCAACTGTGACAGCTTAGTGTTCCACTGCAATAATTTGAGTTTATCTATGACCACATTAATCTTCTAAAACCAGTACGTTAGTTTTACTGCACAGTATAATCATTACCTCATCTTTGAGTTGAGCCAAGAACAAAGGAAGCAAGTGTTCAACTGTGCTGTCCTTGCCTAGGATGGTGGACAAACCCATAATAACTGAGGCCAAAGCTGACTTGACGTGTTGATTAGTATCAGACACAAGTTCCTGAAAAAGAAATCATGTAATCATGAAGTAAAAGCTGAATCATCTAATCACAGGCTGCAATGTTAGCCAGGTTTACATGGTGAGCAACTTCTCCAAAGTTAAACAAAAGCAAACCTGCATTTCTGTTTATCACACCTGAGTGGGGTGGTAGTTAATCTTTTTCTGTCCATATTTCTATGAATGCTAAACCAAAAAATTCAAAAACTGACAAGTGCATTTAAACTAGGTAACAATGCACCTAGTTCAACACAAAAAGAATGACAATTTTCCATTTGTGACCAAACTTCAAAAGCAAAACCTTTTAATTTATGTTGATCGAGGTCGTCACGAGGCTATGCCCCTTTATTTTTGAAAATATGATTTTTCAATTTTCAAATGACTGGACATTTTGCTATTTGAACTGGGAAAGAGCAAACTGCTTACAAATACGAGGCCACATTCCAAGATGAAGATGGGAAACAAACAAATCACCCTCAGGGGAGTGTGAAGAGAGATATTCCCTATATCAAAACCTATCAAAACTCGTAACTGTCTAAGGAAGAGGCATTAAAAAATGCAAAGTACTGGACATTGAAACAATGGCTGCCACAGGCAGACTCACCAAAAATCATTTGGAAATACACAATGGGAGACGGATTGCAAATGACACAGGAGTGTCAAGAAAGTCTTCAGCAGAGGAATGAGGCCGAAGGCTGCTCTCCCATTCTTTTGGAATAAGTGTGTCACCTGGTTCGAGAGGCCAACTCTACCAGAAACCCACCAGTGAATCGAGATCTTGAAATAATTGCAACATTTTCCATGTCTGACCGCATCAAAGAAACCAGCTAACCCAAATCAGCCACAGCATTTAAAATCTACACCTCAAGGACAGCCAAAGGACACAATCATGTTATTTTACCTTTCCTTTTAAATTTAACTCCAGTTCCCCTTATTTCTGACACGTGTGTGTATGTGCATGTGTGCATGCACATGTATCTGAATGACTGCATGAAGGTCGGATGCTTGACATCGCGTCATTATTATTTTTCTCAGATTTAGTGGTTAATAACTTTGGTCTTTCTTTGACTCAAGAAAATCTTGTTTGATTGGCTCCTTATCACTCACAGCTTAAATAATTAAATACATTCTGATTTGGAAAAAGGCATATCCTCGTGAAAAAGAATCTTAAACTTTTGTTGTGACCAACCGAGGAGGTTGAATGTGGGGGAGCCAGTTCACATCACCTCACCTGATCGTAACAAGATGCAGATAATTTACTTTCAAAATTGGATGGTCATGCTATGTAAAGTTTTACTGGATGATCTAGTGGTCTTAAAATTGGTTGCTATTATACTTTAGGAATTTGTGTCAAGATATGTAAAAGTTGAAACATTGCACTTTAAATGTTACAGGTCCTGAAGCAAGTCACATGTGGGTTTGAGGGATGATTATCTTATGCTGAATGAGGATGTCTACACTGAAAAATAAATCCCTCATGTGTGCTATGGACTACAACATTCAAGTTAATTTTAATGATGCAGGGTACAGGCATAGGAGCCCTGAAGATAACCAGGAATTCCAGCAAAGTAAATCAAAATCTGCATAAAAGTGCCCTCAAACTTCTAAAACTACAGATTCAAACAAGTCTTTATTCTTGCATCATTAACTGGCACACAATGTATTTCACTGCATGTTAGGTTCATTCTGGTAGATCAACTGCCTAACAATAAACTGCCTAACAATAATACAAAGCACATCACACAACCAGACATAAACACACCATTAGAGATAGTTCTTGGTTACAAGGGAAAACACACTGGTTTCAAACGCAGAAAAAAAAGATTAGCAATTGCATTCCCATTTGTTAACATTCTCATTAAATATCCTTTTCTAATCAACAATTGGAATCGTGCCAAGAGTTGCCCCTTAAAGTCCCTCGTCACTCCTGCAACAAGTAACAGAACTGAAAGTTTTGAACCCAGTTTCAGATTGGTGTTCGGAAGTGGTCCTTGATGCCCCCTAAAATTAAATCACGTCTTGATAGGGGGAGTTCAGGATCATTCTTGAATCTTGATGCTATACCAAGATATTAGATCACACCTTAAGAATGAGCCTGCATCTTCAGGAAAGGAATCAAAAAAGGGAGAAGAAATTACAGTTCAACATATTAATTATCTGTGTGTGTTATTAAAAGCTTTGTGTTGGTGTGCAGTTCCTGTCTACAAATCTAATTCATGTGGTCATTTTTCCTCACATTTATGTGTCAGCACTTACCATGGCAAATTGCTATGCCAACATTTCACATTCAATATTTCTATGTTGAATACATAGTGTAGTTCAAGCTCAGGCTACCAAGTGGTTGTGTGGAGTAAGTTTGTTGCCATCTCTCTCTCCCAAATCCAGCACCACCTTTAATATATTTATCCAGTGATCATGGGAAGAATACTCATATGGTATAAAAATACAATTTGCAGGTTGAAAATATAATTAGTGCCAAATGTGTATATTCAATACAAGTAATCTTTGCAACCTGTGCCACCATTACCTGTTATCCTAACAGAATCTAGATATTGCAACATCTAGCTCAAATTTAAACTATTAGCCAATTCCAAAATAACACTGGAAAATTCTGCTCAAAGTTGATACACAAATTAATTTGGACAGACCATTATGTTCAATTTGGGTTCCGCCAGGGTCACTCAGCTTCTGGTCTCTTTACAGCCTTGGTTCAAACATTGACAAAAGAGCTGAACTCCAGAGGTGAGGTGAGAGTGACTGCCCTTGACAAAAAGGCAGCATATGACCGAGTGTGACATCAAGGAACCCTAGCAAAACTGGAGTCAATGGGAATTGGGGGAAAAACTCCCCGCTGGTTGGAGTCATAGTAGCACAATGGAAGGTGGTTGCAGTTGTTGGCGGTCAATCATTTCAGTTTCAGGACATCACTGCAGGAGTTCCTCAGGATAGTATCCTGGGCCAAACCATCTTCAACTGCTTCATCGGTGACCTTCCTTTCATCATAAGGTCAGAATTGGGGATGTTCGCTGATGATTGCACAATGTTCAGCACTATTCGTGACTCCTCAGATACTGAAGCAGTCCATGTCCAAATGCAGCAAGACCTGGATAATATCCAGGCTTGGGCTGACAAGCGGCAAGTAACATTCGTGCCACATAAGGGCCAAGCAATGACCATCTCCAACAAAAGAGAATCTAACCACTGCCCCTTGATGTTCAATGGCATTACCGTTGCTAAATCCCCCACTATCAACATACAGGGGGGTTGCCATTGACCAGAAACTGAACTAGACTAGCCATATACTGTGGTTACAAGAACAGGTCAGAAGCAATCAAGCCTGCGGCGAGTAACTCACCTCCTGACTCCCCAAAGCCTGTCCACCATCTACAAGGCACAAGTCAGGAGTGTGATGGAATAATCTCCCACTTGCCTGGATGAGTGCAGCTCCAACAACACTCAAGAAGCTTGACACCATCCAGGACAAAGTAGCCCACTTGATTGTCACCCCTTCCGCAAACATTCACTTCCTGCACCACCAAAGCACAGTGGCAGCAGTGTGTACCATTTACGAGATGCACTGCAGAAACTCATCAAGGTTCCTTAGGCAGCACATTCCAAACCCATGACTGCTACCATCTAGAAGGATAAGACAGCAGTTACAAGAGAACACTACCACCTGGGAGTACCCCCTCAGAGACACTCACCATCCTGACTTGGAAATATATAATCCTTCTTTTACTGTCGCTGGGTCAAAATTCTGGAACACCCTCCCTAACGGCGCTGTGGATGTACCTACACCATGGGGACTGCAGCGGTTCAAGAAGGCAGCTCACCACCACCTTCTCAAGGGCATTTAGGGATAGACAATAAATGCTGGCCTAGCCAGTGACTCCCACATCCCGTAAATTAAATATTTTTTTAAAATTCTGTTTCTAACAATCAGTACTATTAATACAACATTTTCTGAAACTTAAGCAAATATGCTTTTACATTCAAATCATATACATAATCAAATCAACATACATTTAATCACTTCAGCCTGGAGTTTTAGTCAAACTGAAAAAACTGGGCAAAAAAAAAGTATGAAGTAGGGAGTCATCTTTCATTTGTGAAAATTGAGCCAACCTACCCTTGCAGAATTGAGATAAAATAGTTCCAGCAACAAAAATGCACTGAAAATTCAATCTGAGTATGAATTTGATGCTAACCCCAAGGCTCATCAACTTGGGGTTATGGAATCACACTCCATGAAAGCCAACTCACAGGCTCACATGGCAAGTTATCATCTTCAGCCACATGGTCATGGAGAGCTACGAAGCAGAGGAGATCTCAAACTTCTCTCTCAATCTGGCCTCTTAATCAAAGCTGCCACTTTGCAACACTCCTAGGTGGGTGTATAGATTCAAGTCATTTTGGTACTTGTCTTGGTGCCCACCACTTCTCCCAATCTAAAATAAGCTCCAGGATTTGGAGGGATGAGGAAGATTGCAACAGCCAAAGCAGGGCTTCAAATTTTGTTAATTCGTCAATGCAACTTTCCAGGTCTCACCCAAGACCAACTATTAGTTAACAAGTTGATTGCATCCTTTAGTCCTTCTTTTATATACATTATTGAACTCAAAAATTTTGATCTTAAATGATCCTCCAAGGCATATTTCCTCGGTTGCTAAAGCCTCCTTCAACAATCTGCTTTTCACTTTTTGTGCTAACATTTTCAATTCCTCACAAGAAATTATAACTCTATAAAGCCCATGTCTTGTTCAAGCATAAATAATGTGTCCATCTTGCATGTTGGAACAAGATACAAAAAAAAAGCTCACGATCAGATACATTCCTCTCATCTCTTGCAGCTAATCTCTGTTGCAACCTTGATCCTTCTTATTGACATTGTTGAGGTTGGTAGTTTTCTCAACTTCCTTTTTTGCTACTAAGCTGTTAGGTGCTGTAGGAGGGAATACATATTCCCTCCTCTCTGCTTCCTCACTATGTTGAAATTATGGGCTGGAGTTTCCTGGCCCTGAGGTAGCGGGCTTGGAGGCAGGGAGTCCAGGAAAATAGGAGAAAGTAGAAAATAGCGTTTGCCACGGCTCTCTGATGCATTCCAGCTGTCAATGTTTCCCAGGGGTTGCCTGGGAAACGGACTGGCTGTACAAATTTACATACTCTCAGCCAAAATTAGGTCAATTTTTCAGCACCACTAGCAGCAGCTTCCCCACTGTACGTGGAAGCCGCCAGCTCCATGGAGGTGGCCTCTCAATGTTGGGCTGAAGGTCCATCAGAGCCAGAGCTTCATGCCCCAAAGAGGGGGCTGCTGGCACAACAGATTGCACCCATGGCTCAAACACTTCTGCCAGAGCCTACCATCTTGGCCACCTGAAATCTTCCTTTAAATGTTCTCCTCCAAGGGCTCTTCCATACTGAGGCGCCCTTGCGGTCCCCAACCTGCCTCAACAACATCCACCTCTCCCAGTGGGGCTGCAGGCCTTCATATTGCTGTCGGCAGCTTTGGAAGCTCACCCACTGTCCTTAATAGGACAGCGAGTATGGAGGTGGCAATTAGAAAGTGACCTTCAGAATGACTGCCCTGCCGCCAGTCTAGCTCCCGGCAATTGTCGGCAGGGGACACCCATTTGGTTCAGGTGTCAGGATCCTGAAACCCACGGGAAAATCCTGCCCTAAGTCTCTGACTCTCTTTCATCATTTCCCAGGATTGCAAAATTCCAGAACTTCTTTCACCAAACTTCTTCACCCTCCTACCCAAACTTGAGGCCATCTAATCGTTACTGATTTACCTAATTTTCCTCCACCCCTGTCCATTTTGGTGGCGTTGTGCACTGTAGGGTCTGCCCCACTGTTTCATATTTTTAAAATTGAAATGCAATATCACAGCACTTCAGCCTTAAAGATAATGGAGCATATTTTAATCTAATTTTTCAGATTAGAGACTATTTCTTCATGCAAACTAGATTGTGGACCTTTCTGAACCTACGCAAAAGAGCCTTTACAATTCACTCCCACATTAACCAGAAGCTCATAAACATTAGATTTTTTCAATTATTAGAAGTTTGGTGATCAAAAATAACTGGATATAAAGGTACTAGTCTACTAATAACACCTGCTTCCCATTCAACCCAAAAATGAAGGGACTTTGGGTATTTTTTGGAGGTGAATCTAATCAGCTTTGACATTTTAAGCTGCATAATCAGTCTGGAACTTGAGAAAATGTTACCTTAACATATGGCAAGATGTGGTTCATTATGACAGTCTCTCTGCAATCTGCTGGCAGGTTCTCACAAAAATCTGCAATATAATATAATATCATTAAAGCATGGTTCTCACTGAAGGAAGACTCTTAACTTAACCCACTATCTTCTAAAGCAGATTAAAAGTCTCAGTACACAGCTTAAGATGCATACCTACCCATATTTATTAGCTAACAAAAGCACTGGAAATCTTTTTGCGAAGAGGGTGGCAAAAAAAGGGTGCAAATTCTAAGATACTAAAATACATTATAAATCGTATAAGACAGACAAATCTGGCATTTGTAGCTTAAACATCAAGCCATTAAGGAGGCAGCAAATTGCCAAACTCCTTCTTTGTTTACTCTTGGCAAAGATGTATCAGTGCAAAGAATGCAAATTGATTCAAAGAGTGATCTGGCATCATTGACGACTACAGTATCAGCTGCAGCACTGAGGACGGCTGGTAAAATATGTTGGCAGACACATCAAAATTATTTGATTTATGGCGGTAAGCCAGATGGCTGATTCAGTGATGTTTATCAGCGTCAGCTCCACTTCCACACTAATTCGCAGCAAGGCGGTGGCCATCACAAAAGTGTGATTGGCAATTAGGCAATTCAAAAGAGCAAATCTAATTTATCTACCTAATTTCAAGCTACAAGATTACAGGCAGATTGCGGGATAAAATAAAACTCAGTGGGTAAGCAAAGCCACAGAAGAGTCAATGTTTCCATCTTCTTTCATTGAGCCTGTTCACTTTTAAAAAAACTTTAAATCCATCTTCTATAATGTAATCAATGAAAAGAACAAGAAAGATCATCTCAAGATGGAAGATATATTAAGTAATAGATATAAGAAAGCTGCAGCACAAAGCTCAGGTTTCCTGATGAAAACACAAACCATAAACACTGGAAATCTGAAATAAAAACAGAAAATATTGAAGCACAAAGCAGGTAGCTCAGTGCCTGAAAGTGGGCAACTAATTAGTATATTAAAAATTTTCTAATGAAAGGTCATCAACATGTTTATCTGATGATCCATCTCAACCTCCTCCTGATGTCAGCAGCACCACAGGTGCCAATCTTCAAACAGTTCGATTCACTCCAAGAAATATCAACAAAAAGCCAAAGGCACTGGACTGAGACAACATCCCGGATATAATACTAAAGACTTGTACTCCTGAAATAGCTGCGCCTCTAACCAAACTCTTCCAATATAGATACAACACTGGCATTGACCCGACAATGTGGAAAATTGCCCAGGTGTGTCCTACCCACCAAAAGCAAGACAAATCCAATCCAGCCATCTATCACCCCATCAGCCCACTCTCAATCAATCAGCAACAAACTGATGGTAGGTGCGCCAACAGTGCTGTCATAAGGCACATACTCAGCAATAACCTGCTCACTGATATAAAAGCAAAATACTATGGATGCTGGAAATCAGAAACACAAAGTGCTGGAAAAACTCAGGTCTGGCAGCAGGTGTGAAGAGAGAAACAGAGTTAATGCATCAAGTCAAATATGACTCTTCTTCAGAACCCGAGGTTGGGGGTGGGGGGGAGAGAGAGAGAGAGAGCGAGAGAGAGAGAGAGAATTTTCCACTGGTTGAAATCATACCTAGCACAAAGGAAGAGATAGTTGTGTTTCCTGGAGGCCAATCATCTCAGTTACAGGACATGACTGCAGAAGTTCCTCAGGATAGTATTCTAGGCCTAACCAGCTTCAGTTGTTTTGGCAATGGTCTTCCCTCCAACACGAGATAAGAAATGAGGAGGTTTGCTAATGATTGCAGAGTGTTCAAACCCATTCTCAATTGACAGATACTGAAGCACTCTATGCCTACATGAAACAACAGCTGGACAATATTCAGGTATGGACTGATAAGTGGCAAGTAACACTCAAGCCATACAAGTGCCAGGCAATGACCATCTCCAACAATAGAGAATATAACTATCTCTCCTTGATGTTCAACGACATTACGATTGCTGAATCCTCCACCATCAACGTCTTGGGAGTCATCATTTATTAGGAACTAAACTGTACCAGCCATTTAAATGCTGTGGCTATAAGAGCAGGTCAGAGGCTGGGAATTCTCGACCCCCAAAGCTTGTCCACTATCTGGATGGCCCAAGTCAGGAGTGTGATGGATTACTCCCCACATACCTGGATGAATGCAGCTCCAACAACACTCGAGAAGTTCAACACCATTCAGGGCAAAGCAGCCCACTTGATCAGCACCCCATTCACTACCTTAAACATTCACTCCCTTCACCACCAGTGTAGCAGTGTACCATCTACAAGACGCACTGAAGAAACTAGCCAAAGGTCCTTTGATAGCACCTTCCAAACCCCTAACTTCTACCACCTAGGACAAGGGCAGCAGACGCATGACAACACCAGCACATGCAAGTTTACCTCCAAGTCACACAACATCCTGAATTGGAACTATATTAGGGCTCCTTCATTGTCGCAAAGTCAAAATCCTGGAACGTCCTAACAGCACTGTGAGTGCACCTACATGAGATGGACTGCAGAGGTTCAAGAAGTTGGCTCACCATCACCTTCTCAAGGGCAATTAGGGATGAGCAATAAATGCTGTCCTTGACAGTGATGCTCACACCCATGAATGAATAGAGAATTATAGTTGGGCGCCAGCAACAAATGAAGTCAGGTGTGCACATGGCAATACCACGAATGAAAAAAACCTGCTGCCAGGGCTGCTGAATGTTTCCACCATTTTCTTATTCCACTTCAGAATTCCAACATCCGCATTATGTCGCTTGTGTTTTATGTTGAAACTGGCAGGATTCAAACTCCATCATCTCAGAGTTGCAATGTGACTGCATGCAAACTGCACCCCTCCAACAAGACATATTCAAATACAGGTTCTGAAAGTCAGGAAACAGAAATTTCTCAAATCTCCATCTAGTGGCAGAAGTACAGTTGCAGTCACGGCTGAGGGGCTGAGACACCTAATAACTTCTCAATTATGAGAGATCCAGGCATCATGTAGTGGGATCACAGAAATGGTGATACCCCAATGAGATTTGGCTGGCAAACATACTGAATTTAATATCTTATAGATAATTGACTAACTAAGAATGAAATGGCTTGCATCTACATAGCACCTTTCATAACCTAAGCACTTTGCAACCAATGAAGTACTTATATTGAAATATAGTCACTGCTGCAACGTAAAGAAGGGTATTAGGCAATTTAACCACAACAAGGCAATGTTATGAATGACCAGGTAATCTATTTAGGTGGTAGTTGAGGAATAAATAGTGGTCAGGACAGCAGAAGTGGATGGATGGGGGTTGGGGGGAAAACAGTGGAGAGGGGGAACTATCCTGATCTTTCAAAAAGTGCCATGAGATGTTTTAAGCCCAGCTAACAGCACCTCCAATTTTTCACACTCCCTCAGTTCTGTACTGAATACAGTGGGCCGGTAGAGGAAGCTGAGAATAGAGAAAATTCTAAACCCACCTTTAACCTTGTTGGCTCCGGCTGCACGGACTTCAGCCTCACAGTCTTTTAGCAGGTTCTGGAAAGCTGGGACCAGGTCATTTTCTGTAATTTCAGGGCCTACTGCTTTCTGAAGCTATGAGACAAGGAGAATTAAATGAGTCATAAAGAGAAATAAGCTGGCCAGATTCAATGATCTACATCCAAGAACATGAAGAGAGTTGTCACTAGGATCACCAGTAATATATAATGGTGGATCTTATATTTCCATTTTAACTTCAAAAAGAACTTAGCACTTTGGTGATCTTGATCCAAAATGTGATTGTTTGTGGACCAGGAATTTGGAATTGCACAACACTAGAATAAAAGTATGTTTGGTTACAGGTCTCTCACTGGTGATGACAGCAGCATATTTAATTAAAGTTATCACATAAGCTATGCTGTCAAATATAATTTTTCTTTCTAAAAGTGCACTGGTATCAATTTGTAAACGCTTCTGCAATATTTCTTTCTGTGTTCTTACATAGAAATGTGGTTTCTCAAACATATTGTGAAAATTATGAATATTATTGTTCTGTAATGTCTCAGGAGAGTTCTGAACCTGGATGGCGTTGGTAACATTCCACCCGGCTTTTGTATTTTGTAAACGCTTCTGCAATACAAACTGCTTGTGAACGCAATTTATCATTATGGCCCAAATACACTAGAGCCTCTTATAATAGCAAAATTTGTCAAATAACAGTTTTGGTCTGGTTGTTTTTTGTTTTATACAGAAGTCTATGGTGTTGTCAGAGATGTAGTAATGTTGTACTCCGCATAATCACAATCATACAGCACAGAAGCTGGTCACTCAGCCCATCTTGCCTGTGCTGGCTCTTTGAAAGAGCAATCCGATTAATCCCATTCCCCTGCTTTTCCCCCTTAACATGCAAAGGTTTTCATATTCAACTACATTTTTAATTCCCTTTTGCACGGTGGAATTTGTTTCCATCACCCTTTTGGGCACTGGATTTCAGATAACTTGCTGCTTAAATAAAATTTTCTCATCTCCCCTCTGGCTCTTTCGCCAATTATCTTAAATCTGCCTTCAGTTTCTGACCCTCCTGCTGGTGGAAACAGTTTCTCCTTATTTACTCTTACCAAAACCTCTCATAATTTTTAACACTTCTATTAAATGTCCCTTAAACTTTTCTGCTCTACGGCAAACAACATCAGCTTCAGAAGTCTCTCCACATAACTGAAATCCCCCATGCCTGGCATCATTCTAGTAAATGTCCTCTGCACTCCCTCCATAGAACTATTCCTAAAGCAATGCAAGTTCTTTCAGAATTTGACAGATGCACCTAACAGATGTTTATTACAACAGATTTCCAAATCTCAGGTCACTTTTTTAAAAAAATATACAAGTACAACCATCTTTCCAAAATTACACCTGACATTACAAGACCCCAGTTCCATCTGGTTTCAAAAAATGTCAATATTCATTTATTTTATGAAAAGTAAACCCATCAAATGAACTCAAAATTTGTCCAGCCCGTTTTTCTCTCTCCTCCCTTCCCGCCCCCCAAAGCTTTAGACAACTGTCAGTATCCTACTGGGAACTGAGGTTATTTAACAATCATGCTGAACTAATTTGTACGAGTTTAACTCTTAACGCTTTTGAACACCATTACTGGTGGAGAAAATTATGTTTTCATGACTTTTAACAAAATCAAAAGTCTGTCTGGATGAAAAACATAAACCATTAAAGCAGCCCGAATTTTACTTCAGGCTTTTGGGAGGCCCAGAAAATAAAACTGTACAACTTTGCACTTAAATCAATTAATATATCTTAATGCAATTAATACGCACTTCAGAAAATTTGTCTGCCACCATATAGCGAACACGCCATGATTTGTCCTCTACTGCTTGCCGTAGGGTAGGCATCACCAGAGCTTCCAGATCTTCCTGGGGCAGTAGTTGAGCGATGCTCACACAAGCCTCTACTGCCAACAACCTTACTGAATCCTGTGGAATGAAAATAATAGATTTTCAAAACAGTGGTCACAATGGCTCTTAATTAAAAACAGAAAATTTATAGAAGTAAATATTAGCAAGGCAGTCAATAAACTCTTAAAATGCTGACAGATTCTGTCACATGTTATTATTGCAGAAAGACCCAATCACCAACGAGCTGGTGAAGTGCAACAGATTTATTGATAATCCAACATGTTCAGCATCACCTTGCTGGGATACATGCAAATGATGGAAATTTAAAATGAATTATACCCAAAAGCATACTAATTTTTGTATTATAGCACATGATCAAGACACAGAGTGCAAGGATGTTTTATGAACCACTTATCTCATTCCACTCCTCTCTGGATATGATTCGAGGTACCATCCACCCACTAAGTGGACAATATTTATCTGTGAACCTTGATGGTAAGCGTTGGTAGGCTCTTTACCAAAGGACAAAGATGATCCTGTCCTCACCTCTGATCCACAAAAGTATACTTCCCTGGGTCACTGGACAGTGACCACAAAATGGAATCATGCCCAATTTCATATTCCTTAGACCAGGAGAACTGAAGCTAACTATATTAGCCCTCCTGTCAACTTAGCCAAGATGATCTAAGTCAGCACAGATCAGCGATCAAACCTGGAAGTTTTCTGATCTATATGGCTCATCTGCTCATAAAGCTGTTTAGCCAGGAAAGCCCACAAGCAGTAAAATTAATGTTTTTTAAAAAAAAAAGTTTCCACAGTCACTCCTTAATGAGCAGCCAGGCAAAAGAGAGCACGTTCATTTTCCTTTCAACGCCCGGTATCAGGACAGAGGCTAGTCATTCAAGCAGGTCTCCTTCTGACTTCCCAGTACTGCAGGTGTCCATTTGACAGCCGAGTAAACTATCAAACTTATACTGAGTCCTTTGCTCAAGTGGATTATTTATTTAGGGGAATTTGAACCTGGTGCACATTGGTTAAACCTTGGTTTTTCAGGCAAAGGTCTCTTTAATGCTTGTAAGACATGTGTAGAAAATGACTGCATTGCTCACAGATCACTTGCCGAAAAGAAATTAGATATTCATGGTAGCCATAGGACAAAACTAAAGGTACAACGTCTCAAAACCAGCAACCTCAGAGCCAAGTCCGTGCCAGATTTTAGACCTTTCAAGTTTTCGGGTCAGGCAGTTTGGGCCGGGTGGAGTCACACATCGCTCAGGCCAGAGTGCTGAAGACAGGCACACAAAGCTGATAACTAATTGGTGCACCACCACATCTAATATAATTAAAATTCAGGCATGGCAGAATTTAAAAGATGTCCGGTTTTCGATCATCACCAGCTTTTGCACAGCTGGATTTGAGACACTATACCTGTATATCTTGTATCATTTGTTGATCCACCATGGTGGCGCACAACTGGGAGGAAAGACAAAGTATAGTCTTACAGTGAAACTGGGTTGGAGCATTAAGAGTTCTTCACCATGAGGAGGATCAGGGTATCACAAACTGAAGGATTTCAGCGTCAGAAGTGGCAGGATGGTACAATTATAGCTTGGCACATTTACACAGGCAGTTTCCTTTATCAATGTGGACATGGGAACTTATACTGGTGAAAGGTTGGCATAGAAGGGTAGTAAGAGGAAGGAAGGAAGGTTCTGTAAGCAGGACAGAAAGAGCCCACAAACCAGATGTTTAATGTATTATCAATAATAACTTGAGTCTATCAATTATATACCATTCCTAGTCCTCACATGCACATTCCATTTATACACTGCATCCATCCAGTGGTAACCTACAGTAAAATACAACCTATTGTGCAGATTGTGCAGTTGCTTCAGTGAGTTGATAGTGAATCAGCTTCCTACAAGAGCCATCTGTTCCCCATTATATCATCTATGTGAAATAGGAGAAATATTTCATGGAGAACACGTCATCACATGTGGGATAAATTAGGACTCTTGTTGATTTATGTAATTGAATACAGAAACGATTTGAACAAGAGGATTGCGGCAGCTTCAACAAGATAGATGCAAGAGAGGTAGTCATGGCATCTAGTAGAAAAATCTTTTTTTCCAATATAAAGACTGAAAATTCATTCATCTGGTTGGGGGAAGAGGTAATGTTTAGGAATTGAGGCAATCATGGAGAAGTCAGGCATCTGTGATTGAAAGTTGAATGACAGCAAGATTATCTTCTGCAGAAGTTTCCCATCATATTTGGCATGTATTGCCCCAGAGGTGAATTGAGAATAGGGAAGCTGTACTGCAACCACATACCTGTTCATCAGAAGCCAAGGAAGTGAAGAGGGGTATAATATCATTTTTTAAAAACTCCAGCTCAAGAACCTTTGCAAATTCACCCAGTTTTGATGCAGCAGCTCGACGAACCATTGGTGTATCATCTGAGCACAAACTACGGAAATGTCTGCAGAGAAAATATCATTGTAAACCAAGATTGGTGGGTCATTTGTATAATATTAGAAATTTCCAAGTGCAATTCCTGGCCTAAATATTAGAAGAAATAGTACAAGAGTAGATAATAAGAATTTCCTGTATAAACCTTTTCAGTCAGTCAAATGCCGTGAGAAAAAAGTTCTTTACTTATTCCAAAGTTTGTAATATTTAAACACTCAGAATTCTATGCTTTAAAATTGGCCAAAATACGGTCACTCAGGAGCAAATTAGAATATGGCAAAAGAAAAGGTATTCCGCCTAAACAAATATTTACTATGCAACTGCAAAACTTTGTATGGTGTCCATGTAGCACATTCTTTTTATAGAAATGTAAGTTTATTTAAACTACACTAAGCAGTATTCCAACTAAAAGAGTGAAGCTGCTGGATATTGGACAACACTGTGTTGGATCAGGAGGAGGAGGGCAATGTTTGGCACAATGCACAAACATACAATTCATGCATATGGTTTAAAGAAGAAAGCAGAGGGAGTAGGGCAGTGGGATAGGTTCTGGATTGCTTTAACAAAGAGATGACAGATATGCTCAGCCAAATGGCCTCTTTCCATACTGTAAATTTATACATTTCTAAATAAACAAGTTACTTTTTTTGGCAAGTGGAATTCTTTGTATCCCACCCTATCAGGAAGCAACTTTAAATTAAGAACTTTTTCAAACAGCTCCAATGTAATTTTTTTCCCCATAGATTACAAGTCGACAGCAACCGCACGGCTTCAAATGAGAGAGGCTAGAGAACCAATTTACAAGGGGACACATAGTATCTTTCACCTCTTTCTCTCCCCAAAACTACATATACATATAAAAAACCTAAAAGTGAAAATGTCACTAAGTGCGAGTCCTGCTACAGGTTCTCATTGTGATACTCAAAATTTACAGCTATTCCCTAAACAAGTTCTATCCATTGAAATAAATCATGTGTCCCACGATGGAAGTACACAGCTTCTACCTCCTCCATACTGGCGGGATCACATACTGGAGTTTGAAACCTTTCCAAATCATCAATAGAATAGAAAGTTTGTCACTATAAAAGTGCGTTTCTGGCTGTCCTTTAATCTATAATCCACATGAAAAAGTACACATTAAAAGACATACTTACTGGCGTAGTTCAGTTTTTACAGTGCTGGATACCCGAGGGTAACAGACACTGAAAAGACCACAAGCCGAAGTTCTAGATGTGAACCAGTCACCACAAGCCAAACGTTTGACCAGTGGCACAAAGTGGACTTCTAGGTCTGCAGGAGAATGTTCATGGGAAATTGCTCGCAGTGAATCAACGGCCTTATCTCGTACCACAGTTTCTTCTACAGTAGCAAGGCTTTCCAAGGGAGGCTGAATAGAAAGAAAGAATAAAAGTGAAATGCATAGCCATGATTTATTTCTAAGGAAGAATTGTAAAAGGAAGTTCTGTTTCAGGTGAATTCTTGAGAAAATTCACAGGAATTAAGAGTAAAAGAAGGCACAGAGATACCGAAAGGCAAAAAAAAAGATACAGATCCTCAAAGGAATGAAAATTATTAAAAGTTGTGTTATTTGATGGAGCATAAAAGGATTTCCATTCATATAATAAAGATGCATGTGGGTACCCTCAATGAAGTATGGGGGTTCATATACTCTCAGAATTTTGTACAAATGTACATAGTACCATGTTAGGAATTGCAAATTTTTACTTTTGTAATAGTCAGTGTTTAATATTCCTTTTTTACTCGTTACAGCAATGAAGCAGTGATACACTTGGTTATAGGGCGCCTATAAATCTGAAGTCAGTTTTCTTCTGATTTTGCCAATAATTTGCCAAAATGCCAACACTGAAATAATAATTTGCTTTTGCTTTAGTTTAGCACAGCAGATATTGGCATATGAAACTACAGAAACAACTTTTCGAAGTGAGCACAGAAAGGTACCACACGGCAAGGGACTAGATGCCTAAATATGTAAATTAAAATTTGTGCTCTAAAAGATCATTAAATAATTCTAAAATAATTCATTTGATGCTTCAAACAATAACTTTACTAATTAATATTTCTAAATTAAACATTGATATGAAAACAATTAATAGTCTGCTTTGGTGGTTTAATAATTTCAAATAATTATTTTAATTTAGTGCTGCCCACACTTCACCACGTAGAAAATCAGACCATTTGAGTCTGAATCATGTTCAACATTGACAAAAGGCCTTTATGGGTTTCATTATATGCAGGCTAATTCAGTTATTTGTTCACCATTACAATGATTGCAGATTAAATAGATGCTTATTTTTGCAATAAAAGGGCATGATAGATTTTTGTCTCTATGCACAGAATACAAAATATTCTTGTCAGTGGTCTTTAAAAATGTGTTTTGGATTCAGTAGCTCAGGTCATAAATGCAGTTTTTACATGATCAATACAGAACAGAGGTTTCTATGCTTGAGTGATAGTTAGGGCAACACAGTTAATTTTAGTGCCACTGAGCTAAGAAAGGGTCAGCCAGGGTTCTCAATCCATGCCACTATCCAGTGAGCCCATGCTAATGGTGCTTGTGGATTTTGAGGGGGGACAATTACGATGACCCCACAGTGAAATAGACCTTTGACACTGCAGCTAGGCTACATATGAAGAACATGCACCATGGCAAGGCACTATAGAGCAACTGGATAATATGGAACTGTACAACATCAGGTGTTAAGAAAGTAAGGGAAGAAGATTGGACAAATTAACAGTTTTCACAGAACAATTAGGAATGCAGCTTTAACCAACTAAAAACTGCTACAGAAGCCCTGGGGTTTCAGTAATTAACTCAAAGCAAATTAAGTAGATTTCAATACATTACCATCTTATTCAAAATAAAACCTTGTATGAAGCCTCGTCAAAAGTTGATCATATTACACTCAGTATTGTCATAAGGCTCTACCTTCAACAGATTATCTAGTTGCATCGTGCTGCTATTTGTGGGACCTTACTATGCGCAAATATGCTGCCATGTTTCCTACATTACAATATTGACCAACCTTCAAAACAAGTGCTTTATTTTGCTGTAAAGCACTTTGAGATATACGAAGGTCATGAAAGGCATCATATAAATTCAAGATTTTATTATTGCTCATGTCAAAATGACAAACTACATGCAGGAAACACAGCTCGGCTGCACGTTATTAAGAATCCAATCAGCAGACCATGCGTCAAGATCCATTCACAAGACTGGATCATGTAACTTAGGTTGACACTTCAACATAATGCTGAATCGTCAATTACAGGTGCTGTCTTCCATACAAGAAGTTAAACTGAGGCCCCATCTGCTCCCTCAGGTGACCATAACAAAATCTCATGGCATAATTAGAAACAGAGCAAGAGTTTCTCTGTGTCCTGGTTAACATTTATCACTAAAATTGGATTAGTCATTTATGTCATTGCTGTTTGTGGGAGCTTGCTGCACAAAAATTAGCTGCTGCCGTTGTCTAAAGTACAATAATGACAATTCGTCAAAAGTACTTAACTGACTCTGATCACTCATATGCTGAGGTTATGAAAGGTGCTATATAAACGTAAACTCTTTCTTACCAACAAACAGTGAACATATTCTGGACCCCCAACAAGAACAGTGAAACTTCCCAGTTGTTCTGCCAAGGCCAACAGCACTTCATCTTCATCATAAATGGTATCTACATCGAGATAAGAAACCAGTAGAAATCAGTTTAAAGATCGGTCTCATGTTATAATTGGATAGCTCCTTTGTTAGAAGGAAAATACAGCAGCAAACACTAGCAGTTTTGTACATACCAGTCAAGAATGGAAGGAGCTCACTCCTGGTCCTTTCAACTCCTAAAGCCAAAGCAATCGTTGACAGTTTCTTAATACTGTTCAGACGCAGCTGGGAAAAGGAAAAGTGTAATTTGTGAATGTCAGTTAAGTCTGGAGAACAGGCTTTGAGAATGACCATACAAGTAATATTTCATATATCAAACAATATTACACCAATGTGCCAGAGGAATATCTTCATAAATAATGGCCCTTAGTGACAATTTACACCAGGTGACACAGTGATCAATACAAAGGACAAACAATAGAGAACCACGGAGATAGGTTCATTCCAAGGTAAGAGTTAGCTAACTGTTGACGCAAATAAACCAGATATCTCATGGTTTGTCACACAATACACTGATACAATTATTCCTTGCTGGGGTATGATTTCATGGACAATGATGACCCTCAGGTAGCTTGACTGGTGATTAGCTGCATGAATGCTAGTCATTCCAGCATGCAGGGCATCACAGGGCTCCTACCACAATACCTCCACATACACACTTCCAGCTTTGGTTACTGATTAGCAATAGAGAGCAAGAACCCTGACTAAACTCCACCCTTTCTGTCCAAACAATTTCAACTCCTCTATCGATAGACCTAGCTAAAACTAGTTAAGTCAGACCTTCTGGGTGTGTAAGACTCAGCTACTCACTAGCCTCCGCACGTACGGGATATTAATATTCAGATTTGGGATATTTCCAGCCCCTCACTTTTCTCGACCGTTGCAATATCTGGGACATTGTTTCACATCTTCTGAATTCTATTATTATTGAGCCAATCGTCAACTTGCGGGAACTGCTCTTTGCATCCATGCAGGAAAAAACAGAATAAACACCTCAATCACCATCTAATATAGTGAAAAATGAGTTGCTTGACTTTTCCACTCTGTAAAGGAGTAGAAATAAGCGATTATATTCCTGAATACAGTAGATTTCGTCCATTAGTATAAAGAGCAGAATTTGCCCAAAGTAAGTCACATCAATGATTGTTGTTATCATGCTATACTAGGACAATATTTCCTCAATCCAATTGGACAGACAGTATACCAAATCACCACCCATTGTAACATGTTAGATAGGAATCTTTGGCTACTGTCACATTCTTCACAGAACCACACATAATCAATTAACATTTCAGAATACACCCTCAGTGGAACATTATCACCGCTATCAGTACGTACCAACATTTTTTTCACATCTGTTCAAGCTATGAAATAAGTCCCTCCAATTCTCAGCACTTGCAGGCATTTCACACAAACTACCACTGGTGAGCTCTTAAAAGTCTGCTCTAATTGGCCCGATTCTATGTGATACTGCCTTAAAGGAGATGCATAGTAGCATGCACCATGTTTGAATATATAACGTAGCTCCCGAGGCTACATTGTGAGGGTGGAGCACAGTTAAATTTCAGAGCTCAAAGCAGCGACCCCACGTTGTGACACCGTTTCCTATTTTAACAACAGACTATAAAAAGGCATTGATCTGCAGGCACTAGCACCAGGGGAACTGATCAATATTCTTCCAGTACAGTTAAAGTAGTCCGAATGCTGTCAAATCAACTGGTATATGACCACAACAGTTGTCAGGAGCTATAGATAGTTTAAGTAACTTATATTTGTATTTGTGGATGTTAGGAATGAGAGATAGATTTAAGATTAATTTATTATTTTTAGTTTGTTAAAAAGGGTGAAACCTGGGTTTCAGTTTAGAGTTTTCTGAGAGATGGGGCCTGGAAGTCTCTAGGCCCTGTTTGATTGCATACATTTTTAATGAGGTTTTAGGGCTCTTGAAGTGAAGAGCTGGGTTACTATGGGGGGTTAGTAGCTCAGAGAAGTTAAACAAACATAAAAGGTAGAAAAAAAAACTGTGCTGTTGCCTAGTCACAGCAGTTGGGAGAGAGAAAGAAGCCCACAAAGACAGGCAGGAACAGAAACAAAAACAAAAAACAAAAATTGCTGGAAAAACTCAGCAGGTCTGACAGAATCTGTGGAGATGAAGACAGATTTAACGTTTCAAGTCCATATGACTTCATCAGAACTAAAGAGAAATAGGAATGTGGTGAAGTATAAGCTGTTTAAGGGGGGTGGGACAGGTGGAGCTGGATAGGGGGCCAGTGACAGGTGGAGACAAAGGAGAGATTGCTAAAGGTGTCATAGACAAAATGACAAAGGGGTGTTGACGGTGGTGATATAAGCTAAAGGATGTGCTAATGGTGACATTAAGGGTAGAAAGCAGGATGAGCAAGTGACGGATGGCCCTAGTGGGGATGGGGTGGGGGGAAGGGGACGAAATTGGCCAAAAGGTGGAGATAAAACAATGGGTGGAAACGCATTTTTAAAAATAATAATAGAAATAGGTGGGAAAAGAAAAAAATATATAAAATTATTATTATTATTAGAAAAAAGGGGATCAAAAAGGGGGTGAGGATGGAGGAGAGAGTTCATGATCTGAAGTTGTTGAACTCAATGTTAAATCCGGAAGGCTGTAAAGTGCCTAATCAGAAGATGAGATGCTGTTCCTCCAGTTTGCGTTGAGCTTCACTGGAACAATGCAGCAGGCCAAGGACAGACATGTGGGCAGGAGAGCAGGATGGTGCGCTGAAATGGCAAGCGACAGGTGTGGGTCATGCTTGCAGACAGACAAAGCGGTCAGCCAGTCTGCGTTTGGTCTCTCCAATGTAGAGGAAACTGCATTGGGAGCAGCAAATGCAGTAGACGAAATTGAGGGAAGTGCAAGTAAAGTGCTGCTTCACTTGAAAGGAGTGTTTGGGCCCTTGGACGGTGAGGAGGGGGCAAGTAAAGGGGCAGGTGTTGCACCTTCTGCGGTTGCATGGTAAGCTGCTGCGGGAGGGGGATAAGGTATTGGGGGTGATGGAGGAGTGGGGTGGGGGGGTGGTGGTGGTGGTGAAGGGAAGAAGTGTTTGGTTGTAGCATCATGTTGGAGTTGGCAGAAGATGATCCTTCGAATGCAGAGGATGGTGGGGTGATAAGTGAGGACAAGGGGGACCCTATCATGGTTCTGGGAGGGAGAAGAAGGTATGAGGGTGGATGCGCGGGAGATGGGCCGGACACGGTTGAGGGCCCGTCAACCACCGTGGATGGAAAACCTCTGTTAAGGAAGACATCAAGCAAATTGTTTTGGAAAGTGGCATCATCAGAACAGATGCAACGGAGGCAAAGGAACTGAGAGAATGGGATGAAGTCCTTACTGGAAGCAGGGTGTGAGGAGCACAACAGAAAAACATGACGTTTTTTAGTCAGTTGCTACGAGTGTGCTACAGAGTGGAGATCAAAAGGTCTAAGCTCTCTCTCTCTCTCTCTAGCTGGAAATGCTGCCAGACTGTTCAGGAACTCATATATACTGATTTAAAGTTAAAATAATAATGAATTTAGAGTGAGTTTTATCACAAGGGAGATACCAATTGTGTAAGAGAAATCACTTTGTAACTGAACCAGCTCTACTCTTAGTGTGGAAATGGCGGTACAGCTTCACCAGAGTGCTGGGTCTGTAAAGATTATTGCTGGGGTGAAAGGTAAAGAGTGAGCTTGAATCATTTGCTGTCTTGGCAACTGTATTGAAAATCTTTCCAACCTGTTTCTTGTTTAATAAATGTTTTATCCTTTTCTTAAAGAGTTAACAGCAGACTCTTGTGAATCTGTTCAGTAAATACACGCCACGGTTAAAAAATAAATAAAAATTATGATCTATCAAGTCAGATTCCATTCTGGGATCTGACTTGTCCAGTAATAACACATTCTGGGATCATAACATAGTCAGTATTAGCTGTGTAAGTATTTGCCATGTTTAATAGCCATTTATATTGGAACCAGTTCCACTAGAAGCAGCTTTCCAATAGGATGTGACTGCCTGTATTTATATTTCAGGGCAGGTTCAGCAGGAATATTGGAACAAGTATGCATGTATATTATTTGTGTATGTGTTTCCCCTATGTCTGTGACCCCTAATGAAGTTACAAAGCTGATCAAACATGTCATGAGAGTCCAGCTTCTTAGTAACATTCCAAAAACAACAAAGCAACAGTTGGTGCAAAAACAGAAAATGCTGGAACCACTCAGCAGGCCAGAAGGCCAGATAGTATCTGTGGAGAACAGAACGGTCGACATTTCAACAAAACAGTCACAAGCTATGTACTTCCACCGCTCAAGGGGTTGCCTCTTCGACATTGGGCAGACCAAAAGTAAATTAAATAGCTGTTTTGCTGGATTCCTCCATTCTGACTGCAAGTACAATCCCAAAGCTTCCCGTTACTTGCCACTTCAACTCCCCATCCCAATCTGACTCTCTGCACCGTTCCAATGCAACTCAAAGCAAGGTGAGTGGCATTATCTTTCTATTAGGCATTTTGCAGTTTTCTAACCTTAATAATAATTTCAGACCTTAACTACAAATTCCATTCTCATTTCGACAGTTAATACTGGTGACACTGGATGGCAGTACTGGAGTTTTCAGGGGAATTGGAGGGTGGGGTAGCAGGCAGAAGGGAATGGTTGGTGTTTGGAGTGAGAGCCTGCAACCCAACAGTGTGCTGTAAGATGGTCGGCACCCTTGATACCAAACTTGATCCTTCCTCCAGACTCCTGAGTCACTATAACCAGCCCTACTTTGCCAGTTTTTGGTGCTGCCATTTCCATCATCCCAATTCTGCAGCTATTCACACATTTTCTTTCAAAATATTTTTAATTTTGATTTTTGTTATGGTTTCCCTTATTTCACATTACTATACAACTTCCACAATTCACCCATCTCTCTTCCACTTGAGACACGTGTGCTTTCCTTTACTTTTCATTTTTAGGTATTGTTCAGCTGTAATAGCCTAGAGTTTTGAATAAGGGCTCAGACCTAATATGTTAACTTGCCTTTCCTCACTACAAATGCTGATGTAACTGCAATGCATTTCTGCTCCTTTCAGATGTGGGTTTTTTTTTAATGAACTACTTTTCCTTCGAATGGAGTAGAGTTTGAAGGGATATAATTAAATCTTCCATGGTTATGAAGGGAATCGATGAAACCAAGCCAGGTGAATGGTCTTAATACGGTGCTGCTTTTTGAGCGCTTCTCGGTGGGGGAATCACTGAAAATTCTCTGGCACTCCTGAGAACTAAGAAAACAAAACCATCAATACTGAATACATTTTTTTTAAACTGCGAAAAAAAACATGCTGGTAAACAAGAAGAAAACTGATAATTTCACAGGCACACTGGGATTCCCTGCAGGCCTCCTAGGATCTGAATATCTATACATTTATGATGAAAGGCTTCAGAATCATTGAGCCCAAGTCAAACTAAATAGCAAAGGAGAGCCAGAAAGAAGTCGAGCAGCACATTTTTCATCCAAAGTTTAAGAGAATTCTCAAGTACGTTGGCCAAGCAGCCCAGTGAAGCAGTAGATAGATGGGTTCAAAAGATAAAAATACATTTCTGGAGATAGGGACTGATTAGCAGACTGGTAGGTGGGGTTGCTCTATTTTTAAAAAATGATGGTTTCGCTGGACCTAGTAGTCTTTTCCTGTTCTGGAAAAGTTTTCTTTTACAATTAGCATTTACACAATACAGAAGTATCAGTCACAAAACAATTGAGACCTCAAGAATGCTGCCAAGCAAGTTCCAACATGGGTGTAATGGTTTCAGAAGCTCCGTCCCGGTATACTAAAACCCCTGTCTTTTCAGTAAAAGTGACAGGTACAGGGGAAGAAGAGTGATTAAAACACTGTATTAGCTACAAACTCCTGTGAAAGGATCATTGTTAGCAGCACCCAATGGCTCAGTGAGTTTATCCAGTGAGAACCTCAACCATGCAGACCAAGAAAGTTCTCTCTTTGCAATCTCATCCCTTCCATCTTAATTGGGTGAACTGATAAACTCAGGAAGCAGTGGGTTGTTTCAAGAAGCTAGAACAGCCCGAGGCCAAGGGGTGGGGTTCAGGGAAGGAAGAAAGCAGTTATGGTCTCCACTCTTGATAACAATCCAAGAACTGCTGCAGGAAGTATAAAGACATTCTGGTTCAATTGTGAGAACCTCATAGTCAAATGGCCTACTGTCACTCAACATAAATATTCACACTTTATGAATTACCACTTGG
This sequence comes from Cetorhinus maximus, assembly GCF_964194155.1. NCBI lineage: Eukaryota > Metazoa > Chordata > Chondrichthyes > Lamniformes > Cetorhinidae > Cetorhinus > Cetorhinus maximus. The sequence continues at coordinate 216,568,008 of NC_135880.1, forward strand.
ACGAGGTACTATGCAGAATCAAACTCCAGAAGTGAGTTAATGTCAAGAAAGAAAAGTAAAAATATTGATATGAATTTTGACTGTAGCGAAAGCAAGAACCAGTTCTCATTTACACAACTAGAAAAGCAACTAGAATGGTTGAGTGGGCGAAGGGATTGGATGATGAAACACTATGTACATGGAGCATGTTTATACTGGAAGAAAGGTGACTTAGGTGAGACGATCGTTATTTATAGGATTCTGGAAGGGACCAGATAACATAGATCTTGACAAGCTACCTCACTTTGTCCAGAACAGTAGAACCAAAGGACAAAGCCTGAGCGAAAAGTGGAGTAAATTCAAAACCAAACCCAGAAACAATATCACAGTGAGCGAGTGGTCAGTCTATGGGACAGGCTTCCTAGGGAGCCAGAAGAAGCAGTTCACATGGGTTTCTTCAATCAAAATTAATTCAGTTTTTTCAGGAAATGACAGTTTGGAATACAGTCTGAGTAACATGACATAACATGTGCTAAGTGTAGGATAATGGTGAGGAACAAGTGACTGCACCTATGATTCGCAAAACTCTCCATCACAGGGGTCTTCCTCGTGTCATGTCTGGGTTTGTAATGGACTATTGATGGAGATTGATTGCTATGATTAATCAATACCTCTATCATTGCTGTACTATGTGATGGTGATCAAGGCAGACCTAGGCCTTCTTCCATCTAGAAATTATCTTACATGCAGCAAACAGAGGAGGGTGAGGGGTGATTTAATTGAGGTGTACAAGATTATGAGGGGCCCAGATAGAGTAGACAGGAAAGACCTGTTCCCCTAGCAGAGTGGTCAATTATCAGGGGGCACATAATTAAGGTGATTGGTGGAAGGATTAGAGGGGACATGAGGAAAAACTTCTTCAACCAGAGGGTGGTTGGGGGTCTGGAATGCGCTGCCTGGTTTGGTGGTGGAGGCAGAAACACTCAACTCATTTAAAAGGCACCTGAAGTGCTGTAACCTGCAAGGCTAGAGACCAGGTGCTGGAAGGTGGGATTAGAGTGGAAGGCTAGTTTTTTTATTTCTTTTTCGGCTGGTCTAGAGGCTGAATGGTCTCTTTCTGTGCCGTAACTTTTCTATGGTTTTAAAAAGTAAAATTATCCAAAAATTTGAAGTAAGGAACAGAAATAACAGACCATATACGAACAATTGAATTATCAGATATGAATTAAGTCGATCACAGTTAATAAGCTATGCATTCTTTTTATTAGAGCTGGGAACAAATTTTAAAATATGCATAGCTATGGAGTTACCAAGGTATGGCTAAAGGGCAAATTTGGAATATGGATATGAACAGAAATAAGTAGCAATTTTAAAAATAGTGAGAAAATCATGTTTAACTAACTTGGAGGTTTTTGAGGAGATAAGGGCAACACTGTTATTGTGGTGTATAGGGATTTTCAAAAGGCATTGATACAGTGCCATACAACAGGCTTGTGACCAAAATTCTAGCTCATGGAATAAAAGGGAGAGTAGGCACTTGGATAAGAAATTGGCTGAGTGACAGGAAACAAAGAGCAGTGGTTAATGTTTTTCAGATTGGAGGAAGCTTTGTAGTCAAGTTCTCCTGGGGTCAGTTTTGGGACTCTTGCTCTTCCTGATATATATTAAAGACCTAGACTGTGGTGTTCAGGGCATGATTTCAAAATTTGCAGAAGATTGGAAATGTTGTCAACCGTGATGAGGATAGCTTTGAACTTCAAAAGGACACAGGCATGTTGATGGATTGGGCAGACAGGTGACAGATTAAGTACAATGCAGAGAAGTGTGAAGTGATTCATTTTGGCAGAAGAACTATTGAAAGAAATTCTGAGGGACAGAATTAATCGACACTTGAAGAGGCAGGGATTAATCAAGGACAGTCAGCATGGTTTTGTTAAGGGGAGGTCATGTCTGACCAATTTGATTGAATTTTTCGACGAGGTGGCTAGGTGTGTAGATGAGGGAAATGCATTTGACGTCGTCTACTTGGACTTCAGCAAGGCTTTTGATAAGGTCCCGCATGGGAGGCTGATAACGAAAGTAAGAGCCCATGGGATCCAAGGCAATTTGACAAATTGGATCCAGAATTGGCTGAGTGGCAGGGAGCAGAGGGTGATGGTCGAGGGGTGTTTTTGTGACTGGATGCCTGTGTCCAGTGGGGTTCCACAGGGATCGGTGTTGAGTCCCTTGCTGTTTGTGGTATATATAAACGATTTAGACTTGAATGTAGGAAGGTTGATCGGTAAATTCACGGATGACATGAAAATTGGTGGGGTGGTAAATAGTGAGGAGGATAGCCTTAGGTTACAGGAGGATATAGATGGGGTGATCAGTGGCAAATAGAATTTAATCCGGATAAGTGAGAGGTGATGCACTTGGGCAGGATAGACAAGGCACGGGAATACACGATGAACGGTAGGACCCTGGGAAATACCGAGGATCAGAGGGACCTTGGTGTGCATGTCTTAAGGTAGCGGGACAGGTAGCTAAGATGGTTAAGAAGGCACGTGGGATACCTGCCTTTATTAGCCGAGGCATAGAATTTAAGAGCCGGGGGAGGGGGTGGGGGGTGATGCTGGAACTGTGGTTAGGCCACAGCTAGAGTATTGCGTGCAGTTCTGAATCCACATTATAGGAAGGATGTGATTGTACTAGAGAGAGTGCAAAGGGGATTTATCGGGATGTTGCCTGGGCCGGAGAGTTTTAGTTATGGGGAGAGATTGGATAGACTGGGGTTATTTTCCCTGGAGCAGAGGAGATTGAGGGGGGACATGATTGAGGTGTATAAAACGATGAGGGGCATAGATAGGGTAGACAAGGAGGAACTTTTCCCCTTGGTGGAGGGATCAATAACCAAGGGGCATAGATTTAAGGTAAGGGGCAGGAGGTTTAGAGGGGATGTGAGGAAGAATTTTTTCCAACCAAATCTGGAACTCACTGCCTGATAGACGCCAGAAACCCTCGTAACATTTAAGTAGCATTTGGATGTGCACTTGCGATGTCATGGCATACAAGGCCATGGGCCTAGTGCTGGAAAATGGGATTAGAATAGTTAGGTACTTGTTTGACCGGCGCAGACTCGATGAGCCGAAGGGCCTTTTTCTGTGCTGTAGACCTCTACTACTCTCAGAATATAGAAAGACGATATAAAATAAAGGGAGACACTCTAAAGGAAGTGGAAGAACAGAGGGACCTCGGTGTATAGATACATAAGTCATGGAAGATGGCAGGGCATGTTGAGAGAGCAGTTAATAAAGCATATAGTATCTTAGGCTTTATTAATAGGGGCATTGAGTACAAGAGTAAGGATGTCATGTTGAACTTGTACAAGACACTAGTTAGGCTGGGTTTGGAGTACTGCGTTCAGTTCTGGGCGCCAGACTTGAGAAAGGATGTGAAAGCATTGGAGAGAGTACAGAGGAGAGTCACAAGAATGATTCCAAGGATTAAGGACTGTAGCTATGAGGATAGATTGGAGAGGTTGGGACTGTTTTCCTTGGACAAAAGAAGGCAGAGAGGAGACTTGATAGAGGTATTCAAGATCCTGACGGGTAGGACAGGGTAATGAGTGAGAAACTGTTCCCACTCAGGAGAACATCAAGAACTAGAGGGCACAGATCCAAAATAATTGGCAAAAGGAGTAAAAGTTATGTGAGGAAGACTTTTTTCACCCAGAGGGTGGTTGGACTCTGGAATGAACTTCCCGAGAGAGTGGTGGAGGCTGGTTTGATTGAGGTATACAAAAGGGAATTGGAATGCTATCTGAAAAGAAAGGATGTGCAAGGTTACGCGGATAAGGCAGGGGGGTGGGACTAAGTAGAATGTTCTTTCAGGTAGCCAGTGCAAACTCGATGGACCAAATGGCCTCCTTCTGCACTGTAAAGGTTCTGTGATTGAAGAATATGACCAAGGTGAAACTATGCATATTATGATACCACACATGCATACCTTATAATCTTCAGCTGTAGCCTTTTTAAAGCAGAATTATATTTACAGTGCAGAGTTATGGTTTTTCTCTCATTAGAATGCTGATTTATAGATATTCTCCAGCGGGGGTAGATACAATAAAATTGTGCCAAACTCCTAACACAACTACAATATGTTCTCAATTTCAATGTTGTTTCAGAGAAACAAATACATACATTTCTATCAACTGGGGTGATTTTAATTCCATGTTGCAGATTGGGGCAGTGAAGCACAAGTTTACTTTTATCTTTGACGCTAGACATTTACACCTGAAGATCAAAGGGAAAAAGCCAGAGATCTAACCAGCACCAGCGTAATTAGTTAAATATATTTTTCTACACCATGAACTGTGATTTTTACAAGCTATGCTAGATAAACAGTGTACAGGCATTAATGATAGTGTGCCAGCCATTTGGTGACTTCAGTACCTACAAGTATTTTGATTTAGGTCTGTGCGCTCTCAAAACTAGCTTGCACCCACATTCAGTCAGTCAGGAAGCTGAGTGGAAGAGGGAAAGATAGGGAACCATACAGCCGTTTATCTTTAGATAAGTTTCAAATCGGTGAGCAGCATGGACCTAGCTCTTAAAAAGGTGTCAACCATGCTTCAGTGGTACGGGGTAGTTTTGCAAATGCGATGGTAAACCAAGGCTCTGTCTGCCCTCTCAGGTGGATGTAAAAGATCTCATTGCATATTTTCAAAGGAGAGTTCCCCCAAGTGTCCTGGTCAATACTTATTCCACAATAACACCCCAAAACAGATTATCTGCCCTGTTAGTGAGGCCATGGCTGTGTGAAAATCAGCTGTGTTGCCTACATTACAACAATGACCACTCTTAAAGACCTTGCCCAAAAAAAAGTGACAGATCCAAAAAACTTACATTGTAATAGATACAAAATACCTCTTAAACAAGACACTTGCAAATTAAGAACTATGGACAGTCTTCAATGTACTATGGGGCACAGGTAAACATGAGGTGTAGCTGAAGAGAAAAAAATATCTGTTTGTAAAATGGAGACCTTCTGGCCCACCATCCAAAATGACAGTGAAACCACTCCATTTCTAGGATTGAAAACTCAAGGCTGCATCCCAGGAATATAGGGGTTTTCCTGCCAGTATGGATACTAGGTAAAGAACTCCCCTCTCCACAAATGCCAGAAAAGAATAGTGGTGGTGGGGGGAATGAAAGTCAGGCTGAAATTCATAAAGGTTTACTGGCAACACATGGTCAAACTTCCTGAAACGCCAACTGAGAATTGGCAAAAATACTCCTCTACCAGTGCATCAGGTACCAAGAAACTGGAACAGCCCTCCACAGCAATTCGAACATTAGGAACTACCGCACACAAAGAGGGAGCCCCAGAGGGGGCTCTGCAGGCTATTATTCCACTTCCCATTCCCTAATTTGGCTGCTATCTCCCAGACACTACAGCCCTATAGCAGCTGCCTCACCTTGTGTGGGCTGCCAACACAGAAGATTCCAGGATCAAGAGGACAATGGAAAAGGACACCAAAATAGCAATGAACTGGGAAATCCAACAAACAGAAAATTAATGAAATGGCATCCCATTGGCTGCAGAATTAGACATAACCTCAGAAAAGGGCCAAAAAAAGAAAGATATACTGCAGGGGATACAGCCAATCCGAAGATATCTATCTCATTCTGTTTAATGTATTTATATTGACCATTTTCAAATAAGGACACCTGATGGAAGTCCTTTGGATGTCCCTCATTTACAGCTTTCACTGTACTTAAGTGGCTGTAAAGCACTTTGCAACATCCTGAGTTTGTGAAAAGCTCTATATAAATGCAAGTCCTTAACTGGAGGAAGTACCAAAAGCCTTGAACAGATAATTTACACTGTCGTTCCATCACGAAACAAAACCATAGTGGCTCTCAACTTAATGATCTCCAACCTTGAACAGTAAGTGTACAAGATTATGAGGGGCATGGACAGGGTGGATAGGGAGCAGCTGTTCACCTTAGTTGAAGGGTCAGTCACGAGGGGACACAAGTTCAAAGTGAGGGACAGGAGGTTTAGGGGGGATGTGAGGAAAAACTTTTTTACCCAGAGGGTGGTGACGGTCTGGAATGCACTTCCTGGGAGGGTGGTGGAGGCGGGTCGCCTCACATCCTTTAAAAAGTACCTGGATGAGCACTCAGCACGTCATAACATTCAAGGCTGTGGGCCAAGTGCTGGTAAATGGGATTAGGTAGGTAGGTCAGGTGTTTCTCATGTGTTGGTGCAGATTCGATGGGCCGAAGAGCCTCTTCTGCACTGTGATTCTGTGAAGTGCAGCAACGTACAATAGCAAGTGCACTTCCAATATGTTCTGCAGCTGCACTAGAATGTTTCAAAATCCCAATAAGCATGGCGTCCACATTTCTGAAAAAATGGCTGAAGTGTTATTTAACTACCAGGCACTTATGGCTTTTAACAAAACCATTATTCATACCACAAAGATGACTAGAAATATCAGACATCTCTAAAGAATGGCTCCAAATTATTCAATCCTTGCCTTCCTAATCACTAATATAAAGACAGATAGTAAGAGTCTCTATAGATATTTAAAGAAGAAAAGAGTTAACAAAGTGAGCATTGGTACTGTAGCGAGTGCGTCTGGGGAATTGATAATGGAAAGTAGGGAGATGGTGGACAAATTAAACTGGCATTTTGCTTCCGTCTTCACTCTAGAGGACACAAGTAACATCCCGGAAATAGCTGTAAATCAGGAAATGGAAGGTGGGGGGAGGAACTCAGAAAACTTACAATCACAAGGGAAGTGGTATTGAGCAAATTGTTGGGGCTGTGGGCTGATAAATTCCCAGGCCCAGATTGACCATCCTAAGGTCCTGGAAGAAGTGGCTAGTGATAGTTAATGCACTGGTTTTAATTTTCCAAAATTCTCTAGATTCTGGGAAGGTTCCATTAGATTGGAAAATAGCAAATATAACTCCTTTATTCAAGAAGGGAGGGAGACAGAAAGCAGGAAACTAGGCCAGTTAGCCTAACATCTGTAATACAGAAAATGTTAGAAGCTATAGTTAAAGGTGTTACAGCAGGGCACTTAGAAAAATTCAAGGCAATTGGGCACAGTCAACAGTTTTGTAAAAGGCAAATCATGCTTAACCAATTTACTGGATTTCTTTGAAGGGGCCACATGTGCTATGGATAAAGGGGAACCTGTGGATGTACTGTACTTAGATTTTCAGAAGGTATTTGATAAAGTGCCACATCAAAGGTTATTGCAGAAAATAAAAGTTCATGGTGTAGGGGGTAACATATTGGCACAGATGGAAGATTGGCTAGCTAACAGGAAGCAGAGAGTTGTTATAAATGGATCTTTTTCTGGCTGGCAGGATGTAACGAATGGTGTGCCACAGGAATCAGTGCTGGGACCTCAACTTTTTACAATTTATATAAATGACTTGGATGAAGGCACCAAAGGAATGGTGGCTAAGTTTGCTGATGACACAAAGATAGATGGGAAAGTAAATCGTGAAGAGGATATAAGGAGGCTACAAAGTTTGTAGATAGCCTGGATCATGGCCTGTTGAGATCAAAAAAGAGGTGTTAGGCGTCTTGAAGAATATTAAGGTGGATAAGTCCCCAGGGCCAGATGGGATCTACCTCAGAGTACTGAGGGAGGCAAGGGAGGAGATTGCTGGGGCCTTGACAGAAATCTTTGTATCCTCACTGGCTACAGGTGAGGTCCCAGAGGACTGGAGAATGGCCAATGTTGTTCCATTGTTTAAGAAGGGTAGCAGGGATAATCCAGGAAATTACAGGCCGGTGAGCCTTACGTCAGTGGTAGGGAAATTATTGAAGATTCTTTGTGACAGGATTTACTACCATTTGGAAGCAAATGGGCGTATTAGTGAGAGGCAGCATGGTTTTGTGAAGGGGAGGTCGTGTCTCACTAACTTGATCGAGTTTTTCGAGGAAGTGACAAAGATGATCGACAATGGAAGGGCAGTGGATGTTGTATACATGGATTTCAGTAAGGCCTTTGACAAGGTCCCTCATGGCAGACTGGTACAGAAGGTAAAGTCGCACAGGATCAGAGGTGAGCTGGCAGGATGGATACAGAATTGGCTTGGTCATAGAAGACAGAGGGTAGCAGTGGAAGGGTGCTTTTCTGAATGGAAAGCTGTGACTAGTGGAGTTCTGCAGGGATCAGTGCTAGGACCTTTGCTGTTTGTGGTATACATAAATGATTTGGAGGAAAATGTAACTGGGCTAATTAGTAAGTTTGCAGACGACACTAAGGTTGGAGGAGTTGCAGATAGTGAACAGGATTGTCAAAGGATACAACGGGATATAGATCGGTTGGAGACTTGGGCGGAGAAATGGCAGATGGAGTTTAATCCGGACAAATGCGAGGTAATGCATTTTGGAAGGTCTAATACAGGCAGGAATTATACAGTAAATGGCAGAACCCTTAAGTGCAGCGACGGGCAGAGGGATCTGGGTGTACAGGTCCACAGGTCACTGAAAATGGCAATGCAGGTAGATAAGGTAGTCAGGAAGGCTTATGGCATGCTTGCCTTCATTGGCAGGGGTATTGAGTATAAAAGCTGGGAAGTCATGCTGCAGCTGTATAGAACCTTGGTTAGGCCACACTTGGAATATTGCGTGCAATTCTGGTCACCACATTACCAGAAGGATATGGAGGTGTTGGAGAGGGTGCAGAGGAGGTTTACCAGGATGCTGTCTGGTCTGGAGTTTATTAGCTATGAGGAGAGGTTGGAGAAACTTGGATTGTTCTCACTAGAACGACGGAGATTGAGGGGCGACTTGATAGAAGTTTACAAAATTATGAGTGGCATGGACAGAGTAGATAGTCAGAAGCGTTTTCCCAGGGTGGAAGAGTCAATTAGTAGGGGACATAGATTTAAGGTGAGAGGAGAAAACTATAAAGGAGATGTGCGGGGCAAGTTTTTTTACGCAGAGGGTAGTGAGTGTCTGGAATTCGCTGCTAGAGGAGGTGGTGGAAGCAGGTATGATAGTGGTGTTTAAGAGGCAGCTTGACAAATACATGAATAGGATGGGAATAGAGAGATACAGACCCCGAAAGTGCAAGATGTTTTAGTTGACCGGGCAATATGATCGGCGCAGGCTTGGAGGGCCGAAGGGCCTGTTCCTGTGCTGTACTTTTCTTTGTTTGTTCTTGTTCTTAAATGACATAGATAGGTTAAGTGATCTGGCAAATGGAGTATAATGTGGGCAAATGTGAAATCATTCATTTTGGCAGGAAGAATAAAAAAGCATATTATTTAAATGGTGAGAGATTGAGGAGCTCTGAGATTCAGAGGGATCTGGGTGTCCTGGTGCATGAATCACAAAAGGTTAGTATGCAGATACAGCAGGTAATTAGGAAAGCTAATAGAATGTTATCACTTATTGTGAGGGGAATTGATTACAAAATTAGGAAGGTTATGCTCCAGTTGTACAGGGCATTGGTGAGATCACATCTGGAGAATTGTGTACAGTACTGGTCTGCTGGTTTAAAGAAAGATGTAAATGCATTAGCAGTTCAGAGAAGGTTTACTAGACTAATGCTAGAAGTGGCAGGTTGTCTTTTAAGGAAAGGCTGGACAGGTTAGGCTTGTATCCACTGGAATTTAGATAAGTAAGAGGTGACTTAATTGAAACCTTTAAGATCCTGAGGGGTCTTGACAGGGTGGATGCAGAGAGGATAGTTCCCCTTGTGGGAGAATCTAGACCTAGTGGGGTCACTGTTTAAAAATAAGGGGTCACCCATTTAAGACAGAGATGAGGATAAATTCTTTCCTGAGGGTTGAGAGTCTTTGAGATTCTCTTCCTCAAAAGGCGCATGGAGCAAAGTCTTTAAATACTATTAAAGCAGAGATAGTTAGATTCTTAATTAACAAGGGGGTGAAAGGTGAGTGTCCTACTCCTGTTCCTAATTTGTATGTTTGTTCGTATATCCTAATTCGTATGTTCATGCCACATAGTGACTCAATATGGAGATGTGGGGGTTCACTGATCTTCAGTACAGCCTGGCTCTGCTCAAATTAAATCTGCAAAGGTTAATAGATCGCCATCTACACCATCAGAGTCCCTGGATAAGCAAGGCTTCAAAAACTGCATCATCATGCAGGCTTCTCATCCAGTTCCAACTAAAGCTAACAGTTGCAGAATGCTACTCATTGAAAGTGGACAGGGTGGACATTCAAAAAAGACAAAATTCATCCAATTTTGTGAAAATCAAAAGACAATTAGGGAAGTTTATCTCCACTGTTATCCCCTCCCAATTTCTCTTTTTTTGACTTTCAACAACCATTTCAACTTCTCTTTTACTCTTTCCATTTCTGTGAATCTTCCTCCTGCGTTTATTTTTCTATCCTGTGCAATTTTAGTTTTACATAGTTTAATTCCACTGCTTTCCTTTGACTTGATTGCTCAGTTTGCCGTCTTTGGCAAACTTTTGTTCAGTTCCTGTCTTATTTCTTTTTTGGCCCCTGCCCGACTCAACAGCTTCACAATTCCTCTAATCCTGACGGAATGCTACTCACGACATCCCAACTTTCCTTTGGATTGCCTCTAAAAGCCTGCAGAGTTCTTTGCAATCATCTTTATTTTGGGCTGATATAAGATAAGGAGCCCTCATTCCCAAATCAAAATTAGTCAGCAAAATCTCGATCCTCATCACTGTGCTCAGCAAATGATTTGCAATGCCCTTGCCCATTTAGTGCTCAACCTGAAATGAAGCTGCACCAGCAAGGATCCCATATTAGTTACACATTGTGACAATATATTTGCTCCAGCAAGTCTGTGCATTTCCCCGACTTCACATGTATTCATAGTTCATGATTTTTTGCTGCAGGGAATAGGAGCAAAGTTCATATTTGTCAATCACAGACAAATGCAGCATCCACTAAGGTACCAAGTTCACTAGATCTTATATTTTTTCCACCAGACCCATCCCCTACTCTCTTGACGCTCAGCCAACTAAACTGCTGACCATCCAACTTCACTTCTGACCCTTATGTTAGTTAATATTGTAAACAGCTCCCTCGCTTCAGGTGCGGCACCCCTCCCCTTCAAATCTGCCATCATCACCCATCTCCTCAAAAACCCAATCATCTCCGATCTCCCTTTCCTTTCCAAAGTCTTTGAACAAACTGTCACCTTTCAAATTCATGTCCACCTTTCCCACAATTTCAGATCTGATTCTCTCCAATTAGATGTCCACCACTGTACCGCAATGGTCATTCTCAAAGATACAAACGACAATCTATGCAGCCATGATCGAGGTAAACAGTCCTTCCTTGTCTTTCTTGGCTTGTCTAGACCACAACATCCTTCTACAATCTCTCCCCTCCATTGTCCAGCTGGGTGGAATTGCTTTGCCTGGTTCATTCCTTTCCATAGAATTGTAGCCAGGGAATCACTTGCAAAGGGTTTCCTTCCCACTACCTCATCATTTCCTCTGGAGCCCCTAAGAATGCAGCTGTGGGCCCTTCCAGTTCTCATCGACATCCAAAAATACAACGCCAGGTTCTACATGCACATTGGCGACTCAGCTCGATTATAAGTATCATCACTTTTGACCTGTCCGCTGTCTCTGATCTTGGTCCAATATCCCGTATTGGTTGAGTAGAAAGTTCTGTTAACTAAGTATTGTAAAGAATGAAGTCATTGGTTTTTATCCCTACCTCAAAGCCTATTTCCTAGTCACTGATTCTCTCTCTTTCCCTGGTAACTCACTGAAGCTGAGTTGAGCCATTTTCAACTTTGATGCTCTTTTTGATCCTGAGATTAACTTTCGACCACCAGTCTGCTCCAGCACAAGGACTGCCGACTTCCATTTCTGTAACATTACGTGATTCCACTCCTGCCTCAGCTCACCTGTTGAAACCCTGATTCCTTTATTATCTCTAGGCTTGGCTGTTGCAATGTTCTCCTGGTCTCCAGTCTTCCACCCTACACAGACTTGCGCTCATCCGAAAACTCTGCTGCCTGAATCTTAACTCGCAACAAGTCCATTCACCCATCACTCCTGTGCTTACTGACCTACACTGGTTCCCAGTCCAGCAATGTCTGAGCTTTAAAATTCTCATCCTTGTTTTCAAATATCACGATGGCCTTTCCCCCTCCTCTGTACTTCTCCAGTTGTGGCAGCTTTGCCCATTTCTGATGTTAAGCCTTTCACCATTAGTGGCCGTGCTTTCAGTTGCCTTGGTCCTAAGCTCAGTAATTCATTCCCTAAACATTTTCACCTCTCTACTTACCTCTTCTCCTTACAGATGCTCCTTAAAGTCTATCACTTTGACCAAGAGATCATCTGTCCTACTATCTTCTACTATGATTTGGTGTCAAAATTTTCTTAATAATGCTCTTGTGAAGCATCTTGGAATGTTCTGCTACGGTGAAGGCACTATACAAATGCAAGAAGTTGCTGCTGATATTGTAGCTAGAAAATCTCTTGTAATGACTCTCTTGCCACTCTGAGGACAGTATCTCAAGGAACTACCCTTAGCCCTCACCTATTTCTCATCTAGACACTGTTCCTCGGTAAATCAACCAAAGACACGACATCAGGTTACATATGAATGATGATGACACTCAGTTTCACCTCACCACCACTACTTTCAACCCCACTGCGGCGTGTGCTTTTCAGGCGGCTTGTCTGACATCTTGTCCTGGATGAACAGCAATTTCCGCCAATTAAACACTGGGAAGGCCTCAAGTTCTGAGGTTGCCTCCATAAGTCTCTCTTCTTCTCAGACGTATCCCTTTAGCCAAGCTTTCATGTGCTAAACAGTGTCAGTATATGTCCTGTTACACTCCTGTGAATCACCTTGTATGGTCTTTGATCTGTGCAGACTCATGTGAATGTTGCGAAACAATTGAAGGTCAAAGATCAGGGCGAGGCAGGGGAATTGGGCTGGTGCTTGCGCAGGAAGAGAAACCTCAGTCAGGGTTCCTGCTTTTGATCACTATCGAATGATCCCTGCCACTAATTTCATGTATAGGTTTCAGGTGAGGCCAGGGCTGGGTTTAACTGCTGTTGAATGGCCCAATAGGTAAGATGTCAAACAAGCAGCCTGAAAACACAAACCACAGTAGGGTTGAAAGTGGTGGCAGTGAAGTGAAATTGAGTGTCGTCAGCATTGAATAGTCCACAAAGATCAGCCACATCAGTTTGGCACTTTGTTGAATCAGATCCCAAGTAAGTCAGCAACTTCAGGAAAAGAACAGTCAAAATTGTAATTAAAACTGACTTTAACTTGACATGCCATCAAAACCAATTGCTCCAAATCTAGTGGTCATTAGGCAAATTCTTTGAGGACATCTCAAAAAATTTCACTTCAAATTATTTGCCATGTAGATGTAAACGCCAGTCAGTTTGAGCACAACAAAGTTGTAGAATCATTGCTAAATGCAAAATACTGCAGATGCTGGAAATCTGAAATAAATATAGAAAATGCAGGGAAAACTCAGCAGGTCTGGCAGCATCAATGGAGAGAGAAATAAAGTTAATGTTTCAAGTCCATATGCCTCTTCTTCAGTGCTCTGAAGAGTCATATTGACTTGAAACATTAATTCTGTTTCGCTCTCTACTGATGCTGCCAGACCTGAGTTTTTCCTGCATTTTGTGTTTTTATTACAGCAGATGAGGTGGTCATTCGACCTGTTGTGTCTGTATTACTGTCTGCAGCAGCAATTCACCTAGTGTCACTCCCTCATCTTTCCCTGTAACCCTGCAAATTTTCCCTCTGCAGATATTTATTCCACAAATAGCAATAAAATTAGCAGAAAAAAAATGCCCAATGATTTTAATTTTTTCATACTAGTTGAGGGAAGGATGCCAATGAGGAAACCAAGGTATACTAATCTTTGAAACAGTCATATCCCAGCTCTTTTTGGTTAATGCCATAGGATCTTCAACATTCATCTGCAGACCAAGCCTCAGTCCCTCACTTAATTTGAAGGACAGGCCATTGGACAATGCAGGAGTCCCTCCCTAATACACTGAAACCTCAGCCTAGATTAAAGCAGGTGCATGAACAGAGAAAGATGTTCTTGGGATTTATATATAGATGGATTCACTTACATGTAGGTGGCAGGACATGTGGATAAATCTGTTATAAAAAGCATTAGTGTCCTTGGCTTAATAGAAGCACAGAGTACAAAAGGAAAAGAAGCTATGGTAAATCTTTATAAATAAATCATTGGTTCGGCCTCAGCTGGAGTAGTGTGTTCAATTATGGGCACCGCACTTTAGGAAGGATGTCAAGGCCTTTAGAGAGAACACTGATCTACCAGAATGGCAACAGGGATGTGGAGAGAGTGGAGACACGGGGATTGATCATAGGGGGTTAAAGGGACACAGAGGTGTTGAAAACTATGGCGGGTTTTATGAGAGTAAATAAATCAAATATTTCCAGTGATAGGAGAAATAAAGAGATTTAAGTTAATTGGCAAAATGTCCAGAGGGGAGGTGAGAGGAATATTTTTTCTCACTGAGTTGTGATCTGGAATTCACTACCTAAAGAGGTCGTGGAATGCACATTCAATGGTAACTTGCAAAATGGAACTAGATAAAAATCTGAAAATACTTGGCCTTCAAAAAACCAGCATAGGAAAGATAGGATGAATGATCTGCTGATTCTAAGTGGCTTTGTCAAAATTCAGTGAGGTTACGCGTACATGCAGTTTCAGAAAAAATTGGGTACAACAATGTAGTCCATATATTACTGGATTAATAATCCCGAGGCCTGCAGTAATATTCTAGGGAATTGGAGCTCAAATTCCATCACAGCAGTTTGAGAACTGGAATTCTGCTTAAAAGCTAAAGAAAAAACCTGGAACTGAAAAGCTAACATCACTAACAATAAACCATTAAGCTGCTGGGTGGCCATAAAAACCCAATGTTTACTGATACTGTTTATAAAAAGAAACCTGCCATTCTTTCCCAGGCCTGCCATACATGACTCCGGTCCAACACCAACATAACTGCCAACTCTTAATTCCCCTCTCAACTGGCCTAGCAAGCCATTCAGTTATATCAAACCACTACCAGAGACTCAGGAAGGCAGCCCAACATCACCTTCTCAAGGCCACTAAGGAAAGGCCAATGCCAGCCTTGTCACCAAGTGTCCAGAATAAATTCCCAACAAATTCACACCTTTTGCTTCAGGAGAAACAGAGGAGTTTCTGCAGAAAATGTATTGTGATGCAAAACAGAGCAGGAAGCTAACCAAAATAAACATGACAATGGCTTGCACTTTCACTGTTAAAATAAAAATGGGAGGCTTTTCAGCGAGAATTCAATTATGTGGAGAAACTGGCGTCGTCTGAACAGTACCCCACCGCCCTCCCCAAACAACGAAATTTAATTCCTGCTCTTAAGCATTGTTCCTTAAGGCATCCAACTACGCATAAAGGAGACAGCCATTTTATCATGTCTATGTAGGCCTTGACAGTCATCTATTTAGTACTAATGCATTGCCCTTTTCTCATAATGTTTTAATTTTCTTTTTCTAAATATTTATGATAGGTTTATTAATTGAAATCCTTTGCAGTTTGACAGTTCATCCTTTTGAAAATGTTGCCTAATCATGGTGTAAGGCCCACACTGAGATGCTAACAGCACCGGCCTCAGTTACAAGGCTACCTCCTCCCCTCCCTCCAGCCTCCTCCCACAGCCAAACCCTGGGACAAAGACATCCCCATTCACTTCCTCGTCCCCTCGCCCGCCTACCTGCACATCTTCATTCCGCAACTCGTCTATTAAAACCGCGATCGGGTACAGAGAATCGTCGCCATCAGCCACTTCTGCTGCCGCCATCTTAGCCCGTTTCCTGCCGGTGTACGGGGTCCACCCAGGGACAGAGAGCAGGAGCGGAAGTTGCCGCGGCCGATTAGCCCTGGCGGCCGTGTGCGCGCATGCGCTCGGCGCGCTGTGAGGCTTGGAGGCGGGACGCCATGCTTGATGCAGGCAGGAAACAGACTGGCTCTCAGGCAAGGGAGATCCAGAATGAATCACTGGCAAAACTGCATTGGCTCTTACCATAGAGGGACAATGAGGAGGATCTTCCTCTGTCAGTTCTTTTCTTCAGATGTTAGGTAGATTGGGTACTGTTGGCAGATTGAGTGACTAAATTTAAAGAAATTATCACGTACATGGTCCACTGTTATGATGACCCAAGTGCTCTTCATAAACAAAAACAGAAAATGCTTGAAAAACTTAGTAGGCCTAACAGCATCTGTGGAGAGAGAAACAGAGTTAACGTTTTGAGTCCGTATGACTCTCCTTCAGGGCCCAGGAGTAGGGAATGTCTGTTTGTGAGCTAGATGGATCAGTTGGCCTTTTCGGGTCCATCATTTATTCTGTGTTTCGTATGCGTGACATCTAATTTGTATGTAAGGTTTCAGATTTCCAGCATCCACAGTATTTTGCTTTTGCACTTCATAAACATTTTTTCAGCGGAATTTCAGTGCTGGCGTGATGCCAGATATGTAGGCCATACGTCCCAATGACTAGTGGATCATATCAAACAACAGGTCCCTTCGGTAGTTCGAAACAGTCAAAGCACTGACCGTCACAATCAGCCTGTGCTTGCAAAACACCAAACATTGTGCCCAGCATTGTATGTGATTCCGTGATCGGACAACACTTGCCAAACAATCCTGATTGTGCTAAGAATTACACTGACAACCAATTTAAGATTATCAGTCAGGCTCACAGTGTGGCTCATTTACCTGTGCTAGAAGTCACATATATTCACACACAGGGCTCTGTCCTTTGCAAACAGAAAGAGCATGTCCACGCATTGCACCTTTCTCAACTAAACAAAAGCTTGGGGACAGCCAAAACAAAAACAGAAACAGAAATACCTGGAAAAACTCAGCAGGTCTGGCAGCATGGCGGAGGAGAGCACAGTTGACGTTTCGAGTCCTCATGACCCAACATTTGTTTTGGATTTCCAGCATCCGCAGTTTTTTGCTTTTATCTTGGGGTCAGCCATCCCTGGTTCATTCCCAAAGCCTTGGCCAATAAGAGTCAACCTGCCCAGTTTGAATTTAAACAAAAGCTTGGCAATTAACTGTTTCCTGGTGCATTCTCCATGGTAATATCTCTATCAATAAGAGTCCACATGCCAACCAATCAGCACTCTCTTCTCATGCAGTATAAATTGCTGTTCCCTTTACAATTGGTATTCTTGCGAATCTGTCCTGTTGAGTGCAAAACAAAAAGCTTTGACAGCATGTCTCTTCTTTCAGCACTACTTCATAAACAACAAGGTTTGCAAAGTAGTGACTGTAGTTATGCAGGCAATCTTGTCAATTTGATGTCTCCCACTAGGGGAGTAAACAACCCTACAATAGATGCCTATAATATTAATAAAACCCAGAGTGGCCTCCTGGAATAGTTTTACTTCAGGGGGTGGAGAGGAATTGGTCAAATGTTTTCTCCCAAGTTGGCCTGGGCTTTTACATCTGTTTTTCTGCCTCTCAGAAAGGATTATGTGGCTTCTGGGTGGAGTGAGGAATATCTGTTTGTGAGCTAGATGGGTCAGTTGGCCTTTTCCAGTCCATTATTTATTATGTGTTTCATATGCATGACGTCTAATTTGTATGTAGTAAGTTATAAACAGGAATGAGATAAATGTCTGCTGAACCTATTTTTGGTTGCATTGAGTAAGAGATAAATATTGGCTATACAAAAAGTTTTAGTTATGGCTCAAAATAAAGATGGGGCTCAAAAATATACATACATTGATGATACTCAAAGAGCGGAGATCAGTGAGACTTTGTGATTTCATAGAATGTGTTTGGATGGAGAAGGGGTTTCATTTCATGATACTAGTTCTATTATTTTCTAACATTCTAACATTTTCCCATTACAGCATTTGTGCACAAATCATTGAAGGTAGTAACGCAGGTTGAGAGAGCAGTAATAAAGCATATGGGATCCTGGGCTTTATAAATAGCGGCATAAAGTGTAAAAGCAAGTAAGTTATGATGAACCTGTATGAGACACTGACTCAACTTCAACTGGAGCATTGTATCCAATTCTGAGCACTACATGTTAGGCATTAAAGGGGCTGTAGAAAAGATTCATGAGAATGGTTCCAGAGATGAGTAAATTCAGCTATGAGGATAGTTGGAGAAGCTGAGGTTGCTCTTCTTGGAGAAGGGAAGGTTGAGGACTTGAGGTGTTCAAAATCATGAAAGGCCTGGGCTGAGTAGCTAGGGATAAATTGTCCTCATCGGTGGAAGAATCGAGAACCAGAGGACAGCAATTTAAGATGATTGGCAAAAGATGTAACAGTGACATGAAGAAAAGCTTTTTGAAGCAGGGGGGTGGTTAGCATCTGGAACGCATTGCCTGAGAGTGTGATGGAGGCAGATTCAACCGTGGCCTTCAAAAGAGAATTGGATAATTATCTGGTTTATAATATTATAATGAGGCTGGAAGTTTCACATTTAATTTCACTTACAGGTCTCACCAGGCCTTGGGAAACCTGGCTGTTCAAGGAAGGTGGGGACTAACCACTTCCTGCATCAAAAAGATTTCCTCATGTCACTGTTGATTCATTCATCAATTACCTTAAACCAGAGCCCATTGCTTCTCAATCCTTCCACCAATGAGAACACTTTCTCTCTACCCACTCCATCCAGACGTCTCAAGGTTTTGAATACTTCTATCAAATCTCCCCTCAACTTTTTTGTTGTAAGGCTTTTTTCAGTGTCTCACTAAGAGGCCTGGAGTCTGTGGTTGAACATTAAGGGAAGAATTTTCTGGTTGGCGAGCGGGGGTGGGGGCGGGGTCTAGGCAGCCTTCGCATTTTTCATGAAACCTCATCCATGAGCAGGATGAGATTTCATGAAGTTTTTATAAATTAAGTAAAGTTTTCCATTAATGTTCCTTGACATATCCCAGCTCATGTGCGTGACACTGTCACATGAAGGGACATATCTTATAATATTTCCTTTTCTGTATTTAGCTTTTAAAAACTTTAACTAATTCCCCTGAGGCACCTCCGGGCATCAGGGAGATTTCTGCAATCTTTCACACACATGCGGGAAAGGGCGCAGGTCCCGACTCAGGGAATCCCCACACACCCCCACCCCCCAACCCGCACAGGAAGTGCAAAGCGCTTCCAGGTCTGCATCACGCTGGGTGGGCTTTAATTGGCCTGCCCACGTAAAATGGCAGCACAGACCCGATCGAGGGCACCGACTGGGGACACGCCTGCTCCCGCCTGCCCCCATACAACCCCCACCCCACCCCCCAACTGGGGGCAAATTCTGCCCTAAGCGTATATTGGTAACACGCATAATTATATACATCTCCAAGGTACAGCCCTTACTGGGTCCTGTCCTCAAGTTGGCTTCTGCTAGGCTACTGCTGTAATCAGTCTACTATCATGTGCCTCTCTACATCATAATGTGGGCAGTACTGTTTCCCCATTCCCACATTAACCCAACCCAAAACACCCTTATACTACAATAATATAAAAGCAAAATATTGTGGATGCTGGAAATCTAAAATAAAAACAGAAAATGCTGAAAAATCTCAACATTTCTGGCAGTATCTATGGAGAGAGAAACAGAGTTAACGTTTTGAGTCCGTATGACTCTTTTTCAGAGCTAAAGAGAAGTAGAAATTTTATTTTTTATTCATTCATGGGATGTGAGCGTCGCTGGCTGGGCCAGCATTTATTGCCTGTGCCTAATTGCCCTTGAGAAGGTGGTGGTGAGCTGCAACCGCTGCAGTCCATTGGTGTAGGTACAACCACATTGCGGTTAGGGAGGGAGTTCCAGAATTTTGACCCAGCGACAGTGAAGGAATGGCGATATATTTCCAAGTCAGGATGGTGAATGACTTGGAGGGGAACCTCCAGGCGGTGGTGTTCCCATCTATCTGCTGCCCTTGTCTTTCTAGATAGTAGTGGTCGTGGATTTGGAAGGTGCTATCTAAGGAGCCTTGGTGAATTCCTGTAGTGCATTTTGTAGATGGTACACACTGCTGCTACTGTGTATCAGTGGTGGAGTGAGTGAATGTTTGTGGATGTGGTGCCAATCAAGCGGACAGCTTTGTCCTGGACAGTGTCCAGCTTCTTGAGTGTTGTGGGAGCTGTACTCATTCAGGCAAGTGGGGAGTATTCCATCACACTCCTGACTTATGCCTTGTAGATGATGGACAGGTTTTGGGGAGTCAGGAGGTGAGTTACTCGTCGCACAATTCCTAGCCTCTGACCTGCTCTTGTAACCACAGTATTTATTTGGTTAGTCCAGTTCAGTTTCTGGTCAATGGTAACCCCCAGGATGTTGATAGTGGAGGATTCAGTAATGGTAATGCCATTGAACATCAAGGGGCAATGGTTGGATTGTCTCTTGTTGGAGATGGTCATTGCCTGACACTTGTGTGGCGCGAATGGTACTTGCCACTTGTCAGCCCTGGATATTGTCCAGGTCTTGCTGCATTTGGACATGGACTGCTTCAGTATCTGAGGAGTCGCAAATGGTGCTGAACATTGAGCAATCATCAGCGAACATCCCCACTTCTGACTTTATGATGGAAGGAAGGTCATTGATGAAGCAGCTGAAGATGGCTGGGCCTAGGACACTACCCTGAGGAACACCTGTAGTGATGTCCTGCAGCTGAAATGACTGACCTCCAACAACCACAACAATCTTCCTTTGTGCTAGGTATGACTCCAACCAGTGGAGAGTTTCCCCCTGTTATTCCCTAATCTTATTTACTATACTCTGTGCATTCATATACATGCTAGTAACCTTGATTTAGATTTTGTTACTTTCTCCCTTATCCCGACTTTAGGCCATTTATCCCATTGTGGGTAAGTCTATGGCAATGTCTGAGCTGTGCTTATACATAGTCATACAGCAACTTGGAATTTACCATGCAGGCCACCCACAAGTCATTCCCTTTAAGATTCCTTGTGTGTGCAGTCGCACAAAAATAATCAAGGTATACCTAAATGAACAGGTCGTACATAACAACAAAAAATTAGGGGAAATGTTGGTCATGGTATAAATCAAGCAAATTGAGTATCCTTTACATCTTTCTTTACATAAAATATAACAACCTAATATCAGATTGGTCTTGGGATGCATCATATTCAATCAGCTTTGGGAAAATGCTGTATCATAAATGTTCTACTTGAGTTATGCTGACTTCAAGCACAACATGAAAGGGCTGTAATGTGTGTCCACCTCAGGTACTTCAAAGTTAAGTGGCCTAGAAGCTTGGGAAACTGATCACATGATCAATTGCAAAAAAAAATTGGTACCAAATTCAAAAAAAAAATTAAAATATTTGTTAGCTCAATATTAGCAGCACAGAAACAGCTAGCTACAATTATAACTTATATAACTATAACTACAACACCAATCACTGCTAGCTACAGGTGGCCATTCTGGGTCAGCTCCTTGACGGAGACTAGGGGATTCAACAACATTTTGGAAATGGTTTTGAGGTCAGCAGATTGGCTAGGGTTAGGGGTTCACCTTTGCGGTGAGCAGAAATACTTCCATGACAATAAGGCACCCCAGTTCTGCTGAAGTGGAAAATCTGGACTTTGCATCTTCAACTTGCCTCTGCATCCAAATTCTACTCTCCTCACAACCCCCGCCACCTCCAGCTTTTAATCTGATGTTCACTGCTTAGCTCCCCGAAGACAGCTACTCACACTGAGATACAGGAATCTTGGCAACAACATTAATCCACTACCTCACCAAGTTTTTCATTCGTGAGAAAAATACTGTGAAAGGACAAAAGGCCAGCGACCTGATTCTCTTCACAGATGCTGCCTGACATGCAGAGTATTTCCAGCATATTCCGTTCTTATTTCTTCATTCATAAGGTATTCAGAGTGTGTTGCTGGGCTAAAAAAAACACTACAGGATAGCAAACAAAACCGAGCTCTGCCTTCACCTGGTATCAGTTCAAATACAAACAATGGTATTAATAGGAAAACTAGATTGGGTTCAGTTGTGATTGGTTCGTACCAAATTTGTCACTCAAACATTTGCATAAACAATAGCCACCCTGATGATACACTAGCAGCAGGTGTGGGATTGTACCCCAGCGTGGGTCATGAAATTTAGGGAAAGGAGTGGAGAAAATTAAAACTAAAATAAATAGTTTTTAAAAATTAAAAAAAAAACAATAATCAATTGCACGATAAACTGTGCCCAATCCATTTCATCTTCTTAGAAAAGGTTT
The DNA here is from genome assembly GCF_964194155.1 of Cetorhinus maximus. Lineage (NCBI taxonomy): Eukaryota > Metazoa > Chordata > Chondrichthyes > Lamniformes > Cetorhinidae > Cetorhinus > Cetorhinus maximus. The sequence goes on from NC_135880.1 coordinate 216,590,224, forward strand.
CTGCTAACTTTTCCACTGACCCATGAAGGTAAGTTAAACAAAATTCCAGCATAGTTACTAAGCCACACTGGGCCTGAACTTCCATGGAGTGGGATTTTTATTTGAAAATCCGCTCTCGCCCAACCTTCCGTCTCAGGCAGGGCGCGAACGGTGTAGCGCGGTGTGCTCCTGAGGCCTTCAGTCGAGCGCTGCAGAGTCGGACGCAAGGAGGCCACACTTGCTTTTTTAGGCGCTAGCTGCCATAAATCAGGTGCACTTAAAGGTACAGCCACTTTCAAGCCAGGGAGAAGGTAGGCTTGCAAGGCAAGTGGGTAGAATTTGGGGTGGCTGGGGGCGGTGGGGTTGGGCAGACGGCAGGGAGGTGCTTTCAGGCGGTTGTGGGGGGGGGTGCGGGTCAGTCGGCGGGGGAATGGCCAGGCGGTGGGGGAAGGGTTGGCCAGTCGGCGGTGGTGGTCAGGCAGATTTAAAATGCATTTTCAGATGATTCCCAGTGCAGGGCGATTGTCCATAGGAAGTTTGAACGTCCCAGGCAATTGCCATGCAATTATTACCTGGGAATTTCCGGGGTTGGGTTGGGCGGGGGTTCCCCAGCATGTCTTTGGGTCATCCCACAGTTACACTGCCGTGGAGCTCAGAGGTTATGGGCCAGCTCGGTCCTTTGGGATAAGAGTTTCTTTTGGCCTCGGTAACCCTGTTCTGACGAAAGGTCATCGACCTAAAAATGTTAACTCTGTTTCTCTGAGATGCTGCCAGATCTGCTGAGTATTTCCAGCATTTTCGATTCTTATTTTGGATTTTCAGCATCTGCAATATTTTGCATTTGTATTAATGTTTCACACACCTTTTGATTATCTTTATCTGAACTTTATCTGCACGGTTCCTTCTAACCCTCAATCCAGTTCCTAACAAGAAATATGTCCAATTGTCTTTAAAGTGTTAACTGATGCAGGACTAATTGTCTTATCTAGTGAGTCCATCCCACCTAACTGGAACCCTATGACCAAAACATCTGAGCACTCACAATTCAAGTTAAGTAATCTGCTTGCATATACTTATCCATTCTTTTATCTGAATGGTGTTTAATAGCATAATAACATATTTTGTCATGGACAAAGAACTCTTGTGCATTTATAGGTCAATATTGCCAAGGATAAACTAATTGCATCAGTAATACACTGCGGAACATTAGTGGCTGAACTCCTAACATGTTTGTTTTAAATTCTTTTGTTCCCTGTTTAAATGGAGGTGTTAGCCATTTAAAGTAAAGAAGTTGATGCCTTTGTGAAAATACCAAGGTCATTTATAGGAACTAATGAGACACAATGCAGGGTAATTCATTTCTGCCCATAATCTGTAATGTGTCCTCACACATCAGCATCGTTTGATCCACCTGAACTCCACTTGAAGTTATGGGGCTGAATTTTACAGCAAAATGCACAAGCCCACCGTCTTCCCACCACTCCTGACCCGGCCCCCATAATATGAGGGGTGGCAAGCTTGCCCACCATTTAAAAAAAAATAATTAACAGGCATTTGAGCTTGTTACCAGGCCAATTGACCCAAAATGGTTGGCGTGGGCAGCTGTGGGGAACCTGCTTTTGAAAAACATTTTTGGATAGGCTGGAAGGAAGTGGGGGGGGACACATAATACAGGGAGTGCCCTTCGCACAATGGGGCACCCCCCACCCCCCCAAGATATCCCCTTTGTTCCTGCCTACCTGGCCTCCAAAACCCATTTCTCCCCATCCCCTCCCTCCCCAAGCTTCCTGATCCCTCCCTGCCCTAAAATCCCCAGACTTAACCATCTCCGGGATCCATCAAAGTTCTTTGTGGGACTGCGTGCAGTCCCAGCATCACCCACTATTCAGTTCTGGTGCTGTTGGGACTGCTGGTGCAGCTGGCCAATCAGGTTGGCTGGAATCTCTTGCGAGCAGGACTTCCTCACACTGAGGGGTTGAAATCCCACTCCTCAGCCTGTTTAGTCCGCTGGCAGTGTGTTATCATTGTGGGGCAGGCTTTTTTTTTTAGGCCTGTCAGTTGCCGGCTGACTCTTGAAGCGAGGGGTTGAGCAATGCGTTCCCACTCTGTGAAATTCAGCCCATGGCATTTCTACAAAGGGGTTATTGCGCTGCCTTCAAATTCACAGTAAATGGGGTCACAGGAATTTTAAAGGAAAATTGCACTTTCAGCTTACATACTAACTAAGCACTGCTTTTAGTCCTGAGCGTCAAGAACATTGAACTTGCTATCACTTGGAGTTGGTGAGGTACAGAATAGAAGAATGTACTGATAGGGTGAGATAAGGAGAATAGGCACCAGCATAGACTGAATGACCTGTTTCTGTGCTATATAGTTCGATCCAAGTGTTTGCCTTTTTTAAATTCACAACACCAGTGGCGTGAGTTGTGTTAAAACACACCATTGCTTCCCTTGTGTTTGACATTACTGTGATTATTTGATCCAGAGATCTCTCTGGATTTCTTCCTGCAACCTCTCCCTCTGAAAGAAAAGTTTATCAAACACATTGCTCCTGTAGTTCCTCAAGTGAGTAAATTCAGTGTACAGCAAAGACACCGAGCTTCAAAGACCATTAAGGTTTCAGGTTCAATTCCCAGCCTGTCCTTAACAAAAGATAAAAGAAAGACTCGCATTTATATAGTGGCTTTCATAACCTCAGGGCAACCCAAACTATTCAAATGTAGCCACTGTTGTAATGCCAGAAACACAGCAGTCAATTTGTGCACAGCAAGCTCCCACAAACAGCAATGACGTCAACACCAGATAATCTGTTTATTCAGTGATGCTGATTGAGGGATAAATACTGGCCAGGACATCAGGAGGACTCCTCTGCTCTTCTTCAAAATAGCGCTGTGGGGTCTTTTACGTCAATTTGAGAAAGCAGACAAGGCATTTGTTTTATGTCTAATCTCAAAGACAGCACCCCCGACAGTGTAGCACTCCCTCAGCACTGCACTGGAATGTCCGTCTAGACGGACTTTCACCTAAAGTTTCTAACTCAGACAAGGGTGTTGCTGATTGAGCCATGGCTGGCACCATTTCAATGCTCTGATCACAGGGATCAGTGAGGAAGCAGAGATCGGTACTGCTGGGCCAAGAGGGGAGTGGGAGACACATTCACAGTTCTACTCCAGGTCTCTAGCTAGTGATTCCAATTGAAAAGTGTGGATGTTAGTCAAGAACAAGATCTCGCCCTGACTTTAAGGTGTCATAATGAAATAGGCTACCAAAACTCACTGGACAAGCTCTCATGTGATGAACGACAGACCAGGGTCCCCGCATAAGTCATTCAACTGTGGAGGCTTCATAGGTTGTGACCTGACACCAACACGTGCACACTTTCCAGCAGGGGTCACTGCATAGCTATTGATAACAACAATCTTATCATTTTCCCCCCCCTGGTGTTGCTAACATGAGTTGTGGACATCCGGCTGAGATCATTTGATGCTGCAGAATGACTGAACCTAAGCTTGTCTTGGTCTGAAATGGCTCAGTTCCACACCAAACCTTATCAGTATCCATTAAGCAATCAGGGGAGCTGTGAAAAAAAGTTAGAAGTTTTTACATCGATTTTAAAAGTCACATAGATATCTACACACAAAGAATTACAAAGGCTTGTCCCATGTTTAATTCCAAACATAAACTAATTTGGTTGACAGGGCCCTCAACCCTGTCCGGCCCATCTCCCGCGCATCCGCCCTCGCACCTTCCTCTCCCTCCCAGGACCATGATAGGGTCCCCCTTGTCCTCACTTATCACCCCACCAGCCCCCGCATTCAAAGGATCATCCTCCGCCATTTCCACCAACTCCAGCATGATGCCACCACCAAACACATCTTCCCTTCACCCGCCCCGGTGGCATTCCGCAGGGATTGTTCCCTCCGTGACACCCTGGTCCACTCCTCCATCACCGCCTACACCTCAACCCCCTCCCACGGCACCTTCCCATGCAACCGCAGAAGATGCAACACCTGCCCCTTTACTTCCCCTCTCCTCACCGTCCAAGGGCCCAAACACTCCTTTCAAGTGAAGCAGCATTTCACTTGCACTTCCCTCAATTTAGTCTACTGCATTCGTTGCTCCCAATGCGGTTTCCTCTACATTGGAGAGACCAAACGCAGACTGGGTGACTGCTTTGCAGAACACCTTTGGTCTGTCTGCAAGCATTACCCAGACCTCCCTGTTGCTTGCCATTTCAACACACCACCCTGCTCTCATGCCCACATGTCCGTCCTTGCCCTGCTGCATTGTTCCACTCAAGGCAAACTGGAGGAACAGCACCTCATCTTCCGACTAGGCACTTTACAGCCTTCCGGACTGAATATTGAGTTCATCAATTTTAGATCATGAACTCTCTCCTCCGTCCCCACCCCCTTTCCAATCCCCCTTTTTGTTCCCAATAATTTATATAGATTTTTCTTTTCCCACCTATTTCCATTATTTTTAAATGTATTTCCATCCATTGTTTTATCTCTACCTTTTAGCCTATTTCGATCTCTTCCCTTCATCCCACCCCACCCCCACTAGGTCTATCTGTACCTTGCTTGTCCTGCTTTCTACCCTTAATTAGCACATTCCTTAGATAATATCACCACCTTCAATACCTCTTTGTCCTTTTGTCTATGACATCTTTTGGCTATCTCCACCTATCATTGGCCCTCTATCCAGCTCTACCTGTCCCACCCCACCCCCCTTAAACCAGCTTATATTTCACCTCTTTTCTATTTTTACTTAGTTCTGTTGAAGAGTCATACGGACTTGAAACGTTAACTGTGTTCCTCTCCGCAGATGCTGCCAGACCTGCTGAGTTTTCCCAGGTATTTTTATTTTTGTCATAAACTAATTTGGATTGCCTCATTTGCAGGAAAGGCAAGTTTCAAAGTGGCTGTTTTCCACTAACTGAGCACAATCATTGATTGCGGCGGAGAGATCATTAACAACTTTGTCACCAGATGATGAAGTAATTCCCCTAGATAAAATACGCAAGAAAACTTAAAATGTCAACAAAGGGAGATTTTATTTATTAGATGATTGTGGAAGAACCAGTAATTAAAGATGGGCTTTCTCAGCCTGAATTTTGCCAAGAGCTTCAGGAACCCCAAGTTGGAACAATTTCCAGGCCCTGACCCCGCTTGATGCCGTAGCAGTTTTCCAACTAAATTTTATTTAACCAATTAGTTGTATTTGCTGTCAAGTTCGGGATGGTGGGTGCATTTTGGAGATGCGAGATCAGGACAGTGCGGCCCACTGCAAGGGAGGTTGGCAACTCTCACTGTGTGATCACTGGAACAGACAGAAGGCTTGACTTAATGTCTTATCCAAATTCAGCTGCCCTGACAGTACAGCACGCCCACATTACTGTACCTAATCTGATCCCAGGAGTGCTCAAGTCCAACATCAAATCTACTACTTCAAATCAGTGTCATGACCACATGAGGAGGGGCAAAACAACTCTCCTAGTCTACCACTCCAGGTCTAACCATAACAGGGTTTTTTGTGAATAATTTATAATGGTGAAGGTATTAATTCAATATCTGTGCTTCACCATTTATGCGCTGATTTCAATGAAACCAGTCTGGCAGGCTTTCTTGAAGTTGAAACACAAAGGGTTAGTATTTCATTGAACTAAAAGCCCACTGAGGTAAAAATATAAAAATATTTAAAAAGGGAAACCCATGTCCCCACCTTTGCAAAACACACACACAAACAGACAAACACACACACAAACTTACAAGTTATACTGTAGAAAGTTACTTTCTGACTGAATTAAAATTCACTGATAAAAGGCTGAAAGAAAGAATTCACAGTTTATGAATCCTTTGCTGGCATCCGTGGCTTATACAGAATTTTTCCGCAGTGGTCTTGAAGATTCAGTGGAGTTGAAGCCGATGTAAAGTGCAATTTCTGGAGACAGACTTTCTTTAAAACGTATTCTGTCTTTTCCAAAAGTCAAAGGTTTTTGCATCTGAGATTCCTTTTGATGGGAGTTCCCTATCTTTGTGCCGGATTTCAAGCTGTATTAGAGATAGGGTCTTGAATTTGAGAGAGAAGAGAGAGAGAAAGCGTTACTGCTCCATTGGCAGATTTCTTCCAGACATCTTCTTAGCAGCTTTGGTGTGATAATAAAAGACATTCAAAAGTGTTATTCTGGTCACATGACCTCTCTTCCCATAATGATTTCAGAAGGTAATTGATTAGCTCATGTCTGGACAGACCATGGCTATTGTTATATGGCCTAGGTTATTAGATTCTGTACTGTCCGAGCCATTAGCTTCTAAATGATACACCCTTCAGCTTGATGAGATAGGAAGAACAACTTCTATACAGCCATTGTCCTGAATGAGTCTCTGCCTCTGTTCAAAGGTAGCTTTATAGAAATGCAAATGGTAAGGGCACCACAGTTTCAGTTCATCTTTTGAAGTAGTTCTTGACATCAGCAGGTGTGAAATTCCATAGGAGTGTGTCTTAACCTGTCCCAAATATATACCAGATGTCAGGTGACCTGTCACAGCCATCTTAAATCAGTGCCTTTGGTTGCTATTTTAAAAGTCTTTTTAAAGCAGCTTAATATATATTTGATCAGCTGATCAACTTAAATATTAATATCACCCATTCACACACCACATCATCATGACACCAGGAAGGCTGAGGCTTGATCCTGGTCTCTGCCGAGCTACCAGATCTCATCTAGGTTACTTTATAAGTACATGTTCTTTCTCCATTGCTACTCTCACACTTGATGTGTTGTCCAATATAAAATTGGAGTTCAAACTCCACTCCTGGGCTTGAGGGTACATAATCGAGAGTGAAAATCCATTATAGTGCTGAGGCAGCACTGTATTGTCAGGAGGTTCCATCCTTCAATACTAGATTGAGGCTTTCCCTCCACTTTAAATGTCTGTGTGTTAAATACCTCATCCTGTGTGAAGAAGAGCAAGAAGCTGTCCTGGCTGTCAAACAAGACCACCAAAAGCAGATTAACAGGTCATCCTGTTGTTTAATATCTCTTGCTGTGTGCAAAATGGATTCTGTACTTACTACATCGCAACAGCAACTGCCTTTTAAAGTAATTAATTGTATGTTGCAGAACTGTCACACATTTCTGAAGGACATGATATAAATGCAAAAACTACATGTTTTTTGAGTCACTTGACCTGCTGTGGGCTCCACTTACCTTTTGAATGTAAGAATAGCAGTAACATTAAACATAACTGGGAGAACAGCATACAAAAATCTTGCTTTTTTGTTTGACCAAAAACTAAGCATAAAAATATATTATACATGATACTGTTTTGTAAGCAAATTATGAATGCTTATGAGAAGAGAAGGGGACACTCAGCCTCATAAAATCAATTGTTGCAAAACAAATTTGAGCAACCTTTGAATTTCAGCCTTCCTGCTTTAAAATGTTAAACCTTTGAGAAAACAATACTCAGCAAAGCTCAAAGTGTGATGATTTGAATTCCACAATTAACACACCTTATCACTTGCACATCTCTTCAATAACACATGAGTGCCAGGCAATGACCATCTCCAACAAGAGAGAATGAACCATCGCCCCTTGACATTCAATGGCATCACCATCACTGAATCCCTCACTATCAACATCCTGGGGGTTACCATTGACCAAAAACTGAACTGGACCAGCCATATAAATACTGTGGCTACAAGAGCAAGGCAGAGGCTGGGAATTCTGCAGAGAGTAACACACCTCCTGACTCCCCAAAGCCTGTCCGCCATCTACGAAGTACAAGTCAGGAGTGCGATGGAATACTCTCCACTTGCCTAGGTGAGTGCAGCTCCAACAACACTCATGAAGCTCGACGCCATCCAAAACAAAGCTGCCTGTTTGATTGGCACCCCATCTACCACCTTGAACAATCACTCCCTCCACCACTGATGCACAGTAGCAGCAGTGTGTACCATCTACAGGATGCACTGCAGCAGCTCACCAAGGCTTCTTCAACAACACCTTCCAAACCTGCGACCTTCATCACTTAGAAGGATAAGGGCAGCAGATGCATGGGAACACCACCACCTGCAAGCTCCCCTCCAAACCACAACCATCCTGTCTTGGAAATATATCGCCGTTCCTTCACTGTTGTTGGGTCAACATCCTGGAACTCCCTTCCTAACAGCACTGCGGGTGTTCCTACAATGCATGGACTGCAGCGGTTCAAGAAGGTAGCTCACTACCACCTTCTCAAGACCAATTAGTGATGGACAATAAATACTGGCCTAGCCAGTGTCACCCACACCCTGCGAAAGAATAAAAAAAATTTCACAGGAAAGATGCGTTTCTTTCAGAACCTTCAATCTCATTTACAAATCTCTCTTTTAGCCCTTTTCCACTTTACCTCTGAAACCTCCTATACCCTGCAATTCTCTTTTTAATCCCCTCCAATTTGCTACCTCAATCTCCACATTCAAAAGCATTTTTGATCATGATTCTAACCATTTCCCCTAACTTATCTTCCAATTCTCATCCTGCTGAACCTCTTGTGAAATGTTTTGCAACATTTCACCATATTAAAGAAGCCTGTTCTTGCTCTGTAAAGAAATATTGTGTCTCCTGCTAATGCAAGGTGGCAGTGCAATATGGCCACCAGTGTCGGTCTATGCCTGCACACTTGCCTGCGCATGCTCAGAAGCCAATGACGTCATTTGCAGGAATCGCAATGTTGGTTGGATCTTACTTGGATCCTGATGCAGTTCACCAATTTCTAAGCCCCATGGTGGACGGGCAGTGACAGGCCTGGATTAAGAGGAAGAGGCTCCGGAGCAGGAGATTCAAAAAACTGCGGGGAGTCCGCAACTGCAAACATTATAAAGAGGCTGCTTCCCTTTAGTAAAACGTATTAAACTTGATGCTGCTGGCGCTGTAATATTTGCAATTCCAGATTGTGATGACCGTGCGTGCGCCTTTAAATATGGCGGCCATGCTGACAACTGCGCATGTATGATGCACTGGCAGCAAATACAGCCGTGAAGAAAATTTCCATTTGAGCAGATATATGGGGCTGTACGATTTGGGGAAATTTGAATGAGTCACTGATCCCAATTCTGCAGTAGAATAGAATTGACATAAATATAGGAAAGAACCTAATCACTGAAGTGACTTGGACTAATAAGTGTACTACCTATGCTGATATTAATTCAGTCTTCCTACAATACCAGGCCCATTAAATCCTTTCACTTCAATCGCCTCATGGTGCCACCGTTCATTTTTCAAACAAAAAAAATCTTTACAAAATCAAAGATACTCAAATATCCAAGAGCTCAGCGAGTAAATGTAGTGTAGCTGGTGTAGTATAGGAATCGCTGGAGGGAAAAGGGTCAATATCCATCTAGTTCATTTTCAATCGTTCTGTTGGTCACGTGATGCAATGGTATTGCAGTTGTTAATTAATCAATCTCTAGCAATTAGGCTGGAACTGACCCAGAACTGGGAAAAGCCCAGTTGTCGGTGGCTTTGAGACCTTTGTCTGGTGTAGCTACATCAGGCACGTGGGGCTGAATTTTTCCAGCCCTATGATGGCGGCTTGGAGGCAGGGGATCCAGGAAAATAGAAGGGGGAGCCTCGTTGGCTCGGCTTCCCAATACATTCCCGCTGCTGAGGAGCCTTCCCAGGAGCAGGCTGGGAATAGGATTGGCTGCCCTCTCCACAGCAGCCAGCAGCCATTTAAGAGAGGTAAGGCCCCAATTAGGGGAAAATTTGCACCCTCCCTGGAATTTTGCCATCAGTGCAGTGACCGCCTGGCTGTGTGGAGGCCATCAGCTCAAAGGAGACGGTCTCCTTGCAGCAAGCCTGGGGACCATCAGAGCTGGAGGCTCCACTCCCCAATGATGGGGCTGTGAGCAGGAAAGCCTGAACTTGTGGCCCAACTTGGTGCTCTTTCCTTCATTCTGAGGGGCCCATCAGTTTCAGCCCTCATCATTTTTGCTTTTGTTTCACACCTCACAGTCCCCGCCCTGCCTCAACAGCACACAGCTCCCCCGGTACAGCCCACCCACTGTCCTTAATGGATGGCAAGTGTGGAGGTGGGCAATTGGGAAGCCACCTCTGAGAAAATTGTACTGCCGGGAGCGCTGCTGGCAAGTGTGGGCTCAGGACCGCTATTTGGTCCAAATGTTGGAGTCCCAAAGCTTGTGATAAAATCCAGCCTGCAATGTCCTAAGTTCCATCCCTGACCTGTGGTGGATTCTCCAATTACATTCAGTGCACTCGGGTTCAGGAGCGCTCCTGCTCCTAGTTTCCATCAGTTTTCCCTACTTACATGGACATTGCATGGGTCAGGAAAAGATCAGACTTGGTTCTGATGATCTTCATTACTTGCTCTTCATGGTGAAGAAGAATGGCTCCTGTCACTGACTGAGAGACCAAAGCCCAGCATGTGTCCCTGCCAGAGCAGCAATCCTGCAGTGGTGAAGAAACACTGCCGGAACTGAAAGGAGATAAACAAGGAGGTTGCTGAATTCAATTACAATTCTTTATAACAGTTTTTTAAGAGTCCATTAATGGTTAGATGCAAACAGTTCAGTGATTTTCCTTAAAATTGTGTGCTTATGCGTGAACAAGGAACACTTAATTATCTGGTCAGCTTATATGCTGCATTTAAGGTATTTATTGTTCAAATATTTATTGATCGCATTTAGTGTTCAGCTCTATCTAAACTACTGTCAGTCAGCTTTTGACAAAAAATTCTGATGAAGCAACTTAAATCTTTTTAGATGTTGACAGAGAGAGTTGCTGCGAATTTCCAATGATCTTTGCTTTGATTTCAGATTACCAACATTTTGACTTTTCTTCCTGAATCCGATTTTCTAATTGTTACTTGTGGTTTGCGCGTGAAACGAAACTATAAAATGCAATCCAAAGAAAAGCGATCTGGGCATTTATTAACTTAAAGGTGCTATATTGTTACAACCGGTCCCTGGACAAGGTCCCCAAATTTGTTACCATCCTGGACAAACCCCTAACTTGTTACGGCTGGTCCCTGAGCGAGGTCCCCAAATTTGTTAACTTATCAAATGGGACCCCAGTTTTGTTATGCTGTCAGGTGAGGAGGAATGAGCTGGCTCCCCTACTTTATTCAATCCCTTGATTAGTCACAACAAGGTTATTTTAAAAGGGGTCCCTTCGGCCGTGGATACCTTTTCCCAGTCCAAATGTATTTTTTTTAAGAAGAAGCCGATATAACCAGGCTTTCTTCAGTTAAAGAAGGAGTGAGTTTATGCATTACTAAAAACCTGGAATTTAGAAGGTGGGAGGGAAGCAGAAGATCAGCCGTGACCATATTGAACGGTGCAGCAGTCTCACTGGGCTGAATGGGTTCCTCCTTCTCACATCTCTTACATTCTTATATTTACCAAGACTTCAAACTGTGGATCTCCTCACCTGCTTCTCCACTCCTCTCCCAGTTAAAATACAATCATTGATTTGATAGGAGCTGATTTGCATAAATCTATAAGGCTCTTGGCAGCTTTCAGTGGTGCCTCAACCACCTAGCTGCAATGAGCACTTAAAATAGTGGCTAACTCATTTAATGCGGGAACAGAGTAGTCAATCACGTTTTGAAATTTCCCACCACGTTCCGTTCCCGCCAGTCGAGGTGAGTTAAAATTGGTCCCCTGGTTAAATACAGGTCACAAGCCAATGTAAGAGCAGCTCTTATGGCTCCTTTTCAATGGATAAACTTTCTAAGCCATTGCGGAACTTGCAAAGTTTTAGTTTTGCTCCCCTAGTCACTGAGAAACCCTCTGGGTCAAGTGATCATGTTTCAAAGACTTGAGTTGAATTAATGGGTTAATTAAGCTCTGATTTGTTACAATAAGGGGTTATTATTAAGATCAAAGGAAGAAACCTATAACTCACTTAATCTTAATGGCTAAACTGCTCTTCCATCAATGGTAATTGCCTTCTTTATGACATTCAACTATGTGAAGACTCCATCAGAGGTCTACTAGAGATCCTGAGCCCTAAGGTAATCAAGGACCCCCCCATACCAAGGATTCAGGGAACAAAAAAGTTTATTGTTATTCAGACTGCAAATGGCAGACAGTAAGGGACAGCAGGAAACCTTTCCTCATAATCCCTCAGCATTATCATTGCACGGGTCCACCCAGACCCCCTGCACTATATAATTGGTCTTTGTTTTTCTTCTGTTACAATTTTCATGTGGTTCAATCCTCTGTAAACCTGTACTGATGTTGCTTTAATTCAGATTCCAGGAGGCCAGTGTCTATGTGGTAGCTCTCAGTGTTCACAATACTAAAAAATCTCTGGAGGCAAAAATCCTTATTGATCTCAAAGTCTGTTGTCAGGATAAAGGCAACTGAGCAATAATTACGAAGCAGCCTCTAAAACTTGAAGAAAACTTCGCATTTGATGGACTCTCAGGCTGATATGCCTGGCTTTGTAAATGCATCTAAACATATCAGATCCCACTGCTCCCTCTGCCACACACTCAATGTGTCAAAAACAAGAGAACTGTATAAGTCCGAAACAAAACTATGGCTGCACATAGTGACCTCAAATCCCAGTCAGAATGGAGATATTGATAACTCCCCACCTCCAACAATCATTGCTGTAAATGACAGGAATTGATTTTACGCACATAATTTGTACTATCCTCCACTCACTGCATTTTACTAGAGAAATAATCCTGCATTTATTGGGAGTCTTTGCTATAGTTTCAGTCATGCATTCATAGTCCATAGAGACTCTGATTAAGTAAACTCTGTTTGCTGAGCAAATTGATGTTTGCTATAAATCCTCCCACAGCCCCTGTCACAAACTCATTTCTGGCACGTAATGGCCGTATTCACTTCATTTTCTCACTAACATTTGTCCTTCCCTGACTTTTGCCATTTACAAGTTGCTGCCTGGGGTGGTAGCTAAGATTCTATACGTTGCGTCATTCACGTTTAATGTCTGAACCTTGCAGTTTGCTGTCTTTTATGTGTGACAGCGCTTGCTTGTGAAGAGAGAAAAGACATAGGAAGGTGTTGCGTTTTACACCTCAGAGATATGCAGAGATGACACACCAGATTCAATGGGCTGGATTTTCATGGAGTCTGGTCTCCGTGGATCTTTAAAGATGGAGGCCGGGGCCCGATTCCAGGACTCCCTGCTCCATTCCCGACACTCCAATTTTCATCAGCATGGGTAAGCATGTGGCTGATGCAGATTGCAAGCCCACACCCTGCACCCCCAACCTGGCCAGCTCCATAGCAGGGATAGCGTGTCCTAGTCATCTGCAACTTTCATGGAGTCATCCAGTTGTGAATTATGGACCCTAAGAGAACCATAGTCTGGTTGAGGGAATCTTTTGAAAGGTGAGTTCAAAAAGTCTTACCCATGCCCCCATGCCAACATATGCCTCTCCACCCAACCCAATGGCTCCTCATACCCTCCATGCAAACCAATGACGCTTCCATGCCAATTACCCGGTATACACTCAGCCATGAATGCATAATGAGGATTGTCTGATAGCTCAGACATCTATCAGTCTGTTGAAACAGCTGCACCCAAGGAAAATCATTGCTTGATTGACAGCTTTCTCTCTTAGTTCTATTTCTCAAATGCTTAGTATTTATTTACACAAGATAAAGAGATGTCAAGTGCATGCAGTTTCTGCTATAAATACTTTAAAGTGTTGGTTGATTGACACCTTTATAAGGCTGTAGTAAAAGGAGTTTTTTAAGCAAGTTCTGAAAGAATCACTGTTTTTAAAGCTTTTTCATACTTGACATTGTTACTCCCATGTTCATTGGTTCTGTGCAGAGTTTTTACTGGGGAAATGGACATTAAAGTGCCATAGGTTGGCATGAAGGGTATGAGGGGCCATTGGGGGCCTCAACGGGACTGTTGTGTGCATTCATGGCTGAGGATAGAGAACAAACACAGAGCTGTTTCGTATAAGCACAGTCAGAGTAATGTGTTTTGTTGTGCTGCTGAACAGTAATTAAAGAAATAATCCTGGATAACCTCTACAGAAGTAGCATGTATGAAAATATATCATCCAATGAAAAGTCTAAATGGGATATCTACTGTGTTTCACAGTCACATTCTGTTTTAGTTTAGCACCTGGCTCAGACCTAAGGTTAGGATAATGGAGTTGTAGGGGCAATTTTTACTTAACCCAGCCATTAGAAGCTTGACATGTGCAACACTGAAATAAAAACAGAAAACACTGGGCCTTTCCAGGTCTGTATGACTCAGTACAACACTGTACTTACCCAATGAGGCTAGCAGGGACCTCCCGATGATTTAGTTGGGTTTTCACTCTCCACCACAACCTATGCTAGGCAGGAGAAAAGCCGAACAGTTTCCATCTTTGTTGTCTCAGACGTACTCTCAGTGTTAATGATATGTTTATTATATTGTTAGGATACACAGTTGAAGGGCATCGTTTAATTAAATACTTGGAGCACATATAAATATGGGATCACGCTGTAACATTTTGTCTTGCCATCCGGAGGTGGAGGGATCTCTACATGGGAGTCCTCCCCTTTTCCATCAGGGATTTGGTGCAGTGGGTGTTGCATACAGCAGTTCTATACAATCGTGGATTAAGATGGCCTTAGGACTCCCAGACCACGTGTATTTTCTGCAGCCTTGGGGAGTTCAAGTTCCTTGAATATGTAGATTGCCAGAGGTTGCAACCCCTTTTTCATTACTTAAGGGGGCCGATCCTCAAATTTTGGTTGCACTTCAGACCCACACTCCTAATCTTTGGGCACCCGATGCAGAGGGGGCGGGCAGGGAGCAGGACCTCTTGTTAGCCTGCTCCATGGTCTGGCCAAGGTGGCCATTAACAAGTCCAGGCAGCGGGGGGTTGGGGGAGGGTTGCCCGGCCAGCTGTCTGCCCCCCTTCCACGGCTACATGCCTGGGTGCCCCTGGAGAGGGAGCACGTGGTGTCCGCTTGAGGCCTTCCATGATTGGTGGGCACCCCAAGGGCTGGACTGCTTCATCAGCCCTGAATACAACATTTTGATTTAATTAGGTATGTTTCCTTTGGAACTTTGTTTTTGTTACAGTGCCCATTTAAGGGGCTATCTATCAATTTGCTTAATTTGTTTGTTGATTTCTCAGAAGAGTATAAATAGGGGATAGCTGAGGTACTGGGTGTGTGGGAGGAGAGCTGTGAGACTGAACAAAGTCAAAAAAACTCTCTCAATCAAGAAAAGTTCTGTGTCTTGGCTTCCGCTTCACCAGCTGGCTTGAATCCTTTTAACAATCAGCATCTCTTGCCATGACAGGGCCAGATCCTGGATCATGCTAATTCCTTCAGCATACACTCATTGTTAAGCCAACGATATCTGCGATGGCTCAGCCACATTCATTGAGTGGATAGTGGTCGCATACCCAAAGACTTTCTGTGTGGCAAACTGGTCGGTGGGTCATGGCCTGCTGGATGTCCATACCTATGCTACAAGTGAGATGTAAAGATGGTAGACATAGGCAGAGACATCTGGGGGACAGCCCCGAAGGCCAGCTGACTGGTCAGAGGGACATCAGAAGAGGTGAGAAGTAACGGAAAGCTTGGGCTGACTGTGAAGAGGGCTGAGAGCAAACAGAGGACACCAAGTCATGCGCCTTCTCAGCCCACTGCCTTCAAATGAAGCAAGTACCACAGGGACGGCCTTATATACCAGGCAATGATTAACATAGAGTTGACCATCAAGCAGACCATCATCTCCCGAAACAGAAGACTGCTAGAAGAAACCATCCCCCATCCCAAGATACTGAGACTAAATGTAGCTCCTTTCATGTTGCAGATAACCCAGTCGAGGCTGAACCTGTGACCTAAGACCTTAGCCTTTACCTAATCTAAGAACTAAAGATCGGAAATATTATCCCTAGAGTAATCTAAGAGAAGAAAGATTTTCCATTGACTCATTCAAAACCAGGTTCCCTGGTTCCCTGACAGAGACAAATGTCATGCAGCAGATCTTAAACCTGGTGATCATTCAGCTCCTGAGCTTGAAAGAAGAGATACCACATTAAAAAAAACCTGAGCAGCTCCCAAGGCATAAATACAAGATAAAATATACCCAGTACACTGAAACAGCATGAATATTTAAGCAGCATCTACATCAATGTTGGTAATCTAGCCCTAATTATACACGGCATTGAAATTTGCTGGCAGAATGAGCACAGAGCTCATAAAACTGAGTGTGTTTGGATAATCACTCTGAGATGGACAATGGAAAACTGGCAGCTGATTGACAAGACTGGGTTCAGCACTCCAATTCATCCCAACAATTACAAATTAGCGAATATGCATTCAGGGTCACTGTCTTCAAGGTAAAGAGGCCATTTCTGAGTGTTTTTGTGAAATTTCAACCCTCTCCCAAAGCACTTTACACCCAATGAAGTACCTTTGAAGTGCAGTGACTATTCTTGTGCAGGAAATGTGGTGGATGATTTGCATACAACAGCAATACACAACAAACAGCAATGCGTTAACAATTAGATAATCCAGTTTTTAAAAGTAATGTTGATTTGCAGGTTAATATTGTCCAGGATTTTGCTTTGAAATTGTGTCATGGGGCCTTGTACATCCACCCTTGAGGTAAACCACCTCAAGATTACGCCATTGCGCAGCAGAAGTATTATGTGGAGAAATCAATTGGAGGGATTCAGAGCCTCTCTCAAGCCCATGATGGTGACATTAGTTTGTTAATTTGGTCTGATCCAGGGCCAGGGAAGGGGCAAGGGCTCAACCCAGGGCTCAGAGGAAGGCGTTGGCGTAGCGATATTGCCGCTGGACTGGTAATCCAGAGACCCGGGGTAATGCTCTGGGGACTTGGGTTTGAATTCCACCAAGGCAGAAGGCGATGATGACCACGAAACCATTGTCAATTGTTGTAAAAACCCATCTGGTTCCTTTAGGGAAGGAAATCTGCTGTCCTTACCTGGTCTGGCCTACATGTGACTCCAGACCCACAGCAATGTGGTTGACTCTTTGAAAATGCCCTCTGAACAAGAGCAATTCGGGATGGGCAATAAATGCTGGCCTAGCCAGCAATGCCCACATCCCACGAATGAATATAAAAAAAAATGGATGGCGGAATTGCCAGGTGTACGTGTCTCTGGCACCCTGCTATAATTTTCTAATTCATTCATGGCCTGTGAGCATCACTGCCAAGGCCAACATTTCTTGCTCACCCCCAATTACCTTGAGAAGGTGGCAGTGAGCCGCCTTCTTGAGCCGCTGCAGTGCTCTCGGGGTGGGCAATTCCAGGATTTTGACCCAATGGCAATGAAGGAATGGTCAATATATTTCGAAGTCAGCATTGTATGTGTCTTTGAGGGGCACTTGGAGGTGGTGGTGTTCGCATGCGACTGTAGCTTTTGTCCTTCTGGTTGGTAGAGGTCGCAGGTTGGTGTGGTACAGTCGATGAAGCCTTGGCAATTCGCTATATTGTACCTTGCAGCTGATACGCTTACCTAATACAAATAAAAAGACCTGGAACCCCAGACAATGCCTCAAACAGAAATAGAAACTGCGGCTAATCTTATTTTTAATGGATTGCAAAAAAATAAGTTATAACAGGTTGTTTGAGGGGTCTTTGCCCTACATCAGTCACTCAAAATAGTACAGGCAGCTCTCCCTTTTAACTTCAATCTTTTACTTAGCTACTTTGATAGCCCAAACTCTGAGGGATAGGGATAATGAGATTAATCAAAGAGCCAGCAGAAACGCAATAGGCCGATTGGTCTCCTGTGCTGTAAGACACTACGATTTTAAAGTGAGATAAGAATACAAATTCATTTTTCTTTGCTTTTGTTTCAAGCTGTGGGATTATCTTCAGGGAAAAAATGAATAGGAAATTTCAAAATTAAATAAGGCTGATTGCAAACAGCTTTGTTTTGAAGAAAGAACACTGCCCATAACCTCAATGATCACAAGGAATTCTTTGGAAATTTTGGCTGTACATTTATATGATGGTGATAATACTAAACCTCTTTCATGCAATTTGTATCCCATGCTCAACAAATCATCTGACCAAAATCAACATGTTTCATATCAAAGTCAAAGATTGGCTGCCTGTATTTTCTGACTTTATGCAATAACTAAAAACATAAATTTTCTTGTCTTTTCCAAGCGTTTGTTGTAACCGGGTTTTCTCTGCCTTTATTGATGTTTTCCCTGCCTGGGCTGGAGGGTCTGAGCTATGAGGAAAGATTGCATAGGCTGGGGTTGTTTTCCTTGGAGCAACGAAGGTTGAGAGGGGACCTGATAGAGGTGTATAAGATTATGAGGGGCATAGATAGGGTGGATAGGAAGGCACCTTTTCCATTAGTAGAGAGGTCAATAACCAGGGGGCATAGATTTAAGGTGAGAGGTAGAAGGCTAAAGGAGGAGTTGAGGGGGATTTGTGGTTGGAGACTGGAACTCACTGCCTGAAAGGACGGTTGAGTCAGAAACTCTAGGAACATTTAGGAAGTATTTAGACATTCACTTGCATTGCCATAGCCTCCAGGGCTTTGGGCCAAGTGCTGAAAAATGGGATTAGTGTAGTCAGATCTTTGTTGACCAGCGTGGACACAATGGGCCAAATAGACTCCTTCTGTGCTGTGGACGCCTATGAGTCTAAATCTCACAATGCGATAGTATTTCTCCTGACATAACTAAATTTATTGACAAAGTAATGCATCATACTGAACTACTTTTCTCTTTATATAACAATACAGTGTTTAACTCTCTCCTGACTGGAGACACCAACGAAACAGCAACACCTTGATCATTTGATTGACTGTTAGTAGTCAAATGCAATCACTTTCATAGAATCATCGAACAGCACAGTCCAGAAAGAAGCCATCAAGCTGGCTCTTTCAAAGAATATTCCAGTTAGTCCTACTCCAGCTCTTTCCTTATATCCCTGGAATTCTTTTCCCCTTCAAGTATTCATTTGATTCCCTTTTGAAGACTACTTTTGAATCATCGCCCCATTCAGCAGTACATTCCAAATCCTAACCATTTCTAACATTAAAAAAAAGCTTCCCAGAAGGAAAAAACAGTTCAGACCAGTACTCTTATTTCCCAGTTTTTACTGGTGTTCCATTTTAAAGTATACAAGACCAGTTCAGACCAGTATCCTTATTTCTCAGTTTTTGCTGTTTTTCCCTTTTGGGTATTCCTCATGTCACTTCTGGTTCCTTTGCCAATCACTTTAAATGTCTGGTGATCGACCCTTTCAGCAACTGGAAATAGTTTATCTTTATTTACACTCTAAATATCTGATGGTTTTTAGACACCTCGGTCAAATCTCCTCGTCTCTGCTTCAAGGAGAACAGCCCCAGCTTCACCAACCTATCCACACAACTGTAATCCCTGATCCCCGGAACCATTCTAGTAAACCTCTTCTGCATCCTCTCCAAAGCCTTCACATTCTCCCTAAAGTGCAGTGCTTCACTCCAAGGAACCTTTTGGATGCCATTCCTGATAAGCCATGCCTGAGTGGCAGTCCTTTTGTCTCTGAATCAGCACTTTGTACATTCAAGACCAACTCTAGAGACATTAGTCTAAATTGAGACTGACACTCCTGCACAGTACTGGGAAAGTACTGCACCGTCGGAGGTGACACCTTTCAGGTGGGATGTTAAACCAAGTCCCGTCTGGCCTCTCAGGGAGACATGGCATTATTTTGAAGAAGAGAAGCGGCCTTCTCCCTGCTGTCCTGGCCAAAATGTATCCCTCAACAGACATCATAAAAATAGGCTACCTGATAGCTGATACATTGCTGATAGTGGGCCCTTGCTGTATACAAATTGACTGCCGATATCTAACATTATAGATTGCCGGATGGATTACATTTCAAGGGTACTTCATTGGTCGTAAAATAATTTGGACAAGAGGGGCTATCTGAAAACAAGTTCTTTATTGCTTTCTTCTTTCTAACAAAGAATTGTGAGTCAATGGAATTCACTTCCAGTGTCGGTGATCGAAGGAGAAACCATGGCAACATTCAAGTTTGGATTGCAAGGAAAAAGGTTCGAAGGGCTATGGAGTGAGGATGGGTAAATGTGATCAGAAATATTTGCTTGCTTGGACGGTTAATGCCAACCTGGATTAGTTGGCTGAATGGCCTGTTACCATGTTGCCATGCTTCTCTGTAGCTCTTGAAGTGCAAGTGCATGGACAGCAGGCTTGATGCCCATACCCTCCCCTGCCATCCCTTGTAGTCAAATACTCTGTCAACTCTCACTGTCAAACAAAAATGGCCACTTGGGTGAGATATCAAGAGCACCCTGATATCCTTAGAACTGGGCCCAAAAGTTGGAATCAACACCTTCAGAATGAGGGTGGAGCAGAGAAGAAAAATGACAAAAGAAAATTGGCAAGGAAGAAAATAAATTCTATTGTCAGTTTATTATAACCTCTCTATAAACATCCTGATAGATTTACTGAGAGACAGTAAAGAGGGATACTAATTAACAACCAGCAATCTGATTTACTGATGGTTTCCTGCATGCAAAATGTCACATTTGTTAACTCGTTTCATGGTGAATCTCTGTTTAACCAGTTCTTGTAGCCTCATTGAAAATAAGACAATTGAATTTTTCTCTAGTGTTGGTAAATTTTGTGTTAGATCATCACTTTAGATTTTGGCGACGTAATGTCGAAATATGACACAGTATTCTGCAGCTAGCTTCACCCGATATCGACAAACATCTTCTGTCTGTAGAATTCATGGGATAACAATTAGGGGTGGGAAGTCTTGTAGATTTTGGTTCCTTTTCCCTGGCTCATTGTTGTTCAATACAATAGACATGTTGGGAATCCAGATATAGCTAACTGCATTTTTCACGAGTAAATAAAATTGAGTAATGGAGACCATGGATGGGCACATGATCTGATTATTCATACCCGCAGGGCATAGTTACTTCCACCATCACCTTTTGCGCACATGTACATTATTGTAAGCAGCTTCATTCGGTTCATGTGAAGTAAATTGTCTGTTGGTTTATAGTTTGTGCTGTGGTCTAATAAACTGTATATTTAGGCTGTCTAACAAAGAGGAGGAGAAGCCAGTAATAGAATTACATTCCCAGTATAAAATGACAAATATTTTCTATTCAATATTTGCTCCTCATAACTGTTTACCTAGTCATTGTACAGATAAAGGCACTTTTGGATTGTAGAGCCACAAAATCTGCTCAAGGGAGCATTGGTAGCGCTGAACTCAGGTACAGTCTCTCGTTTAAAATGCAACGAGTGAACCAATCTGGAATCCTAAGCCACAGCCATAATATTCTCAGGACTGTACACTAAATTTGTACAGACCAACACAGCTTTAACTTCCTAAATCCCTTATGATGTACTTTTCTTTTTATTCATTCACGGGAAGTGGGCATCGCTAGCTAGGCCAGCATTTGTTGACCATCCCTAATTGACCTTGAGAAGCTGGTGGTGAGCCACCTTGAAGTGCTGCAGTCCATATGGTGTAGGTGCTGTCAGGGAGAGAGTTCCAGGATTTTGCCCAGTGAAAGTGAAGGAGCGGTGATATAGTTCCAAGGCAGAATGGTCTGTGGCTTGGTGGGGAGCTTGCATGTGGTGATGTTCCCATGCAACTACTGCCCTTGTCATTCTTGGTGGTAGTGGTCACGGGTTTGGAAGGAGGCTGGATAAGTTGATGCAGTGCATCTTGATGGTCCACACTGCTGCCGCTGGGCTTCGCTGGTCAAAGGAATAAATTTTTTAAGTAGTGGATAGGATGCCAATCAGTGGACTACTTTATCCTGAGTGGTTTTTTTTTTATTTATTCATTCATGGGATGTGGTCATTGCTGGCTAGGAATGCATTTATTGCCCATCCCTGAGCTGGTGGTGGTAAGCTGTGTCCTTAAGCCGCTGCAGTCCATGTGGTGTAGGTACACCCACAGTGCTGTTAGCAAAAGACTCCCAGGTTTTTGACCCAGCGATAATGAAGGAACGGTGATATAGCTGCAAGTCAGAATGATGTTTGGCTTAAAGGGGAACTTGCAGGTAGTGGTGTTCCCATGCATCTGCTGCTCTTGTCCTTCGAGGTAGTAGAATATGGCGGCGGGTTTGGAAAGTGCTGTCAAAGGTGCCATGAGTATGACTATGTCAGGTTGTTGCTTGACTAGTCTGTGGGACAGCTCTCCCAATTTTGGCACAAGCTCCCAGATGTTAGTAAGGAGGACTTTTCAGGGTCTACAGGGCTGGATTTGCTGTAGTCATTTCCAGTGCCTAGGTCAATGCCGGGTGGTCTGTTTGGTTTCTTAGCAGTTTGGTACAACTGAGTGGCTTGCTGGACAATTTCGGAGTCAACTGTGGATCTGGAGTCACACATAGGCCAGACCAAATAAGAATGGCAGATTTCCTTCCATAAAAGGACCTTAGTGAACCAGCTGGGTTTTTATGACAATCAACATGGTTTCATGGTCACCATTACTGAGATTAGTTTTTAAATTCCAGAGTTATTAATTAAATTTAAATTCCACTAGCTGCCATGGTGGTGTTTGAACCCATGCCCCAGAGCATTAACTTGGATTAACCTGGACCTCTGGATTAATAGTCCAATATCATTACCACTATGCCTCCCCAATGGTGTCGAGCTTCTTGAGTGTTATAGGAGGTTCACTCATCTAGACAAGTGGAGAGTATTCCATCACACTGCTGACTTGTGCCTTGTAGATGGTGGATAGGTTTTGGGAAGTCAGGAGGTGAGCTACTTGCTGCAGAATTCCCAGCCTCTGACCTGCTTTTGTAGCCACAGTATTTATATGGCTGGCCCAGTTCAGTCTCTGGTCAATGGTAACCTCCCAGAATGTTGATAGTGGGGTACTCAGCAAAGGTAATGTCATTCAATGTTTAGTGGTAGAAGATTAGATTCTTTCTTGTTGGAGATGGTCATTGCCTGGCACTTGTGTGGTGAAAATGTTACTTGCCACTTATCAGCCCAAGCTTGATTATTGTATAGATCTTGCTGCATATGGACACTGTTATGATCCCAGCTACTGTTAATAGTGGACAAGTCAGATCCCAGAGTGAAACCTGGCTTGATAGATCCTGAACTTTTTTTTAGAAACCGTGGAGGAAAGCTACTGAACAAATTCACAGGAGCCTGCTGATGAACTTTTAACATAAAAAATAAAATATTTATTGAAACAAAAAAAGTGAACTATATTATACCAAACAAAAAGGTTTGAAAGATCTCAATATAAATACAAGACGATTCAAATTCCCACTATTCCTTTACCCCAGCAACATCTTTATAGACACATAAACCAGTGAAGAGTTATAACCAACTTGACACAAGGGCTTCTCACTTGGGACTGGCACAGTTACAAACGTTTTCTTCTGGTGAATTCCTGAGCATTCACTTAATGCTTCCTATCCAACTTGTATCTTTCCCAAGACACCCAAAAATTTCACTCCTAACTCACTATTTCTTCAACTGCAGAGCAAACAAATTAGTTTCCTAAACTCAGTCTTCCAGTAGCACCTCTGTGAACCTGATCACTTTACGGAGCCCATAACTGATTATTCAGTTTACTATTGTCCCACTCACCTTGCAGGTTTTCTTCTCAGAGCCTCAGATCCCTGTCTTCTCTCTCTGACACACACACTGAGCTTCCCTCTCTCAACTCCTGTCTTTTCTCTGTCTTTGTCCCTGGATCCCTGTCACTAGGCAACAGTAAAGCTTTTCTTTTTTTCCCCTTTCTTCCCCCCCGCCCCTGAACTGTCAATCCCTTTTAACCCAACCCTTTGACTTAAGGGGTTGTAAAACCTAATTAAAAATGTATATATACAAACAAACCCAAAAGACCTGACTTTTCACTCACAAGTCTTTCCAGACACCCAGGCACCAAGGTTCATTAACAAAACCTAACTGAAACCAAAATCATTTTTACCTTTCTTAATGCACAAATATATGTATGAATTCAACTTGAAATTATACATTGTTCATATCACCACTGGCTGCTTTAATTTCTGAGGAGTTGCAAATGGTGAACATTGCGCAATCATTAACAAGCATCCCCACTTCCGACTTTATGATGGAGGGAAGCCCTGTACTTAGAAGTCCTGTGCTCTTTGCCTTCACTCTTTAGGCTTTTTTGTTCCCCTGATGAATCGAAATAATGTCTGCATCTATTTGGAAAATAGAGCAATATATTTAAACCAAACACTGTACCGTAAACCACTTGTAAGTGACACACAGGCAAGGCACATTACTCATGATATTAATATGGTCATCATTGATGACACAGTTTCTCAGCTGAATCTCAGTTGTATCACTAAGATTGTGTGTTTCCATGTCCTTAAGAGCATCCTACTCCACCAACACCCTCAGCTCAAATGCTGCTGAAACCCTCTTCCATACCCCTAGACTTGACAATTGCAGTGCACTCCTGGCTGCCTCCTACAATCTATTCTCTGCAAACTTAAGGTCTTCCAAAACTCGGACCAAGTTTTGTTCACCCATTATCCCTGTGTTTACTGCCTACATTGGGGTCCCAGTTCCTCAATTTTAAATTTCTCATTCTTGTTTTCAAACCCTGTCTGCTGTCTCCCCTCCCAATCTCTGTAATCTCCTCCAGCCCCACAAACCTCTGAGATATCTGCACTCCTCCAATTCTGGCCTTTGAGCATCCCCAATTTTAATTACGCAACTACTGGTGGCTGTGCCTTCACCTACCTAGACATTAAGCTCTGGTATTCCATCCTTAAACCTCTCTCTCTCTCTCTCTCTCTCCCCTTCTTTATTACAGTCCTTAAAACTGACCTTTTTAACCAAGCTTTTAGCCTTCTGCCCTAATATATCCTTATGAGGCTTAGAGTCAAATTTTGTTCCATAATGCTTCTGTGAAGTGGCTTGGGATGATTTACTATGTTAAAGGTGCTTTATAAATACAAGTTTTTGTTGTTGTTATAGTCATTCCACAGGGTTCTCATAATTCCATCAAGAACAGTCTCCATGGCAACTAATGAGATAGAGCCAATCCCCGAGGGAAAGAGCAGCTGTTGTGACAATTGATCGCATGGCAGCTTAACCGTTATGTTTGGCCAGGTTTCCAAAGCCCATTCAGATGACGTATCCTGGACCAAATAATGCAGACCCTGTGCATTCTCCAAGCGCTCTTCCATTTTTAATAAAGCTGATTCGATTTCAGAAAACTAAATACTTTTCAATTGCTATTGCTACCAATAAACAAAAACAAACTGAAGGAATAAAAGAAATCGTGTGTCACTCATCAAACACGTTCTTGTGAGCACTGCAAATTCTCGCTACGTCCAGATTCTATATCACACGACTCTCACTGGCAGTCTACACTTGATCAGTTTTGTACTGCACGCCTGCTGGACAAAATATTTTTGGCCTTAGTCTGAAGCAATATTTTAACATTATAAAAATACTGTTATTCAGTGCTTACACAACATGGGTGATTTTCATCGCACATCCCCTCCCATTGGCCTTAGACGAAGGCACATCGGTTACATTGCTGTCCTTTGGCTTCAAAACTTACTGATATGTGCTGGATTAAGCAATGTGATGCCAGAGAGTAAAATATTGATCAAACCAGGAAAGTTGTCACATTTGAGAATGAATGCTGCTTACTTATAAGTTTCCTATAGTACAACAGTTGAGTACACTTCGAAAGTGCTTTAATGGCTGTAAAGCACTTTGGGATGCCCCGAGATGGCGAAAGATGCTATATAAATGTAAATTTTTCCCTTTTTTATCTTCTTAAAGTACTGACATATCATCTGGGGTCAATGTAGGCTGGATTTTCATCTCTGCGTCCTGGGTTCAAATACATGTTCGTCTGATGGATTACAAGTATCCTATAGCTGTTAAAGAAGTGCCTTTGACCAGTAGTACAAAAGTGATGTTGAATATGACAATTTTACTCAGTGAGCGGGGCCAGTTTGAGAAATAGAAATGTTATCAAAGCAATGCAATTGCTCTTGTTTGATATTGCGATCAATGTGTGCTGCTGGGGAAAAGCAGAGGGATCTTTATGATGCATCTCACCTGACCTAAAATACTAGGCAATCAAAAGGAGAAAGTATTCCATTTCCCAATACTTTTTTTTTAAACTCTTTTGTCGTGGGGATTTGTGGGTATATCTTGTAAGACCAGCATTTGCTACCCATCCCTAATTGCCCTTTGAATTGAGTGACTTGCTAAGCCATTTTAGAGGGTAGATAAATCACATTGTTGCGGGTTTGGAGTCACATGTAGGCCTGTAGGCAGGTAAGGATGGCAGATTTTCTTCCCTAAAAGTCATTAGCGAACCAGGTGCATTTTTTTACAACAATCAGTGATAGTTGTCATGGTCACCATTACAGATCCTAGCTTTCAATTCCAGGTTTTATTAATTGAATTTAAATTACACCAGCTGCCATGATGGGATTTGATCCCATACAGCATTAGCCTGGGCCTCTGGGCCAATGACATGCCACTATGCCACCATCCCCCATGAACAACTAAAAAAACCTGACATTGAAGAGCAAAAATATTTTGAACTTCTTAAAAAATAGATAAACAAATCAAAAAATTAATTGGCTGCTTTACTGTGGTGGACACAAGCTGCCTAGTTCACTTTCTCACCAAAGGAAAATCTTGCAAGGCTCCCTGGACATGAGCACTGGTCAGTGACAGAGTGAGAACACTATGGGGGGAATCGCCCAGATTTGCACCAAGTGCGGTAGCGGGCATGAAGAAAGATGTTTTACCCAGCGGCTGCAAAGGTGGGTTTTCATGCCGTATCATCTCACCCCCAAGTCATTAAATATGCAGCCATAGGAAACACGCGGTCTCGCAAGCGGGCGCCTCTAATTTTCACGCCAAGCCGTTACCTTGCCACTTCCTTACACCGGGCACCATATTCAAACAGCAGCCACACACACACACACTTCTCAATGCTTGCAGCCCAGGACTGCTCCAGTGAAGTCATGGCCCCAAAAGCCAAGAAGAGTGCAGCCCCCCAATTCAGTGATGCATCCCTGGGATGCCTTCTGGATGCCGTGGAGGCCCACTGCGATATCCTCTACCCTGGCTCTGGCCGCCGGAGGGTCATCAGTCTCACCACTCCAGCTTGGGTGGCAGAGGTAGTCAGTGCCAATGCTGCACACAAGAGGTCAGCCATCTAGTGCAGAAAATGGATGAATGACCTAATCTGTGTCACCAGGGTAAGGCAACCATCTCATCACTCTAAACTCACACACTCACAAGCCCATCACACATTCATTGGCATCTCACTCACTGCCAGCTCAAGGGACATCACCACTCACTCTCTCACACACACCCTCACATCTCCATCTGGCCTCATCTCCTCTGCAGACTGCCTCCTCAGCCCTCACCCTCTTGAGGCCACTTGTACAGATCAACATGTTCCCCCACATACACCCTGGGACAGCCCATTACTGCCCTCACCCTGCAGCCTCTTCCCTGGCCTGAGGCCACTTCTCCCCCATCCCCAAGCACGCCCTAGCCTTGCACCCGTTGAAAAGCCAACCCCTATGGCTGGTCTGGTAGGTAGAGACCTGCCCATGAGACCCCTAAAAGTGATGTGGTGCTGCCTGCGAGGCCTGGTGCTGATGACCGCGAGTGCTGCCCGGAGCAAGGTAGGCAAACAAACCCCAAAGTCCCGAGTGAAGTGCAGCCCGCCAGGTGTACGTCGCTTACGTGCAGCTGTGAAACACGGATGATCCAGCGTGGGTGGGGGATGATTCTGCTGAGCAGGGCTTATAATGAGATGCTAAGGAATTGAAATTAGGTTCACGACATGCGGCTGTGGGAAACGTGGCCCATCATTGGCGAGGAGAGCGGATGACCACAAACTGGTTTCACAACGGTGTATATCCGATTTTTGGCCTTCTTGCCATATTGTCCGCTCACGCCCGCCGCCAACGGGACTTGACGATTCCCGCCCTAGAGTTCGGATTTTTCACCCATACCTAGCCTTTACCACATGTGTAGCACAATCTCATAAAATAACTGCGTCGATTGGAGGAAATTCCAGAAAAATCTGACAGCAGAGACGTTGACAATTTTTTTCATTGCAAATAACCCTGACTACAATAATGATGCACTCCACTTTGTTGAACAGACGCAAGGCAAGTCAATAGGGAAGTTAATATTACCCACTTCACGTGAGTGCAGTCAGTGAAACTGCACCAGGATTACCTTGAAGCCGGGTGAACGGCCAATTGAATGGAGCCGTGCTGTCAAGTGGCAGAACTATCGCTGAAGATAGCAGTCCTATTCTTGTGGGAAAATCCACAGACTGTAACCTCCTGCCCTTGTTTTCTCCTGTTGTTCCTTCTCTTTGACTGAAATTGCTTGAGTGCAATTCCACAGGCAGTGACAAGCCATTCATTCTGGTTTCTTAATCTTCATGCACAAACCTAGACAGTGAGCATTGGCAGCTCATTCTACCTTCCCAGTAGGAAAAGCCGGGAAAGCTTAGGAAATGACTGGCACTGGTCCGGACTGGAGTTCTATTTTAAGATATACAAGACCAGTTCGGAGCAGTACCGGTCATTTCCTAAGTTTTACCTGTTTTTCCTTCTGGGATGGAGGGCCTCACATGCATGACCTTTAAACTTTGATCATAATGGCCATGACTTTAACTCCCTTTGTCTTGTGGACAAAACTAGGAGGGTGCAGTTAAAATGAGGCAAATGACTTTTTTAATACATTCGTAGGATGCAGTGGGCGTCACTGACAAGGTGAGCCTTTACTGCCCGTCCTTAATTAGGTTTGTGGTGGTGGTGGTGAGCTTCTTTAATACAAATTGAGTGGCTTGCTAGGCCATTCCAGGCGGGAGTTAAGAGTCAACCACATTACTGTTGGTGTGTAGGCATTAAGTTGCAAATAGGCTAGACCTGCAAAGTTGGCAGATTTTCTTCCCTGAAGGACAGTAGTGAACCAGATGAGTTTCTATGGTCACCTACACTGATACTAGCTTTCTCATTCCAGATGTACTTAGTTGAATTTGAATCCCCCAGCTGCCGTATGTTGGATTTGAACTCATGTCCCTAGATGATTAGTCCAGGCCTCTAGGTTACATCCTAGACTGGTATAGTTACTTACCTCCTCTGATCCTGATACCTCCCCGCCTTTCCTGACCTTAGCCTGCTCCTCTGAACTGGCAAGCAGAATACCCGGTGCAAATTGACCAAAACCTTGTTTAAATATCATCGGGATCCGATCTGTTGTTTTAGTCCGGAGTCTGAGTGAGGGAATTCTGATGGCTTCTGTGTCAGGCCGAGAGGGGGATTCATGAGCCAGACGAGGCCCAGGCAGGTACGTTTTTAATTTTTATTTCAGGTTTCTTTGCCCGGGGGGATAATTTAATATCCCGCACCATGTCAGTTAAAAGTTCATTTTGCCTCTGCAGTGACCTTTCGAAAATCTGCTTACAAGAGATGAATGGTTAAATTCACTGGTGTTGTGCTGAAATAGATTTGGTATAAATCACATTGTTTCATGTGACCCACACAAAGCTAATTGAAAACAAGGATTAAACTTGAAAGCCAGCAAAACCTCTTCTGTTATGTATTTATTGCAATACTTTCTTAGGCAGCCAAAATAGGATTATGGGACTGCGTAATGGAGCATGGAGGGGTAATCAGAAACTGGCCATGTGAAGTTCGTTAAAATTGATGATTATGAAATTTCTATACAGCCTCAGACAATGGAAGTTCGAGTCCAGGCTGGACTATCATAATAGAGGGGATTACTGTCTGTTCATATCATCGAATTGGGACAGACACATAGGAGCATGGAGAGAATTGTTCTTCAAGTGAATTTGGGACCTTCAGCTCATCTTCAGGATTTAACAACCCTATAGTTAGCATACAGAAGAATACTGCAGTTTATATTCCTTGCAGTCACTTTGACCTGCCATTGCTCTGCCCGCCTACGTATTTTTGTGTCACTCATTCTGCAGTTTCCAAATTGTCTCCTCGGATTCAGTTACCCCTCACTGTCTTGTGAATTTGCTCAATTTGCATTGAGCTTCTGACTCCAAGTGGCGATATAAATGCCAAAGGACATTCTCCTTTTTATTAAAGCATCTTCTTTGTCTTAGAGTATGGAAGATGAAATCTCATCAATAAATTAATATTTTTTCACACAAATTCTCACTATTTCACTTCCTAGGTAAAATTTAAGGTCTGTTAAAAAAAAATACTTTTATTTGGAATTATCCAGCCTGCTGCTGGCTCTGCCGTGTAAGGTCCAAATTTACTTTCATCTTCTAACGGAGATACAGATGGTTCTTGCTGTCCCCTTTGAGTCGTGGTGGTGACCACAGTGAGGGAACACTCCTGACTCGTCCCAGCCACCATAGGCTAACTTCCTGAGGAGAAAGAAACTTCCCCAGCTCGTTACTGTCAGCACATAGAAAGTTCTACTCAAATGGATCCGTCACCCATCTGATGAACACCATTGTTACTTGATGATGGCACAACCATACTCCTCTATGCTCCTGGCTGCTTTCCTGAAAATACTTGGAGCCTCTCAGAACATATGGCGTCACGCACTCCCGAGCCTGATGGATTCCCTGCAATGGATTGGGCGGGAGATGATGGATAGGCTGCAATGGCAGCACAAATAAAAACAAAAAAAAATTCAAAGCAGAAGTCACAAATATATAAATTAACTGAACCCAGATTAGATGTGTGCTGCCATTTCTCAATGGTTGCCCTGAATTATATGTACACCTGATTTACATTAAGGCTTGCCTCACTCTAGGAGGCTTCATGCAAAGAGGGCCTTTCGAATGGGAGATTAAATTTGGAACATAAGTTGAGTGCTTGCTACCTGTGGTGGAGGTGGTGGCATCATGGTATTGTCACTGATAATGCTCTATGGGCCTGAGTTCAAATCCCACTACGACAGATGGTGAAATTTGAATTCAATAAAAATCTGGAATTAAAAGTCTGATGATAACTATGAAACCATCGCCGAGTGTCATTAAAAAAAACTCTATCCGGTTCACTAATGTCCTTTAGGGAAGGAAATCTGTCATTCTTACCTGGTCTGACCACATAGTTAACTCTTAAATGCCCTCTGAACTAGGGCAGTTGGGGTTGGGCATTAAATCCCATGAATGAATAAAAAATATATAATTGTCAACTCCACATTCCAAGGATCTTGGTAGGTCATGAAGATAACAGAATGGGGAACATATCTGCTGCTGAAGTGCCACCACTTTGCTGGCACTCTCCTTTATGCAGCACAGTACATTCAGATGGCAATGTGATATGCTAGTAAGCTACATGTTACTACAAAACAAATACCCATTCAACTTTGTGAATTCAATCCCTTTCTGTTATTTGATGAGCTCTTGTAAAGACATATGAATTGTCCTGACAGCTTAGTGGGTAAATGTATTGCATAGTATGGTAATCAATTTTATAGGTACCAGCTTTGATTCCCAGTATGTGGTGAGTTTTCAGGTATTGCCTGGGCATAATTGGGACATTTTGACCCTGGACATTGGAGAGGAAAAGTGGATTTGGATTGCTACTCCTGATCAGAATACAGTGACACCAGTTGTAAGTACTAATATGGGAACAGGATTGGGCTGGGCTATGGATTCCCATCTATTCTATTTGTGAGAGTAGGTTTGTAAACTCTACGAGTGCAGCCCTGGCTAACCCTGGGCGTCTAGGCCTGATTAACCCTGGGCATCTAGGCCTGGCTAACCTTGGGCATCTAGGCCTGATTAACCCTGGGCATCTAGGCCTGGCTAACCCTGGGCGTCTTAGGCCTGATTAACCCTGGGCATCTAGGCCTGGCTAACCCTGGGCGTCTAGGCCTGGCTAACCCTGAGTGTCTAGGCCTGATTAACCCTGGGCATCTAGGCCTGGCTAACCCTGGGTGTCTAGGCCTGATTAACCCTGGGCATCTAGGCCTGGCTAACCCTGGGCGTCTAGGCCTGATTAACCCTGGGCATCTAGGCCTGGCTAACCTTGGGTATCTAGGTCTGGTTAACCCTGGGGGTCCAGGCCTGGCTAACCCTGGGCGTCTAGGCCTGATTAACCCTGGGCATCTAGACTTGGCTAACCCTGGGTATCTAGGCCTGGCTAACCCTGGGCGTCTAGGCCTGGCTAACTTTGAGCGTCCAGGCCTGGCTAACCCTGAGCTTCTAGGCCTGGCTAACCCTGAGCATCTAGGCCTGGCTAACCCTGGGCATCTAGGCCTGGCTAACCCTGGGCGTCAAGGCCTGGCTAACCCTGGGTGTCGAAGCCTGGCTAACCTTGAGCATCTAGGACTGGCTAACCCTGGGCTTCTAGGCCTGGCTAACCCTGAGCATCTAGGCCTGGCTAACCCTGGGCATCTAGGCCTGGCTAACCCTGGGCATCTAGGCCTGGCTAACCCTGGGCATCTAGGCCTGGCTAACCCTGGGCATCTAGGCCTGGCTAACCCTGGGCATCTAGGCCTGGTTAACCCTGGGCATCCAGGCCTGGCTAACCCTGGGCGTCTAGGCCTCTGGGGATGTATATGTAGATGAGCAAATAAAAAGCTACTGGAATGAAAATAAGAAAACGGATTTTACTCCTGTGAAGCTTTTATAAAGAATTTTAATATTTGATATTTTATTATGAAGTTAAATACTGTTATAAATAATTATGGCAGACATGAAGACTGTAATGTGAATTTGCTTAAATGGAGTGAGGATTTTCATTTGCTGCTGTTATTTTTTTTGAATGCATCAAATTGACAAATTGAAATTAAAACTAAAGACTGAAAATGCTGGGAAGGTGGTGGAAAGGTTCAGCAGATCAATGGGCATCTGGAATGAACCCTTCAGTGGTACCACTTCCAACATTTTCTTGGCAAGTGATGGAGGGAGTTTGTTGCAGATGGAGGCAATGGGGAAAAGAATTAGAGATCATAGGGATGAGATAGCTAAACGTTCTACCAACAGTGACCAAGGGGCCAAGGCTAATGCTCTGGGGACAGGGGTTCAAATCCTACCATGGAGCTGGTGGAATTTAAATTCAGTTAAGAAAACAGGTATATAAAGCTGGTGACCATGAAACTATCTTCAATTCTAAAAATCCATCTGGTTCACTAATGTCCTTTAGGGAAGGAAATCTGTCATCCTTGCCTGGTGTGGCCTACTTGTGACTCCAGACCCATAGCAATGCGGTTGACTCTTAACTGCCTTCTGAAATGGCCTAGCAAGCCACTCAGTTAAAGGGTAATTAGAGATGGGCAACAAAGGCTGGTCTTTCCAGTGATGCCCATATCCCATGAAAGAATAAAAAAAAAACAAGCTTTTGAGGTGAGGACACTAGAGAGTGAAGGGTATAAGTGGAAAAGTAAGTTTGGGGAAGTGAGATCATGAAGGGATTCATAAATGAGGATGAGAATTTCAAAGTCAATGTATTGGGGGGTTAGTGGGTGTAGTATAAGGGTCTGGCATATACAGGTTTAATGTGGACTTAGTGCAGTACTGCCCAAATAGAGATGTAAGAAGGTACATGACCCAGACCCATGGTGTGGTGTTGAACAGGGACATGTTAAGACCAAGACATGGAGATAGCTCCTTGCCTGCACCCTTTACTGTATATATGTATATAGTTACAAGTAGTTCATAAAGACTTGCTGTTAACATACAGAAGACTATGAAGACTTCTTAACCGGACACCTTCTGTAACCAATTCCATCCCAAGAGTGGGGAGGGGGGGGTTAGGAGCCCATTGTGATTAGTTTACACACAGGATGACATGTGAGTGCACCTAGTACACAATACAAGTGACAGAATCCTGTATGGGCTTATGTAGCGTGGAACTCCCATGGCTGTTGAGGGGGCACTGGAGAAATCCCACCTTTAAGTGACATTTCATGGATGGGAAATTATATTAAGCATAAACAATACACCAACACATCATGTGGTTTCCTTTGATTATGTTCCTGTAAAGCGCTTTAAAATATATACTTAAAATTTTTTAAATATAAGCACATCACAGAATCACAGAATCTTAAAGGCCCAGAAGGAGGCCATTTGGCCCATCATGTCTGCACTGGATCTCCAAATGAGCATTCTGACCTAGTGCCATTGCCTGGCCTTTTACCCATACCCCTGCACATTGTTTCTGTTCAAATAATCATCTAATGTCCTCTTGAATGCCTCAATTGAATGTGCCTCCACCACACTTCCAGGCAGTGCATTCCAGGCCCGAACCATTCATGTGAAAAAGTTCTTTTCTCACGTCACACTTGATTCTTTTGCAAATCACTTTAAATATGCGCTCTCTCATTCTAGATCCTTTTACGAGTGGGGACAGCTTCTCCCTATCTACTCTATCCAGCCCCCTCACGATTTTAAACGTCTCTAACAAATCTCCTCTTAGCCTTCTTCTCTCCAAGGAGAACAGTCCCAACCTCTCCAATGTATCCTCACAGCTGAAGTTTCTCATCCCTGGAACCATTCCTGTAAACCTCTTCTGCACTCTCTCCAACGTGTTCACATCCTTCCTATAGTATGGTGCCCAGAACTGTAAACAATATTCCCGCTAAGGTCCAAAGAGTGTCTTATGTAAATTCAGCATAACCTCCTTGCCCTTTTGTTGTTAATAGATTTTTAAAGAAACATTTTGCTAAAGATATTTTCATGAGCACAGGCCGACTCCACAAGGAACTGCACTTGCATGAAGTGTACCGAGGCCATTAGTGTTGTAGGCCAGACTCTCTACCCCACACTTCCTGTGAGTGACTGTCCCTTTGGAGCACAGAATCACCCCAATGACAGGCCTGTTAAATGATTGCCACCACGTGGAAATTGCTAATAAGTGTGCCTTGCTGTTGGTGGCATGCACTGGCAGCCTTACCTGCCCTTCAGTTCCAGGAGGTGCCCTGCTAAGCAGCCCAGTCAAAAACAGAGAAGCTCGTTGCACAAAGACACAAGAGAGTTTGATGCTTTAGGAAAAATAAAACTCTGAATAATGTCAAGCTATGCAATAAGAAGAATTCCACTGTGATTAAGCCTTGTGCCCAGAGTGGCGTGACTGGACTAATGTTTATTAAACATGAGCAGACCCCCACTGCCCTTGCCTGAATTAGTTTGGGGATGGGTGAAGCTCACTGTTCTGAATTTGTTATTGATAATAGGTGGATAACATATAGGAACATAGGGGCAGGAGTAGGCCATTCAGCCCATCGAGCCTGCTCCATCATTCAATATGATTATGACTGATCACCCACCTCTCCTTCAACACTTCTCCTCATTGAGGTCATACACGTAATTTCATCTCTCCAGGACAAATGGTGGTGTGGGTGAGGGTTGGGGGGGTGCAAAGAGAGATGGAATTGTCACTACTCATATACTTTTGGTCCGCTTTGCCATAAAGCGTCTATTATTCCCAATGGGATGGGTTTTCAACTTTGACTGGTAGTAGACACTAACAATACTTCCACTCTCCCTCTTTAAGGGGAATGACCTTCATCCCAAATATCATATTTCAGATGGCCGCCAATAGAGACTTCGGCCTGAATCTTCTGGTCAGCATGTGGGGTGGGCCCCGCTCACCGACACGTAAAATGACGCGCGGTGACATCGGGCGTGCGTCCTGATGTCACCGCGCGTCATTCAGGTCTTCGGTTTGGCAAGCACGCACTGGAGTTGGCTGCGTGCCACCGAACTGTCATAGGCCTATTAAGGCTGTTATTAATCTAATTAAGCTGATTGTCTGGGCTGCCCATCCAACCTTAAAGTTGGCGGGGGGGCAGGCGAAGAGCCCAGGATTAGGTTTCATGAAGTGTTTATAAATTAAATAAAAATTTTTATTAAAATTCATTGACATGTCCCAGCTCATGTGACACTGTCACATGAGGGGACAAGTTTGAATAATTTTTTTCTTCTTTATTTTAATTCTTCATAAACAAACTAATCTCCCTGAGGCAGCTCCGTGCCTCAGGGAGATTCCTGCGCTCTTTCACGTGCACGCACGAAAGAGCACAGGCCCCGACTCTCCCTCCTCCCCCCCCCACCCCAGCCCGCACAGGGAGCGCTCAGCGCTTCCGGTGGCATGTTGCACTGGGCGGGCCTTAATTGGCCCCACCCACTTAAAATGGCGGCGCGCAGCCGATCGCGGGCAGCGATATGCTGCGCACCCACCCACGCCCGCTCCCGCTCAGCCTCCCCCACCCCGACAGGGAGAAAATTCTCCCCTTGATTGTAGTTGGACTGAAATTTCTGGGACTGGCTCCCCAGGCTTAAAGCCATGAAGTAGGATTTAAGTCATAACAAGACACATTCTCTTTTAATTTCTGCAATTCTTTGCTCCCTAAGGGAGGTCCTTTCAGGATTTCTGGCTCTCCCTCAAGCAATGCCCCAATCTTAAAATTCTCTTTCTTTTCAAATCCCTCCATGGCTTCACTCCTCCCTATGTGCGTAACCTCCTCTAGCCCTACAATGCTTTGACATCTTTGTGCTCCTCCAAATTTGGCCTCTTGTGCACCCCCAATTTTCAGCATTCCACATTGGCAGCCGTTCTATTCTCAAGTGTTCAATGTTGATACTGATGAGCATAAAAAAACCACCCCACTCCACTCCCAGGACTAACCAACGACTTTAATTTCTTTTTACATTCGGTACTTTTCTAATTCTTTCCTTTCTCTCACACCCGAACCCAGAGTGCGGGAAAGCGCCCCCCTCTTCACTCGCCAGTGTGACCGTTTAGCTAACCCTGAGGAGGTGTGGGAGAGTAACAGAGGTGACTTCCCCTCAAGGTTTCTGTTGCCTCTTGCACCTTTTGTTAATATAGTTGAGATTGAAAACCATCAGGTGCGGAATGATTGGCATCGACTTGAAACATTAACTCCCTTTCTGTCTCCGCGGTTCCTGCCAGAACTGCTGAGTATTTCCAGTATTTTCTATTTTATTTCAGACTTGCAGCACCTGCAGTATTTTGCTAGATGGAATGATCAAATGTGTCACTCACAGGGCCCTCAGAGAGAGCAGTCCGGGCGGGAGGAGGTGTGGTCACAAAGCATAACATCACTGACACCAATTTCTACCCTAATGGCTTGCTATCTTCTCCCATTCCTTTCTGCTATCTCTGCACTAAAGTAGCATCACTGGTGGAGTTCCCAATTGCCCACCACTGACATTCTGACTCTGGCCTTGAAAGAGATGCAGATGAGTGGGGCACATTGATCCTCGCTCTTTGTGATTAAACCCTCTGCTCTAACCCAGCGTTGCTGAGATTGCACCATGTTAGCGACCTCCTGCTCGGTAATATGGTGTGTCTCAGCTGTAACACATTAGGAGTCACTTTGATTTTGGCTGCAAGTGGAAAGAAGGTGAAATCGAACCAACTTCACCTTATCCAACTCTCAATTTTCACTTCAACTGACTTCAACACAAATATAATTGGGGATATATGAGGCCGGATAATTCAGCAGGGCCCAAAGTCAAAACTCCCAGCCTACATTGTTGCACCATATTTAATCAGCTACAGTTAATAAACCATGAAACTGAGGGTCATTTACCAAAATTATTCTGTTTAACAACATTACTCCGATGGTTAAGATTTTATATTTTGATATCCAGTCTTTGTCCTCCCCACATTTTATTAAATTTGTTCCGTTTATTATGTAACATGTCAAAGGTTGACTGTGCCCTCTGGTGAACTTATGACTTCATTCTGTGAAATACTTCATCTGAGACTTCTAAACAAAGAAGCTTTTAATATACAGTTCAATCCTTCGGGACAGTGGGTGTGTGAGCTGTGTATACTCCTCCCCCACTTGGAAAAACCCATGCATCCCTCAAAGCCCTACAGCCAGTTTTGAGAACTGAGGGGATGTAATATTTGAGAAACTGAAAGATGCACATACTCTCCTTTTCTCAGATATACTGTGCCAACAGAAACACTCATGGACTGAGCTGTGGTATATCATGTGCCATTGTCATATGTTTGAACAACTGCAGAACAGGAGATCTGGTAAAAGAATAACAGCAGCAACCGAGATATCTGGTCAAATCAAGTCATGTGAATGAAGGTCGGACAGAATGAAGGGTAGCTCAGTGCAGTGTTTACAGAAGCTAATGTTCTCAGGAGTAATATCTGGCTTTTCTGTCCCTCACTCATCTGGGTTTGCACAAGTATAACAAGTGAATGTCAAATTGCCTTTCTAGTGCCTTAAACGTGGAAAAGTGATCCAAGAGGAAGGTGTAATCGGGGTAAATGGACAACGAGCCAAAGAAGGAGATGTTAGGTGGGGTGACCAAAAGCTTGGTCAAGGAGGAGGACTTAAAGGAGGAGAGGGAGGAGGTGAGAGAGTAGAACTTAGGCAGGAATTTCAGAGCGCGAGGCCTCAACTACTGAAGCCATGGCCACCACTGATGAGGTGAATGGAGGGAGGGAAGCACAAAAGGCCAGAATCATTAGAATGAAGAGTTCCTAGGCTGGGGGTCATAGAAGGTGCGGTTTCGTAGGCCTGAAAGAGATTAGAGAGATAAAAAGGAGCAAGTCCATGCCATGAAACAAATTAAACATGGGGATGATCATCTAAATTGCACAACTGCAAGCTAATCATAGCAAAGATAAGGGTGAATGGGATAGCATATTAGCAGATGTGAAATATGTCTTCTCCGTCTCCTTTCTTTTTACCTCCACCAGTCTCTCCATTCGTCCCTACAGCTCTGTCCTTAGTCAGTCTCTCCCTCCCTTTGCCCCACTTTGGTCAGCCATGGTTTCAGCAGCCCAGGTTTTAAGCTTTGAAATTCACTAACTAAGCCTTTCCACTTCTCTCTCCTTATTCTAAACATTCCTTTAAGCACACCTCTTTGGCCAAGCTTTTGATCACCCTTCTTCATATCTGATCCCTTGGCTTGGTGTTCAGTAATTTCTGATTATGGCTTTGTTAATGCACATTAGGATGTTTGTAGGCATTTATGATGCAATATAAATGCAATTTATTTGGAAGGACAGAAATTTACAAAGGACATATAGTCAAGAAGGCAGCAGTTCCATCTGGAGATGACAAAGGCATAGATGGGGTTTACAGCAACAGATGTTATGAGGTAGGGGTGAAATTGGATAATGGTAGGGAAGTGCTGGAAAGGATCTAGTTTCAGAACTTAAGCTGGGATTTGAATAAGTCACTAAATTTGTAACAGTCGAGTTAGCCTGAAACAATGGCAATGGGGACAGGTTGGAATTGGTGCTAAGGACATTTTGTTTGCATTGTAGGATGAAGACAATGCCTGAACTCCTAGTTACTAGAGGAATTTCATTTTAAGGTATTTACACTTTGTTGAATGGTTAGTGCAGTGTTCAATGGTTGATTTGTGTTTGCCTGTTCACTGATCTGTTCATTATGCTTAATTGCTTAAACCTGTGCTAGAGAGTTAAGTAACTGGCATCAGACAGAAGGTTCCAGAATCTTTGTTGAGAGCATGTGTATAAAAATCCTGTAATTGCTAAGATATTTTAAGGTACTGTAAATAAACCTGTTGTAGGCTTAGAACTAGTGTTATCTGCATTGGTCAGATAAATCAAATATATATACAGCAAACTGGCATATTTTTAACAGTTAGGAGAAGGTACAAAATATGTGTTCCTGTGTTTATCTGTTAGATTAATTGAATGCAGATTGTGTGTAATTGAGTGTGAGAATACAGTGACAGTGCTGACAGAAAGATGAACATGAGTTAAGTAAATGATGACTTGCATAGATTTGGCAATTTTATCTGGTATAATTCTGAGGGCTGTAGAGGCACAGTCCTTACGTGACTTTTATATATTGGCTTGATTAAAACTGTAATATGTGGCTGCTTCTAAGCACTTGAAGTTATCTGCAGGCTTGGACTAAGTGAAACACTCCCAACTGCCATCACTTTAACCTTACATGTTTGAAATAATGCAAACTTCATACCTGCACTGTGGTGCCTTCCAATTCCTGCCAGCAATAATGTAAGGACGTGTCATCTGGGCTATTTTAGTTACCTCATCCCAACTCTCCTAAGCAACCCAATGTCCAACAGTAAGAGGTTTGAGACCTACTGCCAGTGGGACAAACAACCTTTCCAAACACCACTAAAAACTTCAATTTCCCTTTTTGCCAAAGTAGTCATGTATTAGTTTGAAGATGAGCATTTTGGGCTGCTTCCTTAAAGAAACAAAGCAATTACTTTCATTTACTTTAATGCCTTGCAGCACCTGAGGACATCCCAAAGCCCATTACAACCAGTGAAGTACTATTGAAGTGTAGTCACTGTCATAACGTAGGATGGAGCAGCCGTTTTGTGTACATCAAGATCCCACAACAGGAATTTGACTAGATAATCTGTTTTTGTGATGTTGCTTGAGGGATAAATATTGACCAAGATGCCTGGGAGAGCTGCCCAGCTCTTCTTTGAAATAGTGTCATGGGATCTTTTACATCCTCCTGATAATGTGGCAGTTAGACACCTGGTTAGAGCAAGACTGGACAAGTCAGCCTGCAAGATAGCATTTGTCGCTATAAGATGTTAAATACAACTGTATGTGTCGTTCTTTCAAACCGCAATAAATATAGCTCTTGTTCTTCCATCATTCAATGCTGGATTACTGTTATTTCTTGGATTAACTGCGGATGGTCCTGATTATTAGGAACCCTACGGGTATCACAAGAACAGCACTGTCTCACACTCATGCTACCCACAGTTATCTGCCAAGGCACAAGATCAGCCCAATGGAAGAATAGCACTACCCAACTGTACAGTAGTCTCCCTCATTCCTATTTGTATCTATCCGTAAGCACCACTTGACCTTGTATGTAACATTTTTTATGTAGAGGTGCAAAAGTTGCAGTCAACAATTTTTTTAAAAAGCAAATAAAACAAATAATCAGTCCTTATTTACGGAAATCTCTTTTTATGTGGTTTCAAGGCATCTGGTGCAAGATAAAAAAGGACTTAAAAAAAACAGATATATAATACGAGCAGCAAATTTGATCTGTGTCAATAAAACTCGAATATGATTAACAACATTGGCAAAATTTATTCAGTGCACAGGGAAAGGACGCATAGTGTGTGTTTATCTTAGGTATGTAGTCAGCATTTCTGGAATAGAGGGGAGGTGTAACTGACCTAGTGTGTGTGGGTGATCTTCATATCCACTTTCGCTGGCTCACGCTTCTTGTTCAAATACCTTTTTAAGAAATTTTTTTTAAATCACACACATTTTTATTAGACCTTTCCTCAAAAGGTTGGTCCATTGGGTTGATTTTGGGTTCATTCCAGTTGGACACCCATCAAAAATAAAGCTGAAGGTTTAATGGATTTTAACGAACTGTTGATAGTTGTCCAAGGTAGTACTATACCAGAGCTCTGTCCAACTAGAGCCAAATGGTCAAATAAAATACATCAAATGTTCAAGTGTTCAAACAGCCATTCAATTACATGACTCTCAACAGTTTGAGTTCCGAAGGAGAAAATCAATGGCCCAATGAATAATGTTCTCCAATGATCAATGAGTACGTGTGACTGAACCGCCTGGATGAAGAATTCTCCAAGTTTGATCCCCGGTCTGTTCTGCTAGCTGATCTCAGCCAGGGCAGAGGCAATGGTACTGAAATTATCTTCAGTGTCTGGGAGTAGGGATGGGGCAGAAAAACTCCTGATTGTTCTCCTTGGAAAGAGAAGGCTGAGAAGAGATTTGATAGAGGCGTTCAAAATCATATGGGGTCTGCACAGAGTGGATTGGGAGAAACTATCCCCATTGGTGGAAGGATCAAGAACCAGAAGGCACAGATTTAAGGTATTTGGCAAAAGGAGCAATCCCGGCATGAGGAAAAGCTTTTTCACACAGCGAGTGGTTAAGATCTGGAATGCACTGTCTGAGAGTGTGGTGGAGGCAGGGTCAATTGTTCCATTCAAAAGGGAATTATATTAAAATCTGAAAAGGAAAAATGTGCAGGGCTAATGGAGAAAGGCAGGGGAGTGGTACTATGTGAATGACTCCTTCAGAGGGCCAGCAGAATGTGAATGGCCTCCTGTGCTGTGACCATTCTATGATTCTATGATTGTGGTGATCTTTGCTGGTAATAGGCACAAATTCATCTGTTCTGAAGAGGGGTTTGGTCCAAACATTTCTATTTTGAATGCTGACTTTACATGTTTCCAATGTTTTGTGTTTTTAGTACTGATGTCGCAATGCTATACACACTGATGTTTTGATTAAAGACTATGTCACTGTTCATA
The DNA here is from genome assembly GCF_964194155.1 of Cetorhinus maximus. Taxonomy (NCBI): domain Eukaryota; kingdom Metazoa; phylum Chordata; class Chondrichthyes; order Lamniformes; family Cetorhinidae; genus Cetorhinus; species Cetorhinus maximus. Next base: position 216,632,441 of record NC_135880.1, read on the forward strand.
GATGCCAAAGCAAAAGCCTGGGCATTCCTCATAGGAAAAATCTGTCGTATAGGCTGAGTTACTCTCCTGAAAGTGTCTCATGACTGGGAGTAGACCAACATAGGTTGAGGCAAAAAAAAAATTCACTTTATGTTGAGTGAGGCAAGGGAGGAGATAGCAGGGGCGCTGGCAATAATTTTCAATACCTCTCTGTCCACAGGAGAGGTGCCAGAGGGCTGGAGGACAACCAATGTGGTACCGTTATTCAAGAAGGGAGGAAGGGATAAACCAGGGAACTACAGGCCAGTCTGTCTAACCTTAGTGGTGGGGAAAGTATTGGAAGCAATTCTGAGGGACAGAATTAATATACACTTGGAGAGGTAGGGATTAATCAAGGACAGTCAGCATGGTTTTGTTAAGGGGAGGTTATGTCTGACCAATTTGATCGAATTTTTCGAAGAGGTGGCCAGGTGTGTAGATGAGGGAAATGCATTTGATGCTGTCTACTTGGACTTCAGCAAGGCTTTTGATAAGGTCCCGCATGGGAGATTGATAATAAAGGTAAGAGCCCATGGGATCCAAGGCAATTTGGCAAATTGGATCCAGAATTGGCTGAGTGGCAGGAAACAGAGGGTAATGGTCGAGGGGTATTTTTGTGACTGAATGTGTCCAGTGGGGTTCCACAGGGTTCGGTGTTGGGTCCCTTGCTGTTTGTGGTATACATAAGTGATTATGTATACCACAAAAAGAGCAAAAAGACAAGTGGTAGTTGTAGAGGATTCTATAATTAGGGGAATTGATAGCATCCTTTGTAAGCAGGATCAAGAGTCCCGCATGGTATGTTGCCTGCCAGGGTGAGGGACATCTCTGACTGGCTTGAAAGGATATTGGAGAGGGAGGGGGAGGGTCCAGCTGTTGTGGTCCACTTCGGGACAAATAACATAGGTAAGACTAGGGAAGAGGACCTGTTTGGGGATTATCAGGAACTTGGAACTAAATTAAAGAACAGGTCCTCAAGGGTTATAATCTCCGGATTACTACCCGAGCCACTTGCAAATTGGCATAGGGGCGCGAGAATAAGGGAAGTAAACACGTGGCTAAAGGAGTGGTGCGGGAAAGAGGGGTTCCATTTCGTGGGGCACTGGCATCAGTATTGGAACAGGAGGGATCTGTACCGTTGGGACGGTCTCCACCTGAACCGATCTGGGACCAATGGTCTAGCGAAAAGGGTAAATAGGGTGGTCAACAGGACTTTAAACTAGAAAGTGGGGGGGAAGGGAAGGGTAAAACTCCAAGAAGTATGACTAATGGGAAACAAAGCAGCAGGTTAGCGTGTGGGGGGGTGGATTCAACTTCATGGAAAATTATGAAAAAACTGAAAAGAAAGGAGAGCCCAGGAGAGGCTATTAAAGTCTCCAGAACACAAAATAGGACAGAGAGTTTGGAAAGGGCTAGGAATCTAACTTCAAGCACATCAGATAAAGGGACGACAATGAGAAAGGGGACGGGAAATAGAGGACTGAAGGTGTTGTATCAAAATGCACACAGTATACGAAATAAGATAAATGAGCTTGTGGCGCAGATTGAAATTGGCATGTATGATGTGGTGGGCATCACAGAGACATGGCTGCAAGGGGATCAGGACTGGGAGCTAAATATCCAAGGATATACATCCTATCAAAAAGATAGGCAGGTTGGCAGAGGGGGTGGGGTTGCTTTGTTAGTAAGAAATGAAATTAAATCGATAGCAAGAAACGATGTAGGGTCAGATGATGTAGAATCTGTGTGAGGAATCGCAAAGGTAAAAAAACCATAATGGGAGTTATGTACAGGCCTCCGAACAGTAGTCAGGATGTGAGGCACAAGATACACCAGGAGATAGAAAAGGCGTGTAAGAAAGGCAAGGTTACAGTGATCATGGGGGGATTTCAATATGCAGGTAGACTGGGAAAATCAGGTTGGTAGTGGATCCCAAGAAAAGGAATTTGTGGAATGTCTACAAGATGGCTTTTTGAAGCAGCTTGTGGTGGAGCCCACTAGGGAACAGGCAATTCTAGATTTAGTGATGTGTAATGAGGCAGATTTGATAAGGGAGCTTAAGGTGAAGGAACCCTTAGGAGGAAGTGACCATAAAAAAAGTGACCAGAAATTACCCTGCAATTTGAGAGGAAAAAGCTGGAATCAGGTGTAATGGTATTACAGTTGAATAAGGGCAACTACAGAGGCATGAGGGAGGAGCTGGCCAGAATTGACTGGGAGATGAGCCTAGCAGGAAAGACAGTGGAACAGCAATGGCAGGAGTTTCTGGGAGTAATTTGGGAGACACAGCAAAAATTCATCCCTAGGAAGAAGAAGCATACTAAAGGGAAGACGAGGCAACCATGGCTGACAAGGGAAGTCAGGGACAGCATAAAAGCTAAAGAGAAAGCATACAATGCGGCGAAGAGCAGTGGGAAACCAGGGGATTGGGAAGCCTACAAAGACCAACAGAGGACAAGTAAAAAAGAAATAAGGAGGGAGAAGATCAAATATGAGGGTAAACTAACCAGTAATATAAAAGAAGATTGCAAGAGTTTTTTTTAGATATATAAAGGGTAAGAGAGAGGAAAAAGTGGACATTGGGCCGCTGGAAAATGACGCTGGAGAAGTAGTAGTGGGGAACAAAGAAATGGGGGAGGAACTGAATAGGTACTTTGCGTCAGTCTTCACGGTGGAAGACATGAGTGACATCCCCAAAGTTCAAGAGAGTTGGGGGGCAGAGGTGAGTATGGTGGCCATTACCAAGGAGAAGGTGCTAGGAAAACTGAAAGGTCTGAAGGTGGATAAATAACCTGGACCAGATGGATTACACCCCAGAGTTCTGAAGGAGATAGCTGAAGAGATAGTGGAGGAGTTAGTGGTGATCTTTCAGGAATCACTGGAGTCAGGGAGGGTCCCAGAGGACTCGAAAATCGCTAATGTAACCCCCCTGTTTAAGAAGGGAGTGAGGCAAAAGACGGGAAATTACAGGCCAATTAGCCTGACCTCGGTCGTTGGTAAGATTTTAGAGTCCATTATTAAGGATGAGATTTCAGAATACTTGGAAGTACATGGTAAAATAGGGCAAAGTCAGCATGGTTTCATCAAGGGGAGGTCATGCCTGACAAATCTGTTAGAATTCTTTGAGGAGGTAATGAGTAGGTTAGACAAAGGAGAGCCAATGGATAATATATACTTGGACTTCCAGAAGGCCTTTGACAAGGTGCCGCAGAGGAGACTGCTCAGTAAGATAAGAGCCCATGGTGTTAGAGGCAAGGTACTAGCATGGATAGAAGATTGGCTGTCTGGCAGGAGGCAGAGAGTGGGGATAAGGGGGTCCTTCTCAGGATGGCAGCCGGTGACTAGTAGAGTTCCGCAGGGGTCAGTGTTGGGACCACAACTTTTCACTTTATACATTAATGATCTAGATGAAGGAACTGAGGGCATTCTGGCTAAGTTTGCAGATGATACAAAGATAGGTGGGGGGACAGGTAGTATTGAGGAGGCAGGGAGGCTGCAGAAGGATTTGGATAGGTTAGGAGAATGGGCAAAGAAGTGGCAGATGGAATACAACGTGGGGAAGTATGAGGTCATGCACTTTGGTAGGAAGAATAGAGGCATAGACTATTTTCTAAATGGGGAGAAAATTCAGAAATCTGGAGTGCAAAGCGACTTGGGAGTCCTAGTCCAGGATTCTCTTAAGGTTAACTTGCAGGTTGAGTCAGTAGTTAGGAAGGCAAATGCAATGTTGGCATTTATTTCAAGAGGATTAGAGTATAAAAGCAGGGATGTGCTGCTGAGGCTTTATAAGGCTCTAGTCAGACCACATTTAGAATATTGTGAGCAATTTTGGGCCCCATATCTCAGGAAGAATGTACTGGCCCTGGAGAGGGTCCAGAGGAGGTTCACGAAAATGATCCCAGGAATGAAAGGCTTAACATATGAGGAACGTCTATACTCGATGGAGTTTAGAAGGATGAGGGGGGATCTGATTGAAACTTACAGAATACTGAAAGGCCTGGATAGAGTGGACATGGGGAAGATGTTTCCATTAGTAGGAGGGACTAGGACCCGAGGGTACAGCCTCAGAGTAAAGGGAAGACCTTTTAGAACAGAGATGAGGAGAAACTTCTTTAGCCAGAGAATGGTGAATCTATGGAATTCATTGCCACAGAAGGCTGTGGAGGCCAGGTCATTGAGTGTATTTAAGACCGAGATAGATAGGTTCTTGATTGGTACGGGGGTCAAAGGTTACGGGGAGAAGGCGGGGGAATGGGGTTGAGAAACTTATCAGCCATGATTGAATGGTGGAGCAGACTTGATGGGCCGAATGGCCTAATTTCTGCTCCTATGTCTTATGGTCTTATTTAGGCTTGAAAGTATGAGCATTGATCAGTAAGTTCGTGGATGACATGAAAATTGGTGGGGTGGTAAAAAATGAGGAGGATAGCCTTAGATTACAGGAGGATATAGACGGGCTGGTCAGATGGGCTGATCAGTGGCAAATGGAATTTAATCCAGATAAGTGTGAGGTGATGCACTGGGGCAGGCCAAACAAGGCGTGGGAATACACGATGAATGGTAGGACCCTGGGAAGTACCGAGGATCAGAGGGACCTTGGTGTGCATGTCCACTGGTCCCTTAAGGTAGCGGGACAGGTAGATAAGATGGTTAAGAAGGCACGTGGGATACTAGCCTTTATTAGCCGAGGCATAGAATATAAGAGCAGGGTGGTTATGCTGGAACTGTATAAAACGCTGGTTAAGCCACAGCTAGAGTTTTGCGTGCAGTTCTGGAATCCGCATTATAGGAAGGATGTGATTGCACTAGAGAGAGTGCAGAGGAGATTTACCAGGATGTTGCCTGGGCTGGAGAGTTTTAGTTATGAGGAGAGATTGAATAGACTGGGGTTATTTTCCCTGGAACAGAGGAGATTGAGGGGGGACATGATTGAGGTGTATAAAATGATGAGGGGCATAGATAGGATAGACAAGGAGGAACATTTCCCCTTGGTGGAGGGATCAACAACCAGGGGGCATAGATTTAAGGTAAGGGGCAGGAGGTTTAGAGGGGATGTGAGGAAGAATCTTTCACCCAGAGGGTGGTGGGAATCTAGACCTCACTGCCTGAAACCCTCATAACATTTAAGAAGTATTTGGATGTGCACTTGCGATGCCACGGCAGACAAGGCTATGGACCTAGTGCTGGAAAATGGGATTAGAATAGTTAGGTACTTGTTTGACCGGCGCAGACTTGATGGGCCTAAGGGCCTTTTTCGGACCTCTATGACTATTTATAGAGACCAAACCACCTTTTCCAAGCACCACGGGTTAAAATGCTTATTGGCCGGGATTATACGATCCCACCGCGGTGTGTCTCCTCCTGGTGGATGGGGTGAGCCATTTAAATCCCCATTCAGTTCGGCGGGACCGTAATATCCTGTCGGGCAGGAGCGGTTGTATAATCCTGACCATTGCTTTTCTAGTGAAAGTAAGCAACATATGTCACCAATATTGTTGAATAAGGATAAGAGTGCCTGATCTTACTAGTTAACTTCATAAGACTATGAAAATGTGTATTAATATTTCCTCACTGTGGGATCAGACATTATATATTCATTGCATAAAAGATTGCTTGCTGAGATGGTCTCATCTCCAAGGTGCCACCATTTGCGTCACTCTCACTGTATTAAATGCTGTCAGCAGCCTATGAATTATTCAATTTAATCAAAGAGCTAACAAATATGATCCCTCGCACAGATGGGCACCAGCCTGCTCGTATTGTTAACTGCGAATGATCCTGATTGCAGTGTTGGTTTCTGGCGATATTTGTATGCGTTTCCTTGGTGCTTGGGGAGCGTCAGCAGCTCTGCTAGAGCATGACTGTTTCAACAAGTGTTGGTGTAATGCGGTCAGGCAGAAAGAGGCCATTGGTGTTGGCTTCCTTTGCACTGGAATTGAAAGCAGCACTTGACAGTTCGGCTATTTAATAAAACTACAAAAAGGAATTTTAAGATTTAAACCTGAATGAGGTTTCTGAATCCCAAAGAGAGGAGGATTTAAAATCCTTTAAAGTTTGCTCAGTATAGTGTAATCATAGAGATTGCCTTGTTGAAGACTGGTAAAGTAGCGTGCTTTAGCACATCATGGCAAAGTTTGCAGTGGATGTAAATCCAGGGCAGAAATTTGCCAATAATTCAGCACCAATTTCGACCAAACTGTTAGAATAGATATATTGGAGAGAACTTTAAACTGCTTACACCATAACATTAACCCAACTTTTAGGGTAGAATGCATTAGAGAGAGTTTTACACTGTACACAGCGCAATTTAAACCTGAGGTACACTCGAATAAAGAACTTTACATTTCATACAGTACGATTTCAACCCAACCACCCCAAGTTAAAATCCAACTGTTGCAGCAGAGTACGATAGATGTTTCTCAATGCATCTAGCCAACCCAAATCTGACTGGGAGTGAATCACAGAATTGTTACGATGTAGAAGGAGGCCATTCGGCCCATCGTGTCTGCATCGGCTCTCTGAGCATTTTAACTTAGTGCCAATCTCCTGCCTTTTCCCCGTAACCCTGCACATTGTTTCTATTTAGATAATCATCCAATGCCCTCTTGTATGCCTCAATTGAACCTGCCTCCACCACACTTCCAGGCAGTGCATTCCAAACCTTAAATACTCGCTGTGTGAAAAAGTATTTTCTCACTTCACATTTGCTTCTTTTGCAAAACACTTTAAAACTGTGCCCTCTGGTTCTCAATCCATTTACAAATGGGAACAGTTTCTCCCTATCTACTCTGTCCAGGACCCTCATTATTTTGAAAACTTCTATCAAGTCTCCCCTTAGCCTTCTCCTCTCCAAGGAAAACAGTCCCAACTCCTCCAATCGTTCCTCATAACTGAAGTATCTCATCCCGGAAACCATTCTCATAAACCTCTTCTGCACTCTCTCTGATGCGTTCACATCCTTCCTATATTGTGGCGCCCAGAACTTCAGCTGAGGTCTAACCAGTGTCTTAAATAAGTTCAGCATAACCAACTGTCGTTGTACTCTATGTCCCTATTAATGAAGTCTAGAATACTGCATGCTTTAGAAACAGATCTCTCTACCTGTCCTGCCACCTTTAATGACTTATGTACATATGCACCCAGGTCTTTCTGCTCCTGCACGCCCCTTAGAATAGTACTCTTTATTTTATACTGTCTCTCCATGTTCTTTGTATCAAAGTGTATCACCTCACACTTTTCCGCATTGAATTTCATTTTCCACCTATCTGCCCACTCCACCAATGTACCAATGTCCTTTTGAATTTTTACACTGTCCTCCTCACAGTTTACAATCCTCCCAAGTTTTGTGTCATCTGCAAACTTTGAAATTGTTCCCTGCACACCAAGATCTAGATCATTTATATATATCAGGAAGAGCAAGAGTCCCAATACTGACCCCATGGGGAACTCCACTACAAACCTTCTTCCAGCCCAACAAATACCCATTAACCATTACTCTCTGTTTCCTATCCCTCAACCAATTTTGTATCCACATTGCTACTGCCCCTTTTATTCCATGACCTATAACTTTCCGCACAAGTCTGTTGTGTGGCACTGTATCAATGCAGAAGAGGTTTATGAGATGCTGACTGCGGGTATTGTGGTACTTTGCTTATTAATTTCCAGGGAGGAAATAGCGGATTACTCTGAGGATCATTTTCCAATCCTCACTAGATACAGGCGAGGTCCCAAAGGATTGGAGGTCTGCAAACGTTGTACCATTATTTGGAAAGGGTGTGAGGGATAGGCCTGGAAATTACAGGCCAGTCAGTCTGACTTCGATTCTGGGAAAATTATTAGAAACAATTCTGAAAGACAGGATACACTGTCACTTAGAAAGGCAGGGGTTGATCAGGGATAGTCAGCATGGTTTTGTTTGGGGAAGATCATGTCTTACTAACTTAATAGAATTTTTTGAGGAAGTAGCAAGGAGGATTGATGAGGGTAGTGTAGTGGATGTTGTCTACATGGATTTCAGAAAGGCATTTGACAAGGTCCCATATGGCAGACTGGTCAAGAAAATGAGATCTCATAGTATAGAAGGGAAGATGGCAGATTGGATCCAAAATTGGCTCAGCGGCAGGAAACAAAGAATAATGGTCGATGGGTGTTTTTGCAAATAGAAAATGGCTTCCAGTGGCATTCCATAGGGCTCAGTGTTGGGTCCCTTGCTGTTTGTTGTATACATTAATGATTTAGACTTAAATATGGGAGGCACGATTGAGAAATTTGCAGATGTCACAAAAAGTGGCCACGTAGTTGATAATGAAGAGGACAGCTGCTGACTCCAGGATGATATCAATGGTTTGGTGGAGTGGGCGGAGAATTGACAAATGGAATTCAATCCGGAAAAGTGTGTGGTAATGCATTTGGGGAGGGCAAACAAAGAAAGGGAATATTCAATAAACAGGAGTTATTGAGAGAGCTAGAGGAAGTGAGAGATCCTGGAGTGCATGTCCACAGGTCCCTGAAAATAGCAGGATAGGTGGACAGGGTGGTCAAGAAAACGTATGAAATGCTTTCCTTTATTAGGCAAGGTTTGAATACAAAAGCAGGGATGTAATGATGGAACTGTATAAAATGCTGGTTAGGCCTCAGCTGGAATTTTCTGTATAGTACTGGTCACCATATTACAGGAAGGACATAATTGTTCTGGAGAGAGTGCAGGGGAGATTTACAAGGATGTTGCCAGGGCTTGAAAATTGCAGCTATGAGGAGAGATTGGATAGACTTGAGTTGTTTTGTTTAGAACAGAGGAGGCTAAGGGGTGACCTAATTGAGGTGAACAAAATCATGAGGGGGCTAGATAGGGTAGACAGGAAAGACTTGTTTCCCCTGGCTGAGGGGTCAGTTACCAGGGGGCATAGATTTAAGGTGATTGCTAGAAGGATGAGAGGGGACATGAGGAAAAACGTTTTCATCCAGAGGGTGGTGGACATCTGGAATTCACTTGGTGGTTGAGGCTGAAACACTCAACTCATTTAAAAGGTACCCGGATCTGCTCCTGAAGTGCTGGAACCTGTAAGGCTATGGACCAGGTGCTGGAAAGCGGGATTAAAATCAGCAGCTAGTTTCTTTTATCTCTTTTTGGCTGATGCAGACAGGATGGGCTGAATGGCCTCTTTCTGCACTGTAACTTTTCTATGGTTCCAATTCTTCCGTATGAAAGGCTAATGTTTGTTTCCACTTTGGTTTTCAAGTTACATATCCATATTCTGCAGATTTTTAAAGTTACAGGATTTATATTTGAATTTACACCATATGGGCAGAATTAAATGTCCTCCCCTGCAGCTGGTTTGGTGGCAGGCGGACGTTTTAATTGGGTGGGAGGGCGGTGAGTGGGGTTCCCGTCGCCTTCCTGCCTCCACCTCGAAGGCCCATGGACAGCCATCCCACCCCATCGCCAATTGAGGGCCTTAAGTGGGCAATTAATGCTCATTTAAGGGCCTCATCCCCACCGCCGCTAGTATTAACCCAGCAGCGATCATGGGCCTCACCATATGGGAAGCATCTCAAGCAAACCCGTGCAGAGTTGCTTGTAGGCTCCAAGGTGGATGTGGGGGGGGTGGGGGAGGAGTGATCCCTCATTCAGAAGCACTCAGTGCCTCATTGAGGGGCCTGACATTGGGAACACCCACAGAGCCACAGCCTCTGCATTTGCTGCCACCTCCCCACCTTGCGACCACCCGCCACTTCTGCCATCACTCACACGTGATCTAGGATCCAGCGATGAACCTAAGCCTCGGGTGGATACCATACCGGCAGCAGCCACCGCCTCTCTGGTGGCGCTGCTGCTCAGTAGAGCACCTGGCCTGTGATTGGCTGGTAGCTCTCAATGAAAGGGACTTTCAACCCTTCCGGTGTCCTTGATCCCAGGTAAGGCCCATTGCTCTCTGGTTAAGTGCCCGAGTGGCACTTAATACAACGGGCCTTCCCTAAAGACGACACAGGCTCTCGTCGGCTCTCCAGCCGCAGAGCTTCCATTAACTTACAGCCCTATGTGTGGACTCCAAGATTCACGCTCAATGGTTTTTGCCTCCTGCAATCAATCAACGGATTTATTTGACGAAGCAGACAAAGTATGCTTTAAAAAAAAAGGCACTACTCAGTTTGCAAAGGAGATGCCTAGATTTTTGGGCCTCACTGAGGTCGGAACGAATGGAGGCAGATGGAGCCTGTTCCTGATGTCAGCCATTTTGGCCTATGTGGGTTCAGGGCCCAGCAAAGCCGCTGGCCTGCCCATCTCGAAGGAGCAATTAAACTCGTGAAGAGCCTTGCCAAAGATTAAGGAGGCCAAGTGGAACTTACCAGTCAACCTCCAGTTTGCCGACAGGACAGGGACAGTTTAACAACCTGGATTCGGACACCCAATGACAGGCCTGGGGGTCAGCGCTCCAGACATGCCTGCAGCCCTTCCTGCCTGTCTGGGTGGGGATAGAGCCAAAGGCCTCCTTGTGGGCCTCTGATTGGCCCTCCAGCTTTGAGAGACCATCTGCCGCCCTTTATTGGGCAGGGAATTGGTGTCCAGTCAAAATTCCAACGAAGTACTGCTTTCCCCAAGAGGGCATGTAGAAACATAGAAACATAGAAAATAGGAGCAGGAGTAGGCCATTCGGCCCTTCGAGCCTGCTCCGCCATTCATCATGATCATGGCTGATCATCCAACTCAATAGCCTGCTCCCGCTTTCTCCCCATATCCTTTGATCACTTTCGCCCCAAGAGCTATATCTAACTCCTTCCTGAAAACATACAACGTTTTGGCCTCAACTACATTTTGTGGTAGTGAATTTCACAGGCTCACCACTCTCTGGGTGAAGAAATTTCTCCTCATCTCAGTCCTAAATGGCCTACCCCCTATCCTCAGACTGTGACCCCTAGTTCTGGACTTCCCCACCATCAGGAACATCCTTCCTGCATCTACCCTGTCTAGTCCTGTTAGAATTTTATAGATTCCTATGAGATCCCCCCTCATTATTCTGAACTCCAGCGAATATAATCCTAACCGACTCAATCTTTCCTCATATGTCAGTCCCGCCATCCCAGGAATCAGTCTGGTTAACCTTTGCTGCACTCCCTCTATAGCAAGAACATCCTTCCTCAGATAAGGAGACCAAAACTGCACACAATATTCCAGGTGTGGTCTCACCAAGGCCCTGTATAATTGCAACAAGACATCCCTGCTCTTGTACTCGAATCCTCTCGCTATGAAGGTCAACAAACCATTTGCCTTCTTTACCGCCTGCTGCACCTGCATGCTTACCTTCAGCGACTGATGTACGAGGACACCCAGGTCTCGTTGCACATTCCCCTCTCTCAATTTATAGCCATTCAGATAATAATCTGCCTTCCTGTTTTTGCTACCAAAGTGGATAACCTCACATTTATCCACATTATACTGCATCTGCCATGCATTTGCCCACTCAATCAGCTTGTCCAAATCACACTGAAGCATCTCTGCATCTTCCTCACAGCTCACCTTCCCACCCAGCTTTGCATCATCTGCAAATCTGGAGACATTACATTTAGTTCCCCCATCTAAATCATTAATATATATTGTGAATAGCTGGGGTCCCAGCACCGATCCCTGCGGTACCCCAATAGTCACTGCCTGCCATTCGGAAAAAGACCCGTTTATTCCTATTCTTTGTTTCCTGTCTGCCAACCAGTTTTCTATCCATCTCAATACACTACCCCCAATCCCATGCGCTTTAATTTTACACGCTAATCTCTTATGTGGGAGTTTGTCGAAAGCCTTCTGAAATTTCAAATAAACCACATCCACTGGTTCCCCCTCATCAACTCTACTAGTTACATTCTCGAAAAATTCCAGTAGATTTGTCAAGCATGATTTCCCTTTCGTAAATCCATGCTGACTCTGTCTGATTCTGCCACTGTTTTCCAACTGCTCAGCTATTAAATCTTTTATAATGGACTCTAGAATTTTCCCAACTACCGATGTCAGGCTGACTGGTCTATAATTCCGTTTTCTCTCCAACTCCCTTTTTAAATAGTGGGGTTACATTAGCTACCCTCCAATCTGTAGGAACTGTTCCAAAGTCCATAGAATCTCGGAAGATGACCACCAATACATCCACTATTTCTAGGGCTACTTCCTTAAGTACTCTGGGATGTAGATTATCAGGCCCTGGGGATTTATCGGCCTTCAATCCCATCAATTTCTCCAACACCATTTCCCTACTAATACTGATTTCTTTCAGTTCCTCCCTCTCACTAAACCCTGTGTTCCCCAACATTTCTGGTATGTTATTTGTGTCCTCCTTTGTGAAGACAGAACCAAAGTATGTATTTAGTTGGTCAGCCATTTCTTTGCTCCCCATTATAAATTGTTTGGGATCCGGAAAGAGTCCTGATTTCTGTTTCCTGCCCCAAAGCAAAAATTCTGCCCATAGACAAGGTCAAAGTGTGATTTACAGTATTTGCTGAGCGTAACAGATCTCAGCTGGATGCTGCAGCTTCCCTCATGTCTGCTGGACTATAGCCAGTTCACAAGGGGCCATCTTCCATGTGCTACACTGGAAAACGAGGCCGTGACGGGGGCTGGTATCACAATTGGCCACAACTGACATTACTCAATATCGACTTACATGTACTTTGGAGCATGAGTCATTAGATAGAAGTAGGGACATGCGAAAACGGAATTATTTCTCAACCCTTTGCCTGGGACAGTAGGGTAGTTGTAAGAGTCCCAGCTGCCATGCCAAGGCTTGTATTCCTTAGAGTATAGAAAATTAAGGGTAGGCTAATTGCGATGTTTAAAATGATTAAAGGAGTTAATAGTCTCTTTCCTTTGGTCATAGAATCCAGAATAAGAATTAGAGCGAGACTGATCAGGGGTGATTTCAGGAAGCATTTCTTCACACAAAAGGTAGTGGAAATCTGGAGCTCTTTCCCACAACATGCTAAGACCCGCTAACTTAGCACAGGTCAGGGGTCAAGCTTGGCATCACCTGGTCTCTGCTATGCACTCCAAGCCTTAAAGGAGCCAAGCTAAAGATAAAGTTCAACAACAAAAGGTGACATGTTTTAAAATTGGATTAACTCGGCTGCTGTCGGCTCTGCATGGGGGATTATAAATCTTCCAAATTTATCATGCTCCATGTGGTGTAAGGCAACTGATTAGTCAAATAATAACTTACATTAAAAAAACTCAATCAAAACACATTTCAACACAATTGTTATGAAGTGAAAGAAAATTGAGAATACAGTGTTAAACACAAAAGAAATATTATTAAAGATAAAATTATATCATGATATCACAATGCTGATTTACCGTCACTTACAAATTATTTTATTTGAATATTCCTTAACCACTGTCTGATGTCTGGTTGCTGCTCTTTTCTTAAAATATATTGTTCTCCTATCTGTCTCTTCATTAATCTTAATTGTCTGACTAAGTTTTTTCCTCTTCGTTGTCTTTCATTCTGCCTTTTCTCCTCCTCAACAGTTTCATAGGAACATCCTTGGGGTTACCATTGATCAGAAACTGAACTGGAGTAGCTATATAAAGACTGTGGCTACAAGAGCAGGTCAGAGACTAGGAATCCTGTAGTGAGTAACTCACACCCTGACTCCCCAAAGCCTGTCTACAAAGCACAAGTCTGGAGTGTGATGGAATACTCTCCACTTGCCTGGATGAGTGCAGCTCCAACAACACTCAAGAAGCTTGACACTGTCCAGGACAAAGCAGCCCGCTTGATTGGCACCACATCCAAAAACATTCACTCCCTCCACCACCAATGCACAGTAGCAGCAGTGTGTACCATCTACAAAATGCACTGCAGGAACTCACCAGGCTTCCTTAGACAGCACCTTCCAAACCCATGCCACTGTCATCTAGAAGGTCAAGGGCAGCAGACAGATGTGAACATCACCACCTGGAAGTTCCCCTCCAAGCCACTCACCATCCTGATTTGGAAATGCTCCTTCACTGTCACTGGGTCAAAATCCCATAACTTCCACCCTAACAGCACTGTGGGTGTACCTACACCACATGGACTGAAGCGGTTCAAGAAGGCAGCTCACCACCACCACCTTCTCAAGGGCAATTAGGGTTGGGCAACAAATGCTGGCCCAGCCAGCGACGCCCACATCCCATGAATGAATAAAAAAAAGGAGGCCATTTGGTCCCTCAAGTCTGATCTGCCATTCCGTTAGATCATGGCTGATTTGTATCCTAACTCACCCCTTTTGTTCCATCGCCCTTAACCTTTACCTCGCAAAAAATCTATCAATGGTTTTTGAAATTTTCAATTCACCGTAAGTAGGTGAACCCAAAAGTCCCCTCTCGTACTCCTATCGGTAAGATTCAGCCTGAATCCGTCTGGGTGGAGCAAATGCTCAAGTCTCACAAGTCTTTTTAATAGTTTATTGTAACATCAATAAACTTACAAACTGCTCCCTTTTTAAGTTAAGTCAGTATCATCCTCACAAACGCCATTCCTGTAACTTCAGCCATGCGCCCATTCTGTGAACCCATGGATTGCTGCTTCAGTTCCTGTTGTTCCTTTAGCTTAGTTGTCCCATTTTAGTCCTTTCAATTCCCTTATTAAACTCATTTTCTGAAATCTCTATGCTATGCAGTGCTGCCACTGCTGTCGACTGTTGCTTCTTCCCTTGTTTGCTTCTGCTGCTACTGTTCTTACAACTGAAACACAAGTTTCTTAAAAAACCCTAAAAGCACACCGGTGACAAAGATTGCTGCAAAAACCCTTCCCCAAATTGGTGTCTTCTTGCACATTGCAACAATTTCATGAACAGTCCATTAACATATGAAGATGGTTTTGATGGGGAAGATGCTGGTTATGACATCTGGTAGGTTTCACTCTAATCAACAAGTCCTCTGGGAGTAGTATTTGCAAGGAATGTGTCAGCCCATTCATCACAATGGTTCCAAATATGTAGGCATTGTTTGCAATTCTGCAGTTTGTAGGCACACCCTCATTGTGGGCTGATGGCATTGTCAGCTGTTCCTTGACTAGTATATTGAAAAGGTCACTTAGTGTGTGTATATGTCAGGCTTTCAATGTCCTGTGGAATGCTTGGAAGCAGATTTTGGCCAATTTCTGAAAATTGTCCATCACAAATAGCCATTTTTTTTTGCAGTACCTTTTTTTTTGCTTTTATATGTTGGCTGGTCCATCAAATATTCCATCCCACCGGTGACAATTCCCACCACAGGCAGGACCAGGAAATCCTGGCCCTTGGCTTCTGTTAAGTTGAATGCATTCTTGCTGAGGGACCAACTCCATCACCTAGCTTCAACAGATATTTTTGAGGAAACATTTCCAGATTTCCACTACCCTTTGTGTGAAGAGATGCTTTGTGACATTATCCCTGAACAGCCTAGCTCTGTTCTTAAGATTCTCCTTGTTCTGGACTCTCTTACCAAAGGAAATAATACAGTATCAATCATCTTTGATCATCTTGAAGATCTCAATTAGATCACTCAATTTTCTACGCTCAAGGGAAGACAAACATAGTCCATGCAGAGACAGAGATAATGTCACTGGACTAGTAATGCCGAGGCCCAGGCTAATGCCATGGGGACATGGGTTCAAATGGCAGGTGGTGGAATTTAAATTCAATTAATAAGCCTGGAATTGGAAGCTAGTCACAGTGATGGTGAATATGAAAGTCTCATTGATTGTTGCAAATACCCATCTGGTTCACTAATGTCCTTTAGGAAACGAAATCTGCCGTCCTTACCCAGTCTGGCCTACATGCGACTGCAGATTCACAGCAACGTAGGTGACTCTTAACTGTCCCTGGAGTGGCCTACACTAGTTCAAGGGCAATTAGGAATGGGCAACAAATGCTGGCCTTGCCAGTGATGCCCATTTCCTATGAAAGAATTAAAAAAATAATAACTTTAACTCTTATAGCACCTGTATCATTCTGGTGAATCTGAACTGTACTCCCTCCGAGGTCAATATTATCATTGTGGAGGCGCAGCACCCTGAACTGAGAAAAATACTCTAAATGGGGTCTAAACAGAGCTTTATATAACTAGATCATAACTTAACACTCCTTTGTGTTCCAGCCCACTTGAGATAAAGGCCAACGTCCATTAGTCTTTTTGACTACATTTTGTGATTTCTATACATAGACCACAAATCTCTCTGCTCCTCCATGGTTCCTAGCTTCTCGCCAGTCAGAGAATACCTGGATCTATTTTTCTTAAGCCCAAACATGATGCCCTCACACTTCCCCGCATTGAATTCTGTTAAATTTTATCAGCAGTCACATAACATGTCAACGTTGCAACTTTCTGCTTCCATCTTCAGTATTTACTGTGCCGCTTAATGGATAGATGGCTCTCTATTCCTTCATCTGGGAGATCTTGTAGCACAGTGGTAGCCCTATACCTCTGGGCTGGACGCTCCGGGCTCAAGTCCCACTTCAGGATTGATGGCCACGGAACATGCGTTCATAACATGGCCAAGCATGTTGGTTACCAGCGTCTAAATCCTTCCAATATGCCTGATGGCAGGCGGTAAAAGTGATAGAGTTTTCCTGGTCAGCCATACTGCGGAAGGCAACTGCAAACCACTGCAGCACTTTGCCAAGCATAATCATGGACCAATCCAATGGAAGACCATGGTCACCAACACCCTCTTAGGGCATGGTACCTGAAGGCGGAGGAGGATTCCTTCATCTAAGTAACTAATAAATATAGCAAAAAGCTAAGAACCCAGTACAATTCCCTAGGGCATACTGCCAGTCACATCCTGCCAATTTCAGTAAGTGTCAATTATCCCTACTCTCTATCTCCTACCTCCCAACCAGTTCCTTACCTATGTCAATAGGTTGGCTCCAATGCCATGGGCTCTCATTTTTGGTAACAGTCTCTTATGTGGAACCTTATCAAATGCCTTTTGGACGTCCATATAAATAAGATACATGCACACTCCTTTATCTAGAACATTAATTACCTCCTATAAAATTTAACGAGCTTCAATGGACAAGACTTGCCCTTCAGCTCCCCTGATGACTCAACAAGGCAAAGCAAACACATCACGGAACCATCTCCAGTACAGAAGTTCTAAGTTCAGTCCCCAAACACTGTGGAGTTAGTTGATCAAAGTAGGTTTACAAACTCTGGTTGGAGGCATTCCTGGAAACTTTATAATGTGACATTCTGACCATATGACACCTGACCATGTGATACATGATCATATGACATCTGATCACATAATTTCTACAAGTGTTATAGAAGCACCGCACTGGTGTGGGATTGGAACTGCATTGATATCAGGCTGGGTGAGGATAACAGATTTTATTGAAAGGTTGGATTTTCATAATGAACATGGTCTCCTTTATAGGCTCCAGAACTTTCTATAAGTGAATTCAAGTTCTCCTACTGCCCTGACAGGATTTGAACCCACATTCTCTGCATTATTAATCCAGGTCTCTGGATTGCTAGTCCACAAATAGCAGGACAAATTCAATCCAGCCAATTATCCCCCTATCAGTCTACTCTCAATCATCAGTAAAGTAATGAAAGGGGTTGGCAAGTGTGCTAACACATGGTGCGGACTCAACAATAACCTGCTTACTGATGCTCAGTTTGGGTTCCGCCAGGGCCATTCAGTTCCTGACTTCATTACAGTCTTGGTCCAAACATGAACAAAAGAGCTGAATTCCAGAGGTGAGGTGAGAATAATTGTCCTCGATGTCAACCAAGTATGGCATCAAGGAGGCCAAACAGCATTGAACTCAATGGGAATCAGGGGGAAACTCTCCACTGGTTAGAGTCATACCTAGCACAAATGAAGATGGTTGTGATTGTCGGAGGCCAATCATCCCAGCCCCTGGATATCACTCCAGGAGTTCTTGATGGTAGTGTCCTAGGCCCAAGCATCTTTAGCTGCTTCATCTATTCCCTCCAACATAAGGTCAGAAGTATGGATGTTCGCTGATGATTGCACAATGTTCAGCATCATCTGTGACTCCTCAGATGCTGAACCAGTGTTGCTCACATGCAACAAGACATGGAAAACATTCAGATTTGGGCTGATAAATGGCAAATCACATTTGCCTCACACAAATGCCAAACATTGACCATAAAGAAAGAAAGAGAGTTGCATTTATATAGCACTTTTCCTGACCACCAAATGTCTCAAAGAACTTACAACCAATGAAGTACTTTTGAAGTGTAGTCACTGTTGGAATGTAGGAAATTACCAGATAATCTGTTTCTTTTCTGTTGTTGATTGAGGGATAAAGGTTAGCTACCACATCAGGACTAACTCCCCTACTCCGTCTCCAAATGAGAGAATTAAAAATCCCCCTTTGACATTCAACAGCATTACCATCACTGAATTCCTCCCACCATCAACATCCTGGGGGTTACCATTGACCAGAAGCTTATCTGAACCAGCTGTATAAGTACTATGGCTATGAGACAGGCCAGAGGCTGGAAATTCTGTGGCTAGTAGCTCACCTCCCAAAGCCTTTGATCCACCTAACTACAAGGCACAAATCAGGACCGTGATGGAATACTCTGTAATAGCTTGGATGAGTGCAGCTTCAATAGTTAAAAAGCTTGACGCCATCCAGGACAAAACTGCCACTTGTTTGGCTCCCTGTCCACCACTTTAAACATTCAGTCCCTCCACAATCGATGCACAGTGGCAGCAGTGTGTACCATCTACAAAATGCACTGCAGCAACTCACCAAGGCTCCTCCAACAGCACCTTCCAAACCCATGATCTCTACCCTATTGAAGGAATGAGGCCAGCAGACACATAGGAACACCACCATCTGCAATTTCCCCTCCGAGTCAAACACCATTCTGACCCTGGATGTACCTACTCCATATGGACTGTAGCAGTTCAAGAAGGCAGCTTGCCACCACCTTCTCAAAGGCAATTAGGGATGGGCAGTAAATACTGGCGCAGCCAGTGACACAGACATCCAAAGAATTAAACAAGAAACTTAACCATTAGCCACTGTCCCGAAACTTAATTTTTTTCTTAGAATTGCTAACAATCCAGCTCAAATAATAAAAGAATAATCGTTATATTTATTATAGTTTGAACAAGTTTGCATATGGAAGTCCAAGGATAGCTTTAAAGCCCTATTTTGCTGAGTAATTGAATAAATCTAGGCTGGAACTAACTGGTGGTATGATTGCAACATTAGTCCAGCACTTACTGGCATTAAACGAACTTGTCTAAATGCTTACACTCAAACTGACTTTTAATTACAGTAAACTTGCTGCTGTGTGACTCAGTACAATACTTGGAAATGCATTTAATAATTCAGTCATCAAGGGAGGTTGAGATACATTTAACCCAGTGATGGAGAAGCAGACAGAGGAAGCTTTGTTGTGTCTCCTTTTGAACATCATAGGACTCATGACAATAAAATAAAATGGAGCAAAAGAAAATCAAGGTCCCCGTGCTCAATCAGTGAGTTTATTCATTGTGCAAATGAGGACAGATTCAAGCCTAATTCCAGTCTTGGCTGGAATAGCGGTAAGAGTGCTCAGTGCCCCGGGTAAGGGCTGTATCTTTTGCCATTTGCTTCTCTGCAGCTCCTGCAAGAAGAGTTCATGTGTTGAGGTCAGGTGAGTGTAGAATTGGGCTTACCCGTAATGTTCCTTATGGACAAGTAAACTGATGCCACTCAAGGGATGAAACCCAGGCGGTAACACAAAACAAGCAATAATGAATTAGCAGCTTGTTTTGCACTCATCTGGTTTTCCCCCTCCCACTCTGAAGGTGGGTGGAGGTAATGCTTTTGCCCCTGTTAGTCTGTTTGTCTGCAAACAACGACTCTCAAAAATTAATGGTTGAATTTCAATGAAATTTGGTACACCGATAGGGTTTGACCCAAAGAAGAGCTGAATTGTTTTTGGTGAATGTGCAGACGCTGATCCAGATCCAAATCCTGGATTTTTTTTTAAAGGATCCATTAACATTGAGAGATAGGAGGAATTGACCTTTCTTCGAATGTTTTGTGTTGTCCTATTTAGAATGTTATTGATTGTTTTAGAACGTTGTGGATTGTCTCAGTTGCTGCGGTACGATTTGCCACTGCTGTCAAAAATGTGAGCAGAGTTTTCAGAGCAAGTTGTTGGATTTGGATTGCCCTGAAGCCTCTTCAGTGAGGTGGAACCTCTTAATAAAAAGATTTTTTTTCAGCTTTGTTGTTACATAGCAGGCGGTAGTTTTGTGGCACAGTGGTAGGCCTCCCTACCTCTGAGGCCAGAAGCTCCAGGTTCGGGTCCGACTCTGGGACCTGATGGCCACAGAAGGCATATTCATAATGTGGCCTAACAGGTTGATTATCAATCTGTAAATCCTTCCAATATGCCTATGGCAGATGGTAAGAGTGGGAGAGCCTCCTGGTCAGCTAGAATCTGCAGAAGACAATGGCAAACGAATGCCAAGCATAACCATGACCAACACTGGAAGTTTATGGTTGCCATTGCCCTCGTAGGGTATAGTACCTGAAGAGAGAAAGAGTTACAGAGCATCAACCAGGCAGGGAAAAGCCTCAAGGAAGTGCTGCATAATTGTAATAATATTGAGTTAACACAGCGTGGTGGAGGTATACACTACTGAGTGACCGCTTCATTTTCTGAAATCAATGGAAAAGGAAGTTGGGCAGGCTGTAAAAGGGTGCTGACTTGCCTCAGGGAGCTGAAGAATTCTAACATTAAAAATGACGAATTGAAAAATAAGGAAAACATGTCCCCTCATGTGAGCAGGGACATGTTAAAAATTAGCTTCAAAAGTTTTTCTTTTTCTTTTAATTGCTGGTCAAAACCTCATCCCGCCTGTGGATGAGGTTTCGCAAAGATGCAAAGGCCGCTTGGTCTATTTGCCCGCCTGCCAACCGAACGGTTGGGTGGACAGTGAAAAACTCGATTTAATTAATTGATTAAAGGCCTAAAAGGCCTCTTAATTGTCGGCGGCTGCACTGTCACCTCTCACCCACTCCCGCTGAGCGAAATATTGTGAGAGTGCGCGATGAGGTTGGGACGCTCGCCCGACATCATCGCGCACATTTTACTCCCGTTTGGGTCGGGCATGCGCTCACCCAACGCGGGATAAAATTCTGCCCCATGAGTCTCCAAGCCAATCCTAAAGAGTTCACAACCCTAACTACCACCCAAGACCAAATTTTTCCCCATCCAATTTCAAGCTCACAAATTAATCCTTGCTCCTTGGACAAGGTGTCATTGGGTGATTGGCATCTCTAAGACTCTACCTCAGATGAGATGGGAGAGTTTGGGGAAGGAAATTGTCAGAAAAAGGAGAAAAAAATACTGTTTAAAAAAATACAAAACAAAACAGAGTAAAGGAGAAATAAAACATGAATAACAAGTTTTTAAACTAATATTAAAGAAATAGAGTTAAATAATAAACCTCCCCAATTAAAAAAGCTCCAACTAGCCTATAGTTCAAACTCATCTGTAGGAGCTATCAAAATTAGGTAATTTGATTCTGTTCCATTGACAGAGACAGCCTCAGAGCTATTAATGGGCTGTTAGACTGTAATGAGATGAATTTAGTGAGGAGCACATCATCAATCAATAGGCTTCACAAATGCAGCAAACTGAAAGAAAGTGGCCATTAAATAACCATGGCAACCTTCCATTCCCCTCCTCAGCACCAACATGCTCAAATTATCATTAGATTCATCATTAGTTTAAAAAAAAAACAAAGCTGGCAATTTGAGCTTGGAAGTTTGACATAATTCTTCTAAAAACTGAAGAAACCAAGCAAAATTATTGCTTCCATCTGGAACCACCACCATCTTAACAAACCTTAACGTTATAAAAAGTGAAAATATATTTATCTCCCAGAAATATTCTAGGGCCAGCTGGTCTCGCACTTTATTTTAAACTGCCCCAAACTCCCATTTCCAAATTACAAACTCAAAACAGATTATTTTTCGGAATCTGAATTGTAATCTTTGATCTGCTATAGTCCTTCAGAAATTGGGGGAAATCCTGAGAAGGATTTCGCAGATGTTTTTTTCCCCATCAAGTTGGCTTGAGTTTTTATCCCGTTTTGTTTTGCCAATCCCCGGAGATCACGTAGTTTTTGGTTGGGGCGGTGTGTAGGTGGTATGTAACACGAGGTCTACGGTTGTGAGGGAAAGGCTGTCTGTCATTGCTTGTATGTTCATGATGTTAATCAGTAGTTGGCGTCAATTCAAAAACTGGTCTCGCAACAACTGAATAATTTGGCTTCAACGCTCAGACAAACCAACCCAATGTCACCCCATTTTCTGCCCATGGGCCAGTATTTTATGGCCCCGCTGCAGCATGTCTCCCACCGCCCCCCTCACACCCCAACCCTGGTGGTTGCGGCGAGCCATTTAAATCTCCATTCAGTTTGGCACGACTGTAATATCCTGCTGGGCGGGAGGGACCATAAAACCCTGGCCATGACGATTCCCTGCTTGCTTTTATTCCTCATTTTCCATTGAGGCATTTTAGGGTTGGCTGCGTTCAGGGGTAATGGTGCGTTCACTCATAAATATGTGTCCTGGCCAGATGGGGATGTGTAATTGGACATTGCTCCAATTGTCACAGTGTTGGCCCTGGCTCATTTGGTAGCACTCTCACCGCTGAGTCAGAACGGTATGGTTTCAGTTTCACGCCAGGACTTGAGCACAAAAATCATGACTGCAACTCCAGTGCAGTGCTGAGGGAGGGCTGCACTGTCAGAGGTACCGGCTTTTGGATAAAACTTTAAACCAAGGCCCCATCTGCTTGCTCGGGTGGATGTAAAAGATCCCATGGTACTATTCCAGCAAATGATCCCCTGGCCATCAGTAAAACCTGGCCATTATGTGTTGCTGTTTGTGGGAGCTGGCAAACTTGCTGTGTTTCCTATGACAGTGACTGCAATTCAAAAGTGTGCCATTGGCTACAAAGCACTTTCTGTCATCCTGTGGTCGTGAAAGGCACTATATAAATGCAAGTCTTTCTTCCATTTCGAACAAAAACAAAAATTGCTGGAAAAACTCAGCAGGTCTGACAGCATCTGTGGAGAGGAAGACAGAGTTAACGTTTCGAGTCCATATGACTCTTCAACAGAACTTCAGTCTTTCTTCCATTTACCTAGGTTAGGGATTATTGCTCCTTTCTCCTGAATTTTATTGCTTTCTTCTTTTGCCCTCTTGATCTGACACCTTTGCAATCTCTACGGTGAACTAACGGTAACATCCCTACCTGCACTCTATTGAGATCAACTAACTCAGCACAGAGTAGAATTAAGATACACTTATATGGTTCAATAGCACGTCACCATTTCAAAGTGGAATGCTTTGCCTTCAAATCTTCTGTCTGGACTTGTCACAACTCAGTCTTTGAAAAGGCAGCCATCTGTTGGCTGTGCTTTATTCTCCCACCCAGACACAGGTGACTTGTGAAAAGCAAGGAACCCGCTAATTGTCCCCAACAAGTAGAAATGTCTGCAAACACTGAAACTTGATTTTCCTGTGAGCAGAAGCAGTCAAAAGTCACACTTTGATTTCCACATAACGAGCACCCCTAGGTTAATCTTCTCTTCCAATTAACTCTGATTGAAAGGCAGATTATGCAGCCCAGTATCAATAGTTCTGATGAAGAGTCATATGGGCTCGAAACGTTAACTGTACTCCTCTCCGCAGATGCTGTCTGACCTGCTTGAGTTTTCCCAGCTATTTTTATTTTTGTTTCAGATTTCCAGCATCCTCAGTATCTTGCTTTTGTCAATAGTTGCTGTTTCCTATTCCTTTTCGCCCACACAGTTTTTCCAATTCTATATCTGCATTCAGACGATTGAGATGTTGCTTGGTCAATAAACAAGAGCTAAATCCTTCCCATGCAATCTTTTAGAAGGCTTCCCGTTCATGTCTCAATCAGGTACCTAGTCTTTCACATGTGGCTCTTTGCATTCTGCTGTTCCCTACATTACAACACTGATTACAGTTCAAAAGTACTCCATTGGCTGTAAAGTGCTTTGGGACACACTGCAGGTACAAAAGGCACTATACAAATACAAGATATTTCCTTATTTTTAGAACTATGGTAAGGCAGCAAATAAAGTTGCATGGTCTTTAAAGTAGAAAGCGCTGAAAAATCTCAGCAGGTCTGGCAGAATCTGTGGAGAGAGAAACAGAGTTAATGTTTCAAGTCCAATATGACTCTTCTTTGGAACTGAAGAGAGGTAGAAATGTGGTGGGTTTTATGCTGCTGAAAAAGGGGAGGAAGGGTCAGGTAGAATAAATGGGAAGGTCAGGAATAGGTTAGAGGTTAGCATGGGTCACAGAATAAGTGTCAATGGCACTTACATTTACACTTACTCTGGGTCTATGCTTTGTTTCTTTACTACAATCTTTACCATTCCCTTTGCCTTTTGTTCTATGACACCTTTGTTATTTAATCTCTCCCGCCAGAGCTGTTGAGTTTTTCCAGCATTTTCTGTTTTTATTACAGATCTCCAGCATCCACATTTTGCTATTGCATTAAAGTGACAACATTGAAGCTCCCTGATGGCTTAACAGGTAAGTGCGCCCTGTGGTTGTACTGAAATTCAAATAAGGTCCCATTCATTGATGCCAAAAGGAAAATAACTCAGTGAGTTTTTTTAAAAATTCATTTATGGGATGTGAGCATCACTGTCTGGGCCAGCATTTATTGCCCATCCCTAGTTGCCCTTGAGAAGGTGGTGGTGAGCTGCCTTCTTGAACCACTGCAGTCCCTGTGGTGTACGTACACCCACAGTGCTGTTAGGAGGGGAGTTCCAGGATTTTGACCCAGTGACAGTGAAGGAACGGCGATATATTTCCAAGTCAGGATGGTGAGTGGCTTGGAGGGGAACTTCCAGGTCGTGATGTTCACCACATCAATAGAAAAAAAGACCTGCATTTATATTGAGCCATTCACAACCTCAGGATGTCCCAATGTGCTTTATAGCCAATTGGATAAGACATCAAACCGAAGTCCTATCTGCCCTCTCAAATGGATGTTATTTTCCCATTGTACAGTTTTAAGGAATAGCAGAAAAGTTTCTCCCTAATATTTTGGCCAATCTTTGTCCCTCAGCCAACATCATTCAAACAGATTACCTGGTCATTATTTCATTGTTGCTTGTGGGAGCTTGCTGTGATCAAAGTGACTCTGCATATCTTACATTTAAACAGTGACTATACTTCAAAATTTGCTGCAGTGGGATTTGCAGACAACCTTCTGACTCAGAGGTGAGAGTTCTACCACAATACCACTGTTGACACCTGTGCTCTTCAATTTTAGTTACTTGGACAAAGTGCAGAAGCGTTGCCACCAACCGTAGAACGATATCTCGGAATAAATCGGCACCCTCGGGAAGAGAGGATACTGGAGGGAGAATGGCAGCATCTATTAATGTTCGACTTTGTCTTTGAAACAGTAAGAACATGCTTGAAAACAGATAATCCAGAATAACGGACAGGATCTGGGGACTCTTTATAACTCATTACTAGGCTGGCCAGCAGGTATATTGCTCTGTAATAAAACTGGAGAGAGACTGGAACACTTCAACATCAATAAAAGTGTCTGAAATGTTAAAGAAATGGCTGAATCTGAAACATTTATCGATAGTGTTAAAAATGATTACAACATGTTTTTTACTGCTCTTTATTGTAATCAATCAGATCTCCTTTGAGTCACAGTGTTGGGTTTAGACATTCAGAAAGCCGAGAGAGTTACACTTAATGTGTCCTGTGTTATTCATACTGCTCTATTATGCTTCAGGGCAAGTTACTGACTTACCCCAAGTATTTTTTTATTCATTCATGGGATGTGGGCATCGCTGGCTAGGCCAGCATTTTTTGCCTAACTATAATTGCCCTTGAGAAGGTGGTGGTGAGCTGCCTTGTTGAACCACTGCAGCCCACATGATGTAGGTACACCCACAGTGCTGTTAGAGAGGGAGATCCAAAATTTTGACCCAGCAACAGTGAAGGAATGGCAATATATTTCCAAGTCAGGATGGTGAGTAGCTTGGAGGGGAACTTGTAGGTGGTGGTGTTCCCATGCACCTGCTGCCCTTGTCCTTCTAGATGGTAGTGATTGTTGGTTTGGAAGGTGCTGTCTAAGGAAAATGGGGAAGGTTTATTCGGGAAGGCACCAAACACATCAACAGACTTTTCAGGAGCACCCAGAGGTGAAGTCGAGAGAGCACACAAGCCTCAAAACACCTCATCTACCCCACCCTTCAAGCACTACCTGCTCTGCATGTGGCAGAACCTGCAGATCGCGTATTGGACTTATCGGTCCTCTCAGAACCCACCAAACCATAGCGGAAGCAACTCATCCCCTTTCCAAGGGACTGCCTAGAGAGTTTGTAGATATCTAATCGGTTAAATTTGAGGGAACTATTTTGTAATATTACACTAATAATTGTACAGAATTAAGAATTGAACAACTTAAGTTAAAAACCAAAGGGGGCTCTGAGAACAGTTAAATTTGTTTGAGGCTCATTGCCCAAAACTCAGCTATTAACACCGAGAAATAGGGAAATGAGAAGTCCGATATATCTCACCCCAAACGGCATCTTAGTAGCAAAGCAGATCATACCTCCATCACCAACACATCAATCATTCCATGCCTGTTTATTTTATTCAGCCTGATTTAATATTGCAATCTGAATTGAAATCCAGCTGAAAGAAATGCAACGTGTGTTAACAGCCACTTTGTTGCATGGGAAACGATTAGATAAAATCAACAAACGGGAGCTTTCCAGCTCAGCCTCACTGTTATTAAGATTTAGTTCTCTATTCTACTGCAGTACGAGTTCCTGAAGTACTAGTAAGTACAGAGATTTATATATATTCCAATTTAAAAAAGCAAAGTTGAAACTTGAGACATAAAGCATATAATGAACCATTGTCGAAGGCATTCATGTTTGAGAGTTAAGGCCACCTTCTTTACCAATGAGGTACGAATATTATACTCCCACTTTTATGACAGTTGGAATGACAACTTTTATTTAAAATACACATTTTATATACATATACAATATTTCCTAAGTAACAACAAAAATATATCTTATTAAACTAAAGCAATTAATACAATTATAAATCCTTTTATAAGTACGTCATCACAGATCAAGAACATTCCAACGCTATAACCAGAATTAATTAACAAAACATGCTTACACAAAACAAGCCAAAAGAATGCAGTTATAAACTAGCCCCTATTTTAACCCCTTTTTGAACTACTTCTACCACCAAACCTTGTTACTGAGGAAGGACGAGTGCCTAGATTCCCGATGATTTTGATTAATTGTCAAGAAATGTGTATGACTCAATGAGGACTCTTGACCCAGTTCTCCCCCCTCTCAGTACACCTGGCCTGTGATCAACGTCATCAACAGCAGCAACAACAGTTCAGAGTTCAGGAATTCAGCAGATGGTTGCACAGAGCCAAAGTCATACACCTCTGTGGCATAGTGTGCCAGTACTCCATTTCACTGCACCAACGCGACTACCCATAGAAACAGCTTTATGTAGCAGACTCACTGACCCAGTGGCACTGACAAAACCTTAATGGTGCTGTGGTGGTGGTCGTGGGTAGGGGAGAGGCCTGGGTGGCGAAAACTCTGGCACTGTGTTTCCTGTTTAAGAAAATAAGCTTTTTTTCTGCCCCACCATTAATAACATTCTGACGTCAGCTTTCCCAAAATTAACAGACGCATTTGAGACACACCACCCAGAACTTTGAGCAGATACACCTCTAATTCTTTCAATTGTGAAGTCAGGATGGCTGAAAGTTATCTCATTTCAAAGGTTATTCAAGGAATACAGTCACTTACATCTCTAATGGCTCACACGACCTAAACAGTCATGAATGGAGGGAAATTTCCCTCACTTTGTTAGTATCATCTTAAGCAGGTGGAGACGGTGGTGTAGCGGTAATGCCACTGAACCAGAAATCAAGGCTAATGGCTTGGGACGTGAATTCAAATGCTGCCACCACAGTGGCTGGTGGAATTTAAATTCAATTAATAAATCTTGGAATTAAAACCTAGTAACGGTGACCATGAAATCGTTGTTGCCATACAAAGCCCATCTGGTTCACTTTTAGGAAAGGAAATCTGCTGTCCTTACTTGGCCTGGGCCCTACATGTGGCTCCAGGCCCATAGCAGTGCGGTTGACTGCAATGGTCCAACAAGTCATGAGCTGCAATGGTTCAAAGAACCCTGCTCACCACCACTTTCTTAACGGCAATTAGGGGTGGGCAGTAAATGCTGGTCTAGCCACTGACACCATGAATGAATTTTAAAAAGTGAAGCGATTGTTATTTAGACAAATGTGTTATGATGTGGCAGGCTGTAATTGCCAGGCTGACCAAATCCACAAGGGAAACTTGGCCACACTTTCACAACGATTTTGCAATTTGTATTTATTGCGAGAAGGTTTGTGCACTGAAGTCAGAAGTAATGAGCCCACTGTCCCCTTTAGAGATTTTAAAGATTAAATTAAAACATTTATTAGCAAAAGAAGAAAAAACTTAAACACTCAGAAGATTACAGTTACACAGTTATAACAGTTCCCCAAATCTCTACTTAAGTAGACTCCCAACTACACACCCCCTTTCAGGTAACAATCCTAATTTATAAAGCCATCCAGCAATTTTACCACAAGCACCCACTGGACAATGGAATTCCAAAGGCTTTTAACACAACTTTGGTTACTGGAACAACAAACCTCTGCAGGGTGGCAAGAGCCTTTTCCCCCAAATCTGTTTCACATAGTCACCTTTCAAGATCTCACACAGCCACCCTCACCCAGCCTTCTACCCTTCTTTAAATATATTTTATCCCTTTTGATTTTAAACCCCATTTTTTCCACTTGTCTTTAGAAGTTACTTTTCCCAGAACATAAAAATCTTTCATGTTATCATTATAGCCAGCACTTTTGGGAAAAATCATCATAATAACCTTGCCTTATTTATCTTGCCAGTTGCAAATACTCTCCATGTCCCTTTGAAAATCAAATACATCTCCACTTATCTAAAAATGCAAACTTCTTTCACACCGTATCTGCTGACCTCACTCTAGCTTTACTCATCTCCATTTCAAATGCCTGTTTTACACCTCACTTCTTTGATAATTTAAACCTTGCAGTCTAACCATCTCTAGTTTAATTAAATTAGTCTCACACACACTGAACCAGACACACACACACACCTGCTTTAAAATATCGCACAATAATATTAGGGAAAATATGATAGTTCCTTGACAAGTGTGACAGCCTTTATCTGCTATTTCTAGTGCAATAGTACTCTAAAAGAATAAGCTTATTATATAATATAATAAGAATATTATATATACTTGAGTATTGTGTCCAATTCTGGACACTGCACTTTAGGAAGGATGTGAAGGCTTTAGAGAGGATGCACAAAAGATTTACAAGAATGGTTCCAGGGATGAGGGACTTCAGTTATGAGGATGGATTGGAAGATCGAAGGAGAAGATTTAGAAGAGGTTGGATAGAGGCATTCATCATGAGAGGTCCAGACAGGGTAGATAGAGAGAAACCATTATCATTGACAGAAGGGTCAAGAATCAGAGAACATAAATTGGCAAAATAACCAAAGGTGACATATGGATAAACGTTTTGTATGCAGTGAGCAGTTAGGATCAGGAGGGTGGTCAAGGCAGATTCAATCATGGCTTTCCAAAAGAAAGTGGACGAAGACCCGAAGGGAAAAAGTTACAGGGATATGGGGAAGGGGCAGGGGAGTGGGACTAGTTGAATTGTTCTCGCAGTGAGTTAGTTGCACACTATGAAATAGGGGATGCACAGAGAAGAGACTATGCTGGAGTGAAGCTTAGACAGAGTGTGCAGTTGGGAATTTGGTTCAGGTAGGAATTCAGGGCAGAGGGGGGAAAGATTTGCCCCTTTTTCTGCTTTTTTCAGCCTCCAGTAGTTGGTGTGTTTTCTTCCTTTGTCTCTGTACTAGTGAATGTAACTTTCTATTACTTTATCTGTGTAAATTATTAACTAATGGACTAAATAAATGAGGTTGGACAGAAATGGCAGGGCTGGTGGTGTGCTGTGACTGCAGCATGTGGGAACCTGTGGAATGCACTGTAATCCTGCCATATCTGCAGTAAGTGTCTGTAGCTTAGGTAACTTCAGCTCGGAGTTGTTGAGCTGGAGTGTGAGTTGCGGACTTTGTGTGCATCAGGGAGAGGGTGGGTTGGCTGGACACTTTGTTCCAGGAAGCAGTCACACCCCTCAGGTTAGGCAGAACCTTGGAGTCGGTCAATGATCAGAGAAAGGAGGGTGGGACTACGAGTCAGGCAGGCAGGTGAGTCAGCGTGTAGTGTTGGAGGTGCCTCAGCCCCTGACTTTGTCCAACAGGTGAGAAGTGTGGATGAGGAGAAAGACTACAAGATGGATGAGCGGACTGGCCATGGCATCATGGTGAAGGATTCAACTGGTGAGAGCAAAGAGAAATGTGGTAGTGATAGGGGACAGTACACCCAGAGGGATAGATACTGTTCTTCGCAGCTGCAAAGCAGTTGGAATTCCAAAGGTTGTGTTGCCTGCCGGCGCCAGGGTTAAGGCCACCTCCCCATAGCTGGAGAGGAACTTGAAGTGGGAGGGGGAGGTCCCAGTTGCTGCGGTCCATGAGGGAACCAATGGCATTGGTACAATGAGGAATAATGTTCTGCCAAGAGAATTTGAGTCCACATTAAAAAGCAGAACATCAAAGGTAATCATCTCTAGATTGTTTCCTGAACCATGCGCCAATTGGCATAGGATCAAGCAGATTAAAGAATTAAACACGTAGTTTAAAGAGTGACGTGGGAAGAAAGGATTTTGATTTATGGGGCACTGGCCTCAGTTACTCATGGAGGAGTGAGCTATTCCCATTGGGATGGGCTCCACTTGAACTGGGCTGGGACCAGTTTCCTGGCTAATTGTATAACTAGGGCTGTGGACAAGGCTTTAAAATACAGAATGGTGGCTCGGTGAAGAGAGATTTAGAAGTCCAAAGAGAAAGTTTGAGGTATCAGAACAGTATAGAGGTGTGGGTAAAGACAAACAGTGTTGGACAGGAAGGGGCAGAAAGTTTGACAAAAATTGTACATTGGAAATAAAGTCATTACTGGGAACAGAAGTAAAACAATGAAATTAAAGGTTCTTTAGATGCATGAAGCATCTGCAATAAGATAGATGGACTAGTGGCACAAATGGAGGTAAATGGTTTAGATCTAATCACTATTATAGAGACATGGTTACAAGGTGGTCAAGGTTGGGAAATAAATATTTTAGGATACACAATATTTCAAAAAGACAGGCAGAACGGCAAAGGAGGAGGGATAGCCCTGATAGTAAAGGATGACATAATCTGGATAATAAAGGATCTGGCCTCAGAAGATCATGAAGTAGAATCAGTATGGGTGGAAATTAGGAATAGCAAGAATCAGTAAACACTAGTGGGAGTAACTTATAGGCCCCTTAACAGTAGTTGTACCATTGGCTAAGCATTAAACAAGAAATTATTGGAGCTTGTAACAAAGGGAATGTAATAATGATGGGGAACTTTTATCTTCTTTTAGGACAACCAAATTGGCAAGGGTGGACTGGAAGATGGGTTTGTAGAATGTTTTGTGATAGTTCCTTGGAGCAATATGTTGTGGAGCTATCTTAGATTGAGTATTGTGTAATGAAGCAGGGTTAATGAGCAATGTTGTAGTAAAAGGTCCACTAGGAAATAGTGATCATAATACCACTGAGTTCCATGTCAAGTTTGAAAGTGACATACACCAATCGCAAACAAGAATCTTGAACATAGACAAAGCCAATTACATAGGTATGAGGGGAGAAGTGGCTAAGTTTAATTGGATAAATAGACTAAAAGGTATGGTAATAAATGAACAGTGGGAGACATTTAAAGAAACGATTCAAAATGTTCAACAAAAATACACTCCATTGACAAACAAAAACTCAGCAAGCCTCCATAGCTCACTCTGAAAGTTAAGGATAGTGTTAGATTGAAAGAAGAGGCTTACAATGTTGCAAACAAAGTAGCAAGCCTAAGGATTGGAAGTGTTTTAAAAACCTATAGAAGGCTGCCAAAAAGTTGATAAAAAGGTAAAAAAAGAATATGAGGGTAAACTAGCCGGAAATAAAAAAGCAGATTGTAAGAGCTTTTATAAGTGTACAAAATGAGAGTAGCTAAAGTAAACATTTGTCCCTTAGAAGCTGAGACAGGAGAAATTATCATGGGGAATGATAAAATGGTGGAGGTGTTGAACAAATATTTCATGTCTGTCTTCACAGTAGAGGACACAAGTTTCATAGCAAAAATAGGCTGTAACCTAGGGGCTAAAAAGAGCGAGGAAATTAATATCAGCAGAGAAAAAGTATTGAGGAACATTAAGGGACTAAAATCTGACAAGTTCTCGGGACCTGATTGTTTACACTCTAGGGTTCTAGACATCTGCAGAGATAGTGGATGCGCTAGCTATGATTTTCTAAAATTCCTTAGATTCGGGAATGGCCTCATTAGATTGGAAGTTGGCAAATGTTACACTGCTTTTCAAGAAAGGAGGGAGCGAGAAAACAATGAACTACAGGCCAGTTAACCTAACATCAGTTGTTGGGTAAATTCTGGCATCTATTATTCAGGAAGTCTCAACATTGCACTTAGAAACCATATAATAATTAGAACAAGTCAACATGGCTCTACTAAAGGGAAATCCTGTTTGACAAATTTATTAGAGGTTTTTGAGGGAGCAACTATTGGGTAGATAAAGGCGAACCAGTAGATGTGGTATGCCTGGATTTTCAAAAGACATTCAATAAGGTGCCACACAAACAGTTAGTAGGCAAGATAAGGGCTCAGGGAGTTGGGGGTAATATTTTAGCTTGGGTAGGGGATTAGTTAATGGACAGGAAGAAAAGAGTGGGCATAAATGAGGCATTTTCAAGTTGACAGGTAAAGGATAGAGGAGGGCTGCAAGGATCAGTGCTGGGGCCTCGGCTATTTATAATCTATATTAATGACTTAGATGAAGAGACAGAGAGTAATGTATCTAAGTTTGCTAATGATACCAAGCTAGGTGGAAGGGTTAGCTGTGAGGAGGACACAGAGAGGTTGCAAAGAGATATAGACAGATTAAGTGAGTGGGCGACAAGATGGCAGTAGGAGTATAATGTAGGGAAGTGTGAAGCTGTTCCCTTTGATTGTAAGAGCAGAAAGGCAGAATATTCTTTAAAAGGTAAGAAACTTGTAAGTTGATATTCAAAGAGACTTGGGTGTGTTTGTACAAGGAATGTAAAAAGTTAGCATGCAGGTGCAGCAAGCAAGTAGGAAGGTAAGTTGTAAGTTGGCCTTTGTTGCAATAGGATCGGAGAACAAAAATAAAGAAGCCTTGCTTCAATTGTGCAGGATTTTGGTGAGATCACATCTGGTGTACTGTGTGCAGTTTTGGTTTCCACATTTAAGAAAGGATATACTTGCGTTGGAGGCGGTACAGTGAAGGTTCACTAAATTGGTCCCTGCCTGTGCCATCTGTGGCCCAGTATGATGCCAGAAACCTCCCGGACCAACGCGTGATGTTACAACAATGCCCCACGCACAACATCCTATGATGAGAGGCTGAGTAAATTGAGCTTATGTTCTCTGGAGTTTAGAAGAGTGAGAAGCGATCTCATCGAAATCTGCAAAATTCTGAAGGAGCTTGGTTTGGTAGACACTGGGAGATTGGGCAGGATTTTCCAGACCTGCCCACATCTTGGCGAGTGGGAGCAGAAAATACCACGAGATCGGAAAAATCACTTTACCGCCCGCTCCAGCCGTCAATGGCAGGGTCACGTTACCCACCTTGGCATGTCAGGAACATCATTTTAATAAATTTGCATCTCATTATGAGGGCTGCTCACTGGAATCATCCCCCCCATGCTGAGTCAAGAGGGCATGTTGGCATTCAATTAGACCGACGTGTTTCACAACGGTATATAAACGATGTGCGCGTGGTGACCTGCACTTTGCTCATGACTTTGAGGTTCTTCGCCTACCTTGCATCACACAGCACTCGCGGCAACTCAGACTCAGTGCCAGGCTTCGCAGGCAGCACCACATCACTTTCGGGGTGGGGGCGCTGGCGGAGGCAAGTCTCTACCTACCAGACCAGCAGTAAGGCGGGGGTGGATTTTAATGTGCTGCAGTGGAAGACCTCCACTGGGGAAGGGGAGAAACTGGTCTGAGGCAAGCAAAGGGGCTGCAGGGTAAGGCCTCAGCTGGGGTGGGGTAAGAGTGGGGAAGGTTGCACTCAGACACATGACTGGGTGGTGGCAGTGGGGGAGCGTGGCTGGGGACATAGTTGGTGACAGAACGATATAAGGAACTTTGGGCCAGAAGGGGACGATGGCTGAGTGAAGAAGCGCTTCAATGTTGAGTTGCAAAGACTGTACTTGTCCCAGTCCAGGAAGGGAGAGGCATGTCAGTCCAGTCTCAGTCATGCCCAGGATGTTGTGTGCAGTGTGTTGTTGTAACATCACGCGTTGGTCCGGGGGGGTTTCTGGCATCATACTGGGCCGCAGATGGCACACTCAATCAGGGGAGGGACCTGCAGCCTGCAGATGGGGAAAAGGCGTTGTGGGGGCATTGTGGGAGGTGGTATATGTCAGACTGTGCAAGTGTCCTCAAGATGGGGAGGGGTGAGGTCCACACGGGGCATAGGCACATCTAGCTCACCATGTTCTCGGGGTAACAAAGGGATATCCACCACAATTACGATGGTTTCAAGAAATACAGGGAGGGGGATTGAGAGGTTCTTGGGGGGAAGGAAACCTGAACATTAAGCTCCTCCAGGATGGTGGGAGGGATTTCCACACTCACACAGGGAAGGTCCAAGCTGGTCTGGTAGTGAGACCTCAACACCACCATCTTCCAACCTGCAGTGATGGGGTCATACAAAATTAAAATGAGGAGAAACTCTGCTGGTGAGGACTCTGAGGGCAGATTGGAGGGCAGATGCATGCAGTGGGGCAGGGGTGGGGTGGGGCGCTGATTAATGGGACACCCAACTGAACTGTGCATTCCCAAATGAGGGGCGATGCACAACTGAGACATGTTAGGAGCCTTTCAATGACAATGCACGGAATCAGGAAAGTGAATCTATGATGTGCTTTCATGCGAGTGGAATCCTGTAAAGTGGCACTCATTGATATCCCTGTATTAACCCTTTGTTCACAGTGTGGAGAATCTCCAGAGCAATAACGAACTCCAGAGCAATTGGGCGACTGGACAGGCTTCAGATGAGTTTCACAATCGCGACACTGGCAGCTTCACAGGAGAGAAATCTCAGGCCCCCCTCAAATAATCTCAGATCCTGACTAAACATTTTCTCTCATGTGGCGTGAGAGTGCAGTGAACGAGGATTCAAGCGCCTGGCCTGAAAGCAGCACATCCAAGCACCTGGTCAAAGCAATCTCATAGCAGTCGGTCATGTAAAGGTGCGGCGTGGGGGGGCGGGTGTGTGAGGGGGTGAGGGGTAGAAGATGCACCTTGACACGGACCCTCTGCTGGCCTGGATTTTTGGGGCCGTTAGTTTCTGACACTGGAACAAAGCCCTTGAACCCACATTCACTGACGAGCCATTGACAGAAGTAAAGTAGGATGTTTGGAGGTCACTGCCAACTCATGTCTGTTTCTCATCGATGCTGCAGAGAGGAGACCAACAGGAAGATGGAGCCTGGATTTATTGCTGCTGCATAATCGCACAGAGACAGGAGAGGAGGAGAAGATTGCGACGGAGGTGCCAGGCTCATCAAAGGGAGGAGCTAAACCCTCAAGACCAAGGGGGCAGCAGGGCCCCCTCCGGACGCGGACAAGGCTTACAGAGACATCGTGCGTAGGCGCCTCTCAAGATTGAGGGTGTACAGAACTCACACAGAAGATGTGCAAGAGACAGTGTCGCCGACGCCTCCGCACGTCCGGGGATCTGGTGACTCAGATTTGTCACATTCTCCAGGAATTAGCGCCATGGGGACTGGGAGGGTATCCATTGCCACTGGCTGTGAAAATAACCACCA
This sequence comes from Cetorhinus maximus, assembly GCF_964194155.1. NCBI lineage: Eukaryota > Metazoa > Chordata > Chondrichthyes > Lamniformes > Cetorhinidae > Cetorhinus > Cetorhinus maximus. The sequence continues at coordinate 216,668,565 of NC_135880.1, forward strand.
CTGAAATTCTACGCGAGTGGCTCCTTCCAGGGCTCTACTGGGGGCTTCAGAGGGATCTCTCAAACATCCACTCAGAAATGCATTCGTGTAGTGACAGATGCCCTTTTTTCCAAGGCCTACAATTCTGTCAACTTTGATAGAGATCAAGGAAGCCAGAATTCCAGAGCACTGGGCTTTACAGCAGTTTCTGGATTCCCACAGGTGCAGGGTGCCATCAGCTGCACTCATGTGGCTAGAAAAGCTCCTTGGCAACAGACACTGCAACACATTAACAGGAAAGGCTTCCCTTAACTCAATGTACAGCTGGTCTGCGACCATAAGAAACTTATCACGCAGGTTCATGCCAGATACCCAGGAAGCGTCCACAGCTCATACATCTTGAGTATATCGCAGATCCCGGACATCTTCGAGGGACCACACAGAATCCAGGGTTGGCTCCTCAGTGACAAGGGGTACCTGCAAAGGAAGTGACTGATGATGCCTGTGTGGCAGCCACAGACTTCTGCAGAGAGGAGGTTTAAGAGGCTCATGCCACTACCCGAGCATTGGTGTAGTAGACCATAGGCATCTTAAAGATGCGATTCCGATGTCTGGACAGATCTGGCGGAGCACTCCAGTACACTCCCCAGAGGGTCTCACGGATCATTGTGGCTTGGCTGTGCACTGAACAACCTGGCGTTGGGGAGGATTTGCCAGGTGCCGACATGGAGGAGCTGTACATCTCCTCCGATGAGAAGGACATCAAAGCGGGTGAGGGTTTTGAGTTCGGGGAAGCCGAGGCTGCAGGGGAAGAGACCATAGCATGGGCCAGACGAGGCCGGCATGTGCATGAGGCTCTCATAGCCACCAGATTCCAGGAGGAGGAGGATGAGCTGCAGTGAATAATCTCATGGACAAGTGCCCTCAATCATGGGCTAACATTAACACCAGCGTTGCTATACCTCTCATTTCAACTGTGAATTCCAATATGAGAGTGAATAGTTACACATCAGGCTCACATAGTCCAGGTCCTTTGAAGGATCATGAAGCCGTGGGAGCGTGTGTCCTGGCTGAGATGTGGCGCTAACTGGAGGAGGGTGTCCCAGCATCAGATATCAGAAGGTACAGCCTCTTCAAGCGTCTCTCCATTATTCCAATCGCAGCGGCAGCCGACAAAACCAGGATCTGTTCCACTATCCTCAGTGGGCTCGTAGCTGTTTGTCTCCAATGTGTCAAAGCTCCTCAAGGAGATCATCTCCAGCAACGGGACAACGCATTCTTTGTAACCTCGATGGCGAAACTGATAGGTGACACATGGACCAAGGCAGCTGAGGATGTTCCGCAGGTGTGTATCTTATCAGAGTTGACTCAATCCTCTGTGTCACCTTCTTCTCTATCACATTAACACCCGGCACTCAGTTAGGGATGCTGGCCTGCTTTTATCCTCACCTGACTATGCATGTGGACCACCTGAGGATGATGATGTAAAAGCACTTGCATGCCAGACATTAAAATGCTTCCTCTTTAAGACACACATTGTGCCCTGACCCTTGCGAGCTCCCAAATACTCAGACACCATGAGGACCTCAAGCTGACATGTCGTTGCTAATAAAGAGCAGACTCCAGCTTCAGTACAGCCTCGCTCCTATCCCATTGTCTAAAGGTATGATGTGCACTTCCAGAGCATTCTCAAAAACATTACTGACCACCAAAAGATCACCATTTGCAATTAGCATCACAGGTCTCGGCGAGCGCTTAGGTGAAGGGAAGCACTGTGCTGCATCCCCACATTGTGATGAGAGCCTTGTGGCCACAATCCAGACAATCACAGGCTGAGAGACGCTTAAGGCTGTAGGTTCGCACGCCAGGGTGATAATATGGTTGAGAGGGGCAGAGCGTTGGCACCTCGAGGTGGCAAGGCGCTGCCACTTACTGGTGAGCTTAGCAGATGTACACTCGAAAAGTCAGAAATACGGTTGGCAGACAGGAGCACACACGAGCTCTGAGTGTGGGCTCATAGCATGAAAACCCTGCCGAATGGCAGAGAGCACATAGAGTTGGATGATATATGACCCTTCTCCATGTGTAAACACATCTCTCCGTGTGCACTGCACCTTCGCCTTTGAAGAATGCAGACAAGATAGGGGAACACTTCTGCCTCAATCTTATACAGCCAAGAATAAACATGGCATAAGCCTGCAAAGCATGTGAACGAGGCTCCTTCCACAATCTCACTTAACATTAAGGTCGAGGCATCACTGATGTCGAGAATGATCTGTGGTGATATGGAAACACACAACATAGATGAGAGGCCCATGATAGAAACATCTGTGGTAAGTGGGCGGGGGGGGGGGGGGGGGGGGGGGGGGGGGAGGAGGGACCATGGGTATCACACCTGATTGACATCAACACAGCTCGTCATAAAAAGGAGGCATACACAAGAGGAGATGTGAAATGGATGCGATTCTATTTACATTTGTTAACGTTACATACATGTTGTGACTAACTGTGCCACTGTTATGCTCCTAAATTTTTCTAACTTTCCTAACCCTACTGCTACATCTGGGTGTATCTGCGACATCCACAGCAGAGGTGGAGGCAGCCTGCTGACTACTATGTCCTGTTGTCTGTGATGACTTTGGTGGGCGTCCTCTGGAGGACTGAGACCTGGAGAACCCTGGCCTACTTTGGGTGTCCTGCTGTGGGGCAGGTTGGCCGTCCTCGGCCTGTGGAGCTGGAGGTGATGGGGTCACAGGAAGAGGGGATTGGGATTGGCTTGGACACTCCTGGAGTCACCTGGGCAGATGGCCCCAGGGCATCCATCTACTGGTCCTTCTCCCTATGGGTTCCTGAGGGCCCCTTGCTGATTCCTTGAGGAGAAGCGGCAGCTGGAGTGAGATTGAAGTGCCCTGACACCCCCTCATCACATGACCACTGATAAATGCAACCGAGGGCTACAGTGATGGAGTGCAGCTCCTGCACCAGTGCAGGACCAATGTCCTGGACCAAGGTCTCTGTGGTGGCTGCCATTCTGCCAGTGTTGATCTCGGTGTATCAGCATGCTGGCGCTATCACCTCAGACTGAAGGCAGACGGACTCCTCCTTCATCTGTTGCAATTCAAGGAATGCAACTGACATCCCTTCCGGATGTTTCCGTTATTATCGCTGCAGCTCCACCAGCTGATTGAGGACCAAGTCCGGAGGCTCATCATCTGATTCGGATTCAGCAGTATCATGGATTCCAACAGTCTCCCAAGTGCTGACGGCCTTAGATGTCCCTGCCTCCGCCTACTGTGGACCAGATTGTGCGCTGTTCGCACCAGGTTGTGACCCCTGAGCCTGCTCTAGAACTAGGCCCCGCTAAGGTGTGTGTCTCTGTGCTGGTGGAGGGTGTGGGTGAGCGCCGTGATGGCTCTTCTACTGTGGTGTCCTCAGGATCCTCCTCCGAAGTGTCGTCAGGGCTCGAGCAAAGGGCCTGTCTGGTTGAGGCCATCGGGCACTTGGCTGAGGTTCCTATGAAAGAAAGTAGATATAATTAGTGCATGCCAGACGACTCTAAAACAGGACAATGTACTAATAGTATGGTTGTCTGAGGGATGAGGGTTCAGGGTCCTCATGTGGATGTTTGCCCCCATTCTCACTGTTGTCACAGGCACCGCCCAAGTCCTCTCTGGCCAGCTCAATGGCTCAGTTTTCTTACTGAGAGAGGACCTTCAGTTCTGGCACTGCACCTCCAGTCTGGGACCTCTCGCTGCAATTCTGTTTATGTCCTGCATTCTTGTCCTGCAGAAAAACAGATGGAGAGAGTGTGAGCAAGACACATGCCAGGGCAGATGATAAGGATGCCTGGCATACGTGGGTGGTGACAGGAGCCATGGACAGGATGAGGATGCGATCTACGGAGCCGATGAGCCCAGATGGAGATGTGAGGGCGTGTGAGAGTGAGTGGTGATGTCACTTGAGCTGGCAGTGAGTGAGATGCTAGTGAACATGTGATGGACTTGTGAGTGTGTGAGCTGAGAGTGATGAGATGGTTGACTTACCCTGGCGACACAGAAGAGACCTTTCATCCACTTTCTACACTGAGCGCCTGACCTTTCCTGTGCAGCGTTGGCGCTGGCCACCGCCTCCCAAGCTGGATTGGTGAGCTTGCTGGACCTCCTGTTGCCAAAAAGGGGGTAGCGGACATCACGGAGGGCCTCAACTGTTTCCAAAAGCCATTCCAGTGACGTGTCACTGAATTTGGGGGCTGCCGTCTTCTTGGCTTTCTGGGCCTTGCCTTCAGTGGCCCCAAAAGGAGAATGCTGTACACGGCTAGAAATGGCACCCAGAGTGAGAAAATGATGAGTTTGGGGGTGGGGGGGGGGGGGGGGGGGTGGGGGGTGGGCAACGAATCTGAAGCCTTGCACTAGCGATCCAGCGTGATTCCCACGTGTGCATATTTAATGGGGCGGGAAGCCGACGATAGGCGTGAAAACCCACCATTGCGGCCGGCAGGTAAAATGCCAATTTTCACGCCCACCACTAAACTAAGTACACTGTGGGCAAAATCCCGCCCATTGTTTCCACTGGTCGGGGAGTCTAAAACAGGGGGAGCAATCTCAGGATAAGGGGCCAATTGTTTGGGGAGAAATTACTTCTCTGTGAAACTTTGGAATTCTTTAACCCAGTGGGCTGTGGATGCTCCATCGTTGAATACGTTTAAGGCTGGAATAGACACATTTTTGGTGTCTCAGGGAAATTAAAGGACATGGGGAATGGGCGGGAAAATGGAGCTGAAGCCTAAGATCAGCCCTGATCGTGGTGACCAGCAGAGCAGGCTCACTGGATTATATGGTCTACTCCTGCTCCTATTTCTTGTGCTCAACGGAGCGAATGGCCTCCTCCTCTGCTGTCATCATTCTGCGGCTCTATTTATATAGCATCATGCTCTTGGTTTCTCAAAGTGCTGTATTGTTAAGTAGACAAGTGCAGCAGCCAACTTGCTCACAGCAAACAGCAAAGGAACGAGCATCCCACATTACTGATAAAATCTTGCAGCGGAACAATGATGGAGTTTGCCCGTCACTTTGTGCAATGTGTATCACCTGGCATCATTGTTAGTGGGAAACCTGATCACCATGAAGGCAGCTGGCAAACAACAAAGCGAAACGTTGTTGTCAGTCTCTGCCATGTGGACTTCAACTGCAACCCTAAGATAAGCATCTCTGCAAGATTTCAACTGGCCTGGCAATGGAACAGTGGATAAATTATTGATGTGTTTATTTAAATGAGGCGAAGGTTACTTTTCTAATCATTTATGGACTACAAGATGACATATAAAAGGGATTAAATGTTTATATTTGCTGAGTTATATGAAAAATGCCTGAGCATGTTCTGTAATATTTAATGGTTTTCTAGCGTGTTTAAGGAATAAAAGGGATTTCACATTTCATATTTCACAGAGTAAGATTCCATCTACAGATAAAATCCTTTTGATAATTCCTGTTTGCAAGCCAATTTATCTATGTGCATGACAGCACGTCCGGTTTTACAGTCCTTTCTAGTCCAATAACAATGCTGACTTTTGTTCTGTTATCCCTTCTTGAATAGAGAAATTTGTGCAGGTCTGTGAAGTCAGGTCAGAGATTGGTACACCAGCAGAGTGCCTCTTGTTAAGCCCCAGCTCCAGACTGTATGCCTTGCTCTGCTATCTCATTTTTTTCCCCCTCATTCATTCTTGGTATGTGAGCATCACTGGCAAAGCCAGCATTTAATGCCCATCTCTAAACGTCCTCAAGAAGGTAGTGGTGAGCCATCTTTTTGCAGTTCATGTCATAAACAACTGAGAACCACACTGCTGTGGGTCTGGAGTCACGTGTGGGCCAGGCCAGGTAAGAATGACAGATTTCCTCCCCTGTAGGTCATTAGTGAACCAGGTAGGTGTTTAAGGACAATCCAGTAGTTTAATGATCCAGGTGCATTAATCAATCAAGTTTAAATTTCCTCAGCTGTCATGGTGGGATTTGAACTGCTATCTCTGGAGCATTCGTCTCAGGGAAATTAAAGGATATGGGGAATGGGTGGGAAAATGGAGCTGAAGCCTAAGATCAGCCCTGATCGTGGTGACCAGCAGAGCAGGCTCACTGGGTTATATGGTCTACTCCTGCTCCTATTTCTTGTGCTCAACGGAGCGAATGGCCTCCTCCTCTGCTGTCATCATTCTATGGCTCTATTTATATAGCATCATACTCTCGGTTTCTCAAAGTGCTGCATTGTTAAGGAGACAAGTGCAGCAGCCAACTTGCTCACAGCAAACAGCAAAGGAACGAGCATCCCACATTACTGATAAAATCTTGCAGCGGAACAATGATGGAGTTTGCCCGTCACTTTGTGCAATGTGTATCGCCTGGCATTACTTGTCCAGTAACATTTCCACTATGCAACCATCCCTCCTCTAGGAAGTATGCCAGCGTGTCTATATATGATAGCACAGCTCAGCTGTGTTGTCCTCTGTGACGAATAGCTAACACTCTCTCTTGACACAAATAAGAACAGTGGCCCCTTTAGTGACAGCTTCCAGTGATTGTGGAACTGTGCGCCAGTTTGGATCAGTGCTTTGAGGAGAGTTGAGGAAACACCAGAGAAAGCCCAAAGTAGGACAATAAATATGAGCAGTCGCTCCACCTCGCTATATGAAGACAATCACCCAGTGCTATTGCTCAAAACACTACAGCCTTTATTCTCGATTCAATCAAACTGGGGATTTGGACTAGTACATGAACGGTATTCAGTTAGATCCTTGAAGTAAATTATCTATTTAAATTATCCTTTGGTTAACAGTACAAAGATTGCTTATCAAACTGCCATAATCTCAGCAGCATCTTCTCCAACAGTCTGGGACAGACGTCTGCCGAATAATTCAAAAAAATGTCATCCTTGCTATTTCATAATCATACGAAAACTTGCTCTTGAGGTACTGAAGACTGCCGACTCTCCTTTTGAGTAACACAGACACACAAAGGCAGCATCACACAATTATAATACAGTTCTGTAACCATAGCGCGCAATTTTCTTCACATGGTCCGTAATGTGTATTACACTTCTTTATTGTAGAAACAACACTATTGTTTAATTACCAAATTGTAAAAAAAAGCAGCTTTTACATACATCAAGAGCATATAGAACTAGTGCATTTCTGAAGCATCAACTATTTAACAGAATGCATCCTATGTACCACACGTATTGCACTTATCTCCGTGTATACTTTTACCCCCTTATACGTTGCACCAAAGTCTCTTCAAAGTACGTAATTGTATTAAAAGATTATAAAGGTAAAAATACATTTTTTTATACATCAAATTCAGAAATTGGACAGAAGACTTTTTTTTATACAAAAAAAACAGACGATGGAAGTGAAATCAAGTTGCCACAAGGAAAGATTATTACACCGAACTCGTGTCATCCCATTGTTATTAACAGATGAGAAAGAAAGATAGTAGATTGTGGATGAATTCATGGATTAGTTCATTCTGGTCTTGAAATGTAACTTTCTGGTCCCACCACCGTCCCTTTGGTTTATTTGGCAGCCCAAACACAAGCAGAAGGGGGTAAATTGAACATGGTGGGGGCACAGAAAAGGCAGAATTGCATTGCCACCTGTGATCTGACCTGCCTCATATTCTGTTCTATTAAAATCCCCTGCTCATATCATATAGTGTTTTATCATTCTCATAAAGACCAGAGCCTTTTGACAAGTTCACACTTAGTGTATAGTTACTTATATATAGTTTCTTAAGTGTAAAACAGAGAGATCACGCACAAGCTTCTCCATTGGTCTAGTGGGCAAAGGCACTGTGCATTGCAGCACTAAACCGTGCAAGACCCAATGATGAAATCCTTGATTCCCCTCCCATCAGTCTGAACAGCTGGGCTGCTCGAGGCCAGGTCTCTCAAGTGTCAGGCTAGGTCCTCACTCTAGCCTGCTATCCATTGTGCTGGCGTGGGTATCAGGTGAGATTAGCACAGAGATCAGCCTGCTGATACAATCAGGGCCTGCACGAGGAATGGTTGGTGACTTGACTGTGGAACCAGCCAATCCCTGTGCAAAAAGTACCCAGTGATCTCAGACCACATTCAGGAAAAGGAATTGTAAAAAAGGATCACACACACATACTGCATGTGTATCTTCTGTTCAGTTTTGAACATGGGGCTCTTTCTTGTAAGTACACTGAGAAACCAGTGTACTGGTGCTGCAGTGTAATACGGGGCAGACTGTGGGTTTACACGGAAGCAGAGAGAGCAGGCAAGAGAAAACACTCACGTTCCCTAAAGGTCACCACAGAATGCAGGCCGACAGCCCCTAAACCTGGCTCCCGAGGTGTATGAAGCAAGTCCAGGCCTGAAAATCCTGCCTCCAACTGAGCAAAGACATGACGCCAGGGTAGTGAAGAAAATAACATTTCAGGGGAGATTTTTAAAGAAATCACAATTAAAAATAATTCTCATTACATCAGCACAGTTTCCTGAGCTCAAAATACTGGGTGGAGGGTGGGGAGAAGACATGTTTGTAAAGACCTAGAAACTAATGCATTCATACCAAAAACTTCTGTTTTAACAGGAATAGCACATGTTCAAACAGTGGATGGAGGAAACGCATTCAAATATATGAAGCATTTGGATGCTAATATTGCTTAGTGGAATTTGCAGGCTCAGATTTTTCTTTTTAAAAGAAAGCTGAAAATCAAAGGGGAAATGCAAATTGAAGAACTTTTCTTAAGTTCTAGGAAGAGTAATTTTCTTTTCAGTATAGGTGGGATTTGAACCTCTCTTTATCTGCCAGTAGCAAGGGGTTGGAGAATGGAAATGGGCTTTTCTTTGACTTCAACAGGTCCGTCCTGGGGAGGGGGACAGAGTGGAGGAAAAGTTCTCCCTTTAAGGAGGGAGAATCTTGTCAATCGACACCACTCTTGCACTAAACTGACTATAAAGCAGCATTGGTACTGGCCCTGGAAGAGTCACTGTCTCCTCCTCTGGTTGTGAAAGGATGCCTCATACCAGGGAGAGTTCCATAGGAGGACAGAAAAATACACATACTTCAAAATTAACTTTGCCTAAAAACCCCTGCATGCCAAGTTTCATCCGGGTATGAAGTGATTGTGTTGGAGTGGTGGGGGGGGGGGGGGGGGGGGGAAGAGAGAAGACGGAAAGGAAGACTAATACTTTGTACATTTCACCCCTTAAATGGACACTGTGGAGGCAGACAGCCCACCATTCACCTGTCATCCTGCATGGATGTGACAGAAATGAAAATGGGACAAGGAAAATAGAGCAATAGCAACAACAAAAAGAGGCAGCAAAAGCAGGACAATGCCTTTTGGTGTGTTACAACATTTACAGACATAACTGATTTTAATCCTGGCAATGGTCCTGCTTTGTGGTGAAGTCGGAAACTTGGCAGAGTTGGCGCTACTGCTATCGCTCTTGCCCACCAGACTCACTGCAACGCTACAAAGTACAATCGCAGTGTATGCCACGTGATTCAAACTGGAGGCATGCGTCCCTCACTCTGCTTGCCAAACCCTCTGCTCACTGAGGCATTTAACACAGGGCATCAGGGGAAATGTTGAGGTACAATTTTCTACATGGCAATTTCAACATTGCTAACTCTTCATGGCCAAGTGCTGATCCAACACCATGGATTGGCAGCTTTTGAGGACCTGTGGAATCCAGAATTTCCCTTCCACGATTGCAATCATAGGCCTGTCTAGTCTTGCCATCTAATCTATCCAGATCAGTGCTTCACCATCGATCCCTGACTGTATAATATTTCAACAATGAGGAAAAGAAAAGGTCAAATTATTCTGACAGTGCACAAAACATCCATCATGGTACATGAATGGTACAATCGTCATTTCAAAGTATTTAATAAATATTGCTTTTTACTCTTTACATATAGATCGACTTAAAAAGGAGCACAGAGCAAAACATTGGCCTGGGTTCCACATAGTGGAACCAGAAGTATTTACTCTGAAGTGACTTTGGTTAACTTGCCAGTATAAATGGGGCATTGTTTTTCCGAACTGTTTTCCAGAAATGTGTTTGTTTTTCTTAAATTAAAAGAAGCAAAAGGCACAGCACTATCACACTTCACACAACAGTTTTGTTTCAAAAGCTTATTTCTTGTATAACTTCTAAAACCCTAGGTAAAGTGTACAAAGCTTTTAATAAACACCCAGCAACTCATATCAGAAATTCGAAATTACAATGAGTTATTCCTTGAAAAGCAAACACTGAACAACTACTAACACATTAAATCGACACCCCCAGAAACCAGGGGTGTGCACAGCTAAAATGCCCCTGTAGGAGGCACTTTTTAAAAATTATATTTTCTTTTAAATTTCCATATTATGTCCTTCCTAGTGCTAAATGTAACCTAGCAACATCTCTGATGTGAAATGTAAGCGTCAGACATTGTTTTCAATAATCTGGATATTCACAATGTCCAGACTTCGGAATAAGATGAGCTCTTCTCCCTGTGGAGGGGAGGGGGGTGTCAAAACTGATAACATTACATTCCCCAGACAGTTCATGTTGATGGCATTGGCCAGGGATTGTGGGAGGTGAGTGGGTGTTCAGTGGATTAATGAGAACTTTCAATTTGGATTGCAATACCATTCTTGAGAATTTCAAAGTTCTTTAACTTCAGCTTTTGTGTTGATATATTGCTGTGTGGTCAGAAACATTACACTCTGTTATGCTTCTGTCCCCTTCCTATTTAGTGTTACGTGCTTATTGTCTGGTTGGTGGGTTGGTACCATCTTTAGGAAAATGCGTTTACTCCTTAAGAGTTGCCTCTCCTGCCTCTTTCATTCTTCTCGACACCCCATACACAAGGGCCAAGAGTACCACACCACAGCTACATCAACTAATGAGAACTAGTCCAAGCCAATTCTACACTTGTTGATTTATATTCTCTTCGCAATGCTTTAAGAAGGAAAGGTTATCAATTTTAGTGTTTTCTTGAATATACAAACTAAATTGACTTCCTTTTTTCCTCTTCTCTTCATCCCTTCTTTCTCGGTGAAATAACACTGAAAAAAATGAAACGACTGAAGTCAGTTCACGAGGACGTAGCCTCCATGTTGGGTATCAACTGTCTCCATCATCTCACAGTCAAAAAGTCCTGGTAGTTCAGGGATGGTTATGTTCTTGTAGGTCGTTGGCGAGTCAGAAACGGTACTGCATGCCTGACTTTCGGACAAAGCCAAGGCAGCCTGTGGGGTTTGGTTGAGAGTATACGGACAATGTTCTGGGTAGCTGGGCTCTGGAGTTGTGACTCCTACTATGTCACAAGGCTGGTAAGGATACTGCAGGATTTGTTGCTGCTGCTCTAGGTGAACTTGGGACTGAAGTGGAGGTTGTGTTGGCTGCTGAACAGGTGACATTTGTTGCAGTGATAGCTGAAGCTTGTAGTGCTGGCTGAGGAATGGGTTGCACTGCATCTGTTCTGAGGGCTCCAGCACTGGGCTTAGAGGTTGGGCCATGCTGAATTGTTGCTGCTGTGCTTCGGGATGAGGTATGGGCATCTGTTGGGTTTGCTGCGAGTATGAGCCTTCTGCAATGTGCATCTGGTTAAAATAAGCCTGGAGTTGCGACTGTTTGTGGAGAATCAGACGTTTCTGCTGTAACCTGAAAAGGGAGATCAGGGGTTTAGGACGAGGCTACAGTTCATGAGGCAATCAAGGCAAGCTAAAGGTGGCAAGAACCTTGTCATCAGAGGGTACAGTCCAAGGACCTGGATTTATTCTATGCACATTAGGAGGTTTTCACAGTTATCCAAATACGATGACTAAAAGCAACATTTGATTTATCCTTTCACAGGATGTGGAAGTCGCTGGCAAGGCCAGCATTCGTTGCCCATCCCTAATTGCCCTTGAGTTGAGTGGCTTGCTAGGCCATTTCAGAGGTCAGCTAAGAGGCAACCACATTGCAGTGGGTCTGGAGTCACATGTAGGCCAGACCAGGTAAGGTTGACAGATTTCTTTCCCTAAAGGCCACTGGTGAACCAGGTGGGTTCTTGTGGCAATGATAGTTTCATGGTCACCATGACTAGCTTTCAATTCCAGATTTATTAACTGAACTTAAATTCCACCAGCTGCCATGGTGGGGTTTGAACCCGTGTACCCAGAGCATTAGCCTGGGTCTCTGGATTACTAGTCCAGTGACATTACCACTACCCCACCATCTAGGGCTAAGAGTATGAAATTTTGACATGGGATGGTTCATTGAATCGTAAGGTTTGGGTCTCACCTGTGCTCCTGTAGTTGTTGCTCCAGACTCCTTGGTGTTTCCTTGCAATACATTGGACAGCTATTTTGTGCTTTGTTCAATAAGCTTGGGTTCTGGAAAAAGTTAGAACGGAATCTTGATTACTACAACAACAACTACTTGCATTTATATAGTACCTTTAACATAGCAAGATCACACCAACCCACCCCCCAAAGGCACTTCACAGGAGTGGAGCGTTATAAAACAATATTTGACATTAAGCTCCATAAGGAGATATTAGGACAGATGGAGTTATCTTTTTAATAGTGTCTTAAAGGGGGAAAGAGAGAGGAAGAAAGATTTAGGAGCCTTGAGCCTAAATAATTGAAGAAACAGTTGCCAATGTGTTGGGGGGTGGGGGAGGGAAAGGAAATTGTCGTTGCACACAATATGCCAAAAAATTGGAGGAATGCAAGATCCCAGAGGGTTGTAGGGCTGGAGGGGGGGGGCAAAGCCATGGAAGAGTTTGAACACAAGGCTGAGAATTTTTTATTACTTCATCAGAGACATTCACAAGGAAATCAGTATTCAAATTAAAGAATATTACAGCAAGACCCCATTGATCTGATTTTCGAGTTTTTCTTTTAAAAGATCCAGCTCACAAGAGGCCTTCTGGGCAATTTAGGAACAGATGCTACATTTCCGCACCACTGCCTCAGAATCACTGAGATGACAGTGGGACCACTGAGGGGAGAAGACACCCTGTGATGAATTAAACCATTTAAAAAAAAACTGAATATGCAGCTCTTATTTCAGAATACTCAGGCATACATGGATCGTCATGATTATTTCTGGAATAATCTTCAACATTTTGATTAAGTAAATACAGAGGCAGACACCATTTTTCTACTTGCGCCAAAATGTTATTATTGTTATAAATGAATTATACAATAGTTACAGTGCAGAAGGAGGTCATTCAGCCCATCGTGTGTGTGTGTGTTGGCCCTCTGCAGGAGCAATTTACCTAGTGCCACTCCCCAGCATTTTCCCTGTAGCTCTGCACATTTTTCCTTTTCAGATAATGATCCAAGTCCTTTCTGAAAGCCCTGATTGACCCTGCCCCCTCCACACTCTCAGGCAGTACATTCCAGATCCTAACCACTCGCCGCATAATAAAGGCTTTCCTCATGCCGCCATCACTTCTTTTGCCTAGTACCTTAAACCTGTGCCCTCTTTTCACGATTCTTCCACCAAAGGGAACAGTTTCCTCCCTATCCACTCTGACCCTTGGGCCTGTCACTGCAGGGTTAAAAACTGGACCTCAGGCCTACCACAGGCATTTCTGAAGCTTCCAGTCCACCCATGGCTCCAATTCCGCCCCTGCACCCACAGTCTCAGTACCGACTGGCACTGAGCATGCTCAGAGCACAACCCAGTTCCCCACCAGCGCACTGGGCTCCTGTAGTCATTGACAGGGGGCTTTCCCACCCGTGGGGAATTCTGGGTTCAATTTCTGCCATAGAGGCCAATTAGTGAACAGGAAGACAAAAACAGAAAATGCTGGAAATACTCAGCATGTCTGGCAGCATCCTTTCCCTCCCAATTTGTTTCAAATATTCTTTTTAATCTATATAGGAGTTAGAAAGATTACAGATTTTCCTTTCACATTTACAGCCCAGACAACTCTATAATGTTAAGTCAATATGGGTCTGGCAATACCTCAAAACAAAATAACTCCTTCTGGCAACATGCACAGTGGACTGCAATCCCACACTTGTGTTCTCTTAGCTAATTCAGAGAAACACAGTCAGGAGGTGCTCCTCTCATGGGTTTTTGGTTAGTACAGTTTGTTGCTATTGTTTGGTTGAAGGACTCGGCAGTGGGTTTTTGGGGGTGGGGGGGCACGGTGGTGCAGTGGGGATAGTGTTTTTCAGGTGGAGGAAGGCCAGGAGAGACGGTTCAATCTCAATTTGACAGAAAGCTTCTGATTGTGGTTTGCTGTTTAATCTTCAACATACAGGGATCCGTTGTGCTGGTGTTATCAGGAGTTAACATCTGCATTCTTACAAGACACAGCCTTTCAGACCCAAGGCTCAGGTTTCTTGCCTAACACCCAGATTTGGATCAAAAGGACACAACCCACTGGGGAGACGAGTGCCTTAAAAGTGAGAACGGAATGAAGTTTCATGAATAAAGATGTTTGAAAGTTAAACAGGTTTAGTATTTCTCAATGGCTGACAAATAGCCATTGTCCCAGGCCCCTACGTCCTTCACATTTTCAATTGCATCGCTGGATACAAAGGAACCTGAATTTAAGGATTCTCAATTGTTATTGCAGCGGTTTAGAAGACTTCAGTCTCTTTCTGTGAATTTATAAATGGGTCTTGTTATATTGACCTCTGCATCCACTAGGTATTCAATTTCTTTTTTTAAACATTAAATGGCCATATTTAACTCTGCACATCCAGCCCTAACCGGGCAGTTAAAGCAAGGATGAGGATTTTAAAATCTTGCTGTTGCTGGACTGGGAGCCATTGTAGGTCAGCAAGCACAGGGGTGGGGTCAAACACCATTTGCAAAGCAGCACATTAGCGCTTTAGACTTTTGACAAACGCCTATTGCTCCACACAGAGTTCTAACACATGTCCAAAACTGAATGGACTTTTGACACAGCTCCTCGAAGTCTTGTTTAGAGTGTTGTACCAAAAAAGAACGGCGCCTCACCCACAGAACCACTGGCCACTACTCGTTTCGGAACAAATGCATCCAAAATCTTTTACTGGGTTTTGTTCATTTTTAACAAAATGCATTGCCTCGCAATTTAAATCCGAGAGATAAAATACTATACCGGTAATCGGTGTTGCAAATAGTGTGTTTCTAGGCTCTGGCGTCGCGAGAGCATGTGTGGATGGACTCCATTAGGGTATAATGCTACATTTTCTTGCTGATGGGAAGCTTCTTCCTACAAGAAAAGACATGATAGTGACATTATTTCTTTTGTACAATCTGGTTAATGACGCACCATTTAATTTACAGTTACAGCTTACGTGGATGAGATAAAGTTCAATCAAAAGTGCAAGGTGATGGCTTAATGGAGGAGTAACATTTAGATTTGCTGCAACAAGAACTGGCATTCGGCTTGTAACACAGGAAAAAAAAAACATCTCGGTTCACTTTGCAGAAGAGAAGGTGGGTGTTGAGTCTATGTGGTAGGCTTATGAGAGGGGATCAAAAGTGTATTTGGATGACACAGGTATGGAGACGGCTTTTAAACGTTGGGAGAGAGGTAGAGGTTTGAAGCACAGTTCTAGTCAATGGAGCCAAGATAGATGATAGAGGGGCCACAGTGATGGGACTGGAACCACCTCCCAGTTGGGTTTGTTCCTGTTCAAGATCTTCATCCAACATTTAGTTAATTCATTAACTGCTGTAAATACATCAGGAGATGGGGTGGAACCATATCCTACTCATTGTTTCTCCTGAGTTATTAGGCCATCAAATCACTCATCTGCTTAAGTCCTCTAATAATATCTTCTAATAATAAGCTTTGGTAGGAACGTTTACCTGATGGTGGTTGGTGAGGAGACCTTGTAAATGTGGTGCCGTTAACACATCAGGATCTTCATCCGAGCCCAATTGTTCATACAACATCTGTACCTTGTTGAGCTCCAGAATTCCTTTGGTCCTGGCTAGATTCTGAAGATGCTGGCGGAAGGCTACGATACCTAATTGAAGAAATGGGAGTCAATTGGCGTCCTCCACACAGTTCAAATCATAGAAGCATCGGATCATAGAAACTTACAACGCAGGACGCCATTCAGCCCATCATGCCTGTGCTGGCTCTTGGATGCTTATTCCCACAGGTAATTGCGCAACTCTGCATTTTGTTCGTAAACCTGTAGGTTTCTCACCCGCCAGTACCTGTCTGACTGCCTTTTAAAATTACTTATGGATTAGCTTCCACCACCTTCTCACTCAGACTGTTCCAGAGCCCAACAACACTCTGGTTGAGAGAGGGATAACGAGATGTAGAAAGTATAGTGGTTATTCCCTTCAAATTCAATAAAGGAAAATGACTCCTCTATTTAATGAGGAATCTCTTATCTTGGGCCCAAGGTTGTGGCTCAACTCAGGATTTCTGTCTTCATATTGTGAGGCACTGTGCCAAGCCATAGCCGTGCCATTGCTACTGTGACACAGAGGCAGGGAATGCTAAAATAGTTCTCTCTTCTTACAATAAGGCTTCAGCCCAGAAACCTATGACAAAGGAACAGGTATGTCACCAACTGAACCAAACCTACACTTTTCAACAAAAGGGAAAATATAAAGTCTTTAAAAAAAAAATCAAACTCTGAGGAGCACTAAAGTTCTCAGTAAGAATACGCTTTATCTTAACCCCCTCTCCATTTTTTCCTGTCAAAAGCATCAGTTTTCAGCTCGAACCACTGACCCACAGTCACCATTTGCATGTAGCTTTCTATTTTCAACACTTTCGCAAACCACATTTCTCTAAAGCAACGGCCTATACAACAACATGCAATGTTTAGAGCAAGTCTGATCATGTTATTTGTCTGAAAAATGTTATCCTGGCAGCATAGCTCAGTTAATAGCACTCTTGGCTCTGGGTCAGAAGATTTGGGTTTGAAGTTCACTCCATGGCTTGAGCACACACAAGCCATACTGACACTCCAATGCAATAAATATTGATGGAGGCAATTAAACAATTACCTATTCCAATGTTTAGGCGGATGTAAAATATTCAATGTCACCATTTGAAGGAGAAGAGGGAGCTCTCCTGGCAACATGCCTCACTCAATCAGCATCACCAGAATAAAATGGGTGCTCTTGTGTGGAAAATAGCTGCTCTGTGTGCCTTCATTCACTGTTCAAAGTAATTTGCTGTATATAAAGTGCTTCATAATGTGATACTCTGCCATATAAACTATCTGTAGTTGGACAAGAGTTGGTGTAATTTAGGAATTGGAATCAAATTTACATCAAAGTGGACAGTAAGGAGAAGGAAATGCCAGACATTTCATCTCACCACAAACCACAAATTAGCGTTTTCTCACAGTTACAGTACAGTAGATGGAGAAAAGATGTTCCACTTGTAGGAAAAACCAGAACTAGGGCCATCAATATAAGATGGTCATTAATAAATCCAATAGGGAATTCAGGAGAATTTTCTTTTGAATCCAGAGAGTGGTTAGAATGTGGAACTCACAAGGAGTAGTTGAGGTGAATAGCATAGATTATGAATGTAAAGGGAAGGTAGATAAACACATGAAGGAGAAAGAAATGGAAGGATAAGGTGATAGGGTGAGATGAAGAAGGGTGGGAGGTTTATGTACCGCTAAACACTGACGTGGACCTACTGGGCTGAATGGCCTGTTTTTGTGCTTTGCAGCTTTATAATACAATAGAGCCCTGGTCAGCAGATGGCTAGAGCTCAGACCTCTGAATCTTGTAGTAATATCCAAAGAGCTGCTTCCAACTAAAGGGAATGGAGGGGCAATTGTTCCCACTGAACCTCCCTAGTTGTGCTATTGACCTGCCACATAAACAAGGGTCTTTGTTACAGAAATATCAGAGCGTGACCCTGTGGATGTAAAAAGCAGTGGAAGAAACAGGCTGCCTCATGCAGAGATGATGATAATGACGTGTATTTTGTCATTGTAATGACAGTGAAACGGTCAGCATTCTCCTTTACTACCTTGTGAAATTTTTAGCAACCTCTGGTGTCCATACATGCATAATTAAACAGGGAATCCAGAAGTTATTGTCGGTGACTCCTTGCTTCTCCATAGGGTGTACTGTTGAAATTCTCGCAGATGGAATTCAATTAGAAATCACTGATCTGACATGAACCTCCACCTTTTACACTCTAATCTCATTATTAAAAAATGCCAGAAAAGGTAAACCCAGGGCACAACTGGGTTTTTCATGGCGTACTAAGTCACAATCACTGCTAAACAATTTTTAAAAATTTGTTCATGATATTTCATCTTCTACCTTAATTCCATGTATATATTTCGCTCTGTAAAATTTAATAAAAAGTGAATGATAAAACCTGCTTATTATTTCCTGGTTTGTTGTCTGTGAGAATTCTTCAATATGACTGGTTGCTTAGCCTGTTTGATGACATCACTGTTGCTGGATGCCTGGAGGTCTTTTGTAGCTGAAACTAATATCGGGAAAGGGGAAATCCACGCCACAGAGATCACTAGATCTTTGTGGGCAGCTTCTTCAAGGTCAGTTTTGTCTCTGACAGCAAGATCTGGGCCAATGTAATAGAATCTGTATGAAAGAAATAATGTAACTACACGGCAAGTTATCACCGTTTCCAAGTCAAAGATACAATCACATGCAAATTCTGTTGCTGGGCTGACAGTACCTGTGACTAGAGCTATCATCACTGAGGAAACAGGAATGAGGAATCGTAGATATCTAAGGACAGAAGGAGGTTGGATAGTGACTGCATTAGCACCACATTTTCTATTCTAGTTCTGTCCCTTATAAGATAATACAACACTTGAGGCCATTCAGCCTCTCCTCACTATGCTGACTCTTCAAAAAAACTTATCTTTTTAGTGCTCTTTAATATTTTAATTCAAGTGCTTATTGAGCAAATGTTGTGTGGTAGTAATGTATGCAATACCCTTGTAAACCTTTGCATTCAAAAAAAATTATATTACCCTCTCCATTCCTGCTTCTAGTATCAATCCTAAGTTTATGGCCTTCCACAGGTACAGGAGTAGGCTATTTAGCTCCTCAAGCCTGTTCCACCATTCACCGAGATCACTGGTTGATCTGCGATCTAATCCCACGTACCCATCTTTGCCCTATATCGCTTAATATCTTTGGTTAACAAAAATCTATCAATCTCAGATTCAAAATTAACAATTGGCCGAGCATCTTTTTTTAAAAAAATCATTCATGGGATGCGGGCATCTCTGACTAGGCCAGCAATCATTACCCATCCATAATTGCCCTTGAGAAGGTGGTGGTGAGCTGCCTTCTTGAACCACTGCAGTCTATGTAGTGTAGATACACGCGCAGTGCTGTTAGGGAGGGAGTTCCGGGATCTTGACCCAGCAACAGTGAAGAAATGGCGATATATTTCCAAGTCCGGATGGTAAGTGACTTGGAGGGGAATTTCCAGGTGATGGTGTTCCCATGTGTCGGCCGTCCTTGTCCTTCACGGTCATGGGTTTGGAAGGTGCAGTCTAAGGAGCCTTGGTGAATTCCTGCAGTGCATCTTGTAGATGATACACACTGCTGCCACTGTACATTGGTGGCGGAGGGAGTGAATGTTTGTGGACGGGGTGCTAATCAAGTGGGCTGCTTTGTCCTGAATGGTTTCAAGCTGCATGAGTGTAGTCGGAGCTACACTTATCCAGGCAAGTGGAGAATATTCCATCACACTCCTGACTTGTGCTTTGTAGATGGTGGACAAGCTATTGATGGAAGAGAGTTCCAAACCTCTACAACCCTTTGTGTGTAGAAGTATCCATTACTGAAAGGTATGGCTCTAATTTTTTAATTTCACCGACTGGTGCAAATAACTTTTCACTATTTACCCTCTCAAACCCCTTCCCAATTTGGTGTTCGTCTATTCAATTCTGGCTGAATCTTCTCTGCTCCATCGAATATAGGCCTAGCTTTTCCATGTCTAACCTTTTTGTTCCTTGTTTTATCCAAGTAAATCTATGTTGCACCTGTTCCATGACCATTTAACAGGCTATCCCAGCCTGCACAGTACTCCCAACCCTAATATATCTTGCACAGATTCATCATTCAATCCCTGCTTCTCCATGGGATCAAGTCAGGAAGATGATTCCAAACTAGAATTTCCATAGGGAAATATGCTTGATACAGGCAACCACCCTGAGAGGAACAATGACAGAATACTAATAAGATGCGGATACTGAAATGGATGTGTGGAGTGCAAAGGACAAGATCAGGAGCCAGCACATCAGGCAGCCAGTGAAGATTGTGGGATTGAAGAAAACAGCTCAGAACAGTTTGAAGTGGTATGATCATCTGTTGCGCAGAGAGAGAGGAAATGTGGTGAGGCAAGTAGGGAGTTGGGATTGCCAGGAAAGGGGAGAGGAAGGCCTAATAATGGATGGAAAGATGCGGCGGCGAGAGACTTAAATGCAGTGGGTTTGGAAGAGGAAAGGGTGACTGATGAGAGGAGATGGAGAAGGGTGATCAGTCAGCATTGTAGCGACCCCAAGTAAAATGGGAGAAGCTGAAGGATGAACACGTCGATAGGCAGCTACCCGTGATAATTGCAGATGGTGTAAGTGATGAGGACTGCATACCAAGAAACTAGGTGGAGTGCAAAAAATTAACCCCGAGCAACATTTTAAGCTAATCTATGACCAGGAGGCAAGGGGACATAGGTATAAACTGGTCAGTTCAGGACTGACTCTGGGCACTTCATCGGACACAGTGCTCGATACCCAGAACGTTCCTTAAGGGAAGGTAGCGGAGGAAATAGCTCTGGGATTATTCGAGTGGCAGTTAGATGCAGTTTCTACGGCAGGACAGGCCAGATGGACTGCGGGCTCCTTCATCTGTGCTGATATTTAGGAGTCTCCCGCAGACTACAATTGAGTAATAGACAGAACTTTTAGTTGCACGAGGCGGTGGGACCAGAAGCAGGCAGGTCCACAATTTCCCGACATCAGTTGGTATGCCGGCATGTTCTCACCTCCAGGCACTCCTTTTGGCTTTTTAAACCCTCTCCACAGCTGTGACTTATAAACAGCTACAGTGGCGTCTTTTAAAGGGGCTCCCACTCCACAACGGCAGGCTGACAGCTGTGGCCAGTTTTCATTGCAGAAATCTTACAAGCTTTGAGTGGGCGACTCCATCTCTGACGGTCTGGCTGCTGCTCTCTGAGTGTTGGAGGGCTTCCAACCCAACTGCACCCTGGCTCATAATTTGACATGCCTTCAAAAAAAAAAACCGCATCGGGCATTTGATGCCAATGCAGGATCGGGACCCAGGAATTCTCCCAACGTCGGGGTCTTGACACCAGATCAAAGATCCGGCCCAATACGTCAACCTTTCACCACAGATATTGCACAAGAGAGCTTCACACTGCTGCGCTGTAGCTATTTATTATCAAAATAGCACTCACATACACACATACATGCAGAAGGTAACAGGTACATGGTAGGTAGTCACCTTGTGTTAAAGATGTATCAGAAGCTCTTCGACCTTCCCGGAAGCTGACTGGCGACCGGTTGTGCACCTCGCGTTTCTGGGATGTCAGTGCCTCCATGGCTGGGTTCGGTGGCCTGATGCCAATCAGTGGTGGGGTCATCCGTGCCACTGGCTGGTTGACAAGTACGATCTCCTTCAGGGATGGCGTGTCCTCCAGAATGTTGAGCTCACTGTGCATCAATCCCATGTCGTATTCTGAATCGACACTCCCCAGGGATGGATTGTTCCCCACAGTGAACAGTTTCCCTGCATTGTGGAAAAATATTGTGGTTAGGACAGGAGAAGGCGGATATGCTCAATTAAATCCAGTCAGCGGTGCCGCCTCAGAGCCTGTTGACTCAGCCCAAAAGTTCATGTAAATTTGTGATTAAAGAATAACTGAGCAAAACAGCTCCTAATTTTATGCTGTACAGCAAGGCCTCTGGGCAGCGGTGGAAAATCCCTCTGCTGTCACTTCCAGTATTTTCTGTCTTAAGTGATGATGGGTACTAGATACGCCCACTGAAACTTTAATGATGGAATTAAGTCACTGCCCCATTTACCGTCACGAACTCCTTAGCAGAGGAATTGCTGTCATATTCCTTGGATCCAATGTTGTATTAGCAATGCAGCCCGGTGAGAGGGGCTTAAAATATGAAGGACAGCATAACCCAGAGCAACAGGCGCACTGCAATGGACTTTGGTATGCACAGTGGGAGATTCGAATGAAAAAAAAAAATCGCATTTGGCTTAGGCAAGTTCCGCTGTAAGTTCCCTGACCCCATTCCCTCCAACTGGAGGTGGGCAAGCAGGCAGGACTAGAGAATACCTTCACTAAGGTCAGGCCGGAGGGCAACAGGTAGTTGCTAGGGCATCAGATCAGCATACACAGGCCTCAATCTCCCTCAGGAAGGCCTCAAGAATGGAAAAGAGAATATTTGCACTGGTGCATTAGTCTCATCAGGCCAATGTTAAGATGAACTGGTGATCTGATGTTAACTGAGAAAAAAAATGAAACAGTGGTCTAGATTCCTATACCCAATCCCAGACCTGTGCTTAATTGCAGCAGAGGGAGCCTGACATTAGATAGAATTATACAAGACAGATGGATGCCATTCGGCCCATTCTGCCTGTGCCGGCCCTGAGATATCCAATTAATTTCACACCCCTGCTCTCTCTTTATTGCCCGGCAAATATTTCCTTTTCAAATATATATTGAATTGCCTTTTGAAAATTACTGACTTTTCTTTCATTGCCCTTTCAGGTGCAGTGCAGTCCGGATTGTAACAACTTGCTGCATTAATAAAAGATTTCTCTTCTGACATCTGGTTCCTTTGCCAAATATCCTACGTGTGAGTCAGGAGGTGTGCTCCAGTTTGACAGTGTCCCTAAACTACGGTGGGCGTAAAAGAGAAACATAACCAAGGTTCCCATTTTTGATCGCTGTTCGGTGCAGGTATGGATGTCGCGTAAAAACGTCTGGAGCTTGCACTGTGCTGTTCTTCATGGAAGAATAATCTGTTAATATTCACTCTACAGACTCTCAATTATAAAATACTCGAGGCTTGTGGCCAATTTTACAACTGTAGCTCAGATAAAGTGAGCCCTTTGAGCAGAGGATGGGATAAAACGAGAAGAAAAATACTGCAAGCCTTTCCTACCTGTGTTTGGCATCAGCATTGCTTGGTTGGTCACTTCAGCGAGAGTGTGCCTCCTCTGCCCACAGCGCATTGCCTGAAATGATGCGTAAACCTGGGCAGGATCCTCTTCGCAGTCATCCTCGGTCTCTATCCCCTCGTCGATGGAGGTCTCCATCATGTTGCTAGGAGATGGTGGGCACCCCTTCCTTGCTATCACAGGAGGCACAGGATCCAGGAGACAACCATTTACCTGTGAAATTCAGTCAAGGGATTAGTCAGTCATCGGACAGAACGTCTTTGGATAGTCCTTAGATGGTGCTCTGTCTGCACATGGTTAATGGCACCTTTGGAAGAGTGGCAAATTGTTGCCAAACTATCCCCTTCACCAATTTTCCCAGCCAGGAACTCTACCCTTAACTATACAACTTTCAGTTATAAACAACCTGGGATATATTATGTTGCATCGTAGAACTTTTCAGTTCAGGGTTCACATGGGCCAGACATTATCATCAATCACAGCACGCACAGCACAGAACCAGGCTATTTGGCCCAACTGGTCCTTGTGGTGTTTATGCTGTACACAATCCTCCTCCTACCTCTCTTTATTTAAACCTGTCAGTTTATCCTTCTATCCTTTCTCCCTCATTTGTTCATCTATCTTCCCTTTAACTGTTTCTATCATTGGGCATTCTCCTGTAAATATCCGCCAATATAAACACATTTAGGAAACTACAGGGGCCGGCAGCTGCAATAGCTTATTAAAAAATAGGGGAAATAGAAGGAACCGAAAATGGGGGTGCAGAGGTAGAGAATGAGTCATTGTAAAATTCTGGATCTTTGCAGACATAGCGTTCAGACATTTTCGCAGTGAACTGGGAACATCCCGCTACTTATGTGTTCAGTGAAAAGATCCTACAAATAGCAAAGACACTTCCTCCATTTTGCTCTCTCAGTTTATCAGTGAACGACTTGTCTGAGTCACTTCCTCCCAAGTAGCAACTTAGTTTTCACCATTCATGATATTGTGCAGATTCTTGTTCTTTGTTACATGTGCTCCCCCTCTCCGTCTAATTTCCACACAAAGATATCCTCACATTTTAAAACAATGAAATTTGAAACCACTTCTGCTGATCAAGCTCCTTGTTTCAAACGTTTGTCAAAACAGTTTACAGCTGACTCCCTTTCTGAAGTGTGAATTTTCAGAGTGTGCGCTTCCCCCTGCAAGAGGCTCTTGAAACAGGAATCTTAATGTTGTCAGAAATTTGTTGCTGGGGTGGGGGCATGGAGGGGGGAATTTTGCTGGACAAGTTTTCAAATAGATCCAATACAGGGATTGATCCCCAATCTGTGCTGGTTTAATTGAACTGGCGATGGGTTGCTTATAGATCCTCCCTGGGCTACGGGGACAACAAATCAGCCTGGATTTCCACTCTAGCTCACAATCCGATGATTGCTGTGGAACACACTTGTACAGAAGTATAAAATATACTATACTTCAGTTCTGCCGAAGGGTCATGAGGACTCGAAATGTCAACTGTTTTCTTCTCCACCGATGCTGCCAGACCTGCTGAGTTTTTCCTGGTAATTCTGTTTTTGTTTTGGATTTCCAGCATCCGCAGTAGCTTTTAGCTTTTTGTTTTTACACTTGTACAGATATTGGACAAGGGCACAATTGATCTGGATAACGTACTTGGCACCAATAATAGTGTCAGCTGTGGCTCTCCCATCTCTAAGTCAGAAGGTTTGCATTCAAGTGCCACTCCAGGACTTGAGTTCAAAAATCTAGGCTGACACTCCAGTGCAGTACTGAGGGAGTGCAGCACTGTCAGTGCCGTTTTTTGGCTGAAACATTAATCTGAATCCCAGTCTGACCTCTTAGTTGGGCATGACAGACACCAAAGCATTATTTCAAAGAAGTGAAGTGGAGCTTTCCCTAGTGTCCTGGTCAATATTTAACATTCAATCAACATCACAATAACAGATTATTTGGTCATTATCACATTGCTGTTTATGGGAGTTTACTATTCATTTCCTACACTACAGCAGTAAATACACTTCAAAACAAAGTACTTAATTGGTTATAAAACATGTTGGGACACCCTGCACTCATGAAAGGCGTTACATAAGTGGAAGTATTTTTTCTGCACATGCTGGCTGGTGTGAGTGTAACTTTAATGTTCAATACATTTTGCTAATTGGACTTAAAATGGGGGGGAGAATGCAGATCGGAGATAAAGCTACAGCACTGCAGTAACTATTCTCCAACCCACACTCCCATCGAATGTGAATTTATCCTGTAATCTGCATCCCAAAATCACACCCCACTGCAGAAAAGAAATGAGTTCGGGTATGCTGCCACATTCCCAAATTAAACTGGAATTTTTTTGCATTTAGAAGAAGTGTGACCTATATATGCAAGTTAATTCATTGGTAAAGCACTGCAGCAATAACCTCAATTTAGAGAAAACTATACAGTTTTAAACTCTGTTCTTCATAGAGCCTTGGTAAGACAGGAAGAATCCAAAGTAAATGCCCAAGCCCATTGTTAATGACGGATGCATGGATCCTAGAACTCCTGCATTTGTCATCATCAAATTAAGTCTATAAATGTCTAAAGTATGTGCCAACATTGGGTTTTAAAAGAGTTAATAGATTTAAAATGATGGTTGTGTCCCACTGTGGAAACTGGTCTGTTCCTTCATTCATTACTCAGGGTCACAGCGACCGCAGCACAGTCGGTAGTTATTTGGCCCATCGTGTCTGGTGCAGCCTCTTCAACTGTAGCCATCCCCTCCAAACATCTCTCGGTATTAGCTCTACTCATCAGCATCTCATTGTGAGAATGCACAAACTGGGCTTACTTTGGCAGGAGAGCAAGCATAATAATGGATACAAAAGGGAGCATGATTAATTCCCGACAATGCCACAATTGTGCCGCACTCAAACATGTACACAGGGAGCTGAATCCTGTAATTAGATTCAAATACAGGCAGGGTGCTGAATCTACCATTCCCCCAACGCCCACACCTAGCACTTCAGTGAATTCCCAGTGGAAATGAACACACGCGGTTGGGAATTTCTCTTTTACAGGGTTGCAACAGAGGCATCAAGTGCGAAAAACTACCTTAAGTCTTCATATTCTAGCGTTTCAACACCTCTGTCTCCTCTAAGGCAATATTTAGCATTACAGCTTTTAAAGACTTACAGCTAATTATATCTGCACTATTCTGAACTGGTTTGAGAGATTTAAAAGGTTGCATGCAGCCAGCTACCTGAGCTAATAATGCCCTCCGACACGGAATCTCAGTTTCAGGGTTTTTTTAAAAAAGTCAGTTAAGGGCTATGATTAGTTTGAACGGGCTTCCTTCCTGCCTGGCTTTTGAAATCTACTTTTGTTCAGACACTGAATACTGGAGGTGATAATTGCAGAGGCTGCCTTCAGAAATACCTGTGAACAGAATTAGCATTCGCTGAAATGACACAAAAATTGAGAGGAGAAAGAATCCCTGAAGCACCAAGAATTAGTGGCTGCATCAGCTGAGGTTATCCAGCGGATACAGGAATACCAAACCACGTGCACCTATATTTTAAAAACCCCCACAGACTTGCTACTTGATGCAAAGTGATGTATCCTGCTTGCAAGAATTTGCATTACTATTTAAATTCAAGATTAAAAAAGACTTGCATTTACCTAGTGCTTTTCAGGACCACCGGATGACCAAAAGCACTTTATAGCCAATTAATTTTGAAGTGTAGTCACTGTTGTAATGTAGGAAACACAGCAGCCAATTTGTGCACAGCAAGCTCCCACAAACAGCAACATGGTAACGACCAGGTAATCTGTTTTGGTGATGTTGATTGAGAGATAAATATTGGCCGGGCCATCAGAAATAACTCTCCCACTCTTCTTCAAAATAGTACCATGGGATCTTTTACGTCCACCCGAGCAGGCAGATGGGGCCTCAGTTTAACATCTCATCCAAAATACAGTACCTCCAACAGTGCAGCACTCCCTCAGTACTGCACTGGACTGACAGCCATGATTTTTGGTACTAAGCACTGGATTGGACCCTGAACCCAGAACCTTCTGACTCAGAGACAAGAGTGCTACTAACTGAGCCACAGCTGATGCTCCTGAACAGTCTGGATCTGCATGGGATGTCAGTAGTTAAGACCCTGGGCCAATTTTTACCACCTGCCCACCTAGTTTCTACCAGTTGGATAGGGTTAAAGCGTCCACTTTGATCTAGTCCACCACGAACTCTATATCTAAAAAATCTCCGGAGAAAAAGATCTGCCGTTTCTCCCCTGCCACCCTCCCCCAAATAGCTCCACAATATCCATTTAACCGTACACTGTACATTGCTCATTTTAACCAAAATAATAATAATCCAGTTGCTTATGATCACTGATCGGAGTCTGGTAACTATGGTCTAATGCTGGTAGTAACAACTTGTATTGATATAGCACCTTTAACATAGGAAAACGCCCAAAGGCACTTCACAGGAATATTTTCAAACCGGATCTGGCACCAAGCCATATAATGTAACCTCACACTCGCTCTCTCTCCCTTTCCCTGGTGTTCAATGGCCACATATCAAAACCAACTCAGTAACAAACCTTGGGAGTGCTGATGTCTTCCTCCATGAAGCCCAATTCTGGCTGGCAACCGGTTTGCAGAAAGGAGAATGTGTCCACACTGGTGGGCTGCGGCAGGATTGGGGACCTCAGCAGCCTGACATTCTGTGACAGGAGGCTCACCTGGGGCACGACAGGGTTTGCCTGAGAAAAAAAAAAATTAGGGCGTTAATCTTATTTTTGAAATATGATACATAGTTTTCAATCTTTTTCAATTCTTTCCCTTTCCTGGATCTACTGATCTTTTTTGCCCTCAGGGTACAGCAAAGAAAATAAAAATCCTTGTCCTGGAATAGGTGTCTTACTCGTACACCTGTCCTTCTATGCGAGTCCAGACAGTAAGCTATTCAACCATGACAGAGGCATCATATTAAATCGAATCCTCTCCTGACCCAACATTTACAACTCAGTGGTTGGCTGGGGCACAAGTGGTTTGGGAAAACAGGGGAGAAGTTCTTCATGTGCGTAACATAAACAGGGCCCCATGGATAGAGCAAAAGGAAAATACTGTGAAGGCTGGAAACCTGAAATGAACAACTGAAAGAAAAAGAAAAACAAAAGACCGTCATTTATATAGCGCTTTTCAAGGTCACTGGATGTCTTCGGAGTTTTTACAGCCACTGAAGTACTTTTGAAGTGTAGTCACTGTTGTAATGTAGGAAATGCAACGTCCCATTTGTGCACAGCAAACTCCCGCAAACAGGAATGCGATAATGACCATGTAATCTGCTTCTGTGATGCTGATTGAGGGATAAACATTGGCCAGGACACCGGGTATAGCTACCGGCTCTTCTTCAAAATGGTGCCATGGGTTCTTTTACACCCACCCAAGCAGGCAGATGGGGCCTCAGTTTAACAATCTCATCCAAAAGGTGGATGCACCACCAATGGTGCAGCATTCTCTCAGCACTGCATCGAGTGCCAGCCTTGGGTTTTGAACTTTTGAACCTGGAACCTTGTGACTCAGAGGCAAGAGTGCAACCAACTGAGCCAGAACCCTCAGGAGGTTCAGCAGTGTCCATGGAGACAGAGAATTAACATTTCAGGTCAATGACCTTTCACCAGTTCTGATGAAAGGTCATCAATCTGAAATGTTAACTCGTTTCTGTCCACAGCCAGTGTTGGTTCCGCCTCGGCAGTGGAATACTTGGCAGTATTCCTGCAGCAACTAACTGCAGCCTGAACACCTCCAATCAGTGCTTTAAAAGCAAGATGCACAGTGGCAAGGTGCAGATGAGTGACCCTAGCTAATGTGGCTCTCTCTAAGATTAATAGTTAATCCTTAACATCCCTCCCCTTTAAAGCACAAAGCTTCAAATATTTACACAGGAAGATGGTTGCACGCCATTCACAGACCTAAACAGTCAGCAAGGCAATACTGACAGGGAAAAAAATCTCAGTGGGACCTGGAAACCTTGCTCATATAATCCCAGCTGAAAGACCATAAGACATAGGAGCAGAAATTAGGCCAATCGGCCCATCGAGTCTGCTCCGCCATTCAATCATGGCTGATAAGTTTCTCAACCCCATTCTCCCGCCTTCTCCCCGTAACCTTTGATCCCCATACCAATCAAGAACCTATCTATCTCGGTCTTAAATACACTCAATGACCTGGCCTCCACAGCCTTCTGTGGCAATGAATTCCATAGAAAGCTTTGGCAAGTTGCTACAGAGATTTCATTGAACAGAAAGTTTTTCAGACTACTGAAAAGCCCACAGCAGGAGATGTGCAGAAGTGAAGTTAGCCAACTGGAACCAGCAAATTCATGTTCAATAGCCCATAATGCAGCAGTCAATTTAAATTGGGTTGGGGGTGGTTGGGCAGGGTCCCCATTGAGACCCCACCCAATTCTGGTCAGGGTAAAAATGTAATTATGTGGAACATTTGCATGAAGGTAGAAGAATTGTCTCATATAGCAGCTGATGATTCACCTTATCCCACTGCTTTGTGGTGCCAGGAAATGACTGTTCTATTTGGCACAGAGATGGTGAGGGTGATTTTTTAACTCTTCTCAAACCAGTAGAACCTGGGCATATGGGAAGTTAAAATGCCCTGGTAGGTAGCCGCTTGACTGTGATTTTTACACAGTCTTCTGGACGGACACCAAAGCTGCCCACCCAAAGCTAATCAGGTCCTTCTTTTAAAAAGGACATCACTGGGGCCTCAACTCCCTTATCCCAAGCCACAGCAGGACTCTCGGGAGCATTGCAGATTTTAGCCTTATTGCTCTAGGAAAGCATGGTGTCACCAGCCGGCATCAGGGTGGGTGCACACCACAGGAAGAGCTGCAAAGGGAAACCCAGGTCTTATTGTAGGAAGCTCAACCACCACAATGTACTCTCCCACTTTTAAAGGGTGCAGCCAACTGCATGATGCTCAGGTCTCCCCCATCAGGCACACACCACAAAGTATGCAAGGTCAGACTCCAGGAATAAGGGAACTGGTTGTGGTAATGTAATCGCAGGGGGCCAGTCGTGAATGCTTGTTCACTGTGGGTCTCCATATATAGGTGGAGTCCAGCGCACGACAATCGAGACTAGGTTCCCCCTATCAAAATATATGTACAAACACTGCTCTCCCAAAGCTAGGCCAGGGTTTGAGTCCCGCCCACAGTGAGACCAGAAACTCCTGTCCAAAGTCAATGGACGTTTGGCTGCCTCTCCAAATTTTCCGCCCTACCCACAACCAATTCCGCCCATAGAGCCTTCATAAAAAGAAACTTTTAAAGTATGCAGATGAAGTTATAAGGATTTTTGTGACCTGAATTTTCAGTCTGCTTTATGGATGCTTATTAATTTTACATTTTTCAAAATTATTAAGGGTTTTGATGCAAGTAAATAAGGAGAAACTGTTTCCACTGGCAGAAGAGTGTAACCAGAAGACATAAATTTAAGGTAATTGTCAAATAAATTCAGAGGGGAGATGAGAATATTTTTAAGGTTGCAAGTTGTTGTGATCTGGAATGCACAATTTGAAAGGCTGGTGGTAGAATAGTCAACACGTATTTGAAGGGAAATAGGACTGCAGGGCAATGGGACAACAGCTGCGGTATGGGACTACATGGACAGCTTTCAAAGAGTTGGCATGAGCACCATGGGCTGAATGGCCTCCTTCTGTTGTATATCATTCTATGATTCAGAATCCAAACACTTGGTGACTCTGTGCTGGAGTTCCCAATATAGAATGCAACTCAATATGGTCATAAAGAAGATGAGGGCAGGAAGGCTTAGTGTTCAGCTCAATTAGTTCTTCAATTAACATTCAGTTAATCAGCACCACAGGCACAAGGAGGAAAACAGCTTAAAACAGATCTTAGTGAATCACTGGCAAAATCCAAGTGTGAAGAGAACCATAAATAATTCAAAACATCATGGGATGTTCTGTATTTTTAGCAAAACTACACACTCCCAAATGTGCTGTACATTTAAGAAGCCTCAATAAAATCCTTTGCTGATTATAAAGCGTGAGGCTCGAACCAAAGACTCGAGCTGTGAAGTGTAAAAACAGACCCAAAAAAAAAAAGTATTTTAAAATACACACATACCCTGCACGGTTAAAGCCAGCGCATGAATTGATCTTAACGTAAGCCTGTGCGACCTGAGGGTTGTAACCTTTACACAATCGTTACTTCATCCATTACCGTGCATGGTACATACACAACCGACACAGCAACTGTCGGTGATTATGGCATTACCTTGGCAACACTTTGTTCAGCGATTGTGCTTGGCCGTCGCTGACGTGCATCAAGCCTCTGGTCTACGGGGAAACTGCTTCTGTGAGACTTCAGCCTCTCCACCAACAGGTAATAAATAGCAGCAAAATGGTTATAACTCTTGTTCTGTAGAGACTGCACAAAACGCCAAAAAGAGAAAAAAAAAAATGGAAATGGGTAAGTTAGAGAGAGGGAAAAAAAATCACAATTTAGATTCCAGTTTATCCAACACAGAAAAACAAAATTAGCAACAGTGCTGATGTGAGAATGTGACTTCTGGTGAATTAAAAGGAATCTCAGTGAAGTGACCTTGTTCAAACCTCATTATTTTCCCCTTGGGTGCTTTGCACACATTTCTCATTCCTCTGATCAATGCAACTTTTTGTGGTTCATTGATTACTAGGCTGTCGGGATCTTTTTCTTTCTAAGAATTATGGGCAAGTTAGGTCATCCTTGACTCATTTCTTGTGCCATCAATCTCACTGAAGTGGACAAGGGAGGGTCAATCTTCAGGCACAGCAATGAATCATCCATGGCAGCATTTAACGTAATGATTTTTTTTTTAAAGAAAGGAAAGTGTGATTACATTAATTCAAGTGGTTCTGAGAAGCAACAAAAAAAAAGTCGAGAATCTTTTTCAGTAATTATAAGGAAAGATAACTACTTTAAAAAAGGGAAAGACTTCATCAACAGGGAATTTTGTCCTCCTTTAGGAAAAGTATAGAGAATTTAGGGATTTTGGAAAGAGAAATACAGAGTTTAATGTTGATCCTAGAATTCAGAGTTGAAATAAACAAGGACAGCCACTATTAAAATCATTGCTAAATAGTTGCCCCATTCAAACGATCTTACTGGGGCAACAGTAACACTGTTTTATAAAGACTGAAGCAATAAGTTATCTCAGGCTGTTGATTGTGTTACCCTCCTGCACAAGGCTACGAGCTCAAGGCTGCCAGGCATCCGGACCCGCTCAACTCTGGTGGTCAAGGTGGAAAAGCAAAGAGAACAGGGTGGCTGAGCAGAAAGTGCAAGAGAGAAATTGTCTAATTTTCCACACTTGAAGCATGGCAGTCAACCAGAGTGCCACTGAGATTCCTAAACCAGGTCTCCGAGCTTCCAAGGAGGTGTGTGATGGTTGCTTGAGAGTCACGTATGTCTCAAGTTGCTGATATAGACAAATCATGGTGCCTTGATTTAGGATTAACCCACCACTGAGGCAACAACACTAAAGACAGCCCTTTCAAGGCCAACGCAAACCAGTAAATAAAAAATAAAAACAGCAACAGAATTAAGCTGCTTGGCATTAGTGTAGCCACACTGGGAGTACTGTGTACCGTTTTCATCTCCTTACCTAAGGAAGGACATTCCTGCCCTGGAGAGAGAGAGAGAGAGAGAGAGAGAGAGCAACGAAGGTTCACTAGACTGGTTCCTGGAATAAAGCATTGTCCTATGAGGAAAGACTGTTCAGACAATGTCTATATTCCCAGGATGCTCAGTTGTTGAGTATATCTGAGACAGCGGCGGATAAATTTTTGGGTACTAAGGGAATAAGAGATTTGGGGATAGTGCAAGAAGGTGGAGCTGAGGTAGAAAATCAGCCATGGTCTTGCTGAATGACATAACAGGCTGAAAGGACATAATGATTTTGAGTGTGAAGTTCATGGAGTTTGGGTGGAGGCACAGGCTGAATAGGTACTACAGGAGCTGGTTGGACATCCTTGGCTTAGACTATATTGGCCAATGCAGGTAGCAGACAGCAAGCTAAAGCTGTGAAAAGAACCCACCAAAAAAAAACTGAAAAACCTTACTACTGTCACTGAGAACTCAGATTGAAGAAAACATCACACTCATCTCAATCAAAATATTGCACCCTTTACCTCAATGGTTTTCTGCTGGTCAATCCCCAGGCTATGCATCAGTCGTAGAACTTGTTCATTGTATTCTCCCATGGTTGATTCATTCTCACTGGCTTGAGGATACACGATTGGTCGCTGTACTGGCACCTCAGTCAGCATCCATTTGTGCTCCTTTATCTGGGCAATTGTGAGTCTTTTAGAAGGGTCTAAGACCAGCATGCGTCGAATGAGGTGTTCACAGTCTGGCAGGTAAGAAAGTCGATGAGTTGAGAATACGATCATCAATAACTGGTTCACACACTGATCAAGGTTCCTACAAACAGACATTTGTCCAATAGTTCTTTTTTCCAAAATAATACAGAAATGTTAATTCTTTCCCAATGGCTCTTGAGTAAATATACTGTTGGGTAAGTTACTAAGAGCTTGAAGGTTCCCAGTTTGATGTCTGGCCTCTGCTGCATTTAGTGAACCACCATTGGTCTCAGCTTCTCTGGGCTGGACAGCAGAAACATCAGTCAAGGTTTTACCCTGCATCATTCCCCACTCTCTATCCAATGGCTCCTGCAGAAAAGGACGCACCCTTGGGCACTGGATAACAACATCAGGGGCAAGCGGGCACGGTCGGCGGGTCTGGAATCAGCCAGGGAACGGACCGTCGACCACGATCGGCCCCCGACTGCTAATTTACGCTGGCTGGCCAATTATTATTCCTGAATGCTACAAATGAGTAGCTGCTAGGCCATTTCAGAAGGCAGGTGAGAGTGAACCACATTGCTGTGGGTCTGGAGTCATGTGCGCCAGACCTGGTAAGTGTGGCAGATTTCCTTCCCTAAAGGTCACTTGTAAACCAGGTGGATTTTTACACCAATCGATGAAAGTTTTACGGTCACCGTTTCAGACTAGATTTCAATTGAATTTATTAATCCCTAATTGCCCTTAAACTGAGTGGCTTGTCATGCCATTTCAAAGGGGAGTGAAGAGTTGACCACATTTTTGCTGAGTCACACGTAAACCAGCTCAGATAAAGACAGCAGATTTCCTTCCCTAAAGGACATCAGGGGACCAGACGGGTTTTTTACAACAATTGATGATATGTTCATAATCACCATTACTGAGATCAGCTCTCAAGGCCAGAATTATTAAATGAATTCAAATTTCACCACCTAGCATGGTGGGATTTGAACCAGTGTCCCCCAGAGCCTGGATTACTAGTCCCATTACCACTAAGCATCCATCTCCCAATCTCTTGGCTGCAGTTTACAGCTACTCCTTTAAAGCTGCAGGAGATTCCTAGACTTAGGCCTTTAAGTGTTTTCAGCAACACCTCAAACACAACAGCAAAAACTCCATCAAGGGGACATTTATATCTCATCAAATAAAAGGTTCTTTTGAAAATTATATTATCTATTGTGAGCCAAATACCTGGCCATGTGCAGTATGCCACTAATGGCATGGAAACCATTTTACGGCTAAATGGCCAATTTTACATAATCAAATTCCAAGAAACAAGTTAATCATGGACCAGTTATTCCATTTGGCTCCAGTATATTTCGTGCCATAACAGGTCCAGCTTTCAGTCAGATTTTGTTATTTCTGATGTAGTCGGAATATAGTTTTTACAGGCAATTTTCTGAACACGTCTGTTAGGTGATTAGTTCACCAATTATTTATCGACTACAATTCTCAACTCGTGACACAAAATTTAAGTTTGGGTTTTTAATGCAAATCGTGACACCCAGTAAAACAGCTATACTATAGCTTATTAGGTGATAATGCACTTTTAAAATTCGCCTTTAACGTATTTAAACAACCTCGTAAACTAGTTTACTTTAAGGAGAAAGTCTGCGGAGCTGCCATTAATCCCCCCGGGTAATCTTTGAGGAAACCAGCAGAACCATCCGTTGTTTTGGACCTTCCGCTAGCCTCCCAAAGTGAGAGATGCTGCAGCATTTCAGGCTCAGGGTCTCTGGGTCAGGACCCCATCTAAGAATTAACTGATGAAAAAGAATTCTGATCAGCTTTAATGTGGCCTTCAAGATTTTTTTATGACTGATTTATCAAGTTTAAATAACAATGGCTCAGTATGGCCGCCGTGCCCGAGCACTATTCGGAATCAAAAGGGCCCTCGTTTTACTTGTGTTCTGGATGGAGTTTGCTGATCTTAGCCAGGGCACAACTGAGGGGGCTAACGTTTTGGCCTTGGCTTCCTGTGCTGGGAAAGGGGTGAAACAGCCTGGGATTCCTGCTCTTGCTCACAGAACAGCCTGTGTTGACACCAGGTGAAAGGACCAAGTTGTGCTGCGGCTAGAGTTGTGTGGTCCACCAAGAGTTGTGAGGTCCACCATCACTCATTGCCCAATCCACATATCAGGATGGCCCTTGGCAGGTCCCTTAGATCTTCAGGGGGGTCAGGGGAGGTGAGTGGGGAGGTGGGGAGAATGGGGGAGACAGATATCCAAGCTACAGCGCTTTACGTGACTCAGTAGTAACATGCGTTGCGTTTGCTTCTTTGAAGGTGATCCTGGTTTCATATTGCTTGCTTGATCGTCCCTGCCCCTGTTAACTGTGCTGTCACTACTTGCTCCTTTACCTAGGACAAAAGTCACTGAGGGAAGTTGTGCTCAAAGAATTTAGTCAAGGCCAGCATTTAAATTCTGCATCTCCTCTATTCGTACAGCTGCTGAAAAATCAATACAAGTGGAGTATAAAATCTAAATTGTTGTAAGTTTGTTAAAAGACTAGATAACTCTCTTCCCATCTAAACCACATCCAGTACCATTCGACCAGACACCAAAACTGAAGTAAGGGGAATAATGGAGGCTTATTCCCCTCACACAGATGGCAGCGAAACATTTATCAAGTGTTCAGTCTGTTCTCACCTTCTGACATGAAGTATGGAATTCGAAACCTGCCTTCCAGAACCCTTTGCCTCAGGATGGGAAGTGTTGGACCGTCAAACGGTAAAGCTCCACAAACCAATACGTAGAGGACCACACCGAGACTCTGCACGGGCAAAAATGAGAAGCATTATGGAATGCTTTATACAAAACGCTTCACTGCTCACTGGGTGGAAGGGGTTAGATTGTACTTATTCCAGTACCGAGTGAGCCCAAAGTACATGTTATCCCTAGTTCAACCTTAATTGGTGATCACACTCAGGGAGCCAGTAAATGGGAAATCCAGATGAGAGAAAATATCTTATTCTGCACACAATTAGTACTTCTTACAATGTATTTGGAGCAAAAGTTAGTGAAGCATCTGTTTTAAGCAATAGAAAAATAAGAGGCATAGGTCCATATCCAGCCGACTGATGGAATCAAAGTGTCTATCTGCTGCCTGAGAGTGTCTGGTTTAAGACAGTGTTTGGGAAGTTCCAAGTCATCTCCTAGCACAAAACCACCAGCACAAAACTGCACACAGCTTGGCACCAACTAGCACACTGCCTCATTCAGCTATCAAGGCAGCTGGTATAGGGAATGGGTAAACGCAAGAAATAGGAGCTGAGTAGGTCACTTGTTCCTTCGAGCATGCTTCACCATTTAACCCGGCCATGGCTGACCTTCTACCTCCACTCCCGCCTACCTGCATTAATCACACGTCCCTTAATTCCCCCAGTCCCCAAAATTAAGAACATAAATGCTGTGCTTGGGGGCACGATTATGAAATCAGGACTGAGTAGAATGCTGGGGTGGAACAGGGTTTTACTCTGTGACTAACTACGCTGCCCCAGACAAAGAAACCTCCATGCTGACAGCAGACCACTAAAATGGAGGATTCCCAGTCCCCAGTGCGAACAGCCCTCAGCATAGGAAGTCTAGAACTAATTAATAGGTAAACAGGCGTGAAAGACGACAGAGGAAAGGCCTGGAACATCAGCACTGAAGTTTCCTGTGATTTCTGGTATGGGCCAGCAGATTCTAAGAAGCAGCATTTTGCCAGAACTTAAGAGAGCCTTTGTCACCAGCAGGGTTTCGCACTCAGCAGGCAGTTTATTGGCGATCACAGGCATATACTGCCCATGGCTCTCTGTCCATGGCTTGCTGAGACTCCCACAGTGGCATTGGGCCCTAGCAACTTTATCTCATCAACTTAAAAGTAAGGAAACAAATTTTGACTTCATTATTCGTATAACCGGACTTGCAAGCAAGCATTCATAAGTATAATAGCACTAATCGGGTCAATGGTAATTGGGACTTAAATTTTTAAAAATCTTTTAGTTCAGAATTTTTTTTCCAGGAACTGTACCCAACCTACATGTGTCATTATAAAAACCTGTAACAATCCCGTATGGATGAGGCTAAAGGTTTTTGGCAGTGATGAAAGTGCGTGTAAGGAAACGAATCACAGCGATCAAGGAGATCCCATGTCTATCCACAGTCTGTGCTGAGGTAGCTGATCAATACCAGAGCACTACAGCGTCAGTACAGATAAGCTCAATTTGTTTGGCACTGGGAGATGCAGGGGAAATAAACCGGGGATTCCACTCTTCATTGGTAACCATTGACGCCGGTGTTGTTATCTTTGGCGAGGACACCATGAAGGCCGTCCACATGAAGAA
Source organism: Cetorhinus maximus (assembly GCF_964194155.1). NCBI lineage: Eukaryota > Metazoa > Chordata > Chondrichthyes > Lamniformes > Cetorhinidae > Cetorhinus > Cetorhinus maximus. The sequence goes on from NC_135880.1 coordinate 216,706,414, forward strand.
TGGGCGTTTTAGCGAGGCCGGAATCCACAGAAACAAAGTCGAGGGTTAATGGTTTCAGAAGGGGAAAGGCGTTCGATTTTGTTAAAACCTTTATAGCTTTTTTTAGGGTTCAAGTGAAGTTGTTACCCAGATGTCCAGTTGTGGTCCCTCATACTGCTGTCCTTCAAAAACCTCTGGAGCTGCATACGGTGGGCTGCCGCACCACGTGGCCAATGGTTCTCCCGGTTTGTAGAAATTACCAAACCCAAAATCTGTTCAAATGGAAAGACATAATGGGAAATGAAGCAGCCTTCATGTTACTCCTGATATCAGTATCTTGTGTGGGTCATGCATGTCATAAACTCTACTTCTGGTTGTCATGGTTTTGGTTCACACTTGTCGGTCAACATTTACCATTGTAAATTGCTATGTCAACATTCAAGTTTGCTTGGTCAATCGCCACAAATGCAATTGCAGGCTTTTGACAGTGACTGTCTCTGTGGAGCAAGTTCCTAAAAGTCTCATATTTATCAACTGACTTGGGCAATGTCACCGGCAATTCAAATACATAATGAGCAGGCTAGAGTGAGAAAGCACGTTGGCTACAAGAAGGTCATTCTTTTATTTTTGTAGCTGCTGATTTGCAAAACCACTCCCCTGGGTAATTCTAAAGGCTAGGAGAACCATCATCAGATAAATCTAAATAAACCCAGCAATCAATAGATCATTTCACCCCCCGCTTCTAGTGATTGGTATCAGCAAGTTGAGGACTCGCCTCAACCTTTCCCCAAACCCTAAAGCAAATGCCTCTTCTAAACTGAAGTAGAAAGTCTCCAGCTCACCAACATTAAAAGCCTTGCCATTTGAATGATCTGCGCAAACTGGCAGATCTGGGGCACATTTCCAAAGTAGATAAATAATCAGTACAATCTAGTGCCATGCTTGGGATATAATCGTTTTCTGTGGCATAAGCAAAGTGGTAAAAGGCTGGAGCTGAGAAACATGCATCTTTGGGTATATGACCGCATGTCAGGAGATGAAACCGTGATTTACTTGTAGTTCTCTTCAAGTTAGTGTACTGCACCCTCTGCTCACAATGCAGTCTACTCTACACTGGGGAGACCAAACACAGATTGGGTGATCGCTTTGCGGAACACCTCCGATCGGTCCAAAGCCTTACCCTGAGCTTCCGGTCGCCAGTCATTTCCATACCCCATCTTGCTCTTGCACTGACCTCTGTCCTCGCCCTAAGCAGTTTTCCAATGAAGCTCAACACAAGCTGATGGAACGGGACGTCATCTTTTGATTGGGCACTTCACCGCCTTCCAGACTCAACACTGATTCAACAATTTTGACCCATAATCTCTGCCCCCGTTTTGTTTCCTTTGCATGTTTCCGACTTACTCATGTTTTTTCCTGTGTTTTTGCTTTCAGACGGCAGCTGTTCAACATTTTGCCATTCACACAGACACATCTCTTGTTTCTAATCTTGTCCCATTCCCACCCCCTGCAGTCCTGCACCACAAACTCTCCCATCCTACCGCAGACCTTCCCTTTTGTTCTTTTTCCATCCTCCCTGGAGGTATAAAACCTATACATTTCGAACTTTCCCCAGTTCTGATGAAAGGTCACAGACCTGAAACATTAACTCTGTTTCTCCACAGATGCTGCTAGACGTGCTTAGTACTTCCAGCATTTTCTGTATTTATTTACACTGGGAAGACGCAGCTGGAAATAGCGTTCCCCCCCCCCTCCCCAATTTTAATATTTTCAATCAAGTTACTTCTGAGTCATTTTGGAAGAAAAAAATCAATCAATTCTATGAAGTGTTTTTAACCTCAATCAAACTTTTCGGCAGAAGGAGCAGAGGTCAGTAGTGCAACCTCACCATCTCAACAGACCGATTGCTGTGCGCCATGAATCCTCACCATCCTCCATGTTTAATAGCTCAGATGTCCGACTGTGGGTCAGAGCACAGCAATAACGTTTATACCCACTGTACAAATGCCCAGGCCCCAGCAGCCAAGACGCAAAAAGAAAGTACACAAGGCACAGCTGGTACCACTTTCACCTCAGAGTCAGAACATTGTGGGTTCCAGTCCCGCTCCAATCCCACTTGCGCGCATAACCTAGATTGGCATTCCAATGCCGTACTGAGGGAGTGCGGCACTGTCAGATGGGATTTTAAGTTGAGGCTCCATCTGCCCTCGTTTGCCTGAGAGGGACAGGCTTGGTTAACAAATATTCACCACAGGGAGAGAGATAACTGCTCCCCATGTGCATCTGAGCCTTTTGAAACCAACTGCACTGGAATTGTACAACTCAGAATAAATGAATTTAAAAATTACACTTATCAGTTTTGGGTGGCATTTGTCTTGTTAAAATTTGCTTTTTCTTGCTTTTTTTGAGAAAAGCTGCAAAGCAATGCAGAAGTTTTAGGTGGAGTAAGAAAGAACTGTCCCTCAACAATCTTACTTTGCTTCTGCCCTTGCATTAACAGTTTAATGGAGCAATGCAACATTAAAGAGCACGCAGATTCCATTCTTCTTCAAATCACATTGGGCACAATTACCAAGAGCACTGGATCCACACGTGCCAAACTTGGGTCACCAAGAAATAATCATCAGGGCTGATACAAAGCGTGTCCATTTTATTGCCCACCACTCCCTTGCCAAAGTAATTATTGGAAAAGAACATTCAGTTGCTTGGAACAGGGCCCTTCCTGCCTTCTGAGTTGCCTGAACTACTAAGTGTTGGCACGTTGAAGGTCATTTGTTATGACTAAGTTGGATACCACAGCCCAGGCTCATTGATCTGTACCCACAAACATCCTACAACAGGCCCACCACTCGATGAGGAGCATCTTTTTCAACTGGCACCAGAACTTCATGTTCATTCCAACGAACGCAATGACTTTTCCTTTAAAAGTCTAAACCAGACTAATCTTCACATAAGAGAATGAAAAGAATTCCATTCCTTTTCTGGCCAACTACCCCACTTACATCAGGGATGACAATTAAAAAACACACGTATGCTGTGGCACAATATTTGGTTACTTGGCTAATCTTTGACTAACATTGCTTAAAACTGTGTGGAACATTTTCTATCCAGTTCTTTAAACAAACACAATAACCACTGCACAATATAACAAGGCTTCAAAAGAGTTTTACTCTTGACTCTTCTGCAGTGGAACCTAATCGACACTCCTCCCTTCCCCCATCCTCGTCCCAACCCCTCCCCCCACATCAGCGCTACGTTTGAGTGAGGGAATTTATTCAGCTAAGCTGCTGACAAAAAGGAATAGATAGGAGCCCATGGTTGTGAACTAATTGTTTGAGCTGACCCACTTCATGAGCAGCATACTGATCAGCAGTGTTTGACGTCAATTCTCCTCTGTTGTCCACCGGCTAGGAAAGCTATCATAGAGGCTGTTTCAGAATAAAAGTCACACAGCTCACAGCAGACATTAACTGCATTCCTGTCACAGTATAGGGTGGGTTTCCCATGCCCACTCTCCACCTCATCCCCCTTCCCACTCTACCTTCCCTTTTACCAGCTTACTCCATGGCTTACAAGGGGGTCATGGGCGAGGGTCTCGGTTCCGGGAGATTCTCTCCCCCCCCCCCCAAGCTAAATGTCTTGGGATTGTCATGGGACTTCTAGATGTGAAGTGGAGGAATGATATTTGCCAGAAAGAATTCTTTTCATCTTCCCGTCAGTAATTCATCTATCAAAATACTGAGGAAAAGATGCCTAGAAGCCCTTCTCCGAGCATTCAATAAATCAGATTAATAAAGAAATGGGATAACAGATAAATCTGGATATTTTTCTCTTTCGGCACTTAACCCCTTAACCCCTGTTCCAGCAAGAGTTGAGAGGGTAGTTTTTGGTTCGTACTATGTTTGCGACACCAGAAACAGACTTGAAAATGTTTCTAACACAAAGGAATTTATGTTTAGGCACAAATGGATTGTACTTATGGCTCTGATAGTCCCAAATTCAGGAGAGTCTGAATGATTAAAGGAGACAGAGGTTGGTTAATGGGACTAGCATTTACTCAAGTTTAGTAAGATCCTGGACTGCATTTGTATTATAGGTTATCAGTCATACATAGGCTGCAATTTATTTATGGAGGTGCTTCAGTCAGTACGTGTCTGTTTCAACAACGATTTGTTTCTTGCCTTCACTACCCATCCTTGAATCCGGATGTATATCATTAATTCAACAGAGAGATTTTCAAGTTAAAGATTGAGTGAATCCTCTGACTGATTTTGAGCAGTCGAGAGAATGCGTCTGAAAATTCAAACAGCCTCACTGTCAGTTCTAGCAAATGTTCAGTAAGGAACTGTTTAATGTGACCCTGAATCGCATAGACCAAGTGAGTTTCAGGTTCAACCCCTGGTCTGTCCTGAATGGGCTGAACTGCAGTGCTAAAACTATTCTCAGTGCTTCTAGGCTAGGGTAAGATAAAAAAAAAAAATTCCCATTCCCAGTCACTCTCAAGTGACCTTGCTGGGCAGCGCATCAAGCGAGGACAAAATTGTCCTGACAGTTGTATGACTTGTTTGCTCGCTGTGCATGCTTACTTGTGAGGGAACAGGAGGACACTGGCTCCTGTGTCCACAAGCCAACCAGGCTCAGCGCCTTCAAAAGAGGAAGGAGGAAAAACAGAAAAAAAAAGAGGTTTGCTTCGTAAATGCCTCACCAACTTGCTTGTTGCCTGCTAACCCCCACATCCAGCATAATCCCTCCTCATCCATGCTTTGCAAAGCAGCCCAATTAAAACAAGCAACACAGAATTCACAAACTGCACGGCATCTCCCTGAGATTTAAACCGTTCCAGATTATTTCTGCTTTTTAACATTTGGCCCCAGCGTTCAAATCAAAGGAAAATAATCTAGCACGACAGAGCCTTTGGAAATGGAAAGCAGCTCATTTAACACAGTAACTGGAGGTGCTTTGAAGTGCTGAATGAAAGCACAGTTCACACCACTGACCTTTCTTTGCGTAAAGGTCTCAGGCAGCCATGTCGGAAGTGGTCTTTTAAGTATGAAAGTGTTTTGAGCGTGAGTGAAATTCACATGCATTTTGACAGAGTGTTGTGGGGGCAGGTGGGGAGCTGAAAGAGGCAAAGGAAGAGGCTCCTCCTTGAAGGCTAAACATAGAATCATAAGAGTCTTACGTGGCACAGAAAGAGGCCATTTTGCCCATCGTGCCTGTGACATTTCTGAAAGCACTATCCAATCAGTCCCTTTCCCCACCTTCCCCCTGGAGCCCTGCAAATAATCTTTTCAAGTATATATCCAATTGCCTGTGGAAAATTATGATTGAATCTGCTTCCACAACCCTTTCAGGAAATGCATTCTGGATTATGATAACTCACTGTGTAAAAAAAAATCCTCATATCTCCCCAGATATTTCCCCTCATCTTATTCATTATCTTAAAGCCGCGTGCTCTGGTTTCCGGCCCTCCTAACAATGGAAACAATTCCTTCCCATCCACCCTATCAAAAACCCTCATAATTTTGAACGCTTCTGTTAACTCTCCACTTAACCTTCGCTGCTCTAAAAGAAACAATACAAAAATAAAAATACCTGGAAAAACTCAGCAGGTCTGACAGCAGCTGCGGAGAGGAACACAGTCAACGTTTCGAGTCCGTACGACTCTTCATACAGACTCGAAACGTTAACTGTGTTGCTCTCCGCAGATGCTGTCAGACCTGCTGAGTTTTTCCAGGTATTTTTATTTTTGTTTTGGATTTCCAGCATCCGCAGTTTTTTTGCTTTTATCTAAAAGAAACAATCCCTGATATGAAAAGGAAGCCGTTTTCTTTAAATTTTGAGAAGTTTCCCCCGACACACACCTGGTCACTTGGTTGGTAAATACGCTGCCTCGTGCGGAGTTGCAGTGCACAGGCCAGTAAAGACCTGCAGTTGATCCCTCAGAGACCTCCGCGCTCCTCTAATCCTGGCCTCTTGAGCATCCCCAATTTTAATCAGTCTACCGTTGGCGGCTGTGCCTTCAGTTGCCAAGGCCTAAGCTCTGGAATACCCTCCCTACATCACTCCGCCTCTCTACCTCACTTTCCTCCATTAAGACACTCCTTAAAATGTACCTCTTTGACCAAGCTTTTGGTCATCTGGCCTAATATCTCCTTATGTGGTTTGGCGTCAAACTTTGTTTTATAATGCTTTGGTGAAGAGCCTTCGGACACTTAAATACGTTAAAGGTGCCATAAAATATACGTTGTTTTAATTGATCTTAGCTGGGGTATCAGACAGAATGCTGGAACTATCCTCAGTTTTCCTGTATACAGGGCGAAAGCCAGACAAAATTCCCATTCCCTATTATTATCTGCTGGATAATATTTGTGTATGCCTGTTAGGGACAGGATCACACTGTGATGCCTTGCAAAAGTGTAAAACCTGCTGACACTCACTGTTCTAAACGTGAGAAATGGCTTTTCCACCCACGGTGGTTGACGGGGCCCTCAACCGTGTCTGGCCCATCTCCCACGCATCCGCCCTCACAAAACCATGATAGGGTCCCCCTTGTCCTCACTTATCACCCCACTAGCCTCCGCATTCAAAGGATCATCCTCCACCATTTCCACCAACTCCAGCATGATGCCACCACCAAACACATCTTCCCTTCACCCCACCGGCGGCATTCCGCAGGGATCGTTCCCTCCGGGACACCCTGGTCCACTCCTCAATTACCCCCTACACCTCAACCCCCTCCCACGGCACCTTCCCATGCAACCGCAGAAGGTGTAACACCTGCCCCTTTACTTCCCCTCTCCTCACCGTCCAAGGCCCCAAACATTCATTTCAACTGAAGCAGCATTTCACTTGCATTTCCCTCAATTTAGTCTACTGCATTCGCTGCTCCCAATGCGGTTTCCTCTACATTGGAGAGACCAAACGCAGACTGGGTGACCGCTTTGCAGAACACCTTCGGTCTGTCTGCAAGCATGACCCAGACCTCCCTGTCGCTTGCCATTTCAACACTCCACCCTGCTCTCATGTTCACATGTCCATCCTTGGCCTGCTGCATTGTTCCAGTGAAGCACAACGCAAACTGGAGGAACAGTACCTCATCTTCTGACTAGGCACTTTACAGCCTTCCGGACTAAATATTGAGTTCAACAATTTTAGATCATGAACTCTCTCCTCCATCCCCACCCCCTTTTTTCCAATAATTTATATAGATTTTTCTTTTCCCACCTATTTCCATCCATTGTTTTATCTCTACCTTTTAGCCTATTTCGATCCCTTCCCCCCAACCCACCCCCACTAGGGCTATCTGTACCTTGCTCGTCCTGCTTTCTACCCTTAATGTCACCTATTAGCACATTTCTTAGATAATATCACCACCTTCAACACCTCTTTGTCCTTTTGTCTATGACATCTTTGGTTATCTCCACCTATCACTGGCCCTCTATCCAGCTCCACCTGTCCCACCCACCCCCTTCAACCAGCTTATATTTCACCTCTTTTCTATTTTTCCTTAGTTCTGTTGAAGAGTCATACGGACTTGAAACGTTAACTGTGTTCCTCTCCGCAGATGCTGTCAGACCTGCTGAGTTTTTCCCAGGTATTTTTATTTTTGTTTCGTGAGAAATGGCTACTGGATCCATGTGCTGGACAGCAGCTAGTGCCCCCCCGGAATCACGGCCCAGGGCAAATCAGGGACTTCAGGAGAGGAAACTGGGAGGAGGGAAGGACTGACCTTGGGGGGGTGGGAATAAAAGATTGCAACATTCCGTGGAGCAGTCCAGGTATGCAGCGAGCAGGCCAGAGAGGTGCTTTTGTCAGAGTACATCAACTCACTTAACGGCAACCAGCTAACAGCTATTTAAATGTATTAAGCATCAAACAATCTTGCAATCATGTAGCCGTTCTAGCAAGACAGCTGCTCAAGCAGGGCCCAAAGAGACTGCACAGTGCAGCCCAAGCACATTGTATATATAAGTATTGCAATGCAGATTCAAGCCTGTGGCAGGCCTCAAGCCTCAGCTGTGCCTTTTGGGGAGGTGCCAACTGTAGCAGTAACATGTAGAGTGGGGGGGGTGGGGGGGGGGGGGGGGGGGTGGAAGAGAAAAGGGACTAATTGGCTGCAAATAAATAGGGCAGGGAGAATAAAAAAAGGCAGTTGGAACATTCCAAATAGCACTAAACAGTTCAGCATCCCTTGTACATCTCAAACATAAGGTGTAGTGCATGTAACAGGAAGGATGGGACATGTTGGGTTATCTTAGTCAACTACACTCTCTTTGGCAATAAGCCAGTAGACAGAATGTTCTCAGCCTCCTGTTAGGTTTTGCAGGTAAGTGTTAATATCAACCAAACTCCTCAGACCTCACACTCTCAATACGCACCCGCTATTTTAATATTCATATTGCTGTCTAACAGAAGGTTCTCAGCTTTCAGATCCCGATGGACGATTTTGCGGTTGTGGCAATATTCCACTGCTGACAGGATCTGCCAGAACTTACGCCTGGCTTCTAGCTCGCTCAGCCGGCCGTGGTTTGCCAGATAATCTGAAATTTGAAGAAAGAAAATTGTTACTGGGTTTCTATAAAAACAGCAGGGAAGACTCTTTTATTTAACAGTGCATCACAGATCAATGCAAGCGTCGGGTCACTCAAAGACACACAATAAAAAGAACAGTGAACGAGCCAAGGGAAAATCGATCTTGGACCCGAATCAGGCAAGCTGCTGTAGCAGTCCCATCTTCGCACAGGTGGTCACAACCCGCAAACCTATTTATTTTATAAATTGAGACATCTGGGCAAAGGGCCAAGACCCTTTGTGCAGGGAAAGCTGCAACGACTGAGAGAGAGAGAACATGAGCTAAATCAAAAATAGGTGACTGCAAGCTGTGGCAATGAAAGGCTGCAGATTGCAGGAAGGTAAAGTTATGACACAAAAACAAGTTAGCGAGAGAGAGGGGTTCTGAGGGCGAGAGAGAGAGAGGGGTTCAGAGGGCGAGAGAGAGAGAGAGAGGGGTTCAGAAGGCGAGAGAGAGAGAGAGAGAGAGAGAGGGGTTCAGAAGGCGAGAGAGAGAGAGAGAGAGAGGGGTTCAGAGGGCGAGAGAGAGGGGTTCAGAGGGCGAGAGAGAGAGAGGGGTTCAGAGGGCGAGAGAGAGAGGGGTTCAGAGGGCGAGAGAGAGAGAGGGTTCAGAGGGCGAGAGAGAGGGGGGTTCAGAGGGCGAGAGAGAGGGGGGTTCAGAGGGCGAGAGAGAGGGGGGTTCAGAGGGCGAGAGAGAGGGGGGTTCAGAGGGCGAGAGAGAGGGGGGTTCAGAGGGCGAGAGAGAGGGGGGTTCAGAGGGCGAGAGAGAGGGGGGTTCAGAGGGCGAGAGAGAGGGGGGTTCAGAGGGCGAGAGAGAGGGGGGTTCAGAGGGCGAGAGAGAGGGGGGTTCAGAGGGCGAGAGAGAGGGGGGGGTTCAGAGGGCGAGAGAGAGGGGGGTTCAGAGGGCGAGAGAGAGAGGGTTCAGAGGGCGAGAGAGAGGGGGGTTCAGAGGGCGAGAGAGAGGGGGGTTCAGAGGGCGAGAGAGAGGGGGGTTCAGAGGGCGAGGGAGAGGGGGGTTCAGAGGACGAGAGAGAGAGGGGGGGTTCAGAGGGCGAGAGAGAGAGGGGGGTTCAGAGGGCAAGAGAGAGAGGGGGGTTCAGAGGGCAAGAGAGAGAGGGGGGGTTCAGAGGGCGAGAGAGAGAGGGGGGTTCAGAGGGCGAGAGAGAGAGGGGGGGTTCAGAGAGAGAGAGGGGGGGTTCAGAGAGAGAGAAGGGGGTTCAGAGAGAGAGAGGGGGGGTTCAGAGAGAGAGGGGTTCAGAGAGAGAGGGGGGTTCAGAGAGAGAGAGAGAGAGGGGTTCAGAGAGAGAGAGGTTCAGAGAGAGAGGGGGGTTCAGAGAGAGAGGGGTTCAGAGAGAGAGGGGTTGAGAGATAGAGAGAGGGGGGTTCAGAGAGAGAGAGAGAGAGGGGTTCAGAGAGAGAGAGAGAGAGAGAGAGAGAGGGGTTCAGAGAGAGAGGTTCAGAGAGAGAGCGAGAGAGAGAGAGAGGGGGGGTTCAGAGAGAGAGTGAGAGGTTCAGAGAGAGAGAGAGAGAGAGAGAGGGGTTCAGAGAGAGAGAGAGAGAGAGGGGTTCAGAGAGAGAGTGAGAGGTTCAGAGAGAGAGAGAGAGAGGGGGGTTCGAGAGAGAGAGAGAGGGGTTCGAGAGAGAGAAAGGGGTTCAGAGAGAGAGAGGGGTTCAGAGAGAGAGAGAGAGAGAGGGGGTTCAGAGAGAGAGAGGGGTTCAGAGAGAGAGTGAGAGGTTCAGAGAGAGAGTGAGAGGTTCAGAGAGAGAGAGAGAGAGAGGGGTTCAGAAGGCGAGAGAGAGAGAGAGAGAGAGAGAGAGGGGTTCAGAAGGCGAGAGAGAGAGAGAGAGAGGGGTTCAGAGGGCGAGAGAGAGAGAGGGGTTCAGAGGGCGAGAGAGAGAGAGGGGTTCAGAGGGCGAGAGAGAGAGGGGTTCAGAGGGCGAGAGAGAGAGAGGGTTCAGAGGGCGAGAGAGAGAGAGGGTTCAGAGGGCGAGAGAGAGAGAGGGTTCAGAGGGCGAGAGAGAGGGGATTCAGAGGGCGAGAGAGAGGGGGGTTCAGAGGGCGAGAGAGAGGGGGGTTCAGAGGGCGAGAGAGAGGGGGGTTCAGAGGGCGAGAGAGAGGGGGGTTCAGAGGGCGAGAGAGAGGGGGGTTCAGAGGGCGAGAGAGAGAGGGGGGTTCAGAGGGCGAGAGAGAGGGGGGTTCAGAGGGCGAGAGAGAGAGGGGGGTTCAGAGGGCGAGAGAGAGGGGGGTTCAGAGGGCGAGAGAGAGGGGGGTTCAGAGGGCGAGAGAGAGGGGGGTTCAGAGGGCGAGAGAGAGGGGGGTTCAGAGGGCGAGAGAGAGGGGGGCTCAGAGGGCGAGAGAGAGGGGGGCTCAGAGGGCGAGAGAGAGGGGGGCTCAGAGGGCGAGAGAGAGGGGGGCTCAGAGGGCGAGAGAGAGGGGGGTTCAGAGGGCGAGAGAGAGAGGGGGGTTCAGAGGACGAGAGAGAGAGGGGGGGTTCAGAGGGCGAGAGAGAGAGGGGGGTTCAGAGGGCAAGAGAGGGGGGGTTCAGAGGGCAAGAGAGAGAGGGGGGGTTCAGAGGGCGAGAGAGAGAGGGGGGTTCAGAGGGCGAGAGAGGAGGGGTTCAGAGGGCAAGAGAGAGAGGGGGGGTTCAGAGAGAGAGAGGGGGGTTCAGAGAGAGAGAGGGGGGGTTCAGAGAGAGAGGGGTTCAGAGAGAGAGGGGGGTTCAGAGAGAGAGAGAGAGAGAGGGGTTCAGAGAGAGAGAGAGAGAGGGGTTCAGAGAGAGAGAGAGAGAGAGAGAGAGAGAGAGAGAGGGGTTCAGAGAGAGAGCGAGAGAGAGAGAGGGGGGGTTCAGAGAGAGAGAGGGGTTCAGAGAGAGAGTGAGAGGTTCAGAGAGAGAGAGAGAGAGAGAGAGGGGTTCAGAGAGAGAGAGAGAGAGAGGGGTTCAGAGAGAGAGTGAGAGGTTCAGAGAGAGAGAGAGAGGTTCGAGAGAGAGAGAGAGAGAGGGGGGTTCGAGAGAGAGAGAGAGAGAGAGGGGTTTGAGAGAGAGAGGGGTTCAGAGAGAGAGAGGGGTTGAGAGAGAGAGAGAGAGAGAGAGAGGGGGGGTTCAGAGAGAGAGAGGGGTTCAGAGAGAGAGTGAGAGGTTCAGAGAGAGAGAGAGAGGTTCAGAGAGAGAGAGAGAGAGAGAGGGGTTCAGAGAGAGAGAGAGAGAGGTTCAGAGAGAGAGAGAGAGGTTCGAGAGAGAGAGAGAGAGAGAGGGGTTCGAGAGAGAGAGAGAGAGAGAGGGGTTCGAGAGAGAGAGGGAGAGGGGTTCGAGAGAGAGAGGGAGGGGTTCGAGAGAGAGAGAGGGAGAGGTTCGAGAGAGGGGGGGGTTCGAGAGAGAGAGAGAGAGAGGGGTTCGAGAGAGAGAGAGGGGTTCGAGAGAGAGAGACAGAGAGGGGTTCAGAGAGAGAGAGGGGGTTCAGAGAGAGAGAGAGAGAGAGGGGTTCAAGAGAGAGAGAGAGAGAGAGGTTCAGAGAGAGAGAGGGGTTGAGAGAGAAGAGAGGGGTTGAGAGAGAGAGAGTGGGTTGAGAGAGAGAGGGTTCGAGAGAGAGAGTCGTTCAGAGAGAGAGAGAGAGGTTCAGAGAGAGAGAGGTTCAGAGAGAGAGAGGTTCAGAGAGAGAGAGAGAGAGAGAGGGGTTCAGAGAGAGAGAGAGAGGGGTTCAGAGAGAGAGAGAGAGAGGAGTTCAGAGAGAGAGGGGTTTCAGAGAGAGAGAGAGAGAGAGGGGATTCAGAGAGAGAGAGAGGTTGAGAGAGAGAGAGAGAGGTTCAGAGAGAGAGAGAGAGAGGTTCAGAGAGAGAGAGAGAGAGAGAGGTTGAGAGAGAGAGAGAGAGAGAGAGAGAGAGGGGTTCAGAGAGAGAGAGAGAGAGAGAGGTTCAGAGAGAGAGAGAGAGAGAGAGAGGGGTTCAGAGAGAGAGAGAGAGAGGGGTTCAGAGAGAGAGAGAGCGGAGTTCAGAGAGAGAGGGGTTCAGAGAGAGAGAGAGAGAGGGGGATTCAGAGAGAGAGAGAGGTTGAGAGAGAGAGAGAGAGAGGTTCAGAGAGAGAGAGAGAGAGAGAGAGAGAGGTTCAGAGAGAGAGAGAGGGAGAGGTTGAGAGAGAGAGAGAGAGAGAGAGGTTGAGAGAGAGAGAGAGAGAGAGAGAGAGAGAGAGAGAGAGAGAGAGGGGTTCAGAGAGAGAGAGAGAGAGAGAGAGAGGTTCAGAGAGAGAGAGAGAGGGGTTCAGAGAGAGAGAGAGAGGGGTTCAGAGAGAGAGAGAGGTTGAGAAAGAGAGAGAGAGAGAGAGAGGGAGGGGTTCAGAGAGAGAGAGAGAGAGAGAGAGGGGTTCAGAGAGAGAGAGAGAGAGAGAGAGAGAGAGAGAGAGAGAGAGGGGGGTTCAAAGAGAGCGAGAGAGAGAGAGAGAGCGAGAGAGAGCGAGAGGGAGCGAGAGGGAGCGAGAGGGAGCGAGAGGGAGCGAGAGGGAGCGAGAGGGAGCGAGAGGGAGCGAGAGGGAGCGAGAGAGAGGGGTTCGAGGGAGAGAGAGAGGTTGAGAGAGAAAGGTTGAGAGAGAGAGAGAGAGAGAGAGAGAGAGAGCGAGAGAGAGCGAGAGCGAGGAGTCAAAGAGAGGGGGGAAGAAGGGTCAGAGAGAGCGGGGGAGGGAGGTCAGAGGGGAGAGCAGGGGGGCAGAAGAGAGAGGGAGGTGGGGGGGTCAGAGAGAGGAGAGAGAGGGGGCCAGAGAGAGGGGGACGGGAGAGGGAGAGAGACAGAGAAGAGATAGAGAGAACAGGGGAGGTTGAGCATGTGACAAGATACTTCTGGTAAACTTTTTGCGTGTTTAAATGATTTTGATGTTTAAATACCTAGAGAGGCAGTGTTATGTTTTCTGTCGACTCATGTGATAATTAATACTTGCAAAAAAGGAAAAATCTCAGAAAAATGAATTATTATGAAACATTTATCAGATGCACACCACATTCTAACTTTACATTATAGATTCCATAGGAACAACTCACTCCCAAAAAAAAAGATTTCAACAGTACAGCTTAGATTTCAGCCTTAGTTACAGCATATTTTAGGATGAGCGTAGCAATTTACACTTCACACTAGGTTAAACTCCTACAGCATAAGTGCAGGTTGAAGGGCTAATCTGCAGATACGAGCTGAGCAAGGGAGTCTTCTTTACTCTTCGTGTTGGGGCAGGTTGCATTGACACTATAGCTGTAGTGACGATACAAAGAGAACACTACAGTTGTAGCGTAAGTTCATGCTTGTATTAATACTGCGCAGAGCTGCTTATTGCTACTTTAAAATCAAGCACACAGATCTTCCTGTATGTGTTAGAACTCAAGACAAAACCTATGCTATAGCGTGTGGGAAGCAGTTGCAAGAAGCCTACATGCCGGTTCAGTAAATCATAGCTGCAGTTCACTATACCTCCCAGTTCATAATCACTGCATAACCCAATTACCCCACAAGCATTAAAGCAAATATAAAAGGTACATTATTGGCTGCAACTATAATGACTGGGGTTGTGGGAGAGGTTGGGTGGTGGGGGTGAATATAAACACCCCAACTCTCCGCCATAGTGAGAAAATGGCAAAATTAATGTGAAATGAGGGGGTCGGGGCTGGGGAAAGAATATCTGATATACCCCAGTACCAGAGTCACTCAGCATCTGGTGGCCTGCTCGGTACAGGCACTGGCAACTCTGCTTCACAGAGCGTGGCATGGTTCAAAATCAGCAAAAGGACAGACGACGAAGAATTGGAAGAGAGGGTGGGTCAGGAAAGGGTTGAAGAAAAAAATGAGTGACAAATAATTATTCCCCCCCGCCTCCCCAAAAAAATTAATTTGAAGTAGATCATCCCCTATTTGATGGAGTGGGGGTGGGGGAGAGTATGGCAGGTGAAAGTTGCCACAGAAATGAGACACATTCTGATAATAAAATAATCCAGCACAGAAGGAGGCCATTCAGCCCACTGTGCTTGTGCTGCTCTTTAAAAAGGAGTTATCCAATTAGTCCCATTTTCTTGTCAACTCTCCACAGTCCCACAGATTTTCTTTTTGAACATATATCAATTCCCTTTTGACAGCTGTTGCTTAATCTGCTTCCACCACCTTCTCAGGAAGTGCAGTCAAGATCATATCAACACATTGTGTAAAATACTTTCTCCTCATCTCCTCTTGTTCTTATGCTGGTTATCTCGTGTGCTCTGGTTACTGACTCTTCTGCCAGCAGGAACAGTTCCTCCTTAATTTATTCTATCAAAACTCTCCAATACATTTTGAACACCTCAATTAAAACGCCCCTTAACCTCCTCTGCTCGAAGGGGAACAACTCCAGAAAATATTTTAGTGCACGCAACTCTGCCCGTTCTGAACCCTTCTCCGATATCATGGAGCGTCCCAGCTGAGTCATGTGGGCTGAACTTATTTATTCCGCTACCACAAAATCTCATCCGAGCTGGGAAGTCATGAACCACATGAATTCTGCCTGCACGGAAACAGTCAGAAAAACTTGTGAAATAATCCTCTATCTACAAATGCAACCAACAATCTGGTAGTAGTTTTAAGTGAACATTTCAGGAGCATCAGCAAGGGTTCACAAGCTTGCTTCAATGCCTCAAAGACTAAGCTAAATCATTTGGGAACTTTCACAATCAGTTTACTTTTTAAACTTTCTAAAGTTGCTTCTCTCTCCTCTTAGCTAACTATTTCATTGGTAAATTCACAGAATTACCAAGAATTTGCAGTAGAGAAACAGGCCAAACAGCCCAATGTCTTTTTCATTTGATGTGGCCGTCGCTGGCTAGGCCATCATTTATTGCCCATCCCTAATTGCCCTTGAGAAGGTGGTGGTAAGCTTGCCTTCCTGAACCGCTGCAGTCCATGTGGTGTAGGTACACACACAGTGCTGTCAGGGAGAGTGTTCCAGGATTTTGACCCAGCGACAGTGAAGGAACGGCGATGTATTCCCAAGGCAGGATGGTGTGTGGCTTGGAGGGGAACTTCCAGGTAGTGGTGTTCCCATGTGCCTGCTACCCCTGTCCATCTAGGTGGTAGCAGTCATGGGTTTGTAAGGTGCTGTCCAAGAGCAGAATCATACCAGAATTCCACTATTGCACTAAGTGCGGTAGGGGGCGTGAAAAAAAGACGCCATTGCGGCTGGCAGGTAAAACGAGTTTTCGTGCCGTATCATCAGCTTCCCACTTCATTATGCGGGCACAGGAAACACGCCATCTTGATGGCAGGCAGCCTCTGAATCGCCTGCCATGCCACTGCCTCACTGTTTCCTTACTCTGGTTGCTATATCTCAACTGCAGCTGCACACACAGTTCTCAGTGCTTGTAGCCCAGGACTGCTCCAGTGAAGACATGGCCCTGAAAGCCAAGAAGAGTTCAGTGACCCATCACTGGAATGCCTTTCGGAGGCCCGCCATGATGTCCTCCACCCCCGCTCTGGCCACAGGAGGTCCAGCAATCTCACCATTCCTCCTCGGAAGGCAGTGATAGTGGTGGTCAATGCCAACACTGCACAGAAGAGGTTTGCATTCAGTGCAGAAAGAGGATGAATGATCTCATCCGTGCTAAATTCTAAACTCTCGCATTCAAGCCCATCACACATTCACTGGCATCTCACTCACTGCCAGCTCAAGGGGCATCACCACTCACCCTGTTCTTGTAGCCGCAATATTTATATGGCTAGTCCAGTTCAGTTTCTGGCCAATGGTAACCCCCAGGATGTTGACAGTAGGGGATTCAGTGATGGCAATGCCATTGAATGTCAAGGAGCGATGGTTAGATTCTCTCTTGTTGGAGTTGGTCATTGCCTAGCACTTGTGTGGCACAAAATTTTACTTGCCACTTGTCAGCCCAAGCCTGGCAATTGTCCAGGTCTTCCTGAATTTGGGCAAGGACCGCTTCAGTGTTTGAGGAGTCGCAAATGATGCTGAACATTGTGTAATCATCAGCGAACACCCCCTTACGATTGAAGGAAAACCATTGGTGAAGCAGCTGAAGATGGTTGGGCCTGGGACGCTACCCTGAGGAACTCCTGCAGATGTCCTGGAGCTGAGATGATTGACCTCCAACAACCACAACCATCTTCCTTTGTGCTAGGTATGACTCCAACCAGCAGAGAGTTTTCCCTCCAATTCCCATTGACTCCAGTTTTGCTCTGGCTCTTTGATGCCACAGTTGGTCAAATGCTGCTTTGCAGTCACTCTCACCTCTGGAGTTCAGCGGTTTTGTCCATGTTTGAACGAAGGCTGTAATGAAGTCAAAAACTGAGTGATCCTGGCAGAACCCAAACTGAGCATCAGTGAGCAGGTTATTGCTTGCACGTGCCACTTGATAGCACTGTAGATGACCCCTTCCATCACTTTACTGATGATCAAGTGTAGACTGATGGGGTGGTAACTGGCCAAGTTGGGCTTGCCCTGCTTTCTGTGGATGGGTCATACCTGGGCAATTTTCCACATTGCTGGTAGATGCCAGTGTTGTAGCTGTACTGGAACAACTTGGCTAGCGTGGCAAGTTCTGGAGCACAAGTCTTCAGTACTATTGTTAGAATATTGTCAGGGCCCATAGCCTCTGTAGATCCTGTGCCTTCAGTCATTTCTCGATATCACATGTAGTGAATCGAATTGGCTGAAGACTGGCATCTGTGATGCTGGGGGCCTACGGAGGCGGCTGGGATGGATCATCTACTCGGCACTTCTGGCTGAAGATTGTTGCAAATGCTTCAGCCTTATCTTTTGCACTGATGTGCTGGGCTCCCCCATCACTGAGAATGGGGATATTTGAGGAGCCTCCTCCCCCAGTGCGTTGTTTAATTGTCTACCACCATTCACAACTGGACGTGGCAGGGCTGTAGCGCTTAGATCTGAACCATTGGCTGTGGAATCGTTTAGCTCTATCGCTTGCTGCTGATGCTGTTTGGCATGCAAGTAGTCCTGTGTTACAGCTTCTCCAGGTTGACACCTCATTTTCAGGTATGTCTGGTGCTGCTCCTTGCATGCCCTCCTGCACTCTTCATTGAACCAGGGTTGATCCCCTGGCTTGCTGGTAATGGTAGAGTGGGTGCTATGTCAGGCCATGAGGTTACAGATTGCGGTCGAATACAATTCTGCTGTTGCTGATGGTCCACAGGGCCTCATGATTGCCCAGTCTTGAGTGCGAGATCTGTTTGAAACCTCTCTCATTTAGTAAGGTGGTAGTGCCACACAACACAATGGAGGGTGTCCTCAATGTGAAGTCAGGACTCTGTCTCCACAAGAATTGTGCGGTGGTCACTCCTACCGATACTGTCATGGACAGATGCATCTGCAGCAGGCAGGTTGGTGAGGATGAGGTCAAGTATGTTTTTCCCTCACCACCTGCCACAGGCCCAGTCTAGCAGCTGTGTCCTTTAGGATTTGGTCAGCTTAGTCTGTAGCGGTACTACCAAGCCAGTCTTGGTGATGGACATTTGAAATCCCCCACCCAGAGTACATTCTGCACTCTTGCCACCCTCAGTATTTCCTCCAAATGGTGTTCAACATGGAGAAGCAATGATCAGTGGAGGAAGGGCAGTATGTGGTAATCAGGAGGTTCCCTTGCCCGTGTTTGACCTGTTGCCATGAGACTTCATGGGGTCTGGAGTCAATGTTGAGGACTCCCAGGGCAACTCCCTCCTAACCATATACCACTGTGCTGTAAGCTCTGCTGGGTCTGTCCTGCCACTGGGACAGGACATATCCAAGAATGGCAATGGTGGTGTCTGGACGTTATCTGTAAGGTATGATTCTGCGAGTATGACTATGTCTTACTAGTTGCTTGACTAGTCTTTGAGACAGCTCCACCATTTCTGCCACAAACCCCCAGGTGTTAGTAAGGAGGGCTTTGCAGGGTCAACAAGACAGAATTTGCTGTTGTTGTTTCCAGTGCCTAGGTTGATGCCAGGTGTTCTGTCCGATTTCATTCCTTCTTGACTTTTTAGCGGTTTGGTACAACTGAGGGAGAGAGGAGAGAGAGAGAAAAGGGGGGAGAGAGAAAGAGAGAGAGAGAGGGAGGGGGAGAGAGAGAGAGAGAGAGGGTGAAAGAGAGAGGGAAAAAGAGAGGGAGATGGGGAGAGAAAAAAACAGAAAAAAGGGAAAAACAAGAGAGAAAAAAAAGAGGGAGAGAAGAGAGAGAGAGAAAAGAGAGAGAGTATATATGCACGTGTGAGTTGTTTGGGGGATAGCTGTCATCTACACCCCACACAAACCGCTCCCCCCCCACCCCCCCTCCAAATAATCAGCTGAGAGAGGCAGGAGTGAAAGGTGCTAGGCTGTCAGCGACTCAGCTGTAAGACTTGTATTTCTCAGGAAAAAGGAGGGACTGGAAACACAAGGGTAAAACAACAAAAAAACCAATCCTGCAACCTCCATGGGGCACCTCAGCTTTAAGGAGTCTCTCAACATGCTGTCTGGTTAATTGCACTTAAGAGTCATTACTCATTCCACATGCAGCCGGATGACGCTAATTCAAGCAGGATATTCCTGAGTACAACACAATGTTCCCCAATTCAGACTAAAGAGCAGTGATGGGAAATAAATGAAACAGAAAGCAGTTGTCTGAAAGATTTTAAATCACACCATGCTCCCATAAATTGTACAGCACCAATTTACTGTAAAAAGGTCCATCAGGTAGACACTGAATTGGACAAAGGCACATAAACATGAAGTCACCACCTTGGCCTAGAAACAACATTGCAAAAAATTTAGCTTGAGAGCTGTTAATGCGCTAATGTGTATAAATCCTTTACTCCCCCTGCTTTATGAAGAATTAACCTGCTTATTTTAAATGGATAAGCACATACATTAAAATAGCAAGGACATCGAGGGAACTCCCTTGGCTCTTCAAATAGCAGAAGAGGATTTTGTTATATCCACTTAACAACTGGAGCCTCAGCAGTTTAAATGCTGGTGAAAGGAGGCTCCTATGCCAATGCTGCACTCCCTCAGAACTGCATGCCCGGTTAATTTGTTTGCTCAGGTTGACTGAGGAAGCAACGTTGTTCTGTTGAAGAGTCATGCGGACTCGAAACGTTAACTGTGCTCCTCTCCACAGATGCTGCCAGACCTGCTGAGTTTTTCCAGGTGTTTTTGTTGTGTTATTTCAGAGGGTCACTGATGCAAATTACTTGCCACCTTTGACCAGATAAGATCAGTGAATGCACTTCAAAAAGTAATTAATTGCATTTGAAGAGATTCCTCGAGGATGTGAAAGATGTTATACAAATGCCCTGCTCCTTTACATCCTTTCATCTGGCCAACATCTGTGGAAAACCGAGCTTGTGGGAGAATTGCGTTGCATAAATCAACAAGTGAAGAACGGTATAAAAAATAGCTTATAATTTACTTGAGTTGCATTTTACATTATTGACTAACAGCAGTCTAATGCTGCTAAAGTGTGCACAGAAACAACAATTAACATGTACGAGGATCAAATTATTGACAACTATCACTGCATCCGCCTCAACTATAATTTTATGTAGTACAAGTTTATCATAAGCACGATAGCCTTTAATCTCTGGAACCACGGTTTCAATACAGTCCAGGCTGATAGCTGCATGGGTCCTATCTGAACTGAGCTCGGGCAGTCTCAGTCCAGTTCCACATGGGCAATTTTGTGCACAGCTTAGGCCCTGATTCAGCATGAGTTGGGTAATCCCAATGGGAGGGTGTAAACTGCATTGGTAAATGGTGCTCGTGAGATTGAGACTATTGCACGTTACTGGGGTAGAGCAGAGGCTGCATCTAATCCATAACTAGGAGTGGCTGCTTGAAATGGGAAGGTATTTAATTTCCCCGATGCCAAAACTCCTCACCTTAACCAGCATGAAGTTTCCAAAAAGGAACACACCGAAGTTTGCGTGCGCGTGTGCTCGTTGGCTGGACCACGATTCAAGGATGATATCTATTCAGGGTTAGGAGCTTCTGTCATGGGTCTTTGTGTGACTAAACAGGCCGATTCTGGGCCCGCAGGTTTTTGGGCACACGGAACAGGATGTCACACAAGGTAGTGGGATCCAGGGTGCAGGATTTGCTTCTTTTCTCTGCCACCACTTTGCCTCATCATTAAGGCGTTGTGATTCAAAGCATGCTGCAGCTTGATGGACAAGTTGTCGCCATTTTGGACGACTGGTAGCGAGCTCCTCCCAGTCATTAGTGTCAATGCTGCCGTGCTTCAAGGAGAGCTTCAGAGTGCCTTTGTAGTATTTCCTTTGTCCCTCCCCTGTAGCGTTGGCCATTTGAGTTGAGAAAGCAGGGCCTGGTTGGGGAGGCGCTTTTCGGCCATTTGGACACAGTGCACAGCCCATTGCAGTCGATTTTGCAGGAGTTTTGCCTGAACGCTTGCGGAGCCATCCGTCAACGCTGGAAAGAACATTTCCAACAACTCAACTGTGAATCCACACTGACAGCTGATATGCTCCAGCTATCCCCCAGTGGTAGAATCCATGGATGAAGCACCATCGGCGGGAGAACTGCAACAAGCAACGTGCTTGGGCCGGGGGAGGCCTGGTGGGAATGGGTGTCATCCTGCTATCATGTTGCAAATTTGGGAGAATCCCTGGAGAAATGGCCACTCACTCTGGTATATGTAGGAAATGCAGCAAATTCCCATAAGCAGCTATGTGGTAATTACCCATAATCTGCTTTTGCGATTCTGATTGAGGGGTAAATATTGGCCAAGACACTAGGGCTAACATCCCTGCTCTTCTTCAATGTAGCGCCATGGGATCTTTTACATTTATCAGAGGCCAGATGAGGCTTCAGCTTAAGATCTCAACCAAAACACGGCACCCTCCGACAGCATAGCGCTCGCTCCCTTAGTATTGCATTGGAGTGTCAGCCCAGATGTGTGTGCTCATGCCCTGGCATGGGACTTGAACCCACAATCATCTGACTCATTGGCAAGGGAGCTACCCACTGAGCCTCAGCTAACACCAAAATGCAAATATCTGACTGAAGTCAGAAACTGGCTGAAAACATTGCATCTTGTAAATTAGTGCTTCATGAACAATGATCATTTTTATTAAAAAGAAATTCAGGCCTCCTTATTAAATCATTTCAGAAATCTTGTACCTTTGAGATAGCCTAAAGACCTTCAATATTCATGTTAGTGCTTTGTAATTTTACAGAAGAAATTTGAACTAAAATAGCTGCTGATTTGCAATTGTGTCTTTTGTCGATTTACTTTGATTTCAATCGTTTTAATCGGAGAGACTTTCATTTAAAACGTGATCTGGTTCCTTGCCATGCTAATAATATATGTGCATTGAAATGCCTCGTTAACTTCTTAGTGCTCGGTCGCTATTATGATCCACAATTACCAGGTACTGTAAAAAAAAAAAATGGGGTGAAATCTTCCCAGCTCCCCATTGCACTGAATGTATTTACTGGTAAATTGGAAGAACTTCTCTGAACGCACGAAAGCAATAAAGTGACAGCTTTAATGGCCTCTGCGCCTCTCTCTGTGGAAACCTTTTCAGATTTTGTCGTCAACAGGTGAGAAATAAGAGCTTGTTAGCTGCTATGTGAAGTAGAAAATTTTCAAAGCCGTGCAGATGACGCACACAAGCTGTCAACGCTGTAGTGTGATTGTCTTCTTACGGCCAGGGGGCTGGTCTGTGGCAGATGGAACCATTTACACCCTGCTGGCTGCACAACACAAACTTTAGAAAGCTTCAGGAAGCCAGCTCTTCCCAGTGTCACCAAGGTGGAGGATTTAAAGTGACAGCGATCCTTATTCAGACAGAAAATGCCACAAAATCTAAGACAGGTCCTCCAGTTCTTTATACTCCACAAGTTTAGGACATGTTAAAACAGAAGTAGATTACATTGTTGTTCTTGGCGTACTGTGTTACAACATGAGCCCTTTTATAACGAGATACCTTTACCACAGGAGTCCATCATACTAGGAGCTGGTGAACTGAATGGCATGTGAAGTAGGAGGTAGGTATTCGAGACAGACAGAATATGTCACTGGATTAGTAGGAGCATATCACTTGCAGTTAGGAGTCTAAGCAGAATAGAGCACATCAATGTAAATTACTTGCCCGACTCTAATTTTCTCCCCTCCTTTCTCAGTTGTAATGCTTTCACATCAGAGCCAGAAGGTTGTGGGTCCAAATCCCACGCCAGAAATCTGAGCACACAATTTCGGCTGACCCTCCAGTGCAGTGCTAAGGGAGTGCTGCACTGTTGGAGGTGCTGTCTTTCAGAAGAGTCATAAGCCAAGCCTACCCTCCCAGGTGAACATAAAAGATCCCATGCCACTATCTGAAGGCAAACAGGAGATTTCACCTGATTGTGCTGGTCAATATTTATCCTATGACCAACATCACCAAAATAAATTGTGTGGTCATTACCTCATTTCTGTTTGTGGGACCTCGCAGTGTGTAAATTGGTTGCTGCATTTCCCTCCATTATGGAGTACTTAATTAGCTGTAAAGTGCATTGAGACATCATGAGGTTATGCAAGATGCTATGTAAATGCAAGTTCTTTCTTTCAAAAGGTCCAGGGGCACCAGTGGCCCTCCAAGATTTAGCCTTAGTGGCCATTGTTTAATATGTGAGTCAAGTGTCAAGGAACTGTTTAACTAGGGAGTTTGTTACAAGTGAATCCATTCCAGTCTTTGTGGAAGCATTTTCCAGAAGGAATCAGGAAAGGGAATGCTAGATTTTTTTAAAATCACCATCTCTCTGGCCTGAAAACTCTAGGAATAGTTTTACAGCCTCTTGCAATACCCTAGTTGGCGATGGTTTATTCAACACAGGCCCAAGAGTCATACCAGGAATCATGTTAGCCTGTAGGGATAAGTAGTATCACACTGCTCCCCTGTACTGTCATTGGGAAGGCTAGTGAGTACTTCTTTAATAATATTGTTAACAAGCACCATGAAGACACACCACATCGATAGAAAGAGAGACTTTCATTTGTATCACATTTTATATGACATCACACATCCCAAAGCGCTTTGCAGCCAATTAAGTACTTTTGAAGTGTTGTTACTGTGATGGAGGGAAACATAGCAACCAATTTGTGCACAGTAAACTCCCACAAACAGCAGCGAAATTAAGTACCAGATAACCTGCTTGAGGAATAAATATTAGCCCACCCTAGGAGGATTCTTCTGCTCTTCTTAGTACCGTTAAAAATTTTTAAGTCGGCCTGCAACACCAGACGGGGCCTCAGTTTAAGGTCTCTTCAGAAAAGCAGCACCTCTGACGGCACAGCATTCTCTCAGCACTGCATGGAGTGTCAGCCTGCATTATATGCTCAAGGGTCTGAACCCATGACTGTCTTGACTCAGAAGCGAGAGTGCTACCACTGAGTCAAGTACGTTAATGGGTCAATAAACCTGGCCAGGCCATCTCTGATCTGCTGCTATTCAACACCAGTGCAAAATGATACCCTGTCTGTTAAAGGTTAATGAAATGTTGCTATTCCTAATTCACTACTGGGTGAAGCTGCAGTATACTGTGCCATGATTGTGGGGTAGACAGGCAGAGCCCCCACAATACTAGCTGCAATGCTTTGGGAATACAAGAAGAAGAGCCAAAAGGTGAAAAAAAAGAGGGAGAATTGTTTATAGCAGCTACCACGTGCTACCTAGCAGTCAGTTCAATGATCAATGGGGGACACCTCAGAGTACCTTTGCTATAAGGCATTTACAGAGAGGGAATCTGGAGCAGGTATTAATTCTGGAATCTCCACAGAGCACTTCTGCTTTAAGAAGATTCTCAACACACTGTCTAAATAATTGCACTGGAGAGCCATTACTCATTTCACATAGAGCTAGATGACACTAATTTGTGCAGAACATTCCTGAGTATAACATACCAGTCCTCAATTCAATCTAAAAGGCAGAGATAGGAAAATAAATAAAACAGAAAGCAGCTGCCTGGAAGAGTTTAAAATCACACTATGCTCCCAGAAAATATACTGGGACAACTATTTACTGTGAAAAGTCCATCATGTAGGTGCTAAAATGGACAGAGCTGCAAAAACACGACAACATTAAGAGTGTCACTGAATCAGGTATTCAAAGCAAAATAACATTGAATGAGCTTGTATGAAGGATACATACACCATCCCCTCCCCCTCATGGGCAACACCAGACTGGGGCGGGCTGGTGCCAAGGGAAGGGCAGGACAAGGAACAGGAAGTAATGGAGTAACAGGAGTAACGCAAAAAGGAGAAAATTGGAGGTGCAGTCTAAGAGATTGGCTTTTTAAAGAACCTTTAAGGCAGGGAAAGAGGTAGCGAGACAATGTGGTTAAAGAAAAAAAGCAGTGGCTGAAGACAGTAAGCTGATGACTCAATATGCAATCTTGGAGAGAAGTACAAATCCAGAGCCAAAGTACTGTTGGGTTAGGACGTATGGTTTAAAGTTACCCAAATGACACTGACTTGAATGAAAGAGTTGACAATGAGGACAAGGACTTGCTGGAGTACAGGGGGCCAGTAGGTACAGGGGGCCAGTAGAACTGATTTGTGGTGATACCAGGTGTGCGCAAGTGGCTTTGACCAGAGGGACCTCAGTGCTCTGGATTGGTGAGGAACGGGATTAAAGATATTTAAAAAGGGAGTGTTGAGGGTCATGGACACAAAGTAGAGCAGCAGTGATTCATCAGGATCTTGGCGACAAGGGGCAGATTCAAGACAGAGCAATAACTTTTAAGAGTAGGGTCAATGGTGCGATATTAAAGGAAGGCAACAATTGCAGCAGTCTTGAAAATAGCGATAAGGAAACCTGAAAAGAAAAGAACAAAGAAAAGTACAGCACAGGAAAGGAGGAACAAATGATTTTAGCAAGCATAAGGCTGAGAAGGGGAGGCTGGTTGGTCAACCTGATGTCTCAGACGATATGTTTAATGCAGAAAATGAGTCTGCCGAAAAGTGCGTTGTGAACGAAGTTGAAAGTACATCGGGACGAAGGATGCAGCAGTAGCCAATAAGTTGAAAGCTCCAATCCTGGTAGGGAAACATGTTGCATGCTGTAATTGTCGCCCCTACAGACTCAGCAAAAATACATTGGTCTTGGATGGGGTGCAGTGCAGATTCACCAGAATGATATAGGGATTGAACTGTTAAATTATGAGGATAAATTGCATGGGTTAGCCTTGTATTCCCTCGGGAATAGAAAATTAAGGGGTGACCTAATTGAGGCGTTTGAGATGATTAAATGATCCAATAAGGTAGATGGAGAGAAACGATTTCTTCTGGCGGGTGAGTCAAGAACAAGGGGACATAAACTTAAAATTAGAGCTGGGCTGTTCAGGGAGCAAAGCAGAAAATAGGATATTGGAAATCTGGAACCCTCTTCCCAAAAGCTCTTGGGGCTGGGGAGTCAATTAAAAATTTCAAAACTGAGATTGATAGATTTAAGGGTATTAAAGGATGTGAAATGAAGGTGGGTGAATGGAGTTAAGATAAAGATCAGCCATGATCTAACTGAATAGCAGAACAGGCTCAAAGGGCTGAATGGCCTACTTCTGTTCCTAAATTGCCTCCATATTCCAGAGTGCACAGGAGTAAGAGGATAGGGAAGGTTCCCCCTCTAATTCTCATTCAGTGATTCCTGCAGAATCTGCAGCAATAAGGTTATTGCAGTGGGGGTGCCACAGTTAAGCTACTATATCTGCATCTGGCCATCCCAAGTAGGCAACATTTGGATGGTCAGCAGTCTGACATGGCATGAGTGCCACTCTCTGTCAGTATTTACTCAGGGTGAACAGACGCTGTGTGGGGTCATTCCTCTTGATAATGCAGCAGCAAATTCACATTACAGCCTGCACATTTATCCTGCTTGGCATAATTTCACACCACGCCATCATATTAAAGAGCTGGTTTTAGCACCACGATGCTGTAAATCGCTGTTAGCAGCAATGTTAGCTCCATCGCAGCTCACTAGAATAAAATCTCACCCAAATGACTTCCACATAGCCTTCTCGTATGAGTGCAAAGGCTGTGGATGGACAAGAAAAGCTTTCTGTATTTAGAAAAGCAGCAATCTAACAACAGCTGGTGTGGGTTTAAGGGGATTTCCAAGTTGTCTACAAATAATAAGTTAAAACCTTGGCCTAGCTCCAGACACATATAAAACACTTGAGGTCATGGTGACAATGAAGAGGCCCAGGTCAAATGGCTGCATTAAAATCCAGAGACAGAAAACCTCCAGTCAAGGCATCGCATGCACAGCAGCTGGCACCAAGAGAACAATGAAGGCAGCAAGCTGATGGGCTACGTCATTTCAACACAAAGCAGAAAATTCCTGGTTGAAACAAAGGTAGAGATAATGGAGAAACCAACCAAGGCTAGCCTTGACAACACTGGTGATACTCCGATCCTGAGCAAAGCAAACAACCTGCAACAATCTTTCCCTGACATTTTGCTCTTCTCCTAAAAAGTCACCATCCACCCCAAGATACGAATTCCCAGGTACTTTGCTGTTCCTTCAAGTAGCCATTCCTGACACACACGGTTGGCAGCAGACGGATCATCAACGGCACCACAGCTAGGTGAAATCCCCGTCTTACCCAATATTGGCAAGCAAATGCTCCCAGGTAGTGATCAGGAGCCAGGAACTCTGGGTAATTTATTTTCTCCCTTCTGGTGCCCCTAACCCAGTTGGACTGACCCAACCCTCTCCAGATAACATGAGCAAGACCAGGAAACGAACCTGGGACATTAATGATCTGTGGGGATTGTTTCCCCACCAGATAATGCTTTATCTGAGGCACTGGCAATGCTTGCACGTTTGAGCTGACAGTTTGTAAGATTGTTGCTACAAGTACTGAAAGGCTCCGTCAACCGACAGTACAACCCCATGGACGTCCCAGTAAGACGATCACAGGAACCCTCATACCAGTCACCCCAGTGCTTACACCACACACCATTATCACCATCATCCACTCTTTTACATTATACTGCAACTAATCTCACAGTCATACTTCCCTCTAGATAAAATTCCCTCACGCATCACACAGTTCGTTCCTTTTGTTCGATCTCAGGATGGTGCTGATGCTGGGAAGGCCTGAATTTATGGTTCTTCTCTAGTTGCCTTCTTGAATCACTGCCGCCCTTGTAGCAGCGCTCGACAGGGAATTCCAGGATTTTCCCCCTCTTTGAAATAGAGGTGTAACCAAGGCCCTGCCTCAAGTGGACTTAAAGAATTCAACTTTGAAGAAGAGTAGGGGGGAGTTCTCTCATATTCTGATCAGTATTTACACCTCAACCAATTTCACTAAAAGAGATTTATCAGGTCAGTTATCTCACTGCTGTTTGTGGGAGCGAATCTGCTGCTGCCTTTTCTGCATTACAATATTGAACATATTCCATAGAAACTAGGAGCAGGAGTAGGCCATTCGGCCCTTCGAGCCTGCTCCGCCATTCAATGTGATCATGGTTGGTCCCCTATCTCAACGCCACATTCCCGCTTTCTCTCCATACCCCTTGATGCCCCTAATATCCAAAAAAATCAAATGTGCTTTATAGACAATGAAGTACTTTGGAACATCTTGGCATTGTAATAGGCGCAATATAAATGCAAATCTTTCTTTCAATTATGCAGCGGCAGGAATAAATGTGACCAAGTCAGGATAGTGCGAAACTCAAAGATAATGGTGTTCCTATTTGTCCAACTTGGTGCCAGGGCTACAAGATGCCGATGAAATAAACTTGGTGAGTTGCTGCTCTGCATCTTGTAGATAGTAATGCAATTAAGCATTTAGTTTAACAGGTTAAGCACTGTGCTAAGACAGAGCCGTTAGGGACGGGTGGCATCAGTCAAGGTATTTTACCAGCACATGTTATGTAGTCATAGGAATTTTACACAAATGCATTAAACAGTGCCTCAGCTCACCTGCTGCTGAAACCCATCCTTACCTCTTGACTTGACTATTCCAACGGTCTCCATCTTCAAACCCCACCATGACCATCTCTCTAACTATGAATCCAGTGATACGACCTCAAAGATCTCTACAATCCTCCAATTCTGGTGTATTGCGAATCCATGAGTTTTACTGATGTACCATTGCCCTCATCTGCTTGGGCCCTGGAGCCTGAAGTTTCTCCTTAAACCTCTCTGCTTCTCAATCTCTCGTTCTCTTCCTTTAAGGTGCTTCTTAAAACTTCTCTTGGTCACCTCCTTAGACAGCACCTTCCAAACCATGACTGCCACCGTCTAGGAGGGCAAGGGAAGCAGACACAACGGAAAACCACCACCTGGAAGTCCCCCTCCAAGCCACTCACCATCATGACTTGGAAATATATCGCCGTTCCTTCACTGTCGCTGGGTCAAAATCCTGGGAGCCCCTTCCTAACAGCACTATGGGTGTAACTACACCACATGGACTGCAGCGGTTCAAGAAGACAGCTCACCACCACCACCTCAAGGGCAAACAGGGATGGCCAATTAGGGATGGGCAATAAATGCGGGCCTAGCCAGCGAAGCCCAAATTCCCATGAATGAATTTTTAAAAATTTCTTTATGTGGCAAATTTTGTTAACACCCCAGCGATGCACCTTGAGAATGTTTACTATGTTAAAGCCACTATATAGATGCAAGACCTATGCCATTCAAAACGGAATAGAATGTATTCGAAAATAATTGATTAAAAAATCTATAGCAATTTCAGGATTTAGATTATAAACCTTTTGTACGCTTTGTTTTATTTTTAAAAAAACAGTTTGTGGTATTACCTGCACTTTAACTGCTATTCCATGCTATCTTTTACCACCGCCCTGATTTTCTATATTTAACACTGTTCTTCCTCTGGTCCAACGCCAGGCTCCTATTGTAAACTCAAGTGCTTTGAAGCGGACTAAAGCTTAGCATTCCATTCTTCTAAATATAAACAAGTGTTAAGCTTTGTAAATAAAAGGAAGAAACTTCAGGATTACAGACTGAAATATATTGCCTTAGTGTGGTTTTCTTTCTCAAGGAGCACGAGAGAGTCGATAATTCATGACAGCTCGTCTCAACATCTCTTAGGGAGTCTCTTCAAAAGGTTCACGCTACATGTGTGTAGACCTTGGTCCAACTTGAAGGATTCTTGGCAGCCAAGAGCGCTGGCCTATGAATCACAGGTTTCGAGTGAGAGTCCTCTCTGTTTCCTTTCTCTTACTGTTAACAGCAAACTTACAAATACTCAGCATCTGCCTTCTTTTCAAACTTGTGAATTGGCCTCAGGTCAAGTTGAAAAGATGGAGAAACAGACACTAGCCGAGCAGAATATTTTTCTTTGGTTCCCTGACCTGACCCAAGAGGTCTCCCAGGCTTTCCACAGATGACGCCACACACACACAAAAAAAAAACCTGGTTTTAAACTAAAACACTCAATGTCAGATGTTTTAACAACAATTAAAATTAATTTGCTTCTTTTCTTGGCAAGTCTGATTATATTAAAGCACACAGTTCAAAGGGTCAATGGACCACACCGCATCATGGAGTTTATCGATTTGTTCTTGGGAGGTGTGTGTTTCTGGCCAAGGCCAGAATTTATTGCCCACCCCCCCAAATGTCCTTGAGCAGGTATGGTGGAATGGCTTGAGGGCAGTTAAGAGTCAACCACACTGCTGTGGGTTTGGAGTCACAGGTAGGCCAGGTCGGGTAAGGCGATAGATATCTTCTTCTGAAGGACATTTATAAACTAGATGGGTTTTTACAACAATGTGGTAGTTTCATTAATTAATGAGATTAGCTTATCACAAATTTATTAATTAAATTCCTTCAGCTGCCGTGGTGGCATCCAAACTCAGGCAGGCTTTTACAGGCAAGTAAAATACGAGGGGTGGCAAACCCAACGCCTTCCAGCCATCCCCCCCCGCCCCCCCCAACCGAGGTATCCCCCATAACTCGATAGCAGCCTGCTCGCCATTTTAAAATGAATAATTGTGGGTCAATTGAGCTTGTTATCAAGACAATTGACTCAAGTAATACGCTGCCCACGTCAATATGGTTAGTGTAGACAGGCAGGTGGGAAGGGACAGGCTTTTTTTAAAGCAAACTGCTTAAAAGGTGGAAAGGGTATGTTCTTTGAGGTCCGAGGGTGGTGCCCTGTGAAAATCGGGCACCCCCCTCCCTCCTCCAAGATGATATACCACCCCCCCAACTTGTTCCTTCGAGTCTGCCCTCCAAAACCTGCCCTCCCACTCCCCCTGCAACCCCCTCCCTAGGTTGCCAGATGTTCCTTCCTGCCCCAAAAGCCCAGGACTTGCCTCACTGCGGGCGGCCATCGGTCTTCCTCGTGGGCCTACCTGCGACCCCGGCAGCGCCCCGCTACTCAGTTCCTGAGCTGCCGGTCAATCTGGCCGGCCGGCAGCTCTGGAGGATGAAAGCGCCGGAATTTTCCGGCCCTGCCACGGTGGCTTCCCAAGCGAATGACGTGGCGAGCCATTCAAACGTCCGATGGCTTTGGTGGGACTGGAAGATCCCGGCAGCATGAGGGGCTGTAAAATTCCAGCCTCAGTCCGTGTCGCCGGCCGGCCGGCAGCGCTTTATGGCTATGGGGCTTCTGTTAGGTACGTTGGCTGCCAACCGACTCTTGCAACGGGGGGGACATGCAATACTCCCTTTCTGGATTGGAGTCATGCTCGGACAACATTTGTCCGTCATTTCTTTGAAGTCCTTAATACTTTTATTCTACTGGCCTCCAAGCAGATGGTGGAATTTTCCACAAACAGGTTATTGGGTAATTTTCTACAGAACGATCGCACTGCCTTTGTTCCAGCTTTCAACTGGTCTCCACCCACCCCTGGTCTTTGCTGATTCATGCATTGAGGTCAGGTGACGTCAAATAAACTTCAATGCAAAAACACCATCGATGTAATAGTAGCACCCAAATAATGAACCACCATCCTGCCAGCTGAGCAACAAAATACACTGGAACTATAAAATGTGGCAGCTAAATAAAAGCAAACAGTGCATACCTTTATTGCTTGGCACAGTGAGACTCGACAAGTGTGGATGGACTGTTTATAGTCTATAACTGGCAGAAGGCTGAACTCATGTCCAGATGCAGCTGTGCCCATTTACCAGTCTACAGCATTTATCACAAATGATTCAAGTCTCTCTGTGTTTGCACACTTGATAGTTTCCTACATATCCAGGTTCGATTGCAGTATTTTTGGCCTGCTGTCCTTTGTTAAATCAAATCTGGTCCCCCGTCTTGGTGTTTTAAATTGCACCACAAGATTCGGGGCGGCAGCTCGCATTTTTCTGAGGCTTTGCTCTCTTATCTGCTGATAGTTTTTCTTTCCAAATCCCAGCCAGTGTCTGGACACTGTAATAATAACAACCGGTGATCAGCTGTCTAGAATATACATTTGTAAGGCAATTGACTGTTGAGCTCACTGTTGATTTGAGTTGTGCCCATCAAGATTCAGTGGTAGGTTTTCAACTTGCTGCCTGTTATAGAACTGCCTAATTTCCATTTTATGGGCAGCTGATTCATAACAGTTTTACACTTGGGTGGCAAGTCGATTTCATGCGCTAGATATTGCCTTGGTTAACTGTCCGTGGCCACAGTCATAGCTGGGCCTTATGCCCCTGCAAACCAAAGTGCACCTGATGTTTAGATAACTGCAGCGAGACCCAGAGGTCTTGTTACTGTGCTCCAGTTTACTGGAATACTTCACATGCCGCCAAATGATTTATCCTTCAGTAGGTATTTAAAAAGTACAATCTACTCAGGCAATAAACCATTAGATACAGATGAGCAGAATTTTTTTTTTTTGAACACAATGAATTCTTTACGATCTGAAATTGATGAGAGGCCTTGAAGAGGGTGCAGAGATTTACTAGAACGATACCAGAGCGAGGGATTTCAATAATGCTAACAAACCGAGATTGCTCTCTCTACCGCAGTGTATGTTATGGGGACATTTAATAGATACGTTCAAAATTATATCGGGTTTTGTTAGAGCTGCTACAATTTGGAACGTACTGCCTGACAGGTGGTGGAAGCAAATTCAATAATACCTTTCAAAAGGGAAATGAAAATACATTTGAAAAAGGAAAGATTTGGAGGGCTATGGGGAAGGACCAGGAGAGTGGGACTAATTCAGTAGCTCTTTCAAAGCTGTGTTCGGCCTCTTTCTGTGCTGTAAGATACTACGAATTGGTCTGTGGTGAAAGTGTGGAATGGGCGATAGCGAATGGGCAGCTCTTTTTACACCGCGACCAGTGTTCTTTTCCAAGGAAGGTGGGCTATTCACCAAGAACCAATTTCATTCCCGTTGAACAGTAAACAGGTAAATGGGAGTAGTCGGGGGAACCAATATAGTTAGTCAGTCATTCTAAAGCTTCCTAATCTCCTCAGAATCAGGAACAACAAGGGTGCTCCCTATGTTCTAACTTCTGATATAAAACAGGCCATTGAAACCCAGGTCCTTTACGCCTTAGGTGGCTGCACATCACCATAAATGGTTAATACCTTCCCTGTTATAAACTGACATAAGTAAAAAGAACATTAAATTCCCTTTGCCTTGCTGATACAGCTAGCAGCAACTAATTTTAACTCTGGGAATATTGAATAACAGGACAAAAGCTTGATATTTCTCACATTCAACATTAAAAGGCCAGATACCACCATTCTGTTGTTTTTTTCGGTCGGAGTCCCTTCATTGAAATAGGTAATAGATAATTAGCCAAAGTGCACAAAGGACCATACAGAATGCTGATCCCTCATATTCCTAGGCAAGTTGCTCCCCAAACACTATTCAGTTAGCAAGGAAAGATGAAGAGGTTCGAGATCAGTCTAAAGCCCTGAACTAAATTCTGCCCTTTCAACACGTTGCATGTTTGCCTTGTGTTTGCAAAAGCTTTTATTTCCACACAGCCCCTTTAAATAAATAAAAACATTCCTTCAAGATCTGTGAATGGAAAGGGGAAACATGAAATTCAAGCAATTTCCTTCTGGTTTATTTAAGGAATGGGAAAGCGAGTTTGTGTGAAGGAAGAATTTGGGAAATGGAGGTGAAACCTGGCTATTTGCAGCGTTTACTGGTACAAATCATCTCTGAGCAGTTTCTCCAAACGTTCAAAACAAAAAAAAAAATCAAGCTGCAAGATCTTTCAGGGATTTTACAGAGTTTTCTCAGTAAATAGAATTCCAAGATTCGGAGCTGATGTGTGAAATGCAGCTCTCAGTAAAAACCCTAAAACCAGATGGCACATGAAATGTGGTCAGGATAAATCTACCGAGAGAGATTACCCAGAATGTTGTAAATCATCAATAAACTGAGGAGGCCAAGAGTGAAGCACAGAAAGCAACTAGATTGATAAATGATGCTCCTCTGATACAGAACGCAAAAATAAATGTGAAGAGAGCAGGAAGTCTTGACTTTTATAATGCTGGCAACTCTAGGGCTCCTAAACCCAACTTTATCCAGGGGCAGAGGTTAATTCCCCACTGACATTGCAGCCATATATTGGATCGACTTAAAAAGTATAATAACCCAATGGGTTGTGACCTGCCAGGCTGTAGGGCACAATGTTGTAACCTTCCAGATTGTAGGGAACAGGTACCTGCCTCTTCGGCCCATAGGGCAAAGGAATTCTGTCCCTCTGTGATATTCCTCTTCCACCTCCCCCCACAAGATCCAGCTCTGCAGTTTGCAGGAATGCACAAGTAAGAGTGCAGGTTGGGTGGATTCACAAGAACACAAGGATTAGGAGCAGGAGTAGACCACAAGGCCCATCGAGCCAACTCCGCCATTCAATACGATCATGGCTGATCTTAGGCTTCAACTCCATTTTCCCACCCGCTCTCCATAACCCTTAATTTCCCCGAGACACCAAAAATCTGTCTATCCCAGCCTTGAATGTGTTCAACGATGGAGCATTACAGCCCTCTGGGGTAGAGAATTCCAAAGATTCACAACCCTTTTAGTGAAGTAATTTCTCCTCATCTCTGTCCTAAAACGATCGGCCCCTTATCCTGGGACTGTGCCCCCGGGTTTTAGGTTGCCCGACCAACGGAAACAATTTGTGAAGACGTAACCTACTTTTGCTGAAATGGATCAAATGTAAAATTTAAAATGGGTAGTGCTTGGCAAAGTTATTAATAGGTTTGCCATCCAATTGTTTCACCATAGGACACTGTAGCTTTAAGAAAAACAACCATAGCTTTGAGGAAACTGCATATGAATGGGAAAGCAGCAAGAGCATCCAAACTGATATGCGACTAACCCTTCGAATTCATATCCTCTTCTTTCCTGCCCTCCTCTCTGGGGCCAGCTGATTTGTCCTGGGGTTATGATACCATAGTCACTGGACACTCTCCACTGTCACACCCAAGCTTTTATTGTAAACTGATGTGTTTGAGATACAGTGTAAACTCCACAAAAAACAGAACAGCTTCCCCCAACTCTGCAATCACTGGTGATCTGGTAATCTGCTTCAGATGGATCAAGAATGAAATCAGAACGTTTGCACAACATCTAACTGGGGAGACCACCTACCGAAAACCTCAGGGAGCAATCTTTACACTTCTATTAAATTTTACAGCTCAAACACTTAGATACCATCTACGCTACTCATCCTAACCACTCCATAAGTTCTACTTTCTAACCGCTCTCTGCACAAAGAAGTTTCTCCTGAATTTCCTATTGGATGAATTTGTGCCTGTTTTATATTTACTGCCCTTATGGTTCTGGAACAAAATGAGTTTTGCATATTAGCTGACAGAATTGTCTCCCAAGTTTCATCTGTGTGAACTCCAGCTGTTGGATCAATGCCCGCACTTCTTGCAAAAAGTTACAGGTTTAACCATTGGCATCACAACCAACTGATGGTGCCAGTGATAAAACGCTCCTCCCAGATTTCCCCAGCAGATCAGACATTTCAGTCAGTGGTGTCAAGCACTCAGAAGCTGAAGCTCCATTATTTTATCTGGCTACCGCCTCCTTGCTAATTTACTTTAACGTCGGGCTACCAAAGCTCAGCTTCTTCCTATCTCAGCAGCTGCCACAACTCAGAATGCTTTCCCCAGTAAAAGCCAAGTAGTACAGAGCTGGGACACAGGAATTGATTTACAGCTCTAAGCTTCACCAGCTGAATTAAGCTAATGATGTGTAATTACATTCGCTACAATATCATGTATGTGACTCATCAATACTTATTTGGACTTGGTTCAGTAGATAACATAGAAGAGGTCACATTAAGTCAACTTCCCAAGCTTTGTATCTTTATAATGGAGTAATACATCTCATCATCCAATGTAACCTCCGCACACAATCACAGTCTGATGTATGAGCTGTTTTCACGACTTGTCAAGGCTTTGGACAATGGCTCTCTTCTTGACAAATGATAAGGTTGAATGGATGGAAGCTTACAAGGATAATAAACAAGTGGTTCAAATGTCAAGAGATATTCTCATCTCAACAGTCCACTCCCCTTCTCTCCCCTAGCAGCAGTAATTCATGCTGATGGAGGATTTTCCAGGCACTAGCCCTCACCAGACACCACACTCATATCTGACAGTGTTAGCATCCTACGTTGCAACAGCGACTACACTTCAAAAGTACTTCATTGGCCATAAAGTACTTTGGGACATCCCAAGGTCATGCAAGGCACCACTTAACTGTTTCTCTCTTTCACTTGGCCTTTCAGAGTTTCACAGCTGAAGCTGAACTTCCCCTATCCAAGGTCTAGATAAAAGTTACAGCATGGGAACACTGGACCGCAATCTGCAATGGCAACCCTCACTGAGTTTTCCCTCCCTCTGTGGATACTACCGTTTGTATAAGTTGAAAGAATTTGTGGAAATTTCAAATACGGTTAGAGCAGAGTCTTAGTCACACAAGGAAATGAGGGTGAAATGGTACTAATGGTTTTGTATGCCACAACAGGTTTGCAGTTGTCATTGATAAGCAGCTCAGACTGTCCTATTGCTCCAACCATTGCTTGCAGATCATGAAACTGTGGGAATAGGGATAACAAGGTATTGGCAGGAAACCAGGGGGTGGAGAAGGAAGTTGATCAAGGAGATGCAGATCAGATTAGAGTAAAGAAAGCTGGAAAGAAAAACAAGAACTTCTCGTCTGCCTCTGTCGTTACATCAGATAGAGTCCAGTCTGAGTAAAAGTAGGGCATTAATCCAGAAGAGGAACAATTGAAGAAAAACAGAGTTGTTTTCATGGGACAAGGGTAAAAGCTTGGAATGAATAGAAAGGTAACAGTCTTAAGAGACTCAATGGACAGTATTTTATGGAGGTGATGGGGGGGGTCTCATCCACTGGCTAAAGAGCCAGTGAGAGACCCACATTGCCTCCTTTCAGGAAGGCCCAGCCAGACACTTAACTGGGCAGTGGCAGGCCTTCCCTGGGATCAAGGGCACTTACGGATGAAAATCCTGCACCCCACGTGAGTATTGCTCGCCACTGACAGCAGAAGTGGTGGCTGCTGCCTGCAATGCACCCATCTAAGGTCCAGAATCGCCGAGGGGCTCTAGCCACAGAGAGCGATGGTGGGATGAGGGTGCGGGGTCATGGGGTCAGCAGCAAAGGTGGTTCTCCCTTTCATCATGCCAGATCCCTCAATCAGGCACCGAGTACTTTTGAACAAGGGCCACCCCCCCTCCCCTTTCCTGCAAGGTTTGCTTTTCGGGCTTTCCACATGGCCAGTCCCCCACCTGCCGCTGGGTGAATACTGGCAGTGACGGGATAGGGCACTTAAGCAGGCATTAATTGCCCACTTAAAGGCCTCAATTGGTGGCAGGGCAGGAAGGCTGTCCATGAGCCTTCCCACCCCGGGGAAAAATCGGGAAAGTAGGCAGGGTCCCCACACACTACACTCCGAATAACTGCCACGCTCACAAAACTCGCCTCGGGGGAGGGCCATTAAATCCTGCCTTGTGGTCAGTTTCATTTGTCGTAAACGGCGGTCGTGGTGAGAATTTGAGAGCTGGGGACAATGCATCATCCACAAGAGTTTGTCTCCGAGGGGGGGGGGCCTTGTGTGCGCTCCACCCTGCATGGAGAGCTCTCATTTTTTCCTCTCATCTGGGTTCTCGTGCTCTGCAGTCGCTCTACTTATACGCAGAATTATTTCATAATGTGCTTGCTACATCACAAAAGAAAGACTTCCATTAATGTAGCACTTTTCACAACCTCAGAACATTCCTTCAGCAAATGAAGTATTTTTTTTGAAGTGTAGTCACTGTTGTAATGTAGGAAATGCAGCAGCCAATTTGTACACAGCAAGCTCCTGCCTACAGCAATGTATAATAAGCAGATAATCTATTTTAACGATCTTGGTTGAGGGTTAAATGTTCCCCTCCAACTGGAAATATCCTTGCTACATCGACCCTTTCCTTTTATCATTTTAAAAACTTCCACCAGATTACCCTCTGTCTTTTTTTTTAAAGAAGAGAAAATAGCCCCAGTCTGATCAGTCTTTCCTGATAATTGTACCCTCGCAGGGGTTTTGTGGGATCAATTATAAGAGAGACAGAGGAAGGAGAGAGACAGAAATGATCCCAGGACTGAAACCTTACCACACGGCAACCAAAATGTTGGATTCTCCCATTCACTGCTGCACTGACAATCATTGTATATCAACAATATTGTATACCTTCAACAAAAAATATTTCAAGGCACTTCGCAAGACAGGCCTAAGGAAAAAAGACGCTGAATCAAAAGGATTATTTGAAAAAAGATATAATTGCGTTAGAAGCAGTTCAGAGAAGGTTCACTCAGCTCATTCCTGGGAAGAAGGGCTTATCTTATGAAGAAAATTGAACAGATTGGCCTACACCCATCATAGCTTGGGAGAATGAGAGGTGATCTTATTGAAACATATAAAGATCCTGAGGAGACTTGATAGGGTGGATGGTTTCCTCTTGTGCGGAAGACTAGAACTAGGGGACACGGTTTAAGAATGAGGTCTCCTTTTTAAGACAGAGATGAGGAGAATTTTTTTCTCTGAGGGCGGTTAGTCTGTGGAATTCTCTTCCCCAGAGAGCAGTGGAAGACGGGTCACTGAATTTATTCAAGGCTGAGTTAGACAGAGTTTTGATAGATAAGGGGGTCGAGGGTTATGGGGGGGGTGGGGGGGAGCAGACAGGAAAGTGGAGTTGAGGCCACAATCAGATCAGCCATGGTCTTATTGAATGGCAGAGCAGGCTCAAAGGATCAAATGGCCTATTCCTGTTCTTATATTTAAGATGGGCAATGGAAACTTGGTTAAGGTTTTGAGCAGACTTTTTTTTTTTAAAATGGAGAGGAAGGTGGAAAGGCTTAGGCAGGAAATTCCAAAGAGAATACCTCTCTACTCACCTGCTTTAAATGGATCGTCTGAATAATAAATGCAATAACTACAAAAGATAACAACAAGAGCTGACAAAAATCAGAGGACATCCCAGCTCTACAGAAAGTTGTGTTCCCTCCCGTTGTACTGAGCCAAACTCCACCCTTTCAACAAAGTGCAGGATGGGAGATGACAACAACAACAACAACAGACGAGGGGATGGGTGAAGATTCAGTGTGTGTGAATGTGTGTGAGGCACTGCAAAATCATAATCCTTTATGAGCCCATTTGCGACATTACATCCCATGCACACAGGAAATCTTCCCTTCCCACCAATTACACCGTATATTTTAACGAGAACAATTGTATTTGATGTGTTGCTACACTTATAGTTTAGCGAACTAATTACAGAGAAGGATGAAAAGAAACTTATCTGGAATTATCCAGCATACAGTCCAAGTTCCATGTCAGCTACTGAACTTTAGACAAAGACATTGACCGTACAAATCATCAACAGGAAGCAACATTAGATGGGAAATGTTCATATAAATCAGAGCATTCCTTTCTCAGTAATATATATTCCAACACTCAAGTTCTAGGAACGCTCTTTTTTCCTCTCAAAGTGCTGTCACTTCTCTGCTACGATGTTGCTTCCATGAACTAGGAAAAGTATGGAATTGTATTAATTTGGGTAAAACATTGAAGGGAAAGACGATGTGCTGATTTCATTGATTTCAGGTCAATATTAAAAAGCCGCAAGGCACTATTAGAAGAGTTGGGGTGGGTTTCCTGGTGACTCCAACCTGCTGTGAAACAACCCCATAAAAATATAGATTAACTAGTCACTCCTATCATTGAAGCCTGTGGGATCTTGTGTTGGAAATGGCTTTCATGCTTATTCACATAACAAATGGCAGGTCAAAAGTAAGCCTTTGGTGAACCATTTTGGATGTTTGAGAGATGAATACGATGATAAATAAGTGCAAGTTCTTTCTTATTAATAAACATAATCAATTCTAAAGAACAAAGTCAATCACCCTCCTCCCTTCCCTTTGGTAAATAGTCTCATTAGGAATTTACTGCAATTCATCTCAGGAAAGACACACATTAGCCAAGCTGTTTCGAATAATGCCCAATTAATAAACATGGAACTCTCTAAAAAAAAGTTAAAAGAAAAACAGTTTGCTCTCAGCCATCTCCATCAGCGCAGAAAGCAAACTGGTTCCAAAAGTGGCTGTAACAATACAGGTGACAAGGGCCTACACCCCCATCACCTTGATATTCAGAGAACCAAGAGCAACTGCAGCATGTGGGCTTATGAGAACTGGTTTTATTAAACACAGGTAATTGGTCCCTACATTCACGCACAACATAAGCAGCTGGATCTCTGTGCACCACAGTGCAGCGCTCAACATAGCCAGATGCTGCCCAGAACGCAAAAGGGGCAGTGGGTAGAGTGACATGCAGATATCCTGCTTCGTAAATAGGAACAGCAAGAAACAGTCAGGGTTAACAGTGTCTAATGATGCAGACTGCTGCACATTTACTTCTCAACAAGGGCCTTCCTTTTTCCAGGCAGAAGGAGTCTCATGCTGGGTCACTTTAACCAACTCTCGTTTCATCTCATCAACGATGAACACATTTCCTCTACAAATTTTAGCCAGTGCCTTACAATCGAGACAGGAAACAACCAATTTACAAAAAAGACACAACAAGCACTTAAGACTTTGTCAGCAGGAAGCACGGATTACTCAAACCTCCCATTAACCAACAGGATTACAAACACATTGCCGGGACTGCACCCTCAATTATCTGGAGGCTGACATCCAAGTAAGGGGCGTTCTTCTCCTCCTCCTCCTCCCCAGTAAGGCAGCATAAGAGAGGCAACAATTGGGGAAAGAAATGTGCATAGCCAAAAAAACAGACAGATAACATGCTTCACAAATTCTTCCAGAAGATGATCAAAGGTGAAATATTTCACCCATAAAGTGAAATGCCACAGGAAAAAGGATGCAGTCTCCAGTCCAGTCACTGAACTTTCCAGGAAAGCTTAAAAAAAAAAGGCCCATACGTGCCTTCACACTGCATCAGTGCTCAGAGTGCGACAAACAGGGAAACCACAGCAACAGCTGGTGTTGAAAGCGAAAATGCTCACTCGAGCCTGTGGTAATTTATTGGGACTCTGAATGGAGTTTCACCCTGCAGCTGATTGCGCCATAACTCGCCATGATTTAACTGAGGGAGCTGACCGTGGACCAAGAATGAAGAGAGAAGGAGTGACGCAAGATCGCTGGCAGAGAATACTGGAACGCCAATTTCGCAAGGTAAGACACCCGAGAAAAATGATTTGACCCGTCCAAAAAGACATCACATTCCCCTCCTCCTCAGGCAATCCAGGTGGTTCTTCAAACCTTTCCAGGATTGTTGCCTCTTTAACTCTATCCAGAAATCCATCCCAGGTCTCGTCCATTCTTTGGTGTGAAGAACAACTTCCTGGCATCCAGCCTAAATTTTCTTTTTTAGTTGGAGCCTGTGCCACTTGTTTTCAATTTAACTTTTCCTATCCAACATACCTCTATAAAGTACTCCCTTAAGACACTTCCTTTCAAGGATGAGTAACCCCAAATTTCCCCAACGTTTCCTGACAATTTATCGTTGGAAGACCTCTTCAAAACTGCAACACCGAAGAAAGCCTCAAGTCAGGTCACACACTGAAAGGTTGAAATTAAAGCCATTTGTACAAGGCACCTGGAACACAAGGTGTTATTTCAACTTTCCACTTGAACAACTCAAAGGCCAGGGAAAAGCTTCATGTCCAGTTCTGTGGCCGACCACTCGCCCACGATCCAAGGCCAGAACATCTTGATGTCATTCTTGACCACACACTGACCTACTGGCAGCATCTCTCGAACACTGGAGCCAAGTCAAGATGAGAGTGAATCTCATATGGAAACATGCGGGTACCACCTGGGTACGCAAATGTTTGGAAAGTAACCCCTGTTGGACTGTTGCTTTTGTGTTTAATTAGAGTTGAAGTACTTGCAATTTCTGGAATGCTTTTTTTGAATGATTTGGGGCAGCATAGCCAACACAATACGCATTGTTTCACCCACCTTGGAGTACCCAACAATAGAATGCTGCTGCTTAACCTGGCTCAGGAGCTGCCACACAAAAATGGGAGATATCCACCACTGGGAAGGCATGAGGACAAAGGACAAAGCAGCCCACTTGATTGGCACCCTTCCACAAATATTCACTCCCCCCACCAGCCATGAACAGTGGCAACAGTGTGTACCATCTGCAAGATGCAGTGCAGAAACTCACCAAGGCTCCTTAAGTTCCAAACCCACCACCACTGCCATCTAGAAGGACAAGGGCAGCAGATACATGAGAACACCACCACTTGGAAGTTCCCCTCCAAGTCACTCACCACCCTGACTTGGAAATATATCGCCGTTCCTTCACTGTTGCTGGATCAAAATCCTGGAGCTCCCTCCCTAACAGCACTGTGGGTGTACCGACACCACAGGGACTGCAGCAGTTCAAAAAGGCAGCTCACCACCACCTTCTCAAGGGCAACTAGGGATGGGCAATAAATGCTGGCCCAGCCAGCGACACCCACATCCCATAAAAACGAATATAAAGAAAAGGATTATTTCCAGGGCATTGAAACCAACACAGCTTGAGGGATTTCCTGTGCCAGCACATCTTGAACCTCCTGACATCCACAGGCTCCTCAACACAACCAGCTGACAGCCAAAGCACTGACATGGGAGCTCGAAAGAAAATCCACACACCCATTTGAAATCCCACAGGCCCCTACCGGAACACACTCCACACCCTGCAAACTAACAACAGCCCCACTTCTCGATGGGGCACCGCCTGGGTGACTACAAACATCACCGGCCGCAACCTGGGAACTGACACATGCCATGAAGTCCCGGGTTTCAACCTTCCAAGGAAAACCTGGACAACCCTCAACAGCTTGAGGACGGGGCCAGAGAAGATGTGACCGCTTGTTCCACAAGTTGTAACATGAGAAACAGCTCAAACTGCGACTGCGGCCATCCAGGTCAGGCCATTGGCTGCGTAACGAACTTCTGCCCTGAGATCCCCATTCCTGGTGGCATCACAACCATTCACCCTGAATGGGTTGTTAATCTCAACCTCGAGCTATAACTGCTTCCCCAGCCGTACAAATTTTTTTTAATTGCAACCTCCAAATCTTTAAAGTGTCACGCTTTGATGTATGACATGCTCAAGAGATTTTTTTTTAAATGGAAATTTTAGAAACGCCACAGCTAATATTGTTAATTTTCAACAGATTGTTGCTCCCAAGTGTAATACAAGTCAATGCAGCATTACAAAGTCAGAGGGTTTTACAAGTTTCTCCAAACCTGGAGGAAGCACATTACTGATTATGGAGCATCTCATAAAATATAAAAGAGACAATTAAGAGGATGATCACCAAATGGTCACAGTGTTCTACATTTGAACAGAAGTTTTTTTTTTATATAGCTATTTAACTAAAGATCACAATGTATGAAAGGATGCTTTGCTGTTCATTGGGTGAATGTCGTGAGGTTTGCCATTTGTTTTACGCCAACATAAATCTTCCGTCACAACCAATAAATAATGAAGTATCAAATTGCTTCAAGGCCTCTGATTTGGGATTTTGGGCCATTTTGCTCAAGTTCACCAACCCTGCTCGCGACTCTGGCAATTTTCTGGTGTAGCTACCATGAGTGGACCGTTATCAGCTGACAAATCGAGTGTGTGAACACAGGCATGAAGGTAGGCACTGATTTCATTTGGCTTTAAGTAGCTCAAGTGCAAATGAGCATCCATATACTGTGTGCAGAATAGCAAGGCATGGGCAGGCGTACACAATTTGTCCAGTCAGAGTCGGGTTGGCAAAAAGCGATGCCAAGTAGAGGTGAAACGCCTTTTCCACTGCAAATTGAGGTGGAGGTGCAGCAAAAGAGGCACAGTTAAAGCAAGTTGGGGCTGAGAAAAACATTTACCCAAAGGCTAATGGAATTGTGGCCAAGGGAAGGTGAGCTAAGTACGCTGCATAAGTTTCTGAAGAGAGACAAGATTGAGGGATGTGGTGAGAAGACCGATAGGCGGGTTCAGAACAATAAAGGTGATACGCATGTTGAACTAACAGTTGCTTCCTGCATCTATAAATAATTTAAAGTTCTACTGAAGATATAAAGGAACACAAAAAGTGACCAGTTTTTTTTTGTGAAAACAGAGGGGACAAGCCAACCTGGACTTCTCTCATGCATGTGTTTGTGACATTACATTGTGAATACTGCTC
Organism: Cetorhinus maximus; assembly: GCF_964194155.1. Taxonomy (NCBI): domain Eukaryota; kingdom Metazoa; phylum Chordata; class Chondrichthyes; order Lamniformes; family Cetorhinidae; genus Cetorhinus; species Cetorhinus maximus. Next base: position 216,750,582 of record NC_135880.1, read on the forward strand.
TTCTGCCAACCTCTTAATAAGGGACTCGCACAGGGGAGTAAAAGATAGAGACTGCTAGGGTGGATCTCCCTCTTCATTGGCCAAGAGCTTGGTAGGTCACAAACACTCATCAAAAATTTCAATGTACCTAATTTTGACAAGGATAATCATGTATTTTTTTGGGCATAACTTTGTGAGTAAGTACTTAAACCCTGCCTGGCCCAGCCCTGAAGAGAAAAATCCACACCCAATAATTATTTTAAAACTAAAAATCAGAGCCTTGGTAGACTGCTCAGTATAATGATTCATTGAGGAATATGTTCTGGGATCTGTAATTTTAATGTGTTCTTAAGCCCCAAGTAAGCTGTCCAAACAAGTTCTCATGTTGCTATACATCTTATTACTGTTATATTGATGCTGACATTTTTATTTGTAGTATGTTTTGTGAACTAAGCTTCAATTGAAGAAGAAATAATACCTTATAAAACAATTCACAGCAACATTTACGGAAAAAAGACCTGGCATAATGAAATAGTGCTTATAATATGCCAAGAACACAATAGTCAGTGGGCTGATAAAAACAGCCATAAAACTATTTAAACGTTGATTTAAAACAGATAGTCAGCTCTTTTACATTCTTACTAGAATCCTACATGGAGAAAGGAGGGGATTTTTTTATTGCACTATAATAGAATTTTAGTGTGTTGTCTAAGGCACGGATTTCAAAGCTATTATCAACAGTGCTAATCAGATATGAGGTGATCAGATATGCCATCAGCTGGGTTGGGTACACACCCCAGTGTCCCAAGAATGCTCGATTTGGTATTTTTTTGTCTGTATTTGCTGGATTGTTAATAGCGTATGAATAATAAACATTTCCTGCTGTGAATCCACAGGTTCCCTTTGGGTTCCTGACACCGCTTTCTAAAAGTGAAGACAAGAGAACCTCTGGAGTCCATTCCGTCTCAGATGGAGAGTGCGCCAAGGAAGAGTGTTCGCTTTCGGGGCATTCCTGGAGTGTGTTCCTATTGACAGGAGTTCCTGCATTGTGTTACAATTCAAAGGGGGTCCTGAAGAGCATATTCCTAATCACAGGGGTGTTAAGGAGATGCCCCCATTTCCAGGGGATCTCTTGGACTGCGTTTGTGTTCACAAAGGGTCACATTCACAAAAAGAATACAAAAAAAACCACTGATTTAGGGAGATGGACTTCAGTACAACACTCCTTCCCTTCCTAATTAAGCCTGTTAGCGGTAGTGTTTAGACTCCACAGTGGAATGGGGAAACCTAGAAACACAGGACTCGGTGTTCACATCTGTGAAACCAGTTCCTTAACCCGACGACTGACACATTTTTAGACCCACATTCTAGTAGGTATATGGGGCCATTAAGCCTATAGTATGGAGCGGAGCTGATGCAAAGTGTCCCATTCATCTCCTATCGCTACCGAGATAAAAAAAACACCTCAGGAACTCCTGCTGAACAGGCGACATGAACTTTTTTAAACTGGGATCTCATCATTCCTGAATTTGTACAACCCTTGGGCCACTGAGATTCTTGGCTCCATAAATGACAGTATATTTTTTACATTTGCATATATGGAGATTACACTTGGTCATCTCTTTCATAATCCACAATTAATCTGGGTGCAATTTGTTATTTTCACAGCCAGGGTTACTGAACACTTCGAAATGTTGTTCATTGCTGATAAGATCAGGGAAACAGAATCCTATAGCACAGGAGGGGGCCATTTAGCCCATCGTGTCATGCTGGCTCTTTGAAAGTGCTGTCCAATTAGTCCCACTCCCCCGCTCTTTTCCCCACAGCCCTGCAGTTAAATTCACTAGATTAAGTATTAAAGGCCTCGCTGCTTTGAAAAATTAATCTTTCCTTTATGCCAACCCACACTTTTCCCAGACCAAGAGAGCATCAAGCCAGTCAGGATGTAGCCTGGTGACGCAGCCATTCTGTAAATGACTAGAAGGTGTCAGGAATATCACTCGGGCAACTCATGGCCCCAAATTGGTGGGGAGGCATGCCTAGCCGTTGACATGTGCGTGTGCGCGCGCGCGCGTGTGTGTGGGGGGTGGGGGGATCTATTACCCACATGCAAGAGGCCTCATCAGTCACCACAATTCCCCAGATAGCAGGACATTTTGATTCCAATGCTGCCAACTATACACAGTTAGGAAGCTGAACAATAACTTGCATTTCTATGGCACCTTCAACAGTGTACAACATCATAAGACTCTTCACATACTTCCTTGGCACTCTCTCCAGAAACTCTCTGCTCCTCCAATATGTCTCAGTTGGTTGGTGCACTGCATTTGATGAAACTGAAAATCAATGATGGCCCTGGGTTTGTCTCATTAAATCAACTCAGCAACAATGACAAAGGCAGTATAATTGACCTCAACACTCCCTGGGGTTAGGAAAGGAGGCCGAAGGAAAGTCAACTTGGACTCCCACTGCTCTCCAGTGAACGTCCCTCAACCGAGTGGAGATTGGTGGGAGATCAAGAAAGGAAAAAATCCAGGCTTAGCTATGATGCTCTCCATGGTCAAACAGCCCAGTACTGCTCACCGTCAAGCTTTAAATATGAAGAATAGTCATTCAAATGCTGAGTATTGGAAAGTGACTGCTTCCCTTGAATACTATTCAATATAAAAATCACTGCCTTCTCAAGGGGACATTGAACTTTTTTGGGAGGGTGGTTTCAATGTTTCAGAAATTGATGGATAAAGGAGTAAAGGAGACTGAGGGAGATTTGATGGGCTGAAGGGGATTTGATAGAGGTGTACAAGATTATAACAGGTTTGGATACGGTAGACAAGGGAAAACTGTTCCCATTAGCTGATGGTACAGGACTAAGGGACACAGATTTAAGGACCTGGGCAAGAGATGCAGAGGGAATGTGAGGGAGAACTTTTTTTTTAAACAAAGCAAATGATAATGACCTGAAACTTGCTGCCCACAGTGGTGGCGGAAGTGGAGACAATCGATGATTTCAAAAGTAATTGGATGGACACTCGTAGGAAATAAATTTACAGGGGCTATGGGGATAGGGAACGGGACTTACTGGATTGCTCCACAGAGAGTTGGCCTTGACACGATGGGCCGAATGGCCTCCTTCTGTGCCATAAATGACTCGAAATGATCAGAGGAAGGAACAATGAGAGTTCCAGTGTGGGGGAAAACATGCACAAATTGATGCGCAAACAAGGTCGAGCAAGGCAAGCGATAAAATAGCAGGGCTGAAGGTTACCTCTCAGTTTGGGGCTGCAGTGAATCATCGAGCCAATTTTCCTCTGCAGCAGGGCAATTGTGTTGCTGGATAGCACAGTAGGATCTGGAGCCACATGAATAATCGAACAGAACCCAAGGCAATGGAGCACAGGCTGAGTACATTTTTCAAGCTAAACTTAAAACGTTAAAGCATTCACCAGGAGGCACATGAACGTGGTTACTGCACATTTATAGTGCTAAAAATATTTAGACCGCCCTTGGCGGCAGGTAACAGTAGTCTCTTATCGTCAACAGTGGTTTAGTTAGACGTCTACCTTTCCACATTTGGCAACAAATGCAATAATCTAACAGCCATGTGATACGATAATTACCAATAACTGTAGGCAGTATCAACAATTGCAAAGAAGAAAAAAGAAACTGAAGTGACAGAGGAGGCAGGAACAATCATTGAAACAATTGACAGGATCTCATCAAATGTGCCTGAAAGGATAGCAGGAAGAGTGGTTGCAGGGTTTAGAAAAGAGCTATTTACATCACATTGCAAGATGACAATTTAAACGTTTACTTCGCAATGAGATAATTCTGGATTGTTTCCTTTCTCATTCACTCTTTCACGCAAAGCACAAACATTCCTAAATACCTCAACGCAGGGCACATTGGGCAGGTTTCAATACTCTGATTATCTGCACTCTTCATTGTCTGCAAGAATTTTCATGTGAGTTGGAATTCATTTCTGCATCAGCCAGCTAAAAGTCAATTAAATGTTTTTAAACAAACTTTTCAGTTTGGATTCTAATTCTGAGCAAATAGGTAATTGTTATCTGAATGTCCAGCATGTTCACAAGATAGGCTCCTGACAGATGCTGGGGTGCAAATTCATAAAATTACACCACTCCTCCCACGCCAATATTACTCCAAAAAAAAGTGACAGTAGCCAAACTCCTACTGGTCTCTCTACTCCAAAGCCCCAATTCCTTACAGGCCCAAAGCAAAGCATCAGAGCTGTGCAAGCGTCCAACTTCACCACCATCATCTTTAAAAAATGCAGCGCTCCCTCAGTAGTGCACTGTACAATCGGATTAGGCCACGTCCTGGAGTAGGGCTCAAATGTCCACAACCATAAGCGGTACCAACTGAGTGACCCAAGTGAGGATACAGGGGTTCCTCTGGTGGGTTCCAAAAAAATAAATGAGCCGAGTTCAGAGTGATACAAGTGGGTGACCCACTGACACCTCCAGATAAAAGCCTTAATATCCATCCATATATAAAAAAGAGACATGTTACTGTTTGGTGATGAACTGTCCTCAACCTGTTAAATTTTATTCTGCAAATCCCACTAGCGTAGATATCAAAATCATGTACCAATATTTTCCAGAGTGGTAGTCAAACACCAATAGTACTTGAAAATAAAAGCCCCTTTAGTGGCAAAAAAAAAGGACTGGTAGCAGGTGGCTTACTGGCTGGAGCATTAATAATCAGCACAGTGGAGTGCTTCAATTCCTCCACAACTAACTGATCTCAGCCTGAAGGAGGCCTCTCAACAGGGGAGAGCACAGAACGAGTCTCTCTCAAAAGTCTCTGATCAGACAGTTGAAGAGTGAATGATAGCAGGCAAGCATGCAAAACAGGAAATGATACCCTTTCAGTAAGTGAAGCTACATGCCGCACAGGGTTCATTACACATCCCTGCTGTTAAGTGTAATCTTGTGATCCGGCTCCACATCATGGGCCAATTTGCTTAATAAATCAGCGCAAAGCGGAGGAATCTAATGCCAGGCTGCATCTGAAGCTTGACAGCAACAAGCTGTAGTTGTAACCCTTCCCCAAAGCTCTGGGCTGCTGTACTGCTTGAACTCTTATGATCTGCTCTGCTGCAATAGCAGGTGGCCCATGCTCCCTTAAGATTTAAGCTGTGCGTTGCTCACTGTTCCAGGAAATAGAAAAGAACTCTTCAGGCACAAAGTCTCCATTTAGAAGAGGGGCAATTAAGAAGGCGGGTTTTTGATCAAGTGCACGGACTCTGCCACAGCCCCTCCTTACATGCTGAGCAAAGCATTAAAGAACGCATGGGGAAACCAGATCTTTCCCCCATAAATGACTTCCTTATTCTTAACCCCAGTGCATTAAAAAATATGCAAGTCTGTGATTTTATATGAAGGGAACTAGTTTTATGTCTGCAGCAAGTTGCTGCAAGCTGCCGCTTAATGAGCTATAGAAGAGATTTTTTAAAAAGCAACAGAGGAGGCCGATTGGCAGCGCGACCTTAGACAAACGGGCAGATTTATTTTGACTGCGGTGCATCACAGTCAATCTACAGGCTCATGACAATGTGCCCATCGCAATGTGCACATGCACACCCACACCCAGGAGCAGTCACCGGACAATGACCAGAGCCAATTTTCCCCTCGGCCAATCCCTTTCCCTTTTAAAGCAGAAAGGCCTTACTATAATCTATGTACTTAAAGGAGGTGAGTGCTAGTTTCGAGAGGGGAGTAGAATCCATTGTCAGAGTTAAGCAACAGGTAAAGCAAACAAAAATTTTTGGCAAGTTCTACCCAATATCCTTACCACAATACAGGCACATAACATTCAACGCCAAGTTTTACTCTCTATGTTTGGTACATTTCCCCACTCACCAACCGAATCTTCACTGGCGATATTCATATTTCCCAGCTGAAGGTGTAGAGAGGCCATCCTTTTCCTTAAAAGCCCAGCCCATAGTGTCTCCCTCACTCCATATGGCCCTGGGCTCCTCAGATTTGCTTAACTGGTTAAGGTAGTGAATAACAATAAAGATACAAACCAGGATGATCCGAGGTTTGATCCACGATCTGTGCTGAGTTAGCTGATCTCAGCTGGGCCAGCAACAGGGATGTTATCACTGGCCACAGAACCCCTGGGCTAGAGGTAAAAATCAGCCAGGCGTTCTGCTTCTCTTATTATCTAGCCACCCCCTTTTGTGGGCATGTGCAGGCTTGGATGAAGATCGGATCAGGCACGATTACGTTCCTCAACATAAGCAGCCTGGAGATAAGATCACTCACAAACAATTGTCTTTAGGGGGACAAATTGAGGGAGACAAATAGGCGAGACACTGTTGACTAGCAAGAATAATGTGTCTTCAAGTAAGGAGGAGGAGAGAAAAATAATTACAGGAGAAGGAAGTGTGAGGAGAAGAGAATGCCTTGAGCTCACATGGCATCTCTATCAATAGTCCGCACTATGGGGGAAGCGGAGGGTTAAACCCATAGCTTCTCATCGTCACCCAGTGAGCACCATCTGATGGTTTATAAAACGTGCAGTACTGGGTTGGAACAGACGCACTAAGAGTTAATTTGTAGTATCCTAATACTGCACAATGATGGGCTCGGAGGTGGAGAAAGTAGTGGTCTGAAATGGGCCTCGAGTGCTCCAAAAGTCAAGAGGAAGAATTCCTATCCCGGCCAATGTCATCCTGAAAAGGGACTACCGTTAGATGTGATTCTGGGGTTGGGCAGCACTTGCTGAACAATCCCGAGTGTGCTAATAATTACACAAACAATCAGTCGAGCTTGTAATGTGGCTCATTTATGCTTGCTAGAAGCAACATACATTCATACACAGGGACCCATTCTCTGCAAGCAAAAGAAATAGGCTCAAGCCTTGGGGTTTTTTTTAAAAGAATTACCCAGGAGCACCATTGCTTTCACCATGGCAAAGCCTTGGCCAATCAAAGCCGACTTGCCAACCAACCAATCAGCACCCTTTTCTCCTGTAGTATAAATTGCTGAGATCATTTGAAATTTGGCATTCCTGCATTTGTCCCTATGAGTGTGAGGTGAAAAGCTTTGGCAACACATCCCTCTTTTCAGCAATATTCAAGTCCTGAAGGGGTCGACTGTTGGGCTGTCAAAAGCCCACATCTTTTAGGCGGGAAAGCCATTTTAACGTACAAATTGGGGTCCTATCATTTATGGCCGGGCCCCAATTGCCCTTTGAGGAGTCTACAGGCACACTCTATCCAGTTTTAGTGATCCTTTTCAAGGGAACCACTGAAGAGGTTAGGTTTCTTAAAATTTCTTTTGTGGGGCCAGGATTTCTCCTCTCTGGCCTTTGCCCAAATAATGTGGTTGCTGCTGCTCTTGGCCATTGCCCCACCTCCTCTTCCTAACTCCTAACTACTGGCCAGAACAACTGTTGGGCTGTCTGACATTGCAGTGGCTCAGAGTGGTGAGCTGGGGTGCCCATTTAGCACTCAGCTGCAGCATGGTAATAAAGGACCGGCCGTCAAAACGTGGCTGGACTCCAGCTGGTATAAATCAGGTGACCATTCGATGGTTAAAATTTACTTACGCACTTCAACTGTATCATGGGTGGCTCCCTCACAGATGTAATGATGTACAGATTACACTGTAATACCAAGTATTTACAGGTCTCAAGAAAAGCCACAAGACCAACAAGGTCAAAAGGAAGGATTTAATATAGATTCAGTTCAAGTAAAGTGCTGCTCTGGATCAGGGGCACAGAATAAGATTATCACAACCCAGCCTTCACCCTGCCTTCTAGACACATCATTAGCCTACAAATCAAGTTCTTCGTAATATAGAACTTACAGCTCTTCAGAAACTGATTAATTTTTAAAAAATTACAGTTGAAAAATAAATATTTTATTTAAGAAGCCTGAAATACAAGATGATTTTGTCTTTTGCACCTTCCCTCCTTGACATACTTAAATCTCCTGATGGAGAACAAACTTGAATTCACATGGCATCTTGTCATGTCTTCTGGGCATCCCAGTATACTTCACAACCTTTGCAGTCTTCACTGTTTTGTAGGCAAACACAACAGCCATTACTGTACTCAGTGTCTCACCAAAAGTAAATCAGATGAATGACTAGCTATGGTTTTGTTGATGGCAACTGATGGAATATGTGGGACAGAACACTAGAAGAACTTTGTGCTCTTCTCCATATAGTGCTGTGGGATCTTTAATGTCTACCTGACAGGGCCGAGGGAGCTTTGGCATCTCATCTGAAAACCAATACCTCTGAAAAGGCACCACTCCTTCAGTACAACATGAAAGTGTTGGCCTGAATTATGTTTTCAAGTCTTACAGTGAAGTTTGAACCCATGACCTTCTGACTGAAACATGAGAGTGCTGACAACTGAACCAAGCTGACACTTAAAAGGATAATAACCACAGGTTAAACCTCCAGAAACAAGAATTCTGGAACTATTTCCTGACCACTGAGAATGGAAGCTCCATGGTATCATCACAACTAGCTGGGCATCCCATAGTTTTCCAACTACTCCTGATACAATCAGAATGCCACTTCACGCCATTAAACTACAGTTTATCAGAGGAAGGGACTGTCGCTTATTTTGTGAACCTGTTTTAACCTGAACAGCTAAACCAGGCATCATCATACATATGGAACTGTGCAGATCTGTTTGCCAGATTTGGAGGACAGACAGTGGAGAAAATCGATAACAAAAGCAAGAGTGTGAAAACGCTTACCAAAGATCTCTCCATTTTTGGCGTACTCAGTCACAAGATAAAGCATGTTTTTGGTCTCCATCACCTGTTGACACAAGAGGCAGGAAGTTACCTATAACAGTCACAACACATCACAACACTACTGAGTTTCTGACAGAAAAATCTATTGGTGTTGGAGACCTTAAGAATCCTGAAAATACACAATGGAAGAGCAAAACACTGAAATAAGGGTCTTACTTCTAGACCTTCAATCTTAATCCCACAAAAATATTATCCTGTTTTATTTAAGAGCCAAGAGCAAATATTACAAGATTGTTAAAGCCTTTTCATGCTGCCACATAGAGAAAAAAAAACTATGATTCAGTCATTTTTCATTTTGAAACCCAAGCTCCACATTAAATTCCTCACATTACCTCTACTCAGAAAATGCTGCTCAATTTTCACTGGTTTTTTGCGCTTCAGTGAGCTGGTGAGGCCCTTCCATTGGGAAATGAGGGAAGCACACTGCAAACCCAGTTCCAAAGTCCACCTTCCTATTTGAACCTCGCATATTAAGAACATAAGAAATAGGAACAGGAGTAAACCATTCTGCCCCTCGAGCTTGCTCTGCCATTCAATAAGATCATGGCTGATCTTCTTGTGTTTCGAAATCCACATTCCCATCTAACCCCAATAACCTTTGATCCCCTTGCCTAACAAGAATCTATCTACCGCTGCCTTAAAAATATTCAATGACCCCGCCTCCACCACCTTCTGAGGCAGAGAGTTCCAAAGTCGCACAACTCTCAGAAAAAAATTCTCCTCATCTCTGTCCTAAAAGGGCAACCCCTAATTTTAAAACAGTGCGCCCTAGTTCTGGACTCACCCACAAGAGGAAACATCCTTTCGACATCCACTTTGTCAAGGCAGTTCAGGATCTTGTACACTTTAATCAAATCGCCCCTCACTCTTCTAAACTCCAGTGGAAACAAGCCCAGTCTGTCCAACCTTTCCTCCTAAGGCAACCCACTCATTACAGGTATCAATCTAGTAAACCACTTTTGAACAGCCTCCAATGCATTTACATCCTTCCTTAAATAAGGAGACCAAAACTGCACACAGTATTAGAGATGCAGTCTCACCAATGTCCTGTATAACTGAAGCATAACATCCTTACTTTTATGTTCAATTCCTCTCGTAATAAGGGATAGCATTCCATTAGCCTTCTTAATTACTTGCAGTACCTGCATACTAACTTTTTGAACACCTAGAACCCGCTGCACCTCAGAATTATGCAGTCGTTCTCTATTTAAGTAACACTGTTTTTTTGTTCTTCCTGCCAAAGTGAACAACTTCACATTTTCCCACATTAAGCTCCCTTTGCCAGATCTTGCCCGCTCACTCAATCTATCTATATCTATCTACAACCTCATCGCATCTCTTCACAACATACTTTCCTACCTATCTTTGTCATCTGCAAATTTAGCAACCATGTCTTCACTCCCCTCATCTAAGTCATTGATGTAAATTGTAAAAAGTTGAGGCCCCAGTACAGACCCCTGTGGGACTCCACTCGTCACATCCTGCCAATCCGAAAAAGACCCATTTATGCATACACTCTGCTTTCTGCCAGCCAGCCAATCTTCTATCCATGCTAATATGTTACTCCCTACACCATGCGCTTTTATTTTCGGTAATAACCTTTGATGTGACATCTTATCAAATGCCTTCTGGAAATCCAAGTGCAGTACAGGTTCCCTATTATTCACCACATTACTCCTTCAAAAAACTCCAATAAATTGGTTAAACATGATTTTCCTTTCACAAAACCATGCTGACACTTCCTAATTGCCTTGAGCTCTTCTAAATGCCCAGCTATAACCTCTTTAATGATCAATTCTAAGAACTTCCCCACAACAGACATCAAGCTAACTGGCCTATAGTTTCCTGTTTTCTGCCTCCCTCCTTAATATATATTTATATATATATTTATATTATATATTTATAATTATATTTAATTATATTTGCTACTTTCCAGTCTGATGGAATCTTTCCAGAATCTAGTGAATTTTGGAAAATTATCAGCATATCGACTACCTCATTAGCCACCTCTTTTAAGACCCTAGGGTGTAGTCCATTGGGACCCGGAGACTTGCCAGTCCACAGCTCCATCAATTTGCTCAGTACTGTTTCACTAATGATTTCAATTTCACCAAGTTCCTTTCTCCCGTTCACTTCCTGACTTGCAGCTATTACTGGAATATTTTTTGTATCCTCTATAGTGAACACAGAAGCAAAATATTTGTTCATTTCTTCCGCCATTTCCTTATTACCTATTAACTCCCTACTGTCACTCTCTAGAGGACCAACACTCACTTTACTTATTCTTTTCCTTTTTAAATACCTATAGAAACTCTCGCTATCTGTTTTTACATTTCTAACCAGCTTCCTCTCATACTCTAAATTTCTTTCTCCTGAATAACCTTTTAGTCCCTCTCTGCCATTCTTTATATTTTGACCAATTGTTCAATTCTGATGCACTAAGGTGAAAGGACTTGGTTTAGAATTCAAGTGAAATGTTCCCTGTTGTCTTAATAATGAGTTATTCACAATCAGCATGCTTTGGGATATGCCCTGCATTGTGATGAATCATTGAGGCCAGCAGCCAATTTTCAGATCCTCTGTTAACGTTATTTGGAAACCAGCCAACAGAAACATGTGAAGGAACCCTGCGATATGGACACAGGAAGGTGTACACAATGGTGTGCAGGTTTGAGATGGGGACATTAAAGGCCGTGTCACATCAAAGTGCTGTTTCCTCACCGTTCGTTGCCAAAAGATAGGAAGCAGCTCTTCCATCAGGACTACAAGCTCAGGACCTGCGCTCAAGTCAAAGGTATACGAGGATCAGTTAATCTATGCTAAGCCTGGGACAGCGCATTCTCTAATTGTCCCTCCCTCGATCCCCATCAGATGATGAGAATGCAGTACTTCAAATCCTTCCCCATTGCTGCTGGGCCTTCTAACTGCTATCTTCACCCAAGGTGACACAACCTTTGATAAGGGTAAGGCAACCATTTTATCACGTTAAACTCACACACTCAAGCCCACACATATTCATTAGCATCTCACTCACTGTCAGCTCAAGGGACACCACCACCTCACTCTCTCACACACACACTAACATCTCCATCTGGCCTCACCTCCTCCGGAGACTGCCTCCTCAGCCCTTCTAATCGTGAGGCTACTTGCACAGATCAACATGTGCCCCCACACACGCCCAGGGATACCCCCATTCCCCAGTGCAGCCCTCACCCTGCAGCTTCATCCCTTGCCTGAGGCCACTTCTCCCCCCTTCCCCAAGCAGGCCCTAGCCCTGCTCTCACTGAAAAGCCACCTCCTGCCTTTGTGGCTGGTCTGGTAGGTAGAGACCTGCCCGTGAGCCCCCGCTAAAAGTGATGCGGTGCTGCCTGCGAAGCCTGGCACTGATAATTGCGAGTGCTGCCTGAAGGAAAGTAGGCAAACATACCTCAAAGTCCCCAGCGACGTGCAGCTTGCCAGGTGCAGGTCGCTTACGTAGTTGTGAAACACACACGACAACGTGCCCAGATGATTCAGAGTGGTGGTGGTGGTGGGGAATGCTTCCAGTAAGCAGGGCTTATAGTAAGAGGCTAAAGTTTTGAAATTAAGTTCTTGATTCGCAGCAGCGGGAAACGTGGCCTGCCATTGGTGGGTGGAGCGGACGATCGCAAACTGGATTCTCAACGGTGTGAAACCGATTTTTGGCCTTTTCACCATATTGACCCCACCACCACTGCCGTTCGTTAAGCCCAACGCCAACGGGGGCAGAAAATTCTGGCCTAAATGTGTACGGACCTATAGCAGAAGACTATATTTCCCTCCCCTCACAGTTCAACACTTTCAGAATGTTACCTAGACAAAGCCAAAGAAAGGATGGCTGGTGTGAGAAATAGAAAGAATGGTTCAATAAAGGGATGAACATCTGGGTTGGGAGGGGTGGGGCATAATAGAGACAGCACTGACCTGCATCTAGTTGCGCTATAAGTTACGCTTGATACAGTGTGCCTAAAATGGGAAATATTGCATTCTTCAGCACCAGTATCTTTGAGCATGCCAAGTATAAATAGCTGTAGGTATTTTTAAGTAGGGAAAATAATTGTTTCACAATTTCAGTAACATAATACAGTTATACTGACATTCCCACAGTTATAGCATGTGATGTTAATGAACAAATTCAGGAGCTTATCTGAATGTAGTAAACCTGAGCATTCTTGACCACTGCAAAACAAGTTGCCAACCTGAGGTCTGGTGTGTCCAGAAATTAAAAATTAATCTCCAGGATATTACCATGAACAGGGGAAAGTTTTCAAAAAATAATAATTGTGTTTAAACAATTTTATTCATTAGTTAGAAAAATATTGGAGATAAGAAAAAGATTCTTTGATTGGTTGATTTTTTTTATTGTCAATCATTTTCTAATTAGAACATAAGAAATAGAGCAGTAGGCCATTCAGCCCCTCTAGCCTGTCCCGCCATTCAATAAGATCATGGCTGATCTGCGCCAGGCCTCAACTCCTCTTTCATGCCAGCTCCTCATAGCCCTCAACTCCCCGATATTTCAAAAATCTATCCACCTCCTCTTTAAATACTTTCAGTGATCTGGCCTCCACAACTCTCTGGGGTAGAGAATTCCAGACATTCACTACCCTCAGAGAAGAAATTCCTTCGCATCTCAGTTTTAAATGAGTGTCCTCTTATTCTGTAACTATGTCCCCTAGTTCGAGATTGCCCTACTAGTAGAAACATCTTTTCAACATCTATCCTGTCAAGCCCCCTCAGAATCTTGCACATTTCAATAAGATCGCCCTTCATCCTTCTAAACTCTAATGAATAAAGGCCTAACTTGTCTAGCCATTCTTGATAGGTCAAACCTTTCATCCAAATGCCAGTATATCCTTTCTTAAATACAGGGACCAAAACTGGCAAAATTGACATAGGAAAGCATTGAGTCACGAATTTGGATGGGTTGGGTGACCAATGGTGGCAGTGTGGGGGTAATTCAGTTGCAGGCAAGATGTCATGTGATGAAACCTCAAGTTACATATCAAATCAGATTATGCACTCATAATAGGTGCAAGAACAGTGGGGGTACGAAGGTTGTCAATCTCAGAGGGAACAAACTGGAGAGAAGGGAAGTCAGTAAGAGAACCCATTGTAGGCCTCAGCAGCCACGTGAAGGACAAGAGGCTGATGTGTAGACTCACCACCTTAGCAGCCTCAGGGGGACAACAGCCCGAGAAGACCAGAACGAGGGAAGGAAGAAAATAGATTCATTCGTTTCACCTCCCGACCCAAATAAAAAGGTTCTTCTCCAGCGTTGTTCCACAACCCGAGAAGGCGACCTTTGTCACGAGGTAAAGTCAAGGGGATGAAGTTGGTCTGTGGCAGTAGTGAATCAGCAGCCAATTTTTCACCACGCCCAATCTTCTTTCCCTTAAAGTTCACACAGCGCTTGCTCAGGCTCTTTCCAGAACCTCCCTTCCTAATCTCACTGCCGCTTCTACTTGGTTTGAAATTAAAAACCTTGGCGATATTTTCCAAGCCAATGGGAGATAAAAACTAGCAGAGTGTACAACAGGCTGCTGCTTCAACATGAACCTGTGTCATGCTGCTGGCAAAGACTGATTCCACCCCGCAAATGTCTAAATTGAGTTATTAAAAGATCCACAACAAGAGTGCTTAAGATTTTGGCGCAGAGTCAAGCCTTTGTTGTATACTAAACAGCCATAATGTGGGAGAGGGGAAATGTTTATTCATGACAATGACAGCTGGGCAGTCAGAAAAACTGGTTGGTACCATCACTGACAAGCAGCATGAAACAGTATCACATTGCCAGCCATGTAAACTAGAATCATACAACATTACAGGACAGAATGAGGCCATTCAGCCCATCAAGCCTCTTTGAAAGAGCTACACAATTAATTCCACTCCCTTGCTCTTCCCCCGCACCCCCCACCTCCTCTATGACCCCATCCTCTCCCCCGAGCACTGCAATTTTTCTCCTTTATGTACATCCAATTACCCTTTGAAAGTTCCTAATGCACTTCCACCACCCTTTCAGGCAGTGCATTCCAGATCACTGCAACACGTTGTGCGATCCCCTCTGGTCCTTTTGCCAATTATCTTAAATCGGTGTCTTCTTGTTACTGACCCTCCGTCCGTGAAAACAGTTTCTTCTTTTTATATGCTATCAGATCCCCTCGTAATTTTGAGCACCTCCGTTAAATCTCCACTTAACCTTTCATGCTCCAAGGAGAGCAATTTAAGCGGCTCCACATAATTTAAGTCTTGCATCCCTGACATAATTTTGAAAAATCTCCACTTTCACCCTCCCCGAGGTCTTGACATTCTTCCCGAAGTTGCGATGTCCAAAATTGGACATATTGTTCTGGCGGACGCTGAATCAGTGTTTTCTAAAGAGTGACCTTCTTGCTTTAGTACTCTACGTCTCTAATCATAAAACCAAGGATCCCGTTTGTTTTAAAAACGCCTGTTATCAACTTGCCCTGCCAACTTTTCGTGTATGCAGGCACCCAGCTCTCTCTTTCTGCACCCCCCCTTTAAAATTGTGCCATTTAGTTTCTATTGTCTCTCCTCATTCTTCCCACCAAAGTGCATCATTTCATTACTTCCCTACATTAAACTTTATCTGCCCTTTTCACCAGCTTGTATACTATCCTTCACTCTGTTTACACCACTGGATACTTCCCTCCAGTCTGAGAAACAAGCATTCACCACTGCTCTCTGCTTTCTGTCTTTTAGCAAATTTCTTAAATACACTACCACTTCGCTTTAATCCTGGGCTGTAATTTTGCTAACAAGTGTATTTTGTGGGACGATATAGACTAAACCATCAGAAACTAGCACTTCACTCCCACTTCCAGAGCTACTGAGTAAGCATCAGTCACGAGACGCAGACATAACTAACGTATAAATTTAACACACTTCACATTTGTTGGAGCCGAAAAAGAATGTGAATGTCAGTCTAATATATATTTGTTGGTTCTGTCTGGATGTGAATCATGTCATCTTACCCCAGCTCCTCCTCCAGTCCCAGTGTTCACACGGCGCCTGGGACTTCCTGGGATAGCCTGTTCTCAAGCCTGTGAGATGTTGGCTTTCTAATAGTTGTTAGAACATACTCAATAGCAGCCTGGTGGAGATGGCTCTGCTGCAAAGCCAGGAAGGCGATGGTGCTCTCACTGCCTGAAAAGGGTGGTAGAGGCTGAAACCCTCATAACATTTAAGAAGCGTTTGGATGTGCACTTGCGATGCCATGGCATACAAGGCTATGGGCCTAGTGCTGGAAAATGGGATTAGAATAGTTAGGTACTTGTTTGACCGGCGCGGACTCGATGGGCCGAAGGGCCTTTTTCTGTGCTGTAGACCTCTATGACTCTGGCTCTTGGTTTGCTCCATACGTTCTTGTGGCCCTTTCCAGCTGGGTGACATTGGGCACTGATCAGGAGTAGGAGCCTTGGATAACTATCAATTGTACCGCCTCACGCCAGCTGATTTCAGACACAGCAAAGATCAAGCCTGGGGCCTCTATCGCAATCAGTGTCTAGTGGTGTGACACAAATGGTTGTGCCACACTCCAGAGTGACTAAACTCTCCACAGTTCATTACATCCTTTTTTCAAATTTATTTTGGACTGGGAGTTTATAGTTGTGTGAGGGATGGGAGGGTTGGGATGACTTTGAAGTTACTTACACTGGTAGCGTAATAGGGAAGTGGAAGTATTGAACAGATATTCAGTGACTGCAAATAAAAGAGAAACAATACCTACAATCCAATCCCTACACAACTCATCTCCTCACCCAACTGTACAACTCAGAAATTATCATTTTCACGGTAAGAATTAATTTTTATTCTCTAAGTTGTGAGAAAGTTGCAAATCTTAATTTTGTTTCTCGCTTCATCTTCCCTGAGCTGGTGATAAAGCTGGGGTATAATTTTTTTTAAATGAGCGTATGTTAGAAAATCCTTACACAGCTCCCAAGACCAGCAGGAGGCCATTCAGCCCCTTGAGCCTGTTCCACCATTATATTAGATCATGGCCGATCTGTATTTCAACGCCATTAACCTGCCTTGTTTCCATATCCTGAGAGATGCTTATGTAACAAAACTCTATCAATCTCAGTCTTCAAGGCTTTAGCTGACTCCAGCCTTCTGGGGGAAGAGAGTTCCACATTTCCAATACCCTTTGTGTAAAGGAGAAAAGCTTCCTGATGTCACTCCTAAATAGTCTAGCTCCAATTTTAAGATTGCACCCCATTGTTCTGGGTTCCTCAACCAGACGAAGCAGTTTCTCTGCCTCTATCCTATCGAACCCATTTATTGTGTGAAACACCTTGAATAGATCAGCCCCTCAAACTTTCCTAATCTCAAGGGGATACAAACCAAGTTCAGCATTTTATAGAGGACACTTTATATTAAAAAAACACTTGGGAGGCATTTTTGAAGCATGGCAGGACAAACAGATACCCTCTCTTGAGTAGAGAGAGGCCCTGTCCACAAGCTACATCAGGGAATATCACTTGTACTAACAAGGAATAAACACCCAAAAATCAACTGGAAAACAACGAGTAACACGTCCAGGCCACCAGGGTGCAACCTGCAATCTGCAAGGTGGAAAACTACTACCCTTCAGTGTCTGTGCCGGTTATATCGCCGCCAATTCCTGGCCAGTGACACAGTGTGGGACGGCCAATTATTTGTTCTCCCATGAGGGTATCAGTCAGAGGCTCCAATCGAGCAGGGAGTTAAGTGAAACAGATGTTCCCAAGTTCCCAACTGGGTTACTCGGGTTTCCTTTGATCCAAAAACCTGTTGCCGAAAGTAAAGTCTCCAATTACATTTTAATTTAATCCCTCTGTGCACTTCACAGCAGAAAGTGGCTCAAACATGAGCCATTAAACCTGACGTAGAGATAGAAATAATTACACACAGATTGACGTTTGCCATTTTTATATGTGCTGTACTTGGAAATTAACACTGTGGCATTTGCTCTCTCTCTCTCTTCAACCGAGTCTTTCTCTTCCTCACTTAGCTCCCGTTTCCAGTCTGCTCCTCTTTTGCTCTTTTCCCTGTCAACAGTCTTTCCTCATCAATCTTCCTTTGAAGGTTGGAAGTCTCTGGCTGTCTCTCACAAACTAAAGCCAAGACAGCAAATATATGTTGCTATGGAGGCTGGTGACAGCAGGCAAGGGAGAAGGAAGAAGGCCTTTACAGGGGCGGTTGTCAAAAAGACTCGTTTTTTTTTTCTTTGAAGCTGGTGCCCAATGTTTGAGAAATGTTGATGGAGTGTGGTGCAATGCGGGGGCCTCAATTTCTTGCTGACCGCTGGGACCATATTAAATCCTTAATCCCACGCTGGAGAGGCGATTTTCATGCAGCTGACTGACAGAAAATTGGGAAGTAGACAAGCAAAAATTTGGAGGAAAAAAGTGAAGTTACACCCACCGGTTGCTTGTGGTCCGCCCCATAAAAGCTTCTGGGTGGGCTTCAAAACGGACAGCTCGAAACAGCCAGGTGTAGGGTTACCAACTCTGGCCAAATGTTTTCCTGGAGGTTTCACCGCATGACCCTCTGCCTCAAAGTGCACCACCCCCACACTCCTGCTATTGGTAGCCCAGCATGCCCATCATTACAGTCGACTGCATTTTCCCTACCAACTGGAAAGCAAAGGGCTCTCCATTAGTTAGTTAGATGTTTCTTGACTGCCAGTCAGCCTGGCCTTCATCCCAATTCCTTTATTTTAATTGTTAATAAACAAAGGAAATGGAAAAAAAAAATCTTTACATTGCCACTGTGACTTTGCACCTGGCTGCTCACATCAATGCCCAGGAGATTAATGTTTAAATCCTTGCGACTCCAGGGTAATTCCAGAGGGTTGGCAACCATACCATAGATCCCTGGCATGAAGCAGCTTAGCCAGCAGTTCTTAAAAAAGGTACCTGTGAAGCTGCCTCCAAAGGCCACCTGGAGGAGTGTGAGTACAGCTACTGATTCCACGGAAGGATTTAGGCCCATTGCCAGTTCCTGTTATCCCACCACACACGCACACACAAACAGACGCACCCTCTCCAATCCCCTCACTCCGTAACATCAGCTGCTTTGGTGTAGGTGCTAGCTAATTTCCCACCCTCCCTGCTCTCACAGCTTGCAGGCTGGACGTTAATAAGGCCCGACCTACCAAGTCTTCCCCTGTCGTAATTGGGAGTTCAATTGCTATACCTGCCGCCTACCCAATTCCTTGAGCAATTCAAAACCTGGGTAACAGACGGGTTCTGATACTGCCACTCTCGACATCTTTTCCCTGCCTGATGAACTGAAAAACTAACAAGTGAAATAAATTCTGCAAAGAACTCAAAACAACCCAACGTACAATTCAACAGTTTAACCTAAGCTTTTTAAATAATCTACAGAGGCAGAGGAGACTAACCCACCAGATCTTATGGCATTCGTCATTTGCTGCATAGTTCCCAGTTGCATCAAACCTGCCAAAACAAGGCGATGTCTGACAGTCTAGTCAATATCCCAGTAATTGGGAATCCACATAAAAGAACTACTGGAATGACAAACAAAGGATTAAGAAGCGCCACACTTAATAACTTGATTATAGGAACCCAACAATTTTAGTCTGTAACTGGGTTGAGACATGACTGAATGATTAGGTATTTAAGGTTCTGCGCTGGAGTAAACTCTTTTATTTTATCAATTGGTACTCTATCTCTGGAGGAAACATAATTGAAATGGATTTGCGGTAAGTCAGAATAACATGTCTGCCAAAAAAATATATCCTAGGCAAGATCAGCAAAAAAACAAAAACCCGATGGTGCTGAGTGAAGATTAAAGCCTATAAAGTCAAACCGAGCCCAATAAATGTCTGGTTCTGCTATGCTTTCTATCAGCTTGGTGAAAATCTAACCCCATCATCCAGGCAGGACGATATCGATAGTGCCTAGTGTTTATTTAGAGCCAAGTGATTACTGAGTGTAGTTTGAGACCATCAGGCAGAGACTGTTAAATTTGTTTGTGATAGAAATGTAGGAACCTCAATCCCTCATTCCAAAAGCTTGATATTTTTCAGTATTGTACCCTAAGTTTATACCATTAGATTTTTTTTTCTTAAACTGAATGGTTTCATCTTTCACGTCCACCCAATCTATACTCTGTTTTGTTAAGTTACTTTTTGCAGATTTCAAATTCATTCACCACTCCTCACCATTTTGCTAATTTTAAGTCACTTGGCCTGATTCACCATACAAGGTCACTTTGCGACATCCTGACTGCCAAATGTGGACGCTCACTGAAAATTAGATAGTATAAGATCAATGAAAAACTAATCGAACAGCCCTCAATGATGCTTAAAGGGACATGTTCTACATGAAGGAGGGATTCATAAACTTTATTTTGTTTACTTTTGAATCTGTCTTGGTATTGCTCAAAGGAAAAGGATGTGGTCGACATTTGTGTGATGTTAAGATGGTAAAGCAAGGTTGATTGGTGGGAAAGTACTCGTTGATTGATTCTAAAAACTAAACATGGATCGTTGTGAAGAGTTTTTAAATTGTCTCGAACTTCCAAGAACCCACAGAAAAAGCCCTGACAATTTATTTTCTTCTACAGACACGTGTAAAATGTTCTATATACAAGACATTTACTATATTAATACAGGTCAACAAAAGGTCATGTTCTAAATCAAGTGAGCTGCATAGGATTTCTTCATAACAATAAGTAATACGTGTTTGGCTTTCCTCTTCAAATTAAAAGAGATTGACAGACAATCTTACAACGACAACATCCATGTAGGGTGAGATATTTATCAGTGTAAACTAACAGACGTCAATACATGTCAAAATGATG
The DNA here is from genome assembly GCF_964194155.1 of Cetorhinus maximus. Taxonomy (NCBI): domain Eukaryota; kingdom Metazoa; phylum Chordata; class Chondrichthyes; order Lamniformes; family Cetorhinidae; genus Cetorhinus; species Cetorhinus maximus. The sequence goes on from NC_135880.1 coordinate 216,771,214, forward strand.
CAAATCCTATTATGAAGAAAGAGGCACTGTGCTGCTGACAGCAACACAAAGCCCCCTTTGCCCCAAATAAAAAGAAGCGTCTTTTTGCAATCCCACATAATGCACTCAAATGCCTGGCTGTACAACAGGAAAAATTATGAGAAGACAGAAGATGAAACCATCAAGCCAATGAAGTTATATAAAACCCATTGTAAAATCACTGGTTAGGCCTCAGCTATTGCGTCCAATTCTGGGCACCACATTTTGGGAAGGATATCAAGACCCTGGGAGAGGGTGTGGAAGATATTCACTGAAGTGGTGCCAGGGATGAGTGATTTCGGTTATGTGGAGGGGCTGGAATTGTTCTCCTTCGTGCAGAGGGGCTTCCAGCGAGATTTAAGAGGTATTCAAAATCAAGTGGGATTTTGCTAGAATAAATAATGAGAATCTGTTTCTAATACCAAGAAAGAGAGTAAACAAAAGGACACCAATTTGAGATAATTGGCAAAAGAGCCAGAGGGGAGATGAGTTTTTTTTTTAAAAACACTTGAGTTATTACGATCTGGAATGCACTGCATGAAAGGATGATGGAAGCAGATTCAATAATAACTTTCAAAAGGGAATTGGATAAACATAGGTGAAAAGGAAAATATGCAGGGACATAGGGAAAGACTGGAGCTAATTAGACAGCTCCTTCAAAGAGTTGACAGGCATGATTGGTCAAATGGCTCCCTTCTGTGCTCTAAGATTGTGTGAAAGTAACTTTGAACAGTTTGGGTCACTTTGAATTGACACATACTATGACCCATAAATCAGGAATTAGGTTTGATCGATTTCTGTCAGGCCATGTCTCAGTCTCAAGACTGTTTCACATTCCCATCAGCTTCAGTGCACTTGCAAAGCATTGTAAACTTCGTAGGAGGTTGGTGAGCTTTTGGAATCTTTTTTAAACCACATTTTTAAATACTTTGACCAACCCTTAACCTTTCTGACCGCACTTTCAGTCGCCTTCAAAAATCTCTACTTCCCATTTCTTGCTCAGTTCCATTTTCTTGCCAGTAAAAAAAAAAGCACCTTGGGAGATATTTAATTATACTAAAGCAGTTATAGGTTAGTGGTAGCAAAAAGCTAATGAGATCAGGAACGCGATGCACATCCAGCAATATACCACAAGATCTATGTCAGCCTCGGGAGGTCACAAATCGATAGTACAATGGGTATATAATATCAAGACGCCATTTCAAATAATGGAAGAAAAACACATTTTTCTGAATTCAACAATGCACTTGTAAAGTGAACAAATCCTCATTCATTAGACTCCATAAGATCTCACAGAGTGCTCTGACAGAGTCCATCTACAGTATGGTGTTCAGATCTGGGGTCTGCATCTCAGGAAGTATATAATGGCCTTGGAATGGGGTGCAGAAGAGGTGGGGGGGGGAAAGAGAGAGCTGTTGAGGTGTAGCAGCGCAGCACAGATTCACAGGAATTACACTTAGGTTAAAAGGGTTGGATCATGGGAGGTTGGCTGCATAGACTAAGCCTGTGTTCTCTTGAGCGCAGAAAAATCAAGGAGTGATCTAATGGGGGTGTTCAAAATGATTAAAGGATTTGATGGGGTAGATAGAGAGAAACTATTTCCTCTGATGAGGGAGTCCTCAAGGGGATATAAACCTAAAATTCCAGGTACAGGGATGGTATCAGGAAGGGCTCCTTCAAAAGGGGAGTGGAAATCTGGAACTCTCTTCCTCCAAAAAGCTGTGGAGGGTGAATGTCAATTAAAAACTTCAAAATTAAGATTTTTGTTAGGCAATGATATTAAAGGTTATGAAACCAAGCCAGTAGAAGGAATCAAGTTACAGATTAGCCTTGATCTAATTGAATGGCAAAACAGGCTCAAGGGGTTGAATGTCCTGTTCCTATGTTGATAGAAAGTAAAAAATGTTCCAGATTCAGCAACAGGTTGAAACCATTTTCCTCAGGTCTATCCAGTTAGCATTCCCACCATCAAATGCCACCTTCTTTTCCAAAAGGTTTTAAGAGTGTGTGGAAAGAATTTCTCCATTGATAGGAATCTCTTCTTGGAAGAAGAAAAGGTGACTACACCAATGGGGGGTACATTTAGATGTCCTATACCTGATAGAGTTTGATGATGTGTGGATGATCCAGAAGTTTCATGATCTGCACTTCTCTGTAGATCTTCTCCAAGTTCACAGCGTCCAGTTGAGACTTGTCAATGATTTTTATTGCAACCTGTTGCCCCAATTTGAAAGAGAAAAAGGAAAATGTGAAACGTGTAAATGAAGTGAGTCCTGATTATTCTGAGCTACTGTTGTCTCAGGTCCTCAAAGCTTTGCTATTACGTTCACACTTCTGCAAATAAAATTTTGAATACTATAAAAATTGACAAAAAAAATTGCATAGCTCATTAGCAGATTTGTATCTTAAATTTTTATCGGCTTAAAAGGGAAGTCAGAAAATGCTATAAGCAGAGCGTTGATCAGCATCTGGTAAGGAAAGGCAGGCCAGTTACTTTGGTTGTGGCCTTTCATCAGAACTCACACCCCAAGCATTAATCTCTCTCTTCCAGATTAATCCCTGTTAAAAATGGAAAATGGCAGGGAATGCTTATTTCAGGTTTCTAACATTCGCAGCCTCCTTTTATTGCTACTTAAATAGGGAACATTTCTTTCAGGCTCTTCTCTCCCCCAATCTGTGCCATTTACTTACAACTTGCAAGACATGAGCAAGATTAATTAAACCAAAATGATTTACGCAAGCCAGCTGTAGAGACCGGAACTGATGCGAGTGCTGCTCAACACTTGCTAGTTAATGAACAACACTAGGGCTGAATCATTATCAGCTCAATTTTCAACAATGTACATCCTCTACCAGAGAACAGATCATTTTGGAAGGCTAGAGCAGAACAGAAGAGAATGATGAAAGGCCATTGACTGCAAATTGCATCATTGGTGAAAGGCAAGTTTAATAAATTTTTCACATAATTTTAATTTGCTGCCTGGCCATTTTTCTGACATTTTGCAATAGAAGTGACACAAATAATTCTTGCACCAAAAAAAAAAGCGGGTGGTGGAGGGGCAGAGGCACCAATTCTACAAAAAAATATGTTAAATCTACATGAAAATGACCCAACATAGTGTAAGTGGACTGAAGCAAGCATTCTGGAGTGAAGTCAGAAATGAGTTAAGGGCAGTGCCATCAATAGTCAAGCCCATCTCTCCTCCTGGATAACATTCAGATGATTCTGCAAATGAGAATTAAGCATGAATCTTGAACTGGAGCAACATTGTTGTGCGGAATGTGCAATGACATCATTGGGAGTCCATTTTCCTCCTCATGGTCCCCATCTGTACTCACTAGTGAAGTAATCTCCATAAAATATGAACCATATTTCACAGGCTGATGATGTTACCATGTGCGCTCACAGCAGGCTTGCCAGGCAGGTTGAATGATGAGCGCTGGTCACGACACTGCCGTCTGAAGCGGTGCCGTTACCATGGCCTCTCACACTCACATCTCTAGCAATACTATTATCATGCTCTCTCATACCAAGTGTAGACATCTCCTGCTGTTTGAGTGCTGCTCACAGAATGAGGATTCTTCTAGTCACTATGAGCAGCACCAAGGTAAATGAATGGAGCTTTTTTCTGGTCGGTGTCTCCATCATAAATCATTTAAAAAAAATTTTTTTTTTTTTTTAAAATGACTGGATAAAATAAAGACAAGAGAAAAATAGTCAAGGAGACCAAATTCAGTCAAGCTGCCCCTCCTGGAACAGAGTCTTATTGGACAGGATCAGAGGTCAGAGAATCCAGGCTGTAATATCATCGCCATACTCCAGATCATGCTCTCATCCATTCAGGCTCTTTTCTGGGAGTGCAGTCTCACTAAATTTCCCCTGATGTCTTCACAAATGCCATTTGCATTGCAGCGGCTGCAAGAATCCCAATTCCTAAAAGCAGATTCTGACTGCAAAACACAAACCCAAACTCACTAACAACAACCAAGAAAGCATGTAAATTGGGAAGATAAGCAACCAGGGCCTGTGAATGACATAGTCCAAACCCATTCAGTTCAAGAAAAACACCTGACTTCTCTGCAAAACAGACAGTTTAAAAATCCCTACCAAAACAATATATGTTCCACTGACCTCTGTAGCAGGTGGTTTCTACAATGGGTGGAAGATTGAAAATCTAACCCATTGATGTGGCGCTATACATGTAAATTAACCTCTAGAAAAGGAAAAAAGGGAGACCTTTCATGACCGCTGGATGTTCCAAAGTGCTTTACAGCCAATGAAGTGTTTTTTTGAATTGTAGTCACTGCTGTAATGTAGGAAACTTGTCAGCTAATTTGCACTCAACATACTTCTCATAAAGAGTAATGTGATAATGAACAGATAAGCTTGATTCTGTGATGCTGATTGAGGGATAAATATTGACCAGGACACCGGAGATAATACTCCTGCTCTTTCTCGAAATAGTGTCATGAGATCTTTTACATCCAACCGAGTTGTCAGATGGGGCCTGGGTTTAACATGTCATCCAAAAGCAGACCTCTGATAGGGCAGCACTGCACTGGAGCGTCAACCTAGATTTTTACACTCAAGTCCTGAAGAGGGACTTGAACCCACAATCTTCTGGCTCAAAGGTGGGAGAGTGTGTCACCTGCAAAAGATTCATTAATTGTAAAATATGTTTTTAATTAAATTGAACCTTTCACTTTGGAACAGGAGACAGAACAAGGGGACATAAGCTTACATCAGAGCTAGGTCATTCTTGTTACAGAAATCTGAAACTCTCTTTCCCCATTACCACCCCCACCCCTCCCCAACCCCACCCCACCCCTGCAAAAAAGCTTTTGATGCTGGGGGTCAACTGAAAGTTTCAAAACTGAGATTGATAAGATTGTGAGGCAAAGCTTTTAAGTGATATGATACCAAGGTCAGTAAATGGGAGTTAAGACATAGATCAGCCATGATTTAATTGCATTGTGGATCAGACCAAAAGGGGCTGAATGGCCTATTCCTGATCCTATAATCCTAAGTACATTCGTGGTTGTTAGGTAGGCAACTATGCCAGCCATCCATCAATAGTTGGTTCACTTTTGACACATGGAGGAATCATGCCTAAGACACTGCGATCACCATGACGATGAGGTGGCCTGTGCCCCTGTTGCCAAACTGTTTTGATGAAAGCTGATTGGCCTGTTACTTTAACTCTATTTCCCTTTCCACATATGCTGTCAGACCTGCTGAGCGTTTCCAGTCTTTTCTCTAGTTTTCATTTCAGATTTCCAGCATCCACAGTATTTAGCTTTGCTCTGCCCTCTGGTTCTTGGGCTCCTCGAACCTACTCCATGTTACCAGTTAATTATGCTCCCCATTCTATCGCTCATCTCTTCTATAATGGGTGGAAGACAGAAAATCTAGCCCATTGACGTGGCACTACACAAATAAAATTAACCTCTGGAAAGGAAAAAGAAAAGACCTTTTCATTACCACTGGATGTTCCAAAGTGCTTTACAGCCAATGAAGTGCTTTTTGAATTGTAGTCACTATTGTAATGTAGGAAACGCATCAGCTAATTTGCACTCAGCAAACTCCCAAACACAGTAATGTTCATTCACATATCCCCATGTCTGTTATTATTATGCACTTTATTTCTTTGATTTTTCCCATTATGCCTCCTATTATCTTGTGCCAAAATCATTTCTGCCACTTAACCATCACCTTTTTTTCCACTTGAGCACTTTATACAGATCATTCAATTTATTTTCAGGGTGCATGCATACGTATGTTGTTTATTGCGTGCATGTCTCCTCCTGTCCCACCCTAACATTTGTTCTGCTCCTTCCCAAATGCGGTTCACTGGTTCATCAACCAGCTCTGACAAATGATCTACACTGAAACACTCACTCCACTGTTCTTGCCACAGGTATTCAAATTTCCAGCACTTGCAGTATTTTGCCCTCACTTTTTACCAGAACTGCCCGCTCCTCTTTGACATGTGCCACAAGATCTTAGACAACCACCCACACAGTTATATGAACGGCCCACTTCAACCATTTTTAAATGGTATTAGAAAGTTAATGATCAACGCACCTAAAATGGTTGACTTGTAGTTTGATACCCGTTTGGTTAACACGGCTAATGCTTCAAGTGACTTGAAGACTGTTGATATAACAGTCCTGGTGGTTGTCGAAAATCTCGGAGCACAATTCAAAGAGGAGCTGGCAAGCGCTTTCTCAGTACAGGTCTTAATGGTGGTGAGGTGTACTGTTGACAACATAGTGTGGCACCAAGGGGTCCATGTCAGAGCCACACTTACAATCTCCAAAAGTAACTTGGATGAGCTCAAGTGTACATAACCCAAATTCTGTTGTTACCATCCTAGCTTGTACTAAATCCTGCTCACCCATCATCCTTGTCCTCACTGACCTACATTAAATGAAGGCCTATGGGACCAGGAGTCAAAGATTTATAGCCTTCTTTTCCTCTCCCAATCTCCGTAACCTTCTGCAGTCCCCACAGTCAATGCAATCTCTCTGCTCTGCCAATTCTGACCTCTTGGTCATCATTGATCTTATTCGCTCCACCAATGCCTCCAGCTGCCAAGTCCCCAAGGTCTGGATTTCCTTCCCTAAATCTCAGCTTCCATCTCTTTCGCCTCCTATAAGATGCTCCCTAAAACCTACCTCTTTGACCAAATCTTTGGTCATCTGGACCAGCCACATAAATACTGTGGCTACATGAGTAGGTCAGAGAACGGTAATTCTTCAAGAGTAACTCATCTCCTAACACCCAAAACATGTCCACCATCTATAAGGCACAAGTCAGGAGTGTGATGAAATACCCTCCACTTGCCTGGATGAATGCAGCTCCAACAACATTCAAGAAGCTTGACACCACCCAGGACAAAGCAGCCCACTTTATGGCACCTTCAACATTCACTCCCTCCACCACCAAAGTGGCAACAGTGTGTACCATCTACAAGATACACTGCAGCAATTCAACAAGCCTTCTTAGACAACACCTACCAAACCCACGACCTCTACTACCCAGAAGGACAAGGGAAGCAAATGCACAGGAACACGACCACTTCCGAGTTCCCCTCCAAGCTACACACCCTCCTGTCTTGGAACAATATCGCCATTCCTTCACTGTCGCTGGGTCTAGATCCTGGAATTTCCTCCCTAATGGCACTGTCGGTGTACCTACAACACGTGGACTGCAGCGAGCAAGAAAGCAGTTCAGCACCACCTTCTCAAGGGTAATTAGGGACGGGCAATAAATGCTGGCCTAGCCAGTGATGCCCACATCCTGTAAAAGAATTTTGAAAAAAAAAACTTATATCCCATGTGGCTCAGTGTTAATTTTACTTTGGTAATGCTCCTGTGACATGCCTGTGATTTGCTGTCCATTAAAACGACTGCTGGGAAGATTAGATTGGAAAGTTGCTCTCCACCTCAATCTTGCTCAGTTAGTGGGTATGGAAATTTCTAATTTAGGGGCTGATGTTCACTGCTACTGCACAGTGCAATAAGTTGTATAAAACTCCTTTGACTGTTTAACAAACAAGTTCAAAATACATGGACAACGCTGCCCTTCGAAAGAGCCAACGCAGACTGAATGGCCTCCTTCTGTGTTCTTCAATTCTATGAAAGAGCGAGGAATATCACATCCACACTTTATCTCATTCATTACAACACAATTTTATAGTCTCACGTTTACAAGATTTCAAAGTTCTGGAGTTCTAGAGACGAACAGGGAGGGCAAAAATACAGGCGATTAGGCTGAAAAGGATTAAAGGGAGAAGGGTGGGAATGGAGGAGGCTCATGTGGATTAAACATCTGGCACAGATCAGTTGGACCAAATGGCCTGTTTCTGCACTGTAATGTGTGCCTAATTCTATGAAGTGTGAAAAGAACACAGTCTACTTGTTCTATAAATGTACAGGCCAGTCTTGAGAATCTTACATTAAGATTTCTCAGTAATGTGCTGCAAGAACTTTTTTTTTTACTATTCAGCCTGAGTGCAGTTACCGTATCTCTAACATTTGTGCATTGCGAGTCAGCTGAGTGATTCATCCTTGACACAACGTTAACTCTGCCAGACCTATAAATGTCATCGAACCCCAGTAACTGTGAGAACTAATCAGCAATTAGCAAGAACCATGAGTCACCACTCGATCAAGTCACAAGTTTTCAAGCTGAAAACCCAGAGCTACTGTAATTTGCCCTGAGCGAAAGCCATGAGGTGAAAACTCTAATTCTAATTGAACTAATTAAGTTCTAATTGAAGTTAAACATCAATCCGGTTTTCTACAATACAATTTTTTTTTAACCTGTTTCATAAAGGATGAAAAGAGATGTTGTCTCCGGCAGTGGTATATATCAGCGAGGCAGGGATCGGAACCGATTTTAAAATGGAACTGCTGTCATTGGCACACTTTTGTTTGGTTAGAAACTCACAATGCTGCAACATAAATCACATTGAATCATGTCCCTCGTGTGTGGTCTTGTGATATGGGTCATCTGGGTCCCTTGCCAAATAAAATATGACAGCTTTCTTTTTTTAACATAAGTCACGTAAGCCATAGCTCAGTTGGCAGCACTCTCACCTCTGGGTCAGAAGGTCTTGGGTCAATCCCACTTCATGGACTTCAGCACCTAAGCTAGGCTGCCACACCCACTGCAGGTACTGAGAGAGTGCTGCACTGTCAGAGATGCTGATTTTCAAATGAAACGTTAAATGTAAGATGTGTGTATTTCGGTAAGAGCTTCTGAGTCTAGGGCAGTTTAACAGTAAGTGTTTATTAATTACTCATAATTATGTACATATATACAGAATTTGGCCTAAGCCAGGAGCTGTCTATGCTGGCCTCTACACAAGTCTCTGTCCAGTCCAAGACTGTGCTCTAGGCTCAGGTCATGTATTTCTGCACACCACATTGTGGATAGTACTGTACCCAGTCCCACGTTAATCATTTCTATGCCAGGCCCTTATACTACATCCCTTTCAGATGGACATAGCATTATTTTGAAGAACAAGACAGGTCTCCCTGGTGTCCTGGCCAATAGTTATCCCCAAACATCACCACTAAAAGCAGATGATCTGGTTATTAATGTTTGATGTATCTGGGTATTCATAAATTAGCTGCTGTGTTTCCTCCATTACAATAGTGAGTACACTTAGAAGTACTTCATTGGCTGTAAAGGACTCTGGGCATCCTGAGATTGTGAACATTGCTATATAAACGCAAATTCTCCCTTTTCACTTTGACAATTAATGAATTACCAAGATACTCCTCTACTTGAAGTAGCAATTCCAACGCTGAGGGCTCAGGGTGACTTCAAATAACCCAGAAAGAATCTGCACTCCTCATGAGATATACAGAATTTATCTTCAGGATAGTTTGAATTTTGACACGATTTCAATTCTCAATCTCTTCCAATCTACAGCATTATTACCTTTGCAGCTTTTAAACTAAAACAGCAAGCTGATAACAATGTCAAAATCTCAAGGGCAATTAGGGGTGGGCAATAAATGCTGACCTTGCCAGCGACGCCCACAACCCATGAACAAATAAATAAAAAGGGAAATGCTGCTCCAGAATGGTGGGAAACAGGATTGGTGTGAAAATTCATTACATGGTTAGATCCCAGTCTCAAAGGCGATCATCAAGGGAGTCATAAAGGAAAAGGGAACTTCCTTATTTGGTGTGTAACCCCGTCTTGTATTCTAATTTTGGGAACACTGCATTACACAGGATATTACAACACAGAAACAGACCATTCGACCCTATAGGTCAAGAGAGAGGGAGATGGTCCCAACACATCTCCTGCAGAGACCAGCTGCTGGGGCACCTGCAAGGTGAGCCCAGTGATTCGCTGGTTCTGTGAGGAAGTATCTGGCCTCTTCTCGCTGCCTATCCAGGCAAGGCAGCTGATATTTATAAAGACGCAGACCATCTCTGGCGAGAACCAAGAAATCACATGCTGCCGCAGTGTCACGCTCATAATATTTACTCATAAGCTCGTCTTTTGACGCAATTAATTGCCTATTCTCCACTGGGAGCCTTTTCAAATTTTGTTCTGTTCTTCATTCTCTTCTGGAGCTAGAGTTTTAACAGGTCACTTGTAGTTGCCTACCCCTTTTTAATCTCACCAAATCCCTATAAAAAAAGTGGAAAGCAGGTGAAGGAGAACAGGTATTTATCCCAGTGCAGTAAACGTTGCAAATTTTTGCAGTCCGATTATGGCTTTCAGCAAACCAAATAGAATGAATGACCAAAGGAGTCCCAAACCAACGACTCAATGCATTTGCCCAGTGAGCTAAGTTACATACAGCATTTGGTTCTGTACTGAGTTAGTTAGCCTCAACTATTTGTAGAGTTGCCCAATATCTGCTTCAGTGCATTTGCATTAAGAACAGCAAGGTTAGCCAGTGGTCCTGCTCCTGATCAGTGACTTCTGCAGGTGTGGATATTAGGTAGGTATGATGAGGATCAGCCTCAGCTGTGAGGCACTGTGGTCAAATAGTAATCCAATAAACGTAGGTCAAAACTCATCCTTGATGAAATATCATTTGGATTAGGGAAAAGACGACACTATAGAACCATACCCCAATAAAGGAGTTAATACACAGCGCTCCCATGAAAGGTCACTGACCCCGTTTCTCTCCATAGACTCTGTCTGAACTGGTGAGCATTTCCAGCATTTTCTGTCTTTAGTTCAGATTGCCAGCATCCACAGTATTTTTGCTTTTGTAGGTGTAACATAGACTGAAGAAAGAGACAAAAATTAAGAGGAAGAAGATCTGATTTGATCAGGCTCCATGCTTTGAGCAGTGTTCAATTCCAGGCACCAAGCCTCAAAAGACATACTGGCCTTGATGGAAGTGCGGCACAACCATCACCAGAATGATAACGTGGCTTAGAAAGTTAAATTAACTGTATAAACTTGGCTTGTATTCTCTCAAATATAAAAGATTGAGGGAATGTTTTAATCGAGGCTTTTAAAATGTTGGACGGATAGCTACAGATCTCCGATCAGGCAAATCAAAAATATGAGACGACATTATCGTAAAATTAGAGCTATGCCAATTTAGGAGGGAAATCAGGAAACACTTTTGCCCCCTTACAAAGGGTGGTAGAAATCATGAATTCTCTTCGACAAACGGTTACAGGTGTTGAAATGATTGAAGCTTTTGTGAGATCAGCTGAGTTTTGTTAGGGAAGAGTATCAAGGGTTATTGAACTGAGATATAGGTCAGCCGTGCTCCAATTGAATGGTGGAGCAGACTCAAAGGGTTGAATGACCTATTCCTGTTTCTTTGTTCTGAAGAGGATCAATCTAATTGTGGACCGCTCCCATTCTCTTTCCCCCCCCATTAATGTGTTTGTCTAGATGCTTCTTCATCAACATAAACAGGAATAACTACAGGAATTAAGTTACTTTTAATGGAGGCAACATTTCAGAATGTTTACCTCCATCAATTAACTTTCCACCAAGTCTTGTCTCATGAATAGGGTATAAAGAGCTTGCAGGTTTTAGTACACCTTGGAGATTTTCAGCTAGCAATCCTCGCACTCAACAGGTAAAGGCTGGCAATATTTTACTTCCCTAGTTCGGTGGCTTCACTAGAAATTACTGAGCTATTCTTCAATTTCCTCAAGTGGTGCAATTATCGTTTATACAATCCTCCAGACAAAGTGAAGGCTGCATTCCCTGCTAAGGTAAAATGTGCTTATTGTATGAAAATAAAGCCAAACTGAACAAGTCATCTTTTCTTTAATAAACCTCAAAATGACCTAAAAGAAAATATTCTATTGCTTCAATCTAGAGGATAAGGTAGAAGATCAGCCTTGATCTTACTGAATGACAGAGCAGCCATGTGGCCTAATCCTGCACCTGTTTATGATATACTTTTATGATTTAGGAATTTGTACAAGTACAGGAGGAAGCGATTTTAGTCCATTGCGAAGTACTATAAACAGTGCTGCACCTTCACTATACATTTAAAATCGCATTTCTCTACTTTCCCCCTTGTCCTTTTCTCTGTACACATGCCGTTGGATCCATTACTCCTGGATGCTATGAGGTGATGGAGAAAAAAAATGCAGTAACTGCAATTGATTTAGTAATATATCCCATGATGGTCTTTATTACAAGTGGGATGAAGTATAAAAGTAGGGAAGCCTTGCAAGAAATGTACAGGGCATTGGTGAGACTGCACCTGAAGTACTATGTTCAGTTTTGGTCTCCTTATTTAAGGAGGGATATACTTGCATAGGAAGCAGTTCAGAGAAGGTTCATTACACTGATTTCTGGGATGAAGGGTTGGCTTATGAAGAAAGGTTGAGCAGGTTTGGCCTACACTCGTTGGGGTTTAGAAGATTGAGATGTGGTCTTATTGAAATATAAAAGATTCTGAGGGGGCTTGACAGGGTAAATGCTGAAAAGATGTTTCACCTCGTGGAGGAACCTTGAAACAGGAGTCACAGTCTAAAAATAAGGGGTGTCCCATTTAAGACAGAAATGAGGATGAATTTCTTTTCTCAGAATGTTGTTATTAGTTTTTGGAATTCTCTCCCACAGACAGCAGTGTAGGCCGAGTCACTTAATTTATTCAAGACTGAGTTAGACAGATTTTTGATCGACAAGGGAGTCAAGAGTTATGGGGACAGGCAGGAAAGTGGAATTAAAATCACAATCAGATCAGTCATGATCTTACTGAATAGAAGAGCAGGCTCTATGGGCTGAATGGCCTCCCCCTGCTCCTATTTTTTTTATGATCTTATAAACACGCTACCATAGACAAACAAAATGAGTGCAAGAAATGACAGGCAATAAATTTTGGCCTGGGCCTGATAAATAATCTAAATGTCTAAATGTTAAGCGAACAACCACGAATAGTACAAAGATCCAAAAGGACGGTGAGGAATTAATTGAGTCCATCGCTTCCATAGATTATCCATTCTACAGAAGACACTATTCAAAACATTCAAAGAAACATTTTGCAAATATTCTCTCTTATACTTAACTACTCCCTACATGAAGTAAAACTGTAGAATATTTCTAACTAATCTTACTTACATTCTATGAAATGAACCCTATACCAGCCGCCCTCCCAATATTTGCTCTTAATTTCCCCACCCCCCACTCCAGTCCTATTCCTAAAACTTTCCCCCCTGTTCCTTTTTAAAGGGTCAGCTAGATTCAACTGGTATCACTCTTGCCCCCAAGACAGAAAGCCAAATACGCAAGACACACTGTAAAACTTAAGCACAGAATTCAGGCTGACACTTTCAGTGCAGTTACACAGAATGTGTTGCTTGGTCAGAGGTGATGTCTTTGAGATGAAATATTAAAACCAATGCTCAGCTCCTCATTCTGATAGTGCCACAGGACCTTCACATGCACCTAAACTATCAGAAGAGCAGAGGAGTTTTACAGGTGTCTAGACTAACATTCCTCCCGCGGCATTGAAGAAAACCCATCCAGGTAACTGGTCATTCACCTGATTCGTTGTTTGCCAGGAAATAGAATTGCCTGCAGTGAAGTGCTTTGAACAATCTGGTGATGTAAGGCGTTCTACAAGGACACGTGAAACATGTTTTATATGAGGATCTATATATACCCAGGGGTCAGAGGACGGAAAGGACTGGAGGTGGAGGACATGTTACCCCAGCTGTGTAGAACGCTCGGGCATGGGGACACACACATGCACAGTTCCACTTCAGGACTATACTTTTGAAAAAAAAACAGGCCTCATTTCTTCTCTCCATCTTCTTTAACAGGTTCTGTTGGAGAGTTTCACATCACAATTTATTACCTTAAGTTCAGTAGTCAACTTTATTGTTCACCTCGGAATTCTCAAATGGATCAATATCATTATCAAAGCTGGACCTAGAACTGCACACAATATTCCAAATCTGTCCTTAACGGTGATCTCAAGGTTAGAACATTTTTTTCAATTTATCATCAAATGTCCTTGGTATGCTTCCAAATTACAATTATGGCCTTGTTGATAACAGATTGTGTGTCAATTGTAAACTTCCACTGGATGGTCAGCACTCCATTTCTTTTCTACCATTACAATGGGAGATATTTTAATATGCAATTATGCAGCACCCCTAAAGTAAAAGGTTTCAGAGCCCTTTACCCAAGGAGAAGATGGACATCAACTAGAAAGGAAAGGATTTGGGAGGGAGCGGACAGGGTGGAAAGAGAGCCCAGATTGCTCAAAGAGACAGACTTTTACAAGGCTTTCAAGGGCACGTAAGCAAGGTGGTTTAGGAGGACGGTTTCAGAGAAGTGGTCATGATGGCTGAAGGATTCACCTAGAATGATTAAGCAGTGGATAAGAGAGAGAAACGGAGGGTTCAGGCTGGAATATCTGGCAGAAGATTTGCCAAATAGCCTGGGCCGAGACGGTGGAATCATATGGAAGTTATGAGGATTTCCATGGAGGCACTGAAATGACAAAGTGTGGGGTTTTGTAGGGAAAAGAACAAAGGAACATAGTTCCAGAATAGCTGAAATTTGGGTAGGACAGAAGTGGGTTGATCTGATCACATTTGGGAGACCAAAAATACTATTTTTGAAGGCTTGAACAAAAAGCCTTCCTACTCTTTGTGCTGATTTTATTGAAGAACCAACTCTAATCTTTTAGTCTTCCTCCTCCTCCAGGTACCATACCCTAAGGCAGCACTGGCGATCATGGACTTCTATTGGATTGGTCTATGATTACACCTGGAAAAGTGCTGCAGTGGTTTAATGTTGTCTTCTGCAGTATGGCTGATCAGGAACCTCTCCCGCTCTTACTGCCTGCCATCAGGCTTACTGGAAGGATTTACAGGCTGATAATCAACCTGTTTGGCCATGGTATGAATGCACCTTCCATGGCCATCAAGTCCTGAAATGGGACTTGAACCCAGAGCTTCTGGCCCAGAGCTAGGGATGCACCACAAGACCTCCCAGCTAATGAGCATGCCTTAAGTCATTATTACATCTGTAGTATTAAAACTGTGTCCCTCAAGATATGAGCTTAAAAACAATCCTGATAATGGCCTTATACCATTTAAATTTTCAAATATATGTTACCAAAATTGTTTCACTACCTCTACACGTTAGAAGCCAATCAGGACCTTTGAAAGGGAGTTGAGATTAATATTTCTGTAAAGGTAGCGGTATTTGAAATTTAGGGGCCAGAGCAGAAGGGACGTCATTTTCATTAAAATAAAGAGATGAACAAGTGGTGAGGGAGAAGAATCCATCATGGAATAATTAAACATGGACTCTGGATATGCTACTGCTCAAGCACTCTGGATATTTATTTAGACCAAATTTTAAATGATTCACTTTACAGACAATATCAAACACTCCTTAAAGAAAGAATGATAATGAAAAATGGAATGTCTCCTCCCAAAAGCAGGGATCACAATGAAAAGTGCTCACAGTAAGTGGCCTTTCTGCTATCCCCAGCCACAAATAAGCTATAAAAGGAGAATAGTTTTGGCTAAAATTGATTTGAGTAGGTTTCTACAAACAGTTCTACACATCTGTCCAAATCGCATTGGGCCAGTGATTAAATCAAAAAAAGATCTCTTCAGATAGGGCTTTGGATGCAGTTTGTTCAAACTACTGGAAAACCTCAACTCCCTGGATGTAGAATAAATTATATTTAATGTTCTCTAAACCCAAAAGCAAGTTTTTCCCTTTCCTTTTCTTTTAAAGCCATGAAGTCAACTGGATAAAAATCACCATCAAATGGCTATTTTCTAGCACTATATTCCCAAAAAGAGAACTGTAGTTTCCAGGGCACATCCTGGCGTTCAACTTCTCCACAGCTGTCAGCACAAGTCAGCAGTACATGACTAGCGTTGGTAGGGATGACACATTGGAAATGTGTTCAAGTACACAGAGCTGTTTATTTTTTTTTTAAAAAGAATGATATATACATCAAAATAAGGCACATGCTTAAACCAGGATCTTAAATGGCTGTTGGCCTTAATGAGTGGCGTTTGGCATGTCTGTCTTCACTCCAGGGACCTCATTACACTTGTAACGCATTCCTTCAGCAACGCAATCTAATTGTAAAGACCTTCTAGGAACTATTCCAGCAAGATGCAATACATTAATTCATTTTTTTTTTAAATAAAAAGAGTTGAGGGAAAAAATTATTTCAAAAAGACTCATTCATGGTTTTGAAAGTAAATCTGTAAACCTCTACATCTCTTATGGTTACATCAACTGATGTTTTTTCCCCTCAAGTGCATTATTCGCACAAATTTCTGGATATTGTATCCCACAAGTAGTAACACACAAGTTTTATTTCGCAGAACTCATCAGAAGAAGAATTCCATACACGTTGGGAGGTAGCACAAGGTTAGAGACCGAAATACAGCTACAAAGGATCATTGTGAACTAGCCATAGTTTAGACCGCAGTTTTAGTCCTGCGCTCCATGCAAAGGTTTTGTAGAATTAGGAGGAAATGCTTAATTCTTGCTTGGCACAAAGAAAACCTGAAAGAGCCAATTCTTGTAGGCTCATTACTTGCCCAGATCCACCCACTCGTTGAATTAAATGGTGCAATAATTTCTTATGGGTTTGTGCTATTCAGTGACTGAATTCCAAACAGACAACATGCTCTGCTCAACGTCCATCACCAATCGGAAGAGTTCCCACTTCCGCATTCCAGATTTTCTCCCATTAAAATGGTCAGAAAATATCAGCATGCCAAGCGAGGAATGGAAAATCCTGGTTATTATCACCTCCTCTAACCCTTCCACAGAATTTTAAGATTTCCAGATCGTTCTCAGTTTCTCCTTCTCCTGGAATCTACAAGTTTGTAAAATCCAAATTTGGATTTTAAATCCACTGCTACTTCTTGAATCATTCCGTCTTCTCTTTCAAATATTTGCGGTGTCCAATCTGAATTGTGACCCACGCGGGTTTCTCAATTTTAAAAACACTCTCTGAAGTACAAAATTTGCCACCAGTGTAGGCATAACTTGGAAGTGTAACTAAGGGCAGAATCGTCCCAGATTTGCACTAAGTGCAGTTGCGGGCAGGAAAAACTACGTTTTACCCACTGACTGCAAAGGCGGCTTTTCATGTCATCCCAAACCCGCCGCATTAATTATGCATTCCCAGGAAACGTGAAGTTCCGATGGCGAGCGGGCTCCAATTCACCTGCCACACTGTCACCTCACCGCTTCATCACGCCAGGCACCACATTTAAAATTACAGCCGCGTTCCAGTGCTTCCAGCCCAGGACTGCAGCAAAGACGACATGGCCCCGAAAGACAAGAAGGCAGCCCTCAAGCACCTTTTGGACGCCGTGGAGGGCCGCTGTGATGTCCTCTTCCCCAGCTCTGGCCACAGAAGGGCAGCTACATTACCACTCCGGCTTGGGAGGCGACGGCAGTGATGATCAGTACCAATGCTGCACAGAAGAGGTTGGCCATCCAATGCAGATAGAGGATGAATGATCTCATCCATACAGCCAGGGTAAGGCACCCATCTCATCACTCTAAACTCTCACACTCAAGCTCATCACACATTCACTGGCATCTCACTCACTGCCAGCTCAAGGGACATCACCATCCATTCTCACGCTCATACCCTCATGTCAATATGGCCTCATCTCCACTGGAGACTGCCAACTAGCCCTCACCATCTTAAGGCCACTTGCACAGAACAACATGTCTCCTCCACACACACCAGGGATACCCCCCTCCCCTTCCCCAGTACAGCCCCCATCCTGCAGCCTCTTCTCTTGCCCAAGGCCACCTCCCCCTCCCCCAAGAAAGCCCTAGCCCTGCAGCTGCTGAAAAGCCACCCACATATGGCTGATCTGGTAGGTAGAGACCTGCCCGTGAGCCCCCCCTAAAAATGATGTGGTACTGTCTGTGAAGCCTGGCGCTGATGACCATGAATGCTGATTGAAGCAAGGTAGACAAACAAATTTTGAAATCACAAGCAAAGTGCAGCCTGCCAAGTGCACGCCTTATATGTGCTGTTGTGAAACACGAGAGGGCAGACACTCCAATGGGGGGGGTGGATGAGTCTGGCGGGCTGGCCTTATAATGATCTGCAGATGTATTACAATGAGATTCCCGATGTCTGATGGCTGGAAACACGGCCTGCCATTGGCAGGCTGAGCGGACCATCGCAAACTGGTTTCACGATGTCGTGAAACCGATTTTGTTGCCTTCACGCCATATTGTCCGCTCACACCGCTGAACTTGCCCAATGCCAGTAGGCACAGAAAATCCTAAACCTAACGAATGGGACATCTTGAGGCTGAGAATAGGATGACACTAACAGACCACAGAAACTCTGCTCTTGTGGTTTAGCAATGTCATCTTAAACCCTTAATGTGTAAGTGGCTTATAACATACTTCACACCATGTGTCTTTCTCTAGTTACACAAGTGTTGGACTGTGTTCCATAAAGGCGTTCATTCTTCCAGCATCTCACTGCAAAGCTCAGCCCAGTTAGGATCTCCAAATAAACCTATATTATCCCCACCAATGAAAAAGATTTTCCTGCACTTTTGTTTCCAAGCAACAATCCCTCCTTTACAAAAAAAACTGTCCCTTGTGTAACCCAACCATCTTTATATAAGAGAACAATTACCTCACATCATAACACACACACAGGCTATCACAGCAATTAGACCTTCTGACAGAAAAGAAACAGGTCAGGTGAACTAAAATGCACGTTAGCAGCAGAATAGTTCACTGTGCGTTTCCAATTCCTTTTGTTTGTCACAGTGTGGGATTTATCCTGAGCAATGCCACGAGAGAACTGTTGGTGACCCTAACTCCTGGTGCAACTGCAAGGAATAGCAGCACAGTACAACAGGCCTGGGCAACAGGCCAAAAAACCTGCAGGACAAAATCTATTCGGAAACGCAGTCTGAACTCGCAGGTGTGTAAAACCAAACGCAATTTGTGCACCAACTTTTTTTTATATACAATATATATTTAAATGCCATTTTTCTATTTTCATTCCACAAGCCTGATGTCTGTAACAAAGGAGATGGGTACAAGGCCCAACCCCAGGCTCCCACCAATGTAGATAATATTGGGCATGACTCGCCCTTCTGTTCTTGTTCTTCCCATTGGCAGATATTACAATTTGACTCACATTACTTCCACCATCCAGCAGGCACAAGTCAAGAGTGTGATGGAATACTCTTCACCTGCCTGGACGAGTGTAGCTCCAACAACACTGAAGAGGCTCAACACCATCCATAAAAAAAAGCAGCCTGCTTGATTGTCACCCCATCCGGCACTGACGGACAGTGGCAGCAGTGTACATCAGCTGCAAGGTGCAGTGTAGCAGCTTACCAAGGCTCTTTCGACAGCACCTTTCAAACCCGCAACCTCTACCATCTAGAAGGATATGGGTAACAGATGCATGAGAACCCCAGCACCTGCAAGACCCCCTTCAAGCCACACACCAACCTGACTTGGAATTATATTGCCGTTTCCTCGCTGTCACTGGGTCAAAATCCTGAAACTCCCTTCCTAACTGCACTGTGGGCATTCCTACAACACGGACTGCAGCGGTTCAAGGTGGCAGCTCACTAGCACCTTCTCAAGGACAATTAGAGGTGGGTAACAAATGCCAGCCTAGCCAGCGACACCCACATCCCATGGACGAACAATTTTTTAAAAATCATGAATTGAAATGATGTGCCTCAGATTGAGAACTGAGTGGCGAGAACTCAAACGAAAGGTATGCATCCGTGCTCACCAATACAGCAGACAGTAACACTCAAGAGCAGTGTGGCCCTTAGAAATTGATGCTCAGGAAATGTCAGAGAAACCTATTAGCTGATTACTCTGTGCTTCTCGTGGCATACCCATGGAAATATGATCTAAGAATTTCACTCTAATAAATATTAACAGAACTTTTTAAATACACTAATAAGTGCATCATTTTAAGATACATAAGAAATTACAGAGTTTGCAGTTTGTGACAGTTACATCATTTACTCTATTTATGGTGTAACTGTAACTTAAGGTTTTAACCTGTCCCCTTTGGTTACATCTTTAACCAAAGCAAGACGATTAGCAAAGACTTGTATTTGCATAGCGCCTCATCTTTTGTCAGGCATCCCAAAACACTTGACAAGTTATGAGTTACTTTCAAGTGCACTCACTGGTATGTGGATAAAGATGGCAGTTAACCTGCATAACAAGATCAAACAAGTAACAAATTAAACGTGTGACTAGATATCTTTCTTCATTGATGTAGGCTGAGGGAGCAAACGTTTGACAACACAACAAGAACTCCCGGCTCTTTGCATTGCACCGTGTCCACTTTTATGTCTACCTGAAGCAGTGGACAAAACCCTAGATTTAACATCTTCTCTGAAAGACAACACCTCCCATAGTGCAGCACTCCCTCATTCCTACACTCAAGGATCAGTCCACACTGTGATTAAGTCCTAGAATGAGCATGAATCCACAACCTTTGATGGAAAGGCTGACTGTGTCAGGTAAACTCAGTGCTCCCAGACTTCTAGAGGGTCATCGTCATGTGCTCCCTGTCCGATGGCAGGCTCTTGGTTCATAGTAGTTTTTCCATGTCTCTCTATCCTGAGCCAGTCTTTTCATTTGTCAATAACTTCCTTCAATTTTCAAGCCATTCAACATTGATATTCTCTTCCTTC